>NC_088805.1:4470206-5770231 GCF_011386835.1 Chrysemys picta bellii
GCCCCTAACCCTAACCCCAGACATGGATGAGGACTGGCCCCGAGTACCCGCTGCGGTTTACCCCAAGGAGCCGGAAGAGGCCTGGAGGCCGCAGGTACCAAACCCCGGGGAGGCAGGAAGTAGCCCAGGGGCAGCCCGGGAGCTACTGGCTGCAGAGCGCGGCGCGGCTCAGTCGGCGTGTTGCGGCTGGATCCCCGCCGACGCAGGGGCAACCAATCCTGCCCCTGCCAGCGCCTTGGGCTGGGACGCGGGGGAGGAGGGTGGGACCGCGTCCCCCTGCCACCCCACCCCGGGTGGCTGACCCCCTACACGGTGCAAGGAGGCTCTAGCCCAGGACAGGAACTGTTTGTTGGCTGGCCACCGGGGCCCCGCCCAGGCTAGAGCCAGCCCTGTCAAGTCTGTCTGTTTGCTGGCTGCCAGGGTTCCACCCAGGCCAGGGCCCGCCCTTGAAGTCTGGTTGTTTGTGGGGTGCTTGGGCCCCGCCCAGGCCTGAGCCACCCCCGATACAGTGTGTTGAGGGGCTGACCACTTAAGCGACCTCAGCCCAGCAGCACCGGCTCTACCATTTTTGCTGCCCCAAGCAAAAAAAAAAAAAAATGCAACAACGCTCGGACTGCCAAAGCGAGCAAAAAGAAAACCAAAAAAACCCCCCAACCACTTGGACTGCTGCCACCCGAACTGCCGAAGCAGAAAAAAAACCAACAACAACGCTCGTACTGCCGCCGCCCGAACTGCTGAAGTGCAAAAAACAAAAAAGTCGCCCGGCCTGTGCTGCCCCAAGAATGGACGGAATGCCGCCCCAGGCATGTGCTTCCTCCACTGGTGCCTGGAGCCCGCCCCGCAGCCCAGGCCACAGCCTGGTTGCGACAGCTGATCGCTGAGGTGGGGCAGCTGCTCCACCCCCATGCAAGAGGGCACTAGAGTAGGCCAGAGCGGCTGCAGAGGCTGGTAGCCAATCAGAGAAGGGCCAACTGAGAGCCAATCAGGGCCGAGATTAGAGCCAGCCAATCAGGGCTAAGCTAGGCCCTATATAAAGGCTGCCCAGGCAAGCAGCAGGCAGTATCCCCCAGACCTTGATGGGAGAAGGTCTGTTCTCAGAGCAGGAGACTAGCATCTCCGAAAGAGCAGTGCTGGGCAGGCTCAAGGGAGCATACTACAGCTCCGGTCCAAGACCTGCCAGACTGCGGGCCCTGTCAGAAAGGGCCTAGAGGAGAAGTGGCCCAGGGACAGTTGGACAAGGGGAGAGCAGGGAGACTGCCACTAGAGGATCCCTGGGTTTGGACCCAGGATAGTTGGTGGGCCTGGGTCCCCCCGTTCCCTCTTGTACTGCACCTGGCCATGTGGTGGCTGAGTCAAACTGCAACTGGCCCTTGAGAGAGGGGCTAGACTTTGGGGGTTTTGGTTGGCCACTGAGGCATGTGCAAGGACTGTTGCTAACCTGCTTCCCCCCTCCCTGCCGGAAGGAGATGAGGATGGATTAGGGGGCACTGCTGGAGGGAAGTGGCCTGAAGAAGGACACAGTCAAGCGAACTAGGCAGATTGTGCCACATGAAGAGACCAAAATGGTGGATAAAAGTGACTTCTATTGTAGGGCCTGGGTGGCTCGGCCTGCCGAACAGCAGAGGGAGTTGTTCTGGCTGCTGTGGAGGTCGGCACCCAGACCAAACAAGAGATCCGGCACCGAGGGCGAGAGGCCAGGAACGCTGAACTGCTTCGCCTGTAGGTGACAGGGACACTAAAGGAGGGAGTGTCCCTCCTGGGAGGGGGCAGAGAGGCCCCACCCAGAAAAGGCACCCCCTGTGAGAGTAACAGGGGGGCCCCCAGCTTGTTGGGTCTGTGGGGAGCCAGGGCACCTGAAGAGAGAGTGCCCCTACAGGACTCCCAAGGCCCGGGCCAGCCCAGAAGGAAGGGCTAGGGCCCAAACAAGCAGGAGTAGGGATGTGTAGGGGGAAGACCCAGAAAGTGCTTCCACTACCACCAACGGGGACATTTAAAGAGGCACTGCCCCCTGAGGCAGAAAGGGTGAGTGTCCGAGACAAGGGCTCGGTCAGAGACCAGCCACAGAGAAGAGGTGGTGAAGACGGAGGCCCCTAGAGAGAAAGGGGCTGGGGCAGAGAGGCCCCACCGAAATGAGGGAAAGGGATGCCCTGCAGGCCCCACTACAAAGGAAGCTGGGGCGATAGGGACCCCTTTCCTCCCCTCCCCCGTGAGCATTTTTTAAGGGGGAGGGTTTGTGGTGGGACGGCTGCCCCACCCCCATGTGAGAGGGAACTAGAGTAGGCCAGAATGGCTGTGCAAGCCGTCAGCCAATCAGGGCCGAGATTAGAGCCAGCCAATCAGGGCTAGGCTAGGCCCTATATAATGGCTGCCCAGGAGAGCAGTAGGTAGTCTCCCCCAGAATTTCATGGGGGAAGGTCTGTCTCCAGAAGAGGAGACGAGCATCTCGGGCTGGGCAGTACTGCGTCTGGCCATCCGGTGGCCGAGACAAATTGTAACCGGCCCTTGAGACAAGGGGCTAGACTTTGGGGGTTGCGGTCGGCCACCGAGGCAGGTGCAAGGACTGTTGCTAACCCCCGCCCCTTGAATGGGGTGAGGATGGACTAGTGGGCACTGCTGGAGGGGCAGTGGCCTGAAGGGCAGTGTCAAGCGGTGAGCAACACGGCTCCAGATGCCAACGGAGGACAAGAGACGGATGGGACGCTGGCAGCAGAGGGCGTTCCCCATCAACTGAGCTAATTCCCAGAGCGACCAGCGGGAGGTGCCATGCTGGTGAGTCCCAACCCCGTCAAAACCACCCAGCCCTATTGTGGGCCCACTGCTACCCTGCAGACTCTGGTCAGGACCAGACTGGGCCAGCTGGAGTGGCCTCCCTCTGATTGGGAGAGCGAGAAGGGGAAATGGAGCCCCCTGGCACTCACAGAAACTCTCTCCCCTCTCTGTGGAGCAGGGTTCTTCCCTCTGCCCCCCAAATTCCTTCATATGGGGCAGGACCTCTTTCCTTTGCACCCACTCCCCTCCCCCCTTTCCTTGGTCTACCCCCCTCCCATTCCCGCTGCGCCCAGGTAGAGCTCTCCCTGCCCTATATGGTGCAGAAAAGCCCTTGTGTCAGGGCCAGAGCCCCACTGGAGCTCGAAAAGTTCCACATTTGAGGAGGCGAGGATGGGACAGAGTCTCAGGGCTAGCTTCATCTCTTGCCCTTTATTCTCCCCTTGGCCCTTCTATGGGGTCTCTGGGTGTGACAGGAATAGGAGCCTCCTTCCAGCTGTCTTCCAGGCCCTGGGATCTGGCACAGCCTCCCAGACGGGCGCTTCCTGTAGCTGAGCCACGTCAGGGAGCAGTGGGGACAGGTCACCTCATCCCAGCAATGCCGCTCTCAAAGAGGCTTAGATGGAAGACCCCAGTCCCTCATGGAGGTAAGAGCCATTTACTTCTTGGGGCGTGTGGGTCTCTTGGGGGAGAAATGGTATCCCCGATGCATAGCCTGGCTGGGAGCTTTCCCTGTCCCTGGATCCCAGCCCTGATACAGAGCCCTGTTTCTCATCATGATATCCTCATTTTATTCTCAGAGGCGGTGTCCAGGATCCTGGAGACTGTTTCCTGCTGCAGGAGGTTTGAGCGGGGAGAGATCACTCACTGTCACGCCCCAGGGGTCTCCAACCCGGGTCTGCAGGGTTCATGGGAGCAGCCACACTCCAACCCTCCACCTGGAAGCCTGCCGAAAATTGTTTACCTCGGACCCATGAAGTTCAGCCCCAGTTTGAGGCTCCACTCCTGAGGTCCTATTGGAGGAGTCCCAGGAAAGCTCCCTGGCCCCCTGGCCCTGAGTAAGACAGCAGCAGGAACACGAAGCTGACTGAACACCAGGCCTGAACCGTGCGCTGCCTGGTTCTGCTGCCGCTCCCCTGGCTTGATTTCCTGGCATCTGAGTTGTGGTGGTGATCGTACGTTTGTCTTTTGCTGCTGATCTTCCAGTCTCCTGACCTGGCTGACTCTCCACTCCTGTCATGTGAGTGTGGACTCTGGCTCTGACCAGTAGGTCTGGCTGCCCTTGACCCAGCTGTGACATTGACTTTGGTACAATGTATCCAATGCCCCTTTCTGATCTCCAGGAAGATACACCAGTCCCTGGGCTCCCAAAGTCCCAGTTGCCTGCTATTCAAGGGCTGAGGGGTAGTGCTTGTATCGCCCCACCCCCACCTCAGCTGCTTTTCCTAGGGGAATCTCCCTAGAGCAGAGGAGAAATCTGCTCTTCTCTTAGGATCAGTCCCACCCTGGCCTCAGCTCGGCTACTTTGTTGACCTGGGGTCAGGCACCAATTTTGAAGCCCTTAGCGTGGGGGTGGAGGTGGGAGCAGAGGCTGAAGCTCCAGCAGTTTCCACCAAAGAACACCTCCCTGTCTTTCTATGGTCCGGCTAGGGCTCCCCATCCATCCTGGAGCTGAACACCAGATGGGAGCTGATGGATTGTCCTTGGTGGGCCATCTTCTTGTGTCTGAGAGGGCCAGGAGCAGATGCACCACGCCTGGCCAGGACCAGGCTAAACAGCCTGTAATGCTAGGTGAGTCAAACCATGGCCACAATACAGACCCCCTGGGCATCCATGGGGACTGAATCTGGGCCTTTCATAACCAAGAGCACAACTCATTCCAACTTGAGTCATGATGCTGGTGACCCCTGCCAGCCCCTCTGAGGTGGGTCAGTATTATCCCTGTTCGCTGGGGCATAGGGATAGAAAGCAACCGGCTGCAAGGTCACACACGACGTCCCTGACAGAGGCAGGAAGGAAGCGTGGGACTGATACCAGTCCAGCTCCAACCACTAGACTCCACCCATTTCCAAAGTCAGAGAACCCAGGAGCCCTGACTCTGACACTAGGCCTTAAATGACAAGACCAACCTCCCTCCCACTCAGGAAGCCATAGAAGGGACCATCTGCTGAGCTCCCCTTGGCAATGCCGCTGTCAGAGACCATGGCTAGTGGGTGCCAAGTGCTTGAGCAGGGAACTGCTTGAGAGCCTCCTAGAGACTCGCAGGTGTTTGACTGTGACCCTCAGGGAGCCGTGGCAAGAGCCTCTCCGGCTCTAACAAAGGGTTTCTGTTCTCCTAGACAGTCAGCCCGTGAGGCCAGTTTGCAGAATGTGGAAGAGCCCTTTGGCGAGGCTTTGGAGGATTCACCATGAAGGTAGCAGCAGCGGCAGTTCCTGGGTCCCCATGGGCCAAGCCTCAACTCCTGACACTCCAGGCTAATCTCCCGCTGCTCTCAGTGGGGCCTGGCTTTAGCTGCTGGGCCTGTGAGCCTAGACCAGGGGTCTCAAACTCCAATGACCACGAGGGCTGCATGAGGACTAGTTCATTGGCCCGAGGGCCGCATCACTGACACCCCTCCCCCCTCGCTGCCCGAGGGCCTGCCCCCAGAAGGGGCAGGAGGGGTGTGGCAGGGGGCTCAGGGCAGGGAGTTGGAGGGGTGAGGCAGGGGGTGCAGGGTGCAGTAGGGGGCTCTGGGCAGGGGGTTGGGGTGTGGGGTGCAGTAGGGGTGGGGGGTTCAGATGGGGCTCAGGGCAGGGAGTTGGGGTGCAGAAGGGGGTTGAGGTGCAGGCAGGGGGCTCAGGGCAGGGGGTTGGAGTGTGGGGTGCAGGCGGGAGTGCGAGGTGTGGCAGAGGGTTGGGGTGCAGCAGGGGGTTAGGGTGCAGGCTGGGGGCTCAGGGCAGGGCGTTGGGATGTGGGGTGCAGGCGGGAGTGCGAGGTGTGGCAGAGGGTTGGGGTGCAGGAGGGAGGCTCATGGCAGGGGGTTGGGGTGTGGGGTGCAGGAGGGAGTGCGAGGTGTGGCAGAGGGTTGGGGTGCAGGCAGGGGGCTCATGGCAGGGGGTTGGGATGTGGGGTGCAGGAGGGAGTGCGAGGTGTGGCAGAGGGTTGGGGTGCAGGCAGGGGGCTCAGGGCAGGGGGTTGGAGGGGTGAGGTAGGGGGTTGGGGTGCAGGCAGGAGGTTCAGGGCAAGGGGTTGGGGTGCAGGGGGCAGGAGGGAGTGTGAGGTGTGGCAGAGGGTTGGGGTGCAGGCAGGGGGCTCACGGCAGGGGTTTGGGGTGCAGGATGGCATTGGGCTGTGGCCTGGAGCCGCTTACCTAGAGAAATAGCCCCGCAGGCCGCGTGTTGGAGACCCCTGGCCTAGGCCGAGCACTCAGGGATTCCCATCCGCCTGCTCAATGGCGAATGCAGCCCCCCAAAGAAGGGAAGAAGAGTGGAAGTGAAAGAGTAAAACTGGACCATCCGCTGAGCTGCTGCACTCAAGTGAGCAGAGCCGGGGCGAGAAGAGGGAGAACTCGAAGGTGGCTGGCGGCAGTAGGGAGGAGAAGCAGTTTGGGAGCCAGGAGAGGAGAAATAAATAGTTAATGACAAATGCTGCCGGCTCTCTCTTGTGTGCTGAAGGGTTGAAAAGGGGTCTCTTTACTATCAGGCTAAACTTTCAAATAGCTGTGTATGGGGCGGGGGGTCTATAAAGGTAAGAGGTCGCTCTAGGGGCTTGAAGTCCCAGATTCTGGGGCTATTGCCTCCTTCTACCAGCTGATCTCAACCCAGCAACTCCCACAGGTGGTAGCAGTAGTGAGCTCTTGTCCTCCTTTTCTGGGCTAGCCACCAGAAAAAGGACACGATCCATGTGGCCAAGGAAAGAGAGAGGCAGTGTTGCCTGTTACCATGGCTCTTGTGAGTGAACACGGCAGGTTACGCTGGACTAGGTAGGAGCCACATGTCTCCAAACTTGCACCTCCCGAGGCTCCAGAGACTTCGCTCCCGATCCCAGAGCGTCCTCAGAGTCCTAAAGCACCAGATGGGTTCTGGCCTCTCCCCCCACCTCAGCAGTCCAGAAAAAGTGATTTGTAGACATGTTCTGTGTCCTCTCCTGCCACACTCCCCTGTTGGCAACTAATGCAGTCACCGAGTCCAGGCTCGGTGACAGGCATTGCTCTGGGCTGGGACAAGCAGGAGGACGTGAGCTACAATCGATCCCCCTGTGCGTGGGCTGAATGGGCAACCTCTCTCCTGCCATCCCTGCTTTCCAGCCCACAGGCAGTAAGGAGAAGGTGATGCACTTACCCCAAAGGTGGGGGTGGGAAGAAGCAGAGTGAAGAGGAGATCAGAGCACCATCCCATAGCATTCCTCCTAGAGTCTCTCCAACCACCACCTGGCTCCTTCCTGCCGTAGGCCGCGGCCCCTAGGTTCCACAGGGACTTTCTGAATTAACCCTCTAGAAAGCTGCCTCTGGCTTCCTACAAGCTCTCACGCGGCCTTGTCACGGGAGGTAAGGAATAAGGTCCTGCCTCCCCCAACTGCTCGGGGGAATCCTCTCCGAGAATCAGTGCAGGGCTTTATGCAGCTCAACAAACAGATCCCTTTGTGTGGTGTTGTCAAGAAGCTTCACCCCCCGCTTGGCAGCTCTTTTTAGAGCAACATTAACTCCCCCAGGGATTTCTGCCCTAAATGCTCCAGGCCTGAGGGAAGGATTCTGTGGAAAACAGGCCTTTCCCTTGCTCCAATCCAGGTTCTGCTGTTCTGATGCTGCAGAGGCTTGAGGGTTCCTGGCGAGCGTGCCGCAACGCCAGCAATCCCATGGGGCCTCAGCCCTCGGGACATGTTCTCCTTCTCCCCCAGCACCTTGCAGTGGAGGGAAGAAAGGGACACGGGAGATGGAGTCTCTCACTGCAGGATGGGTTATCCGTAAGCCAGGAACACCAGTGTGGACGCAGGGGAATGCTGTGCTGTGGTGTATGTGCCCTGCAGGATATCACTCGTGAAGGGAAGCAACACTGCTCTTGGCAGCGGAATCTGGGCAATAAGGAAGAGGAGATGGAAATTCTCCCTGGGGAGGGGAAATGGGGAAACCCGGGGGGACGATGGGTATGTCGCTGGTTACAGCCCACTGAGGTAGGGGAGAGAGGGTACAAAAAGTGGTGGGCAGGGAGGTGGTTCTCAAACTCTGGGTCAGGACCCCAAAGTGAGTTACAACCCCATTGTAATGGGGTCACCAGGGCTGGCTTAGACTTGCTGGGGTCTGGGGCCAAAGCTGAAGTCCGAGCCCCCCTGACTGAGGGGGAAGCCAAAGCCTGAGGGCCTCAGCCCTAGACAGTCAAGCTCGGGTTGCAAGCCCCTTGTCTGGGGCTGAAGCCCTTGAGCTTCGATTTTGGCCTCCCCACGCAGGGTGGGGGGATTTGGGCTTTGGCTTTCCCCCCACACCCAGGGTCGGGAGGGCTCAGGCTTCGGTCCCCCCTCCTGGGGTCGTGTAGTAATTTTTGTTGTCAGAAGGGGGTCGGAGTGCAATGAAGTTTGAGAGCCCCTGCATTAGACACATCATTACCTGTTTTACGTTCTTGGTTATTGAGAACCCCGGACCTCGAATGGATAGGGATCAAGCTGGACACAGCCCAGCAGATGAACCGGTGGGGGGCTGGCACCATTCACTGAATCCAAACCAGAGAGCAGGAAATGTTTCTCCTTTTGCACCTGTCTATGACTTGTGGGAAGAAATTAGGTTAGCCCGGGGGACTTCCTACTGGGAGACAGACAGGGGCGGTCTCACGTAGCCAGGAGTAAATCGTCCTTGGCCATTTAAAAAAATTATAGATACTTTTCTAATACAAAGTTTTGTGCCCAACTAGGAGTGACTCTATTGTGGGCCTCCTTGTGTTGGATAAAGATGAACTGATCACTGGACTGGATGTCCGTGGTTGCTCTGGGGCCAGTGATCATGACTTGACTATTCAGTAAGGACCAGTATCCTTACTGGTTTGGAACAAATTGATAAATTAAACAGCAATAAGTCACCTGTCCTTTAAATCAGCTTCACACCAGATGCCTGGAGGAGAGCTAATATGACACCAATGCATAAAAAAGGCTCCAGAGATGCTCCTGGCAATTACAGGCAACTAAGGCTAACTTCAGTACCAGGCAAATTGGGTGAAATTATAAAGAGCACAATTATTAGACACATAGATGAACATAATTTGTTGGGGAAGAGTGAACATGGTTTTTGTAAAGGGAAATCATGCCTCACGAATTTACTAGAATTCTTTGAGGGAGTCAACAAGCATGTAGATAAAGGTGATCCCGTGGATATAGTGTACTTAGATTTTCAGAAAACATTTGAGAAGGTCCCTCCCTTGGCTCTGAAGCAAAATGGGATAAGATGGAAGGTCCTCTCTGGGATATGTAACTGGTTCAAAGGCAAGAAAGAAAGGGTCTGACTAAGTGGTCAGTTTTCAGAATGGAGAGAGGTAAATAGTGGTGTCCCCCGGGGCTCTGTACTGGGACCAGTTCTGTTCAACATACTCCTAAGTGATCTGGAAAAAGGGGTAAAAAGTGGGGTGGCAACATTTGCAGCTGATACAAACCAACTCAAGTTAGTTAAGTCCAAAAGAGAGTGCAAAGTGTGACAAAGGGATCTCACCAAACTGAGTGACTGGGCAACAAAAAGGCAGATGAAATTCAATGTTGATAAATGCAAAGTAATCAATTACAACATGTCAGGGAAGATTCTAGGCATCAATGATCTGATCTTTGGGTTGATGGCGGTAAACAGATTCCCATAAGGCTCCCTCCCTCTCTCTCTCTTCCCAAGAGCCACCCTCATCTTCTCTCCCGTTTCTGCTCCCACATCCTCTGCAAACTTTCGAAGATGGATGCCTCGTGATGGCCTTCGCTCATGGGGATGTGGCCTAGTGGTCAGGGTTTCGTCCCTTTTGGGGGGAAGGGCGCAGCAGATGGTGGGGGAGCCCAGGGCCTCCCACTGGGCTCTGACCCAGGCTACTCTGGGGCAACACAAGGGGGTGACCCTTCCTAGCACCCCGCTATTGTCCAAAGTTCGCAGTTTATCACAGGAAGCTCTGAAGGGTGCTTGGCAAAGGGGAGTCATGCCATGGGGCGGGGGGTTGCAGAGGAGCAAGGGGGAGTCGTGTCAGGGGTTGCAATGGGGGGAGGGGGAGTCATGCCATGGGGCGAGGGGTAGCAATGGGGCCGGTCCCCCCCGCTCACCTGGAGGTGAAGACCTTGGAGCAGCTGACGGAGGGGCTCAGGTCGCACATGGCCCGGTACCCGAGGTCCCGCTCCCGCGAGCTCTCCACGTGCAGCGCGTACACGGAGAGCGCCAGCCCCAGCGCGCCCAGCACTAGCCGCAGAGCCCGCTCCCAGCCCGGCGCCGCTATCTCCTACTGCCACCACGCGCAGGGCATGGGTTCGCCCCCACTGGCCCGCGCACCTGCCAATCAGCAAATGGCTCCGGCCCATTGGCTGCCCCTTCAGGAGGTGGGATGGCAGAAGCAAGGGATTCTGGGACTTGTAGTTTTATGTACCAGTGGAGGAGAAGGGGGAGCTATGGTGCTTATGGGGAGGAGTCTAGTGCTTGGACCAGAGCCCTGGGGTAGTAGGGGGCTCCGGGGGCTATTTAAAGTGCCGGGGCTCCAGCTACCTCTGCCTCGGTCCTCTAAATAGCCATGAGAGCCCCACAGCTTCCCCAGGGCTCCGGCAGCTATTTAAAGAGCCAAGGTGGTAGAAGCAGGGGGGCCCCTGCCCTGCCTGCAGGCAGCCCCTGCTGCACCCCCTGCCCTGCCTCCAGCCCCGCACCCCCTGCCCCCACCAGCCCGTCTCCAGCCAGCCCCTGCCTGCAGCCAGCCCCTGCTGCACCCCCTGCCCGCACCAGCCCTGCACCCCCTACCCTGCCTGCAGCCAGCCCCTGTCTCCAGCCAGACCCGCACCCCCTGCCCACAGCCAGCCCCTGCTGCACCCCCTGCCCCAGCCAGCCCCTGCTGCACCCCCTGCCCGCACCAGCCCCACACTCCCTACCCTGCCTGCAGCCAGCCCCTGCTGCACCCCCTGCCTGCAGCCAGCCCCTGCTGCACCCCCTGCCCACACCAGCCCCGCACCCCTACCCTGCCTGCAGCCAGCCCCTGTCTCCAACCAGACCCGCACCCCCTGCCCACAGCCAGCCCCTGCTGCACCCCCTGCCCGCACCAGCCCCACACTCCCTACCCTGCCTGCAGCCAGCCCGTCTCCAGCCAGACCCGCACTCCCTACCCCCACCAGCCCCTGTCTCCAGCCAGCCGCTGCCTGCAGCCAGCCCCGCACTCCCTGCCTGCAGCCAGCCCCTGCTGCACCCCCTGTCCTGCCTGCAGCCAGCCCCTGTCTCCAACCAGACCCGCACCCCCTGCCCACAGCCAGCCCCTGCTGCACCCCCTGCCCCAGCCAGCCCCTGCCTGCAGCCAGCCCCTGCTGCACCCCGTGCCCTGCCCGCAGCCAGCCCCACACGCCTTGCCCTGCCTCCAGGCAGACCCTACCTCCAGTCAGCCCCTGCCCTGCCTCCGGCTAGCAATGTATGTAATATATAATTTTAATTTTATTTATATAGTTATGGAAAGTAAATAATACATGGAAGAAATGAAGGGGGGGGGGTTACGTGTTTTTTTTTAATCATCCCTGTTGGGGCCCCGCCTAAAATGTTCAAATTGGGCCCCGCACTTCCTAAAGCCAGCCCTGCATACAGTAATGTCAAAGTTCTTGGTTCAGGCTTTTATGTTGTACTTAAAGTACTGCACAGGATCTTTTCAGGGGGAATAAGGCAAAACGCCACATTTATTAGTAATACATGTATTCATTAACACTGTATTATATGCATATAATATATTACACTTACACTCACACACACACACAAACCCATTCCGTCTTGTTGTTACCAATTAGTTGCTCCCCTTAACTTCACTGGCCAGGTGAGTTAGATGGGGGAGGGGGTGGAGCCGGGCTTCTGCCGATCCGGATCGATGCTCCCATGTTGACAAGACGAGACCCGGGGTCCTCTGCAAGACACCTCACTTTTATAGCAGCTTTCCTCTTATGCAAATCTATACCAGATTCAAACTCTGTGTCTGTGTCCATTGGTCCTTTGTGCTGCTTTCTTTTGAGTGTTGTCCCAATGCTGCAAAGAGGGTGTTTCCAAAAGAAGGTGCTTGCTTCTAACCCCCGAGGCTGTCAGTATGTCTGCTTGTCTTTAATGAGCCCACTTGACACGTTTTATTGTCCTTGGGTCTGGCTCCCAGCCCCTCTCCAACAATTGAGGCTGTCTGCCTTCCATGCCTTGCTCATCCACACCTCATTCATTCAACAGGGCAATTGATTAAGAGGGGGGGGGGGGAGAGCTCTTGTTCTACTGCTAGCAAAAAGAAATGTTTCTTCTATCTTATTCTATCCTTAGGGGCTATAATATTATACCAAGGGCAATGCAAAGTTTCTAAATGAGGCCTTGATACAAAGTTCCATGAAAACAGAGGTCACACGTGGGTAGACCCACCACAAGGTTATATGAAGAGGCACAATGTAAAGTCATATGAAAATTATCAGAGATTGATCTACATTGTCCCCCTTTTGACCACTCAAGAACAATTCTTGAGTGGTCACCATATAAATCTTTTGTATTTGTTGCAAACAAACCAAACACTTATAACCAGGTGAATATAACTAAAACCATTACAATTGACTAAACACCAGATATAACATAAACACAAATGCAAACAATTATAATTATAATAATTGGAAATACAACAAAACCATTACCATTACAATAATAGGGTACATTGACAAACAAAATGAGGCCCAAGTTTGATGCTGCAATAGCCATCAAACAATAAAAGTCACTTTTTAAGCACACACAACAAATAAGATTTTGTAGGAGTACCACAGTTGTTATGCAAGCTTAAGCTGATTTGGACTTAAACTAACATTCAGTTGCCAAAATGTTGCAGAATTTTCTATTTTTAACAGTTGTTTTTAAGAGGTTTCTGGGGACCTAAAAGATGGGGCCATACAATTATGGGCCAAGGTCTTACAGGTTATGGGGGCCCAAGAACTACCCTTTAGGGCTTAGGGAAATAAAACCAGAGTGCATAGAGGAAAGTGTGGAATTAACAATACAAGCAAATGTAACTAACAATACAAATGTATTAATAACAAAAAGTAACAACAAAATGACTATTAGAGAACCTAACAAAAAATAAAACTGATGCCCTGGGGACCAAAGTGTTTTGGACACAAGTGGTGATTGATAAATTGGATGGACATGGGGGAAGTAGAGAGAGGAAAAGACATTTACCCTGTCTAGTGTAGTATCCCCTCTTTTTCTGGACCCAATGCTAGCACAGGACACCACCAGAGACAGACACAGAACATGCAACACAGAACACTGAACACAGACTTCGTTATGACACTATAACCATGGTATTTTATAACTCTTCAGCTGGTACCAGCTCTTCTGATGTTCTGGTTCAGCGCCTGAAAGATAGAAGCTTGGAAACAAATTAGCACAGTGCTTTCACCCTGGCAGAACCTGCTTGGTCTCTGCCACAGTGTGTTTGGTACTTGGGGCTGCACAAATGCTAATTAAGTGGTGCATTTCTTGTGAGTGTAAATTTTCCCTTTCTCTCAGTAAAAGGGCGTTAAAACTTTATTTAGAAAAAAAATTTTGTTTTAAAATCTCCAGCCATTTTGCCATGGCCTGGAGATCTGAGGCAGAAGCAGGCACTGTTGTTAACTGTTTCAATGGCATTTTGGCCCTGGGAGGAGGAATTTACCCAAATATCCCCCTTCCCAATCTCCAGAGGGGTCCCAAAGGTCTGCCCCCTTCTGGGGTCTCAAATGTTTCTTCTCCTGATGTTACTGCTGCTGTAAGATTTGAGAGTGCTGTTTTAACTCTCTGTACCCAACCTGTTTTTTAGTTTCTTTATCTATTGCTTGCCTGGGCCCGATCCTGCTTTTTCCAATAAACAGTTCCTTTCCCTGGGCACAAGCCTTGTTCCACTACCAATTTAGCAAGGAGGGTGGGCTTTTTAACTAGCCCCCACCCTTCCTGGTTCCGTTTCTTAAACATTTTTTTCAAAATTGTGAAATTACCACAATATTACTTACCAAAACAAAACAAACAAACATAAACCACACTACACTGCCCAAACTCTCATATCATTCAGAGTTTGGTTTAACAGAACAAGATCTGCATCTTATGTTTTTAACCCACTCTGGGCCAGAGGGAGAGACGCTAAGCTTCCCTCTGTGGTTCATACACCAATTATACAAATCCTTCCCCGGATTAGATCCTTCCCCGGATCAGAGTGAGAAACACTAAGTTCTCCTCTTTAGCTCAGCCTTCCTACGGCTGAGGGTGTATGTACCTCTACAACACAATTTAAACCTAAACTCCTATATCCTTCAGAGTTTGGTTAATCCTTCCCCGGATCAGAGTGAGAAACACTAAGTTCTCCTCTTTAGCTCAGTCATGAACACAATTTAAACCTAAACTCCTATATCCTTCAGAGTTTTGTTAATTAACTGAAAGTTTACGCTCTTTTTCCTATAGTGCCAGGCTTGCTAAAGCTGGCGGTGTGCACACCAGTTTTATAATAACTGTGGATTTTATGCTTGCTCCCCCTTTTGCATTCTCCACCAAAATGTTGTACTTAAAGTACTGCCCAGGATCTTTTCAGGGGGAATAAGGCAAAACGCCACATTTATTAGTAATACATGTATTCATTAACACTGTATTATATGCATATAATATATTACACTTACACTCACACACACACACACACAAACCCATTCCGTCTTGTTGTTACCAATTAGTTGCTCCCCTTAACTTCACTGGCCAGGTGAGTTAGATGGGGGAGGGGGTGGAGCCGGGCTTCTGCCGATCCGGATCGATGCTCCCATGTTGACAAGACGAGACCCGGGGTCCTCTGCAAGACACCTCACTTTTATAGCAGCTTTCCTCTTATGCAAATCTATACCAGATTCAAACTCTGTGTCTGTGTCCATTGGTCCTTTGTGCTGCTTTCTTTTGAGTGTTGTCCCAATGCTGCAAAGAGGGTGTTTCCAAAAGAAGGTGCTTGCTTCTAACCCCCGAGGCTGTCAGTATGTCTGCTTGTCTTTAATGAGCCCACTTGACACGTTTTATTGTCCTTGGGTCTGGCTCCCAGCCCCTCTCCAACAATTGAGGCTGTCTGCCTTCCATGCCTTGCTCATCCACACCTCATTCATTCAACAGGGCAATTGATCAAGAGTGGGGGGGGGGGGGGAGAGCTCTTGTTCTACTGCTAGCAAAAAGAAATGTTTCTTCTATCTTATTCTATCCTTAGGGGCTATAATATTATACCAAGGGCAATGCAAAGTTTCTAAATGAGGCTTTGATACAAAGTTCCATGAAAACAGAGGTCACACGTGGGTAGACCTACCACAAGGTTATATGAAGAGGCACAATGTAAAGTCATATGAAAATTATCAGAGATTGATCTACATGTAGCAGTGATAGAATAAACTGCTGGTTCAAATCAAGTCTCTGGAGTACATCCACAGCTGGGATGGGTCATTCAGTCCTTTGTATAGAGCTTCCTTTTATAGCAAAGTCCCTCCAGAGCTATGAAGCAGGATTGAAGACAAGATGGAGAGGAGGCATCAGCCTTTTATAGTCTCTTGCCGTGTGGTCTTTGCTTTCTTTGTCCCAAGAACACTCTATCCAGCATGTGGCATAGAAAAACCTTAGAGTTCTGTCCATAGGCAGGTCCCTGCATGCCTTGCTGAGTCACAAGGTGTATCCACCTTCTCTCAATGGGTCAATTGTATAGCTCATGGTCCTTAGTGGGCCATCAAGCAGGCTAGGCAGAACTAACACCAACTTCTCTGGGGTGTTCCCTGGAAGCATAGCACAAGCTTGAAATACAGACAGTATAGAGCCAATATTCAGAACGTCAACTACAAAACTGATACACATATACAAATAGCATAATTATAATCAGCCAATCAGAACCTCTCCATAGACCCCTTCCATGACAACCTTTATACAATATTGGCTGCAAATATATAACAGTGGTCACAACGGTGATCTATACAGTTACAGATTATGTCAATAGCGTCACAGGAGGTGACACGGCATCAGTGAGACCGATATTGGAATACTGCATCCAGTTTTGGTGTCCTCCTTTGAAAAAGATGTTGTGAAATTGGGGCTGGGGCAGCAAAGAGCCACCAAATGTTCTGAGGGCTGGAGAAAAATGCCTTCTAGTGAGCGATTGAAAGAGCTCAACCTGTTTAGCTTATCAAAAGAAGATTGAAAGGTGACTTCATTGAAGTGTTGAAGTGCCTTAATGGAGAGAAAAGATTGGGTATTAAAGGGCTCTTTAATGGAGCAGAGAAAGGCAGAACAAGACCCAGTGGCTGGAAGGTGAAAAGAGACAAATTCATATTACAAATAAAGCACAAATATTCAACAGCGAGAATGATTCACCACAGGAACAAGCTACCAAGGAAAGTGGTGGATTCGCCCTCTCTTGCTGTCATTTAATGAAGACTAGATGCCTTTCTGGAATGTGTTTGCCCCCAAAGTAGCTATTGTGTCATACAGGAGGCCTGTGACATGCTGGGGGTCAGATTAGATGCTCTAATGGTCTCTTCTGGCAATCAAGTCTACTAATTTCTGAAAAACGGAGTGTAGCATTGGGAGCAGCATCTGAGGTTTTACTGTCTAGTCGGTTTGCTTCCTAGAATGAACACGCCTTGAGTGGGGTGATCCACAGGGAGTAGCTCAAAGCTCCCAGGTGCCTGGCCAGGGGCAGGCCATTAGCACCGCAAGGGAGGGGCGTGGCAGTGACATCACAAAGGCCTTTTGCAGGACCTCAGACTATTGGTCAAAGGTGGTGACCTCACAGAGAGATGCTGACATCAGCCAGGCAGGACAGAGGCGAGTGGCCCGGGAAAGCTCAGAGACCCCTGGGGCTTTGCTTCAGCACGTCTCTGTCTCGAGGTCTCTCTTTGAGGACTGAGAGAACATTCGGGTTCACGTACGTGAGCGGCAGGAGGAACCTCTGTCGAGTTTTCTCCTTCCCTTTTCGTGATTGTACTAGAAAGCAGACGTCCCTGTGTAGAAGGTAAGAGCCTCCTCCAGGTGTGAAACCTGTTCAGTCTGATCCATCGGGTGAGAGTTGAATTCTAGGCATGGAAAACACGAGCTTGAGGAGGCAGCATTTTATTCCGCACCCGGGATTTTGTCCCTTAGAATCACTGGGGACATTGGGGTTTGTCCGTTTTGTTTCATCTTTTCCTCCAGCCCTCCCTCCTTTCTCTTCTTCTCTTGCTTCTTTTGTCCTTTCCCCTGTTCCCCTCCCAGCACCAGGGGGTGTGTGTTTGTGTGTCGCGGGGGAGTGCTCTGCAGCTCCCACGGTGGGAGGTCCACCCAAAAATGTGGGGCTGAAATAGTGCCCCGGCAGTGACCCCCACCAGTAGCGTAGCTAGGGGCGGTGCAGGGGAAGCAGCCACTTCCCCTCAGCACATTTTCCAAAAGTGGCGCCTTAGTCAGGGGTTTCCATGGCGCCAGCGGGCGGGGCCCACGCTCCGCTCTGAAGCTTGGCCTGCCCTGACCTCCTGCATGCAAAGGGGGGGGCAGCACAGCCGGAGGAGCCATGGGAGGGGGGTCGCGGGGGCGGAAAGGCATGGCCGGGGCAGCCATGAGGTGGGGGCTGGCACGGTGCTGGGTGGGGCCGGCGCGATGCTGGGCCGGGGGCCGGGCCAGGGGCCGGCGTGGTGCTCGGCAAGGGGCCGGCGCGGTGCTGGGCCGGGGGCCTTGCCGGGGGCACGGGGCCGGGGGCCAGCGCGATGCTGGGCCGGCGGTGCGGGCACTTCGCCGGGGACCGGCATGGTGCTGGGCCGGTGGCCAGGCCAGGGGCCGGTGTGGTGCTCAGCCGGGGGCCGGGGCCAGCACAGTGCTGGGCCAGGGGCTGGGCTCGGGGCCGGCACAGTGCTGGGCCGCGGGCTGGGGCCGGTGTGGTGCTGAGCCGGGGGCCGGGGCCGGTGCGGTGCTGAGCCGGGGTTCGGGGCCGACGCGGTGCTCGGCCGGGGGCCGGCAAGGTGCTGGGCCGGTGGTGCGGGCACTTGGCCGGGGGCCAGCGCAGTGCTGGGCCGGGGGCAGGGGCCAGCGCGGTGCTGGGCCGAGGGCCGGGGGCCGGTGCGGTGCTGGGCCGGGGGCCGGTGCGGTGCTGGGCCGGGGGCCGGGCCGGGGGCCGGCGTGGTGCTGCTCTGGGGACTGGCGCGGTGTTGGGCCGGGGGCCGGTGCGGTGCTCAGCCGGGTGCTGGGCCGGGGGCCGGCACGGTGCTCGGCCAGGGGCTGGGGCCAGGGCCGGCGCGGTGCAGGGCGGGGGCTGGCGCGGTGATTGGCCGGGGGCCAGGGCCGGCGCGATGCTGGGCCGGGGACCGGGGGCCGGGGCCGGCACGGTGCTGGGCGGGGGCCGGCGCAGTGCTGGGCCGGGGACCGTGCAGGGGACGCGGGACCGGGGGCCAGCGCGATGCTGGGCCGGCGGTGCGGGCACTTCGCCGGGGACCGGCGCGGTGATGGGCCGGGGGCCAGGCCAGGGGCCGGTGCGGTGCTGGGCCGGGGGCAGGGGCCAGCGTGGTGCTGGGCCGAGGACCGGGGCCAGCACGGTGCTGGGCCAGGGGCCGGGGCCGGCACGGTGCTGGGCGGGGCCGGCGTGGTGCCATGCCGGGGGCTGGCGCGGTGCTGGGCCGGGGGCCGGAGCGGTGCTGGGCCGGGAGCCGGCACGGTGCTCGGCCGGGAGCTGGCGCGGTGCTGCTCCGGGGGCCGGTGCGGTGCTGGGCCGGGGGCCGGTGCGGTGCTCGGCCGGGTGCTGGGCCGGGGGCCGGCACGGTGCTCGGCCGGGGGCTGGGGCCGGGGCCGGAGCCAGCGCGGTGGTGGGCGGGGGCTGGGGCCGGGGCCGGAGCCAGCGCGGTGGTGGGCGGGGCCTGGCGCGGTGCTGGGCCGGGGGCTGGGGGTGCGCGCTGCTCGACCGGGGCCCGAGCCAGGGGCCGGGCCAGGGGCCGGTGCGGGCACTTGGCCGGGGGCCGGCAGGGGCACTTGGCCGGGGGGCCGGCATGGTGCTCGGCTGGGGGCCGGGGGCGCGGGCTCTTGGCCGAGGGCCAGCGCCCCAGGGCCCGAGCCGGGCGGGGAGACGCCGGGGCCAGAGCCTCTTGGCCTGGGCTGGTCGGCCGCCAGAGGGAGCCGCTCGGCCAGGGGGGCTGGACTGAGCTGCGCCGCACCCCGCCCCAGCCTATCTGCTGCCTCCCTGTTTCAGGCTTCCCGCGAACATTTGATTCGCGGGAAGCAGGGGAGGGGGAGGAGCAGGGGGCGGAGCGTTCAGGGGAGGGGGCAGAGTTGGGGCGGGGCTGGGGGCGGGGAAGGGGCGGAGTTGGGGCAGGGCTCCATGGAGTGTCCTCCTTTTTAAAAATTAAAATATGGTAACCCTACTAGTGAGCATGGACTTGTCAAGAACAGATCATTCCATACCAATCCTAGCTCCTTCTTTGGCAGGGTTATAGGCCTAGTGGAGATGGGTAAACAGTAGATGTGATCTCTCTTGGTGTTTCTATGGCTTTTGACACAGTCCCATGGGACATTCTCCAAAGCGAACGAGGGAAATGTGGTCTAGATGTAATCAGTGAAATGGGAGTGCAGAGCTGGTTGAAAGCCCAGACTCCAAGAGCCCTTCTCCATGTCTGGCTGTCCAACGGAGAGGGTGTACCTAGTGGGTCCGGCAGGGATCAGTCCGGGGGCCGGTAGTATTCAATATTTTCCTTCAGGATTTGGAAAATGGAGTGGAGAGCATGCTTCTACAATTTGCAAATAACACCAAGCACTGTGGAGCACAGGATTGGAATTCAAAACGCCCTTAACAAATTGGAGACTTGGTCTTCTGGAGCCAAAGCCCATGGCTGGGCCCCTCTCTCTAGACTGGGCTGAAGTGAAACCCCAGAGCCAAACCCTCCTCCTCCTGGGCAGTGCGCTCCCACCTTCAATGGCCAGGAAGGTGTGGAAAGTGCTGGGATGTCGGGATCCCGGACACGCTGTCACCCCTGCACTAGGGCGGTGTTCTGCACCCCCTGCTGCTGGCCGAGTTTCTCCGTCCCTTGACAATAAGACAGACTCTTGTTTTCACAGCCAGCCGATCGCCCCGTGCCATCACCCTGCCTGCTTCCTGGGCAGGGGAACTCCTCAGCTCACCACCACCCTCTCCAGCCTGCCTTGGGCTTGGAGAGTGAGGAGAAGGGCGAGGGACGACCCTGAACATCCTCCATCCATCGCTCCGTCACCAGAGCAAGTGAGTGGCATTAGGGTTCCTCGGGGGCATCCCCTGTCTGTCTGGGGAGAGGCAGAAAGAGGGGAAGAGAATCTCTCCCAAAGGAGATTGGATTTGCAAACAGCCCCCAGGACCCCCTCGCTCTCAGACCGGGAAGGGGCTTCTCCAGAGCCGTCTCCAGTGTGTTTGGCAAGGTCCCAGCAATGGGGCTCCCAGCCCTTCCCTTGTGGGAGACTGTTCCCCAGGCTGAGAGTCTGTGAGCTGGGCCAGACCCGGTGAGCTGCTGAGCATGGAAATCAATGGGAACCGAGGGGGCCCTGGCCTTGCTATGCCTAGGGACTTTGAAGTGGGGAATGGTTTCCCAGGAGAAGTCCGGACTCCTGGGTTCAGGGCCGGCTTTAGCAAGTGCGGGGCTCGATTCCTGGGGCGGCACTTCGGATTGCCAGCTGGGGGAGGTGGCCCCGCGGGGCTGCCGCACTCTGGACGGCACTCTGGCCAGGAATGCAGGGCCATGGGGCTTGCCGCGGTCCGGCCGACGGTCCAGCCGGGGTCGTGGAGCTGCAGGGCTGCTGCGGTCCGGCTGGGGCTGCGGGGCCGCGGGCCTGGCCGGAGCTGCAGCCAGGGTCGCAGGGCCGTGGGACAGCCATGTTCTGGCCGGAGCTGCAGCCGGGGTCGCGGAGCTGCCATGGTCCGGCCGGAGCTCCAGCCAGGAGAGCGGGACTGCAGGGCTGGCCGCGCTCCGCCGGAGCTCCAGCCGGGGTCACGGGGTCACAGGGCTGCCGCGCTCCGGCCTGGGTCACGGGGCCGCGGGGCTGCCGCGCTCCGGCCGGCGCTCTGGCCAGGGGAGCGGGGCCCCTGAAGACGACTGCCGCCGGGGTGAGTGCGCGGGGCCCTCTTAGGCGCGGGGCCCAATTCTGGGGAATCGGGCGAATCGGCCTAAAGCCGGCCCTGCCTGGGTTCTGTTCCTTCTCTAGCCTGGGCGGGAGGTGGGGGGGTGTGAGTGTGGTCTGGGGTGGCAGGAGGGAGCTGCTTGTCCAAAGTGACCAGTTTCTTTGTGACTGACCCCAGTGTTCAAAAAGGACGAGACTCCCCAGTTCTTGCAGCCCCAGCGATGACAAGGGGGAGCAATGAGGGGGAGCAGAGCATGCAATGAACTCCTGCCAGTGGGGGTAGCTTGCCCTCCCTGCACCCCTGTGGGGGGAGCAGGAGCTGCTGTGGCTGGGGCAGGGATGGGGAGGGACCAAACAGGCTGGTTAGTGAGCGGCTGCCTTGACCCCAGACTCACGCCTGCTCCCCGCTGGGTTCCAGGATGGCCAGGCTCCTGAGGATGTTCAGGAAGAAGGCTCTGCGGGTGGCCCCAGAGCCTGAGGGAAGCAGCCACCATCTTCCCCAGGAGCGAAGCGGCCCCTCCGTCCCCGCTGGAGGGGAAGAAACTCCCGGCCGCGCCAGGAGGTGGAAGCGCCCAGCCTTCTGGCGGAGGAAACCCACTCCCGGCACAGGCGCCGAGGTGGGAGCATCACCTCCCAGGCCAAAATGGAGCTGGGCCAGGCTGCGGCTGGGCAGGCAGGACCCAGCCCAGGGGCGGAACCGGGCAGGGTGGCTCTGGGGCTTGTTGTTGTGTGGGCAGCAGCGGCCCCAGGCGCCCAGCCCCAACTTCCAACAGGAGGCATCACCCTGCTCGGTCAGTGAGGACCTTCCAGCCTCCCCAGGGCAGGAGGTGGAGGATCCCTCTGCCAGCCCCAGCAGCTCGGGCCGCTCCCCATCCGACAGCAGCAGCGCCTGCGACTCGGACAGCAGCCTGGCCGACGGACGCGTCTGCTTTGTTCCAGGTGAGGAGCCAGGCTGGGTTCCGGGAGGGGTGAGGAGGGGGCTGTGAACACCCTGGGCCCAGGTCCTCGAGCAGTGCTATGGGGGTGGGTCTCCAGCCCAGGTGTCTGGCCTGAGCCATGTGAACCCCACGGACACTAGATGCTGCCACTTTGGTCCTTGGTGCTCCATTGGGCGGGGGTGGGGGGAGGCACCTCCAAGGGAGTCCAGGACAGTGGGGAGGGTCTCTTTGCTATGGGCTCCTGAAGGAGTTGGGGGCTAATGTCATCACTGAGAGGGGGGAGTGTGGGGCCCAATCTGCCCTATGTCCCGGAGGTGGGAAGGGGACACATTGTCCCACCATGCCCCTGTCCTTCCCCCGAGTGGCAGCAGGAGTCACCTTGTCCCCTTCTCTCCCTGGTGCAGCGTCCGCCAGGGACTCCGAGGACGACGAGGAGCAAGAACAACGGGTAGACTTGGTAACAGAGGAGGCTGCTCTCATGAACATCCGAGAGCAGCTCCATGCCCGAGAAAAGGTACAAACGTTCCCCAGCTGTGCTGGAACTGAGATTGTCCTGCTCCTTCCCAGCATCCTGACCCCCTGCAGAAGGTCTTGGCCCTAATCGGGACCTTTCTCCTTCATGATCTGGGACCCCCAAGATGGGGGTGTTTGTCACACACCAGCCGGGGTCTCCTCCCCGCACAGGCACTGTCCCAGTTCCTGACCCTGATTGTGGAGGAGTCGTGGGTGATTTGAATAGACAGGTCCCCACTATCCCCCATTCAGGCCTAAGTCCTGCAGCTGGTGTGGCTGGGGCAGGGAGGTCCCTGGCTAACTGGCTCTCTCTCCCCAAATCCCACTCCTGGTGGGCGCAGGACGAGGCGCAGCAGCTCGAGTTCCTGCACGCCATCTACCCCGCATGCCTCGCTGCCCAGCAGAGAGGGGAGGACACATTGGAGCCACACTGCTCGAAGGCGGCTGTGGTGGAGAGGATTGTGGTGAGTGAGACACAGCGCCCGGGAGCTGGAGGGTGGACAGAGACATGGGAGGGGCAGGGGTCTCCCCGGGCCGAGGGTTGGGGGATGGCTGGTGCTGGAGGGCAGCTGAGGGCAGGGATTGCTGGGGCTGAAGATTGGGGAGAGGAGACGGGAGAACTAGTGGGCAGGAATCGGAGGAGCGGGAGGCAGCTGGGGGGATCCTGCTGGCTGTGTAATCTCCTCCTTGGGGAGTGTCCGTTAGGCCCGAATCTCACACGCTCCTTTGTCTCCTTTGCGTCTCACAGGAGATCATTGAGGAGCTTCCTCCTAACTCTCCACCCGACGCCGTCCTGGCCAACTCTCTCATTGCTGTGGCCAACCTCAGGTACCGAGACCCTCCCGCCCGGTTCCCCTAACCCCGGTGCTGCTCAGGCCCGTGGCTGGGAGTCACTGCCCCTCCCACTCCCAGCTCACCTCCCAAGGGGGGCTCCTCTGGCAGAGGTGGCAGGAAGGGTCACTCCCTCTCCTGGCTGCTCTGTTCTTTTCACTCCAGTCACATTGCAATGGCTTTGGGGAGAGGCTGACTCCCAGGATCAGATACAGGAGGGGCAGCAGGGTCCAGGGAACAGGCGCCATTCCTGCCCTGCCACTGTCGGTCTGGGAAACCTCGATCTTATCATTCCCTGGCTCGGTGCCTCAGTTTCCATTCTCGCCAGCCTCTGCCTATTTCCCTGCAGTTTCACGTCCGTGTTGGTGCCAGTCCCACCCCCGCACTGCACAGTCTAATACCGGCTCCTCTCTCTTGCCAGCACCATGACACCTGCCCTGGAGCCGGAGCTGGAGACCCACCTCCTCCGAGCCACGCTGCACGCCGTGTTCACCCTGGGCACGCAGACGGACACCAACCAAGTCCAGGTAGATCAGCCAGCTGTTATCCTGCCCGAATCCTTGCTAATTGCCTGGATATGTGTTTGGGGGTCTCACCAGTGCTTCCCAGAGACTCCTCTTCCCATCCTGAGGCAGGTGTAGCCCCAGTTTCCCTAACTCTGACCCATGGCTCTCCCTTGCTTTGCAGGATCTGTATAGGGTCATACCAGACCTCCTGGACGCCATGCTGGGGAACCTGCTGGAAAAGACCCCAGACACGGACAAGCTCCACTACATCTTGGAGGTGAGCCCGATGAGGGGGTGGGGGCAATTTGACCTTAACTCTTAGATCCATTTTCCAGTCTGTCCTCCTAGCTGGGCCCCCAGTGGCCGTCCTTGGTCAGGGCAGTCAGTGCAATGCAGGGTCAGACCCTTCCTCCTTGAAGGACAGAGGAAGGAGCTGGGACTTCAAGCCAGAGCTCTGCCTGGTTGTGTCGAGCACTAACCACAGGGCCCCCGGCTGGCTTGGGGAGTGAGAGTCTGAACCCCTCCTGGGAGATCCAGAAGATGGTCCTCAGAGAAGAGCCACAGCCTCATTCCTAGAGAAACAGGAGGGCCCCAGAGAATCAGCCCTTGTCTCTGACGGGCCCCGAGATTCCTGGGGGGATTGTGCTCACACTCAGTCCCTTCACCCAGCCAAGGACTTGAGAGCCAGGGAGGGGGGAGGGGTCTGTCTCCTTCCTGGGGAGCTGTTCAGGAATCAGCAGTTCAGGGAGGATGGGACCAGCCCCGACACCGAGCATTGTCCCAATCTAGAGAGACAATGACAAGCTGTGACCTGCAGGATACAAGCATTGTCCTGGGGGCAAGAATCCCATTTTAAAGCTCTGCGGTCAATGAATCAGATATTCCACCCCCACCGCATGCAATGTCTCAGCCCCCTTGGGATGGGGGGGGGCATTAGCACTACACATGCACCCCCTGATCAATCCTGAGCTGCCTCCTTTTCCCACAGCACATTAACTACTGGACCGTGTCCAGGGTGCCACGAGAGAGAGCCAGGGCCATCAGGAGCAGCGCGGCCCTGCTCACGTCCGTCATCTCCCTCCCTGACTTTGACGTAAGTGGCCTCTGAGCCCAGCTTCCTGACTCCAGGCGTAGGGGGGCCGGCTCCAACGGGCTGGAGGATCTGCTGCTGCAGGGGCTGTGGGCTAGGAGTGATCCTCTTGGGGAGGCAGAGTCAGAGCAGAGAATGAGCTTGGCTTGAGTCAAGTTCTTCTTGTCCTGGTTAAGTGGCGACTCTCGCTTGGAAGGGGAGCAGGCTCCAGGTTCTTGCCTTCCCGTCATCCTGGAGCAGCTGGGGAAGCAAATCCTCCTGGAGGGCCCTGCCCACATCTCTGTCCTCCGGGCTCCCTTGCGGGCAGAGATAACTAAGGATTCAGCTCTAGCTCCTATCCTCTAGCATCTCCTGCAGAGGGGCTGAGGGGAAGGAGAGTCCTGGCCCAGGCAGGGACTGGGAGCTGACAGGAAAATGCTGATGGAGTCCCCTCTCCCTCTCCCTTCCATTAGAACTCAGCCGAATTCCCCAGGATGGGCCACCACGTGGCCCAGCTGGCTCTGTCCGTCAGTGACCCAGATGAGGACATCAGCCGGCAGGCCAGGGAGGGGGTTTACCGGCTCTACCAGCTCCTGCTGCGCCAGAGGGGTAAGGAACCCGGCTAGACGAGTGAGACTGGGACCCCAGCCAATTTCTCTCCGAGTGACCCCGGCTGGCGGATCAGTCTCTCTCTCTCTCTTTCTGTGTTCTCCACCACCCCCGCAGTTCTGTTGGGCTCTGCCCACCGTGCAGCCACCAATGGGATTGGAAGGACACAAGCCCTGCAACCAGAATGACCAATGTGTATGTGTCTCTCTCTTTCCCAGAGCTGACCATCCGTGAGGTCGAAGACCTTTGGTGCTGGGACTGGCACCAGGACAGCCAGCTCCTCGGCTATAAGAACACCGCCAGGGTGGGGGAGGTAAGGACACTCTGCCAGGGCATGGCACAGCTCTGCAGGCAGGTGGCTGCCTCCTGGAGCCACGCGACGGAGTTGCCGTTCTAGGCCAGGATTTGGAGCCTGGTTCGGGGCAATCTGCTGAAGCCTCACATCTGGTTGGTTTCAGGTTTTTGCCAAATTCTTCTCGGAGGGGCAGAGAAGATTCTTCCTGCAGACAGCAGTGCTGGCCATGCACGACCCCCTGCTGCGTGTCAGCCAGGCTGGGCTGCTCCTTACTTACTCCCTCCTGGGGCAAACCGAGCAGCTGATGGGGAGCAAGGTGAGCAGCTGCATTAGACTCAGGAGATTGGGGCGGGGCCCAGGCCTCATTCCCATCCTCTGGCCATTCGCCGGCCTGGCAGCAAGGCGACTGGTGGGGAATGAGAGTGAGAGCAGGTGCTCCTGGGAAGGGAGATGAATTCACCTCCATGAGCAGGAGGGAGGAGGTTGTCCCCAGAGCAGTTCCAGCCCAGCTCGTTAGCAAGTCTAATGAATGACAAGCATTGCCTCAGCACGGACTTCTGTTCTTGGGAAGGGCAGCAGAGTCCTCTACGTGCCCTCTGCGAGCCTCTCCTGTCACCCGCGCCACCACCCAGAGTTGTTCCCGTCACTGGCAGCCTGGGAGGCCAAGGACTGAGGGGTGATGGCGACTGACCGGGCAGGTCTGAGGCACATGGGCGGGGGAAGCTCGTCCTGCTGCCGGCAGGGCTGGACTCGCTCTAGAGAGAACGGGAGGATTCACTCAGCAGGGGCTGCTGATCTGCCCCATTCACCAGGGCTGCCATCCTGCGGCTTCAGCCTCAGTGGCTGGGATGACTTGGGGAAAGGTCTCAAGCTCCCCACATCCCACTTCACTGCTGCCAGAATCCCTCCGCCCCCCGCCCTGCTAGAGCCCCCTCCCTGCCCAACCTGGGTGGGCGTGGAGGAGAGGGGTCAGAGAACTTGAGCTGTGGATTGGAGGTGGAACAGCTGTCAGGGGCACTGGGTGGGAGGTGGCAGGAGCTCCCCCTACAAGGAGGTTGTTGGCACTGGAGGTCCCTTGAAAGGAAAACAAGACTCCATTCTGGGGGTCAGGAGGGGGACTCCATCCCTCAGAGGTGCGCGGGTGCTGGGTGAAATTGCTGCTGGTCCCAGGGGCCCTTAATTCCCCCTGATTCCACGGGGGCATCTGAGTCTCTGACAGGTCCTCGTTCCCTTGCAGCACGAGGTCGTCACGGCCAAAATAATGAACGAACTTCACATCATCCGGCACTTGCGCCAAGTGCCGGAGGCGCTGCAGGAATTCTGCCTCCAAGGCCACCAGCAACTCCTGCTCCCTCTAAACGGGGAGTGTAGTGAGACTGAGTGGCCTCCCTCCGAGCAGGAGAGCGAGGGCCCCTCTATACGCCCCTTGGAGGGCAGAGCCTATATCGCCCCACCCCCCTTGCCTGTTGGCTGGCCACCGGGGCCTCTGGTAGACTCTGTTTCAACTGAGCGGCCTCCCTCCGAGCAGGAGAACGAGGGCCCCTCTACACACCCCTTGGACGGCAGAGCCTATATCGCCCCACCCCCCTCACCTGTTGGCTGGCCACCGGGGCCTCTGGTAGACTCTGTTGCAACTGAGCGGCCTCCCTCCGAGCGGGAGAGCGAGGGCCCCCCTACACGCCCCTTGGAGGGCGGAGCCTATATCGCCCCGCCCCCCTCGCCATAAGGACTGGGGCGTGGGGTCGGAAATATAAAAGGCCGGCCCTTCACCACAGTTGGGGGACAGCCTGCAACAGAGGAGGACACTTGGCCTGTTCTCCAGAGGCCCCTAACCCTAACCCCAGACATGGACGAGGACTGGCCCGGAGTACCCGCTGCGGTTTACCCCAAGGAGCCGGAAGAGGCCTGCAGGCCGCAGGTACCAAACCCCGGGGAGGCAGGAAGTAGCCCAGGGGCAGCCCGGGAGCTGCTGGCTGCAGAGCCCGGCGCGGCTCAGTCGGCGTGTTGCGGCTGGATCCCCGCCGACGCAGGGGCAACCAATCCTGCCCCTGCCAGCGCCTTGGGCTGGGACGCGGGGGAGGAGGGTGGGACCGCGTCCCCCTGCCACCCCACCCCGGGTGGCTGACCCCCTACACGGTGCAAGGAGGCTCTAGCCCAGGACAGGAACTGTTTGTTGGCTGGCCACCGGGGCCCCGCCCAGGCTAGAGCCAGCCCTGTCAAGTCTGTCTGTTTGCTGGCTGCCAGGGTTTCCACCCAGGCCAGGGCCCGCCCTTGAAGTCTGGTTGTTTGTGGGGTGCTTGGGCCCCGCCCAGGCCTGAGCCACCCCCGATACAGTGTGTTGAGGGGCTGACCACTTGAGCGACCTCAGCCCAGCAGCACCGGCTCTACCATTTTTGCTGCCCCAAGCAAAAAAAAAAAAAAATGCAACAACGCTCGGACTGCCAAAGCGAGCAAAAAGAAAACCAAAAAAAACCTCCAACCACTTGGACTGCTGCCACCCGAACTGCCGAAGCAGAAAAAAACCCAAGAACAACGCTCGGACTGCCGCCGCCCAAACTGCTGAAGTGCAAAAAACAAAAAAGTCGCCCGGCCTGTGCTGCCCCAAGAATGGACGGAATGCCGCCCCAGGCATGTGCTTCCTCCGCTGGTGCCTGGAGCCCGCCCCGCAGCCCAGGCCACAGCCTGGTTGCGACAGCTGATCGCTGAGGTCGGGCAGCTGCTCCACCCCCATGCACGAGGGCGCTAGAGTAGGCCAGAGCGGCTGCAGAGGCTGGCAGCCAATCAGAGAAGGGCCAACTGAGAGCCAATCAGGGCCGAGATTAGAGCCAGCCAATCAGGGCTAAGCTAGGCCCTATATAAAGGCTGCCCAGGCAAGCAGCAGGCAGTATCCCCCAGACCTTGGTGGGAGAAGGTCTGTTCTCAGAGCAGGAGACTAGCATCTCCGAAAGAGCAGTGCTGGGCAGGCTCAAGGGAGCATACTACAGCTCCGGCCCAAGACCTGCCAGACTGCGGGCCCTGATAGAAAGGGCCTAGAGGAGAAGTGGCCCAGGGACAGTTGGACAAGGGGAGAGCAGGGAGACTGCCACTAGAGGATCCCTGGGTTTGGACCCAGGATAGTTGGTGGGCCTGGGTCCCCCCGTTCCCTCTTGTACTGCACCTGGCCATATGGTGGCTGAGTCAAACTGCAACCGGCCCTTGAGAGAGGGGCTAGACTTTGGGGGTTTTGGTTGGCCACTGAGGCATGTGCAAGGACTGTTGCTAACCTGCTTCCCCCCTCCCTGCCGGAAGGAGATGAGGATGGATTAGGGGGCACTGCTGGAGGGAAGTGGCCTGAAGAAGGACACAGTCAAGCGAACTAGGCAGATTGTGCCATATGAAGAGACCAAAAATGGTGGAGAAAAGAGACTTCTATTGGAGGGCCTGGGTGGCTCGGCCTGCCGAACAGCAGAGGGAGTTGTTCTGGCTGCTGTGGAGGTCGGCACCCAGACCAAACAAGAGATCCGGCACCGAGGGCGAGAGGCCAGGAACGCTGAACTGCTTCGCCTGTAGGTGACAGGGACACTAAAGGAGGGAGTGTCCCTCCTGGGAGGGGGCAGAGAGGCCCCACCCAGAAAAGGCACCCCCTGTGAGAGTAACAGGGGGGCCCCCAGCTTGTTGGGTCTGTGGGGAGCCAGGGCACCTGAAGAGAGAGTGCCCCTACAGGACTCCCAAGGCCCGGGCCAGCCCAGAAGGAAGGGCTAGGGCCCAAACAAGCAGGAGTAGGGATGTGTAGGGGGAAGACCCAGAAAGTGCTTCCACTACCACCAACGGGGACATTTAAAGAGGCACTGCCCCCTGAGGCAGAAAGGGGGAGTGTCCGAGACAAGGGCTCGGTCAGAGACCAGCCACAGAGAAGAGGTGGTGAAGACGGAGGCCCCTAGAGAGAAAGGGGCTGGGGCAGAGAGGCCCCACAGAAATGAGGGAACCCACATAGGAGCCAGGAGGGCCCATGTGGGAACCCAAAGAGAAGTAAGAACCCACGTAGGACCAGGGCGTTCTACAGTGGGAACCCAGACCCTACAGGTGGGAAGCAGCTGGCTCCAGACTTTGGAGGGCCTGCGGGAGGAAAGGGATGCCCTGCAGGCCCCACTACGAAGGAAGCTGGGGTGACAAGGACCCCTTTCCTCCCCTCCCCCGTGAGCATTTTTTAAGGGGGAGGGTTTGTGGTGGGACGGCTGCCCCACCCCCATGTGAGAGGGAACTAGAGTAGGCCAGAATGGCTGTGCAAGACGTCAGCCAATCAGGGAAGGGCCTTCTGAGAGCCAATCAGGGCTGAGATTAGAGCCAGCCAATCAGGGCTAGGCTAGGCCCTATATAATGGCTGCCCAGGAGAGCAGCAGGTAGTCTCCCTCAGAATTTCATGGGGGAAGGTCTGTCTCCAGAACAGGAGACCAGCATCTTGGGCTCGGCAGTACTGCATCTGGCCATCCGGTGGCAGAGACAAATTGTAACCGGCCCTTGAGACAAGGGGCTAGACTTCGGGGGTTGCGGTTGGCCACCGAGGCAGGTGCAAGGACTGTTGCTAACCCCCGCCCCTGGAATGGGGTGAGGATGGACTAGTGGGCACTGCTGGAGGGGCAGTGGCCTGAAGGGCAGTGTCAAGCGGTGAGCAACGCGGCTCCAGATGCCAACGGAGGACAAGAGACGGATGGGACACTGCCAGCAGAGGGCGTTCCCCATCAACTGAGCTAATTCCCAGAGCGACCAGCGGGAGGCGCCATGCTGGTGAGTCCCAACCCTGTCAAAACCGCCCAGCCCTATTGTGGGCCCACTGCTACCCTGCAGACTCTGGTCAGGACCAGACTGGGCCAGCTGGAGTGGCCTCCCTCTGATTGGGAGAGCGAGAAGGGGAAATGGAGCCCCCTGGCACTCACAGAAACTCTCTCCCCTCTCTGTGGAGCAGGGTTCTTCCCTCTGCCCCCCAAATTCCTTCATATGGGGCAGGACCTCTTTCCTTTGCACCCACTCCCCTCAGTCTACCCCCCCTCATTCCCGCTGCGCCCATGCAGAGCTCTCCCTGCCCCATATGGTGCAGAAAAGCCCTTGTGTCAGGGCCACAGCCCCACTGGAGCTCGGAAAGCTCCACTTTTGAGGAGGTGGGGGTGGGACAGAGGCTCAGGGCTAGCTTCACCTTCTGCCCTTTATTCTCCCCTTGGCCCTTCTATGGGGTCTCTGGGTGTGACCGGAATAGGAGCCTCCTTCCAGCTGTCTTCCAGGCCCTGGGATCTGGCACTGCCTCCAGGACGGGCGCTTCCTGTAGCTGAGCCACGTCAGGGAGCAGTGGGGACAGGTCACCTCGTCCCAGCAATGCCGGCTCTCAAAGAGGCTTAGATGGAAGACCCCAGTCCCTCATGGAGGTAAGAGCCATTTACTCCTTGGGGCGTGTGGGTCTCTTGGGGGAGAAATGGCATCCCCGATGCATAGCCTGGCTGGGAGCTTTCCCTGTCCCTGGATCCCAGCCCTGGTACAGAGCCCTATTTCTCATCATGATATCCTCCTTTTATTCTCAGAGGCGGTGTCCAGGATCCCGGAGACTGTTTCCTGCTGCAGGAGGTTTGAGCGGGGAGAGATCACTCACTGTCACGCCCCAGGGGTCTCCAACCCGGGTCTGCAGGGTTCATGGGAGCAGCCACTCCAACCCTCCACCTGGAAGCCTGCCGAAAATTGTTTACCTCGGACCCATGAAGTTCAGCCCCAGTTTGAGGCTCCACTCCTGAGGTACTATTGGAGGAGTCCCAGGAAAGCTCCCTGGCCCTGCGTAAGACAGCAGCAGGAACACGAAGCTGACTGAACACCAGGCCTGCTCCCGGTTCTGGACCGTGTGCTGCCTGGTTCTGCTGCCGCTCCCCTGGCTTGATTTCCTGGCATCTGAGTTGTGGTGGTGGTCACAAGTTTCTTTTGCTGCTGATCTTCCAGTATCCTGACCTGGCTGACTCTCCACTCCTGTCATGTGAGTGTGGACTCTGGCTCTGACCAGTAGGTCTGGCTGCCCTTGACCCAGCCGTGACATGGACTTTGGTACAACTTCTCCAATGCCCCTTTCTGATCTCCAGCAAGATACACCAGTCCCTTGGCTCCCAAAGTCCCAGTTGCCTGCTATTCAAGGGCTGAGGGGTAGTGCTTGTATCGCCCCACCCCAGCTGCTTTTCCTAGGGGAATCTCCCTAGAGCAGAGGAGAAATCTGCTCTTCTCTTAGGATCAGTCCCACCCTGGCCTCAGCTCGGCTACTTTGTTGACCTGGGGTCAGGCACTACTTTTGAAGCCCTTAGCGTGGGGGTGGAGGTGGGAGCAGAGGCTGAAGCTCCAGCAGTTTCCACCAAAGAACACCCCCCTGTCTTTCTATGGTCCGGCTAGGGCTCCCCATCTATCCTGGAGCTGAACACCAGATGGGAGCTGATGGATTGTCCTTGGTGGGCCATCTTCTTGTGTCTGAGAGGGCCAGGAGCAGATGCACCACGCCTGGCCAGGACCGGGCTAAACAGCCTGTAATGCTAGGTGAGTCAAACCATGGCCACAATACAGCCACCCTGGGCATCCATGGGGACTGAATCTGGGCCCTTCACTACGAAGAGCACAACTCGTTCCAACTTGAGTCATGACGCTGGTGACCCCTGCCAGCCCCTCTGAGGGGGGTCAGTATTATCCCTGTTCGCTGGGGCATAGGGATAGAAAGCAACCGGCTGCAAGGTCACACACGACGTCCCTGACAGAGGCAGGAAGGAAGTGTGGGACTGATACCAGTCCAGCTCCAACCGCTAGACTCCACCCATTTCCAAAGTCAGAGAACCCAGGAGCCCTGACTCTGACACTAGGCCTTAAATGACAAGACCAACCTCCCTCCCACTCAGGAAGCCATAGAAGGGACCATCTGCTGAGCTCCCCTTGGCAATGCCGCTGTCAGAGACCATTGCTAGTGGGTGCCAAGTGCCTGAGCAGGGAACTGCTTGAGAGCCTCCTAGAGACTCGCAGGTGTTTGACTGTGACCCTCAGGGAGCCGTGGCAAGAGCCTTTCCGGCTCTAACAAAGGGTTTCTGTTCTCCTAGACAGTCAGCCCGTGAGGCCAGTTTGCAGAATGTGGAAGAGCCCTTTGGCGAGGCGTTGGAGGATTCACCATGAAGGTGGCAGCAGCCGCAGTGCCTGGGTCCCCATGGGCCAAGCCTCCACTCCTGACACTCCAGGCTAATCTCCCCCTGCTCTCAGTGGGGCTTGGCTTTAGCTGCTGGGCCTGTGAGCCTAGCCCAGGGGTCTCAAACTCCAATGACCACGAGGGCTGCATGAGGACTAGTTGATTGGCCCGAGAGCCGCATCACTGACACCCCTCCCCCCTCGCTGCCCGAGGGCCTGCCCCCAGAGGGGGCAGGAGGGGTGTGGCAGGGGCTCAGGGTGGGAGTTGAGGTGCAGGGGGCTCAGGGCAGGGAGTTGGAGGGGTGAGGCAGGGGGTGCAGGGTGCAGTAGGGGGCTCTGGGCAGGGGGTTGGGGTGTGGGGTGCAGTAGGGGTGAGGGGTTCAGACAGGGGGCTCAGGGTAGGGAGTTAGGGTGCAGAAAGGGTGTGGGATGTGGCTGGAGGCTGAGGGCAGGGAGTTGGGGTGCAGCGGGGGTTGAGGTGCAGGCAGGGGGCTCAGGGCAGGGAGTTGGAGGGGTGAGGTAGGGGGTTGGGGTGCAGGCAGGAGGTTCAGGGCAGGGAGTTGGAGGGGTGCAGCAGGGGGTTGGGGTGCAGGCAGGGGGCTCAGGGCAGGGGGTTGGGATGTGGGGTGCAGGCGGGAGTGCGAGGTGTGGCAGAGGGTTGGGGTGCAGGAGGGAGGCTCATGGCAGGGGGTTGGGGTGTGGGGTGCAGGAGGGAGTGCGAGGTGTGGCTGAGGGTTGGGGTGCAGGCAGGGGGCTCAGGGCAGGGGGTTGGGGTGTGGGGTGCAGGCGGGAGTGCGAGGTGTGGCAGAGGGTAGGGGTGCAGGCAGGGGGCTCAGGGCAGGAGGTTGGGGTGTGGGGTGCAGGAGGGAGTGCGAGGTGTGGCAGAGGGTTGAGGTGCAGGCAGGGGGCTCAGGGCAGGGGGTTGGGGTGCAGGCAGGGGGCTCAGGGCAGGAGGTTGGGATGTGGGGTGCAGGCGGGAGTGCGAGGTGTGGCAGAGGGTTGGGGTGCAGGCAGGGGGCTCACGGCAGGGGTTTGGGGTGCAGCAGGGGGTTGAGGTGCAGGCAGGGGGATCAGGGCAGGGGGTTGGGGTGCAGGATGGCATTGGGCTGTGGCCTGGAGCCGCTTACCTAGAGAAATAGCCCCGCAGGCCGCGTGTTGGAGACCCCTGGCCTAGGCCGAGCACTCAGGGATTCCCATCCGCCTGCTCAATGGCGAATGCAGCCCCCCAAAGAAGGGAAGAAGAGTGGAAGCGAAAGAGTAAAGCTGGACCATCCGCTGAGCTGCTGCACTCAAGTGAGCAGAGCCGGGGCGAGAAGAGGGAGAACTCGAAGGTGGCTGGCGGCTGTAGGGAGGAGAAGCAGTTTGGGAGTCAGGAGAGGAGAAATAAATAGTTAATGACAAATGCTGCCGGCTCTCTCTTGTGTGCTGAAGGGTTGAAAAGGGGTCTCTTTACTATCAGGCTAAACTTTCAAATAGCTGTGTATGGGGCGGGGGGTCTATAAAGGTAAGAGGTCGCTCTAGGGGCTTGAAGTCCCAGATTCTGGGGCTATTGCCTCCTTTTACCAGCTGATCTCAACCCAGCAACTCCCTCAGGTGGTAGCAGTAGTGAGCTCTTGTCCTCCTTTTCTGGACTAGCCACCAGAAAAAGGACACGATCCATGTGGCCAAGGAAAGAGAGAGGCAGTGTTGCCTGTTACCATGGCTCTTGGGGGGAGCACGGCAGGTTACTTTGGACTAGGTAGGCGCCACATGTCTCCAGACCTGCACCTCCCGAGGCTCTAGAGACTTCGCTCCCGATCCTAGAGCGTCCTCAGAGTCCTAAAGCATCAGATGGCTTCTGGCCTCTCCCCCCACCTCAGCAGTCCAGAAAAAGTGATTTGTAGACATGTTCTGTGTCCTCTCCTGCCACACTCCCCTGTTGGCAACTAATGCAGTCACAGAGTCCAGGCTCGGTGACAGGCATTGCTCTGGGCTGGGACAAGCAGGAGGACGTGAGCTACAATCGATCCCCCTGTGCGTGGGCTGAATGGGCAACCTCTCTCCTGCCATCTCTGCTTTCCAGCCCACAGGCAGTAAGGAGAAGGTGATGCACTTACCCCAAAGGTGGGGGTGGGAAGAAGCAGAGTGAAGAGGAGATCAGAGCGCCATCCCATAGCATTCCTCCTAGAGTCTCTCCAACCACCACCTGGCTCCTTCTTGCCATAGGCGGCGGCCCCTAGGTTCCACAGGGACTTTCTGAATTAACCCTCTAGAAAGCTGCCTCTAGCTTCCTACAAGCTCTCACACAGCCCTGTCACGGGAGGTAAGGAATAAGGTCCTGCCTCCCCCAACTGCTCGGGGGAATCCTCTCCGAGAATCAGTGCAGGGCTTTATGCAGCTCAATAAACAGATCCCTTTGTGTGGTGTTGTCAAGAAGCTTCACCCCCCGCTTGGCAGCTCTTTTTAGAGCAACATTAACTCCCACAGGGATTTCTGCCCTAAATGCTCCAGGCCTGATGGGAGGATTCTGTGGAAAACAGGCCTTTCCCTTGCTCCAATCCAGGCTCTGCTGTTCTGATGCTGCAGAGGCTTGAGGGTTCCTGGAGAGCATGCCGCAACGCCAGCAATCCCATGGGGCCTCAGCCCTCGGGACATGTTCTCTTTCTCCCCCAGCACCGTGCAATGGAGGAAAGAAAGGGACACGGGAGATGGTGGTGTCTCTCACTGCAGGATGGGTTATCCATAAGCCAGGAACACCAGTGTGGACGCAGGGGAATGCTGTGCTGTGGTGTATGTGCCCTGCAGGATATCACTCGTGAAGGGAAGCAACACTGGTCTTGGCAGCGGAATCTGGGCAATAAGGAAGAGGAGATGGAAATTCTCCCTGGGGAGGGGAAATGGGGAAACCCGGGGGGACGATGGGTATGTCGCTGGTTACAGCCCACTGAGGTAGGGGAGAGAGGGTACAAAAAGTGGTGGGCAGGGAGGTGGTTCTCAAACTCTGGGTCAGGACCCCAAAGTGAGTTACAACCCCATTGTAATGGCGTCACCAGGGCTGGCTTAGACTTGCTGGGGTCTGGGGCCAAAGCTGAAGTCCGAGCCCCCCTGACTGAGGGGGAAGCCAAAGTCTGAGGGCCTCAGCCCTAGGCAGTCAAGCTCCGGTTGCAAGCCCCTTGTCTGGGGCTGAAGCCCTTGGGCTTCGATTTTGGCCTCCCCACGCAGGGTGGGGGGATTTGGGCTTTGGCTTTCCCCCCACACCCAGGGTCGGGAGGGCTCAGGCTTCGGTCCCCCCTCCTGGGGTCGTGTAGTAATTTTTGTTGTCGGAAGGGGGTCGGAGTGCAATGAAGTTTGAGAGCCCCTGCATTAGACACATCATTACCTGTTTTACGTTCTTGGTTATTGAGAACCCCGGACCTCGAATGGACCGGGATCAAGCTGCTACTGACACAGCCCAGCAGATGAACCGGTGGGGGGCTGGCACCATTCACTGAATCCAAATCAGAGAGCAGGAAATGTTTCTCCTTTTGCATCTGTCTATGGCCTTGTCTTCACTTACCGGAGGGTCCGGTGGCAGGCAATCGATGTTCTGGGATCGATTTATCGCGTCTGGTTTATACGCGATAAATCGATCCCGGATCGATCCCGGAAGTGCTCGCAGTCGGCGCCGGTACTCCAGCTCGGCGAGAGGAGTACGCGGCATCGACGGGGGGAGCCTTCCTGCCACGTCTGGACCGCGGTAAGTTCGGACTAAGGTACTTCGAATTCAGCTGCGTTATTAACGTAGCTGAATTTGCGTACCTTAGTCCGAAGTAGGGACTTAGTGGGGACCAGGCCTATGACTTGTGGGAAGATATTAGGTTAGCCCGGGGTACTTCTGTGACGTTTTTGATATAAACTGGGACCATATAGATCATTGTTGCAACCAAGGTCCTGTAGTGGCACCCAAATCTTGTATAAAGGGGGTCAAATGGGGTGTCTAGAACAAGGTTATGGTTTACTGGTTATGATTATGCTGTCTATATGTGTGTATCAGTTTTGTAGTCGAAGTTATGAATATTGGCTCTATACTGTCTGTATGGCAAACTTATGCTATGCTTCTGGGTGACATCCCAGACAAGCTGAGATTAGCTCTGCCTAGCCTGCTTGATGGCCCATTAAGGACCATCAGCTATACAATGGACCCATTGAGAGAAGGCAGATACGCCTTGTACCTCAGCAAAGTATGCAGGGACTGGCCCATGTGACTCCAGACTCCATGTTGCTGTAATCTTCCACAGTAAGAACAAAGAGGTGATCTTACACCTGGAAAAGACTATATAAGGCTGATGCCTGATCTCCATCTGGTCTTCAATCCTGCTTCTTACCTCTGGAGGAACTTTGCTACAAGCTGAAGCTTTGAACAAAGGACTGAGGACCCATCCCAGCGGGGGATGTATTCCAGAGACTTGATTTGAACCTGCAGTTTATTCCATCGCTGCTGCAAGCCTGAACCAAGAACTTTGCCATTACTGTATGTAATTGATTCCATTTAACCAATTCTAACTCTCATCTCTATCTTTTTCCTTTTATGAATAAACCTTTAGATTTTAGATTCTAAAGGATCGGCAACAGCGTGATTTGTGGGTAAGATCTGATTTGTATATTGACCTGGGTCTGGGGCTTGGTCCTTTGGGATCAGGAGAACCTTTTTCTTTTACTGGGGTATTGGTGTTCATAACCATTTGTCCCCATAACGAGTGGTACTGGTGGTAATACTGGGAAACTGGAGTATCTAAGGAGATTGCTTGTGAGACTTGCAGTTAGCCAGTGGGGTGAGACTGGAGTCCTCTTAGTCTGGCTGGTGGTTTGCCTTAGAGGTGGAAAAAACCCCAGCCTTGGGCTGTAACTGCCCTATTTGAGCAATTTGTCCTGAGTTGGCACTCTCAGTTGGGTTCCGCCAGAACCGCATTGTCACACCCCTCCCTGCCCAACCTGGGTGGGGGTGGAGGAGAGGGGTCAGAGAACTTGAGCTGTGGATTGGAGGTGGAACAGCTGTCAGGGGCACTGGGTGGGAGGTGGCAGGAGCTCCCCCTACAAGGAGGTTGTTGGCACTGGAGGTCCCTTGAAAGGAAAACAAGACTCCATTCTGGGGATCAGGAGGAGGACTCCATCCCTCAGAGGTGCGCGGGTGCTGGGTGGAATTGCTGCTGGTCCCAGGGGCCCTTAATTCCCCCTGATTCCACGGGGGCATCTGAGTCTCTGACAGGTCCTCGTTCCCTTGCAGCACGAGGTCGTCACGGCCAAAATAATGAACGAACTTCACATCATCCGGCACTTGCGCCAAGTGCCGGAGGCGCTGCAGGAATTTTGCCTCCAAGGCCACCAGCAACTCCTGCTCCCTCTAAACGGGGAGTGTAGTGAGACTGAGTGGCCTCCCTCCGAGCAGGAGAGCGAGGGCCCCTCTACACGCCCCTTGGAGGACAGAGCCTATATCGCCCCACCCCCCTTGCCTGTTGGCTGGCCACCGGGGCCTCTGGTAGACTCTGTTTCAACTGAGCGGCCTCACTCCGAGCAGGAGAGCGAGGGCCCCTCTACACACCCCTTGGACGGCAGAGCCTATATCGCCCCACCCCCCTCACCTGTTGGCTGGCCACCGGGGCCTCTGGTAGACTCTGTTGCAACTGAGCGGCCTCCCTCCGAGCGGGAGAGCGAGGGCCCCCCTACACGCCCCTTGGAGGGCGGAGCCTATATCGCCCCGCCCCCCTCGCCATAAGGACCGGGGCGTGGGGTCGGAAATATAAAAGGCCGGCCCTGCACCACAGTTGGGGGACAGCCTGCAACAGAGGAGGACACTTGCCCTGTTCTCCAGAGGCCCCTAACCCTAACCCCAGACATGGACGAGGACTGGCCCGGAGTACCCGCTGCGGTTTACCCCAAGGAGCCGGAAGAGGCCTGGAGGCCGCAGGTACCAAACCCCGGGGAGGCAGGAAGTAGCCCAGGGGCAGCCCGGGAGCTGCTGGCTGCAGAGCCCGGCGCGGCTCAGTCGGCGTGTTGCGGCTGGATCCGCGCCGACGCAGGGGCAACCAATCCTGCCCCTGCCAGCACCTTGGGCTGGGACGCGGGGGAGGAGGGTGGGACCGCGTCCCCCCTGCCACCCCACCCCGGGTGGCTGACCCCCTACACGGTGCAAGGAGGCTCTAGCCCAGGACAGGAACTGTTTGTTGGCTGGCCACCGGGGCCCCGCCCAGGCTAGAGCCAGCCCTGTCAAGTCTGTCTGTTTGCTGGCTGCCAGGGTTCCACCCAGGCCAGGGCCCGCCCTTGAAGTCTGGTTGTTTGTGGGGTGCTTGGGCCCCGCCCAGGCCTGAGCCACCCCCGATACAGTGTGTTGAGGGGCTGACCACTTGAGCGACCTCAGCCCAGCAGCGCCGGCTCTACCATTTTTGCTGCCCCAAGCAAAAAAAAAAAAAAAATACAACAACGCTCGGACTGCCAAAGCGAGCAAAAAGAAAACCAAAAACCCCCCAACCACTTGGACTGCTGCCACCCGAACTGCCGAAGCAGAAAAAAAACCAACAACAACGCTCGGACTGCCGCCGCCCGAACTGCTGAAGTGCAAAAAACAAAAAAGTCGCCCGGCCTGTGCTGCCCCAAGAATGGACGGAATGCCGCCCCAGGCATGTGCTTCCTCCGCTGGTGCCTGGAGCCGGCCCCGCAGCCCAGGCCACAGCCTGGTTGCGACAGCTGATCGCTGAGGTGGGGCAGCTGCTCCACCCCCATGCAAGAGGGCACTAGAATAGGCCAGAGCGGCTGCAGAGGCTGGTAGCCAATCAGAGAAGGGCCAACTGAGAGCCAATCAGGGCCGAGATTAGAGCCAGCCAATCAGGGCTAAGCTAGGCCCTATATAAAGGCTGCCCAGGCAAGCAGCAGGCAGTATCCCCCAGACCTTGATGGGAGAAGGTTTGTTCTCAGAGCAGGAGACTAGCATCTCCGAAAGAGCAGTGCTGGGCAGGCTCAAGGGAGCATACTACAGCTCCGGCCCAAGACCTGCCAGACTGCGGGCCCTGATAGAAAGGGCCTAGAGGAGAAGTGGCCCAGGGACAGTTGGACAAGGGGAGAGCAGGGAGACTGCCACTAGAGGATCCCTGGGTTTGGACCCAGGATAGTTGGTGGGCCTGGGTCCCCCCGTTCCCTCTTGTACTGCACCTGGCCATATGGTGGCTGAGTCAAACTGCAACCGGCCCTTGAGAGAGGGGCTAGACTTTGGGGGTTTTGGTTGGCCACTGAGGCATGTGCAAGGACTGTTGCTAACCTGCTTCTCCCCCTCCCTGCCGGAAGGAGATGAGGATGGATTAGGGGGCACTGCTGGAGGGAAGTGGCCTGAAGAAGGACACAGTCAAGCGGACTAGGCAGATTGTGCCACATGGAGAGACCAAAATGGTGGAGAAAAGAGACTTCTATTGGAGGGCCTGGGTGGCTTGGCTTGCCGAACAGCAGAGGGAGTTGTTCTGGCTGCTGTGGAGGTCGGCACCCAGGCCAAACAAGAGATCCGGCATCGAGGGCGAGAGGCCAGGAACGCTGAACTGCTTTGCCTGTAGGTGACAGGGACACTAAAGGAGGGAGTGTCCCTCCTGGGAGGGGGCAGAGAGGCCCCACCCAGAAAAGGCACCTCCTGTGAGAGTAACAGGGGGGCCCCCAGCTTGTTGGGTCTGTGGGGAGCCAGGGCACCTGAAGAGAGAGTGCCCCTACAGGACTCCCAAGGCCCGGGCCAGCCCAGAAGGAAGGGCTAGGGCCCAAACAAGCAGGAGTAGGGATGTGTAGGGGGAAGACCCAGAAAGTGCTTCCACTACCACCAACGGGGACATTTAAAGAGGCACTGCCCCCTGAGGCAGAAAGGGGGAGTGTCCGAGACAAGGGCTCGGTCAGAGACCAGCCACAGAGAAGAGGTGGTGAAGACGGAGGCCCCTAGAGAGAAAGGGGCTGGGGCAGAGAGGCCCCACCGAAATGAGGGAACCCACATAGGAGCCAGGAGGGCCCATGTGGGAACCCAAAGAGAAGTAAGAACCCACGTAGGACCAGGGCGTTCTACAGTGGGAACCCAGACCCTACAGGTGGGAAGCAGCTGGCTCCAGACTTTGGAGGGCCTGCGGGAGGAAAGGGATGCCCTGCAGGCCCCACTACGAAGGAAGCTGGGGTGACAAGGACCCCTTTCCTCCCCTCCCCCGTGAGCATTTTTTAAGGGGGAGGGTTTGTGGTGGGACGGCTGCCCCACCCCCATGTGAGAGGGAACTAGAGTAGGCCAGAATGGCTGTGCAAGCCGTCAGCCAATCAGGGAAGGGCCTTCTGAGAGCCAATCAGGGCCGAGATTAGAGCCAGCCAATCAGGGCTAGGCTAGGCCCTATATAATGGCTGCCCAGGAGAGCAGCAGGTAGTCTCCCCCAGAATTTCATGGGGGAAGGTCTGTCTCCAGAGCAGGAGACCAGCATCTCGGACTGGGCAGTACTGCATCTGGCCATCCGGTGGCCGAGACAAATTGTAACCGGCCCTTGAGACAAGGGGCTAGACTTTGGCGGTTGCGGTTGGCCACCGAGGCAGGTGCAAGGACTGTTGCTAACCCCCGCTCCTGGAATGGGGTGAGGATGGACTAGTGGGCACTGCTGGAGGGGCAGTGGCCTGAAGGGCAGTGTCAAGCGGTGAGCAACGCGGCTCCAGATGCCAACGGAGGACAAGAGACGGATGGGACGCTGCCAGCAGAGGGCGTTCCCCATCAACTGAGCTAATTCCCAGAGCGACTAGCGGGAGGCGCCATGCTGGTGAGTCCCAACCCCGTCAAAACCGCCCAGCCCTATTGTGGGCCCACTGCTACCCTGCAGACTCTGGTCAGGACCAGACTGGGCCAGCTGGAGTGGCCTCCCTCTGATTGGGAGAGCGAGAAGGGGAAATGGAGCCCCCTGGCACTCACAGAAACTCTCTCCCCTCTCTGTGGAGCAGGGTTCTTCCCTCTGCCCCCCAAATTCCTTCATATGGGGCAGGACCTCTTTCCTTTGCACCCACTCCCCTCGGTCTACCCCCCCCTCATTCCTGCTGCGCCCATGCAGAGCTCTCCCTGCCCAATATGGTGCAGAAAAGCCCTTGTGTCAGGGCCACAGCCCCACTGGAGCTCTGAAAGCTCCACTTTTGAGGAGGTAGGGGTGGGACAGAGGCTCAGGGCTAGCTTCACCTTCTGCCCTTTATTCTCCCCTTGGCCCTTCTATGGGGTCTCTGGGTGTGACCGGAATAGGAGCCTCCTTCTAGCTGTCTTCCAGGCCCTGGGATCTGGCACAGCCTCCCAGACGGGCGCTTCCTGTAGCTGAGCCACGTCAGGGAGCAGTGGGGACAGGTCACCTCATCCCAGCAATGCCAGCTCTCAAAGAGGCTTAGATGGAAGACCCCAGTCCCTCATGGAGGTAAGAGCCATTTACTGCTTGGGGCATGTGGGTCTCTTGGGGGAGAAATGGCATCCCCGATGCATAGCCTGGCTGGGAGCTTTCCCTGTCCCTGGATCCCAGCCCTGATACAGAGCCCTGTTTCTCATCATGATATCCTCATTTTATTCTCAGAGGCGGTGTCCAGGATCCTGGAGACTGTTTCCTGCTGCAGGAGGTTTGAGCGGGGAGAGATCACTCACTGTCACGACCCAGGGGTCTCCGACCCGGGTCTGCAGGGTTCATGGGAGCAGCCACTCCAACCCTCCACCTGGAAGCCTGCCGAAAATTGTTTACCTCGGACCCATGAAGTTCAGCCCCAGTTTGAGGCTCCACTCCTGAGGTCCTATTGGAGGAGTCCCAGGAAAGCTCCCTGGCCCTGCGTAAGACAGCAGCAGGAACACGAAGCTGACTGAACACCAGGCCTGCTCCCGGTTCTGGACCGTGTGCTGCCTGGTTCTGCTGCCGCTCCCCTGGCTTGATTTCCTGGCATCTGAGTTGTGGTGGTGGTCACAAGTTTCTTTTGCTGCTGATCTTCCAGTATCCTGACCTGGCTGACTCTCCACTCCTGTCATGTGAGTGTGGACTCTGGCTCTGACCAGTAGGTCTGGCTGCCCTTGACCCAGCTGTGACATTGACTTTGGTACAATTTATCCAATGCCCCTTTCTGATCTCCAGCAAAATACACCAGTCCCTTGGCTCCCAAAGTCCCAGTTGCCTGCTATTCAAGGGCTGAGGGGTAGTGCTTGTATCGCCCCACCCCCACCCCAGCTGCTTTTCCTAGGGGAATCTCCCTAGAGCAGAGGAGAAATCTGCTCTTCTCTTAGGATCAGTCCCACCCTGGCCTCAGCTCGGCTACTTTGTTGACCTGGGGTCAGGCACTACTTTTGAAGCCCTTAGCGTGGGGGTGGAGGTGGGAGCAGAGGCTGAAGCTCCAGCAGTTTCCACCAAAGAACACCCCCCTGTCTTTCTATGGTCTGGCTAGGGCTCCCCATCCATCCTGGAGCTGAACACCAGATGGGAGCTGATGGATTGTCCTTGGTGGGCCATCTTCTTGTGTCTGAGAGGGCCAGGAGCAGATGCACCACGCCTGGCCAGGACCGGGCTAAACAGCCTGTAATGCTAGGTGAGTCAAACCATGGCCACAATACAGACCCCCTGGGCATCCATGGGGACTGAATCTGGGCCCTTCATAACCAAGAGCACAACTCATTCCAACTTGAGTCATGATGCTGGTGACCCCTGCCAGCCCCTCTGAGGGGGGTCAGTATTATCCCTGTTCGCTGGGGCATAGGGATAGAAAGCAACTGGCTGCAAGGTCAAACACGACGTCCCTGACAGAGGCAGGAAGGAAGCGTGGGACTGATACCAGTCCAGCTCCAACCGCTAGACTCCACCCATTTCTAAAGTCAGAGAACCCAGGAGCCCTGACTCTGACACTAGGCCTTAAATGACAAGACCAACCTCCCTCCCACTCAGGAAGCCATAGAAGGGACCATCTGCTGAGCTCCCCTTGGCAATGCCGCTGTCAGAGACCATTGCTAGTGGGTGCCAAGTGCTTGAGCAGGGAACTGCTTGAGAGCCCCCTAGAGACTCGCAGGTGTTTGACTGTGACCCTCAGGGAGCCGTGGCAAGAGACTCTCCGGCTCTAACAAAGGGTTTCTGTTCTCCTAGACTGTCAGCCCGTGAGGCCAGTTTGCAGAATGTGGAAGAGCCCTTTGGCGAGGCTTTGGAGGATTCACCATGAAGGTAGCAGCAGCGGCAGTGCCTGGGTCCCCATGGGCCAAGCCTCCACTCCTGACACTCCAGGCTAATCTCCCCCTGCTCTCAGTGGGGCTTGGCTTTAGCTGCTGGGCCTGTGAGCCTAGCCCAGGGGTCTCAAACTCCAATGACCACGAGGGCTGCATGAGGACTAGTTCATTGGCCCGAGGGCCGCATCACTGACACCCCTTCCCCCTCGCTGCCCGAGGGCCTGCCCCCAGAGGGGGCAGGAGGGGTGTGGCAGGGGCCCAGGGCGGGAGTTGAGGTGCAGGGGGCTCAGGGCAGGGAGTTGGAGGGGTGAGGCAGGGGGTGCAGGGTGCAGTAGGGGGCTCTGGGCAGGGGGTTGGGGTGTGGGGTGCAGTAGGGGTGAGGGGTTCAGACAGGGGGCTCAGGGTAGGGAGTTAGGGTGCAGAAAGGGTGTGGGATGTGGCTGGAGGCTGAGGGCAGGGAGTTGGGGTGCAGAAGGGGGTTGGGGTGCAGGCAGGGGGCTCAGGGCAGGGGGTTGGAGTGTGGGGTGCAGGCGGGAGTGTGAGGTGTGGCAGAGGGTTGGGGTGCAGGCAGGGGGCTCAGGGCAGGGGGTTGGGGTGTGGGGTGCAGGCGGGAGTGTGAGGTGTGGCGGAGGGTTGGGGTGCAGGAGGGAGGCTCATGGCAGGGGGTTGGGGTGTGGGGTGCAGGCGGGAGTGTGAGGTGTGGCAGAGGGTTGGGGTGCAGGCAGGGGGCTCAGGGCAGGAGGTTGGGATGTGGGGTTCAGGTGGGAGTGGGAGGTGTGGCAGAGGGTTGGGGTGCAGCAGGGGGTTGGGGTGCAGGCAGGAGGTTCAGGGCAAGGGGTTGGGGTGCAGGGGGCAGGAGGGAGTGCGAGGTGTGGCTGAGGGTTGGGGTGCAGGCAGGGGGCTCAGGGCAGGGGGTTGGGGTGCAGGGGGCAGGAGGGAGTGCGAGGTGTGGCAGAGGGTTGGGGTCCAGGCAGGGGGCTCAGGGCAAGGGGTTGGGATGTGGGGTGCAGGAGGGAGTGCGAGGTGTGGCAGAGGGTTGGGGTGCAGGCAGGGGGCTCACGGCAGGAGGTTGGGGTGCAGGCAGGATGTGGGATGCAGGAGGAGGCTGAGGGCAGGGAGTTGGGGTGCAGCAGGGGGTTGAGGTGCAGGCAGGGGGCTCAGGGCAGAGGGTTGGGATGTGGGGTGCAGGAGGGAGTGCGAGGTGTGGCAGAGGGTTGGGGTGCAGGCAGGGGGCTCAGGGCAGGGGGTTGGGGTGCAGGATGGCATTGGGCTGTGGCCTGGAGCCGCTTACCTAGAGAAATAGCCCCGCAGGCCGCGTGTTGGAGACCCCTGGCCTAGGCCGAGCACTCAGGGATTCCCATCCGCCTGCTCAATGGCGAATGCAGCCCCCCAAAGAAGGGAAGAAGAGTGGAAGCGAAAGAGTAAAGCTGGGCCATCCGCTGAGCTGCTGCACTCAAGTGAGCAGAGCCGGGGCGAGAAGAGGGAGAACTCGAAGGTGGCTGGCGGCTGTAGGGAGGAGAAGCAGTTTGGGAGCCAGGAGAGGAGAAATAAATAGTTAATGACAAATGCTGCCGGCTCTCTCTTGTGTGCTGAAGGGTTGAAAAGGGGTCTCTTTACTATCAGGCTAAACTTTCAAATAGCTGTGTATGGGGGGGGGGTCTATAAAGGTAAGAGGTCGCTCTAGGGGCTTGAAGTCCCAGATTCTGGGGCTATTGCCTCCTTCTACCAGCTGATCTCAACCCAGCAACTCCCTCAGCTGGTAGCAGTAGTGAGCTCTTGTCCTCCTTTTCTGGACTAGCCACCAGAAAAAGGACACGATCCATGTGGCCAAGGAAAGAGAGAGGCAGTGTTGCCTGTTACCATGGCTCTTGTGAGGGAACACGGCAGGTTACTCTGGACTAGGTAGGCGCCACATGTCTCCAGACCTGCACCTCCCGAGGCTCTAGAGACTTCGCTCCCGATCACAGAGCGTCCTCAGAGTCCTAAAGCACCAGAGGGGTTCTGGCCTCTCCCCCCACCTCAGCAGTCCAGAAAAAGTGATTTGTAGACATGTTCTGTGTCCTCTCCTGCCACACTCCCCTGTTGGCGACTAATGCAGTCACAGAGTCCAGGCTCGGTGACAGGCATTGCTCTGGGCTGGGACAAGCAGGAGGACGTCGGCTACAATCGACCCCCTGTGGGTGGGCTGAATGGGCAACCTCTCTCCTTCCATCTCTGCTTTCCAGCCCACAGGCAGTAAGGAGAAGGTGATGCACTTACCCCAAAGGTGGGGGTGGGAAAAAGCAGAGTGAAGAGGAGATCAGAGCGCCATCCCATAGCATTCCTCCTAGAGTCTCTCCAACCACCACCTGGCTCCTTCCTGCCATAGGCCGCGGCCCCTAGGTTCCACAGGGACTTTCTGAATTAACCCTCTAGAAAGCTGCCTCTGGCTTCCTACAAGCTCTCACGCGGCCCCGTCACGGGAGGTAAGGAATAAGGTCCTGCCTCCCCCAACTGCTCGGGGGAATCCTCTCCGAGAATCAGTGCAGGGCTTTATGCAGCTCAACAAACAGATCCCTTTGTGTGGTGTTGTCAAGAAGCTTCACCCCCCGCTTGGCAGCTCTTTTTAGAGCAATATTAACTCCCACAGGGATTTCTGCCCTAAATGCTCCAGGCCTGAGGGAAGGATTCTGTGGAAAACAGGCCTTTCCCTTGCTCCAATCCAGGCTCTGCTGCTCTGATGCTGCAGAGGCTTGAGGGTTCCTGGAGAGCATGCTGCAACGCCAGCAATCCCATGGGGCCTCAGCCCTCGGGACATGTTCTCTTTCTCCCCCAGCACCGTGCAATGGAGGGAAGAAAGGGACACGGGAGATGGTGTCTCTCACTGCAGGATGGGTTATCCGTAAGCCAGGAACACCAGTGTGGACGCAGGGGAATGCTGTGCTGTGGTGTATGTGCCCTGCAGGATATCACTCGTGAAGGGAAGCAACACTGGTCTTGGCAGGGGAATCTGGGCAATAAGGAAGAGGAGATGGAAATTCTCCCTGGGGAGGGGAAATGGGGAAACCCGGGGGGATGATGGGTATGTCGCTGGTTATAGCCCACTGAGGTAGGGGAGAGAGGGTACAAAAAGTGGTGGGCAGGGAGGTGGTTCTCAAACTCTGGGTCAGGACCCCAAAGTGAGTTACAACCCCATTGTAATGGGGTCACCAGGGCTGGCTTAGACTTGCTGGGGTCTGGGGCCAAAGCTGAAGTCCGAGCCCCCCTGACTGAGGGGGAAGCCAAAGCCTGAGGGCCTCAGCCCTAGGCAGTCAAGCTCGGGTTGCAAGCCCCTTGTCTGGGGCTGAAGCCCTTGGGCTTCGATTTTGGCCTCCCCACGCAGGGTGGGGCGATTTGGGCTTTGGCTTTCCCCCCACACCCAGGGTCGGGAGGGCTCAGGCTTCGGTCCCCCCTCCTGGGGTCGTGTAGTAATTTTTGTTGTCAGAAGGGGGTCGGAGTGCAATGAAGTTTGAGAGCCCCTGCATTAGACACATCATTACCTGTTTTACGTTCTTGGTTATTGAGAACCCCGGACCTCGAATGGATAGGGATCAAGCTGCTACTGACACAGCCCAGCAGATGAACCGGTGGGGGGCTGGCACCATTCACTGAATCCAAACCAGAGAGCAGGAAATGTTTCTCCTTTTGCACCTGTCTATGACTTGTGGAAGAAATTAGGTTAGCCCGGGGGACTTCCTACTGGGAGACAGACAGGGGCGGTCTCACGTAGCCAGGAGTAAATCGTCCTTGGCCATTTTAAAAAATTATAGATACTTTTCTAATACAAAGTTTTGTGCCCAACTAGGAGTGACTCTATTGTGGGCCTACTTGTGTTGGATAAAGATGAACTGATCACTGGACTGGATGTCCGTGGTTGCTCTGGGGCCAGTGATCATGACTTGACTATTCAGTAAGGACCAGTATCCTTACTGGTTTTGGAACAAATTGATAAATGAAACAGCAATAAGTCACCTGTCCTTTAAATCAGCTTCCACACCAGATGCCTGGAGGAGAGCTAATATGACACCAATGCATAAAAAAGGCTCCAGAGATGCTCCTGGCAATTACAGGCAACTAAGGCTAACTTCAGTACCAGGCAAATTGGGTGAAATTATAAAGAGCACAATTATTAGACACATAGATAAACATAATTTGTTGGGGAAGAGTGAACATGGTTTTTGTAAAGGGAAATCATGCCTCACGAATTTACTAGAATTCTTTGAGGGAGTCAACAAGCATGTAGATAAAGGTGATCCCGTGGATATAGTGTACTTAGATTTTCAGAAAACATTTGAGAAGGGCCCTCCCTTGGCTCTGAAGCAAAATGGGATAAGATGGAAGGTCCTCTCTGGGATATGTAACTGGTTCAAAGGCAAGAAAGAAAGGGTCTGACTAAGTGGTCAGTTTTCAGAATGGAGAGAGGTAAATAGTGGTGTCCCCTGGGGCTCTGTACTGGGACCAGTTCTGTTCAACATACTCCTAAGTGATCTGGAAAAAGGGGTAAACAGTGAGGTGGCAACATTTGCAGCTGATACAAACCAACTCAAGTTAGTTAAGTCCAAAAGAGAGTGCAAAGTGTGACAAAGGGATCTCACCAAACTGAGTGACTGGGCAACAAAAAGGCAGATGAAATTCAATGTTGATAAATGCAAAGTAATCAATTACAACATGTCAGGGAAGATTCTAGGCATCAATGATCTGATCTTTGGGTTGCTGGCAGTAAACAGATTCCCATAAGGCTCCCTCTCTTCCTCTTCCCAAGAGCCACCCTCATCCTCTCTCCCCTTTCTGCTCCCGCATCCTCTGCAAACTTTCGAAGATGGATGCCTCGTGATGGCCTTCGCTCATGGGGATGTTGCCTAGTGGTCAGGGTTTCGGCCTTTTTGGGGGGAAGGGCGCAGCAGATGGTGGGGGAGCCCAGGGCCTCCCACTGGGCTCTGACCCAGGCTACTCTGGGGCAACTGTGACGTTATTGACATAAACTGGGACCGTATAGATCATTGTTGCAACCAAGGTCCTGTAGTGGCACCCAAATCTTGTATAAAGGGGGTCAAATGGGGTGTCTAAGACAAGGTTATGGTTTACTGGTTATGATCACGCTGTCTATATGTGTGTATCAGTTTTGTAGTTGAAGTTATGAATATTGGCTCTATACTGTCTGTATGGCAAACTTATGCTATGCTTCTGGGTGACATCCCAGACAAGCTGAGATTAGCTCTGCCTAGCCTGCTTGATGGCCCATTAAGGACCATCAGCTATACAATGGACCCATTGAGAGAAGGCAGATACGCCTTGTAACTCAGCAAAGTATGCAGGGACTGGCCCATCTGACTCCAGACTCCATTTTGCTGTAATTTTCCACAGTAAGAACAAAGAGGGGTTCTTACACCTGGAAAAGACTATATAAGGCTGATGCCTCATCTCCATCTTGTCTTCAATCCTGCTTCTTACCTCTGGAGGAACTTTGCTACAAACTGAAGCTCTGAACAAAGGACTGAGGACCCATCCCAGCGGGGGATGTATTCCAGAGACTTGATTTGAACCTGCAGTTTATTCCATCGCTGCTGCAAGCCTGAACCAAGAACTTTGCCATTACTGTATGTAATTGATTCCATTTAACCAATTCTAACTCTCATCTCTATCTTTTTCCTTTTATGAATAAACCTTTAGATTTTAGATTCTAAAGGATCGGCAGCAGCGTGATTTGTGGATAAGATCTGACTTGTATATTGACCTGGGTCTGGGGCTTGGTCCTTTGGGATCAGGAGAACCTTTTTCTTTTACTGGGGTATTGTTTTTCATAACCATTTGTCCCCATAACGTGTGGCCCTGGTGGTTATACTGGGAAACTGGAGTGTCTAAGGAGATTGCTTGTGAGACTTGCGGTTAGCCAGTGGGACGAGACCGAAGTCCTCCTAGTCTGGCTGGTTTGGTTTGCCTTAGAGGTGGAAAAACCCCAGCCTTGGGCTGTAACTGCCCTGTTTTAGCAATTTGTCCTGAGTTGGCACTCTCAGTTGGGTTCCGCCAAAACCGCATTGTCACAGCAACACAAGGGGGTGACCCTTCCTAGCACCCCGCTATTGTCCAAAGTTCGCAGTTTATCACAGGAAGCTCTGAAGGGTGCGTGGCAAAGGGGAGTCATGCCATGGGGCGGGGGGTTGCAGAGGAGCAAGGGGGAGTCATGTCATGGTGTCAGGGGTGTTTAGCTTATCAAAAGAAGATTGAAAGGTGACTTCATTGAAGTGTTGAAGTGCCTTAATGGAGAGAAAAGATTGGGTATTAAAGGGCTCTTTAATCGAGCAGAGAAAGGCAGAACAAGACCCAGTGGCTGGAAGGTGAAAAGAGACAAATTCATATTACAAATAAAGCACAAATATTCAACAGCGAGAATGATTCACCACAGGAACAAGCTACCAAGGAAAGTGGTGGATTCGCCCTCTCTTGCTGTCATTTAATGAAGACTAGATGCCTTTCTGGAATGTGTTTGCCCCCAAAGTAGCTATTGTGTCATACAGGAGGCCTGTGACATGCTGGGAGTCAGATTAGATGCTCTAATGGTTTCTTCTGGCCATCAAGTCTACTAATTTCTGAAAAACGGAGTGTAGCATTGGGAGCAGTGTCTGAGGTTTTACTGTCTAGTCGGCTTGCTTCCTAGAATGAACACGCCTTGAGTGGGGTGATCCACAGGGAGTAGCTCAAAGCTCCCAGGTGCCTGGCCAGGGGCAGGACATTAGCACCGCAAGGGAGGGGCGTGGCAGTGACATCACAAAGGCCTTTTGCAGGACCTCAGACTATTGGTCAAAGGTGGTGACCTCACAGAGAGATGCTGACATCAGCCAGGCAGGACAGAGGCGAGTGGCCCGGGAAAGCTCAGAGACCCCTGGGGCTTTGCTTCAGCAAGTCTCTGTCTCGAGGTCTCTCTTTGAGGACTGAGAGAACATTCGGGTTCACGTACGTGAGCGGCAGGAGGAACCTCTGTCGAGTTTTCTCCTTCCCTTTTCGTGATTGTACTAGAAAGCAGACGTCCCTGTGTAGAAGGTAAGAGCCTCCTCCAGGTGTGAAACCTGTTCAGTCTGATCCATCGGGTGAGAGTTGAATTCTAGGCATGGAAAACACGAGCTTGAGGAGGCAGCATTTTATTCCGCACCCGGGATTTTGTCCCTTAGAATCACTGGGGACATTGGGGTTTGTCCGTTTTGTTTCATCTTTTCCTCCAGCCCTCCCTCCTTTCTCTTCTTCTCTTGCTTCTTTTGTCCTTTCCCCTGTTCCCCTCCCAACACCAGGGTGTGTGTGTTTGTGTGTCGCGGGGGAGTGCTCTGCAGCTCCCACGGTGGGAGGTCCACCCAAAAATGTGGGGCTGAAATAGTGCCCCAGCAGTGACCCCCACCAGTAGCGTAGCTAGGGGCGGTGCAGGGGAAGCAGCCACTTCCCCTCAGCACATTTTCCAAAAGCGGTGCCTTAGTCAGGGGTTTCCATGGCGCCAGCGGGCGGGGCCCATGCTCCGCTCTGAAGCTTGGCCTGCCCTGACCTCCTGCATGCAAAGGGGGGGGCAGCACGGCCAGAGGAGCCAAGGGGGGGGGCCGCGGGAGCGGAAAGGCATGGCCGGAGGAGCCATGAGGTGGGGGCCGGCACGGTGCTGGGCGGGAGCCGGGCCAGGGGCCGGCGTGGTGTTCGCCCAGGGGCCGGCGCGGTGGTGAGCCAGGGGCCGTGCCAGGGGCACGGGGCGGGGCCGGCGCGATGCTGGGCCAGCGGTGCGGGCATTTCGCCGGGGACCGGCGCGGTGCTGGGCCGGGGGCCGGGCCAGGCCAGGGGCCGGTGTGGTGCTCAGCCGGGGGCCGGGGCCAGCACGGTGCTGGGCGGGGGCCGGCGCGGTGCTGGGCCAGGGGCCGGGCTGGGGGCCGGCGCGGTGCTGGGCCGGGGCAGGTGTGGTGCTGAGCCGGGGTTCGGGGCCGACGCGGTGCTCGGCCGGGGGCCGGCGCGGTGCTGGGCCGGTGGTGCGGGCACTTGGCCGGGGGCCAGCGCGGTGCTGGGCCGAGGGCCGGGGCCGGCGCGGTGCTGGGCCGGCCGGGGGCTGGGCCAGGGGCCGGCGTGGTGCTGGGCCGGGGGCCGTGCCGGGGGCACGGGGCCGGGGGCCGGCGCGATGCTGGGCTGGCGGTGCGGGCACTTCGCCGGGGACCGGCGCGATGCTGGGCTGGCGGTGCGGGCACTTCGCCGGGGACCGGCGCGGTGCTGGGCCAGGGGCTGGGCTTTGGGCCGGCACAGTGCTCGGCTGGGAGCCGGTGCGGTGCTGGGCTGGGGGCCAGGGCCGGTGCGGTGCTGAGCCGGGGTTCGGGGCCGACGCGGTGCTCGGCCGGGGGCCGGCACGGTGCTGGGCCAGGGGCCGTGCCGGGGGCCAGCGCGGCGCTGGGCCGGGGGCAGGGGCCAGCGCGGTGCTTGGCCGAGGGCCGGCACGGTTCTGGGCCGGAGGCCGTGCTGGGGGCGCGGGGCCAGGGGCCGGTGCGGTGCTGGGCCGGTGGTGCGTGCCGGGGGCCTGCGCGGTGCTGGGCCGGGGGCAGGGGCCAGTGCGGTGCTGGGCCGAGGGCCGGGGCCGGCACGGTGCTGGGCCAGGGACCAGGGCCGGCGCGGTGCTGGGCCAGGGGCCGGGGCCGGCACGGTGCTGGGCCCGGGGCCATGCCGGGGGCCGGCGTGGTGCTGGGCCCGGGGCCGGTGCGGTGCTCGGCCGGGGGCCGGGCCGGGGGCCGGCGCGGGCACTTGACCGGGGGCTGGCGCGGGCACTTGGCCGGGGGCTGGCGCAGTGCTCGGCCGGGGGCTGGCGCGGTGCTGCTCCGGGGGCTGGTGCGGTGCTGGGCCGGGGGCCGGTGCGGTGCTCGGCCGGGTGCTGGGCCGGGTGCCGGCGTGGTGCTCGGACGGGTGCTGGGCCGGGGGCTGGCACGGTGCTCGGCCGGGGGCCGCCGCGGTGCTGGGCCGGGTGCTGGGCCGGGGGCTGGCACGGTGCTCGGCCGGGGGCCGGCGTGGTGCTGGGCCGGGTGCTGGGGCCGGAGTGGTGCTGGGCCTGGTGCCGGGGCCGGTGCGGTTCTGAGCCGGGGTTCGGGGCCGACGTGGTGCTCGGCCGGGGGCCGGCGCGGTGCTGGGCCGGGGGCTGGGACCGGTGTGGTGCTGGGCCGGGGGCCGGGGCCGGTGCGGTGCTGAGCCGGGGTTCGGGTCCGACGCGGTGCTCGGCCGGGGGCCGGCGCAGTGCTGGGCCGGTGGTGCGGGCACTTGGCCGGGGGCCAGCGCGGTGCTGGGCCAAGGGCCGGGGCCGGCGCAGTGCTGGGCCGGAGGCCGGATCGGCACGGTGCTGGGCCGGGGACCAGGGCCGGCGCGGTGCTGGGCTAGGGGCCGGGGCCGGCGCGGTGCTCGGCCGGGGGCCGGTGCGGTGCTGGGCCGGGGGCCGGTGCGGTGCTGGGCCGGGGGCCGGCGCGGGCACTTGGCCGGTGGCCGGTGCGGTGCTGCTCTGGGGGCTGGCGCAGTGCTGGGCCGGCGCGGTGCTGGGCCGGGGGCCGGTGTGGTGCTCGGCCTGGGGCCGGGCCGGGGGCCGGCGTGGGCACTTGGCCGGGGGCTGGCGCGGGCACTTGGCCGGGGGCTGGCGCGGTGCTCGGCCAGGGGCTGGCGCGGTGCTGCTCCGGGGGCTGGTGCGGTGCTGGGCCGGGGGCCGGTGCGGTGCTCGGCCAGGTGCTGGGCCAGGGGCCGGCACGGTGCTGGGCCGGGGGCTGGTGCGGTGCTGGGCCGGGGGCCAGTGCGGTGCTCGGCTGGGGGCCGGGCTGGGGGCCAGCGCGGGCACTTGGCCGGGGGCCGGCGCGGTGCTGGGGGGGGGACCGGTGCGGTGCTCGGCCGGGGGCGGGAGCACTTGGCCGGGGGGCCGGCATGGTGCTCGGCTGAGGGCCGGGGGCACGGGCTCTTGGCCGAGGGCCAGCGCCCCAGGGCCCGAGCCGGGCGGGAGACGCCGGGGCCAGAGCCTCTTGGCCTTGGCCGGTCGGCCGCCAGAGGGAGCCGCTCGGCCAGGGGGGCCAGACTGAGCTGCGCCGCACCCTGCCCCAGCCTAACTGCTGCCTCCCTATTTCAGGCTTCCCGCGAACATTTGATTCGTGGGAAGCAGGGGAGGGGGAGGAGCAGGGGGCGGAGCGTTCAGGGGAGGGGGCAGAGTTGGGGCGGGGCTGGGCGCGGGGAAGGGGCGGAGTTGGGGCAGGGCCCCATGGAGTGTCCTCCTTTTTAAAAATTAAAATATGGTAACCCTACTAGTGAGCATGGACTTGTCAAGAACAGATCATTCCAAACCAATCCTAGCTCCTTCTTTGGCAGGGTTATAGGCCTAGTGGAGGTATGTAAACAGTAGATGTGATCTCTCTTGGTGTTTCTACGGCTTTTGACACAGTCCCATGGGACATTCTCCCAAGTGAACGAGGGAAATGTGGTCTAGATGTAATCAGTGAAATGTGAGTGCAGAGCTGGTTGAAAGCCCAGACTCCAAGAGCCCTTCTCCATGTCTGGCTGTCCAACGGAGAGGGTGTACCTAGTGGGTCCGGCAGGGATCAGTCCGGGGGCCGGTAGTATTCAGTATTTTCCTTCAGGATTTGGAAAATGGAGTGGAGAGCATGCTTCTACAATTTGCAAATGACACCAAGCACTGTGGAGCACAGGATTGGAATTCAAAACGCCCTTAACAAATTGGAGACTTGGTCTTCTGGAGCCAAAGTCCATGGCTGGGCCCCTCTCTCTAGACTGGGCTGAAGTGAAACCCCAGAGCCAAACCCTCCTCCTCCTGGGCAGTGCGCTCCCACCTTCAATGGCCAGGAAGGTGTGGAAAGTGCTGGGATGTCGGGATCCCGGACACGCTGTCACCCCTGCACTAGGGCGGTGTTCTGCACCCCCTGCTGCTGGCCGAGTTTCTCCGTCCCTTGACAATAAGACAGACTCTTGTTTTCACAGCCAGCCGATCGCCCCGTGCCATCACCCTGCCTGCTTCCTGGGCAGGGGAACTCCTCAGCTCACCACCACCCTCTCCAGCCTGCCTTGGGCTTGGAGAGTGAGGAGAAGGGCGAGGGACGACCCTGAACATCCTCCATCCATCGCTCCGTCACCAGAGCAAGTGAGTGGCATTAGGGTTCCTCGGGGGCGTCCCCTGTCTGTCTGGGGAGAGGCAGAAAGAGGGGAAGAGAATCTCTCCCAAAGGAGATTGGATTTGCAAACAGCCCCCAGGACCCCCTCGCTCTCAGACCAGTCTGGGGTGGCAGGAGGGAGCTGCTTGTCCAAAGTGACCAGTTTCTTTGTGACTGATCCCAGTGCTCGAAAAGGACGAGACTCCCCCGTTCTTGCAGCCCCAGCGATGACGAGGGGGAGCATTGAGGGGGAGCAGAGCATGCAATGAACTCCTGCCAGTGGGGGTAGCTTGCCCTCCCTGTACCCCTGTGGGGGGAGCAGGAGCTGCTCTGGCTGGGGCAGGGATGGGGAGGGACCAAAGAGGCTGGTTAGTGAGCGGCTGCCTTGACCCCAGACTCACGCCTGCTCCCTGCTGGGTTCCAGGATGGCCAGGCTCCTGAGGATGTTCAGGAAGAAGGCTCTGCGGGTGGCCCCAGAGCCTGAGGGAAGCAGCCACCATCTTCCCCAGGAGCGAAGCGGCCCCTCCGTCCCCGCTGGAGGGGAAGAAGCTCCCGGCCGCGCCAGGAGGTGGAAGCGCCCAGCCTTCTGGCGGAGGAAACCCACTCCCGGCACAGGCGCCGAGGTGGGAGCATCACCTCCCAGGCCAAAATGGAGCTGGGCCAGGCTGCGGCTGGGCAGGCAGGACCCAGCCCAGGGGCGGAACCGGGCAGGGTGGCTCTGGGGCTTGTTGTTGTGTGGGCAGCAGCGGCCCCAGGCGCCCAGCCCCAACTTCCAACGGGAGGCATCACCCTGCTCGGTCAGTGAGGACCTTCCAGCCTCCCCAGGGCAGGAGGTGAAGGATCCCTCTGCCAGCCCCAGCAGCTCGGGCCACTCCCCATCCGACAGCAGCAGCGCCTGCGACTCGGACAGCAGCCTGGCCGACGGACGCGTCTGCTTTGTTCCAGGTGAGGAGCCAGGCTGGACTCGGGGAGGGGTGAGGAGGGGGCTGTGAACACCCTGGGCCCAGGCCCTCGAGCAGTGCGATGGGGGCGGGTCTCCAGCCCAGGTGTCTGGCCTAAACCATGTGAACCCCACGGACACTAAATGCTGCCACTTTGGTCCTTGGTGCTCCATTGGGCGGGGGTGGGGGGAGGCACCTCCAAGGGAGTCCAGGACAGTGGGGAGGGTCTCTTTGCTATGGGCTCCTGAAGGAGTTGGGGGCTGATGCCATCACTGAGAGGGGGGAGTGTGGGGCCCAATCTGCCCTATGTCCCGGAGGTGGGAAGGGGACACATTGTCCCACCATGCCCCTGTCCTTCCCCCGAGTGGCAGCAGGAGTCACCTTGTCCCCTTCTCTCCCTGGTGCAGCGTCCGCCAGGGACTCCGAGGACGAGGAGGAGCAAGAACAACGGGTAGACTTGGTAACAGAGGAGGCTGCTCTCATGAACATCCGAGAGCAGCTCCATGCCCGAGAAAAGGTACAAACGTTCCCCAGCTGTGCTGGAACTGAGATTGTCCTGCTCCTTCCCAGCATCCTGACCCCCTGCAGAAGGTCTTGGCCCTAATCGGGACCTTTCTCCTTCATGATCTGGGACCCCCAAGATGGGGGTGTTTGTCACACACCAGCCGGGGTCTCCTCCCCGCACAGGCACTATCCCAGTTCCTGACCCTGATTGTGGAGGAGTCTTGGGTGATTTGGACAATAGGCAGGTCCCCACTATCCCCCATTCAGGCCTAAGTCCTGCCGCTGGTGTGGCTGGGGCAGGGAGGTCCCTGGCTAACTGGTTCTCTCTCCCCTAACCCCACTCCTGGTGGGCGCAGGACCAGGCGCAGCAGCTCGAGTTCCTGCACGCCATCTACCCCGCGTGCCTCGCTGCCCAGCAGAGAGGGGACGACACATTGGAGCCACACTGCTCGAAGGCGGCTGTGGTGGAGAGGATTGTGGTGAGTGAGACACGGCGCCCGGCAGCTGGAGGGTGGACAGAGACATGGGAGGGGCAGGGGTCTCCCCGGGCCGAGGGTTGGGGGATGGCTGGTGCTGGAGGGCAGCTGAGGGCAGGGATTGCTGGGGCTGGAGATTGGGGAGAGGAGACGGGAGAACTAGTGGGCAGGAATCGGAGGAGCGGGAGGCAGCTCAGGGGGATCCTGCTGGCTGTGTAATCTCCTCCTTGGGGAGTGTCCGTGAGGCCCGAATCTCACACGCTCCTTTGTCTTCTTTGCGTCTCACAGGAGATCATTGAGGAGCTTCCTCCTAACTCTCCACCCGGCGCCGTCCTGGCCAACTCTCTCATTGCTGTGGCCAACCTCAGGTACCGAGACCCTCCTGCCCGGTTCCCCTAACCCCGGTGCTGCTCAGGCCCCTGGCTGGGAGTCACTGGGTTCTCCATCACCCCCTCCCACTCCCAGCTCACCTCCCAAGGGGGGCTCCTCTTGCAGAGGTGGGGGGAAGGGTCACTCCCTCTCCTGGCTGCTCTGTTCTTTTCACTCCAGTCACATTGCAATGGCTTTGGGGAGAGGCTGACTCCCAGGATCAGATACAGGAGGGGCAGCAGGGTCCAGGGAACAGGCGCCATTCCTGCCCTGCCACTGTCGGTCTGGGAAACCTCGGCCTTATCATTCCCTGGCTCGGTGCCTCAGTTTCCATTCTCGCCAGCCTCTGCCTATTTCCCTGCAGTTTCACGTCCGTGTTGGTGCCAGTCCCACCCCCGCACTGCACAGTCTAATACCGGCTCCTCTCTCTTGCCAGCACCATGACACCTGCCCTGGAGCCGGAGCTGGAGACCCACCTCCTCCGAGCCACGCTGCACGCCGTGTTCACCCTGGGCACGCAGACGGACACCAACCAAGTCCAGGTAGATCAGCCAGCTGTTATCCTGCCCGAATCCTTGCTAATTGCCTGCAGTGGGATGTGAATGAGAGAGGCCAGGATATGTGTTTGGGGGTCTCACCAGTGCTTCCCAGAGACTCCTCTTCCCATCCTGTGGCAGGTGTAGCCCCAGTTTCCCTAACTCTGACCCATGGCTCTCCCTTGCTTTGCAGGATCTGCATAGGGTCATACCAGACCTCCTGGACGCCATGCTGGGGAACCTGCTGGAAAAGACCCCAGACACGGACAAGCTCCACTACATCTTGGAGGTGAGCCCGATGAGGGGGTGGGGGCAATTTTACCTTAACTCTTAGATCCATTTTCCAGTCTGTCCTCCTAGCTGGGCCCCCAGTGGCCGTCCTTGGTCAGGGCAGTCAGTGCAATGCAGGGTCAGGCCCTTCCTCCTTGAAGGACAGAGGAAGGAGCTGGGACTTCAAGCCAGAGCTCTGCCTGGTTGTGTCGAGCACTAACCACAGGGCCCCCGGCTGGCTTGGGGAGTGAGAGTCTGAACCCCTCCTGGGAGATCCAGAAGATGGTCCTCAGAGAAGAGCCACAGCCTCATTCCTAGAGAAACAGGAGGGCCCCAGAGAATCAGCCCTTGTCTCTGATGGGCCCCGAGATTCCTGGGGGGATTGTGCTCACACTCAGTCCCTTCACCCAGCCAAGGACTTGAGAGCCAGGGAGGGGGGAGGGGTCTGTCTCCTTCCTGGGGAGCTGTTCAGGAATCAGCAGTTCAGGGAGGATGGGACCAGCCCCGACACCGAGCATTGTCCCAATCTAGAGAGACAATGACAAGCTGTGACCTGCAGGATACAAGCATTGTCCTGGGGGCAAGAATCCCATTTTAAAGCTCTGCGGTCAATGAATCAGATATTCCACCCCCACCGCATGCAATGTCTCAGCCCCCTTGGGATGGGGGGGGGCATTAGCACTACACATGCACCCCCTGATCAATCCTGAGCTGCCTCCTTTTCCCACAGCACATTAACTACTGGACCGTGTCCAGGGTGCCACGAGAGAGAGCCAGGGCCATCAGGAGCAGCGCGGCCCTGCTCACGTCCGTCATCTCCCTCCCTGACTTTGACGTAAGTGGCCTCTGAGCCCAGCTTCCTGACTCCAGGCGTAGGGGGGCCGGCTCCAACGGGCTGGAGGATCTGCTGCTGCAGGGGCTGTGGGCTAGGAGTGATCCTCTTGGGGAGGCAGAGTCAGAGCAGAGAATGAGCCTGGCTTGAGTCAAGTTCTTCTTGTCCTGGTTAAGTGGCGACTCTCGCTTGGAAGGGGAGCAGGCTCCAGGTTCTTGCCTTCCCGTCATCCTGGAGCAGCTGGGGAAGCAAATCCTCCTGGAGGGTCCTGCCCACATCTCTGTCCTCCGGGCTCCCTTGCGGGCAGAGATAACTAAGGATTCAGCTCTAGCTCCTATCCTCTAGCATCTCCTGCAGAGGGGCTGAGGGGAAGGAGAGTCCTGGCCCAGGCGGGGACTGGGAGCTGACAGGAAAATGCTGATGGAGTCCCCTCTCCCTCTCCCTTCCATTAGAACTCAGCCGAATTCCCCAGGATGGGCCACCACGTGGCACAGCTGGCTCTGTCCGTCAGTGACCCAGATGAGGACATCAGCCGGCAGGCCAGGGAGGGGGTTTACCGGCTCTACCAGCTCCTGCTGCGCCAGAGGGGTAAGGAACCCGGCTAGACGAGTGAGACTGGGACCCCAGCCAATTTCTCTCCGAGTGACCCCGGCTGGCGGATCAGTCTCTCTTTCTGTGTTCTCCACCACCCCCGCAGTTCTGTTGGGCTCTGCCCACCGTGCAGCCACCAATGGGATTGGAAGGACTCAAGCCCTGCAACCAGAATGACCAATGTGTATGTGTCTCTCTCTTTCCCAGAGCTGACCATCCGTGAGGTCGAAGACCTTTGGTGCTGGGACTGGCACCAGGACAGCCGGCTCCTCGGCTATAAGAACACCGCCAGGGTTGGGGAGGTAAGGACACTCTGCCAGGGCATGGCACAGCTCTGCAGGCAGGTGGCTGCCTCCTGGAGCCACGCGACGGAGTTGCCGTTCTAGGCCAGGATTTGGAGCCTGGTTCGGGGCAATCTGCTGAAGCCTCACATCTGGTTGGTTTCAGGTTTTTGCCAAATTCTTCTCGGAGGGGCAGAGAAGATTCTTCCTGCAGACAGCAGTGCTGGCCATGCACGACCCCCTGCTGCGTGTCAGCCAGGCTGGGCTGCTCCTTACTTACTCCCTCCTGGGGCAAACCGAGCAGCTGATGGGGAGCAAGGTGAGCAGCTGCATTAGACTCAGGAGATTGGGGCGGGGCCCAGGCCTCATTCCCATCCTCTGGCCATTCGCCCGCCTGGCAGCAAGGCGACTGGTGGGGAATGAGAGTGAGAGCAGGTGCTCCTGGGAAGGGAGATGAATTCACCTCCATGAGCAGGAGGGAGGAGGTTGTCCCCGGAGCAGTTCCAGCCCAGCTCGTTAGCAAGGCTAATGAATGACAAGCATTGCCTCAGCACGGACTTCTGTTCTTGGGAAGGGCAGCAGAGTCCTCTACGTGCCCTCTGCGAGCCTCTCCTGTCACCCGCGCCACCACCCAGAGTTGTTCCCGTCACTGGCAGCCTGGGAGGCCAAGGACTGAGGGGTGATGGCGACTGACCAGGCAGGTCTGAGGCACATGGGCGGGGGAAGCTCGTCCTGCTGCCGGCAGGGCTGGACTCGCTCTAGAGAGAACGGGAGGATTCACTCAGCAGGGGCTGCTGATCTGCCCCATTCACCAGGGCTGCCATCCTGCGGCTTCAGCCTCAGTGGCTGGGATGACTTGGGGAAAGGTCTCAAGCTCCCCACATCCCACTTCACTGCTGCCAGAATCCCTCCGCCCCCCGCCCTGCTAGAGCCCCCTCCCTGCCCAACCTGGGTGGGGGTGGAGGAGAGGGGTCAGAGAACTTGAGCTGTGGATTGGAGGTGGAACAGCTGTCAGGGGCACTGGGTGGGAGGTGGCAGGAGCTCCCCCTACAAGGAGGTTGTTGGCACTGGAGGTCCCTTGAAAGGAAAACAAGACTCCATTCTGGGGGTCAGGAGGGGGACTCCATCCCTCAGAGGTGCGCGGGTGCTGGGTGGAATTGCTGCTGGTCCCAGGGGCCCTTAATTCCCCCTGATTCCACGGGGGCATCTGAGTCTCTGACAGGTCCTCGTTCCCTTGCAGCACGAGGTCGTCACGGCCAAAATAATGAACGAACTTCACATCATCCGGCACTTGCGCCAAGTGCCGGAGGCGCTGCAGGAATTCTGCCTCCAAGGCCACCAGCAACTCCTGCTCCCTCTAAACGGGGAGTGTAGTGAGACTGAGTGGCCTCCCTCCGAGCAGGAGAGCGAGGGCCCCTCTACACGCCCCTTGGAGGGCAGAGCCTATATCGCCCCACCCCCCTTGCCTGTTGGCTGGCCACCGGGGCCTCTGGTAGACTCTGTTTCAACTGAGCGGCCTCCCTCCGAGCAGGAGAGCGAGGGCCCCTCTACACACCCCTTGGACGGCAGAGCCTATATCGCCCCACCCCCCTCACCTGTTGGCTGGCCACCGGGGCCTCTGGTAGACTCTGTTGCAACTGAGTGGCCTCCCTCCGAGCGGGAGAGCGAGGGCCCCCCTACACGCCCCTTGGAGGGCGGAGCCTATATCGCCCCGCCCCACTCGCCATAAGGACCGGGGCGTGGGGTCGGAAATATAAAAGGCCGGCCCTTCACCACAGTTGGGGGACAGCCTGCAACAGAGGAGGACACTTGGCCTCTTCTCCAGAGGCCCCTAACCCTAACCCCAGACATGGACGAGGACTGGCCCCGAGTACCCGCTTCGGTTTACCCCAAGGTGCCGGAAGAGGCCTGCAGGCCGCAGGTACCAAACCCCGGGGAGGCAGGAAGTAGCCCAGGGGCAGCCCGGGAGATGCTGGCTGCAGAGCCCGGCGCGGCTCAGTCGGCGTGTTGCGGCTGGATCCCCGCCGACGCAGGGGCAACCAATCCTGCCCCTGCCAGCGCCTTGGGCTGGGACGCGGGGGAGGAGGGTGGGACCGCGTCCCCCTGCCACCCCACCCCGGGTGGCTGACCCCCTACACGGTGCAAGGAGGCTCTAGCCCAGGACAGGAACTGTTTGTTGGCTGGCCACCGGGGCCCCGCCCAGGCTAGAGCCAGCCCTATCAAGTCTGTCTGTTTGCTGGCTGCCAGCGTTCCACCCAGGCCAGGGCCCGCCCTTGAAGTCTGGTTGTTTGTGGGGTGCTTGGGCCCCACCCAGGCCTGAGCCACCCCCGATACAGTGTGTTGAGGGGCTGACCACTTGAGCGACCTCAGCCCAGCAGCACCGGCTCTACCATTTTTGCTGCCCCAAGCAAAAAAAAAAAAAAAATGCAACAACGCTCGGACTGCCAAAGCGAGCAAAAAGAAAACCAAAAAAACCCCCCAACCACTTGGACTGCTGCCACCCGAACTGCCGAAGCAGAAAAAAACCCAACAACAACGCTCGGACTGCCGCCGCCCAAACTGCTGAAGTGCAAAAAACAAAAAAGTTGCCCGGCCTGTGCTGCCCCAAGAATGGACGGAATGCCGCCCCAGGCATGTGCTTCCTCCGCGGGTGCCTGGAGCCCGCCCCGCAGCCCAGGCCACAGCCTGGTTGCGACAGCTGATCGCTGAGGTGGGGCAGCTGCTCCACCCCCATGCAAGAGGGCGCTAGAGTAGGCCAGAGCGGCTGCAGAGGCTGGCAGCCAATTAGAGAAGGGCCAACTGAGAGCCAATCAGGGCCAAGATTAGAGCCAGCCAATCAGGGCTAAGCTAGGCCCTATATAAAGGCTGCCCAGGCAAGCAGCAGGCAGTATCCCCCAGACCTTGATGGGAGAAGGTCTGTTCTCAGAGCAGGAGACCAGCATCTCCGAAAGAGCAGTGCTGGGCAGGCTCAAGGGAGCATACTACAGCTCCGGCCCAAGACCTGCCAGACTGCGGGCCCTGATAGAAAGGGCCTAGAGGAAAAGTGGCCCAGGGACAGTTGGACAAGGGGAGAGCAGGGAGACTGCCACTAGAGGATCCCTGGGTTTGGACCCAGGATAGTTGGTGGGCCTGGGTCCCCCCGTTCCCTCTTGTACTGCACCTGGCCATATGGTGGCTGAGTCAAACTGCAACCGGCCCTTGAGAGAGGGGCTAGACTTTGGGGGTTTTGGTTGGCCACTGAGGCATGTGCAAGGACTGTTGCTAACCTGCTTCCCCCCTCCCTGCCGGAAGGAGATGAGGATGGATTAGGGGGCACTGCTGGAGGGAAGTGGCCTGAAGAAGGACACAGTCAAGCGAACTAGGCAGATTGTGCCACATGAAGAGACCAAAATGGTGGAGAAAAGAGACTTCTATTGGAGGGCCTGGGTGGCTCGGCCTGCCGAACAGCAGAGGGAGTTGTTCTGGCTGCTGTGGAGGTCGGCACCCAGACCAAACAAGAGATCCGGCACCGAGGGCGAGAGGCCAGGAACGCTGAACTGCTTCGCCTGTAGGTGACAGGGACACTAAAGGAGGGAGTGTCCCTCCTGGGAGGGGGCAGAGAGGCCCCACCCAGAAAAGGCACCCCCTGTGAGAGTAACAGGGGGGCCCCCAGCTTGTTGGGTCTGTGGGGAGCCAGGGCACCTGAAGAGAGAGTGCCCCTACAGGACTCCCAAGGCCCGGGCCAGCCCAGAAGGAAGGGCTAGGGCCCAAACAAGCAGGAGTAGGGATGTGTAGGGGGAAGACCCAGAAAGTGCTTCCACTACCACCAACGGGGACATTTAAAGAGGCACTGCCCCCTGAGGCAGAAAGGGGGAGTGTCCGAGACAAGGGCTCGGTCAGAGACCAGCCACAGAGAAGAGGTGGTGAAGACGGAGGCCCCTAGAGAGAAAGGGGCTGGGGCAGAGAGGCCCCACCGAAATGAGGGAACCCACATAGGAGCCAGGAGGGCCCATGTGGGAACCCAAAGAGAAGTAAGAACCCACGTAGGACCAGGGCGTTCTACAGTGGGAACCCAGACCCTACAGGTGGGAAGCAGCTGGCTCCAGACTTTGGAGGGCCTGCGGGAGGAAAGGGATGCCCTGCAGGCCCCACTACGAAGGAAGCTGGGGTGACAAGGACCCCTTTCCTCCCCTCCACCGTGAGCATTTTTTAAGGGGGAGGGTTTGTGGTGGGACGGCTGCCCCACCCCCATGTGAGAGGGAACTAGAGTAGGCCAGAATGGCTGTGCAAGCCGTCAGCCAATCAGGGAAGGGCCTTCTGAGAGCCAATCAGGGCCGAGATTAGAGCCAGCCAATCAGGGCTAGGCTAGGCCCTATATAATGGCTGCCCAGGAGAGCAGCAGGTAGTCTCCCCCAGAATTTCATGGGGGAAGGTCTGTCTCCAGAGCAGGAGACCAGCATCTCGGGCTGGGCAGTACTGCGTCTGGCCATCCGGTGGCCGAGACAAATTGTAACCGGCCCTTGAGACAAGGGGCTAGACTTTGGGGGTTGCGGTTGGCCACCGAGACAGGTGCAAGGACTGTTGCTAACTCCCGCCCCTGGAATGGGGTGAGGATGGACTAGTGGGCACTGCTGGAGGGGCAGTGGCCTGAAGGGCAGTGTCAAGCGGTGAGCAACGCGGCTCCAGATGCCAACGGAGGACAAGAGACGGATGGGACGCTGCCAGCAGAGGGCGTTCCCCATCAACTGAGCTAATTCCCAGAGCGACTAGCGGGAGGCGCCATGCTGGTGAGTCCCAACCCCGTCAAAACCGCCCAGCCCTATTGTGGGCCCACTGCTACCCTGCAGACTCTGGTCAGGACCAGACTGGGCCAGCTGGAGTGGCCTCCCTCTGATTGGGAGAGCGAGAAGGGGAAATGGAGCCCCCTGGCACTCACAGAAACTCTCTCCCCTCTCTGTGGAGCAGGGTTCTTCCCTCTGCCCCCCAAATTCCTTCATATGGGGCAGGACCTCTTTCCTTTGCACCCACTCCCCTCGGTCTACCCCCCCTCATTCCCGCTGCGCCCATGCAGAGCTCTCCCTGCCCCATATGGTGCAGAAAAGCCCTTGTGTCAGGGCCACAGCCCCACTGGAGCTCGGAAAGCTCCACTTTTGAGGAGGTGGGGGTGGGACAGAGGCTCAGGGCTAGCTTCACCTTCTGCCCTTTATTCTCCCCTTGGCCCTTCTATGGGGTCTCTGGGTGTGACAGGAATAGGAGCCTCCTTCCAGCTGTCTTCCAGGCCCTGGGATCTGGCACTGCCTCCAGGACGGGCGCTTCCTGTAGCTGAGCCACGTCAGGGAGCAGTGGGGACAGGTCACCTCGTCCCAGCAATGCCGGCTCTCAAAGAGGCTTAGATGGAAGACCCCAGTCCCTCATGGAGGTAAGAGCCATTTACTCCTTGGGGCGTGTGGGTCTCTTGGGGGAGAAATGGCATCCCCGATGCATAGCCTGGCTGGGAGCTTTCCCTGTCCCTGGATCCCAGCCCTGGTACAGAGCCCTATTTCTCATCATGATATCCTCCTTTTATTCTCAGAGGCGGTGTCCAGGATCCTGGAGACTGTTTCCTGCTGCAGGAGGTTTGAGCGGGGAGAGATCACTCACTGTCACGCCCCAGGGGTCTCCAACCCGGGTCTACAGGGTTCATGGGAGCAGCCACTCCAACCCTCCACCTGGAAGCCTGCCGAAAATTGTTTACCTCGGACCCATGAAGTTCAGCCCCAGTTTGAGGCTCCACTCCTGAGGTCCTATTGGAGGAGTCCCAGGAAAGCTCCCTGGCCCTGCGTAAGACAGCAGCAGGAACACGAAGCTGACTGAACACCAGGCCTGCTCCCGGTTCTGAACCGTGCGCTGCCTGGTTCTGCTGCCGCTCCCCTGGCTTGATTTCCTGGCATCTGAGTTGTGGTGGTGGTCACAAGTTTCTTTTGCTGCTGATCTTCCAGTATCCTGACCTGGCTGACTCTCCACTCCTGTCATGTGAGTGTGGACTCTGGCTCTGACCAGTAGGTCTGGCTGCCCTTGACCCAGCCGTGACATGGACTTTGATACAATTTCTCCAATGCCCCTTTCTGATCTCCAGCAAGATACACAAGTCCCTTGGCTCCCAAAGTCCCAGTTGCCTGCTATTCAAGGGCTGAGGGGTAGTGCTTGTATCGCCCCACCCCCACCCCAGCTGCTTTTCCTAGGGGAATCTCCCTAGAGCAGAGGAGAAATCTGCTCTTCTCTTAGGATCAGTCCCACCCTGGCCTCAGCTCGGCTACTTTGTTTACCTGGGGTCAGGCACCCCTTTTGAAGCCCTTAGCGTGGGGGTGGAGGTGGGAGCAGAGGCTGAAGCTCCAGCAGTTTCCACCAAAGAACACCCCCCCTGTCTTTCTATGGTCCAGCTAGGGCTCCCCATCCATCCTGGAGCTGAACACCAGATGGGAGCTGATGGATTGTCCTTGGTGGGCCATGTTCTTTTGTCTGAGAGGGCCAGGAGCAGATGCACCATGCCTGGCCAGGACCAGGCTAAACAGCCTGTAATGCTAGGTGAGTCAAACCATGGCCACAATACAGACCCCCTGGGCATCCATGGGGACTGAATCTGGGCCCTTCATAACCAAGAGCACAACTCATTCCAACTTGAGTCATGACGCTGGTGACCCCTGCCAGCCCCTCTGAGGGGGGTCAGTATTATCCCTGTTCGCTGGGGCATAGGGATAGAAAGCAACTGGCTGCAAGGTCACACACGACGCCCCTGACAGAGGCAGGAAGGAAGCGTGGGACTGATACCAGTCCAGCTCCAACCACTAGACTCCACCCATTTCCAAAGTCAGAGAACCCAGGAGCCCTGACTCTGACACTAGGCCTTAAATGACAAGACCAACCTCCCTCCCACTCAGGAAGCCATAGAAGGGACCATCTGCTGAGCTCCCCTTGGCAATGCCGCTGTCAGAGACCATGGCTAGTGGGTGCCAAGTGCCTGAGCAGGGAACTGCTTGAGAGCCTCCTAGAGACTCGCAGGTGTTTGACTGTGACCCTCAGGGAGCCGTGGCAAGAGCCTCTCCGGCTCTAACAAAGGGTTTCTGTTCCCTAGACAGTCAGCCCGTGAGGCCAGTTTGCAGAATGTGGAAGAGCCCTTTGGCGAGGCTTTGGAGGATTCACCATGAAGGTAGCAGCAGCGGCAGTTCCTGGGTCCCCATGGGCCAAGCCTCAACTCCTGCCAATCCAGGCTAATCTCCCCCTGCTCTCAGTGGGGCTTGGCTTTAGCTGCTGGGCCTGTGAGCCTAGCCCAGGGGTCTCAAACTCCAATGACCACGAGGGCTGCATGAGGACTAGTTCATTGGCCCGAGAGCCGCATCACTGACACCCCTCCCCCCTCGCTGCCCGAGGGCCTGCCCCCAGAGGGGGCAGGAGGGGTGTGGCAGGGGCTCAGGGCGGGAGTTGAGGTGCAGGGGGCTCAGGGCAGGGAGTTGGAGGGATGAGGCAGGGGGTGCAGGGTGCAGTACGGGGCTCTGGGCAGGGGGTTGGGGTGTGGGGTGCAGTAGGGGTGAGGGGTTCAGACGGGGCTCAGGGCAGGGAGTTGGGGTGCAGAAGGGGGTTGAGGTGCAGGCAGGGGGCTCAGGGCAGGGGGTTGGAGTGTGGGGTGCAGGCGGGAGTGCGAGGTGTGGCAGAGGGTTGGGGTGCAGGCAGGGGGCTCAGGGCAGGGGGTTGGGGTGTAGGCGGGAGTGCGAGGTGTGGCAGAGCATTGGGGTGCAGCAGGGGGTTGGGGTGCAGGCTGGGGGCTCAGGGCAGGGGGTTGGGATGTGGGGTGCAGGCGGGAGTGCGAGGTGTGGCAGAGGGTTGGGGTGCAGGAGGGAGGCTCATGGCAGGGGGTTGGGGTGTGGGGTGCAGTAGGGGTGGGGGGTTCAGACAGGGCTCAGGGCAGGGAGTTGGGGTGCAGAAGGGGGTTGAGGTGCAGGCAGGGGGCTCAGGGCAGGGAGTTGGGGTGTGGGGTGCAGGCGGGAGTGCGAGGTGTGGCAGAGGGTTGGGGTGCAGGCAGGGGGCTCAGGGCAGGGGGTTGGGGTGTAGGCGGGAGTGCGAGGTGTGGCAGAGAGTTGGGGTGCAGCAGGGGGTTGGGGTGCAGGCAGGAGGTTCAGGGCAGGGAGTTGGAGGGGTGAGGTAGGGGGTTGGGGTGCAGGAGGGAGGCTCAGGGCAAGGGGTTGGGGTGCAGGGGGCAGGAGGGAGTGTGAGGTGTGGCAGAGGGTTGGGGTGCAGGCAGGGGGCTCAGGGCAGGGGGTTGGGATGTGAGGTGCAGGCGGGAGTGCGAGGTGTGGCAGGGGGTTGAGGTGCAGGCAGGGGGCTCAGGGCAGGGGGTTGGGATGTGGGGTGCAGGCGGGAGTGCGAGGTGTGGCTGAGGGTTGGGGTCCAGGCAGGGGGCTCACGGCAGGGGGTTGGGGTGTGGGGTGCAGGAGGGAGTGCGAGGTGTGGCAGAGGGTTGGGGTGCAGGCAGGGGGCTCAGGGCAGGGGGTTGGGGTGCAGGATGGCATTGGGCTGTGGCCTGGAGCCGCTTACCTAGAGAAATAGCCCCGCAGGCCGCGTGTTGGAGACCCCTGGCCTAGGCCGAGCACTCAGGGATTCCCATCAGCCTGCTCAATGGCGAATGCAGCCCCCCAAAGAAGGGAAGAAGAGTGGAAGTGAAGGAGTAAAGCTGGACCATCCGCTGAGCTGCTGCACTCAAGTGAGCAGAGCCGGGGCGAGAAGAGGGAGAACTCGAAGGTGGCTGGCGGCAGTAGGGAGGAGAAGCAGTTTGGGAGCCAGGAGAGGAGAAATAAATAGTTAATGACAAATGCTGCCGGCTCTCTCTTGTGTGCTGAAGGGTTGAAAAGGGGTCTCTTTACTATCAGGCTAAACTTTCAAATAGCTGTGTATGGGGGGGGGTCTATAAAGGTAAGAGGTCGCTCTAGGGGCTTGAAGTCCCAGATTCTGGGGCTATTGCCTCCTTCTACCAGCTGATCTCAACCCAGCAACTCCCTCAGGTGGTAGCAGTAGTGAGCTCTTGTCCTCCTTTTCTGGACTAGCCACCAGAAAAAGGACACGATCCATGTGGCCAAGGAAAGAGAGGCAGTGTTGCCTGTTACCATGGCTCTTGTGGGGGAACACGGCAGGTTACCCTGGACTAGGTAGGAGCCACATGTCTCCAAACTTGCACCTCCCGAGGCTCTAGAGACTTCGCTCCCGATCCCAGAGCGTCCTCAGAGTCCTAAAGCGCCAGATGGATTCTGGCCTCTCCCCCCACCTCAGCAGTCCAGAAAAAGTGATTTGTAGACATGTTCTGTGTCCTCTCCTGCCACACTCCCCTGTTGGCAACTAATGCAGTCAGAGTCCAGGCTCAGTGACAGGCATTGCTCTGGGCTGGGACAAGCAGGAGGACGTGAGCTACAATCGATCCCCCTGTGCGTGTTCTGAATGGGCAACCTCTCTCCTTCCATCTCTGCTTTCCAGCCCACAGGCAGTAAGGAGAAGGTGATGCACTTACCCCAAAGGTGGGGGTGGGAAGAAGCAGAGTGAAGAGGAGATCAGAGCGCCATCCCATAGCATTCCTCCTAGAGTCTCTCCAACCACCACCTGGCTCCTTCCTGCCGTAGGCCGCAGCCCCTAGGTTCCACAGGGACTTTCTGAATTAACCCTCTAGAAAGCTGCCTCTGGCTTCCTACAAGCTCTCATGCGGCCCTGTCACGGGAGGTAAGGAATAAGGTCCTGCCTCCCCCAACTGCTCGGGGGAATCCTCTCCGAGAATCAGTGCAGGGCTTTATGCAGCTCAACAAACAGATCCCTTTGTGTGGTGTTGTCAAGAAGCTTCACCCCCTGCTTGGCAGCTCTTTTTAGAGCAACATTAACTCCCCCAGGGATTTCTGCCCTACTGCTCCAGGCCTGAGGGAAGGATTCTGTGGAAAACAGGCCTTTCCCTTGCTCCAATCCAGGTTCTGCTGTTCTGATGCTGCAGAGACTTGAGGGTTCCTGGAGAGCATGCTGCAACGCCAGCAATCCCATGGGGCCTCAGCCCTCGGGTCATGTTCTCCTTCTCCCCCAGCACCTTGCAGTGGAGGGAAGAAAGGGACACGGGAGATGGAGTCTCTCACTGCAGGATGGGTTATCTGTAAGCCAGGAACACCAGTGTGGACGCAGGGGAATGCTGTGCTGTGGTGTATGTGCCCTGCAGGATATCACTCGTGAAGGGAAGCAACATTGCTCTTGGCAGCGGAATCTGGGCAATAAGGAAGAGGAGATGGAAATTCTCCCTGGGGAGGGGAAATGGGGAAACCCGGGGGGACGATGGGTATGTCGCTGGTTACAGCCCACTGAGGTAGGGGAGAGAGGGTACAAAAAGTGGTGGGCAGGGAGGTGGTTCTCAAACTCTGGGTCAGGACCCCAAAGTGAGTTACAACCCCATTGTAATGGGGTCACCAGGGCTGGCTTAGACTTGCTGGGGTCTGGGGCCAAAGCTGAAGTCCGAGCCCCCCTGACTGAGGGGGAAGCCAAAGCCTGAGGGCCTCAGCCCTAGGCAGTCAAGCTCGGGTTGCAAGCCCCTTGTCTGGGGCTGAAGCCCTTGGGCTTCGATTTTGGCCTCCCCACGCAGGGTGGGGGGATTTGGGCTTTGGCTTTCCCCCCACACCCAGGGTCGGGAGGGCTCAGGCTTCGGTCCCCCCTCCTGGGGTCGTGTAGTAATTTTTGTTGTCAGAAGGGGGTCGGAGTGCAATGAAGTTTGAGAGCCCCTGCATTAGACACATCATTACCTGTTTTACGTTCTTGGTTATTGAGAACCCCAGACCTCGAATGGATAGGGATCAAGCTGCTACTGACACAGCCCAGCAGATGAACCGGTGGGGGGCTGGCACCATTCACTGAATCCAAACCAGAGAGCAGGAAATGTTTCTCCTTTTGCACCTGTCTATGACTTGTGGGAAGAAATTAGGTTAGCCCGGGGGACTTCCTACTGGGATACAGACAGGGGCGGTCTCACGTAGCCAGGAGTAAATCGTCCTTGGCCATTTAAAAAAATTATAGATACTTTTCTAATGCAAAGTTTTGTGCCCAACTAGGAGTGACTCTATTGTGGGCCTACTTGTGTTGGATAAAGATGAACTGATCACTGGACTGGATGTCCGTGGTTGCTCTGGGGCCAGTGATCATGACTTGACTATTCAGTAAGGACCAGTATCCTTACTGGTTTTGGAACAAATTGATAAATGAAACAGCAATAAGTCACCTGTCCTTTAAATCAGCTTCACACCAGATGCCTGGAGGAGAGCTAATATGACACCAATGCATAAAAAAGGCTCCAGAGATGCTCCTGGCAATTACAGGCAACTAAGGCTAACTTCAGTACCAGGCAAATTGGGTGAAATTATAAAGAGCACAATTATTAGACACATAGATAAACATAATGTGACAATGCGGTTCTGGCGGAACCCAACTGAGAGTGCCAACTCAGGACAAATTGCTCAAATAGGGCAGTTACAGCCCAAGGCTGGGGTTTTTCAACCTTTAAGGCAAACCAAACCAGCCAGACTAAGACTTCGGTCTCACCCCACTGGCTAACCGCAAGTCTCACAAGCAATCTCCTTAGACACTCCAGTTTCCCAGTATTACCACCAGTGCCACACGTTATGGGGACAAATGGTTATAAAAACCAATACCCCAGTAAAAGAAAAAGGTTCTCCTGATCCCAAAGGACCAAGCCCCAGACCCAGGTCAATGTACAAGTCAGACCTTACCCACAAATCACGCTACTGCCAATCCAATCTAAAATCTAAAGGTTTATTCATAAAAGGAAAAAGATAGAGATGAGAGTTAGAATTGGTTAAATGGAATCAATTACATACAGTAATGGCAAAGTTCTTGGTTCAGGCTTGCAGCAGCGATGGAATAAACTGCAGGTTCAAATCAAGTCTCTGGAATACATCCCCAGCTGTGATGGGTCACTCAGTCCTTTGTTCAGAGCTTCAGTTTGTAGCAAAGTCCCTCCAGAGGTAAGAAGCAGGATTGAAGACAAGATGGAGATCAGGCATCAGCCTTATATAGTCTTTTCCAGGTGTAAGATCACCTCTTTGTTCTTACTGTGGAAAATAACAGCAAAATGGAGTCTGGAGTCACATGGGCCAGTCCCTGCATACTTTGCTGAGGTACAAGGCGTATCTGCCTTCTCTCAATGGGTCCATTGTATAGCTGATGGTCCTTAATGGGCCATCAAGCAGGCTCGGCAGAGCTAATCTCAGCTTGTCTGGGATGTCACCCAGAAGCATAGCATAAGTTTGCCATACAGACAGTATAGAGCCAATATTCATAACTTCGACTACAAAACTGATACATAGATATAGACAGCATAATCATAACCAGTAAACCATAACCTTGTCCTAGACACCCCATTTGACCCCCTTTATACAAGATTTGGTGCCACTACAGGACCTTGGTTGCAACAATGATCTATATGGTCCCAGTTTATGTCAATAACATCACACCCCCAACGCAAAATTGATGCAGGAAGGGATGACACAAACATCACTGACTGCATCCCAAGAGCTCCCCATCCTGGGTTCTGTCTCACTACAGCTAGTATTGGGTTAGAAGCCGTACCAGTGTATAACAGAAATGGTTTATCAAAATCATGTTCAACCACATGATTGAACCTCTTTACAAACTCAAGGTAACACTTAGTTAGAACAATAGTGGATTGGATCTGCTCTGGCAGCATGGTTCCTGTATGTGCCATGTGATCTTGCCAAGAGCTAAAGAAAACTGCTACATTATCCATACAAGCTCGGGCAAATGTTTGGAACCCAATTAACATCGAATAAATGCAGATATTAATGTTCTTCATAGTCCAGGAATCTTGGCATTTAGCCATGAAAGCAATATGGTAGTGTGCCTCAGTCTTCCTTTTCATACAGCACATTAGGTCTGGAATGTCTTTTCCCCTGTGAAAAGTTCCCATATTGTTTATAGGCATTACCTGTGAAACCCCAGTGTAACAAGGCCTTTTAACATAACGTGTGTTTTCATGTATTCCTTTTAACATGTTCAAGGGATTCTCCAAAAGATTAGGCACATTGTTAATTACAAAGTTTAGCAATAACAACAAGTTCATTGCAAGTGTCCATCTACAGTCATGTTTGTCATGCCACACCTTTGGCTCAATACCATTGGAGTTTGGGCATTTTAGGGTTAACCTGTGGCTTCCCTTTGCAAAATTCAGCGTTCTCTTTCCTCCTTGTCCTGCAGGATCAAACCCCGATTTCTCTTGCTTAACAGAATTCACTGGCTGATGGGGTGGGCCCTCTGTGCTAACAGCTATTAGCAAGTCCTTCCTTTCCCAGCCAGGCAAGTAATTTGCACTACCCCAGACCAGAGCCAGTCCACCAGTTTTCATATTCGTAACTGCTATCATCTCCAAGGCTGGACTCTGTCTTAAAGAGATACCACACAAATCCAAAGAGTCTGCGGGTGAGAGTCTGCTTGCTCTCCCCCGCATCCTCAAGCATTTAGCCATAAAACTGCTCTGCTCTGACACATCAGTAACCAAATCTGTCCTCAAACCCTGAAGCACAAACTGCTCATTTAAAGAATCAGAAAGGAGACATTCCTGTTCCAACACCATTGTCTCCCCAACAAGTTGGCCCCACACAGCCACTCGGTTATAGGGATGCCTCAATTCCTTAACAACTTTTACTTCCTCTGAGACCTTCTCAAAGCTACCCACACTGGATCTTTTAAAAGGAAAGTCAGAGGATCCATTCACAACAGACAATTTTTGGCTGCTAGGAACTGAAACTTCCTTGATTAAATCACTCTCACACCCTTCAGTTGCAGGGAACTGCTTGCACCGAGTACCATGAGGATTCCTTTCTCCAGGAGCTTTTCTAAGCAGCAATTCACCCCTCACAGAAATTCTGCCCTTACCCTCTTCACCTAGGGCTTGCTCTAAAGGCACAATTTCCTGAGCAACAACAGACTCTGTCTGGGTCTTACTTACATTCAGGATCACCTCTGGCCCATCAGGCAGATCTCTACACAATCCCCTTTCAGGTGAACCCATAGGCTTCCTAGTTAAAAGGTTGGAAATACTTCCCTTCTCTTTGCCACACACCAGCTTAGGAATTTTTTCCTTTTTGCTACAAGTTGTTAAACTGTCCGTAGGTAACACAACCAAATTACCTTTCTGCTCTCCTTGTGCCCTGGCTAGGGTATCACCCTGATCAGACAGAGTTGTTACACCCTTCTCCAACCACACATGAGCAACAGGCCCAATACAAGCATCAGAATTGTCTGGTCTCTGGGATTTTGCTAAGACACTAACTGGATGCAACCTAGCTACGGTGCCATTCTCCCCAGCAGATGCAAACTTAGGACCATTCCCTTCCTGGGCTTTAGTTGAATCCAGAACCAACTCTGAGACAACTAAATTACTCTCAACCATCACAGGCCGAAAGGCACCTTCTGTCTGCTCCACAGACAAAAAAGAGTTGGAGACGCATTTTTCTTTACTGGACATATAGTTTGGGATTTCATTTCCCTTGTCCCAGCACACCGGGCTGTTCACAGACAACTGCTTGGAGACTGGGGTAGCTTCCTCCATAGGCAAGTCAATACCCCTGACAGTCACAGGCACATTTCCTTCACTGTCACTATTCTTCGCACAGGAAACAGACAAGGTATAGGGACACTCATCTTCCACTCTCCTTGCCTTCCCAAACTGCTGACTAGATAAAGCCATCAGCTCACAAGACTGCCTAGGCTCATCCAAAATCTCCTTGTTCTCCTCTCCCTTCGCTTGATCTAATTCCAGATTTACTTCTGAGACATTAGATAGATATTCAGAAACTTCATTCACAGCCAAACAGCTACTTTCCAAAGACAAACTTTTGGAGAAACCCTCCATAGGCACAACCTTAGGATCAATCCTCTCTTGTGCCTGGTTTGTATTAACTTGACTGACCATAGCTTTAATATCATTTCCAATCATAATATCCTTAGGGATTATGTCTTTTACTCCCACAACCATAGTGCCCTCCAATCCCTTCCATTTCAGGTGGATTTTAGCCAAAGGCACCCTGACAAAATACTTAGATAAGGCTACAACAGTTACATCTTCACCTGGCAAATAATCTTCCTTCCTGACCAGACTTGCTTTAACCAGAGTAATATCTGCTGCGGTGTCCCTCCATGCCATACACCCCACTCCATTTACTTCTGCACTGCTAATAAACTCTGCATTATTTCCCCCATATTTAGCTCTAATGTGAGTTTTAAGGTCAAATTCTTCCGAGACCACAGAAACAGCATTTGCACCCAGGGCACCAATGCTGGGCTCTGTGTGGCTTGCCTGTGAGTTTACAACAACAGGGTTAGCATTGGCCGTGGCATTTGGGGTTGCTGGTTTTGGGCTGCCCTTCAGTGTCGGGCAGTCTGGTCTCATGTGGCCCAGCATACCACAGTGATAGCATGTAACCTGTTCCGTCCTGGGATGTGAGTTCCTACCCCCCGGACCCCCTTGAACTCCTTTAGAAGAGTCAGGTTTATTTTTAAATCCTTCCCTCCTCTTGAACTGGGGAGAATGGTGATCAGTTTTCCCCGGGGTTTTACACCCTTCTCGAGCCCTGTTTTGGGTATGGGCATCCGCAATCTCTGCTGCCCGTAGGACTGACTCAGGGTCCCTGTCACACACAGCTGCTCTCACATTGTCCGGCACAATGTCTAAGAACTGTTCCAAAGTTATTAAATCCAGCAGTTTTTCAAAACTCCCATGAACCTTGGCTCCCATAACCCACTTTTTAACAAAACCCATCAGCTTATGAGCACATTCTACAAAAGTACAATCCTTAGACATTTTAAACTCTCTAAACTTAACTCTGTAAGATTCAGGAGTAACCTTGAACCGCCTTAACACCGAATCCTTAAACCGCTCATAATCTAAGGCTTCTTGTTCCCCCAAGTCATTAAACACCTCCCTGGCTTTTCCAGTCAGTCTGGTCAGCAGGACAGGCATTCGCTGACCCTCAGGGATCTGGTACAGACTGCAGAGGCGTTCAAAGGTAGACAAAAACTCCTCTATATCCTCAGTATCATTGTAAATGGGACACATCCTTTCCCAGTTTTTCTCATGGTGGGGGGGAATTGGAGTACCACGTGGGGATGACTTTCTCCGCTCTTCCATTACTTGGAGCTGAAGTCTGGCCGTCTCCTGTTCCGCAGCGAGCAGCTCTAGACGTCCCTTACGAGCTCTCTCTTCTCTCTCATCAGCCTCCTTCTCTCTCTCTCTTTCTAACTCTGCTATTTTTTGCTTCTCCAGCAATCGAAGATCTGCTAGCTTCTGTTCATGCTCAAACTGCAGTTTACTTGTCACCCTTTGCATCCTAATTTTTTCTGCATCTTCTGCAGCCTCAGGTAAGGGCTGTGCTCTTGCCCCCTGATCACTGGCTATTAACAGATTTCTCAGTTCTTCCTTTGTAGCTTTCTTTCTAAAGCATATCCTCTTTTCTGAACACAAATTTTCCAGGGCTTTTTTGCCAAGTCCCTCATATGCTCTTTGCTCAGCCATTGCAGCAGCTCTTTAACCAACAAAACTCTCAATCCCAAAATTCAAATTTGGATAGCGTGGGGTTCTGACCCAAAGCTTAATTGACCTGGTTCTGTGGATCCAAGCACGACTACGCCACTGTGACAATGCGGTTCTGGCGGAACCCAACTGAGAGTGCCAACTCAGGACAAATTGCTCAAATAGGGCAGCTACAGCCCAAGGCCGGGGTTTTTCCACCTCTAAGGCAAACCAAACCAGCCAGACTAAGACTTCGGTCTCACCCCACTGGCTAACCGCAAGTCTCACAAGCAATCTCCTAAGACACTCCAGTTTCCCAGTATTACCACCAGTGCCACACGTTATGGGGACAAATGGTTATAAAAACCAATACCCCAGTAAAAGAAAAGGTTCTCCTGATCCCAAAGGACCAAGCCCCAGACCCAGGTCAATATATAAGTCAGACCTTACCCACAAATCACGCTACTGCCAATCCTTTAGAATCTAAAATCTAAAGGTTTATTCATAAAAGGAAAAAGATAGAGATGAGAGTTAGAATTGGTTAAATGGAATCAATTACATACAGTAATGGCACAGTTCTTGGTTCAGGCTTGCAGCAGCGATGGAATAAACTGCAGGTTCAAATCAAGTCTCTGGAATACATCCCCAGCTGGGATGGGTCATTCAGTCCTTTGTTCAGAGCTTCAGTTTGTAGCAAAGTCCCTCCAGAGGTAAGAAGCAGGATTGAAGACAAGATGGAGATCAGGCATCAGCCTTATATAGTCTTTTCCAGGTGTAAGATCACCTCTTTGTTCTTACTGTGGAAAATTACAGCAAAATCGAGTCTGGAGTCACATGGGCCAGTCCCTGCATACTTTGCTGAGGTACAAGGCGTATCTGCCTTCTCTCAATGGGTCCATTGTATAGCTGATGGTCCTTAATGGGCCATCAAGCAGGCTAGGCAGAGCTAATCTCAGCTTGTCTGGGATGTCACCCAGAAGCATAGCATAAATTTGCCATACAGACAGTATAGAGCCAATATTCATAACTTCGACTACAAAACTGATACACACATATAGACAGCATAATCATAACCAGTAAACCATAACCTTGTCCTAGACACCCCATTTGACCCCCTTTATACAACATTTGGGTGCCACTACAGGACCTTGGTTGCAACAATGATCTATATGGTCCCAGTTTATGTCAATAACGTCACACCTACTGAGAGCCAATCAGGGCCGAGATTAGAGCCAGCCAATCAGGGCTAGGCTAGGCCCTATATAATGGCTGCCCAGGAGAGCAGCAGGTAGTCTGTCCCAGAATTTCATGGGGGAAGGTCTGTCTCCAGAGCAGGAGACCAGCATCTCGGGCTGGGCAGTACTGCGTCTGGCCATCCGGTGGCCGAGACAAATTGTAACCGGCCCTTGAGACAAGGGGCTAGACTTTGGGGGTTGCGGTCGGCCACCGAGGCAGGTGCAAGGACTGTTGCTAACCCCCGCCCCTGGAATGGGGTGAGGATGGACTAGTGGGCACTGCTGGAGGGGCAGTGGCCTGAAGGGCAGGGTCAAGCAGTGAGCAACGCGGCTCCAGATGCCAACAGAGGACAAGAGACGGATGGGACGCTGCCAGCAGAGGGCGTTCCCCATCAACTGAGCTAATTCCCAGAGCGACCAGCGGGAGGTGCCATGCTGGTGAGTCCCAACCCCGTCAAAACCGCCCAGCCCTATTGTGGGCCCACTGCTACCCTGCAGACTCTGGTCAGGACCAGACTGGGCCAGCTGGAGTGGCCTCCCTCTGATTGGGAGAGCGAGAAGGGGAAATGGAGCCCCCTGGCACTCACAGAAACTCTCTCCCCTCTCTGTGGAGCAGGGTTCTTCCCTCTGCCCCCCAAGTTCCTTCATATGGGGCAGGACCTCTTTCCTTTGCACCCACTCCCCTCGGTCTACCCCCCCCTCATTCCCACTGCGCCCAGGCAGAGCTCTCCCTGCCCCATATGGTGCAGAAAAGCCCTTGTGTCAGGGCCACAGCCCCACTGGAGCTCGGAAAGCTCCACTTTTGAGGAGGTGGGGGTGGGACAGAGGCTCAGGGCTAGCTTCACCTTCTGCCCTTTATTCTCCCCTTGGCCCTTCTATGGGGTCTCTGGGTGTGACAGGAATAGGAGCCTCCTTCCAGCTGTCTTCCAGGCCCTGGGATCTGGCACTGCCTCCAGGACGGGCGCTTCCTGTAGCTGAGCCACGTCAGGGAGCAGTGGGGACAGGTCACCTCGTCCCAGCAATGCCGGCTCTCAAAGAGGCTTAGATGGAAGACCCCAGTCCCTCATGGAGGTAAGAGCCATTTACTCCTTGGGGCGTGTGGGTCTCTTGGGGGAGAAATGGCATCCCCGATGCATAGCCTGGCTGGGAGCTTTCCCTGTCCCTGGATCCCAGCCCTGGTACAGAGCCCTGTTTCTCATCATGATATCCTCCTTTTATTCTCAGAGGCGGTGTCCAGGATCCTGGAGAACGTTTCCTGCTGCAGGAGGTTTGAGCGGGGAGAGATCACTCACTGTCACGCCCCAGGGGTCTCCAACCCGGGTCTGCAGGGTTCATGGGAGCAGCCACACTCCAACCCTCCACCTGGAAGCCTGCCAAAAATTGTTTACCTCGGACCCATGAAGTTCAGCCCCAGTTTGAGGCTCCACTCCTGAGGTCCTATTGGAGGAGTCCCAGGAAAGCTCCCTGGCCCTGCGTAAGACAGCAGCAGGAACACGAAGCTGACTGAACACCAGGCCTGCTCCCGGTTCTGGACCGTGTGCTGCCTGGTTCTGCTGCCGCTCCCCTGGCTTGATTTCCTGGCATCTGAGTTGTGGTGGTGATCACAAGTTTGTCTTTTGCTGCTGATCTTCCAGTCTCCTGACCTGGCTGACTCTCCACTCCTGTCATGTGAGTGTGGACTCTGGCTCTGACCAGTAGGTCTGGCTGCCCTTGACCCAGCCGTGACATGGACTTTGGTACAACTTCTCCAATGCCCCTTTCTGATCTCCAGCAAGATACACCAGTCCCTTGGCTCCCAAAGTCCCAGTTGCCCGCTATTCAAGGGCTGAGGGGTAGTGCTTGTATCGCCCCACCCCAGCTGCTTTTCCTAGGGGAATCTCCCTAGAGCAGAGGAGAAATCTGCTCTTCTCTTAGGATCAGTCCCACCCTGGCCTCAGCTCGGCTACTTTGTTGACCTGGGGTCAGGCACCCCTTTTGAAGCCCTTAGCGTGGGGGTGGAGGTGGGAGCAGAGGCTGAAGCTCCAGCAGTTTCCACCAAAGAACAGCCCCCCCCTGTCTTTCTATGGTCCGGCTAGGGCTCCCCATCCATCCTGGAGCTGAACACCAGATGGGAGCTGATGGATTGTCCTTGGTGGGCCATCTTCTTGTGTCTGATGAGAGGGCCAGGAGCAGATGCACCACGCCTGGCCAGGACCGGGCTAAACAGCCTGTAATGCTAGGTGAGTCAAACCATGGCCACAATACAGACCCCCCTGGGCATCCATGGGGACTGAATCTGGGCCCTTCATAACCAAGAGCACAACTCATTCCAACTTGAGTCATGATGCTGGTGACCCCTGCCAGCCCCTCTGAGGGGCGGGTCAGTATTATCCCTGTTCGCTGGGGCATAGGGATAGAAAGCAACCGGCTGCAAGGTCACACACGACGTCCCTGATGGAGGCAGGAAGGAAGCGTGGGACTGATACCAGTCCAGCTCCAACCACTAGACTCCACCCATTTCCAACGTCAGAGAACCCAGGAGCCCTGACTCTGACACTAGGCCTTAAATGACAAGACCAACCTCCCTCCCACTCAGGAAGCCATAGAAGGGACCATCTGCTGAGCTCCCCTTGGCAATGCCGCTGTCAGAGACCATGGCTAGTGGGTGCCAAGTGCTTGAGCAGGGAACTGCTTGAGAGCCTCCTAGAGACTCGCAGGTGTTTGACTGTGACCCTCAGGGAGCCGTGGCAAGAGACTCTCCGGCTCTAACAAAGGGTTTCTGTTCTCCTAGACAGTCAGCCCGTGAGGCCAGTTTGCAGAATGTGGAAGAGCCCTTTGGCGAGGCTTTGGAGGATTTACCATGAAGGTAGCAGCAGCCGCAGTGCCTGGGTCCCCATGGGCCAAGCCTCAACTCCTGCCAATCCAGGCTAATCTCCCGCTGCTCTCAGTGGGGCTTGGCTTTAGCTGCTGGGCCTGTGAGCCTAGCCCAGGGGTCTCAAACTCCAATGACCACGAGGGCTGCATGAGGACTAGTTCATTGGCCCGAGGGCCGCATCACTGACACCCCTCCCCCCTCGCTGCCCGAGGGCCTGCCCCCAGAGGGGGCAGGAGGGGTGTGGCAGGGGCTCAGGGCGGGAGTTGAGGTGCAGGGGGCCCAGGGCAGGGAGTTGGAGGGGTGAGGCAGGGGGTGCAGGGTGCAGTAGGGGGCTCTGGGCAGGGGGTTGGGGTGTGGGGTGCAGTAGGGGTGAGGGGTTCAGACAGGGGGCTCAAGGTAGGGAGTTAGGGTGCAGAAAGGGTGTGGGATGTGGCTGGAGGCTGAGGGCAGGGAGTTGGGGTGCAGAAGGGGGTTGAGGTGCAGGTAGGGGGCTCAGGGCAGGGAGTTGGAGGGGTGAGGTAGGGGGTTGGGGTGCAGGCAGTAGGTTCAGGGCAAGGGGTTGGGGTGCAGGGGGCAGGAGGGAGTGCGAGGTGTGGCAGGGGGTTGGGGTGCAGGCAGGAGGTTCAGGGCAAGGGGTTGGGGTGCAGGGGGCAGGAGGGAGTGCGAGGTGTGGCAGGGGGTTGAGGTGCAGGCAGGGGGCTCAGGGCAGGGGGTTGGGGTGTGGGGTGCAGGAGGGAGTGTGAGGTGTGGCAGAGGGTTGAGGTGCAGGCAGGGGGCTCACGGCACGGGGTTGGGGTGCAGGATGGCATTGGGCTGTGGCCTGGAGCTGCTTACCTAGAGAAATAGCCCCGCAGGCCGCGTGTTGGAGACCCCTGGCCTAGGCCGAGCACTCAGGGATTTCCATCAGCCTGCTCAATGGCAAATGCAGCCCCCCAAAGAAGGGAAGAAGAATGGAAGTGAAAGAGTAAAGCTGGACCATCCGCTGAGCTGCTGCACTCAAGTGAGCAGAGCCGGGGCGAGAAGAGGGAGAACTCGAAGGTGGCTGGCGGCAGTAGGGAGGAGAAGCAGTTTGGGAGCCAGGAGAGGAGAAATAAATAGTTAATGACAAATGCTGCCGGCTCTCTCTTGTGTGCTGAAGGGTTGAAAAGGGGTCTCTTTACTATCAGGCTAAACTTTAAAATAGCTGTGTACGGGGGGGGGGGTCTATAAAGGTAAGAGGTCGCTCTAGGGGGGGGTCTATAAAGGTAAGAGGTCGCTCTAGGGGCTTGAAGTCCCAGATTCTGGGGCTATTGCCTCCTTCTACCAGCTGATCTCAACCCAGCAACTTCCTCAGGTGGTAGCAGTAGTGAGCTCTTGTCCTCCTTTGCTGGACTAGCCACCAGAAAAAGGACATGATCCATGTGGCCAAGGAAAGAGAGAGGCAGTGTTGCCTGTTACCATGGCTCTTGTGGGGGAACACGGCAGGTTACGCTGGACTAGGTAGGAGCCACATGTCTCTAAACTTGCACCTCCCGAGGCTCTAGAGACTTCGCTCCCGATCCCAGAGCGTCCTCAGAGTCCTAAAGCACCAGATGGGTTCTGGCCTCTCCCCCCACCTCAGCAGTCCAGAAAAAGTGATTTGTAGACATGTTCTGTGTCCTCTCCTGCCACACTCCCCTGTTGGCAACTAATGCAGTCACAGAGTCCAGGCTCGGTGACAGGCATTGCTCTGGGCTGGGACAAGCAGGAGAACGTGAGCTGCAATGGATCCCCCTGTGCGTGGGCTGAATGGGCAACCTCTCTCCTGCCATCTCTGCTTTCCAGCCCACAGGCAGTAAGGAGAAGGTGATGGACTTACCCCAAAGGTGGGGGTGGGAAGAAGCAGAGTGAAGAGGAGATCAGAGCGCCATCCTATAGCATTCCTCCTAGAGTCTCTCCAACCACCACCTGGCTCCTTCCGGCTGTAGGCCGCGGCCCCTAGGTTCCACAGGGACTTTCTGAATTAACCCTCTAGAAAGCTGCCTCTGGCTTCCTACAAGCTCTCACGTGGCCCTGTCACGGGAGGTAAGGAATAAGGTCCTGCCTCCCGCAACTGCTTGGGGGAATCCTCTCCGAGAATCAGTGCAGGGCTTTATGCAGCTCAACAAACAGATCCCTTTGTGTGGTGTTGTCAAGAAGCTTCACCCCCCGCTTGGCAGCTCTTTTTAGAGCAACATTAACTCCCCCAGGGATTTCTGCCCTAAATGCTCCAGGCCTGAGGGAAGGATTCTGTGGAAAACAGGCCTTTCCCTTGCTCCAATCCAGGCTCTGCTGTTCTGATGCTGCAGAGGCTTGAGGGTTCCTGGAGAGCATGCTGCAACGCCAGCAATCCCATGGGGCCTCAGCCCTCGGGACATGTTCTCCTTCTCCCCCAGCACCGTGCAATGGAGGGAAGAAAGGGACACGGGAGATGGTGGTGTGTCTCACTGCAGGATGGGTTATCCGTAAGCCAGGAACACCAGTGTGGATGCAGGGGAATGCTGTGCTGTGGTGTATGTGCCCTGCAGGATATCACTCGTGAAGGGAAGCAACACTGCTCTTGGCAGCGGAATCTGGGCAATAAGGAAGAGGAGATGGAAATTCTCCCTGGGGAGGGGAAATGGGGAAACCCGGGGGGACGATGGGTATGTCGCTGGTTACAGCCCACTGAGGTAGGGGAGAGAGGATACAAAAAGTGGTGGGCAGGGAGGTGGTTCTCAAACTCTGGGTCAGGACCCCAAAGTGAGTTACAACCCCATTGTAATGGGGTCACCAGGGCTGGCTTAGACTTGCTGGGGTCTGGGGCCAAAGCTGAAGTCCGAGCCCCCCTGACTGAGGGGGAAGCCAAAGCCCGAGGGCCTCAGCCCTAGGCAGTCAAGCTCGGGTTGCAAGCCCCTTGTCTGGGGCTGAAGCCCTTGGGCTTCGATTTTGGCCTCCCCACGCAGGGTGGGGGGATTTGGGCTTTGGCTTTCCCCCCACACCCAGGGTCGGGAGGGCTCAGGCTTCGGTCCCCCCTCCTGGGGTCGTGTAGTAATTTTTGTTGTCAGAAGGGGGTCGGAGTGCAATGAAGTTTGAGAGCCCCTGCATTAGACACATCATTACCTGTTTTACGTTCTTGGTTATTGAGAACCCCGGACCTCGAATGGATAGGGATCAAGCTGCTACTGACACAGCCCAGCAGGTGAACCGGTGGGGGGCTGGCACCATTCACTGAATCCAAACCAGAGAGCAGGAAATGTTTCTCCTTTTGCACCTGTCTATGACTTGTGGGAAGAAATTAGGTTAGCCCGGGGGACTTCCTACTGGGAGACAGACAGGGGCGGTCTCACGTAGCCAGGAGTAAATCGTCCTTGGCCATTTAAAAAAATTATAGATACTTTTCTAATACAAAGTTTTGTGCCCAACTAGGAGTGACTCTATTGTGGGCCTCCTTGTGTTGGATAAAGATGAACTGATCACTGGACTGGATGTCCGTGGTTGCTCTGGGGCCAGTGATCATGACTTGACTATTCAGTAAGGACCAGTATCCTTACTGGTTTTGGAACAAAGTGATAAATGAAACAGCAATAAGTCACCTGTCCTTTAAATCAGCTTCCACACCAGATGCCTGGAGGAGAGCTAATATGACACCAATGCATAAAAAAGGCTCCAGAGATGCTCCTGGCAATTACAGGCAACTAAGGCTAACTTCAGTACCAGGCAAATTGGGTGAAATTATAAAGAGCACAATTATTAGACACATAGATAAACATAATTTGTTGGGGAAGAGTGAACATGGTTTTTGTAAAGGGAAATCATGCCTCACGAATTTACTAGAATTCTTTGAGGGAGTCAACAAGCATGTAGATAAAGGTGATCCCGTGGATATAGTGTACTTAGATGTTCAGAAAACATTTGAGAAGGGCCCTCCCTTGGCTCTGAAGCAAAATGGGATAAGATGGAAGGTCCTCTCTGGGATATGTAACTGGTTCAAAGGCAAGAAAGAAAGGGTCTGACTAAGTGGTCAGTTTTCAGAATGGAGAGAGGTAAATAGTGGTGTCCCCCGGGGCTCTGTACTGAGACCAGTTCTGTTCAACATACTCCTAAGTGATCTGGAAAAAGGGGTAAACAGTGAGGTGGCAACATTTGCAGCTGATACAAACCAACTCAAGTTAGTTAAGTCCAAAAGAGAGTGCAAAGTGTGACAAAGGGATCTCACCAAACTGAGTGACTGGGCAACAAAAAGGCAGATGAAATTCAATGTTGATAAATGCAAAGTAATCAATTACAACATGTCAGGGAAGATTCTAGGCATCAATGATCTGATCTTTGGGTTGATGGCGGTAAACAGATTCCCATAAGGCTCCCTCTCTCCCCTTTCTGCTCCTGCATCCTCTGCAAACTTTCGAAGAGGGATGCCTCGTGATGGCCTTTGCTCATGGGGATGTTGCGTAGTGGTCAGGGTTTCGGCCTTTTTGGGGGGAAGGGCGCAGCAGATGGTGGGGGAGCCCAGGGCCTCCCACTGGGCTCTGACCCAGGCTATTCTGGGGCAACTGTGACGTTATTGACATAAACTGGGACCGTATAGATCATTGTTGCAACCAAGGTCCTGTAGTGGCACCCAAATCTTGTATAAAGGGGGTCAAATGGGGTGTCTAGAACAAGGTTATGGTTTACTGGTTATGATCACGCTGTCTATATGTGTGTATCAGTTTTGTAGTTGAAGTTATGAATATTGGCTCTATACTGTCTGTATGGCAAACCTATGCTATGCTTCTGGGTGACATCCCAGACAAGCTGAGATTAGCTCTGCCTAGCCTGCTTGATGGCCCATTAAGGACCATCAGCTATACAATGGACCCATTGAGAGAAGACAGATATGCCTTGTAACTCAGCAAAGTATGCAGGGACTGGCCCATGTGACTCCAGACTCCATTTTGCTGTAATTTTCCACAGTAAGAACAAAGAGGTGTTCTTACACCTGGAAAAGACTATATAAGGCTGATGCCTCATCTCCATCTTGTCTTCAATCCTGCTTCATACCTCTGGAGGAACTTTGCTACAAACTGAAGCTCTGAACAAAGGACTGAGGACCCATCCCAGCGGGGGATGTATTCCAGAGACTTGATTTGAACCTGCAGTTTATTCCATCGCTGCTGCAAGCCTGAACCAAGAACTTTGCCATTACTGTATGTAATTGATTCCATTTAACCAATTCTAACTCTCATCTCTATCTTTTTCCTTTTATGAATAAACCTTTAGATTTTAGATTCTAAAGGATCGGCAGCAGCGTGATTTGTGGATAAGATCTGATTTGTATATTGACCTGGGTCTGGGGCTTGGTCCTTTGGGATCAGGAGAACCTTTTTCTTTTACTGGGGTATTGGTTTTCATAACCATTTGTCCCCATAACGAGTGGCCCTGGTGGTTATACTGGGAAACTGGAGTGTCTAAGGAGATTGCTTGTGAGACTTGCGGTTAGCCAGTGGGGTGAGACCGAAGTCTTAGTCTGGCTGGTTTGGTTTGCCTTAGAGGTGGAAAAACCCCAGCCTTGGGCTGTAACTGCCCTGTTTTAGCAATTTGTCCTGAGTTGGCACTCTCAGTTGGGTTCCGCCAAAACCGCATTGTCACAGCAACACAAGGGGGTGACCCTTCCTAGCACCCCGCTATTGTCCAAAGTTCGCAGTTTATCACAGGAAGCTCTGAAGGGTGCGTGGCAAAGGGGAGTCATGCCATGGGGCGGGGGGTTGCAGAGGAGCAAGGGGGAGTCATGTCATGGTGTCAGGGGTTGCAATGGGGCCGGTCCCGCCCGCTCACCTGGAGGTGAAGACCTTGGAGCAGCTGACGGAGGGGCTCAGGTCGCACATGGCCCGGTACCCGGGGTCCCGCTCCCGCGAGCTCTCCACGTGCAGCACGTACACGGAGAGCGCCAGCCCCAGCGCGCACAGCACAAACCGCAGTGCCCGCTCCCAGCCCGGCGCCGCCATCGCCTACTGCCACCTCGCGCAGGGCATGGGTTCGCCCCCACTGGCCCGCGCACCTGCCAATCAGCAAACGGCTCCAGCCCATTGGCTGCCCCTTCAGGAGGTGGGATGGCGGACGCAAGGGATTCTGGGACTTGTAGTTTTATTTACCAGTGGAGGAGAAGGGGGAGCTATGGTGCTTATGGGGAGGAGTCTAGTGCTTGGACCAGAGCCCTGGAGTAGCAGGGGGCTCCGGGGGCTATTTAAAGTGCCGGGGCTCCAGCTACCTCTGCTGCCTCGGTCCTCTAAATAGCCACGAGAGCCCCACAGCTTCCCCAGGGCTCCGGCAGCTATTTAAAGGGCCAAGGTGATAGAAGCAGGGGGGCCCCTGCCCTGCCTGCAGCCAGCCCCTGCTGCACCCCCTGCCCTGCCTCCAGCCCCGCACCCCCTGCCCGTCTCCAGCCAGCCCCTGCCTGCAGCCAGCCCCTGCTGCACCCCCTGCCCGCACCAGCCCCGCACCCCCTACCCTGCCTGCAGCCAGCCCCTGTCTCCAGCCAGCCCCGCACCCCCTGCCCACAGCCAGCCCCTGCTGCACCCCCTGCCTGCAGCCAGCCCCTGCTGCACCCCCTGCCCGCACCAGCCCCGCACTCCCTACCCTGCCTGCAGCCAGACCCTGTCTCCAGCCAGACCCGCACCCCCTACGCCCACCAGCCCCTGTCTCCAGCCAGCCCCTGCCTGCAGCCAGCCCCGCACTCCCTGCCTGCAGCCAGCCCCTGCTGCACCCCCTGCCCTGCCTGCAGCCAGCCCCTGTCTCCAACCAGACCCGCACCCCCTGCCCACAGCAAGCCCCTGCTGCAGCCCCTACCCCAGCCAGCCCCTGCCTATAGCCAGCCCCTGCTGCACCCCCTGCCCTGCCTGCAGCCAGCCCCTGTATCCAGCCAGCCCCACACCCCCTGCCCGCAGCCAGCCCCACACGCCTTGCCCTGCCTCCAGGCAGACCCTACCTCCAGTCAGCCCCTGCCCTGCCCCTGCCCTGCCTCCGGCTAGCAATGTATGTAATATATAATTTTAATTTTATTTATATAGTTATGGAAAGTAAATAATACATGGAAGAAATGAAGGGGGGGGGTTACGTGTTTTTTTTTAATCATCCCTGTCGGGGCCCCGCCTAAAATGTTCAAATTGGGCCCCACACTTCCTAAAGCCAGCCCTGCATACAGTAATGGCAAAGTTCTTGGTTCAGGCTTGTAGCAGTGATAGAATAAACTGCAGGTTCAAATCAAGTCTCTGGAGTACATCCACAGCTGGGATGGGTCATTCAGTCCTTTGTATAGAGCTTCCTTTTATAGCAAAGTCCCTCCAGAGCTATGAAGCAGGATTGAAGACAAGATGGAGACGAGGCATCAGCCTTTTATAGTCTCTTGCCGTGTGGTCTTTGCTTTCTTTGTCCCAAGAACACTCTATCCAGCATGTGGCATAGAAAAACCTTAGAGTTCTGTCCATAAGCAGGTTCCTGCATGCCTTGCTGGGTCACAAGGTGTATCCACCTTCTCTCAATGGGTCAATTGTATAGCTCATGGGCCTTAGTGGGCCATCAAGCAGGCTAGGCAGAACTAACACCAACTTGTCTGGGGTGTTCCCTGGAAGCATAGCACAAGCTTGAAATACAGACAGTATAGAGCCAATATTCAGAACGTCAACTACAAAACTGATACACATATACAAATAGCATAATTATAATCAGCCAATCAGAACCTCTCCATAGACCCCTTCCATGACAACCTTTATACAATATTGGCTGCAAATATATAACAGTGGTCACAACGGTGATCTATACAGTTACAGATTATGTCAGTAGCGTCACAGGAGGTGACACGGCATCAGTGAGACCGATATTGGAATACTGCATCCAGTTTTGGTGTCCTCCTTTGAAAAAGATGTTGTGAAATTGGGGCTGGGGCAGCAAAGAGCCACCAAATGTTCTGAGGGCTGGAGAAAAATGCCTTCTAGTGAGCGATTGAAAGAGCTCAACCTGTTTAGCTTATCAAAAGAAGATTGAAAGGTGACTTCATTGAAGTGTTGAAGTGCCTTAATGGAGAGATTTCAGAGTAACAGCCGTGTTAGTCTGTATCCGCAAAAAGAAGAACAGGAGTACTGTGACGAACTGGGCCTGTTCTTACTGTGGTGTGTGAGTGCTGACAGGGGAGTGTGGCTGGATAGTCTGCATTGGGGGATGGGAGTCTGAGTCTGCCCGAGGGCGAATACCTGGGCGTGTAGCATGGGAGCCCAGGAAGGGGTTTGAGGCCAGGTGACTCCTTGGCCTGGGAAACTGAACAAAGGCTGTGGGAGGGGTCGCTGAAGGCAGAGTGCTGGAAGCGAGCTGGAGAGATGGCTGGGAGGCAGAGATGGCTCTGACCCCCCCCCCAAAGGGGGGTGGGCTGGGATGCCCTGGGACCCCAAGCTGGACTTAACTGAGGGGGTCCTGTTGTCTGGGCCTGCAAGACCTGTCTTGGACTGTATTCCTGTCATCCAAATAAACCTTCTGCTTTACTGGCTGGCTGAGAGTCATGGTGAATTGCAGGAAGCCGGGGGTGCAGGGCCCTGAGTTCCCCAATACTCCGTGACAACTGGTGGCAGCGGCGGGATCTACTGTACCCCATGGACGGCGCTTCCTGCAGTAAGTGACTGGGGATCAGTAAAACGAAGGGGGATTGACAGGAACCAGGTGTGCTGAAGAGTGAGAGATGGACGGTTATTATCCCTGGGAGTGTGTGACCAGCGAGAAGGACTTTTGCAGTAACAGGGTCCCCCGGGGGGATCGCAGCGAGTGGTCCCAGGGGCGGAGGAGTCTGCAGCTCGACCCTGGCAGAGAGGTGGTGACTTCGAGAAGGGCTGGCACACTAGGGGTCCCCCTGGGAACTGTGGGGAGCTGTGAGCACACAGGCCGGTGAGTGGCCAGCAGGAAGATGTATGCCAAGCGGCTTAAGAGCGACCTGGTGGAGCTGTGCAAGCAGAGGGGGCTGCGCAGTGGGAGGCTCACCAAAGAATAGCTCATTGCCCGGCTGGAGGCGGAAGATCGCGCGAATGAACTGATCCCTGTGTCTCAGGGAAGCAGCCTGGCAAATGCAGCGCAGGCCCCAGTGTCTGTCCCAGCTGGGAGTGGTCAGCCGGCTGCTAAGGGCTTCCCGAGACCCCTCCTTCCTATGCCTAGGGGAAGGGTGGGGAGGAGCCCAGCAAATACCGAGGACGCCGTGACCCCCCCGGCCAGCAGGGGATCCTCCCGGCGAAGCTCGCCGGCCAGCAGAGAACCCTCCCGGCGACGTTCGGCATCCGTGGAGCGGAATTGGCTGGAATGGGAGAAAGAGCTAAAACTGAGAGAGCTGGAGGATCGTGAACAACAGAGACAGCATGAAGAGAGACAGCATCAGCATGAAGAGAGACAGCGTCAGCATGAACGGGAGGAGAAAGAGAAACAGAGACAGGAGAATGAGAGACAGCGTCAGCATGAACTGGAACTGGCGAGATTGAAGGGCAGCGAACCCCCGGCTGCGGTGAGTGAGGGGGGACCCAGGACTGCACGGAGCTTTGATAAGTGCATCCTGGCCCCACGCAAGGAGGGGGAGGACATGGATGACTTCCTGGAGGCCTTTGAGACGGCCTGCGAGCTGCACCGGGTTGATCCCGCGGACAGACTCCGGGTCCTTACCCCCTTACTGGACCCCAAAGCCGTGGCATTGTACCGCCAACTGGAAGAGGCAGAGAAAGGGGACTACGAACTATTCAAAAAGGCCCTGCTACGAGAGTTTGGGCTGACTCCTGAGATGTACCGGGAAAGGTTCCGGAGTCAGGATAAAACCCCTGAGATCTCATATCTGCAACTAGCCGTCCGCATGGAAAGATACGCCAGCAAGTGGGCAGATGGGGCCCAGACGAAGGAGGACCTGGTCAAACTGCTGGTACTGGAGCAACTGTATGAGCGGTGCCCATCCGACCTGAGGCTGTGGTTGGTGGACAGAAAGCCAGAGAACCCGCGACATGCAGGCCGGCTGGCCGATGAGTTTGTAAAGAGCCGGTCAGGAGATAAAAGGGAGGAGTCCCAAAGGAACAGTCCCACCACAACGCAGAGAGAGAGTCACCATGGGACCTCCCCGTGGGAAAATACAGAAAAACCCCATCAGAGGGGAACATCCGGCGTCAGGGCCATCCGACCCACTCAAGGGGACCCATGGGACATGGGCTGCTACCACTGTGGCCAAAAAGGCCACATACGGGCCCAGTGCCCCAGGCTCAGGGACAGACTGAGCAGACCGAACCCACAGAGGGTTGACTGGGTAGAGACCCAGCCCGGCGAGAGGCAGCATTCCCAGGGAAGGGGAGCTGGCAGAGTACCACCTGCTAAGGAGGGAGGAGAGCTCCAGGCCAGCTCCTCTAGGGGGCTGGATGCTCCGGACTCAGGGTTTTTGGTTTATATGGTAGGCGCGGGGCTGTCCCTCCGGAGAGAGTACCTTGTTCCCCTGGAGGTGGATGGGAGGAAGGTCAATGGATACTGGGATACGGGCGCAGAGGTGACGCTGGCCCGGCCCGAGGTGGTGGCCCCAGATCAGGTGGTGCCCAACACCTACCTGACCCTGACGGGGGTGGGCGGAACACCAGTCAAAGTGCCCGTGGCAAGGAGGGCCCCAAGGATGTGGGGGTACACCCGTATTTGCCCACTGAGGTATTGATGGGGGGGGACCTGGAGAACTGGCCAATCAACCCCCAAAGGGCACTGGTTGTGACCCGCATGCAGAGCCGGCGAGGGGCACTGCGCCCTGGCCTTGGGGGGGGTGCCTTGCCTGAGGCGCAGGACCCTAACCTGGTGGGGAGGGAACGCCCAGGGACATGGCTCAGGGAGGCTGCAGCTTCAGACCCAGTGGGCGAGAAAGAGCAGGTGGCCATCCCTGTCCCAGCTGCTGAGTTCCAGGCCGAGTTCCAGAGAGATCCCTCAATGCGGTGCAGACCATGGGACGAGGTGGCCGGAAAAGGTTCCTGTGGGAGAAGGGGTTCCTGTACCGAGAATGGGCTCCCCCAGGGAAAATGGAGTCAGGGGGGATCAGGAGGCAGCTGGTGGTACCCCAGAAGTATCGCCGCCAGCTGCTGTGCTGGGCCCATGACATTCCCCTCTCAGGGCACCAGGGAACCTGGCGTACCCAGCAGAGGCTGCTACGGAGCTTTTACTGGCCTGGGGTCTTTGTTACTGTCCGACAGTACTGCGGATCCTGTGACCCCTATCAGAGGGGGAGGAAGGCCTGGGACAAGGGGAAAACAGCTTTAGGACCCTTGCCCAGCATAAAGGATCGTTTCCGGAGGGTGGCCAAGGTTAAAAGGGCGGCTCTAAACCAAGAGAGCCCAAAGCACAGACCTCCAGACTGGAGCGCTGGGAGAAGACCACAGCCCAGTTGGAACCCCAGAGGTATGGGGGTGGGAAAAGGGCACAGGCCGCATAAACCTTCCCACATGCGAACTGCGAGTGCCATCAAGCACCCCCGACCTAAGGGGGGGTGTGAAACTGGAGGGGCCTGGTGTAATTCTCACCAAGGAATGGGAGGGATGCGGGGGCATCCATGGGAACGGGGGTAGGTTCGAACTTCCCCGGGTCACTGGCTAAAGTGACCCTGCTCAGTTCGGTCTCGAAGGGGGGAGATGTGACGAACTGGGCCTGTTCTTACTGTGGTGTGTGAGTGCTGACAGGGGAGTGTGGCTGGATAGTCTGCATTGGGGGATGGGAGTCTGAGTCTGCCCGAGGGCGAATACCTGGGCGTGTAGCATGGGAGCCCAGGAAGGGGTTGGAGGCCAGGTGACTCCTTGGCCTGGGAAACTGAACAAAGGCTGTGGGAGGGGTCGCTGAAGGCAGAGTGCTGGAAGCGAGCTGGAGAGATGGCTGGGAGGCAGAGATGGCTCTGACCCCCCCCCAAAGGGGGGTGGGCTGGGATGCCCTGGGACCCCAAGCTGGACTTAACTGAGGGGGTCCTGTTGTCTGGGCCTGCAAGACCTGTCTTGGACTGTATTCCTGTCATCCAAATAAACCTTCTGCTTTACTGGCTGGCTGAGAGTCATGGTGAATCGCAGGATGCCGGGGGTGCAGGGCCCTGAGTTCCCCAATACTCCGTGACAAGTACTTGTTGCACCTTAGAGACTAACAAATTTATTAGAGCATAAGCTTTCGTGGACTACAGCCCACTTCTTCGGATGCATATAGAAGAAGTGGGCTGTAGTCCACGAAAGCTTATGCTCTAATAAATTTGTTAGTCTCTAAGGTGCCACAAGTACTCCTGTTCTTCTTTTAATGGAGAGAAAAGATTGGGTATTAAAGGGCTCTTTAATCGAGCAGAGAAAGGCAGAGCAAGACCCAGTGGCTGGAAGGTGAAAAGAGACAAATTCATATTACAAATAAAGCACAAATATTCAACAGCGAGAATGATTCACCACAGGAACAAGCTACCAAGGAAAGTGGTGGATTCGCCCTCTCTTGCTGTCATTGAATGAAGACTAGATGCCTTTCTGGAATGTGTTTGCCCCCAAAGTAGCTATTGTGTCATACAGGAGGCCTGTGACATGCTGGGGGTCAGATTAGATGCTCTAATGGTCTCTTCTGGCCATCAAGTCTACTAATTTCTGAAAATCGGAGTGTAGCATTGGGAGCAGCGTCTGAGGTTTTACTGTCTAGTCGGCTTGCTTCCTAAAATGAACACGCCTTGAGTGGGGTGATCCACAGGGAGTAGCTCAAAGCTCCCAGGTGCCTGGCCAGGGGCAGGCCATTAGCACCGCAAGGGAGGGGCGTGGCAGTGACATCACAAAGACCTTTTGCAGGACCTCAGACTATTGGTCAAAGGTGGTGACCTCACAGAGAGATGCTGACATCAGCCAGGCAGGACAGAGGCGAGTGGCCCGGGAAAGCTCAGAGACCCCTGGGGCTTTGCTTCAGCACGTCTCTGTCTCGAGGTCTCTCTTTGAGGACTGAGAGAACATTCGGGTTCACGTACGTGAGCGGCAGGAGGAACCTCTGTTGAGTTTTCTCCTTCCCTTTTCGTGATTGTACTAGAAAGCAGACGTCCCTGTGTAGAAGGTAAGAGCCTCCTCCAGGTCTGAAACCTGTTCAGTCTGATCCATCGGGTGAGAGTTGAATTCTAGGCATGGAAAACACGAGCTTAGGGAGGCAGCATTTTATTCCGCACCCGGGATTTTGTCCCTTAGAATCACTGGGGACATTGGGGTTTGTCCGTTTTGTTTCATCTTTTCCTCCAGCCCTCCCTCCTTTCTCTTCTTCTCTTGCTTCTTTTGTCCTTTCCCCTGTTCCCCTCCCAACACCAGGGTGTGTGTGTTTGTGTGTCGTGGGGGAGTGCTCTGCAACTCCCACGGTGGGAGGTCCACCCAAAACTGTGGGGCTGAAATAGTGCCCCGGCAGTGACCCCCACCAGTAGCGTAGCTAGGGGGGGTGCAGGGGAAGCAGCCTCTTCCCCTCAGCACATTTTCCAAAAGTGGCGCCTTAGTCAGGGGTTTCCATGGCGCCAGCGGGCGGGGCCCATGCTCCGCTCTGAAGCTTGGCCTGCCCTGAACTCCTGCACGCAAAGGGGGGGGGGAAGCACGGCCAGAGGAGCCAAGGGGGGGGGCCGCGGGGGCGGAAAGGCATGGCCGGAGGAGCCATGAGGTGGGGGCCGGCACGGTGCTGGGCGGGGGCCGGGCCAGGGGCCGGCGTGGTGTTCGCCCAGGGGCCGGCGCGGTGGTGGGCCAGGGGCCGTGCCAGGGGCGCGGGGCGGGGCCGGCGCGATGCTGGGCCGGCGGTGCGGGCACTTCGCCGGGGACCGGCGCGGTGCTGAGCCGGGGGCCAGGCCAGGGGCCGGTGTGGTGCTCAGCCAGGGGCCGGGGCCAGCACGGTGCTGGGCGGGGGCCGGCGCGGTGCTGGGCCAGGGGCCGGGCTGGGGGCCGGCGCGGTGCTGGGCCGGGGCAGGTGTGGTGCTGAGCCGGGGTTCGGGGCCGACGCGGTGCTCGGCCGGGGGCCGGCGCGGTGCTGGGCCGGTGGTGCGGGCACTTGGCCGGGGGCCAGCGCGGTGCTGGGCCGAGGGCCGGGGCCGGCGCGGTGCTGGGCCGGCCGGGGGCTGGGCCAGGGGCCGGCGTGGTGCTGGGCCGGGGGCCGTGCCGGGGACGCGGGGCCGGGGGCCGGCGCGATGCTGGGCTGGCGGTGCGGGCACTTCGCCGGGGACCGGCGCGGTGCTGGGCCAGGGGCCGGGCTTTGGGCCGGCACAGTGCTCGGCTGGGAGCCGGTGCGGTGCTGGGCTGGGGGCCGGGGCCGGTGCGGTGCTGAGCCGGGGTTCGGGGCCGACGCGGTGCTCGGCCGGGGGCCGGCACGGTGCTGGGCCAGGGGCCATGCCGGGGGCCAGCGCGGTGCTGGGCCGGGGGCAGGGGCCAGCGCGGTGCTTGGCCGCGGGCCGGCACGGTGCTGGGCCGGAGGCCGTGCTGGGGGCGCGGGGCCAGGGGCCGGCGCGGTGCTGGGCCGGTGGTGCGTGCCGGGGGCCTGTGCGGTGCTGGGCCAGGGGCAGGGGCCAGCGCGGTGCTGGGCCGAGGGCCGGGGCCGGCACGGTGCTGGGCCAGGGACCAGGGCTGGCGCGGTGCTGGGCCAGGGGCCGGGGCCGGCACGGTGCTGGGCCCGGGGCCATGCCGGGGGCCGGCGCGGTGCTGGGCCGGGGGCCGGCGCGGTGCTGGGCCAGGGGCCGGTGCGGTGCTCGGCCGGGGGCCGGGCCGGGGGCCGGCGCGGGCACTTGGCCGGGGGCCAGCGCGGGCACTTGGCCGGGGGCTGGCGCAGTGCTCGGCCGGGGGCTGGCGCGGTGCTGCTCCGGGGGCTGGTGCGGTGCTGGGCCGGGGGCCGGTGCAGTGCTCGGCCGGGTGCTGGGCCAGGTGCCGGCGCGGTGCTCGGACGGGTGCTGGGCCGGGGGCCGGCACGGTGCTCGGCCGGGGGCCGCCGCGGTGCTGGGCCGGGTGCTGGGCCGGGGGCCGGCACGGTGCTCGGCCGGGGGCCGGCGTGGTGCTGGGCCGGGGGCTGGTGCCGGAGTGGTGCTGGGCCTGGTGCCGGGGCCGGTGCGGTTCTGAGCCGGGGTTCGGGGCCGACGCGGTGCTCGGCCGGGGGCTGGCGCGGTGCTGGGCCGAGGGCCGGGGCCGGCGCGGTGCTGGGCCGGGGGCCGGGTCGGCACGGTGCTGGGCCGGGGACCAGGGCCGGCGCGGTGCTGGGCTAGGGGCCGGGGCCGGCGCGGTGCTCGGCCGGGGGCCGGTGCGGTGCTCGGCCGGGGGCCGGCGCGGGCACTTGGCCGGGGGCCGGCGTGGGCACTTGGCCGGGGGCTGGCGCAGTGCTCGGCCGGGGGCTGGCGCAGTGCTCGGCCGGGGGCTGGCGCGGTGCTACTCCGGGGGCTGGTGCGGTGCTGGGCCAGGGGCCGGTGCGGTGCTTGGCCAGGTGCTGGCGCGGGCACTTGGCCGGGGGCCGGCGTGGGCACTTGGCCGGGGGCTGGCGCGGGCACTTGGCCGGGGGCTGGCGCAGTGCTCGGCCGGGGGCTGGCGCGGTGCTGCTCCGGGGGCTGGTGCGGTGCTGGGCCGGGGGCCGGTGCGGTGCTCGGCCAGGTGCTGGGCCAGGGGCCGGCACGGTGCTCGGCCGGGGGCTGGTGCGGTGCTGGGCCGGGGGCCAGTGCGGGGGCTGGCGCGTTGCTGGGCCGGGGGCCGGTGCGGTGCTCGGCCGGGGGCCGGGCCGGGGGCCGGCGCGTGCACTTGCCCGGGGGCCGGCGCGGTGCTCGGCCGGGGGCTGGCGCGGTGCTGCTCCGGGGGCTGGTGCGGTGCTGGACCGGGGGCCGGTGCGGTGCTCGGCCAGGTGCTGGGCCAGGGGCTGGCACGGTGCTCGGCCGGGGGCTGGTGCGGTGCTGGGCCGGGGGCCAGTGCGGTGCTCGGCTGGGGGCCGGGCTGGGGGCCGGCAGGGGCACTTGGCCGGGGGACCGGTGCGGTGCTCGGCCGGGGGCGGGAGCACTTGGCCGGGGGGCCGGCATGATGCTCGGCTGGGGGCCGGGGGCGCGGGCTCTTGGCCGAGGGCCAGCACCCCAGGGCCAGAGCCGGGCGGGAGACGCCGGGGCCAGAGCCTCTTGGCCTGGGCCGGTCGGCCGCCAGAGGGAGCCGCTCGGCCAGGGGGGCCGGACTGAGCTGCGCCGCACCCCGCCCCAGCCTATCTGCTGCCTCCCTGTTTCAGGCTTCCCGTGAACATTTGATTCGCGGGAAGCAGGGGAGGGGGAGGAGCAGGGGGCGGAGCGTTCAGGGGAGGGGGCAGAGTTGGGGCGGGGCTGGGGGCGGGGAAGGGGCGGAGTTGGGGCAGGGCCCCATGGAGTGTCCTCCTTTTTAAAAATTAAAATATGGTAACCCTACTAGTGAGCATGGACTTGTCAAGAACAGATCATTCCAAACCAATCCTAGCTCCTTCTTTGGCAGGGTTATGGGCCTAGTGGAGATGGGTAAACAGTAGATGTGATCTCTCTTGGTGTTTCTACGGCTTTTGACACAGTCCCATGGGACATTCTCCCAAGCGAACGAGGGAAATGTGGTCTAGATGTAATCAGTGAAATGTGAGTGCAGAGTTGGTTGAAAGCCCAGACTCCAAGAGCCCTTCTCCATGTCTGGCTGTCCAACGGAGAGGGTGTACCTAGCGGGTCCGGCAGGGATCAGTCCGGGGGCCGGTAGTATTCAATATTTTCCTTCAGGATTTGGAAAATGGAGTGGAGAGCATGCTTCTACAATTTGCAAATGACACCAAGCACTTTGGAGCACAGGATTGGAATTCAAAACGCCCTTAACAAATTGGAGACTTGGTCTTCTTGAGCCAAAGCCCATGGCTGGGCCCTTCTCTCTAGACTGGGCTGAAGTGAAACCCCAGAGCCAAACCCTCCTCCTCCTGGGCAGTGCGCTCCCACCTTCAATGGCCAGGAAGGTGTGGAAAGTGCTGGGATGTCGGGATCCCGGACACGCTGTCACCCCTGCACTAGGGCGGTGTTCTGCACCCCCTGCTGCTGGCCGAGTTTCTCCGTCCCTTGACAATAAGACAGACTCTTGTTTTCACAGCCAGCCGATCGCCCCGTGCCATCACCCTGCCTGCTTCCTGGGCAGGGGAACTCCTCAGCTCACCACCACCCTCTCCAGCCTGCCTTGGGCTTGGAGAGTGAGGAGAAGGGCGAGGGACGACCCTGAACATCCTCCATCCATCGCTCCGTCACCAGAGCAAGTGAGTGGCATTAGGGTTCCTCGGGGGCATCCCCTGTCTGTCTGGGGAGAGGCAGAAAGAGGGGAAGAGAATCTCTCCCAAAGGAGATTGGATTTGCAAACAGCCCCCAGGACCCCCTCGCTCTCAGACCGGGAAGGGGCTTCTCCAGAGCCGTCTCCAGTGTGTTTGGCAAGGTCCCAGCAATGGGGCTCCCAGCCCTTCCCTTGTGGGAGACTGTTCCCCAGGCTGAGAGTCTGTGAGCTGGGCCAGACCCGGTGAGCTGCTGAGCATGGAAATCAATGGGAACCGAGGGGGCCCTGGCCTTGCTATGCCTAGAGACTTTGAAGTGGGGAATGGTTTCCCAGGAGAAGTCTGGACTCCTGGGTTCAGGGCCGGCTTTAGCAAGTGCGGGGCTCGATTCCTGGGGCGGCACTTCGGATTGCCAGCTGGGGGAGGTGGCCCCGCGGGGCTGCCGCACTCTGGACGGCACTGTGGCCAGGAATGCAGGGCCATGGGGCTTGCCGCGGTCCGGCCGACGGTCCGGCCGGGGTCGTGGAGCTGCAGGGCCGCTGCGGTCCGGCTGGGGCTGCGGGGCCGCGGGCCTGGCCGGAGCTGCAGCCAGGGTCGCAGGGCCGTGGGGCAGCCATGTTCTGGCCGGAGCTGCAGCCGGGGTCGCGGAGCTGCCATGGTCCGGCCGGAGCTCCAGCCAGGAGAGCGGGACTGCAGGGCTGGGCGCGCTCCGCCGGAGCTCCAGCTGGGGTCACGGGGTCACAGGGCTGCCGCGCTCCGGCCTGGGTCACGGGGCCGCGGGGCTGCCGCGCTCCGGCCGGCGCTCTGGCCAGGGGAGCGGGGCCCCCGAAGACGACTGCCGCCGGGGTGAGTGCGCGGGGCCCTCTTAGGCGCGGGGCCCGATTCTGGGGAATTGGGCGAATCGGCCTAAAGCCGGCCCTGCCTGGGTTCTGTTCCTTCTCTAGCCTGGGCGGGAGGTGGGGGGGTGTGAGTGTGGTCTGGGGTGGCAGGAGGGAGCTGCTTGTCCAAAGTGACCAGTTTCTTTGTGACTGACCCCAGTGCTCGAAAAGGACGAGACTCCCCCATTCTTGCAGCCCCAGCGATGACGAGGGGGAGCATTGACGGGGAGCAGAGCATGCAATGAACTCCTGCCAGAGGGGGTAGATTGCCCTCCCTGCACTCCTGTGGGGGGAGCAGGAGCTGCTCTGGCTGGGGCAGGGATGGGGAGGGACCAAACAGGCTGGTTAGTGAGAGGCTGCCTTGACCCCAGACTCACGCCTGCTCCCTGCTGGGTTCCAGGATGGCCAGGCTCCTGAGGAGGTTCAGGAAGAAGGCTCTGCAGGTGGCCCCAGAGCCTGAGGGAAGCAGCCACCATCTTCCCCAGGAGCGAAGTGGCCCCTCCGTCCCCGCTGGAGGGGAAGCAGATCCCGGCCGCGCCAGGAGGTGGAAGCGCCCAGCCTTCTGGCGGAGGAAACCCACTCCCGGCACAGGCGCCGAGATGGGAGCACCACCTCCCAGGCCAAAATGGAGCTGGGCCAGGCTGCGGCTGGGCAGGCAGGACCCAGCACAGGGGCGGAACCGGGCAGGGTGGCTCTGGGGCTTGTTGTTGTGTGGGCAGCAGCGGCCCCAGGCGCCCAGCCCCAACTTCCAACGGGAGGCATCGCCCTGCCCGGTCAGTGAGGACCTTCCAGCCTCCCCAGGGCAGGAGGTGGAGGATCCCTCTGCCAGCCCCAGCAGCTCGGGCCGCTCCCCATCCGACAGCAGCAGCGCCTGCGACTCGGACAGCAGCCTGGCCGACGGACGCGTCTGCTTTGTTCCAGGTGAGGAGCCAGGCTGGGTTCCGGGAGGGGTGAGGAGGGGGCTGTGAACACCCTGGGCCCAGGCCCTCGAGCAGTGCTATGGGGGCGGGTCTCCAGCCCAGGTGTCTGGCCTGAGCCATGTGAACCCCACGGACACTAAATGCTGCCACTTTGGTCCTTGGTGCTCCATTGGGCGGGGGTGGGGGGAGGCACCTCCAAGGGAGTCCAGGACAGTGGGGAGGGTCTCTTTGCTATGGGCTCCTGAAGGAGTTGGGGGCTGATGCCATCACTGAGAGGGGGGAGTGTGGGGCCCAATCTGCCCTATGTCCCGGAGGTGGGAAGGGGACACATTGTCCCACCATGCCCCTGTCCTTCCCCCGAGTGGCAGCAGGCTTCACCCTGTCCCCATCTCTCCCTGGTGCAGCGTCCGCCAGGGACTCCGAGGACGACGAGGAGCAAGAACAATGGGTAGACTTGGTAACAGAGGAGGCTGCTCTCATGAACATCCGAGAGCAGCTCCATGCCCGAGAAAAGGTACAAACGTTCCCCAGCTGTGCTGGAACTGAGATTGTCCTGCTCCTTCCCAGCATCCTGACCCCCTGCAGAAGGTCTTGGCCCTAATCGGGACCTTTCTCCTTCATGATCTGGGACCCCCAAGATGGGGGTGTTTGTCACACACCAGCCGGGGTCTCCTCCCCACACAGGCACTGTCCCAGTTCCTGACCCTGATTGTGGAGGAGTCGTGGGTGATTTGAATAGACAGGTCCCCACTATCCCCCATTCAGGCCTAAGTCCTGCAGCTGGTGTGGCTGGGGCAGGGAGGTCCCTGGCTAACTGGCTCTCTCTCCCCTAACCCCACTCCTGGTGGGCGCAGGACCAGGCGCAGCAGCTCGAGTTCCTGCACGCCATCTACCCCGCGTGCCTCGCTGCCCAGCAGAGAGGGGAGGACACATTGGAGCCACACTGCTCGAAGGCGGCTGTGGTGGAGAGGATTGTGGTGAGTGAGACACGGCGCCCGGCAGCTGGAGGGTGGATAGAGACATGGGAGGGGCAGGGGTCTCCCCAGGCCGAGGGTTGGGGGATGGCTGGTGCTGGAGGGCAGCTGAGGGCAGGGATTGCTGGGGCTGAAGATTGGGGAGAGGAGACGGGAGAACTAGTGGGCAGGAATCGGAGGAGTGGGAGGCAGCTGGGGGGATCCTGCTGGCTGTGTAATCTCCTCCTTGGGGAGTGTCCGTGAGGCCCGAATCTCACACGCTCCTTTGTCTTCTTTGCGTCTCACAGGAGATCATTGAGGAGCTTCCTCCTAACTCTCCACCCGGCGCCGTCCTGGCCAACTCTCTCATTGCTGTGGCCAACCTCAGGTACCGAGACCCTCCTGCCCGGTTCCCCTAACCCCGGTGCTGCTCAGGCCCCTGGCTGGGAGTCACTGGGTTCTCCATCACCCCCTCCCACTCCCAGCTCACCTCCCAAGGGGGGCTCCTCTTGCAGAGGTGGGGGGAAGGGTCACTCCCTCTCCTGGCTGCTCTGTTCTTTTCACTCCAGTCACATTGCAATGGCTTTGGGGAGAGGCTGACTCCCAGGATCAGATACAGGAGGGGCAGCAGGGTCCAGGGAACAGGCGCCATTCCTGCCCTGCCACTGTCGGTCTGGGAAACCTCGGCCTTATCATTCCCTGGCTCGGTGCCTCAGTTTCCATTCTCGCCAGCCTCTGCCTATTTCCCTGCAGTTTCACGTCCGTGTTGGTGCCAGTCCCACCCCCGCACTGCACAGTCTAATACCGGCTCCTCTCTCTTGCCAGCACCATGACACCTGCCCTGGAGCCGGAGCTGGAGACCCACCTCCTCCGAGCCACGCTGCACGCCGTGTTCACCCTGGGCACGCAGACGGACACCAACCAAGTCCAGGTAGATCAGCCAGCTGTTATCCTGCCCGAATCCTTGCTAATTGCCTGCAGTGGGATGTGAATGAGAGAGGCCAGGATATGTGTTTGGGGGTCTCACCAGTGCTTCCCAGAGACTCCTCTTCCCATCCTGTGCCAGGTGTAGCCCCAGTTTCCCTAACTCTGACCCATGGCTCTCCCTTGCTTTGAAGGATCTGCATAGGGTCATACCAGACCTCCTGGACGCCATGCTGGGGAACCTGCTGGAAAAGACCCCAGACACGGACAAGCTCCACTACATCTTGGAGGTGAGCCCGATGAGGGGGTGGGGGCAATTTGACCTTAACTCTTAGATCCATTTTCCAGTCTGTCCTCCTAGCTGGGCTCCCAGTGGCCGTCCTTGGTCAGGGCAGTCAGTGCAATGCAGGGTCAGGCCCTTCCTCCTTGAAGGACAGAGGAAGGAGCTGGGACTTCAAGCCAGAGCTCTGCCTGGTTGTGTCAAGCACTAACCACAGGGCCCCCGGCTGGCTTGGGGAGTGAGAGTCTGAACCCCTCCTGGGAGATCCAGAAGATGGTCCTCAGAGAAGAGCCACAGCCTCATTCCTAGAGAAACAGGAGGGCCCCAGAGAATCAGCCCTTGTCTCTGACGGGCCCCGAGATTCCTGGGGGGATTGTGCTCACACTCAATCCCTTCACCCAGCCAAGGACTTGAGAGCCAGGGAGTGGGGAGGGGTCTGTCTCCTTCCTGGGGAGCTGTTCAGGAATCAGCAATTCAGGGAGGATGGGACCAGCCCCGACACCGAGCATTGTCCCAATCTAGAGAGACAATGACAAGCTGTGACCTGCAGGCTACAAGCATCGTCCTGGGGGCAAGAGTCCCCTTCTAAAACTCTGCGGTCAATGAATCAGATATTCCACCCCCACCGCATGCAATGTCTCAGCCCGCTTAGGATGGGGGGGCCATTAGCACTACACATGCACCCCCCCATCAATCCTGAGCTGCCTCCTTTCCCCACAGCACATTAACTACTGGACCGTGTCCAGGGTGCCACGAGAGAGAGCCAGGGCCATCAGGAGCAGCGCGGCCCTGCTCACGTCCGTCATCTCCCTCCCTGACTTTGACGTAAGTGGCCTCTGAGCCCAGCTTCCTGACTCCAGGCGTAGGGGGGCCGGCTCCAACGGGCTGGAGGATCTGCTGCTGCAGGGGCTGTGGGCTAGGAGTGATCCTCTTGGGGAGGCAGAGGCAGAGCAGAGAATGAGCCTGGCTTGAGTCAAGTTCTTCCTGTCCTGGTTAAGTGGCGACTCTCGCTTGTAAGGGGAGCAGGCTCCAGGTTCTTGCCTTCCCGTCATCCTGGAGCAGCTGGGGAAGCAAATCCTCCTGGAGGGCCCTGCCCACATCTCTGTCCTCCGGGCTCCCTTGCGGGCAGAGATAACTAAGGATTCAGCTCTAGCTCCTATCCTCTAGCATCTCCTGCAGAGGAGCTGTGGGGAAGGAGAGTCCTGGCCCAGGCAGGGACTGGGAGCTGACAGGAAAATGCTGATGGAGTCCCCTCTCCCTCTCCCTTCCATTAGAACTCAGCCGAATTCCCCAGGATGGGCCACCACGTGGCCCAGCTGGCTCTGTCCGTCAGTGACCCGGATGAGGACATCAGCCGGCAGGCCAGGGAGGGGGTTTACCGGCTCTACCAGCTCCTGCTGCGCCAGAGGGGTAAGGAACCCGGCTAGACGAGTGAGACTGGGACCCCAGCCAATTTCTCTCCGAGTGACCCCGGCTGGCGGATCAGTCTCTCTCTCTCTCTTTCTGTGTTCTCCACCACCCCCGCAGTTCTCTTGGGCTCTGCCCACCGTGCAGCCACCAATGGGATTGGAAGGACACAAGCCCTGCAACCAGAATGACCAATGTGTATGTGTCTCTCTGTTTCCCAGAGCTGACCATCCGTGAGGTCGAAGACCTTTGGTGCTGGGACTGGCACCAGGACAGCCGGCTCCTCGGCTACAAGAACACCGCCAGGGTGGGGGAGGTAAGGACACTCTGCCAGGGCATGGCACAGCTCTGCAGGCAGGTGGCTGCCTCCTGGAGCCACGCGACGGAGTTGCCGTTCTAGGCCAGGATTTGGAGCCTGGTTCGGGGCAATCTGCTGAAGCCTCACATCTGGTTGGTTTCAGGTGTTTGCCAAATTCTTCTCGGAGGGGCAGAGAAGATTCTTCCTGCAGACAGCAGTGCTGGCCATGCACGACCCCCTGCTGCGTGTCAGCCAGGCTGGGCTGCTCCTTACTTACTCCCTCCTGGGGCAAACCGAGCAGCTGATGGGGAGCAAGGTGAGCAGCTGCATTAGACTCAGGAGATTGGGGCAGGGCCCAGGCCTCATTCCCATCCTCTGGCCATTCGCCGGCCTGGCAGCAAGGCGACTGGTGGGGAATGAGAGTGAGAGCAGGTGCTCCTGGGAAGGGAGATGAATTCATCTCCATGAGCAGGAGGGAGGAGGTTGTCCCTGGAGCAGTTCCAGCCCAGCTCGTTAGCAAGGCTAATGAATGACAAGCATTGCCTCAGCACGGACTTCTGTTCTTGGGAAGGGCAGCAGAGTCCTCTACGTGCCCTCTGCGAGCCTCTCCTGTCACTCGCGCCACCACCCAGAGTTGTTCCCGTCACTGGCAGCCTGGGAGGCCAAGGACTGAGGGGTGATGGCGACTGACCGGGCAGGTCTGAGGCACAAGGGCGGGGGAAGCTCGTCCTGCTGCCGGCAGGGCTGGACTCGCTCTGGAGAGAACGGGAGGATTCACTCAGCAGGGGCTGCTGATCTGCCCCATTCACCAGGGCTGCCATCCTGCGGCTTCAGCCTCAGTGGCTGGGATGACTTGGGGAAAGGTCTCAAGCTCCCCACATCCCACTTCACTGCTGCCAGAATCCCTCCGCCCCCCGCCCTGCTAGAGCCCCCTCCCTGCCCAACCTGGGTGGGGGTGGAGGAGAGGGGTCAGAGAACTTGAGCTGTGGATTGGAGGTGGAACAGCTGTCAGGGGCACTGGGTGGGAGGTGGCAGGAGCTCCCCCTACAAGGAGGTTGTTGGCACTGGAGGTCCCTTGAAAGGAAAACAAGACTCCATTCTGGGGGTCAGGAGGAGGACTCCATCCCTCAGAGGTGCGCGGGTGCTGGGTGGAATTGCTGCTGGTCCCAGGGGCCCTTAATTCCCCCTGATTCCACGGGGGCATCTGAGTCTCTGACAGGTCCTCGTTCCCTTGCAGCACGAGGTCGTCACGGCCAAAATAATGAACGAACTTCACATCATCCGGCACTTGCGCCAAGTGCCGGAGGCGCTGCAGGAATTTTGCCTCCAAGGCCACCAGCAACTCCTGCTCCCTCTAAACGGGGAGTGTAGTGAGACTGAGTGGCCTCCCTCCGAGCAGGAGAGCGAGGGCCCCTCTACACGCCCCTTGGAGGGCAGAGCCTATATCGCCCCACCCCCCTTGCCTGTTGGCTGGCCACCGGGGCCTCTGGTAGACTCTGTTTCAACTGAGCGGCCTCCCTCCGAGCAGGAGAGCGAGGGCCCCTCTACACACCCCTTGGACGGCAGAGCCTATATCGCCCCACCCCCCTCACCTGTTGGCTGGCCACCGGGGCCTCTGGTAGACTCTGTTGCAACTGAGCGGCCTCCCTCCGAGCGGGAGAGCGAGGGCCCCCCTACACGCCCCTTGGAGGGCGGAGCCTATATCGCCCCGCCCCCCTCGCCATAAGGTCCGGGGCGTGGGGTCGGAAATATAAAAGGCCGGCCCTTCACCACAGTTGGGGGAGAGCCTGCAACAGAGGAGGACACTTGGCCTGTTCTCCAGAGGCCCCTAACCCTAACCCCAGACATGGACGAGTACCCGCTGCGGTTTACCCCAAGGAGCCGGAAGAGGCCTGCAGGCCGCAGGTACCAAACCCCGGGGAGGCAGGAAGTAGCCCGGGGCAGCCCGGGAGATGCTGGCTGCAGAGCCCGGCGCGGCTCAGTCGGCGTGTTGCGGCTGGATCCCCGCCGACGCAGGGGCAACCAATCCTGCCCCTGCCAGCGCCTTGGGCTGGGACGCGGGGGAGGAGGGTGGGACCGCGTCCCCCTGCCACCCCACCCCGGGTGGCTGACCCCCTACACGGTGCAAGGAGGCTCTAGCCCAGGACAGGAACTGTTTGTTGGCTGGCCACCGGGGCCCCGCCCAGGCTAGAGCCAGCCCTGTCAAGTCTTTCTGTTTGCTGGCTGCCAGGGTTCCACCCAGGCCAGGGCCCGCCCTTGAAGTCTGGTTGTTTGTGGGGTGCTTGGGCCCCGCCCAGGCCTGAGCCACCCCCGATACACTGTGTTGAGGGGCTGACCACTTGAGCGACCTCAGCCCAGCAGCGCCGGCTCTACCATTTTTGCTGCCCCAAGCAAAAAAAAAAAAAAAAAATGCAACAACGCTCGGACTGCCAAAGTGAGCAAAAAGAAAACCAAAAAAACCCCAACCACTTGGACTGCTGCCACCCGAACTGCCGAAGCAGAAAAAAAACCAACAACAACGCTCGTACTGCCGCCGCCCGAACTGCTGAAGTGCAAAAAACAAAAAAGTCGCCCGGCCTGTGCTGCCCCAAGAATGGACGGAATGCCGCCCCAGGCATGTGCTTCCTCCGCTGGTGCCTGGAGCCCGCCCCGCAGCCCAGGCCACAGCCTGGTTGCGACAGCTGATCGCTGAGGTGGGGCAGCTGCTCCACCCCCATGCAAGAGGGCGCTAGAGTAGGCCAGAGCGGCTGCAGAGGCTGGCAGCCAATCAGAGAAGGGCCAACTGAGAGCCAATCAGGGCCGAGATTAGAGCCAGCCAATCAGGGCTAAGCTAGGCCCTATATAAAGGCTGCCCAGGCAAGCAGCAGGCAGTATCCCCCAAACCTTGATGGGAGAAGGTCTGTCCTCAGAGCAGGAGACCAGCATCTCCGAAAGAGCAGTGCTGGGCAGGCTCAAGGAAGCATACTACAGCTCCGGCCCAAGACCTGCCAGACTGCGGGCCCTGATAGAAAGGGCCTAGAGGAGAAGTGGCCCAGGGACAGTTGGACAAGGGGAGAGCAGGGAGACTGCCACTAGAGGATCCCTGGGTTTGGACCCAGGATAGTTGGTGTGCCTGGGTCCCCCCATTCCCTCTTGTACTGCACCTGGCCATGTGGTGGCTGAGTCAAACTGCAACCGGGCCTTGAGACAAGGGGCTAGACTTGGGGGGTTTTGGTTGGCCACTGAGGCATGTGCAAGGACTGTTGCTAACCTGCTTCCCCCCTCCCCGCTAGAAGGAGATGAGGATGGATTAGGGGGCACTGCTGGAGGGAAGTGGCCTGAAGAAGGACACAGTCAAGCGGACTAGGCAGATTGTGCCACATGGAGAGACCAAAATGGTGGAGAAAAGAGACTTCTATTGGAGGGCCTGGGTGGCTCGGCTTGCCGAACAGCAGAGGGAGTTGTTCTGGCTGCTGTGGAGGTTGGCACCCAGACCAAACAAGAGATCCGGCACCGAGGGCGAGAGGCCAGGAACGCTGAACTGCTTCGCCTGTAGGTGACAGGGACACTAAAGGAGGGAGTGTCCCTCCTGGGAGGGGGCAGAGAGGCCCCACCCAGAAAAGGCACCTCCTGTGAGAGTAACAGGGGGGCCCCCAGCTTGTTGGGTCTGTGGGGAGCCAGGGCACCTGAAGAGAGAGTGCCCCTACAGGACTCCCAAGGCCCGGGCCATCCCAGAAGGAAGGGCTAGGGCCCAAACAAGCAGGAGTAGGGATGTGTAGGGGGAAGACCCAGAAAGTGCTTCCACTACCACCAACGGGGACATTTAAAGAGGCACTGCCCCCTGAGGCAGAAAGGGGGAGTGTCCGAGACAAGGGCTCGGTCAGAGACCAGCTACAGAGAAGAGGTGGTGAAGACGGAGGCCCCTAGAGAGAAAGGGGCTGGGGCAGAGAGGCCCCACCGAAATGAGGGAACCCACATAGGAGCCAGGAGGGCCCATGTGGGAACCCAAAGAGAAGTAAGAACCCACATAGGACCAGGGCGTTCTACAGGGGGAACCCAGACCCTACAGGTGGGAAGCAGCTGGCTCCAGACTTTGGAGGGCCTGCGAGAGGAAAGGGATGCCCTGCAGGCCCCACTACGAAGGAAGCTGGGGTGACAAGGACCCCTTTCCTCCCCTCCCCCGTGAGCATTTTTTAAGGGGGAGGGTTTGTGGTGGGACGGCTGCCCCACCCCCATGTGAGAGGGAACTAGAGTAGGCCAGAATGGCTGTGCAAGCCGTCAGCCAATCAGGGAAGGGCCTACTGAGAGCCAATCAGGGCCGAGATTAGAGCCAGCCAATCAGGGCTAGGCTAGGCCCTATATAATGGCTGCCCAGGAGAGCAGCAGGTAGTCTCCCCCAGAATTTCATGAGGGAAGGTCTGTCTCCAGAACAGGAGACCAGCATCTCGGGCTGGGCAGTACTGCATCTGGCCATCCGGTGGCCGAGACAAATTGTAACCGGCCCTTGAGACAAGGGGCTAGACTTTGGGAGTTGCGGTCGGCCACCGAGGCAGGTGCAAGGACTGTTGCTAACCCCCGCCCCTGGAATGGGGTGAGGATGGACTAGTGGGCACTGCTGGAGGGGCAGTGGCCTGAAGGGCAGTGTCAAGTGGTGAGCAACACGGCTCCAGATGCCAACGGAGGACAAGAGACGGATGGGACGCTGCCAGCAGAGGGCGTTCCCCATCAACTGAGCTAATTCCCAGAGCGACCAGCGGGAGGTGCCATGCTGGTGAGTCCCAACCCCGTCAAAACCGCCCAGCCCTATTGTGGGCCCACTGTTACCCTGCAGACTCTGGTCAGGACCAGACTGGGCCAGTTGGAGTGGCCTCCCTCTGATTGGGAGAGCGAGAAGGGGAAATGGAGCCCCCTGGCACTCACAGAAACTCTCTCCCCTCTCTGTGGAGCAGGGTTCTTCCCTCTGCCCCCCAAATTCCTTCATATGGGGCAGGAGCTCTTTCCTTTGCACCCACTCCCCTCCCCCCTTTCCTTGGTTTACCCCCCTCTCATTCCCGCTGCGCCCAGGTAGAGCTCTCCCTGCCCCATATGGTGCAGAAAAGCCCTTGTGTCAGGGCCACAGCCCCACTGGAGCTCGAAAAGCTCCACATTTGAGGAGGCGAGGATGGGACAGAGGCTCAGGCCTAGCTTCATCTCCTGCCCTTTATTCTCCCCTTGGCCCTTCTATGGGGTCTCTGGGTGTGACAGGAATAGGAGCGTCCTTCCCAGCTGACTTCCAGGCCCTGGGATCTGGCACAGCCTCCAGGACGGGCGCTTCCTGTAGCTGAGCCACGTCAGGGAGCAGTGGGGACAGGTCACCTCGTCCCAGCAATGCCGGCTCTCAAAGAGGCTTAGATGGAAGACCCCAGTCCCTCATGGAGGTAAGAGCCATTTACTCCTTGGGGCGTGTGGGTCTCTTGGGGGAGAAATGGCATCCCCGATGCATAGCCTGGCTGGGAGCTTTCCCTGTCCCTGGATCCCAGCCCTGGTACGGAGCCCTGTTTCTCATCATGATATCCTCCTTTTATTCTCAGAGGCGGTGTCCAGGATCCTGGAGACTGTTTCCTGCTGCAGGAGGTTTGAATGGGGAGAGATCACTCACTGTCACAACCCAGGGGTCTCCAACCCGGGTCTGCAGGGTTCATGGGAGCAGCCACTCCAACCCTCCACCTGGAAGCCTGCCGAAAATTGTTTACCTCGGACCCATGAAGTTCAGCCCCAGTTTGAGGCTCCACTCCTGAGGTCCTATTGGAGGAGTCCCAGGAAAGCTCCCTGGCCCCCTGGCCCTGCGTAAGACAGCAGCAGGAACACGAAGCTGACTGAACACCAGGCCTGCTCCCGGTTCTGGACCGTGTGCTGCCTGGTTCTGCTGCCGCTCCCCTGGCTTGATTTCCTGGCATCTGAGTTGTGGTGGTGATAGCAAGTTTGTCTTTTGCTGCTGATCTTCCAGTATCCTGACCCGGCTGACTCTGCACTCCTGTCATGTGAGTGTGGACTCTGGCTCTGACCAGTAGGTCTGGCTGCCCTTGACCCAGCTGTGACATTGACTTTGGTACAATTTCTCCATTGCCCCTTTCTGATCTCCAGGAAGATACACGAGTCCCTTGGCTCCCAAAGTCCCAGTTGCCCGCTATTCAAGGGCTGAGGGGTAGTGCTTGTATCGCCCCACCCCAGCTGCTTTTCCTAGGGGAATCTCCCTAGAGCAGAGGAGAAATCTGCTCTTCTCTTAGGATCAGTCCCACCCTGGCCTCAGCTCGGCTACTTTGTTGACCTGGGGTCAGGCACCACTTTTGAAGCCCTTAGCGTGGGGGTGGAGGTGGGAGCAGAGGCTGAAGCTCCAGCAGTTTTCACCAAAGAACACCCCACCTGTCTTTCTATGGCCTGACTAGGGCTCCCCATCCATCCTGGAGCTGAACACCAGATGGGAGCTGATGGATTGTCCTTGGTGGGCCATGTTCTTGTGTGTGATGAGAGGGCCAGGAGCAGATGCACCACGCCTGGCCAGGACCGGGCTAAACAGCCTGTAATGCTAGGTGAGTCAAACCATGGCCACAATACAGCCACCCTGGGCATCCATGGGGACTGAATCTGGGCCCTTCACTACGAAGAGCACAACTCATTCCAACTTGAGTCATGACGCTGGTGACCCCTGCCAGCCCCTCTGAGGGGGGTCAGTATTATCCCTGTTCGCTGGGGCATAGGGATAGAAAGCAACTGGCTGCAAGGTCACACACGACGCCCCTGACAGAGGCAGGAAGGAAGCGTGGGACTGATACCAGTCCAGCTCCAACCACTAGACTCCACCCATTTCCAAAGTCAGAGAACCCAGGAGCCCTGACTCTGACACTAGGCCTTAAATTACAAGACCAACCTCCCTCCCACTCAGGAAGCCATAGAAGGGACCATCTGCTGAGCTCCCCTTGGCAATGCCGCTGTCAGAGACCATTGCTAGTGGGTGACAAGTGCCTGAGCAGGGAACTGCTTGAGAGCCTCCTAGAGACTCGCAGGTGTTTGACTGTGACCCTCAGGGAGCCGTGGCAAGAGACTCTCCGGCTCTAACAAAGGGTTTCTGTTCTCCTAGACAGTCAGCCCGTGAGGCAAGTTTGCAGAATGTGGAAGAGCCCTTTGGCGAGGCGTTGGAGGATTCACCATGAAGGTAGCAGCAGCCGCAGTGCCTGGGTCCCCATGGGCCAAGCCTCCACTCCTGCCAATCCAGGCTAATCTCCCGCTGCTCTCAGTGGGGCTTGGCTTTAGCTGCTGGGCCTGTGAGCCTAGCCCAGGGGTCTCAAACTCCAATGACCATGAGGGCTGCATGAGGACTAGCTCATTGGCCCGAGGGCCGCATCACTGACACCCCTCCCCCCTCGCTGCCCGAGGGCCTGCCCCCAGAGGGGGCAGGAGGGGTGTGGCAGGGGGTGCAGGGTGCAGTAGGGGGCTCTGGGCAGGGGGTTGGGGTGTGGGGTGCAGTAGGGGTGAGGGGTTCACACAGGGGGCTCAGGGTAGGGAGTTAGGGTGCAGGAGGGAGTGTGTGGTAGAGGGTTGGGGTTCAGACAGGGGGCTCAGGGAAGAAGGTTGGGGTGCAGAAAGGGTGTGGGATGTGCCTGGAGGCTGAGGGCAGGGAGTTGGGGTGCAGAAGGGGGTTGAGGTGCAGGCAGGGGGCTCAGGGCAGTGGGTTGGAGTGTGGGGTGCAGGCGGGAGTGCAAGGTGTGGCAGAGGGTTGGGGTGCAGCAGGGGGTTGAGGTGCAGGCAGGAGGTTCAGGGCAAGGGGTTGGGGTGCAGGGGGCAGGAGGGAGTGCGAGGTGTGGCTGAGGGTTGAGGTGCAGGCAGGGGGCTCAGGGCAGGGGGTTGGGATGTGGGGTGCAGGAGGGAGTGCGAGGTGTGGCTGAGGGTTGAGGTGCAGGCAGGGGGCTCAGGGCAGGAGGTTGGGGTGCAGGATGGCATTGGGCTGTGGCCTGGAGCCGCTTACCTAGAGAAATAGCCCTGCAGGCCGTGTGTTGGAGACCCCTGGCCTAGGCCGAGCACTCAGGGATTTCCATCCGCCTGCTCAATGGCGAATGCAGCCCCCCAAAGAAGGGAAGAAGAGTGGAAGTGAAGGAGTAAAGCTGGACCATCCGCTGAGCTGCTGCACTCAAGTGAGCAGAGCCGGGGCGAGAAGAGGGAGAACTCGAAGGTGGCTGGCGGCAGTAGGGAGGAGAAGCAGTTTGGGAGCCAGGAAAGGAGAAATAAATAGTTAATGACAAATGCTGCCGGCTCTCTCTTGTGTGCTGAAGGGTTGAAAAGGGGTCTCTTTACTATCAGGCTAAACTTTAAAATAGCTGTGTACGGGGCGGGGGGTCTATAAAGGTAAGAGGTCGCTCTAGGGGCTTGAAGTCCCAGATTCTGGGGCTATTGCCTCCTTCTACCAGCTGATCTCAACCCAGCAACTCCCTCAGGTGGTAGCAGTAGTGAGCTCTTGTCCTCCTTTTCTGGACTAGCCACCAGAAAAAGGACACGATCCATGTGGCCAAGGAAAGAGAGAGGCAGTGTTGCCTGTTACCATGGCTCTTGTGAGGGAACACGGCAGGTTACTTTGGACTAGGTAGGAGCCACATGTCTCCAGACCTGCACCTCCCGAGGCTCTAGAGACTTCGCTCCCGATCCCAGAGCGTCCTCAGAGTCCTAAAGCACCAGATGGGTTCTGGCCTCTCCCCCCACCTCAGCAGTCCAGAAAAAGTGATTTGTAGACATGTTCTGTGTCCTCTCCTGCCACACTCCCCTGTTGGCAACTAATGCAGTCACAGAGTCCAGGCTCGGTGACAGGCATTGCTCTGGGCTGGGACAAGCAGGAGGACGTGAGCTACAATCGATCCCCCTGTGCGTGGGCTGAATGGGCAACCTCTCTCCTTCCATCTCTGCTTTCCAGCCCACAGGCAGTAAGGAGAAGGTGATTCACTTACCCCAAAGGTGGGGGTGGGAAGAAGCAGAGTGAAGAGGAGATCAGAGTGCCATCCCATAGCATTCCTCCTAGAGTCTCTCCAACCACCACCTGGTTCCTTCCTGCCGTAGGCCGCGGCCCCTAGGTTCCACAGGGACTTTCTGAATTAACCCTCTAGAAAGCTGCCTCTGGCTTCCTACAAGCTCTCACGCGGCCCTGTCACGGGAGGTAAGGAATAAGGTCCTGCCTCCCCCAACTGCTTGGGGGAATCCTCTCCGAGAATCAGTGCAGGGCTTTATGCAGCTCAACAAATAGATCCCTTTGTGTGGTGTTGTCAAGAAGCTTCACCCCCCGCTTGGCAGCTCTTTTTAGAGCAACATTAACTCCCCCAGGGATTTCTGCCCTAAATGCTCCAGGCCTGAGGGAAGGATTCTGTGGAAAACAGGCCTTTCCCTTGCTCCAATCCAGGCTCTGCTGTTCTGATGCTGCAGAGGCTTGAGGGTTCCTGGAGAGCATGCCGCAACGCCAGCAATCCCATGGGGCCTCAGCCCTTGGGACATATTCTCTTTCTCCCCCAGCACCGTGCAATGGAGGGAAGAAAGGGACACGGGAGATGGAGTCTCTCACTGCAGGATGGGTTATCTGTAAGCCAGGAACACCAGTGTGGACGCAGGGGAATGCTGTGCTGTGGTGTATGTGCCTGTGACGGAGCAGGGAGCGGGGCAGATTTGACCTGGGAATGTTGCAGGGGGGTTGCAGTGGGGATGTGGGACTTCCCTTGAAGGAAGCTACCTGAGCTGTAACCTGAGCCAGGAATGGGGGTGGGGAGAATTAACACTTTCTGCCCTGGAGACTGAACAAAGGAGAGGAGGAGCTGGCGGGAGGGGGAAGAGAGGAGCAGCAGGAGGAGTTTGTTTTTAGTTTTCAGTTTGGGGCTGGGTGGTGCAACGCAGGGAACCCCAAGCTGGGGTCTAAGCTCCCTGAACCTCCCAGAGGGACCTAATTGAGGGGGTCTGGTCGTACCTACACGCTCTGCTTGAGACTGTGTTCCTGTCCTTAAGGAGTGTGCCGTACTCTGAAGCTCGTGCAGGGCCTAGCAAGAGAGGCAGACCCCTGCGCAGATTTCGGGGTGCTAGGCAGGGTTGGAATGAGCTCTCCCTGACATCTAGTGATGAGCTGTGGAAGAGAACTTCAGGAGCTGACCTCGTTTGCAGGGGCACACCCACCCTGCCTCGGGGCTCAGCATCATGGACCTGCTTTGCCCAAATGAACACTTGTGGCTGGTGTTGGGCCACCAGTCTCTGTGTTATTGGGGAGGGGTAATAAGGGTTGTTCTCCTTGTTGGGTGACTCAAGGGCACTGATTGCGGGACTCCCCCTCAACCAAACTGTACTCGCTAGACCAGAGGTGGGCAAACTATGGCCCGCGGGCTGCATCCGGCCTGTGGGACCATCCTGCCCGGCCCTTGAGCTCCCAGCCGGGAGACAAGCAGCTGGTGGGGGGCCGATGGGGAGGAGAGGGGCCAGCGGAGAGAAACAGCGAGAGCGTGGCTGGCAGAGAGGAGTGGCGGGGGAGCGCCTGGACAGCAGAGCGAGCAAGGTGCCTCCTTGCCCCACCTCACCCTCCTCTAGCCAGGGTGAGAGGTGAACTTTGCAGCTGCACCTCTGAACTCAGGGTCTGCCCTGACCAAGGACAACACTGTCAGTGGGGTGCGGAGAAGGGACAGGTACGTTAAAGGAACTTTTGGTTGCTGGACTTAAGAACCTGAGGCAAAAGGACCCTGCCCAACATACTCTGGGGTGGGGCTTTTGCTCATGGTTTTATGTTTATGAATTCTGTTTGGGGCATTTTCCCAGATTAATGCCGGTGATTTCCCTCCTTTTAATAAAAGTTTCTTTCCTGCACTCAGACTCTGTGCTTGTGAGGGGGAAGTATGTCCTCCCAGAGGCACCCCGGGGTGGTGTATAATTGTCCCAGGTCACTGGGTGGGGACTCAAGCCGTTTTTGTGTTGTATTGCTGTTGACAAGGAACCCCTAGATACTGAACCCGGTCTTGTTCCTCTCAACTCCAACGGGCGGAAGAGTTACCACGTAGTGCCCTGTGGATCTCTGTGGACGGTTGGGAAGGGAGCAGAGTGCCGCTTGTGGATGGAGTGAGGCGTCGCCAGGCGGCCTGGATCCAGCTTTGTGCTGACCGGCGACCGAGGAGGAACGAATCTGCTGCTCGGATTCAGAGCGTTGCTAGAGCATGGGGGTGCCCGGCCTGTGGATGGGACTGTCCCTCGCCCATTGGGCTCAGCAGCGTCAAAGACCTTTAATGGGCGCCTGCACCATATGAAGAGTGAGGCTGCCATCGAGCGGCCTACAGCGCCACCTAGTGGCTGAACAGTATCAAACACGGACAAGGAGCAGGCGCTAAAATATCTTTTATTGGACCAACCTCTGCTGGTGAAAAGAACAGGAGTACTTGTGGCACCTTAGAGACTAACACATTTATTAGAGCATAAGCTTTCGTGGACTACAGCCCACTTCTTCGGATGCATAACATCTGGTGAGACAGAGCAGGTTTGGAGCCGCAGCGAGCTCTGTAATGCAGTTTAGCATTCCCTTACAGAGAACGCAGTACTCAGTGATACCAGCGCATCTTGGGCTCCTCTCATCTCTCAGCCCTTGGCCATCCAATATCAGTCGAATTTAATTGATCTGGCCTTGGTGAATGTTTTCTTCTGTTAACATCCTCCTCAGATGCCCCCCGGTGCCATCCCAATGCACATCCTGCCAGTTACGGCTTTAACAAAGATGGGGGCCTCTGCCCTGTCAGAGCTCTGCGGCGGTCTGCCCTCTGTGACGTCCTGGAGCCCCACAGCGCTGCCTCTGCAGGGACTGTCCTCACAGATCTGGGCAGTTGAGTCCTCAGACCAGCACCGCTTCCTTCCTCTGGATTTAGGGATCTTCTCTGCCCCCAGCACAGCCCCAGTTCCCAGGGACTCTGCCTAAAGCGAGCCCCAGGCCGGCCTGCGTTTTCTGACACACCATGACACAGAGCTCGCAGTGAAATGTCCCTTCTCTCTGCCACTCCCCGAGGAAGTGAAATTGCCAGGCGTTTCCAAGTCTGCACAGGGCCCTGCATAGGAGGAGAGATTCACGTCGGATGGGTTGTTATTTTTCAAACCCTCCCACTCACCAACCCCCAGGCAGCAGTGGCGGAGCCTTCCCAAAAATGGGGGGCCAGGGCAGGTGGAGGGTTTGTGGCTCCCCACAGCTGCCCATGCGGCTCTCCCCAACCTGGTTCTGGCCGGGGAACAGGTCCTCGGAGCCGCAGCCTGGCAATAAGAGCCTAGGCAGTGTGGGGAGACGCGGACACTCCACCTGCCCTGGGGGACGGGACGGTGACACGGGCTGGGGGCTGCTCCCTGTCCCACCCACCCCGGGCAGGTGGAGGGTCCGCGGTGCGGCGCCGCACGCTGCCTGGGCAGCCCTGCCGGGCTCCAGCTGCCGGCCTGGCCGGTGAGGCCTGTGGCAAAAAGTGGACGAGGCAGGCCCATCCAATTTCAAAAAGTGAGAGGGCACGACCCCCTGACCTCCTGGCCCCGGTGCCCTTGCCCCCAGGGATCCAAAGCTGAGAAGAACCCCTGGTTGGCATAGGCTTGCCAACTTTCTACGTGCACAAAACCGAACACCCCTGCCCTGCCCCGCCCCACCCCTCCTCTGAGGCCCTGCCCATGCCCTGTCCCTTCCTTGAGGCCCCACCCCCCGCTCACTCCATCCCCCTCCCTCTGTCGCTCGCTCTCCCCACCCTCACTCACTCATTTTCACTGGGCTGGCTCAGGGGGAGGGGTGCGGGAGGGGGTGAGGGCTCTGGCTGGGGGTGCGGGCTCCAGGGCAGGGCTGGGGATGAGGGGTTTGGGGTGCAGGAGGGTGCTCCGGGCTGGAATCGAGGGGTTTGGAGGGTGGGAGGGGGACCAGGGGTGGGGCTGGAATGGGGTTGGGGGCATGTGGGGTGTGTGGGGGGGTCTCAAGGGTGCAGGCTCAGGGTGGCGCTTACCTCAAGCAGGTCCTAGAAGCAGCAGCATGTCCCCTCTCCAGCTCCTATGAGGAGGTGCAGCCAGGCGACTCTGCGTGCTGCCCCGTCTGCAGGCGCCACCCCTGCAGTGCCCATTGGTCGCAGTTCCCGGCCAATGGGAGCTGCGGGGGCGGCGCTGGGGACAGGGGCAGCATGCGGAGCCCCCTGGCTGCCCCAAAGCATAGGAGCTGGAGGGGGTAAATGCTGGCTGCTTCCTGGGAGCTGTGCGGTGCGGAGGCTAGCAGGGACCCTGCCAGCCCCGCTGTGCGGCACTGCCAACCGGACAGTCAACGGCTTGGTCAGCAGTCCTGACCGGAGCCGCCAGGATCCCTTTTCAACCGGGTTTCCCCTAGGTTGGCAGTTTCTTGATTTTCATCCTATCCCGGCCTGCATGCAGCCCGCCTGCAGTGATCAGATCCTAGATGTGCTCGGAGCATGCCTAAAGCATTGGCCGCTGCTGGTGAGATAGGTGTTACCCCGCCGAGGTTGTGACTCCTGATTCAGGGCCTTGGGTTCTTAGAAGCTCATTAGCTGTGGGGCAGCATGGTTTCTGTCTGCGCACAGCACGGCTAGCAGCGCTGTGCATGGTTTCTAGCTGCGCACAGCACGGCTAGCAGCACTATGCAGGGTTTCTGTCTGCGCGCGTCACGGCTAGCGGCGCTGTGCATGGTTTCTGTCTGCGCGCGTCACGGCTAGCGGCGCTGTGCATGGTTTCTGTCTGCGCGCGTCACGGCTAGCGGCGCTGTGCATGGTTTCTGTCTGCGCGCGTCACGGCTAGCGGCGCTGTGCATGGTTTCTGTCTGCGCACGTCACGGCTAGCGGCGCTGTGCATGGTTTCTGTCTGCGCGCGTCACGGCTAGCGGCGCTGTGCATGGTTTCTATGTCCACACAGCGTGACTAGCAGCGTTATATTTCTATGTCCACGCAGCAGGTCTAACAGTCAATAACCGGATCATTTGGCCGGTACACAGGAGTCTTGCTGTCCGGCCCATTGGGTCGGTTCTACGGACTCCCTGATGGTGTTTGGTCCTGCCTCCTCCCAGCTGTCTGGGTAGTAGGACATCGTGCCCAACCTGTGCTGGTGCTGCTGTGTGCGTGTGTCCCCTGGGCTCTCCACCATGGAGGCACTATGGGATGGCTGCTGGGCCTGGCCTGAATGCATTGATTCTGTGTGTGGGCTGGGATGGAAGGAGAGGGTCAGCTAAGTACTCCAACCTTGGAACAGTCTATTCAGGATGTCCCCTCCACTGAGCCCTCGTCTGTGTTACAGATTGCACCGGTTTAACCAACAGTGTGTTTAAACCGATTTGGTTTCACTGGTACAAACCCCTGTGTGGATGCCCTTAATTCAATTTAAATCTGGCTTATATGGATTCTGTGCAGAGTGAAGCTAGATTGTACTAGAGGCAAACCTTGAGTGCGTCAGAGCAGTCTCCGCCCTTGCGGGGAGAAATATGGAAGCACTTAGACTTCGGATCAGAGATGCTGGGAGTGTGAATTGGGCAGGCCAGGAGAAAACACAGTCCCATACCACCATTCTTCCCAGATCATCACAAGAGCCTCCTTCCCCTGCTGTTAATACAGCTCCCGGGGCTGGATCAGCTCCTTCTCCCTCGGTCCTGTCTCCAGGCCTCTTTTCAAGCTGCCCCCTCTGATTGGGAGAGTCACCCTTTTCTTGTATCCCAAACCACTGCCCACTCTGCGTCCTGCTCCTCTGCAGCACGCACTGGTCCGGGTCGCCAGTCAGCAGCCGTGCACCAGTGCAGATGTAAGCAGAGTCAGGATGAGCTCTACCCTGACATCTGGTGGTGAATTATGGTGAGTGTGGAAAAGAACTCCAGGGGCTGATCTTGTTTGCATAGGCACACCCACCCGCCTGGCATGAGACAACAGCAACTGATAGTGGTTACTTTGGATGGGGTGGGATCCCCAGTTTCTCTGTTATTGGGGCAGGAGGAATAAAGTGTTGTTACCCTGATTATGTGAATCAAGGACAATGAAACTGTTTTATGACAGAGGGTCTCACCATCACCTAAGCAGCACTCGCTAGACAAGGGACATGGGTTCCACAACCCAGTGAATTGAGAGAAGCTGGGGATGGGTATTTGTGCCTGATGGCATGAGCCCTCTTTGAGGACCTGAAATACTAATTATACCACCTTATCTCTCTCTCTTTTTCTCTCCACTGTTGAATGTCAGAGCTAACTTTAAGGAGCCTGGTGGTACCTTAAAGACTAACAGATTTATTTGGGTATAAGCTTTTGTGGGTAAAAACCCCACTTTTTTGGATGCTAACTTTTCCATTAGGAGTCCAGTTACAGGTTGCTGAGCTGAATTCACTTTGGGCCAATGGTGCACCAGCACTGGGGCTCCCCTACTAAGAACTGAAATCACAAAAAGAGTTAAAGTTACTAAGAGCTGAGATCACTGAGTGCTCTGTTAACTAGTGGGGGAGCCTGAAGCTATATTGCTAAGCGGCTGGCAGAGCAGTTTGCGGGGACGGCTGGAGGAGCAGCGAGTGGCGCGGAGCCTTGCGGCGATGGTTGGAGTGGCCCAAGGAACGGTGAGCAGAGCTGTTTGCGGGGACGGCTGGAGCGGCTCACAGGTCGGGGGCTGGAGCGGCTCACAGGTCGGGGAGTGGAGCGGAGTGGCTTGTAGTGCAGAGCAGTTTGTGGGATGGCAGGAAGTGGACTGGCTCGTGGTGAAGGCTGCGGTGGAACCCCATGGAGAGACGGCCGGTCGGCCTCGGATCACGTAAGGTGCCCCTTAACACCCTGCATGCCCCCCTTTTACTCTGGGGCTGCACTGACCACGGACAGAGACTTTGGGGGTTGTTGGACTTTTGGGACTCTGGGTGATTTTTGAGTTGCTGGATTCAAGAACCAAAGGGAAAGGACACGACCCAATTTGCTGTGGAGGGTCTTTTGCTCATGGTTTGTGTTATGAATCCTGTTTGTGGTGTTTTTTCCCCAATTTAATGCTGATGTCGTTTACCTCATGTTATTAAACATTTTCTCCTACACTCAGACTCCGTGCTTGTGAGAGGGGAAGTATTGCCTCCTAGAGGCGCCCGGGAGGGAGGTATGTAATTGTCCCAGGTCACTGGGTGGGGGCTCGAGCCGGTTTTGCATTGCGTTATTGAAACAGAACCCCTAGATACAGAACCCGGCCCTAGTTGCTGCCAACTTAGATGGGCAGAAGGGTTACACAAGGATTTGAAATGCTTTGAGATTGGACCCTCGTACCCCAGTGCAGTATTTTCTGTCCCGAGCTGATTGTCCTAGCCAGACCGGGCGTTCCTTGGGGCAGGGAGCTGCTGGCAGAGCCCGGTGTTCGGAGCTGACCACCACCAGCTCAGCCCATTGGAGAAAGTTGTTTATAAAAGTCGGCGAAAGCTGGAGACAGACAGACTGGGACAAGCGGGAGCGTTTCGGTTAAAGAGCTGTGCTAAGGGTCCTGCCGGCTCCTGGGGAGGGCCTGGGTTGCCATGACAATGAGCTGAAAGAGTCTACAAAGAGGAGACAATGTTTAGAGAGAAACTGGGGAGTGTCTGTGGGGTGAGGCTGCTGCCCCTTCTGGGGGTCACGCAGGGGGACATGGGCTGGAAGGAGCGAGCGTCAGCCTCAGGGCTGCGTCCCCCTTTCATCTCCTGTCACCCTGATCCTGGGCTCTCGGGGGCGGGGATTTTCTTTTTGTTCTGTCTGGGCAGCGCCGAGCACTGGGGGTCCTGGTCCGGGGCTGGGGCCCCTGGGGGCTACCGCAGTGCAAATGCTAAATAACCACATCCGGAGAACAGGGGCATCGTTTCAGAAAAATGCTGCGGGTGGCAAAGCTGTGTGAGCGCAGAGAGCATTGGATGGGATTATATTGTATAACTGCAGAATCAGGCATGCAGCGTGTAGGCCTAGGAAAAGTCAGAGGGGGGGCAAAGCAAGGTCTGCTCCCCTTGCCCCATAGCAAATGACACCCCTGCCTGAGACGTCACAGGCCATTGTCCCCTCCACCGGGGTTCCTGCTGCCACCCCCAGCTGTAACACCACCTAAAAGACTGGAGGTTTCCCTATAAAACTCTCTCCCGCTAAAGGCCAAGAGAATCAGGGGGAGGGTTAAAATACAAACCTTAATGCTTTACCTTCCAAAGGCTTCCCCTGGGTCTTTGAGACCAGCCGGGCATGTGCAGGGGGGATATTATTTCATGCTTGTGAGGGGTAAAATATCAGGTGGAAGCGAGAATGTGATTTGACCCCCGAGAACTCGGTAAGGGCCCATTGGGTGGCTGGGGGCAGCCAGACGGGCAGCAGTGGGAGCAGGGCGGTGAGAGAATGGAGGTGGACCTGAGAGGTCCTGGCTGCTGAGAGGCTGGGGGTGAGCCCAGCTTGGGAGAACAGCCGACTCGTGGTTTATGAACAGGAAGCCTGAACCGACTCTTTCTGATCCCAGCAGGGCCACGGGCACTTCTGACCGATCGCTACCAGACTTCATCCTCATGGGTGTTCATTGCAAATAATCAATGACCGGTTTGTTAATTCAGCCCAGAGTGGGGCTGTGGGGAATGGGGGGTTCATGCAGTGGGTAGGGAAGCACACCTACCCTACATACCAGGGGGCTGCGCTCCTGGGGATGGGGTCCTTGTAACGGGAGCAGAGGGAGGTAAAATTGCTAAGTGATGAGCTAGGTGGTGGCCGCAGGCCGTGCAGCGCTGTGAGACTGCATCACAGACACCCAGAGCACGGCAAAGGGTGTACTTTTCATGGGAGTTGTTACCGTTGGAGTTGCCAGTGATAACTGGGCTGACCTGTTTAACACTGTAACAGTGAACGAGAGTTCGGTTAACAGCTTGTCCCTCATTGGGCCTGAGACCCAACCCCTCTTTCAATGCAACGGACTGTGTCTTCTGCTGTGTTTTACCAAGCGCTGAACAGCCCGGCAAATCCAAATGTCTAGTGGTAGAGATTGGGGGGCTGAGTCCCCTCTCACCCCGGTTTTGTAACAGTGTCTAAGGCTACATCTACACTACGGGGGGGTGGGTGGGTCGATTTAAGATACGCAAATTCAGCGACACGGATAGCGTAGCTGAATTCGACGTATCGCAGCCGACTTACCCCGCTGTAGGGATGGCGGCAAAATCGACCTCTGCGGCTTCCCATCGACGGCGCTTACTCCCACCTCCGCTGGTGGAGTAAGAGTGTCTATTCGGGGATCGATTGTCGCGTCCCAACGGGACGCGATAAATCGATCCCCGAGAGGTCGATTTCTACCCGCCGATTCAGGCGGGTAGTGTAGACCCAGCCTAACTCCAGGGGCTTCAGGAGTCAGTGTTAGTGAGCGGAGAACCAGGCTTTGGGAGTGCTGCTGTGGTTGCAAAGTTAGGGCACATTGCACTCTGAGCCCTGCATTGTGCATCCCCATCGGAGATCAGACTTCCCCTGGGGATCCCACATACTCAGGGAGAGCAAAACGTTAGTCCGTCCTGCTGCTCTGCAGATCTGAGAGGAGAATTTAGCTCTTAATGAAGAATGATCTGACAGGTTGTCTGTGACAAAGGGCAATACATCGTAGCATGGAACATCCCTCTCCCACGTACACAGTCACTCCTGTATTTTATCGGTGCTTTTGCAGCCTCTTCTCAAAGGGAAAATAAACAACCCATAAGCCCAGGTCGGCAGTGGGCACCACACTGTGAGCATGTGGAGAGAGAGCGTTCGCTGGAATTTAACAGAGCGTGAGCTCCAGGCCTGAGCTAATTTTGCAGAAAAATAAAATGAGCATAATAAGTTTGAAAAACAAACCTTTGTATTTGATTGATTTGTAAAACACCAGAGGAAAACAGAGGGTTTGCATTCCAATTACTTGCCAGCAGAAACATAGCGTGGGTATTTGAAATCCGTACAGCCCTTATTTTAATTAGAATCATGTTCTGTATGTACTTAAAAAAATCACAATAGCAGTAAGAAAGACACTAAGTTCCTAAGGCTCTGGGTTTGAGTTTAGGCTGCAGGGCATGACAGCCAGTGAACAAGAGATTGTAAGCTCTCTGGGACACCACCCTTGTCTTTTGACTGGCCATAAAGACTTTGGGGGGTTATATGTGTCATAGAAATTTCTGTCTGTTCCAGCTGAGGAATAAGGAGAAACGGACACAGCTAGTCAAGCAAGGAGCCCCGGGAGGGGCGATCCGTTTATTTCAATTGCAATTGGGTTCGAGCTCATAAGTCAGCAAGAACAAAGAAAATACTTACACCAAAGCATTATATGCAGTTGCTTATGATAATCTATCGCTCTATGATTGGCCAAAATTTGCCATCATTACCATACATAATTAGCAAGCTACATGTATCTGCCCCTCTTATGACCCCTTATTGTTCATCTATTTGCCCCCTCCTCCTTGCTTATTTAGCAAACTACGCGGTTAGCTATCTACAGGACGCAGGTACAGAAAGGTCCATTGTCTCCAGGTTTGGAGTTTGGCTCCATTTCCTCTTGAAGGAACTTCCTGACTACCTATAGCTGACCCTGCATTTTGTCCTTCTTCTTTCTCCCAAGTGTACGTGACAAATTTGCCCTCTGGCAGTTAAGTAGAATAATTTTATATCATATGCCTATTACACTCAGAGGGAGGCTCACGAGATGCAAGTGGCTCTTTGCAGCACACATGAAAACCCTGTGTGATTTAATTATTAACCAATCGACGTTATTAACCAATCAGGATGCTTCACTATGTTATTAACCAATTAAGTTATCAACTTGCACTACATTATTAACTTATTTGCTGTGAGAATTTTCTCTCTCTCTCGCTCTTATTATAGTAAATGAACCAGTGAATTCACAGGACTGTGGCTCATTTGGGTAATGGTGATCACTAATTTGACTCCTGAACCTCCGAAGTCCGAGTATCACCAGCCTATAATAAGAAATCCTGAGCTATCTACAGGATCAATTCTAGCGCCATGAATGCAGCTAACCACTAGATGGCACACTTGTTCCAGACAGAACAGAGGGAGCTTGGATTGGTGCAATCCATCTGGGAAGCAGGGACTGCATCAAGGAAGGGGCCAGGTAGGTCCTATTTATTTAGAGACTTAAAGGATTTTCTGCTGCAGAAGCAACAGTCTACAGAGCCGGCCAGGCATCCAAGCCAGGGAGCTGTGCGTTGGCCAGGTGGCAATTCCAGCCACCCAGGAGCGAGGCAGGCCCGTAGCTTTAGCAGTGCCCAGCAGGTTGCAAGAGGCCAGCCCTGCAGGTGACTGGTGGCTCTTTCATTGTGTGGCGATTGTCCTGGGTGCAGGAGGCAGAACGAACCCACAGGGCAGCAGATTCTCTTATCCCTAATGATCAGCAGTTACCAAAGCACCAGTTGCTTTTACCCGCAGGTTACATTAAAACCCCACAAATCCAGGCTTTCCAGGGATTGCAGAGGGGAAAACCAACCACAGTAAAAGCAAAGAAGCCAGAGTGGGAACTGTGGCATGGTACCCTCCAAAGATCACCAGTGACAGTGTAACAATCCCCACCCACCCTAGTAAGTGTCAGGGCTTGAACCTAACACACAGCACCAAAGCACCAACCGCTACCTTTTGTGCTAACATAGAAATGCTGCAAGCAGGAGTAGGCTGTTATCCGCTACTGAACCAGCCACTAGAGGGCGACACCACACACCATGTTTGTCTAGCTGTCCTCATGCAGCCCCGCCCTGTAGCATCTGAGCCCCTCACACTCACTAGTGTTTTTACCATCACCAGCCCCTGTGCAGCAGGGCAGAGCTGTTATCCCCATTGTAGAGAGGGGACCTGAAGGCCAGAGACTAAGTGACTTGCCCAGGGGGAACCTGGGGCAGAGCAGGTCATCCAAGGTACAGGTTAGCCCCTGGGCCAGCTCATTCAATAGGTTATGGGGCTGCATCTCGGCAGCAAAAGAGATGAGGCCCCCACACGCCAGCAAATTCCCCTAGCATCGCCCCACTAGAACTGAGGGAGTGTTTCACTCGTAGCAGAGCCTGTTCCTTTCCTTTGCATTCACCTTGTCCCTTCGCTGGCGCTCTGCCCTCCTGAAGTGCTGCTCCCCGGACAGAATTGTCTCTGTCTTACTCAGTCTCATGTCTGGAGTCGGAATGAGCCGCCAGGAGGGAGAGTGCCAGCAGCAAACCGGGTTTGTCTGTTGTTTGTAAACCTGACCACAAATGTTCTGCGGTGTCAGGGAGAGACTCGAGCATTGCTGCTTCTCTGCCCCCAGACACCCCGACAGCCTGGCAATCGCCCAGAAAACACGAGTCTACCAGGCTGAAGAGCCGCCCAGTATTAATAATAATGACTATTAATAATGCTGGGTTGCTTGTGAAGCTGCTATTTCCTGGCTCTGCAGCACACTCCCCACAGGAGAAAAATGCAGCTGCTTCCTTCTGTGGATTGGTGGGAGGAAAAAAGGTGGCGCCACCTTTACTATCTGGAACGCTAATGCACCGAGAACGGAGTCTGATGGGTAGGGAGCGTCCGGAATGGAGAAGCTAGAGACGGATTCCTCCAAACGGTTCAGAGTCACCAGAATACATGGAGAGTCTGTAACTGGATTCGAGCTGTTCGTGGCAGATTGTGGCTCTGTGGGAGCTAGGGAGTGGACGGAGCGGAGCGCCCTGGGTACACACTGGGGTACGGGCTTTGAGAAGAACTCAGGGTGCCATGGGGACTCAGGAGACCTGGGTTCTCTTCCCAGCACAGCTGCTGGCCTGCGGAGTGATCTTCGGCAAATCACTTCCCTGCGGCGTGCCTCGGTTTCCCCACCTGCCCAGTCAGGGATACTGATGGTGACATCCCTCCTAAAGCACTCGGAGACCCAGGCCTGAAAAGCGCCGTCTACGAGCTAGGTGGTGTCACTGTCACCCCAGGTGTCCATGCACCAAGCAAAGAGCCACTCACACTCCGCGAGCACCTCCCACAGGAGCAATGTCACCTGCTCAGTCTGGGACGACAGAGCCCACCGCTGGGCTAGCTGCCTCGTGGCACAAAAGCCCCAGACAGGTGTAACCCCCACGTGGAGGTTGCCGGCTCCTGGAGCACCAGGCTGAGCCCCACAGGACTGCAAGGCTACCGGCTACCAGGGCCCTCTAACACTGCTGCCCAGCATGCTTGGAGCAGGGACTGGAAACTCCTGCTGAGGCCGGTTGGCAGGCGCCAGCACAGGGTGATGTGGGCACTGCCAAGCAGCGTGCTGGGGATGCGAGAACCTGCTCCCCTGGAGGCAGTGAGATGTCCAGGTGCCAAGCGCTGCCCAAGAGTGCAGTGTTGTTATTACCGTACCTGTGTGTCAGCGGGACGCTCACCGCGCCACCCACAGCAGGCAGCCTCAGGGCTGGAGGAGCACGTGGAGTACCAGGGACGGGGCCTCGGGTGAGATGCTCTGGGTACTAGCGATGCCCTCTGGCCCTCTCCCCACTACAGCCCCCAGGAGGCCCCCCAGCGCCAGCCTGCTGCTGCTGTCTAAGCGGGACGGGGAGGTGCGAGTGGCTTTCTGTCCCCCGCTCGTTAGTGTGAATCAGCGAAACTCTGGTGCACGAATCACCCAGTGGTGGGCGACCAGACTCCTCCTCTACATACAGCCCCCAGCACCATGGTCAGAGAGGCTGGGCGTGACAGGGAGCCATCCCCAGGTCACCGCCGGGGGGCACAGTCTGGCCCTGCAGGGGTCCTGCCCACTGCTCTCCCAGCTACCTCTCCCCAGAAGCCACTCAGGCTGGAGGAACACTCTCACCTAAAATGCCCCCTGCGAGGTCCCATTCCTTACGTTTCTCACAGTACGTCAAATTAGTCCTAGGCCCTGAGTCCAACCCTTGTTTGCCAGGGGCCAAGGCTCCCACAGCCCCCCTTGTGGGGTCTGGGCTGAGAACACAGGCTGGCTGCAGCCCTCAGTCGGCTTTTCTGAGCTGGCCCCTTTTAATCCTGTCCTTCCCCCAGGGCCGGGAGAGGGCAGCACGCCCAGAGCACACAGGCCTCTCCCCTGGGCGAGCCCCTGTCAAGCTCTCGGCTCCCACTGGCTCTCAGGAGGCTTCTCTGATATCTCTGGGGGCGACCTGTTGTGTGGCTGCCCCGTTCCCCTGTGGAGAGCAGAGCTGTGTGGGTCACGGGGGGCTGGCCCCTAACTCCTGGGAGGGGCCAGTCGCCCTGTGATACTGGGCCTGGGCTACACTCCCACCAGTGCAGGTCGGAGAGGGGGCATGTCACCCAGTGACACGGGGGGCTGGCCGGCCCATTGTCTATGTGGGGCCTTGGGAAGGGGGCAGTTTTGCTTGACTTGGTGTGACTGAGTTTCCAGGGTCACTGGTTCGTCTGTCCAGTCGAGCTCCCGGGGCCATGGGTCCTCAGTGAGGCTGAACTCACGGGCTCGGGGCCCTTGGTTGTTTTGAGATCCCGGGACAACAGTCCTGGGCTAGGCTGGGCTTCTGTGGTGCAGCAGTGCGGCTGGGGCCATGATTCCCCGGCCAGGTGGAACTTGTGTGCAGTTAATAACCTTCCCTTCCTCTTTGCTTAGCGAGCGACTCACTAAGCTAGAGACACTGCTAATAACCATCCTGCTCCGGAGGAGCAGCCCTAGCTCATCCATTTAACTGGTGCGAGCTCTCTCTGGGATCACTCAGTGTCTGTGACTCATGACTTCTCACACTCTGGTCACCGCACACCAGCGAAGGGGAGGGGAGAGCTGGTGAACCTCCCCAAAGCCAGCCCATTAGCTCTGCCCTCCAGCACAGTGGGGGATCCAGCCAGCCATGTGATCTCTGTGGCTTTGCTAGTCTGGTGGGAATTCTGCACCAAAAAATTAACAATTCTGTGCATAATATTTCAAAATTCTGCATATTTTATTTGTCAAAATAACACAGTATAATCACGCCACTTTCGATTATTTTGGTAATTTCTTTCAAAATACCTGTCAGCAAGTGTACCTGTAACAACAGACAACAAAAAAGGTTCAGGAAATGTTTTTTGGCAAATAGATTCCTTACGAAGCATATTAATACAGAACTCTGAGTAATAATTCATTTAAACTACAATACAGAACTGCATTTCCTGCCCCCCTCGGAAGCAGTGCAAAGGTTTGGGGGAGTCAGGGGTAACAGAGGAGCTCAGAGAGAGGGAATTAATTGCTGGGAAGGAGCCTGGGGGTGAACTTGGAGGGTTGTTGGATGGATGTGGGTGGGAGAAGTATGGAACAGGTTTTTTGGGGAGAGCGATTGTTAGGGCATTGGGGAGCCTCCCCCATGTAGACCCTGACTGACCACTAGCCTCTCCCATTTATTCAGGTACATTAGACCCTGTCCCCTTGTCTCCCTGCACCTTCATTGCCCCATCCCCATGTGGCCTGACACCTCCCTCCCATTCAGCCCCTCGCTCAATGCTGTCACCCCACTAGCTCCTGTGCCCCTGCCCCATTCTGTCCCCCCACTAGCCCTTCTGAACCCCAATCTGTGTGTCCCCCCCATCAGCCCTGTGTGCCCTGCGCTGTCTGTCCCCCCACATCCCATGCCTTCTCACCTGGCTCCGCCAGCAGGGCACTGAGGAAGGCAACCTCCCTCTCCCTCTCCCTCTCCGTGGCTGGCTGCTCTGGCCCCTGATCCAGCTGCTCTCTCGTCTTGCATCACCTGTTGGGCAAAAGGTGTAATGGCAGCTTCCCTTTGCCTCCCTGTCAGAAGCTGCGGGGGGGGGGGGGGAATCTGTGGAGGACGTTAATTCTGTGCTTGCCCAGTGCACTTTGCACACAGGCCTGTCAGCCCATTAAGGCCCCTCCACCGGGCGTTTCGCTCAGGCTGCCCATGAATGAGGGGCAGAGGGAACATTTGGACACCAGCGTTGCCAGGCTGGAAGGCAGCGGAGCCAAGTTGCTGAATATTGATCTTCCTGTTGTGGTGCACGAGCTCCCTGATCTAAAGTGCTGCTGATGGTGCCATGCTCAGCTGCTGGCAAATCATTAAAGGAAAACGAATGGGCTGCAATAAGGAGCAGGCCGAGGGCTCTTCAGTCTGCATTAGCCAGCGGAGGCTCCCTGCCAAAGCAACATTTAAGACGCCCCCCTAAAATTAAGGCTCTTGTAAAGCTCTAATGTAAAGTCAAATTGTCCTTTATTTGTGCCATGAATCATATTAGGGGAACAATCAAATCCCCACTGCAGCCCAAGCTGCCACGTGTGCTTTATTGCCAAGGCAAATGTGCTTTCGCCTTGGTAATTATTTTGTCATAACATTTCCTTTCTTTGTATTTTTTATTAGTCAATCTCATTTTTCCAGTTGTCAGGCTCTCCGGGAACAGCTGGCAGGGAAGCAGGCCCCTGGCGCCCTCTGCTGGAGGAGAGGACCATTGGAAGGAATGCAGTCCCCTTAGCCCGGCTCAGTAGCTACCCTCCGCTTGCTTGGGACGCGGTGGAGAGGGCAGCACATCCCGACTGGACCACTTGCCGGTCTGGAGTCCCTCTGTCAGGTGGGATGTGAATCTCTCGCTGGCTCCCCTGCTTCAGTTCGCTTCAGGTTATTTGTCTTCCCCTTTGTTTGATTGAAGAGCTTCTTTGGCAAAGCACCAAACTCTGCCAGTGACTCCGCAGCCCTGGGGTTGGGATGTCAACGCGCTGCACGTGGATTACACCACCAGTTTCGTGTGCGACACAAACCACTGGGAGATGGTGATTTGTGTGACGCCATTTCCTTCTCTTTGCTTGCACTGATTGTTTATAGGAAATCTGTCTCCCGGGCCTCTATATCCCCCATCGCTGCACCACCCGAGGACCTGACACTGGTTAACTCATGAGCGGTAGGGCAGAGCTAAATGACTAGCCCAAGGTCCCCCAGGCAGTCTGTAGCAGAGCCTGGGCTTGCAGCCAGGTTTCCTACAGCCGAGGCCGGCTGCCTAGCCACTGAGCCTTTTGCTTACATTGCTGCTGAGGTAGAAACACCTTCTGTCAGCATAAAGACCTGCACCCACCTTCCAGCTGCTGCAGTTACAGCTGGTCTCCACCAGTCCCAAGAGTCTCAACTCCGAGTCCCAAATTTCGGTGTCAACTGGGATTGGGAGCAAGGAACCTGTGTGTGGAGGTGGGGGTGGGGTGGAGGGGTGGAGGGGGGAGAGTTACCCTGGGTTAGTCCTGAGGAATCCCCGCTGTGTCTGCAGCTCCTCAGGGATGTGGCCTCTCCTCTCTGGGCCCGCAGGCTGGGACAGGTGGCCTTGCTGTCCCAGGGCCCTGGCGCTGTACAGCAAACGAGCGGCTGACTTTAGAAGTGGGAGAGGTCCCCTTGGCGGGGCGGCCCGGCTCTCTGCAGCAGCTGCTGTTGGACTCACTGTCACCCGATCCGCTATTCCCGGCTACAGACCCTGCACCGAGCAGCGACAACGTGACCTGGTTCTGGAGCTACATGGTCAGGGTCTGCCTGGGAACGCCCAGCTGCTGCCTCAGACCGCGAGCCCCTCAGGGCCCAAGCTGCACCCTGCATCTACCCTGCGCCCATCCCGGTGACGCCTGATCTCTCCTTGGGGCGGGGAAGTCAAGCATTGCAGAGGGGCGCGGTCCGTAGGCTGGGTCAGAGAGGGAGGGCTGGTTCTTCGCGTACCTCTGGCCTTGGCGCTACAGGCTTTGTAGCTAGTGCCCAGCACCTGGCAGTGGATTGGCAGGCAGAGCACGGTCAGAACATAGGTGCCACCTGCTGTCACTCGTCCTGCCCATCCAGGGCAGCTGCAGCCTTCATGGTCAGTCCTGGACAGGGCTGGCAGTGGCAATGGTTTGATTAAATGGTTTTCCATTGAAGAATTCTGGGTCGGCCACACTGCAGCTTTTTGCACCGTTTTGATGAATTTCCCGCCTTGAACATTTTTTGAAAAAAAAAGTTCAACATTGTCAAAATGTCCCATTTTTGACATTTTCTCCACAAAAAAATGCCAGTGTTCTGGTTCAAACCGACTTTTCCTTTTGAAATTTGAGCTAATTGGAGAGAAAGTTTTTAAAATGGCTGTCATCAAAATTAAACTTTTTGAAATTATAGAAAGAAAACATTTTGATTGATCCAAAATGAAAAATAAAATATTTGGATTTTCGGGTCACAAAACTTTTTGAGATTTGACTGTTTGTCCCAGTTTGGGATGAGAAAATATTTCAAAATCGCAAAAATGTTCATGGGACATGAACACCATTTCCCAGGGAGCTGTGGTGGGTAGCAGCAGAGGTGTTAAGGTCTGTATGAGCAAGGTGAGGTCTGCATGGGAAAGGAAAGGGCCTGACCACTTAGTCAGACAGAGAATCAGCAGCCCGTGTCTCTCCAGCCATTGTGTCAGTTGGGGAGAAGCAATGAGTCAGTAGGACTCCCAGAGACAGGAGGACTGACAATGGAAGAAGCCCTCAGCTGATGGAGTGGTGGGATGGATAGGCAGCCAGTGAAGATGGCAGTGGATTGGGGCAGTCTATGTGGAGATGAGAGGCTAGAAGCAATAGACCCTGGAGATGGTGGAGGATTAGAATGATGCAGTCTGGTGAGAGTGGACTGAGGGATGGCTGACTGGGGAGATGTGGAGTGGAGGGACAGAGGTGATGACGTCTAGCTGAGGTACTTCAGAGAGTAGGGCCACAAGAGAGAGCTGCTACGGGTTGAAGACACAACTAAGGATTCTAGCAGGGGCAGGTCAGCATTGCTTCAATGCTGGATGGACAGTGATGTAAAGCGTGTCAGGTTCCTTGGATGCTTACGGGCTCCTTATAAACATCCAGTTGGCCCTAAGGTACCTAGGTACCTGCCCTGGTCTGGGATCATCTGCTGCTTTTTGCCTGCTTAGCTTCACGGCTCCTGGCTGGTTTCAGGGCCTATGTACGGCGTCATGTTGCACCACCCTGTGATAACACGTGTTTCGGTGTCATGGTGACCCTGCGTTCAGACCTGCCAATGCAAACATCCCACCACCACGCATGTGTCTTCCCTCGATCAACTCACGTACGAGGCAGCCCTGAGCCGCCTGCACACTTACTAGTAGTAGTAGTGTAGTCGAAGCACCAGGAGCTCAGAGGACCGGCCGTACAGGGACCTGCAAGGTCGCATCTCTCAACAGCTTGGACAGCCAAGGTGACGGGGCAGAGAGTGCAAAGTGCCAACTGCTATGGGAGGAGTAACTGGCCTAATCCGGCACAGCCCTGCGGTTTCACTCTGAGAGAGGCAGTGGCCAGGGAGCGTGGTGCTCCGCAGAGAGAAGGGGGCAGGCAGGAGATCTGCCTGGAGAATGAGCTCCTGGATCAAGGGACAGGGCAGTAATCAGACGTGTCCTTGTCTCAAGCAGTGAGGGATCTGCTCCTGGGTCCTCGGGGCATTCAGCGAGGGGAGCAGAGTGGAGCAGAGGCCCCGCAGATACAGCTCCCCTTCTCCAAGGCCTCACCCTCTGAATGCATGACAAGCACCACTCTGGCCACAGTGGGGAGTGAGGGAGGCTGATGGGGCCGGCCGTGGGGCTCCCTCCTGCACTCGGGACAGCCTTGCTCTCGGGAGCAGCTGGCCTTTCCAGGCAGGATTCTGCCATTTGTTTCAAGGACAAAGTTCAGCTGTTGCCTAAGGGCCGGATCACAGTTCCCTTGCACACATTTGGCCGTGCCTTACTCCCTGAATAATTCCATCGACTTCCGCGAGGCGGCCCCTGAAGGACTGAGGACAGGTGTGGCAGTCTAACCCCAACGCTTGGCCTCAGAAGTTCCAGACACAAGGGATCCCCCACTCCAGACTTCAGCCCCTTCTGCGAGACAATGGCTCCTCCTTTCTGTCTCCTGAGTGCCACTGGCCCACGTGCTCATTGCAGACTCCTCACCAAACTAGCGCATCGTTCAAAGGAGCATCCAAGGGTTAACCCACCCTCCTGGGCAAGACGCGGCGACGAGTTTGCAAGAATGGCATTTGGGCCATATGCCTGGGATTTAGCTTTATAATCATCTTCGGGTTTAGCAGCAAAGCTGGGAAGAGGCATTTTTGTGTTTATTCTGGATAAGTAGATCTCGGCGGTTAAGAATGCATGGGGTTGCAAATGGAAAAATCTTTGATAAGCTTTAAAGATTTGAGAGATGGAATCTGCATCTGTGCTACCAAAAATATCTCTGTTAAAACCCAGCTGCTGAGCTGGGCAGAGCATGTGATCAGTGACACACGGGCTGCCAAGACAGTATTTAGCCGGCACTACAATTACTCAAATAGAGATCAAACTCCGCTTTTAAGTTACAGGAGATTCAGCCCATCGAGCCTGCATGGCAGCCCTTTCAAGTCATAGCTAAATCCTGTGCGTGTCTTTCTACTTGCTCGCCTTCCTTCTCTGTGCGCCATGTTGTCACTGGGAGAATCCTTTAGCTAGCGAAAGTCACAGGTGGGGAGAGCCCAGAAATACCTGTTCCAATAAAAAATAATTGATTGAACTTCGTATTCAGGCTCTGAGACCGATATTCCTCCATCCCGCCCCAGAGCCTCTTCCTGCTAGTCCAGTGCCCTGCTCCCACACAGCTCTGCCCACGCACCTCAGTTCTGACTGCAGCACCTCCTGCGACTCCAGTTCTGAACCCCACGAGCTTCCTTGGTCACTCTACTCACTGCTGACGCTCCTGCTTTTCCATTCCTCACTTCCTCCCTGGACTCAGGGCTCAACCTGGGCACTCCCGAATCCCTCCCGTGGTTTGTGCAGGCCTGGCTGGGTGCTGCACCTGTGCTACCATCTTCAGAGCAGTCCAGGGCTTTCCTGGAAGATGCACAGTGCACTGGAGATGAAGCATCATGCACGCTCTTGCTGCTACACCGGGGGTTGCACACTTTGTATCTTCTGTGTGCTGAGCTCCTTGCACCCCTCCATTCCAACCTGGGGACCACCCTCCCAGCCAGGGCCGGCTCCAGGCACCAGCCCAGCAAGCAGGTGCTTGGGGCGGCCAAGGGGAAGGGGCAGCACACTGGGCTGTTCGGCGGCGGGTCCCTCTCGGAGGGAAGCACCTGCCGCCGAATTCCCACCAAAGAAGAAAGCGGCGCGGTGGAGCTGCCGCCGGAGTGCTGCCGATTGCAATTGCGATCGCGGCTTTTTTTTTTTCCCCGCCGCTTTGGGCGGCAAAAACCCTGGAGCCAGTGCTGCTCCTAGCCCCACCTATTTTAGGGACACCCTGAAACACCCCCCTGCCAGGGGTTCTCTGCCCCAGGTTCTCTCTTCCTCCCATATCAGTGTCCATCCGTCTCCTCCCATGCCAGTGGCCGTGTGCATCCCCATTCCCCCTTTCTGCCCATGCCAGTGACTCTGTTTGTCCCCCCTCCCCTCATACCAGGGTCCCCCAGTCTCCCTCCTGTGTGATCCGCGGTGGCATCTCGTCCTTTTCCATCACCTCGGCTGATGCTAGTTGTAGGTTTCTTATCCTCTCTCTGGATCAGCCATTAGATGGCAATATCACCCACTCGCTCAGACACACGAGCCTGGTGTGTGCTGATCATCCTGTGATAATGCCCTGGACGACTGGTACCAGTCTGTGCCTGGTAACCGGAGAGTGAGACTTGGCTTGGCAGTGAAATGGAAAACTTCAAAACGCCTTCAGGTCCCAAATGGGCACACAATAGCCATGGAGAGTTAATAACGACACAGAAATCAACAGTCGGCTAGTCGGTGCAAATCAGCCACTGCTTTGTTTGCCTGGGTTCAGGACTCCATGTGTGCCCTGTAATTGCTAAGGACAGGCTGGCAGCCTATGGCCCTGTGTCCCTGGGATCTCGGAGCCTTTATATTCTCCTACTCACTCAGGGTCTTAGATCCTGGGCACCAAACCTTTGTGCCAGGAAAGTTTTCTGTGTCTTCCATCCAAGGCTGTCAAAGCTCTTGTGAAGCATCAGTGAGTCAGTCCCCGGTGTGGCAGGCCCAGAGTCTGAGCACCACTTCGCAGCCAAGGCAAAATGACCGACCTGAGGTCGCTCTGAAGCTGTGGCAGAGCCAAGCACCAGCGGCGGCTCCAGGCACCAGCGCTCCAAGCGCGTGCCTGGGGCAGCAAGCCACGTGGGGACGGCCTGCCGGTCGCCGTGGGGACAGCAGTCAGGCGGCCTTCAGCGGCTTGCCAGCGGGAGGTCTGCTGGTCCCGAGAATTCGGCGGCAATTTGGGGCGGGTACGCCGAAGCCGCGGGACCGGCAGACCTCCCGCAGGCAAGCCGCCGAAGGCCGCCTGACTGCCGTACTTGGGGCAGCAAAAAAGCTAGAGCCGCCCCTGCCGAGCACGGCACCGAGGCTCTGAGCCCCGGCCCCCCGCCTTCACCACGAGACCAAATGCTTCTCTTTAAACAGGCCGGGCTAGTGTGGGGGATGAAATATGCCATTTGCTTTCTCTCTCCAGACGAAGCAGAGGATTGCGTTTAGCGCTTTTAGAGCAGGGCCCTGCGGTGCCCGCCCCTCCTCCCAGGGTCGCTGAGGTCTGGAGAGGTGCCAGTGGAAGCATTAGCTTCTTGGGTTAGGAAAAGCTTGGCTGGTGTTTTCCAGAGCATGTGACTTCATTTTCAGGTCTCTGTAGGGGGTTTCCAGTTAACCCCTTGTGCACTACTGCTGCCTCGAGCCCTCAGGTCCCAGTGGTCTCCCTCATCCTGCTATACTGTTGGAGAATGAGAACCAAAGAGCGGCAGTCGGTCTAGAAACAAGCTTCTGCCCTTTCCTGGGGCCAGTTGACAGAGTAACTCCCGCTCCCACCCCATGCACAAGAGGGCTCCAAACTGCAGCGAGGGCCGGTGCTACCAATAAGGTGAACTAGGCGGTTGCCTAGGGCGCCAAGGTTTGGGGGCGCCAAAAAGCGGTGCCCCCAATTTTGTTTTAGAGCGTTCCTACGCCCCCTCCCCGAGCGCGTGGTCGCTGCTCCACTTCTCCCGCCTCCCAGGCTTGCGGTACCAATCAGCTGTTTGGCGCCGCAAGCCTGGGAGTGGAGGAGAATTAGAGCAGGGGCGGCGTGCTTGGGGAGGAGGCGGAGCAGAAGTGAGCTGGGGTGGGGAGCTGCCGCATGGCTCCCCGGGGGGGGGAGCTGCTGCGCGGGGGTGGGGGGCGGGGAGCTGCCGCAGGGCTGGGGGCAAGGGGGATGCAAGGTGGAAGTTTCGCCTAGGGCGCAAAACTTCCTTGCACCGGCCCTGACTGCAGCTATGCAATCATTAAAATTCTCTCTATGAACCAAACCCTCTGGCATCAGAGGAGCTGCTATTGTTTGCTTAGGGGCAACTGAGAGACAGGGCCCCGTGCAAAACACACTGCCAATGAGTTCTTCACAGCAAGATACTTATTTCAGAGGGTTTCATTAGCACAGTAGAAAACAAACCACAATTTGCATGCACTGTGATAGGCCCGGGAATGCGTATTTGCATGCAAACACCCAGAATACATTGCATCACCCAGCTATCTGCGAGCAGGGCCAGAGATCTAGGAGGATGCTGAAGGGGCTGCGTGTGCCTTCCTGGGCTCTTTTTTGTGTTAATTTCGTTCTCGTGTGTCTGAAATTCAATAAAATATTTACAATAAAGAGATGGTGCAAAGGAACCCCTCACCTCTGCCCCCTGGGGCCTGGTGGAAGCACTGATTTGCAATCCCTTTGTAATATTTCTGTACACGGTGAGCTATTATTGGATGAAACGGACGCTGCAGAGGGTTGAGTCCAATCAGCAGTGGGAGAGAGCAGCATTGCTGGCAGAAATGAAGCATTAGGCAAGAAATGGGTTTTAGAGACAAAAATACCTCAGGTTTAGTTATACCATTAGCCACAAGACCCTCGGCATGATTACAGCTTTCTCTGCCCTCATTCTTTTGTGCTCAGACCTCACAGACTGTTTCATGTAGCAGGGCAGGATTCCCACAATGCATCGGGGCAGCACAGTTAAAGGGAAAAACTTTTCTAAATGCACTGGAGTTTGTTAAAGCAGGAGGGAATTTTTTCCTCCTGAAATTTTGATCCCTCCACTTCCCTAGGGGAAAATCGTCTCCATTTGCCGTGATTAATTCCTGAGGTGCATAGAAATTTTCACATTACAATGAGACAATCGTTGTAACCACGTCACGTCCATTGTCAGCCTGATTTTAAACATCCTCCTAACGTGGCCCAGACTCAATCAATCTGCCTCAGTTTTTTCATGCTTGCTTCTCTGCCAGAGGACTTGTTTTCTGGAAAATGGGATGGGCCTGGGCAAGATTTTCAAAAGCAATAGTAATTTGGGGCGCTTCAGTGCTAGGGGACCCAAACTGTGGCTTGATGCTCAGAGTGTGGGTGGCCCAGCACTTTCTGCAAATTGGGCCAATCTTGGCTGGAGTTTGTGAGATAAGATTGATCAGAAAAGCGGAGCTATCCCCAGGTTAGTATGATAGTAGCACCAACACTCTACTGGAGTATCATGTGTAGGCTTGGCCCCAAAATGCCAAATGGGTTTTATCTAGCTGGCTTCAGCACAGACTCCCGCTGGACAGGGCTGATTCTGGAAGAGTTGGGTCATTACAGAGTTATTCAGTCTGGATTTGCAAACCTAAAGTGGCTGCCCAGAGTCTGATACAGATGCTGTTAGCACTGAATGCCCCGATGTGGCAACCCAGGTGGGCATTAAAGTGTCCACAAACAGGCCTTTTAAAGAGAAGAAGCCCCCTGGTTCATGATGTGCATTTCCTTTCACCGCTTGCTTTACAATTCTGTCCTTGCACACCTGCCTCTGAACCTGCCTGACATGGAGTGGCTTTCAGGAGGGAAGCATTTCTTCCTCCTGTCACATTACAAAGCCCGGTCCGGTCATTGGCCTGGTCATGTTTGGTGAAACTATTCCATGTGGCAGCAATGCGGGGAGCACCCCAGTCCGGTGGATGGTGATTTTCACACCTGCTGTGAGTGGGGGTAGATGATACAAGGTGAGAACCTAGCCCCGTTTAAGTCAATGGCAAAGCTCCCATTGATTTCACTGGGGTCCAGTTTTATTCACAGAGTCAAAAACACCAACGTGCTGTAGGATTTCACATATGGGCTCTAGGAAAAACCCTCAGGCAGCGAAATAGTTCCCCAAACCTCTCTTGGAATCCTAGCTAGACCAATGCCTGGAGCTTTGCCTCCAACACCTCCCTGTTTAAAACGAGCTTTACCGACAATCTGCCTTAAAAGTGACCTGCAAAGGAAAAAAACAGGGTTTTGTTAAACAACAGAGGTTCTTTTTACATTAGAAATTCAGGTCTTGTCTGCTCTGAACCTATAGGGTGACAAAAGAAAATGTGGAATTATGGCATCACAAGAGACTGAAAATGGAGCGCGAGAGAGGGGAAGGCTGTTTAAAACTATTGGAGAAAGTGATCTGCTGATGAAAAGTGCCGTCTAAGAGCAAGGTATGCGATGATGATTCCAATGTCCAATACACTCTTGGGAGAAGGGATGTCTTTGTTAAAGATTCAGCGATCTTGCTGCTTTTATTAAGACAAAAGATTCGTCCCTAAGATCCTCTTCTTGACAGCACGTCTTAGAGCAAAAACAGGGACCCACTTTCCTTTCTTCTTTGACATTCCTGATAAAATAACCAATGCCCTGGGCTGTCTCTGAGCTGTTCTTCCGCTATTGAATCATGCTCCAGCAAACATCAGTTAATGGACAATAGGAATGCAGGACCCGCCTGCCATCATGTTCCTAGGGAGAATGGCTGGGAGGCTGACATCTCCCAGCGGGTGACACGTTGTCTATTGAACTATGTCAGAAGTGAGTTTAGTTTCATAGCCATGTATTTTGGTGCGAGATCAGTGGTTGCTGCCCTTATCAGTTGCTGTTGTACCTGATTCTTTCTGTGGGTATTATAGAGATTATCCTCTTCTGATAGGTTCACCCACCTTCTGGTTACTGTACTTGCAAAAATCCAGGTTGAGTTGACACTAGATGGAAATTGAACGTACTCTGTTATCTTTCCTCGATAGCCCCCGATTAAAGACATTTGGCGGAACATGACTGTACATTTTCTCTGTACACTAAAAGGGCCCAGGGAAATAAATTACACACAGACACTGGGAGGATCTGGCAGAGATAGGTGTAGCAATGCAAGCAAAGCCCCTGGGTTTCATCACCTCCACCCAGTAAATGCAGGGACATGTCACTGAGTAAAAGAGACGATTTATCCCACGTGAAGGAACACAGAGTGCGTCAGTCTCGGAATGCCTGTCAGATGTACTGCGCATCTTTGCCCCAGCCACAGGTACCCTCTAGGAAGGAGCTGGGTTTTGTACATACCTGGGTATCTTTTGTTATTTCATGGCCAGCTCCTGTAGGCACGGCTGCTGCAGCTGCTGGGAATAAAGCAGTGTCTGGATCCCACCTGGACCTGCCTTTCCCGGTGCCTGGCTGATGAAGGGGACCGTATGAACTGCCTGCCTCACGTGCGGCTCCTGCCGGGCTCGGTGGGGATGTTTTCAAGGTGGATGCCTACGGCCGGGATGGTGCGAGGAGGCCCCAGAGGGCGTTTGCCTGTGGCAGGGTTGGTCTTAAATGCAAGGACTTGTAAAGCCACCATCTGATCTGCCTACAAATACCTCCTTTTCTGTAAGGCACACAGGGAACTCTGTCCTGATAAGGGCTAGCTAGGGCTGAGCGGTGATCTCTGCCCAGCTGCCTAAGAACTATGCCTATCAACTATATTGCTGCCTTGTCTTTCTCGCCTTCCAGCCTGACCCATTCTTTTGTCTGGTCTTGTTGACGGGAAGCTCTTTGGGGTAGGGACTGTCATTTACTCTATCTCCACACAGCATCTAGCATCACAAGGTCCCTGATGCGTTTTTCATGGCCGTGAATTTGGTAGGGCCCTAGTTATAACGTGATGTCGTAATACAGAGCTCTGTGAGGTCATTGCTTGGCAGGGTTAGTTAAAGCCCAGGGATCTCTGTTAGGTTGCTGTAGCCAAGACACAAGGTGAGGGTGCAGTAACATCTTTTATTGCACCAACTTCAGCTGATGAGTGAGACAAGCTTGTGAGCTTAGAACTAGGGCTCATCAAATGAAATGAATAGGCAGCAGGTTTAAAGCAAACAAAAGGAAATGTTTGTTCACACAATCCGCAGTCAACCTGTGGAACTCCTTGCCAGAGGATGTCATGAAGGCCGAGACTATAACAGGGTTCAAAAAAGAACTAGATAAGTTCATGGAGGATAGGTCCATCAATGGCTATTAGCCAAAATGGGCAGGGATAATGTCCCTCACCTCTGCCAGAAGCTGGGAATGGGCGACAGGGGCTGGATCACTTGATGATTCCCTGTTCTGTGCATTCCTGGGGCACCTGGCATTGGCCACTGTCGGTAGACAGGATACTGGGCTAGATGGACCTTTGCTCTGACCCAGTCTGGCCGTTCTTATGTTCTTATTATGCAGAGCTCTTCTTCAGACAGAGATGCTATGAAGCTCTGGGGGTCTCTGAAACCTGGTGCCTCAGTCTGGGTTAGCGTGAGGCTTGGATGTGTCTGAGGCAGGGCTGGCATGAGAGCCACATCTATTGTCACTGGGCCAGATTTGTACAGGTATTTCGGTGCCTAAGGACGCAGATAGGCACCAGGGGGTTGTGGGCTTAGGGGCTAGATTCATGAGGGGACTTAGGCGTGGCCAGGCTGAGCATCATAAGGCCTAATTTATAGGTGCCTGGAAAATCCCTGCGATCCACGAAGCCCGAGTTCGGCACCCAGGCTCCCACACAATGAAAGGGGAGAGACAGGTGCCTTAGACTGCGATTCGCAAAGGCCAGCGCGCTGCCAGCTCTTCGGGAGGTGCCAAGCCAAGGGGTGTGTGCCAAGCCCTGCCCTGCCCCTCTCTGGGTGCACTTCTGGTTCTGGCCTTAAACTCTATGATTCTTGGAGGCTAAATCCAGGCTGTGGGGAGGCGCCTCCCTGCGCCTGGGATTCTCTTGGGGCTAGGCGCCTGTGCTGGTGGGGCAAGACGCCAGGGGGAGGAGGAGGAGGATGTCCTCCCTCTTCACTTACAGCTCTGTGGTTCAAATCCCTTCTGCCCCTCTGTGGAGAGGGGACTCCCACGTGTGTACCTAGCCACTGGGCTAAAGTTATGAGGGAGCGCCGCCACCTGTTTTCTGTGTAAGCGTCTCTATAGGGGCCCGATCCAGTAGGTGAGATCAGAGCCTGCCTACTGGATTGGGCCCCGCAGGGAGTTAGGTGCAGGAATGCCCGTCTTCCCCTGGTTCATGCATTGCTCTGTGGCTTAGCATACAGTTGCCTGGTGGGGGACTGCAGTGCGCATGCTCAGAGGCTCTTTACAGCAAAAAATTAGTCACCGAGTGAGTTCAGATGCTGACAGTGCTTGGGGGCAGCTGAGTGGGGCCTTTGACAATCCCAGCGGGGCCAGATTCTGGGATTTAGGCACCTATAGTGGCAGTTAGGTACCTAAATACTTTTGTGAACCCAGCCCTAAGTACCTAACTCCCATAGATCCCCATTGCCCTCAATGGAAGTTAGGCACATGGGAGCTTTTGAAAATCCTCCTAGGGGCTTATCAACATCATTAGGCACCTAAGTACCTTTAACATCGGGCCCACAGCACCTGTCAAGTCAGTGTACGCCTTTGAGCGATTTGTCTCAGGTGGGTTAGCCTGAAATCCGAGTGTCTTATGAAGGTGACCTGTGGATGTGACCAATGCTGCATGTCTCCCAGTAAGGGTATGCGGAGTTGGTCAGACCCCAGAGGTCTCTGTGAGGTGTCTGCTTCAAAGCAAAGCAGTTTTTTTCAGGATAACATGAAGCCATGGGAGTAACTGAGAGGTTGCTGTCTCAGGCAGAGAGGTTGTGGATCTCTGAATGGTCTCAGGTCAATGCTGCAGGCAGGGCTGCGGTGAGGCTCTGGGTCTCTCTGTCCATCGATTCTCTCAAGCAGGGTTGGTTTGAGATCTGTGGTCTGTGACTGTGCTTCCTAAGGCAGGTTTGGTCTAAGGTTTGTGCCTTAAGCAAGGTAGCCATGACTTATCTGGGCGGGGGGGGGGCAGAGTCTACCTTTTTGTTTCCTCAGGCAGTGTTGATGTGAATTCCTGGGCAGCTCGGTGAACTCGTTGTCCTAGGCAGGGCCACCCCGGGGGGCAAGTGGGGCAATTTGCCCCAGGCCACGGGCCCCATAGGGGCCCCCATGAGAATATAGTATTCTATAGTATTGCAACTTTTTTTTATGGAAGGGGCCCCTGAAATTGCTTTGCCCCAGGCCCCCTGAATCCTCTGGGCGGCCCTGGTCCTAGGTGGGGTTGTTGGAGTGTCTCTGTGAGGTTGTATCCTAGAGCAAGACTGGTGTCTCAATGACATTTTTACCACAAGCAGGGTTGAGTTAAAGTCCTTGTATTCTCTGCTGGACCATTATCTGATGTGAAGTGTTTCTGTGAGGTCATGCATTTCTGCAAGGTTGGTATGAATTTATGAGGGAGTCTCTGAGAACCTGCACTTTTCAATATCTTTATTGGTGATCTGGAAGAATATAGAATATCATTGCAGGTGAAGTTTGCAGATGACACAACATGTGGTGCAGTGGTAAATGATGGGGTTAGGTTAGTTACACAGAGCGATCTGGATCACCTGGAAAGGTTGGTTCAGTGGAACATGCATTTTAATACTGCCAAATACAAGTCAGACATCCAGGAAAAAAGAAAACAAGTCACCTTTACAAGCTGGGGGACTGTATCTTGAATGCAGTGACTCTGAAGGGGACCAGGGGTAAGGGTGGAAACGAACTGAACAGAAGCTGACAGTGCTGCGGTAGGGCTAAGAGAGCAAATGTGACTAATGGATGTATACTGTCCATTGAGGAATAATGAGTAGGGAGGTTGTATTACCTCTCTGTACAGCACGGGTGAGACCATTACCACAATAGTGTGTCAAGCTCTGGTGTTCAGACTTCAGAAAGGATGTTGACAAACTGGGTAGGTTTCAGAAAAAGGCTACAAACAGGATTTGAGGTCTGGAAAACCTGCCGTACGGTGACAAATGTAGGAAACTTGAACTATTTAGCTTGTCAAAGAGAAGGCTGGGAGGTGATTTGGTCATATTCTGTAAGTACCTACATGGAGAGAAGATTTCTGGCCCTGGAGGGCTCTTTAATTTAGCAGACAAAAGCAGAACAAGATTAAATGGCTAGAAATTAAAGTTAGACAAATTCAGACTAGAAATAAGGCCTCCATTTTTACAGGGAGGTAATTAGCCCTTGAAACAACTTACCCAGGCTGTGACTGAAATCTTTACCTCAAGAATGGATGTCTTTCAAATCAAAAACCACTTCAGCTCAATCACTACATATGGGCGTGATGCAGGAATCTCTGTTATACAGCAGGTCAGACTAGAGACCTACAGCAGGAAAGTCCCTAGGGCCAGGGTGCCTGTGAGGTTGATGCTTGCCTCTGAGGTTTAGGAGATCTATGTGAAATGACTTCCTCAGACAGAGTTGGTGCAAGGCTAAAGTGGGAGATTCCCGCCTCAGGCAGGCTTAATGTGTGGCCCTAGGAGTCTTTGTGAAGTCGCTGCATCAAACAGAGTTCACGTGAGGCCACGTGAGTCTCTAAGGTTATGTCTGTAACTCTGCCTGCAGTGACCCAAGAGTGTAAGTACCAATCTCAGGGCAGACTGTTAAGATCAAGGGCACAAACCCCAAATTGGCGGTAAGTTCTATATTCAGATTTCACCAACCAATTGCCAAGTGTGAACTCCTCAGCTTTAAAAATGGAGTCACAGACAGACCCCTTGGGTACTCTGATCTGTCTCGCCACCCAGGTGAGCCTACCTTTGTGATAGCTGGTCCCATACACCATGAATCACAGCAATATTCAGGTTACTCCCAGTCCCAAAGGACCAGTCTCTTACCCCAGGTCAATTGCACCTTAGCATTCACACCAAAGACAAGGCTTGTAGCCAATCCTACATGACAATTTATTAACTAGGAAAAGGAAACAAGAGTAATTTTCAATGTTAAAGTGGGTAAATACAGATACACAAATGAGTTACAATCTTAAGTTTCAAAAGGTAATAGAATCCGCTATAATCAGCAAGTGCTATATGTCCTTTGGGGCTAACCCAGACTGAGAAGTTGGGGCTCTCTTGCCTATGGCTAGAAACACCTGGCCTCCCAAAGTCATAGGGCTCGTCTACACTTGAAACACTACAGCTGGTTCTCCCATTGGCATAGTCAATCCACCTCCTGAGAGGCGGTAATTAGGTTGATGGAAGAATTCTTCTGCCAACCTAGTGCTGAGTACATTGGGGGTTGGGTTGGCTTATTGACATCACTCGGGGGTATGTATTTCTCACACCCGGATTGACTTAATTTTTGAGTGTAGATCTGGCCCCAGTAGCACAGAGATGATCAGTTCATTCTTGTGAGGGGTTTTAGTCTCTTCTTTCCGTACGCTTTCGGCCGCAAGCTCAGCTGATGAGAGGAGTTCCTTACATGACCCATCTTCACAGGGAAGAGGCAGAATATCAACTAAAATCTTTTGTCTTTCTGTTGACAGAAATTCCAGTTGCAACGTCCTACAATAGTCCATCTGGGATCAGTGGACCTTTCCTTTTAGAAAGGGATCAGTCTCTCCCCTTCTGATCTGGGCCAAGTGGTCTCTTCCACCTTTTTCTGCCCAGCAAACGGAAAGTTCTGTGCCTCGAATCCCATGGACCCAACCACCCTCTCTTGGTTGCCTAGCAACCCTGACTCATTCGCTGCCCCCTACTTTTGAATTTTCAAATTTCACAATTGCCGCTATCTCCGGGAGGTCAAGTAAACTGCCCTTTCCCCGTGATAGTCACAGACCCAATGGTCACTGGCCGAGTCAAGCAAACAGACTTGCCCCCTGTCAAAAATATGACCTTTCTTGAAAAGTTTGAAGTTGCTCTCACCAGCTTTCTGACTCTTTATTCCACTGACCTCTGTGGTAATATAAAAGAGGAGTTAGAGTTTCTCAAATGCATTTACAAAGAAACCGTTGGCCCCAAACTACTCTCGCGGTTTCATTTACTAAATAAGCTGAATGAAGGCTCTCAGCAGAGCCCCTTCCCCAATGTGGTTGTTGCACTTGGCATATTTTGCTGAATACCAGCACCTGCGGCCAGCGCGGAAAAATCATTTAGAGTGCTCAGAAGTGTGAAGGACTCCCACTGTGCAACTATGAGTCAGTCAAGAGTTAACGGCCTAGCAACACTTGCAGTTGAAAGTGATCTGGCAAGATTGGTCAATTTCAATAACATTATTGATTCATTTACTGCAAAAAAACGCAGCAAAACGCTGCTATAAGTTGAAAATCTTAAAATAAATTGTACAGAGGCTCCTTTTATTTTTCTAGGTTCTTCACTCCAGTCTTTATTACCACAGACTGGCAGTATTCTTGTGGATTATATTTAGCTTGTACTTCAGGCTTTTATTCATCATCTCTTTGCTTGTATTCATCAGTCAAATTTATTTTTTTCTGGTGCTAGTGATACGTTATTTACACAGATGTTACAGATGTTTTGGAGGCCCCCTGAGATTAGGGCCCTGGTGCTCCTGGTGTAGAGTCAGTTATACGGCAGAACTGTGCCTTTGCTGTTATAGCTTGTTTCTCTTTGGGGTGGGGGTGGAATAAGCTATACCGGTAGGGTGTGGGCTCCGGGAGGGAGTTTGGGTGTGGGAGGGGACTCTGGGCTGGGGCAGGGGGTTGGGGTGTGGATGGGGGTGTGGGCTCCGGCTGGGGGTATGGGCTCTGGGGTGGGGACAGGGATGAGGAGTTTGGCGTGCAGAAGGGGGCTCCAGGCTGGGGCAGCGGGTTAGGGTGTGGGGGGGGGTGAGGGTTCCGGCTGGGGGTGTGGGCTCTGGGGTGGGGACAGGGATGAGGAATTTGGGGTGCAGAAGGGGGCTCCGGGCTGGGGTAGGGGGTTGGGATGCGGAAGGGGGTGCGGGCTCCAGCTGGGGGTATGGGCTCTGGGGTGGGGATGGGGATGAGGAGTTTGGGGTGCAGAAGGGGGCTCCGGGCTGGGGCAGCAGGTTAGGGTGTGTGTGGGGGTGAGGGCTCCGGCTGGGGGTATGGGCTCTGGGGTAGGGACGGGGATGAGGAGACTCATCCACCTCCAGGGTGGTGAAACACTGGAATGCGTTACCTAGGGAGGTGGAGGAATCTCCTTCCTTGGAGGTTTTTAAGGCCTGGCTTGACAAAGCCCTGGCTGGGATGATTTAGCTGGGAATTGGTCCTGCTTTGAGCAGGGGGTTGGACTAGATGACCTCCTGAGGTCCCTTCCAACTCTGATATTCTATGATTCTATGAGGGGTTTGGGATGCAGAAGGGGGATCCGGGCTGGGGCAGGGGGTTGGGGTGCGGAAGGGGGTGCGGGCTCCGGCTGGGGGTGTGGGCTCTGGGGTGGGACCAGGACCAGTAAAATGCTCCCAGCATAGGCATGGCCATAGGAACTGTGCCTCAACAGAGCAGGGTCTTAGGCGCAGACCCTCAGAGCTAGTTAGCTGTCTAACTCCCATTGATTTCAAGGGATCTTGGGCCCCATTGTCTAACAAAATTAGCTGTTAGCCCAGTAACGGGCTATGGAGCATGGCTGAGCAGGTCTAATTCCATCCAGTAGAGGGCAGTGGTGCTCACTTACACAGTCGCTCATACCCTTGGTGTATCAACCTCCTTTTCTTTCCGGCTAGTTATATGCAGCTGCCACACACTGGGGGGAAGGGGAAGCTAATATTTGCTCATTGGATGCTGCATTCATGAAATTCCTCATCTCCCGAAAGCTTCAGCCCAGTCTGAATCAGCACAGAGCACGGCTGACAGGTGAGGAATGATTCCTTGCTCTGTAGCCTCTCCTGCTGCAATCGGGAGCAATTCCACATCCAGGCAGGCTCTCTCCTTAGCCATCCTAGACATATTTCTAAACCGGCCAGCAGGCTCCCTCATCCCTCTTTGACACCTGCTTTCCCCTGACAGTCACTGTCTCTCCCTCCCCCATCGCTCTATGCCTCCCTCCCCTCCCTCAACCATTGGTTGGCATCATATTCATTTCCCAACGATCTTTATCTGTGCCGAGTGGGAAAAAAAAACAGTTTCAGATTTGCACATCAAAAGGAGGCCATGCCTGCTATCGGGAAAATTAATAAGAATTAAGAACCTTTCAAAAGCTGTGCAGTCCGATCTTCGAAATGGAACCAATTAAAAATATTCTTGACTTAGAAATGCTCCTGTGTGCTTTGGGTCCAGGCTGAATAGGCCTTTTCACTGATGAAAGAATCTATTTTCCCCCTATTCAGACAATCAGGGAAACTTCAAAATACCATTTTCTTAGGAAGGTGCAGACTAAAATTCTTGCCACGGAAGACCCCTCTTATGAGCTTCAGAGAATTGTCTGATAAGAAAATAATGCAAGATAATCTTAAGTACTGGAATGTGACAAACTAGAAAAACAATTTGTTTATATGCAATAAAAAACAACAAAATCCTTCATGATACAGCTTCAAATAGAAAAATGTGCCAATCTCTGAAAATGGGCTTTGTTTAAAACATAAAAATGCGTGTTCTGGAACCTGATGCCACAGAATTTATTTTTGAACATGTTTTTATTTAGCTTTGTGTATATTATTTACTTACTTGTTTTGTCCTTTTAGAAAACCTGAGCTGGTTATTACAACTGCATTTCATGAGCTCTCAGTGTTCCAATATCAAGAGGAAACACATACAATAGCAGCACAAATAATAGAGTCTGAAGTAAAAATAAAAGAGCGAGAGAGGGAGAGAGCGATGGAAGAAAATGTAGGTTAGTGATTGAAGCCAGGGAGTGTACCTCAAGGTTCCTAGGTCTGCCACTGACTCACTGTGGAACCTTGGGTAAGTCCCTTAAACTCACCCAGTGCCCCAGTTTGCTCATCTGTACAATGGATCTAATCATACAGTACTTACCAGACCTAATTAACAGGAGGGCTGTGAGGCTTTATTAATTAATGTTCCTGAAATGTGTTGAGATCTTTGATTGATAGGCGTTAGCTAAGTGCTATTTCTATTAATTTGTATAACATTGCATATGTGCGGGGCACTCTGCAAAGCAGATGATCCCTCCTGCAAAGTGCTTGCAATCTAAGGCCCCAGTCTGGCAAACACATAGATACATGATTGGTGTCCATCCATTGATGGCACTGCTCACGTGCGTAAAGTTACTCTTGAGAATGTTTGCAGGATCGGGGCCTAAGGTAACTCAGTTCCCATCTCCCTCCTAAGTGCTGCCCAAGCCTCATCGCTCTTTTATCAGAACTAGCCAGTGTCCAAAGGGTAGTGAAATATTTCTAATGGTCAGAGGATCAATCTGGAGAAGCATCCAAAATGTATTTTGAGGGTATCTCTACTTACCCCAACGCCTCTGACCGGGAAATCTGATGAGAAGAGACTTTCTAATGTGAGGCCCAGTGCCCCCTCACTCTGGCTGGTTGGGATATCCCAGGAGGATCTTTGTTGTTGTTATTACTTTGCAGCTAAAACAAAGAAGTGGAGAAACAGCATGAAAAAGAACACTGGGAAAAAAAAAAACCCTAATGTTCTCCGATCTCCGCTGAGGTTCAGTCCAGCTTTGGGTGACGACGCAGGGCAGTGTTTACTCAATGTGAGTCCAGTCTAGCGCAGAGGCATTAGCTATGGAGTCCTGGACAAATTACAAACTGGTGATTACCTTTGGCTCATCTCACCTCTCCTGGGATTTTTGATAGCATACAGTATTCATCGCCTCCTGCCCTCAGCTGTTTTGCAGTGTTATTGTGCAGATCTTTGTGTGAAACTAGGGGTACGTCTTCACTACCCGCCGTATTGGCGGGTAGCAATCGATTTATCTGGGATCGATATATCGCGTCTCGTTAAGACATGATATATCGATCCCCGAACGCGCTCACCGTCGACTCTGGAACTCCACTGGAGCGAGTGGCGGTAGTGCAGTCGACGGAGGAGCCGCGGCCGTCGATCCCGCGCTGTGTGGACCCCAGGTAATTCGATCTTAGATACTTTGACTTCAGCTATGCTATTCGCGTAGCTGAAGTTGCATATCTTAGATCAATCCCCTCCCCCCCAGTGTAGACCAGCCCTAGGTGGTCTACTGGTAGTTTTGGGGACTGGGTTTCAGAACTCCTGGGTTCTATTCCCTCCTCTGATGCTGATCCCTTGTGTGACCTTGCACCAGTTACTCAAATCCTCTGTACTCCCAACTGCCGAGCTCTAGCTTGAGACTTGTATCTTACTTGTAGTGAGGCGAAATTCATTAGTGGTTGTACAGTGCTTTGAGATCCACACACAGACGGCATCAAAGAGGTGGAATTATTATTTTATTCTAGACAGTCTGTAAAACATGGTAGACTCCTTGGAGATGAAAGACAATATATAAATGTAGAAAGCGTCTGATGAAGTGGGCATTCAGCCACGAAAACGTATGCTCCAATACTTCTGTTAGTCTTAAAGGTGCCACAGGAAAAAAAAATGCTTTTTACAGATTCAGACTAACACGGCTACCCCTCTGATACAATATATAAATGTAGGTTATTGCCTATAATACAGATGACTACGCTGGAAATGAATGACAGTATCACATGATATCCGTAGCAAGCCTTTTGAATTAAATATTCCCAAAGGGCGCACAACAGAAAGGGAAACACTTGCAATTGTGATGCAATAATTTCTCAACATTACCTGAAATACCTGGTGGAGAAATGGGGCTGTAGATGAATAAAGTAACCTTCAGGCTGGTGGAGGTGTGCGAATGCTAAACCGTAGCCCTTTACCACAGCATGCAGCGCACTCATCCTCGACTGGAGCCTGCCAGATATTCATTCCGATCACACAGAAAAGTTCAGAAATGTCATGTTTCCTCCAAGGCTATCACCTTTTTGCTGAGCAGAAACTGTATCTAAATTTCATCTTTGCGAGCACAATTAGGCTCAGATCTGGGCTGGGTGATGGGTTCCAAACCCCCTTCCATTTGCAACAGTGCACATAGATCACAAAATGCAGCAAGGTTTGGAACTAGGGCTGTCGACTGATCACAGTTAACTCATGCGATTAACTCAAAAAAATTAATCGCAATTAAAACAATTAATCTTGATTAATCGCAGTTTTAATCGCACTGTTAAACAATAGAATACCAATTGAAATGTATTAAATATTTTTGGATGTTTTTCTACATTTTCAAATATATTAATTTCAATTGCAGCATATACAAAGTAGTATACAAAGTAGAGAGTGCTCACTTTATAGTGTTATTTTTTATTACAAATATTTGCACTGTAAAAATAGCAAACAAAAGAAATAACATTTTTCAGTTTGCCTCATACAAGTACTGTAGTGCAATCTCTTTTGGCGAAAGTGCAACTTACAAATGTAGAATTTTTTGTTACATAACTGCACTCAAAAACAAAACAATGTAAAATTTTAGAGCCTACAAGTCCACTCAGTCCTACTTCTCGTTTAGCCAATCACTAACACAAACAAGTTTGTTTACATTTACGGGAGATAATGCTGCCCGCTTCTTATTTACAATGTCACCTGAAAGTGAGAACAGGCATCCTCATAGAACTTTTGTAGCAGGCATTGCAAGGTATTTACATGCCAGATATGCTAAACATTTGTATGTTCCCTCATACTTTGACCACCATTCCAGAGGACATGCTTCCATGCTGATGATGCTCATTAAAAAATTAATGCATTAATTAAATTTGTGAATTCCTTGGGGGAGAATTGTATGTCTCCTGCTCTGTTTTACCCGCATTCTGCCCTATAGTTCATGTTATAGCAGTCTTGGATGATGACCCAGCAAATGTTGTTCATTTTAAGAACATTTTCACAGCAGATTTGACAAAACACAGAGAAGGTCCCAATGTGAGATTTCTAAAGATAGCTACAGCACTCGATCCAAGGTTTAAGAATCTGAAGTGCCTTCCAAAATCTGAGAGGGATGAGGTGTGGAGCATGCTTTCAGAAGTTTTAAAAGAGCAACACTCTGATGCAAAAACTACAGAACCCGAACCACCAAAAAAGAAAATCAACCTTCTGCTGGTGGCATCTGACTCAGCTGATGAAAATGAACATGGGTCGGTCCGCACTGCTTTGGATGGTATCGAGCAGAACTCATTATCAGCATGGACGCATGTCCTCTGGAATGATGGTTGAAGCATGAAGGGACATATGAATCTTTAGTGCATCTGGCACATAAATATCTTGCAATGCCAACTACAACAATGCATGTGAACGCCTGTTCTCACTTTCAGGTGACATTGTAAACAAGAAGCCAGCAGCCTTATCTCCTGCAAATGTAAACAAACATGTTTGTCTGAGCGATTGGCTGAACAAGAAGTAGAACTGAATGGACTTGTAGGCTCTAAAGTTTTACATTGCATTCAAAAATAAAACAGTTATTTTTTTGTACATAATTCTACATTTGTAAGTTCAACTTTCATGATAGAGATTGCACTATAGTACTTGTATTAGGTGAATTGAAAAATACGATTACTTTTGATTTTTATAGTGCAAATATTTGTAATAAAAATAAATATAAAGTGAGCACTGTACACTTTGTATTCTGTGTTGTAATTGAAATTGATATATTTGAAAATGTAGAAAATATCCAAAACAATTTAAACAAATGGTATTCTATTATTGTTTAACAGTGTGATTAATTGTGTGATTCATTTTTTTTAATTGTGCGATTAATCACGATTACTTTTTTTAATCGCTTGACAGCCCTAGCTTTAACGATGCTGCAGGAAGGCAGCGTGGCCTCCCTCTGGACTTGAGGGTGAGGGACCACTACCCTCTCCCTGGTGGGAGGAGCCAAACCCACTCTGCCCCCCTCGCCAGAAATACGGGGTGGGGCAGGAAGTGTAAAGGGAAGGTCCAGCGGCTCAGTTGAGGCTGCACCAGGGGAGGAGGTGGATGTCTCTTCTAGGGAGCCAAGTCCTCTGCAGGACCTGGACCAGCAGCCAAGCAGACCAGTTCCCTACTGAGCAAAAAGACAGAGTGAGGTGGCAAGACAGAGCCCCAGCTTGATGGAGCAATGCCAACTAAGTGTGGTGGGAAGTAGCCCAGGAGAACCAAACTTTGGTCAGGTTGTGCTGCCAGGAAGCAAGACAGTGGATTTTGGTTTCCCCACTGGTCCAGTGGTGGGACCACCTGTCCCTAACAGGACTCTGGGCTGTGACCTGGTGGAGTAGGGTGGGCTCAGGTCCCCCTATCCTCTTTGCTGCTATCCCATATCTGTGGATTGGCAACACACTCACCCCAGACCTGAAGGCATGTGCCTTGATTGTTGGTTGCCCCAGATAGCGGAGCCTGAGCACGAATTGGTTACTTGATGCAGTGAGTTGGAGTGGCCTCCATTCCCAGTTGAGAGTGTGGGATCACTACAGATGCATCTTCATCCAGCCCGTCTTCCTGGCTGTTTGCAATTTCTATTGTTCTGGGAGATTCACATCTCCCTACAGCCATGTAAGGCACATACCATCTCAGTGTCACTTTAGGACCAGTCAGTGAAATTCAATTAAATGCAAAAGCCTAGACGAGTCTGTCAGAGTTTCAAGTGCTTTTCAATTTTCGACTTTTCAATTTTTGAAATTCCCCAGAACCCTGATGTCTCGGGGTCATTTAAACAGTTGCCAATTGAGAAAGAACCAGAGAGGTTTTCTTCTGGGGCCCTGAACTCTCGCCTATAAAGAGAATCTCTCTCCAGGAGGCTGCATTTTGGGAAAGAGGAAATTGTTTGGTTGACTAATTAAGTTTGATTGGATCCTTATCACATATTTTGATCTTGCTACACCTGATACTGAAAGAACAAAAGTGAATTTCTGCACTGCAGGCTGTTTCTTTTAACGTTGCTGCACACCCAGGCTTTTGCCACTTAATGATAAAGATCATTCTGTACTTAGAATAACTGACAACTCCTCCATAGTCAAGAATATAATGAAAGTTACCGTAATTCACTGAGTTTTTAGATTGCAATGCACAGTAATTCAACACTCCTCTGTTCCTCTAAATCTGTTGATAAGATGCCACTTAGCTGTTGTCTTTATTGGTCAGATCTTGCACATCGTCCTCTAAAGAGGGTACAGTTTGTGGTCCCTTGCACCAGTCTAGGCCTTAAACCCATCCTGGGAAATCTGCCTCTATATTTACATATGGTAGATGCTAGCCTGGGAAAACTGTAGCATCTTTTTCAAGTTGTGTTTCTGGAGAAATCAGAGTACATGCTAAGTTGACCTATCCAGGAAGGGAGAACTTGTTTTTATAAAATATCGCAGCGATGTGGTGAGAGCATTTAGGATGTGTTTCAGATGATCTATTGCAATATCAATATACTGTATGTTATAGCTACTATAACAATCCCTTTAACAATACCTGCAGGCATTGTATTGTACATTGCTCCAATCTTAATTGCTTTAGCTCACCAAAGATGCAATTTCAGAGTAAAGAGGATGTGTTCATAGGGAAGAAAATGTTTCTAAAGTCTTTTGTGCAGTGGGAACACAACAGCCAGTGGATGCTGTCTGAAGGCCCAATCCAGCTCCCTTTACAATAAATGTAAAGAGTGGGATTAGGTCCTTGGTGCATAACTCTGATACCAGAGGAACACATGAAATTTCAGGAGCAGAAAAGTGCCACCTAGTCCAACATGTTAAGGGGGTTAAGGAGAATAAACAGGGATTCTGCCAGGAACAAGATGTCCTGGGGAGAAGCTCTATCCATCAATGAATGAAAGGGTGTTGAAATTCTCAATGATTCAGAAAAATAGATGGAATCTGGAACTCCTTTTTCAAATCTGTCAGGCGTAAGAAAAACAGAGGAAAAAAGTTAGAGTGCTTAGGAATTAAGGAAGGCTCTATAAAAACAGTGATTTGTAAAGAGCAGATAAAGGAATATTTGGGAAATTTGAATGTGCGGGAATCCACCATTTGGGACAGGATTTCATGGTATTAAAGGAGCTAGTTAGCAATCAGAATTGTATTTATGTATCAAGCAGAGCTGGGACTGGGGGACTGGAGGTAAACTAATGTACAACTGATTTGCCAAGTAGGAAAGAGCAGTGGTCATGCCAGGTACTACTGGCCCATAAGTCTAACTTTTATCCCTACTAATGCAATGGAATCGCTATAGACATTCTCCAGGGTAACAGAAACGTGAGGAATGAGCATTGACTACAAGAGGGACCACTCATGAATAAAGATAGTCATGTGGATAGTCGTTTGCAGGTTCACCACTTCCTCAGATGTCTGTCTTATCAATTCGACTCTGTGCTTTAGCTGCTACTCAAAGCCCAGGAGCCGCTGAAACCCTGAGCTGTCCTGTTAATAGGCCGGACTTTAACTAAATGAGAGACTGGAACCTACTATGTCTTCAAGTAGATTTCCCATCAAAATAAGCTGTGTTTAACCCTTGATTCTTGGCTGGGAAGCAGGGGATGACCACACATCTGTGATGTTGCATGATTTAGACAAGCAAACCCACTTCTTTCAAACAAAGCACCACCATTATAATTCTTGGACCACAACAGGCAACATGAGACAGGAGACTAAGGCCCTGATCCAGGAAAGCGTTCCTATTCAGGGCACCCCTGGAGCACATGTTTAAATGCCATTCATGCTTGAGTGTTTTCCTGAGTTAGGACCAAAGAGAGAAGGCAGCAGCTTTGCCAAGATCTGGGAGGATTTGTGAGCCCACTTGGAAGTTCAGCAGAAGAAACCTGTGCCATTGCGGACATAGCCCCAGACCCCCCAAGCCCTGCTCCTGAGAAGCGAGGTGACAGCCAGCCAGTGCCCCAGCGCAGCTGCCTGTATAGCCACGCAGGGAACTTGATTTTACAGCTTATTTCACAACCACTCAGTAGGTCTTTGCCAAACCCCTCTGTGACTTCACACAAATGTAACATGCAGCTCTCGGGTCCCTTTCATCTCAGCAGAACCCTTAGGGGGTCCCACCCCATCAGCCACTAGGAAACGAAGCCACGTGAATTCTAGTGCACAGTTGCTAGGGAGTCTAGTCTACAGAATCTAGTCTTGAATGGACCCTAAAATTGTGACAACTTTATGCCTAGAAAAGGTGGTTTAGTCCATTTTAATGGATTGTAAAAGCGCCCTTTGAGCCATATGCAGTTTGATTCATAGCAGCTGAAGCTTGCTGTACACACACTGTACCAGTATAACTATGCCAGTTAGGGGGTGACTTTTACCAATATAGTGAGACCAGTGATACCCCTAAGATGGACACAGTTATAGAGGTACAAACGTGCTTTGCACCAGTGTAGCTTATTCCCCTTCCTGTACAGTAATAGCGATACCAGTGTGAGCACGTTTATGCTGGTAGGGCTGCATTCGCACGAGGAGGGGTTGTACTGATTTAACTATACCAGGATTGTGAAAAAGTTCAACTTTGGAGAGTTGTCTAAGCCCTAAGGCAGCTGGCTTTACAGGTGCTAGAAGTCTGCCCCTGTTAGTGCTTATCACTAAGGCTACGATTTAGTCACAGAGGTCGCAGAAGTCATGGAATCTGTGACTTCCAGCGACTTCTGTCACTTCAGCCTGCGGTGGTCGGGACCTGTAGGGTCCCCCGCTGCCCGTGGGGGCAGGGAGCTGCAGGGTACCTCTGCCACCTCTGGTGGCCCCCGGAGTTCCAAGCTGCCGCGGGCGGCAGAGTACCCCGAGCTCCCAGCCACCGGTGGGGGAACCCCCAGAGCTCCCATCTGCCACAAGTTGTGGAACCTCCAAGCTCCTGTCTGCCACCGGTGGTGGGGGCCCCTGGAGCAGCAGGTGGCGGGCGGAACCCCCGAGCCCCTGGCCGCCATGGGCAGTGGGGGAACGCTGCAGCTCCTGGCCGCCGTGGGTAGTGGGGAACCCCCAGAGCTGCAGGCAGCAGGGGCACCCCACGGCTCCCAGCTGCTGAGGGTGCCTCCTAGCCCCTGTGCAGCTGACCAACTTCAGGCAGTGTCGGGATCCGCAGGTCCCCGTTCTGTCAGGGACATTTTTAGTAAAAGTCACGGACAGTTCACAGCTTCCATGAATTTTTCTTTTTTGCCGGTCATCTGTCCGTGACTTTTACTAAAAATATCCATGACAAAATCTTAGCCTTACTTATGATGGGATTCAGTGCAAATCACCTGTAGTGACCAAGAGAGAAAACACTCTGGTGCTTTACCAGTGGTTCTCAACCAGGGGTACACGTACCCGGGGGGTACGCAGAGGTCTTCCAGGGGGTACGTCAACTCATCTACATATTTGCCTAGTTTTACAACAGGCAAAGCAATACCGCAGTCAGTACAAACTAAAATTTCATACAGACACTGACTTGTTTATACTGCTCTATGTACCACACACTGAAATGTAAGTACAATATTTAGATTCCAATCAACTTATTTTATAATTATATGGTAAAAATGAGAAAGCAAGACATTTTTTAGCAATAGTGTGCTGGGACACTTTTGTGTTTTTATGTCTGATTTTGTAAGCAAGTAGTTTTTAAGTGAGGTGAAACTTGGGGGTATGCTAGACAAATCAGACCCCTGAGAGGGGTACAGCAGTCTGGAAAGGTTGAGGGCCATTTACCTCACCTGTTTCGTACAACAGATTCTGAGGCGTGATTCAAAGCCTGGCTGTGTCTGAGCCCTAGAGAATTAAGATCTCCCTGTCTCCAGTGCAGCTTTACTTCAAAGGTAAAAACCAAGGGCTTGGAAGAGAAATACTTCTGTGTGAAGCTGCTCACAATTACTTAACTGCCTACAACGACCTCTCCCTTGTCCCAAGACACAGCTCTTTTAGGGGGAGTTTGCTGCAATTCCTCCTATCTCAGATTCCCTTTGTGGGTACCTTTCTCTGTGGGAAATCTCGTCACTTCTTAGCTGGCAGTTCCTGACCAGGCCCCAGAGGTATCAAGGTTCTGGAGATTTAATTAAAGACACCTCAGCAGAAAAGCACAGAGACTCAGGGAAATTATTCCCTGGTAAATTAGGAACATTACTATGGTTTGCTAACTCATGACAAATGTTGAGAGGGGCCAAATGATAGCTGGGACCGTGACCTTCCATTTGCAAAAACAATGATGCTTCTAGCTCGTCAAGATTCAGCCCCAATGGTGCTGATTCTGTGGGTGATCAAGGCCTGGAGCACCCAGAGGAAAAAAAATGGTGACTTCTCAGCACCCACTGATGATCACAGAATATCAGGGTTGGAAGGGACCTCAGAGATCATCTAGTCCAACCCCCTGCTCAAAGCAGGACCAATCCCCAGACATATTTTTACCCCAGTTCCCTAAATGGCCCCCATAAAGAGTGAGCTCACAACCCTGGGTTTAGCGGGCCAATGCTCAAACCACTGAGCACCTCCCCACCCCAATTACTTCCTGCCTGCAGATGATCAGCTGTTCAGTGGTGGGCAGGCATTGCTGGGTGGGAGGGGGAGGAGCGGGGGGCAGGAAGAGGTGGAGCGAAAGCAGGGCATGCTTGGGGAAGGGGGCAGGGTGGGAAGAAGTGAGGTGGGGAGCAGAGCGGGGGGTAGGAAGAGAAGGGGCAGGGGTGGGGCCTTGGGGGGAAGAGGTGGAGTGTGGGCAGGTCCTGGGTCAAACATCCCCGGGGAAATGAGAAAGTTGGCAGACCAGGTGCCAAGGCCCCTAGACCTCCCAGAACACTGACAGGCATAGCTGGAAACCAGTCTGGCTCACGTGTGTTTGTATTGTTAAAATAAGTATTCGATGTATTAAAATGTGGTGAGTGTTTAGACTCTGTGAAATGCTTGTCAGTTGTGCTGCCCGCATTAATCTCACTTACAATCGCTGCATCCCTGTGATAAGTTAATATTTAAGTATTTTCTCTGTAACTATATAAGTGTTTGCTCTAAAACTGTAAAGCCCCACAGTCAGAAGCGAAGCATTACCAAGTGTGAAACACTAGTTTCCCACAAGAGGTGTAGTCTCCTAGACACCAGACGAACCATTGTGGAACATCAGTGGACAAAAGACTTTGTTGAGTGCTCCCTACACACCCATGAAGAGGAGACGTGCACAAGCACAAGTCCCATCAGCTTGAACTCTAGGGGAAGGGAATAAAAACTCTTGTCAAAAAGAAATTGTTCTCTCTATGATGCTTAGACTCTGAGGGGCAAGACTTACTAAGCATAAGCAAGAGATCCCCAGTGCTTGGTATGGGTTAGACCAAAAGGACATCTAGCGCTTACTTCTTATAGAAGTTTCTATTACCTTTTAGAACCTAAGACTGTAACTTGTTTGTGTGCGTATGTTTACCTGCTTTAACCTTGTAAATAACTCTCATTTCTTTTTTTTAGCCCATAAATCTTTACTTAATTTATTATAGGATTGGCTGCAAGCATTGTCTTTTGGTGTGAGATCTGAGGTGCAATTGACTTGGGGTAAGAGACTGGTCCTTTGGGACTGGGAATAACCTGAATATTGCTGGGATTCATGGTGTATGGGACCAGCTATCACATGGGCAGGCTCACCTAGGTGGCGAGACAGATTGGAGTACCCAAGGGGACTGTCTGTAGCTCCATGTTGAGGCCGTTATAGAGCCTGAGGAGTTTACACTCAATACTTGCTTGGTGAATTCCTTGGCAACTTGGTAAATATTAAATTCCATGGCTGCAACTGATGGGAGCCTCTGGGGCCTGATGTCAGGAGTGGAGCAATTAACACCTCTTATTGTTTCAGGCTCTTTGCAGACTCAGGCAGGCTGAAGCAGTTACACTCAGGGTATATCTACACTACAGACACTACAGTGGCACAGCTGTGCCGCAGTAGTGCGGTAGCACGGACACGTCGTACAGCAGTGGACTAGGGTTTTCCATTTCTGTAGTTAATCTGCCCCCTCAAGAGGCAGTAGCTAGGTTGACAGAAAAATGTTTCCATTGGCCTAGTGGTGTCTATGCTAGGGCCTATGTCGGGTTGACTGTGTCTCTCAGGGGTGTGATTCTTTCACACCCCCGAGTGATATCATTTTGTAGTCCCAAGTTTTATGTGTAAACCAGGCCTCAATTCACATTTTCAAGATTAACTCCACAAACAGAAGGGCTTGAAGTATAGTTTCCTCAAATGAAAGCTGAGACTCTAGAGCACAATTTTGCTGCAAGGGGTGAATTTCTTGCCAATTTCCATGGGCACTGAATCGCGTACGATGCAGGCCTGCTGTCTTCCATTAGGATCCCATTATCGGTACATGTGCTACATATGGTGAGATTATTTTAAGAGCATCTTGGGGCAAAGGCTGACAATTTAGTTCTCAAGTCACAGCTTGAAAAATATTTTCCTTTCATATAAATGTTGCAACCTTAATAATGTAGATATTTTTTACAGGATTTAAATTCTGATTAGAAGAGCTTTAATTTAATTACCCATGTTTGCAAATTTCTTATTTAGAAATAATTCATGACTCTGTTAATATTAGAAAGGTGACCAGCTGCTGAAATGTGGACATTTAATCTGCTGATTTGTTTTTAATTTGTACAGGAAACATTCGTGGATATTTAGAGAGATATTAACCTTTCCTTTCTACGGCATACATTTGTGGCGTGATGGATCTGTGCAGAGTTGGGGCACTCAAGTGAAAATAGATTTGTAAACATATTATTTTCTTCTAGAAAAGCACGCATATTGATCGTTTGGTTTTCATGTACAAGTGATTCATAGAGCAAAACAATTTTATTTGTCAAAGGGCCATGTAGGCTGTTAGTCAGGATATCACTGACTGGAGCTATTATTTTTCCCCAATTTGCGCTGTCTAGTTTTAAGCAACAGGGTTTCACACCTTCATTGGGATATATTTAATAATCTAATCAATTGTTAATATATTTTTTATCTACAGTAGAACCTCAGAGTTATGAACTGACTGGTCAACCACACACCTCATTTGGAACTGGAAGTACACAACCAGGCAGCAGTGGAGACAAAAAAAAGAAAAGTGCAAATCCAGTACAGTACTGCGTTAAATGTAAATTACTAAAAAATGAAGGGAAATTAAAAAAAAAAAGATTTGACAAAGTGAGGAAACTGTTTCTGGGCTAGTTTCAGTTAAATTAAGATGGTTAAAAGCAGCATTTTTCTTCTGCATAGTAAAGTTTCAAAGCTGTATTAAGTCAATGTTCAGTTGTAAACTTTTGAAAGAACAACCGTAACGTTTTTTGTTCAGAGTTACGAACATTTCAGAGTTACGAACAGCCTCCATTCCCATGGGGTTCGTAACTCTGAGGTTCTACTGTACAGCCTTTCATCCCAAGGTGAAAAAGCAGTCAACAAAAACGTTATTATTTTATTACTAGAGCTGGTGACAAAAGATTTATTTAACATAAGAACAGCCAGACTGGGTCAGACCAAAGGTCCATCTAACCCAGTATCCTGTCTTCTGACAATTGCCAATGCGAGATGCCCCAGAGGGAATGAACAGAACAGTTAAACATCAAGGGATCCATCCCCTGTCGCCCATTCCCAGCTTCTGGCAAACAGAGGCTAGGGACACCCTCCCTGCCCAGCCTGGCTAATAGCCATTGATGGACCTATCCTCCATGAATTTATCTAGTTATTTTTTGAACCCTGTCTTGGTCTTTACAACATCCTCTGGCAAAGAGTTCCATAGGTTGACTGTGCGTTGTGTGAAGAAATACTTCCTTTTGTTTGTTTTAAACCTGCTGCCCGTTAATTTCATTTGGTGACCCCTAGTTCTTGTGTTATGTGAAGGAGTAAATAACACTTCCTTATTTACATTCTCCACACCTGTGATGATTGTATAGGCCTCAATCATATCCCCCCCTTAGTTGTCTCTTTTCCAAGCTGAAAAGGCCCAGTCTTGTTAATCTCCCCTCATACAGAAGCTGTTCCATACCCCTAATCATTTTTGTTGCCCTTTTCTGAACCTTTTCCAATTCCAATATGTCTTTTTTTGAGATGGGACGACCACATCTGCACGCAGTATTCAAGATGTGGGTGTATCATGGATTTATACAGAGGCAATATGATATTTTCTGTCTTATTATCTATCCCTTTCTTAATGATTCCCAACATTCGGTTTGCTTTTTTGACTGTCACTGCACATTGAGTGGATGTTTTCAGAGAACTATCCAAAATGACTCCAAGATTTCTTTCTTGAGAGGTAGCAGCTAATTTAGATCCCATCATTTTATAGGTACAGTTGGGATTATGTTTTCCAATGTGCATTACTTTGCATTTATCAACACTGAATTTCATCTGCCATTTTGTTGCCCAGTCACCCAGTTTTGTGAGATCCTTTTGTAATTCTTTGCAGTCTGCTTTGGATTTAATTATTTTGAGTAGTTTTGTATCATCTGCAAATTTTGTCACCTCACTGTTTACCTTTTTCCAGATCATTTATGAGTATGTTGAATAGGACTGGTCCCAGTACAGACCCCTGGGGGACACCACACTTTACCCCTATCCATTCTGAAAACTGACCATATATTCCTACCCTTTCTTTCCTATCTTTTAACCAGTTACCGATCCATGAGAGGACCTTCCTCTTATCCCATGACAGCTTACTTTGCTTAAGAGCCTTTGGCGAGGGACCTTGTCAAAGGCTTTCTAATAGTTTGGTGAGGCATGATTTCCCTTTACAAAAACCATATTGACTCTTCCCCAACAAATTATCTGTCTGATAATTCTGTTCTTTACTATAGTTTCAATCAGTTTGTCCAGTACTGAAGTTAGGTTTACTGGCCTGTAATTGCCAGGATCACCTCTGGAGCCCTTTTAAAAAATTGGCGTCACATTCTCTGTCCTCCGGTCATCTGGTACAGAAGCTGGTTTAAATGATAGGTTACATACCACAATTAGTAGTTCTGCAATTTCACATTTGAGTTCCTTCAGAACTCTTGGGTGAATCCCATCTGGTCCTGGTGACTTATTACTGTTTAGTTTATCAATTTGTTCCAAAACCTCCTCTAATGACACCTCAATATGGGACAGTTCTTCAGATTTGTCACCTAAAAAGAATGTCTCAGGTTTGGGAATCTCCCTCACATCCTCAGCTGTGAAGACGGATGCAAAAGACCATGGAAAATGTTGACTATTCATCAAAAATTGAAAATTTAAATATTTTGGCTCAAAATGGTAATATTTGGATTTGGAAGTGCTGTCACAGTGCCTTGTGGGAGCTATAGATGGGGACCTCCCGCTTCCATTCTCCTCTATGGGCTGGGCTCCAGGGCTGCACTACATCAGGTGATGGGAGTCAGTGCACCATGGGAATCCCATGGCTGTCATGCATCCTAGGAGAGGAAGTTGGCTGGGAAGCTCAGCCTGTAGAGAATGGAGACATGAGGCAACTGAACTCCCATGAGTCACCATGGCAGCATATCTAAATCAAAAGATTTTGATTTTTCAGCCCAAAACATTTTAGTTTTTGCTTGTTTCGTTTTTGACGAAAAATAAGAATTTTCTTGGGAAACAGATACTTTTTGCAAAAGATTTCACTTTGTGGAAAACCCAATTTTCTGTCAAAACTCAGTTCTGAGGGAACATTTCCACCCAGCCCTACTTATTACATACTTAGGGCCTGATCCAGCACACACCCAAGGGAGTAATTCTGCTCCCAGGCGTTGTCCCTCTGAAGCGAAAGGGACGACTCCCATACCTGTTACTCCCAGATGTTAAGTCGTCCCTATGTACATGTGGGAATCACTTCATCACTGAAATACAGTCACGTCTTGGGTGGAGAGTAGCAGCTTTTGAAGTGCACAACAGTGATCAACAGTGAGGACAAGAAGTGCAGAGGAATACTGTCTCCAGCTGGAACCTCGAGGGAGGTGAAGGGAAGCCCAATGCAGTGATCCTAGCTGGAGTTTGACCGGGATGCTCTTGTTTTGGCAGACAGTACCACGGGAGCTAGAGCAGAAGAAACGCAATAGCAGGTGTTCCAGGTAGCTCCCCACATCACCGGTGAGGGAGAATGTTAGACCCATTAAGGCATCAGCTGTACCATCCTGGGCAACACCAGGTAGCACAACCACCCGAGCTCCAGGCCTACGGGAAGAGCAAGAGACATCTAAACACAGGCAAAGTGACTCGGGCTCTTTGTGCCTTGAGGCTAACCAGACCGCCAGGGACTGCCACATCCCCAGAGAACTGACACACGCCCACCCAGTCACTGACAATGGCAAGCACCAGGCACAGCAAACCCAGCCTCCAGGGAGCAGATCCAACCTAGCAGCAAGACAGGCCTCTTCAGAAGGAGCTGTTTGGGGAATGAACAGTGGCTGGTGGCTTCGAAAGCCAGCCAGGGTCAGGGGCAGCCATCGCCGTCACGTGTCCAACCCTCTGACCTCCATTCGTTAGCTGGCTGTGTTAGTTTATGGGTACTGATGTGGGCTGCTATGACATTGTATTGGCATTTAATTTGCAAAAGAGAAATAGAAGGCGTGGTGGGGGGGGGTGGAGTGGTGGTGCGGGAGCTGTAGCAGCAGCCCCTGCAGCTGGTGGAGCCTGCCCCCGCCATATTACTGGAGCCAGTAAAACAAGACCAGATTCTTTCCAGTGCTTCTGTGTGTCCCGCACCCATTACACCACTGCCTGAGTTTCTGTTCAAGTACAATGGCGAGGAGCGTGCTATACTGGTGAGTACAGACAGACACATGTATAAAAGCCAGGCTCACTTTCTCATTGAATTTCTCTTATTTATGGCCTTGCACTTCGTTTCCACGGTAACACTCTATAAAGATTTATAGCCAGCAATAATTGCTCTCCATTTTACCACTTCTTTTTAATTTGAGACCCATTAGATTCATTTACCCATTGATATTTATGTGGCTCTTTTCAAGTCCTACCTGCTGTTTGTTCTCTTGATCTTCCCTCCTCTCTTCTCCCTCTCTGCTTAGAGCTGGCATTGCTTTTCCCTTGCTGGATAGCTTTTGCCGGGGTCGGCTTCTGGGCGATCTCAGCTCGGTTATTCTTGAGAGGGCCCAATGCCCCCGATCTCTCCTTCTTCCCTCAAATCCCTGCAGCCGCACCTCTCCCCACACCCTCTCTCACGCTGTTCTCCATTGAGTGTCCTCCTCACCCCACCCAAAGAACACAAGGGCCTTGAGCAACTAGACATCGCTGCTAGAGCAGGCCAGCAGGGAGCGCTGCACCTACTGAATCGCCAGCGATTGCGCCTAACCACAGCTAAAGGCCCCTCCCCAGCCTAAGGGGAGAAGCCTCTGGACCCAGGCATCCAAAGAGTTTGGAGGGCAGCAGATGATAGAACAGGGATCTGAGTGAGGGTCCCAGTGTCAAAAGTAGGGAGCCAGAGAGGGACACAGAGCAGAGAACCCTGGACAGTGCCCACTGCTCCTCAAAGGTGTCCAGGGAGCCAGCGGACTCTGAGGAACTCTGCCCGACTACATGACCTAAGGGAGGAGCAGAAACAGGCCCCCCAGTCACATCGCACCTCCCCATCCAGCTTCCTCCTCCTGGCAAGGTGCCCGGCCGCCCTGGCCAGCGCCAGGAGAAGGATGAGGAGGTCAGGCGACGTTGGGGGTTATGGCTGTGGTGTGCTGGAGGTGCTGCAGTGCGCTAAGCAGAGTGCCTGAGACGAGGCCCAGCAGGCGCCGTAAGGTCCAGCAGCAGCAGCAGCCCCCAGGCATTATGGGAGGCTGGAGAGCTGGGGCAGAGTTTTGCCTCCGTTTTCACTTTGGGTCCTTGTTACTGTCTCCCAATCTCTCCGATTTCTGTTTCCAGCGGTTCTTGGGGCCCTCCCCCACTCCTGCTTGTTCTGAGGGGATAATCTCCCCCTGTCGTGTCACAATTAGTTGAACAGGGCCTGGCCCAATGGTACCTGAGGTCTGCTCTGCACGACAACGGCTTTTAATCCGTTCGGCTATTTCAGAGCAAGGGCTGATACACGAATCAGCAGATCCCTCCCTGCCCCTACCCCGTATAACTCAGTCACAGGAGTGAAGCTAACCAAGACAGGACCCAGTCACCGGCCTCTGCGCATAGCTCCACGTATGACTAGCCCGGGGTCTCCTAGGGGGAGCAGTGAGCAGAGCATGGAGTGTGGCTAACCTCAGGCTGAGTGTACAGAGGCCCCAATGAATAAAATTTAGTAAGTGGCTCAGTTGCATTTTACACACAATGAAACATCACGGCCATTATCAATCGGCTCTGACATCACTGGGACCTGGAGATGGGCTGACGGGTAACCTGATCCACCATGAGAGGATCTGAAGTACTTTACCTTAATTTCCTCCTCACCCGTGTGTTGCCAACTCGGACAATTTTATCATGAGTCTTGCAATATTTGGTGGTGTTCTTAAAACCCCAGCTCCTGGATTCCCGTGATTACATTACGAGACTCTCAGCTGTCATTTAAAAACAAATAGCAAGTTTCTAGCGCTGGTGTCTGCAGAGAAAATCTGGAAAACATGACCTAGCCTAACCTTAAAGGCTCATAAACCAGATCAAAAATAAAAATAACCCCAAGAGATTTTTAAACCAATCTCGTGAATTTTGGGAGCCTGATTCATGAATTTTGAATGCTTAGTGTTAGCTGTATTGCCACCCATTAATATCAAATTCCATAGGGGATAAATGGTCCTGAAGTGGGACATAGGCCGTGGGTATCGCTGAACCTCAACGTTTAAAAAATAATGAATCAGACCCCCCCAAAAATCACGGGATTATTCTTTGAAAGACGAAATAAAGTTTTTTAGCTGCCTTCTGATTTTAGCCTCTCCCTGCCCTGCCCACATGTGCATGTGACAGCCAGCACTGGTGGGAAATGTGACCATGGCCACTGTACTCTGACATCAATTAGCTTTGTGCCCCCTATCCTCCACATCAACTCTGCCCCCCTATCCCACATCTGCCCCTTGCCTCTCAGCTCCCCCTGCTCTCCTGAAGATGGGGGGCTCGTTACACCCTGCCAGGGCAGCACCAAGGGGCTCTCCTCTCCCCTTTCCCAGGCCTTGTGTTGCAGGGCAGAAGGGGATGGGGAGTAGGGGCAGGGCTGCAGGGCTCTTTCTTCTCCTGGCAGTGTGGGACTGTCAGCCGTCCCAGGCTCTGCAGACCCAGTTCTAGTCCCACAGATCTGGAGGAGAGAGAAGAGAGCTCTGCCTGCTTCCTGCAGCTACTCTGATTGGCTGTTCTTCTGCAGGAGGCGGGGACGGGAGGAAGGCAGCCAGTCAGAGAGGGTTTTTCTCTGGGTAGTCCAAAAGCTGCATGTAGGCGGGAGCTTCTGTTCTGGGGTCAATGGCAGACTGGCTCCTGCAGAGGCCAAAATTGGTGGGAGTTGGCGACACCGTGTGCTGGCCCTTTGTACTGGGGGGGGTGGAGGGGGATTTCCCTCCAAAAGTGAGAATGAAGCTCACGTTACTCAAGTATGCATTGAGAGCGAGATGTACCTTGCACATGTGTGTGCACGCACCAGAAGTGGCATTCCCACACTTGCGTTCATGCCACACACCAATTTCACTGTGTTGGTTAAGGGTTTGATTTCCTGCTAAAACAGTGACACCAGTACAATACCGACCGTGGATGCAGTTCTAGCAGTATAACGATGCTTTATACTGATACAGCTTATTCCCCTTCCCTTTACACCGCTATAACTATGTCCACACTAGTGGAGGGGGTTGTGCCTCCGTAACTATATGTGTTTCAACGGTGCAGCTTCTGTGTAGACAAGCCCTAAGTGGTACCTATGTGGATCCCCAGCACAAAGGGTTAATTTCAGCCTCCTTTAGCAGAAATTGGGTTGGTTGGAGGTTCACAGGAAATGAACCCAATAAAATTGTGGGCGCTGCCCAGAGGGAATATGTTTTAAAATGTTGGGTAACACCCAGTTCTGCTTTCTAATTCCAGGGGTTCATTTAGAACTAATTACAAGGAACCGTAATTTGTGGTTGGTGAATATTTGTGACTAAGTGGCTGGCTGTCATGGTGCTACAAACACGTTCACCATCACCACAATAACGATAAATAATTGATTTTTTTGGTTGTCCATCAGTGTTCGCAAGAAGAGAAAATGATTGTTTTGCCAAAAGAGAAACTTTCTCCCTTGAAACACAAAACTTTCAGGGACATCCCGCATCTGGCCCCGATTTGTAAAGTTACCCTGTGGCCCCACATTGCCCTTGCGATGTCCTGATTCTCTGCTCAGCAAGGTTTCCTGGTTATGAGCCGCATGTCTTGGTGCATGGTGTCATCAGATCTCATGCTCGCAACCACCCTGCAAGCAAATGGAATAAGGGGCACTTGCTGGGCTTCCTGTGCTGGGAGAAGGTCCCTCACAGCTGTGCTGCTGCCCGGAGCCAAGGAAAGGGTGGCCAAGCAATCACTCAGCGTCTCGCTGGACTGCTCCTTAGGGCAAGTCTACACCACGCACTATATCAGGACAGGTGCAGCCGTGCTGCTGTAGCACGTCTGATGAAGACATGCTACGCCGAAGGGAGAGCGCTCTCCCATTGGCATAATTACTCCACCTCTGTGGGAGGCGGAAGCTATATTGGCCAAAGAGCGTCTCCCGTCAACATAGTGTGGGGTGGACAGTACTTAGGTTGATGTGACTTACGTCGCTCAGTGGGGGTGTCTTTTTCACAACCCTGAGCGACATACGGTACATCGAGTTATGCGGTAGTGTAGGCCAGCCCTTAGTCACCTACGTCCCTGAGCAGTGGAACATGTAGCTGACCACGCTGGAGCTGGGCTTCTCCAGGCGCTCAGCCAGGTGGAGGCACATTTCCAGCCCTGCTTTGGGAAGACCATCCCCAGCTGCAGGGATGTGGTGCGCACATTTTTTATCTATTATTTTATTACATGATTTTTTTTGAAAATCACGAATTGCTTCAATGTTTTGCTCTTGCCAAACCTGTGACTTTCATGGTTGAAGGTAAACCGCTATAGCGAAGTACCAGTCTCTAAAGTAACAAGGGTTTGCATAATTTTCACTGCAGCATCTGAAGTAGGCATTCGGTACACAGACTCATTGTTTAGTTTCATGGGAGTAAGCTCCAGGCTATTTGCATGCTTGTGCGTATCTATTTCATAACAAAGAGTGTTCAGTAAAATATTGATGTCCCTCATTGTAGCCTTCATTTCAAGGTATGTGGCCCTCAGTTCGAAGTCCGGGGTTGCGAGGTATGATGGCCTCTTTTCCCCCTGGCCTGCAGCCATCTTGTGCAACACTGCGCTTGTAAACTGGAAATCTGCCTCTTTGGACAAAGCCCGACTCGCAAGAGTTACATTCCTCCGAGGCTCTCTCGGCACACGCGCACGCCTCTGCTTTATGGCACTTGCTAAAAACATTTTGCTAAAAACATGCCTCTGTCCGTGGCTGAGGAGCTAATGGGCGCCTGGCGTCACACGCTGTTCTGAGTGGGGATGACGGTGCCATGACTCACACAGAGTGTCTTGCCTCCTGCACGGAATCCACGCCTGAGAGAATGCTGCAGTGAGTCAGCGGGGATCTCGTTGCTAACGAGAGGATCAGTGGCACAATGAAATGTTCTCTTAACTGGCACGTCCTGCTTCTTCTCCGCAGACCAGAAATAAGGGGGCTGTGCAGCCAGAAAAGGAGCCCCTGCCTGTGCCGGGGGTTGGACTAGATACCTCCTGAGGTCCCTTCCACCCCTGATATTCTATGATTCTATGATTCTATGAAAGGAGTAGAGTGGCTGGCAGCCTCTGTATATTCACTCCGGCAGAAATTCCTGTGCCAAGCAAGTCCTGGCTCTGTGACTAACCCTAGCCACAAGGAAGGGATTTGTTTAGAGTAAAAAGCGAATACTTGGAAAGGAGAAATCAAAAGCAGAGCTAAAAGTCCTGTTTGGCCTCTGGGATGCAGTGTGCTCTCTGTGCTTCATCCTGTGCAGCTCTCAATGACTCTAGTGGTGTGGGTCCTACCACAGCCCTGAGGGGCCCGTCAGGTTTTCCTAATAGTCAGTCTAAATTCTCCTTTGTATCATTTCATCCCCTGACTCCTGTATTTAACTTCTTGGAACAAGCCGGAGCTAGAGGTAGGAGTGCCTTCAGAGATGACACGCATGACACACTGCCCCAGGGGAGTTCCTGTGGGATTCCTCAGCTAGATGAAGAAACTTGGCCAGGCACTGTAGCTGGACATGTGTGTTACACACTCATCAGGGAGAAAGGATGGCCCAGTGGTTAGGACATGAGCCTGGAACTTGGGAGACCTGCAGTCAATTCCTGCTCTACCATTGATTCGTTGTGGCCTGGTGGCTAGAGCCGTGGGCTAGGACTCAGAGACCTAGCTTCTACTCTGGCCACTGGGTGGCTGGGTGACCTTGGGCAATTCACTTCACCGCACCATGCCTCAGTTTCCCCATCTATAAAATGAGGATAATGACATTGTCCTGCTTTGCAAAGTGGTTTGAGATCTCCTGATGGCTAGGTTCTACTTAGACCTCATCTGTGTAATGGGGATAAAAGGCCTGCCCTACCTCACATGGGAGTTGTGGTGATAAATACACTAAAGACTGTGACAAGCTCAGATAATACAGTGATGGGAGGAAGATAAATATCCTGGAGAGTTAAACCGGGGAGATTTGGTCTTTGTGGCATCACACAACTTAATATGGTTGGGGAGAAGAGCCGCTAAGCAGCAGAAGGTCCTCACAGACCCATGAAGCCATGTGTGTATAATGGGGACTAGGTGGTGGATGGGGAAGAATAGGTCTTACTTGTTTCAGGGAACTGTGTGTGTGTGTGTGTGTTGTGTGGTGGGGGATGAATGTGCACACTCCAGAAAGATGTGGAGGTGGTGTTTTAATGCTCTTGCACTAGTTTGTGTGTTGATGGAAGGGAGTGATGGGGCCTTTGGGAAAAGCCTTGATTTTTTCAGAGCTCTGGGTGCATGTGTGGGGCAGGAGCGTGATATGTGGCCATTAGAGAGGCGTAGGTCTTCATGGCTTTGCACCACTGTGTGTCTGCATGGCCGGGGAGTGAGGTACAGCCATCGGGGGACACGTTAGCTTTCACTGTTTCACAACTGTGTGTCAGAGTGTTTGGCAGGGGAGTGATATACAGTCATCAAGAAGACATTGGTCTTTATGGGTTCATAGCTGTTGTTGAGAGGTGAGCTGGGGGTGTGGAGGAGAACAAGGGAATGACAGATGAGCCATAGGGGAAGAGCAACTCATTGCAATTCTGTATCGCTGTGTGTGTGCTGTAAGAGCCAAGCTGCAGTTGAGGTTAAAGGAGCTGGTTCTCGCTTGGATTTTGACAATAGGCTTTGCAGGGTCTCAGTCCTGCAATTCGAAAAGAAAGTGGTTTTTAAGTGTATCAGGAACAAAATGAACCCTAACAACGGTATGGGTCCATTCCTAGATGGAAATGGTAGAAGTATTAATAATAATGCAGAAAAGTTCAATAAATATTTCTGTTCTGTATGTGGAAAAAAGGCAGCTGATTTCCATGATCTGATGATGATTAAATACTTTCCATTCCAACAAGAACGGAGGCCAGGTCCACACTACAGTGTATAACTATGTCACTCCGGGTGAAATCCACAGCTCTGAGTGACGTAGTTATACTGACCTAATCCCCCCCACATGTAGACAGTGCTGTGTTGACAGGAGCGCTTCTCTCATTGACAGAGCTGCCACCTCTCGGGAACTCTGCTGTTGGTGTAGGACCATCTTCACTAAAGTGCTACAGCGGCGCAGCTGTACTGAGGCAGATGTTGAACAACAGCTACTAAAGTTAGACATTTTTAAACCAGCAAGTCCTGATAATTTGCATCCAAGAGTTCTAAAAGAGGTGGCTAAGGAGTGCTCTGAAGCAATAATGTTGATGTTCAGTAAGTCTCAAAACACTGGGGAAATTCCAGAAGACTGGAAGAAAGCTAATGTTGTGCCAATATTTAAAAGGGTAAACATGACTGTGATGCTGGCAAACCAGGTGCCAGTTCTTGCCCAGGCTTTAGGCTTCAGCTGAGCACTGAAAAATTAATTGCTGGAAACCAGTCCGTTACACCTGTGTGTTAGGCTGGTTAAGATGGGTATTGGAGTTCTAACAATGTGTTTAGATTTTATGAAATGCTTGTAAGTTTCTGCATGCATTAATCTCACTGATATCTTTATCACATACTATAAGGTAACTTTTAAGCTTTGCTTTATGATTGTAAGAAATGTTTGCTCTAAAAATGTGAACTTGTCATGAGGAATCATCTCCTGCTTATCAAGAAGGCTATCAAAACTAAAATGGGCCATCATGGGACATCACAATACAAAGACTTTGTCAATTGCCCTGTGATAGGGTGTGCTCCCCACATTAGCCCTGCAAGAACTGAATTAGGCCAGGCGGGGCCAATGAGCTGATTTGACTGTAAATGGGAGTGGGAGGCAGCTAATTAGAAAGAAGCTCACGTGTGAGGGACAGGCGGTGTCTTCTACAAAAAGACTGGAAATTGGACACAAAGGAGGCTGCTGGGAAAAGCTGCAGTCACTCCTGGGGAAGAGGGTTTGGAGGTTGCAGAGACATATAGCCTGTAGCTACTCCTTGGGAGAAGGGAATGCGGAGACTAGCAAACCCAGAGGAGTGGGAATGGCCAGGAGGTATGGAAGCAGCTCAGGGAATGGAAGCAAACTGCAGGGAACAGACCTTGGCTGCTGTTTAGAATCATAGAATTCTATGGGTTGGAAGGGACCTCAGGAGGTCATCTAGTCCAACCCTCTGCTCAAAGAAGGACTAATCCCCCAGACTGTTTTTTGCCTCAGATCCCTAAATGGCCCCCTCAAGGATTGAACTCACAACCTTGGGTTTAGCAAGCCAATGCTCAAACCACTGAGCTATCCCTCCCCTACAGGGTCCCTGAGCCAGAAGCTGGAGTAAAGGGGGGGACCAGGTTCCCCTGCCAGCCACTGTGGGAGTGGCATTGTGAGGCAGTGAAGTGGAAGATTTCCTGAAACTGCTGGAGAGCAGGAATCCTGATACATGCATCTTGGAAGGGGAAACTACACTAAGGTGGGCTAAGTCACAAAGAGGATGCTGGGGCTCCTGGAGTGAGAGAGGGGTTACAAAGGAGAAACAAATGCGGCATAACCATCGGAAGGGGTGTCTGTCTGTCCAAGCTAATCCCCAGAACAGCCAGGAGGTGGTGCCGTCTGGCAGTGAGTACAGCAACCTGTCACACTTGGTGGAGAATGTGGGTAGGATGGTTGCCTTTGATAAAAGGGGTCTGTTATGGACTGGGCCTGACAAGAACCCCAAGGTGAAGGCAGGGAGGGATTGTAAAACAGCTGAACCCCACCCCAAGGGGCCATAACAGAGCCAGAGCCCCTAAGGGAAGGTAAAAGTGGAAATGCTCCAGCACAGACTTTATTTGCTGAGGGAAGTTGTATCCGACTAAGGGGGATGCTGGAGTTGCTGCTCCCACAGAGGGGAGCTGAGAAGCAGCAGGGGTGAGGCACCTGCCCTGCGGGGACAGATATTAGAGAACCAGCAGAGACTGTGGGAAGCCGAAATGTTTTTCCAAGTGGTGCGGGTGGCTGGTGTATAGCAGCAGTGGACAGAGTCCTGCAGGAGAGAAGCAAGAGGTGTAGTAAGGGCCAGGAATGGGAAGGGTGCTTTGGGACCAGGAGGCCAGAGGTCTACCCTGAAAGGTGCTATGGCTGTGGGAGCAGGGGCACCTGGAGGGGGATTGCCCCTATTTGGAGGGAAGAAAAGAGTCATACCAGGTGGCCAGGATGGAGGCCAGGGTCCAGAGAGCCCCACCCAGTAAGTGAATGGGTTGGAGGAGGACCTGCTTTCAGTGTGGGGAGAAGGGCCCTATAATGAAGTATTGCCCCACAGGCCAAAGAGAGAGTCAGGGAAAGGGCCAGGGTCCAAGGCAAGAGGGAAAGGAAGAGTCTGGGGCCTGTAAGGAGCCCATAAGGATGGTGGAGACCCATGTAAGGTGAAAGTGTGGGGGACAAGAGACCACCAGGGAGGAAAGGAATCAATGCAGGGCTAACACCGAGATAAGCCAAACACCAGTGGGGACTCCGACTCTGGGAGCCTGGGTGCTGGAGGACTCGGTGTAGCGGGTCGACCAGCTGACAGAGAAGCTGCCAACTGTGGCACTGGCCTGCAAGGGGGCTGCACAGGCCCTGGAGTTCCAGTGCTCTGGAGGAACAGGACAGGCTGCAGCTCGTGGTCAGGTGCCTCAGGCAGGAAAGGGGTGACCTGAGAGGCCAGCTGCAGCAGGTGTCGGGTAGGTGATTTAGAGTAGGAGAATACTGCCCACCCTGGGGTTGTGGTCTGGCGGAGGAGGGTGTGTGATGGGGTGGGTGCTTCATGGCTGTGAAGGGGCAAGTGCAACAGGGCTCGTCCCATCAGCTTGAATTCTGGAAGAAGGAAGTAAAAATAGCTGACAAGAAAACGTTAAGTTTCTTTTGCTGTTTGGACTCTCACAGGGCCAGAGCTATGAAGCAGAAGCAGAGAGCCCCAGGGGTAACCTGGGCTGGCCCTAAAAGTCATTCAGAGCTGACAGATTGCTCCAGCTCTGTCACCTTTTGAACCCATAGACTGCAACTTATTTGTGTGTTTATGTATCGGAGGGGTAGCCGTGTTCCATTACTTGCATCTGAAGAAGTGAGGTTCTTACCCACGAAAGCTTATGCTCCCAATACTTCTGTTAGTCTCAAAGGTGCCACAGGACCCTCTGTTGCGTTTTGTGTATTTATGTTTGCCCGCTTTAACCCTGTGATAATTCTCCTCTCTTTTCTTATCTAATAAATCCTTAGATGGTTTACTATAGGATTGTCTACAAGCGTTGTCTTTGGTGAGACCGAAGGTACATATTGACCCAGGGTAAGCGACTGCTCTCTTGGGACTGGAAGCAATCTGAATATTTTGTGATCTTTGGCGTATAGCAACCATCTATCAATAAGTCCAGCTTGCCTGGGTGGCAAGAGAGACTGGAACGCCCACGGGGACTGTCTGTGACTTCATGGTAAGGCTGTTACCTTGGAGTTCACACTTGTTACTGGTTTAATGAAATCTAATTATAGAACATACAGCCAGTTTGGGCTCTCCACCCTCTTCTTGACAGTCTGCCATGAGGTTGGCAGTCACAGTCGTGAACCACCCCAGACAGCGTGACAGTGAGGACCCAAGTAATTATAGGCTTGTCAGTCTGACACTGATCCTGGACAAGATAATGGAGTGTCTGAGATGGGACTTGGTTAATAAAGAATTAAAGGAGGGTGATGTAATTAATGCCAGTCAGTATGGGTTTACGGAAACTTCATCTTGTCAAACTAACTTGATATCATTTTTGATGAGATCACAAGTTTGATACTGTTAATGTAATATACTTCTATAGGGCGTTTGACTTGGTACCACATGACATTTTGATTAAGAAACTAGAATGATACAAAATCAACATGGCACACATGAAATGGATTATAAACTGGCTAACGAATAGCCTTAACTAGGGGGTCATAGAGAAAAGTTGAGGGGGGTGGTGCGGCAGGGCGGGGCCAGCCCTGACTGGGGGCGGGGAGGGAGTGCCACCCAGCCCCTCTCTGCCCCCAGCTCTGCTTCCATCCCACCCCGTCCCCGGCTCCCGGCCCCACACCTGGCCCCAGCCCGAGGCTTGGCGCATCTCTACTCTCGGCCCTGCCCCCGCCTGTGCCACTGATTGCGCCTTCGTTCCCAGCCGGGGGCTCAGGCTAGGTGTGGGGGCAGGGCTGGGAGCAGAGTTGCACCTGGCCATGGGCCCGGCTGCTGGCCCCCAACACAGCCCAGCTGCGGCTCTGCTCCCGCCCTCTCCCCCAGCCTCGGCCCCTGGCTGTGGCTCTGTCCCTGACTCCACTCCCGGCCCGAGACCCATGTCCAGCTGTGGACCCAGCCTTGGCCCCCTTACCTCTGTCCATGTCCCCCCCAGCCATGGCCTCACTCCAGGCCCCGGCTTTGGGGGGGGGGAGGGGAGAGCAGACAGGGCTGGGGGGGATGACCCTTAAAAGATTATGGACCATTGCTGTAACCAAAGGGAGAAACATGTTTTCTTCCAGACAAGAGGGAGGGTATTTCCCTGTGTCTAATGTAAATTGAGCATGGTGGCAACCAGAAACAACGGGCAGTTCATTTGCACCGGAGGTAAATGGGAGGAGATCAGCTGGAGTCTGGTGACATCCTGACTCTGGTGACACAGCCAAGACATGTGGGGAATACAAAGAGAAGCAAAAGGCATTCTGGTTATCCATCCCTGAGGGAGCAAAGAGCTCCATGCTCGTTGCATCCATGAACGGTGGATCCCCAGCCAGGTGGGCTGGTGATGCTAAGAAGAGGCTGTAGGACAGAAAACAGCCTTAGGCCAGGATTGCAGCTTCTGGAGTTAAGTGTTAGTGACTAGAGAGCTTGATTATACTTCAGTTTTATTTGTAACCATTTTCTGTTTTTATTCTCTCAGCTTAGTATCACTTCAATCTGTCCTTTTTAAATAAACATACGCTTGCTTTATTCTAAGCTCATCGCAGTGATGTTCCATTAAAGTGTGGCAGGCATCCTCAGCTGAGCCAACAGGCTGGTGTGTATCCTGTCTCTTTAGAGACAGAGGTAATTTCTGTGAGTGTCCAGTAGATATTGCAGAGGAATACTCTGCCAGGGGGTTCGGGAACTGGGTACTGTGTGTCACTTTGCAAATCAGGTAAGGGCTGACAGAATGCTAAGGAGTTTGGCTGGTTGGCTAACTGACTGGGGTGGTCAGGAGCTATCACATAGCTTAGCACCAAAAAGATCCCTCTTTTGCTAAGGCAACTACAGGGTTTAAGAAAGACGAATTCTAACTAGAACTGGTGCAGAGAAGGGCTACTAGGCTGATCAGAGGAATGGAGAAGAGAGTCAAGGAGCTTGGCTTGTTTAGCCTAACCAAACAAGGATGAGGGGAGATGCAATTGGTGTTTGTAAATACATTAGAGGGATAAACACCAGGGAGGGAGAGGCATTATTTAAGTTAGGGTCTAACGTTGGCACAAGAACAAAGTAATATAAACTGTCCATCAAAGAGTTTTGGCTTGAAATTAGATGGCGGTTTCTAACTATTGGAGGAGTGAAGTTCTGGAACAGCTTCCAAGGGAAGGGGCAAAAAATCTAACTTGTTTTAAGACTGAGCTTGATAAGCTTATGGAGGGGATGGTATGATGAGGTTGCCTACAATTGTATATGGCCCATCCATGGCTGCTATTAGCAAATATCTTCAACAGCTGGAGGTGAGACACTAGATGGGGAGGGCTCTGAGTTACGACAGAGAATTCTCTCCCAGATGTCTGGCTGGTGGGTCTCATACAAATGCGCCGAGTCTAACTGATCACCCTATTTGGGGTCAGGAAGGAATTTCCCCCTGGGTCAGATTGGCAGAGACCCTAGTGGTTTTTCACTTTCCTCTGCAGCATGGGGCAGGGGTCACTTGCAGGTTTGAACTAGAGTAAATGGTGGATTCGCTGTAACTTGAAGTTTTAAATCATGATTTGAGGACTTCCGTAAATCAGGGCTTGTCTCCACTTACCGGGGGAGCAACGCATGGTGATCGATCCACTGGGGGTCGATTTAGTGAGTCTAGTGAAGACCCACTAAATCGACTGCCGATCGCTCTCCCATCAACTCCGGTACTCCATTGGAACGAGAAGCATAAGGTAAGTTGACGTGAGAGTTTCTCCTGTCAACCCAGCACGGTGTAGACACCACAAAAGATCAACCTAAGGTATGTCGACTGGAGGTCAACCTAAGGTACGTAGCTGGAGTTGCATAACTTAGGTCCACTGAGCCCCATAGTGTAGACCTGCCCTCAGCCAGAGGTTATGGGCCTATTACAGGAGTTGGTGGGCGAGGTTCTGTAGCCTGCAATGTGCAGGTCAGACTAGATAATCATGATCATTCCTTCTGGCCTTAAAGTCTGAGTTCTGGATGCCCCCATAAAGCTTCATTGATATTGAGTAATGTAAAGCACTTGGTGAGCTAGGCAAAAGCAAACAATACACATTTTAAAATGGCCAAGCGCAAGGTCAGACTTCTGGGAACAAAGACTAAAGGCCATACTTATGGGCTGGGGACTCTAACCTGGGAAATAGCCATGCTGAGGAAGACTTGGGGTACCTGGTGGATAATTAGCATGAGTTCCTAGTATTACACTGTGGCCAAAAGGGCAAGCGAAGTCTTGTGTAGGAGTAGATAGGTTCTGTTACCTCTGCATTTGGCATTGGTGCGACTGCTGTTGGAATACTATTGGCGCCCGTACTTCAAGAAGGACGTTGATAAATTGGAGAGGGTTCAGAGAAAGGCCATTAGAATGATTAAAGGATTGGAAAACCTGCCTTCTAGTGATAGACTCAAGGAGCTTAATCTATTTGATTTATCAAAGAGAAGGTTAAGGGGTGATTTGATCAGTCTGTAAGAACCTACAAGGCAAACAGGAATTTGATAATAGAGGGCTCTTCAAACTAGCAGACATAGGTAAAATAAGATCCAGTGGCTGGAAGTGGAAGCTAGATAAATTCAGACTAGAAATGCGGCACAAGTTTTTAACCGTGAGCATAATTAACCATTGGAACAACTTATCAAGGGGTTGTGGTCGACTATCCATCCCTGGCAATTTTAAAAAGTTTGGGTCTTTTTCTAAAGATGCTCTAGTTCTACCTAATCTATTGGACTTGAAGCAGGAATTAATTCAGGGAAGTTCTCTGGCCTGTGTTAGGCAGGAGGTCAAACTAGATGATCATAATGGTCCCTGCTGGCCTTAAAATGTTTGAATCTGGGATGAAAACGCTGCCTTAATCGGAGCAAAGTCTATCTCATTTTCCAGCCCAGTGCTGTGAGCTGCAGGCTACGCACACCTATAGAGTTTCCTTAATGGAGAAACTCCGATGTGGAGTCCAGGAGATCAGTCTACATGTTTACAACTGTCCCTTCTGGCTTTAAAAAGCCGAATCTTCCTTTGGCCTGAACTTGCACTTTTCTGTAGTGAATATGGCTCTAACTTATTCCGCACTGTAGCTATAACAAGAACAGCTAAGAAAAACTGGGGCTTTCATCATGGAGCCAGTGAGAGCGTGGCCATTCGTTTCCCTGGGAGATACCCAGGCGCTTGATGCGTGTTGCAGAGTTCTAGTCCACACAGGGATAACTGCTTTTTGGCATGCGGGGAAGGGGCTGGTGGAAGGTGTGTATCTTACTGTGACAGGGTGCTGGCTAAGGAACTGGGAGCCAGGCCTCTGTCACACCAGCCCCAATCAAGAAAGGGGAATTGGAGCTGGCTGAGTAAGTCCAGGCCTGAGTGGCAAACGGGGAACAGTTGCTGGCCTTGTTAGCCAGGGGCTACATAAGGGTTGTCAGGAAGGAAGCCAAGGGGGAGAAGGAAAGGAAGGAGTCAGAGACAGTCTCAGTCTCTCTGCTGGTTGCAGGCGTTAGCAGTCCCTAGGTCGGTGATACTGTAGCTAGAAGGTGGTGGGAAAGTATGCTGTAATTAAAGAGCAGGGTGATTGCACCAGTGCAGAGCAGTAGCGTAGCTAGGGGGGTGCAGAGGAAGCAGCCGCTTCCCCCCAGCACATTTTCCAAAAGCTGTGCCTTAGTTAGAGGTTACCATGGCGCCAGCGGGCAGGGCCCAAGCTCCGCTCTGAAGTTTGGCCTGCCGGCTGGTGCTGAAATCATGCACACAAGGGGAGGCAGCACACCCGGAGGAGCCATGGGGAGGGGGCGGCACAGCCGGAGGAGCGAGGGGGAGTGCAGCATGGTGGCCCACAGCAGCCAATGGGGGGGCAGTGGGCGTGGCTGGAGGAGCGAGGCGGGGGGGGCACAGGCTGGCGGCCGGAGGAACGAGGGGCGGAGGCTGCGGGGGTGGCACGGCACGGCTGGAGGAGCCATGATGGGGGAGGGGTGGTGCGGCCGGAGGAGCCAGCCAAGGGGGGGGTGCGGAGCGGCTGGAGGAGGAGCCAAGGGGGGCGTGGCCAGAGGAGGAGCCAAGGGGGGGCCCCTTTTTTATGTTTGCCCCCCCTCCTCTTAGAACCTGGCTATGCCACTGGTGCAGAAGTCTCTGGCTGGTTTGTGGGTGCAGTAGTTTGTTTCTACAAGGAGGGCCCAGCAGCGGCCCTGCCACACTTACCTTTTCAAACACCGTTTTTAAAAATTGCCTGTTTCTGAAGCAGTTCATGAGAAGCTAGAGCTGGTCAAATGTGGAAAAAATGATTCTCAGACAACGTGCTCCACACTTGACTGGAAAGCTTGAGAAGAGTTTATCTGGCGAGGGTTATCGGGCCGTCTGCAGAGCTGGCAGAACACATGTATTTGCAAATGACTTATTAGACAATTGATGAGGGAAAGTGCTGTGAAAACATGTCCTGGGGAACATTATTTGACCAGCCCGAGGACCGTTCTCTCTCCCATTCTGCTCTTTTGGCCTGATCTATTTTCTCTGCTCTCGGCTCCGTTTTCACCTCACTTTGTCCCTGCCCTCCTCTGCTCCTCTTTCCTACACTGCATGAGAACCCAGCAATGGCCAAGCTGAGCTTTTTAGCGCAATATTTGAGTGGATTCACAATTAACCAAAGCAAGTCTGTCTCTCCCTCCTGCAAATTCCTCCCACATCCCCAGAGAGACATTTTAAGGAGAGAGGGATAGCTCAGTGGTTTGAGCATTGGCCTGCTAAACCCAGGGTTGTGAGCTCAATCCTTGAGGGAGCCATTGAGGGATCTGGGGCAAAAATCTGTCTGGGGATTGGTCCTGTTTTGAGCAGGGGCTTGGACTAGATGACCTCCTGAGGTCCCTTCCAACCCTGATATTCTATGATAAGAGAGCCCATTGGGCCACATCATTGGCATCTGCCATGCTTCCATAGCAACCTCCTAATCCTCCAGCATCCTAGAAAACTCCTATAGGTTTGAGCATCACCTGGGGCCATTGCTCTGCAGTGGGGTTCCTGTGCCTATAACACATACTGTAGTTGCCATTGGATACTTCAAACCAGAATGATCCAGCGTGTGGGGATGCTCAGTGCCGAGCAGCACCCATTGTTCTCAATGGAGGGTGCAAGGGGTAAGGTGGGAATTTTCCACTGTGCACATTGGGAGCTTCTGGGCGCTGAGCAGTCTTGGAAATCTGGCCACTGGCTGGCCGTGTGCTCTCCAAGCCCAGCCCTACTCAGCAAAGAAGCTCCCTGTTTTGCACATTGCTTACCCACAAGCCTTGGGGCCCGCTCAGCGCAGTCTGAGGCCCGCTAGTCACTTGTATCTAGAGATGGCTGGAAAAGAGGAAACCAGCTTCATGGGTGTTTTAATGACACATCCTTTGCTTTTCATGCAACTGTTTGTTGAATTTCCAACCTGCGCCCGTTCATCCAGAGTGGGTGACCAGAGACCTGGGTTAGAAACTAAACCGGACTCTTCATTCAGGGCCATAATGGAGCTCTGAGCCATTGCCTGTGCTGGGAGGGGTGAGGTGGAGCCGTGCTGTAGAAGACGCCATTAGAGACACTCAGGATGCCTCAGGGGGCAGAGGTTGAGGCAGCAGCTCACCCTCCTCTGACAGGGAGTACTGCGCTCTCCCCTCGCTCCCAGCTGGCCTCCGCTCTGCTGGCTGTGCACAGGCCCGCACCCTGCCTTGCTCCATCTGCTTGTGGGTCGATAGCACTCCATGAGCTACCTCAGAGGGATGCTCTGCTTCCCCAGGAGTTTGTGGCTGGCCCTTGTTCATGAGGGCAAGGCTGGGAGAGGCACCTCATGCCCTCCTCCTTGCCCCCATCATTGCAAAGCACCTGCCACAGTTTGCCTATTGCTCTCCAAAGAGAAGTGTGAGTGGAAAGTGGCTATGGACCAAAAAGTGCTGGTGGCTGGGCTGCCTGACTCGTGTGGCATAGGAGGGGGGAGAAGGGGCCTGGTGAATGCAGGAGGCTCAAAGGCCCCTTGCTGAATGAGGGAGGCAACCTAGTGACCGAGGATGTGGAAAAAGCTAATGTACTCAATGCTTTTTTTGCCTCTGTCTTCACGAACAAGGTCAGCTCCCAGACTGCTGCACTGGCCAGCACAGGATGGGGAGAAGGTGACCAGCCCTCTGTGGAGAAAGAAGTGGTTCAGGACTATTTAGAAAAATTGGACGAACACAAGTCCATGGGGCCGGATGCGCTGCATCCGAGGGTGCTAAAGGAGTTGGCGCATGTGATTGCGGAGCCATTGGCCATTATCTTTGAAAACTCATGGCGATCGGGGAGGTCCCGGATGACTGGGAAAAGGCTAATGTAGTGCCCATCTTTAAAAAAGGGAAGAAGGAGGATCCGGGGAACTACAGGCCAGTCAGCCTCACCTCAGTCCCTGGAAAAAATCATGGAGCAGGTCCTCAGGGAATCAATTCTGAAGCACTTAGAGGAGAGGAAAGTGATCAGGAACAGTCAGCATGGATTCACCAAAGGCAAGTCATGCCTGACTAACCTAATTGCCTTCTATGAGGAGATAACTGGGTCTGTGGATGAGGAGAAAGCAGTGGATGTGTTATTCCTTGACTTTAGCAAAGCTTTTGATACGGTCTCCCACAGTATTCTTGCCAGCAAGTTAAAGAAGTATAGGCTGGATGAATGAACTATTAGCTGGATAGAAAGCTGGCTAGATCGTCAGGCTCAATGGGTAGTGATCAATGGCTCCATGTCTAGTTGGCAGTCGGTATTAAGCGGAGTGCCCCCAGGGTCGGTCCTGGGGCCAGTTTTGTTCAATATCTTCATTAATGATCTGGAGGATGGCGTGGACTGCACCCTCAGCAAGTTTGAAGATGACACTAAACTGGGAGGAGTGGTAGATATGCTGGAGGGTAGGGATAGGATACAGAGGGACCTAGACAAATTAGAGGATTGGGCCAAAAGAAATCTGATGAGGTTCAACAAGGACAAGTGCAGAGTCCTGCACTTAAGACAGAAGAATCCCATGCACTGCTACAGACTAAGGACCGAGTGGCTAGGTAGCCGTTCCACAGAAAAGGACCTAGGGGTTACAGTGGATGAGAAGCTGGATATAAGTCGACAGTGTGCCCTTGTTGCCAAGAAGGCTAACAGCATTTTGGGCTGTGTAAGTAGGGGCATTGCCAGCAGTTCGAGGGATATGATCATCCTCCTCTATTTGGCATTGGTGAGGCTTCATCTGGAGTACTGTGTCCAGTTTTGGGCCCCACACTACAAGAAGGATGTGGAAAAATTGGGAAAAGTCCAGTGGAGGGCAACAAAAATGATTAGGGGGCTGGAAGACATGACTTATGAGGAGAGGCTGAGGGAACTGGGATTGTTTAGTCTGCAGAAGAGAAGAAAGAGGGGGGATTTGTTAGCTGCTTTCAGCTACCTGAAGGGGGGTTCCAAAGAGGATGGATCTAGACTGTTCTCAGTGGTACCAGATGACAGAACAAGGAATAATGGTCTCAAGTTACAGTGGGGGAGGTTTAGGTTGGATATTAGGAAAAACTTTTTCACTAGGAGGGTGGTGAAGCACTGGAATGGGTTACCTAGGGAGGTGGTGGAATCTCCTTCCTTAGAGGTTTTTAAGGCCCGGCTTGACAAAGCCCTGGCTGGGATGATTTAGTTGGGAATTGGTCCTGCTTTGAGCAGGGGGTTGGACTAGATACCTCCTGAGGTCCCTTCCAACCCTGATATTCTATGATTCTATGAAAGGGTTAAAAAAGATCACTAAGCTGCATTATGTTTCCCAATGTGATGGGTGCATCTGTTGCTATGCGCCCCCCCTGCTGGAGGTCCTGCAATCCTACTACATCTCACCTCAGGAAGGAGCAGCGAAGGTGGGTCCTCCAGGCCTGCCTAGAGAGGTTGCGCAGAGCAAGCCAATCAGCGCCCAGGAGGCTCAGATAAAAGGAGCTGCAGGGCTGAGCAGGTCAGTCCTTAACTGGGAGCAGGGGGGCAAGGGTGGGCTACAGGAGCTGGATGGGGGTGATTTTCTGGGTCTTGGAGAGAGGCCTTGAGATCCGTAACGCTAAGGAAATGGGTGGAGGTAAAGGGGTTATGTGGGGAAAGGTGCAGTGAACTGGAGGCAGTGGTACATGGCTGCTGTTTCCAGGGTCCCTGGGCTGGGACCCAGAGCAGTGGGTGGGGTGGGTTCCTGCACCAGCCTTGGGGAAAGTGGCCTAAGCCCTGAGAAGGGGACAAGACTCTTTTTGAAGCTGGAGCAATGGGTTGCAGTTAAGGGAAATGAAGAGTGTTGCCCCCTCAGGAAGGAGGGGCTGAGCCCAGCTGGTGCCTGAGATTGGAAGACTTTTGTTTTGGACTTCAATACCCTGGAAGGGGTTCATCCAGTTTTGATTGGGTGACTTGGCTGGAGGGCTGAGTCACTGAATCCCTACCTAGTGAGGTTAGCAACCTACAGGGGGTGCCAGCCTGCACCCCCAGCCTTGACCCCCTCCTGTACACCACTCCTTGCCTGAGCCCTCCAAACCAAGAGCCCCTCATGCACCCCAAACCCCTCATCCCTGGCCCCAACCCAGAACCCTGACCCCCTCCTGCACCTCAATCCTCTGTCCCAGTCCTGAGCCCCTCCCAAACCCCTCATCCCCAACTCTGTTGGGTCGTGGGCATTAACAATTTTCTTCAATTGGGTCCCCAGAAAAAAGTTTGAAAACCACTATTCGAGGCTGTTGCCCTAGAGACAGACTCAATTCACTACCCATCCTTAGATTCCTATAGGACCTTGAACAAGTCATTTGGTCTCTCTGTGCCTTGGTCCCCATCTGTAAAATGGGTACAATAGCCCTTCTCTGCAGCACAGTGGCTTGGGAGGGGCTCAGATATGATGGTGATGGGGGAGGGTATAGAAGGGCCATACTGAGATAGGCCTATTTGTACCAGGGTTTCTCTTTGAGCTGCTTTCCAGCGGCGGGAAGTAGCATGGTGCCCAAAGAATGGGTTTAAGAAGGTAAATGTCCAAGGAACTGTTCTCCAATAGCATGTAGCCTGGTGAAGAGGTGCCCTGGTAAGTTGCTGGGTCCTCCCCAGTGCAGCCTCGATAGCCCAACAGCACACACTGCTGCAGCTCTAGAGTGAGAAATTCAGAAGCAGAGGAAAATAAAAACGCAGGGGGGTTTTCAGCTAAGCTTTGCATTGAGATCATAGAAACATCAGGCTGGAAGGGACCTCTGACGTCATCCAGTCCAGCACCCTGCGCTGTGGCAGGACCAACTAGACCACCCCGACAGGTGTTTGTCCAACCGTTCTTAAACCTCCAGTGAGGGGGATTCCACACTCTCCCTTGGAAGCCTATTCCAGAGCTTGAATTAGGGAAATCTTTCGAACCTAAATCTCCCTTGCTGCCGATGAAGCCCATTAGTACTTTTCTTACCTTCAGTGGACATGGAGAACAATTGTTCATTGTCCTCTTTAGAACAGCCCTTAATGTATTTGTATCAGGTTCCCCCTCAGTCGTCTTTTCTCAAGGCTACACCTGCCCAGTGTTTTACCTTTCCCCATAGGGCAGATTTTCTAAACCTTTTATCATCTTTGTTGCTCTCCTCTGGATTCTCTTCAATTTATCCACATCTTTCCTAAAGTGTGGTGGTCAGAACTGGACACAGTGCTCCAGCTGGGGCCTCACCAGCACGGAGTAAAGCGGGACAGTTACCTCCCCTGTCTTACATTTGACACTCCTGTTAATGCAGCCCAGAGTGATAGCACCCTTTCCTCAGCTGCATCCCATTGTTGACTCATATTCAATCTGTGATCCACTATAAACCCTAGATCTTTTTCAGCAGGGCTACCACCAAGACAGTTATTCCCCATTTTGTAGCTGTGCATTTGACTTAAGTGTGGTACTTTGCACTTGTCTTTATTGAATTTCATCTTGCTGATTTCAGACCAATTCTCCAGTTTGTCAAGGTCATTTTGAATTCTAATCCTGTCCTCCAAAGTGCTGACAACCCTTTCCAGATTGATCTCATCTGCAAATTTCATTAATGACTTGGATAATGGAATGGAGAATCTGCATATAAAAATATTGAGTAGTATTGGCCCCAGGGCTGACCTTTGTGGGACCCCAGTTTGACAGCAAACCACAGATAACTGCTTGTAGGGTATTGTCTTTCAGTCTGTTGTGCACCCACCTTCTAGTAACTTGATCTAGACCACATTTCCCTAGTTTGCGTATGAGAGTGTCATGTGGGACTGTGTCAAAAGCCTGAGTAAAATAAAGCTACACCACATCTACTGCTTTCCTCCTATCCACTAGGCCAGTAACCCTATCAAAGAAGGAAATCAGGTTGGTTTGGCATGATTTATTCTTAACAAATCCATGCTGGCTATTTCTTATAACCCTATTATCCACCAAGTTCTTACAAACTGATTCTTTGATCATTTGTTCCATGTGTTTTCAGGTATTGTTGTTGGGCTTGTCTGGCCTATAATTCCCCAGGTCCTCTTTGTTCTACCTCTTAAAAATAGGTATTATGTTTTGTCCTTTTCCAGTCTTCTGGGACCTCATCCGTCCTTCAGGAATTCTCAGAGATAATATTACAACAGAAAAACTTCAAAAACAGACTCCAACGAGGACTGCTGAGCTAGAATTGATATGCAAACTAGACACAATCAACTCCGGTTTGAATAAGGACTGGGAATGGCTGAGCCATTACTATCTCCCCTTGTAAGTATTCTCACACTTCTTATCAAACTGTCTGTACTGGGCTAGCTTGATTATCACTTCAAAAGTTTTTTTTTCTCTTAATTAATTGGCCTCTCAGAGTTGGTAAGACAACTCCCACCTGTTTATGCTCTCTGTATGTGTGTATATATATCTCCTCAATATATGTTCCATTCTATATGCATCCGAAGAAGTGGGCTGTAGTCCACGACAGCTTATGCTCTAATAAATTTGTTAGTCTCTAAGGTGCCACAAGTACTCCTGTTCTTTTTGCGGATACAGACTAACACGGCTGCTACTCTGAAACCTATCAGAGATAATTGTTAATCTGTTTGCTAGCTGAGATTTCTTCAGCTAGTTCTTTAAATACTCTTGGATGAATTTCATCAGGCCCTACTGACTTGAATACATCTAATTTATCTAAATATTCTTTAACCTGATCTTTTCCTATTTTGGCTTTCATTCCTTCCCCCTTGTTAATGTTAATTGTGTGGCGTGTATGCTCACCACTAACCTTTTTAGTGAAGACTGAAGCAAACTAGCCGTTAAACACATCAGACTTCTTGATGTCATTAGTTGTTACCTCTCCTTCCCCACTAAGCAGAGGACGTACACTTTCCTTCCCCACTTTCTCTTTCTTTTAGTGTATTTAAAGAACCACTTCTTGTTGTCTTTTATGTCTGTTGCTAGGAGTAATGACTGTGACTTTGCCCTTCTGATTTTGTCCCTACAAGAATGCTTGTGCTATTCTTTTGTACTCCTCCTTAGCAATTTGTTCATATTTCCATTTTTTTTTTTTTTTTTTTTTTACAATTCCTTTTTGATTTTCAGGTCACTAAAGAGTTCCCAATAGAGCCATATTGGACTCCTACTATTTTTCCTGTCTCTTCTTTCCATTGGGAGAGTTTGCAGTTGTCTTTACTATTGTCGCCTTGAGAAACTACCAGCTCCTTTTTCCCTTAGATTTTCTTCTCCTACCAGTTCTCTGAATTTTAGTCTGCTTTTCTGAATCCATTGTCCTTATTCTGATGCTCTTACTCCTCCCTTTTCTTTGAGTCATTAAATCTATTATTTCAGGATTGCTTTCACCAAAATTGCTGTTGACCTTCAGATTTACTACGGATTCCTCCATGTTGATTAGAATCAGGTCTAAAATGGCTGTCCCCTGGTTACTTCCTCCTCTTTCTGGAATAAAAATTTCCAATGCGTTCCGAGAACTTCTTGGAAATTTTGTGTTTTGCTGTGATACTTTTCCAACAGATATCTGGATAGCTAAAATCCCCCTTTGCTATCAGGCCCTGTATTATGGGTATTTCTGTTCTTTGGTCTAGAAATGCCTCATCCACCACCTCCTTCCTGCTTTGGTGGTCTATAGTACACCCTTGCCATGACATGACCCCCCAATTTTTACCCCTTTTATCTTTACCCAGAGACTCTCAACTGGTCTGCCTCTCACCTCCTTCTGGACCTCAGAACAAGTGTGTGTGTGTGTGTGTGTGTGTGTGTGTATTCTTGATGTATAATGCAACACCTCCTCCCTCTTTACCATACCTGTCCTTCCTGAATGAGCTATTCCCCAATATTCCAGTCATAAGGCTTATCTCACCAGGTCTCTGATGCCAATGAAGTCATAATTTAGCTTATGGACTAATGCTTCACATTAGCTTATTCCCCATACTCCTTGTGTTTGTGTATAGATATCTAAGCTGTTGAGCAGATTGCCCCACTCGTTGCTCCTATGACCCTTTTGTAATTTTCCATAGAATCATAGACTATCAGGGTTGGAAGGGACCTCAGGAGGTATCTAGTCCAACCCCCTGCTCAAAGCAGGACCAACCCCAACTAAATCATCCCAGCCAGGGCTTTGTCAAGCCGGGCCTTAAAAACCTCCAAGGAAGGAGACTCCACCACCTCCCTAGGTAACGCATTCCAGTGCTTCACCACCCTCCTAGTGAAATAGTGTTTCCTAATATCCAACCTGGACCTCCGCCACTGCAACTTGAGATCATTGCTCCTTGTTCTGTCATCTGCCACCACTGAGAACAGCCGACCTCCATCCTCTTTGGAACCCCCCTTCAGATAGTTGAAGGCTGCTATTAAATCCCCCCTCATTCTTCTCTTCTGCAGACTAAACAATCCCAGTTCCCTCAGCCTCTCCTCATAAGTCATGTGCTCCAGACCCCTAATCATTTTTGTTGCCCTCCGCTGGACTCTTTCCAATTTTTCCACATCCTTCTTGTAGTGTGGGGCCCAAAACTGGACACAGTATTCCAAATGAGGCCTCACCAATGTCAAATAAAGGGGAACGATCATGTTCCTCGATCTGCTTCCATGTCCTCCCCGACATCTAAATCTCTGTTAAGGTCACCTTTTTATACTTACCTGTGGGCTTTTTTCCCTTGCCCCCTTTGACCCTAGGTTGAATCAATGTACAAAGATGGTCGTCATCTTCTTGGTGTGGTAGACCCTATCTCTTCCCAGCAGACCTTCCCAGAACAGCTTCCCATGGTGGAGGAAGCCAAAGCTCTCCTGTTGACACCATCGGTGCAGCCATGCATTCATCTCCAGGATGGATGTGTCCCTGCCTAGTCCTGGCCTGAGTGAGGAATCAGTAAGGCAGAGATATAGGGCAGATGTTTCAGCTGCTGGGAGCTGCCAAATCACAGGCAATGGAGACAGAAAAGACCTGTTGGCGCATCTAGTTCATTCTTCCATGCAAGATTGCTTCCTACTGTACATTCACTGGTGTATTGTCCAGTCCAGCTTTATATAGTGTGGGCCTGATCAAAGCCCATTGAAATCAGTAGGAATCTTCATGGATTTCGAAGGGCTCTGCAACAGGCTCTATGCCCCAGGTCTGACACTTCCATCCCTTTCTTTAGGAGACCTTCCCCCAGTTGGACACAGTTCACTGCCGGGGGTTTTCCCCTTTATCAATTGTACATTTCCATTGCTCCTAGTTATCTCATACTAAATGCTTCCTTTCAATTCTTGGTTCTTACCTCCTTTCAAAGATTCACAGGCTCTTTTCAGCACCCACAAGCCCTTAGCTGCAGCTTCACCAGGCTCTACTTATTTCCTTGTCAGTCAGTCCCTCCAGCCCCCTGAACATTTCTGTTGCTTTTGCTCAGGGGTCCTTCTGGTTCTCAGTATCCTCTGGCTAACAAGGAACCCAGAACTGACTGAATTGAGAGCAATGAGACTAATACGTCCATGCAGTGTGATGTGAACAGTCCAAAGTCACCGTGGCCTTGTAGGTGCTACACTACATTGCAAGCTCATGTTTAATTTATTTACTGACACTTCTCCTAGTCCTCTTTCATTGTTACAGCTTTCAAGGTTCCTTATTTTCACGGAGCAATGTCTCATAATGTATGCTCTGCATTATTGGTCTCAAGCTATATTAGAAGACAGATTCCAAACTGGATCTCATTTCATTCTTCTCTGCCTATTCTAACCCAAAGGTTGGCAAACTATATGGCCCCCAGGGCACATCCGGCCCATGGGACCGTCCTGCCCGGCCCTTGATCTTCCTCCCCTGCAGCTTCCCCCTCCCACACAGCTTCAGGTCACCGTGCTCCTGCCAGGCAGCGCGGTGGCGTGGCTGGCTCTGGCCGGGTGGCATGGCTGGCAGCTGCCAGACATGCTGCTCTGAGCGGCATGGTAAGGGGGTGGAGAGTGGGGGGGGGGAATTGGATAAGGGGCAGGGGGTTCCGGGGGGCAGTTAGGGGACAGGGAGCGGGGGGTTTGGATGGGGTGGAGGTTCTGGGGGGGGGGGCAGTCAGGGAACAGGGGGTTTGATAGGTGTGGGAGTCCCGGGGCGCCTGGTAGGGGTGTAGGATAGGGGTTGGGGAAGTCAGGAGATAGAGGATGGGGTCCCGGGGGGCAGTTAGGGGCAGGGGACTCAGGAGGGGGCAGTCAGTGGCCAAGGAGCAGGGGTGGTTGGATGGGTGGGAGGTTCTGAGGGGGGAAGTCAGGGGGCGGGGGCCAGGCTGTTTGGGGAGGCATAGCCTTCCCTACCCAGTCTTCCATACAGTTTTGGAACCCTGATGTGGCCCTCAAGTGAAAAAGTTTGCCCACCTCTGTTCCATCCTCTCCTTCTCCCTTTGGATTATTTCTCTAGCCTCACTAGTGTTCACAGAACCTCCCACTATCATCTCACTGGGGAATTTCTTCTACATCATTAGTGAAGATGCAACATAGGACAGATCCTATCACTGTTCCCTGTGGTACATGCTGGGCCCTAGCCCTGTGTGATGCTTCCTGGGGCTACCAAGAGCTGTAAGGCCCCTCACTCTCACCTGCCCTTAGTGTGAGGAAGCTTTGTCTGTCCCTGCCCTGGGTCAGCTCCCTGACTCCACTGGCCACACAAGCATGGCCCGCTAGGCCTCACAAGTCCAGCTGTCACTTCAGGGGTTGCAATAGGCACCCTCGAGCCCTCCAAGCATTCACTGGAGCATCCAACCCTGGGTCTCTGGCCACTCGCAGAATTCACTGATCCTTGCTTCCAAAGAAGAAATACACCCTAGCACTCAAAGCCGCACTCCACTTAACACGCAGCACTTAGGTGTGTTGATAGTGAAATCAAGTATACATTTATTTAACAAAGCATAGGGATTCAAATAGTAGCAAGTAGAAATATTGAGAACAAACGGCTCTATATGAAATCATGACAGGCATTCTAGAGCTGAGATTTAATTAACAAGATGCTCACATGTCTAATAAAGTATTGCTCATCTGAAATCCCTGCAGCGCTTTACAGCCAGCCAGGCTGTGCCCCTTCTTTCATGAGACACGCATGCTGTCAATTTGCTGCCTCGGTGAAGGATTCAGTGTGTCTCTTTGCACTCCAAGAAATACCAGACCATTCATTTGTCTTTATTCATAAACAGGGCAGCCCCTGCTATGTTTTATCTTGTAAATTTCTTCTCGTTGCTTAATTCACACCTGGCTTAGTATGCAAATAGGCTACAGTGTGAACCTTACAGTCGCAATATACTTTGTTCCATGTGCAGGCAGTGCTTGACATAATGAGACCCTAGCCTCCAGGCACTGCTGTAATATATAAACAATAATACAGCTGCAAATCTAATACGTTCCTTACAAAATCCCAGTGTTGTTCATGATTCCATTTATTGTAGATCTCAAATGCTTTAAGTCCTTGTACAGTTTTCACTCAGAATATCAGGGTTGGAAGGGACCTCAGGGGAGTCATCTAGTCCCACCCCCTGCTCAAAGCAGGACCAATTCCCAGACAGATTTTTGCCTCAGATCCCTAAATGACCCCCTCAAGGATTGAACTCACCACCTTGGGGTTAGCAGGCTAATACTCAAACCACCAAGCTATCCTCCCCCTCAGGGTAACACTAGCAGCCTGTGCTTCATTTTTGAAAGTGACTCAGGCATCCGTGGCCTTTCAATGAGACCTAGGCTCCTAAGTCACTTAAGTGCCTTTGACAGTTTTACCCTCCATGCTTATGTAGGCAAAACTCCCACTGACTCCCAAGACAGTCTGGACTGAGAAAATGCAAGGATTTGGCTTTAGATGTTTTTCTCTTATGCCAACCCTGAGGGTGGGGCTTGTGGAGGGGATAGAAAGGAGGACGGTCTAAATGAATAGAGGGATAGGGGCTAGAGCAAGACAATGGAGCATTTTGGGATCATTTTGTCACTGACGCTGTGGGAATTAAGAGTAAGTCAGCTGCAGTCCAAGGTGTAACTGAATCAGGCCCCACCAGGACTACTTGTGTCTTGTCCTGGCTCGCAGAGAATGACTTATTGAAATTCTCTTTGCCAGTTACTTTCAGAATCATGACAGCTAATGTATTGCACTTTCAGGCCCAAAATAGAACTTTTCCCAGAGTAATTACTTTCGATTTACTTGCAATAAATACACTGCTATTTTTTCCTTTCCAATAATTGAACTTATTTATTTTTAACTAAGATTGAACATCCTTCTGGAGTGTGAAATGAATGGGATGGCCTTAGGGTTTCAATACAAATCATTCATTGCTACTGAGTCTCTCAAGCCCAAATTAGCCCTGATGATCCTTCTTCTGAGCTCAAGGACCAATTCCCTCTCCTCCTGGGAGCAGACCATTGTGTCCCCTAGGGATCCTCCAGGAGCCATCTCCCCTGGGTGAGCTCCCAGCAGGGACTTCATGTTGATGATGTCACTGGGAGGAGGTCAATGACTGAGAATCAAACTCACCTTTCTTGTACCATCCTTAAAAGAAAAGACACCTCCCTGCTGTCCCTTCTAATGTGGACTCCCCCACTCTCACAGTCAAAGTCCTTTTTCAGATTAACAAATATAATATAAACACCCAGCACCTCTCCCAGTTAAGTTGTCAGCAGTGAGGACTGAACTTGGGAACCACTGGATCTAAAAGTGTAACCCTTTGCTGCCGTTCAAAGGTGGTAGTAGACACAAGCTCTTCATGGTGCAGCCACTAGAGTGGGATGGAGAGCAGCTTTGTGTTCTTCTCATGTTCTTCCACTACAATCCTAGATTTGTCCAGTGTTGAGCACATGATATGGCCTGGTCTGTAGCACTGGTGAGATGGAGCTACTATAAGGTGGGTTCAAAACTGGTTGGAAAACTGTTCCCAGAGAGTAGTTATTAGTGATTCGCAGTCATACTGGAAGGGCATAATGAGTGGGGTCCTGTAGGGATCAGTTCTAGGTCTGGTTCTGTTCAATATCTTCATCAATGATTTAGAAGATGGCATACAGAGTACACGTATAAAGTTTGCGGACGATACCAAGATAGGAGGGTTTGCAAGTGCTTTGGAAGATAGGATTAAAATTCAAAATGATCTGGAGAAATGGTCTGAAGTAAATAGGATGAAATTCAATAAGGACAGATGCAAAGTGCTCCTTTTAGGAAGGAACAATCAGTTGCACACATACAAAATGGGAAATGACTGCCTAGGAAGGAGTACTGTGGAAAGGGATCTGGGAGTCATAGTGGATCACAAGCTAAATGAGTCAACAGTGAAAGGCTGTTGCAAAAAAAGCAAACAATGTTCTGGGCTGTATTAGCAGGAGTGTTGTAAGCAAGACATGAGAAGTCATTCTTCCGCTCTACTCCACTCTGATTAGGCCTCAACTGGAGTATTGTATCCAGTTCTGGGCACCACACTTCAGGAAGGATGTGGACAAATTGGAGAGAGTCCAGAGAAGAGCAACAAAAATGATTAAAGTCTAGAAACATGACCTATGAGGGAAGATTGAAAAAATTGGGTTTGTTTAGTTTGGAAAAGAGAAGAGGGGACATAACAGTTTTCAAATATGTAAAAGGTTGTTAGAAGGAGGAGGAAGAGAAATTGTTTTTCTTAACCTCTGAGGATAGGACAAGAAGCAGTGAGCTTAAATTGCAGTAAGGGAGGTTTAGGTTGGACATTAGGAAAAACTTCCTAACTGTCAGGGTGGTTAAAAACTGGAATAAATTGCCGAGGGAGGTTGTGGAATCTCCATCATTGGAAATTTTTAAGAGCAGGTTGGACAAACACCTGTCAGGGATGGCCTAGATAATATTTAGTCCTGCCATGGGCACAGGGGACTGGACTAGATGATCTCTCGAGGTCCCTTCCAGTCCTATGATTCTATATTGACTTTTGAGGTGCCAACTCTTGTGTGGAGGCAATTTAAACATCTCCAGGTTGACCAATCCTTCTCTGCAGCTGTGGCAAGCCGTTTGGCAAGGCCGATGTGCATTTTGATGTCCTTGGTGATAGCAGGAGTGTTCATGTTGCGTTCCCATCACATTCTCTAAGTCAGTGAATCCTGCCGAACTCATACCACTACAACATAGCCACATGGTGTAAGCCCGGGTTACACAAGGGTAACTGATCCAATGGTTGAAGAGACAGAATATTCATGGCATACACGGCGAGCTGCTCAGTGGAGGTGCTGTGAGATACAGAATGGCATGTGTGCTGGAAGGGAATGACCTGGGATAGAAATACACCACTTATACCCTACAGCTCTGGGGGGACTAGGAGAAAAACTCCTCCTCCCAGTCGCTTGGGACATCTTGTCTCGGCCATTGGAGAAGCAAGATGCTAAACATGAGGGCCTATGAGTGATTTTGGGAGTCCAAATTCAGATGCCTTTAAAGGGCCTGATGATCAGCGGGGGATGCTCAGCACTTTCTGCAAATCAGGCTCCTTTAGGGTGTCAAGTTGGGAATGCAAAAGCTGAGACTCCCCAAATCATTAGTCACTTTTGGAAAGTGACCTCCATGGTGAGCAATAGGCCAGAGCCCGGTGGGACTCCACAGGCGAGCGCCTTGGGGAATAAGGAGAGTCGACCTTTGTAACCTTCTGGGATTTCTCAGAGAGGAATGAGCAACTTGGTCTGGCCCGGCCAGGCTTCGGAGCTGAGTTAGATTGCGAACGCTTTGGGGCAGGGACTGGCTTTTTGTTGTGTGTGCAGCACCTGCCCCAGGGGGCCCTAAGCCCTGACTAGGGACTGTAGGTTCTACTGAATAAATAACTAATAAAAAAACAACCCTGAATCTACTGACAGCAAAAGTAACTTTTCCAAGCAGTCCTCTGCCTTCTGGGTGACTTAGTTCTGAGATGCCCAGTTCTAGAGGTTCAGCAGGTGTCGACGTACTATTAGCCCACCTTTGAAGGTGTGCAGCTCCTAGCTGCTACGGGCTGGAGCTACCCATGACCTAACAGTGGACAGTTCTCAGGGCTTCTAGCAATCCCGAGAGCCCCGCTGGCTGCTGTAGACAATGTTCAGTACTCGCTAGCTAAGTGTCGAGGGCTAGAAGGCATCCACCCTGTTCCTGAACACACGTGGCTTTGCTGTGACATCTGCGTTCAGTGTTCCATACAGGGGAAGATCTGAAGACTGTCTCCACTAGCGCGATATTCAGTGTACACCCCCTGGAATGTATAAATCCCTTACGCTGATGAGATCCATTCGGACTTTGCAGTGGCTTAGACTGGAGCGTGTGTGAACTCGTATTTCAGTGGGTAAATAGGAGATGGACAGGCTGCATGTCTATTCTGGCTTTTACAGACCGGCAGGTTAAGTCAGTCATGCTCCACTGGTCAAGTAGTCTTTCATTTTCACTGCACTGCCTTTGTTTCCCTGGTAATCTAATTCCTTTGCCATCCCCTCTCCCTTGTCCCCCTTTGGCCACAACACCTCTGCCTGACACATGATATTACCACCATAGATCACCACTTCGAATGTAAAGTTGTAATTACTGCCAAGTAAATACCTCGCAATCGGGAGACAAACTCCAGCTGTGGCAGATTCAATGTGTCCTCCCAGCAGACAGTTCCGACTTGCTATCTCCTTAGCTACATGGCTAGAATGCTAAAGGAGCAGCCGGGAAAGTCCTAGGGAAAACTGCCACAGGCAGAGGTTTGAAGTGTTAGTCTGAACTTTAACAAAATCAATGGGCACCCGGGCTGTGCTCTGAATACTGCTGAACTTTGTACTATTATCAGAAATAACTGTGACTGACAAAAATTACTCTCCAGTAACCTTTCCTGGGGCCCCGTTTTCTCTTTAGTGATACACATTTTCTGATATAATCCAAAGAGGTAATTAAGGTACCACTGATTTCGTTGAACTATTGCAGTACAAGAAGAATGATCCCTTTTTATAATGCCAGCAGGGCTCCATTTTCCTCTCAAGGTGGATAAACACATTCCTCCCATCTTGCCACAGGGCATGTGGAATCTGGAATCCAAATTGTCCCACTCCGTTGTGTTTGGTGCCTGCCCTTTGACGGGGCATCTTTCGGTTTTTTAATCTCTCTCTTCTTCTCTCGACTGGCTGGAGATCTCAGCTCTGCCAGACGATGTGCATAGAATAGTCTGATCCTTGAACAGAAATGAGGGCTAAACCTGTAATAAACAACTGCTGTGCCTGCACCCAGCCTTTCTCCTGCTCCCTCTGTGTCTAGGAGAGCAGTGATCACACCTGGCCTTTGCACCATCTATTGCATGGGCTATTGACCGAGTGCCTAGCCTTATTGGAAGTGTACGGTATCTTTTTAACACAGCCTCACTGATTCAGGCAAATGAAATACAGGCCAAGAACTTGCATTCTGCAAGACCCCACAGCAAGAGGTTAACATGAGCCCTGGAGCTGCCTGATTCTTTCCCCTGGAGGATGTATGAGAACAAGGATGATCTCTTTAGGATTTGCCCAGTACAGCTTTGGAGGCATTTGTAAAAGGCATTTCTATGATTCTAGTTCTGTATTTAGGAGGGATAGCTCAGTGGTTTGAGCACTGGCCCCCTAAACACAGGGTTGTGAGCTCAATCCTTGAGGGGGCCACTTAGGGATCTGGGGCAAAATCAGTACTTGGTCCTACCTAGTGAAGGCAGCAATGACCTTTCGGGGTCCCTTCCAGTTCTGTGAGATAGGTGTATAAATTCCAGCTGCCTGGGCTATGATATTCTGTCACTTGTGCCCACTCAGATATATTTGGTAATACCTATTAAATATGAATGTTGGGACCATCTCAGACCTCGTGCCCTTTCACTTTAATTATTGGCACCTTTCAAACTACTGAGCCAACTCGCTTCAAACTTGGCTTGTTTTGTAGGTCTCACTGAGACTTGAAAATCAAACCAAGATTGAAGAATTTGGGCCTGATTCTCAGTCCCCCTGCATCTTAGGTTGTCACATACACCAGTGCAAAGTGGAGTAGAAAGCTACAGCAAAGCGGTAGCAATTTACACCCAGTTTTCACTGGTGAGAGTAACAGCGCAAGGCAAAGCCAATGGAGAATGTGCCCCGTATGTACAATGCTGTGGCTTACTCTATGTAAGGTTTGTTGAAAAGAAACTCTGGTTACTGTTCTGGCACATGTTGGCATTTAACAAATAAATTACGGTAATGCAAACACAAACCATGTTTTAAGGACTAAGTGCAAGAGAGCAGAGAGAGGCTTAGACTTTGGCCCTTAACTTGCATTTCTCCATGTCTGTGCTTGCTATCTCAGTCCTGGTTTTGCATTGACACTGGAATATAAAGGAATAATATTTTACAATGTATCCTGGATGCTTTGTCCTCAAGGACTATAGATACTCTAAACTCACATCACCACTTCATTGTGGCAGTCTCTGGGGTGAGAGGTACAGTGACACCAGGACAAAAACCTGTTCCAATAAACACACCTGGGCCCTGTCATCCCCTCCCCCAAGCAGGCAGAATTGCAGTGTTTAAGGTCCTGTCTGAAAAACCCACCCCATGAATTGCATGGCCCTTCGTTACATAATCAGAGGTGAGGGGCTGAACTAGTTGTACCTAGCTTTGAACATGAGCAATCTCTGCTCACCTGATGCTTCTGCTGATAAGCCATCCCTGTCGGAAAGGCTAGAGGCCCCAGTGCTATTCACAGCCTCCCTCTGCAGAAAATGTATTTGCCAACTATCTCCCCTCCCCCAGTGCTGGCCTTTCCTTTCCATCTCGTTACAGCAGGAAAACCACATCCCTCAACTCCCCAGGGTTTTGTGTGGCATTAATAAGTGCCCTGAGTGTGACGAATAACGAAAGCAAGTCACTGGCAGGACCAGAACTAGCTATGTCTCAGCTGGGAGCTTGAGTTGACTTGTAAGGAAGGATGGGGCCAGCAGCTGTGAGATCTGACTTAGTCCCAGCTTTGCCACAAGCTTCCTGTGTAATCTTGGACCAATCACTTTGCTTCTGTGTGTCTCCACCTGCACACCCCTAGTTGTCTCCTACCACCCCAAGCTGGAACCCCTACGGGCTATCATTAAACAATTACATATTCAGTGGGGACCCCATCCTGAAATCTTTTCTGAACCCCCTTTTTCTGGCCTTCAAACAACCCCCCAACCTCACCACGCTCATCGTCAGAAGCATGTTCCCCACAGACCAGGACACGCCAACTCACACCAGCACCAGACCCTGCCAGAACAACAGATGCAAAACCTGCTATGATGCTTAACACCCCCCACAAGATCCATGCGTCCTACACCTGCCTCTCATAATATGTGGCGTACCTCATCCAGTGCACTAAATGCCCCAGTAGCAACTATGTGGGTAAAACCAGACAATCACTATGCTCTCAAATGAACTGACACAGAAAAACGATAAAAACACCCTGTCACCTGTGGGCGAACACTTTCCCCAAAGCGATCACTCCAGATCTGACCTCTTAGTCCTCGTCCTTAAAGGAAACCTGCACAACACCTTCAAATGAGGAGCCTGGGAGCTTAAATTCATAACTGTCAGGGACACTAAAACTCATGGACTTAATAAAGACACTGGATTTATGGCTTATTACAACAATCTTTAACTTACGAATCCCCCTGTTTTGTCCTGTAATTGCAGTGGTGGTAACAGGCCACTTCACCTTGATTGGTGCCTAAGGCCTGGTCCCCACTAGAAAATTAGGTGGTTTAACTACATTGGTCATTGGTGTGAAAAACAGCATAGGGTCAATGGAAAGATTCTTCTGTTGACCTCGGTACTATCTCTCGGGGAGGCGGATGCCTATGGGCGAACCCCTCCAGTTGGCATAGGTAGTGTCTACGCTGAAGTGCTACAGCAGTGCCACGGTAGCGTTTGAAGTGTAGACAAGCCCTTTGAATATGAGATAACTACTTATGCCAAGCCAGCTGTTTCACCTTATATTTAGCGGTGATGCTCTGAGTACCTTTCTCCGACCTGAAGAAGAGCTCTGTGTCTACACCATGGCACTGTAGTGCTTCAGTGTAGACACTGCCAACACAGACGGGAGGGAGTCTCCTGCCAGCGTAGGTATCCACGTCCCGAGCAGCGGTAGCTAGGTTGACAGGAAAATTCTTCCATCAACCTAGTGTTGTCTACGTGGGGACTTCGGTCAGCTCAACTACACCATTCATGGGGGTAGAGTTTTCACACCCCTGACCAATGTAGTTTAACCAACCTAATTTTCTAGTGTAGACCAGACCTGTTTCTTTCACCAAGAGACGTTGGTCAGATAAAAGATATTACCTCACCCGCCTTGTCTCTGGAATTTATGGATCCTTCTTACTTCTCCCCTGTTCAAATCAACATTCGTTCTGAGCTCCCTAGAGAGAACTTTGATTGAATCAATTCCTTCTATTTAATTTGCATTTATTAAGTATTATTAATAATGGCTTAAATGTTAACAATTATTAGAATGATTAATTCATCCATTAATCAATGCAGTATTAATTAGATAATAATTAGTTACTGATGAATAACCTCACCGTGCATTTTAACGAATGTAATTTAGGTGCAGTGAGGAAGTGAAATGAAAAACATGGAGCATTGTTAAGATTTCTCAGGGCAAGTGGGTGTCTTTGTCTTAACTTACATACAATTATACAGCTAGCTAGCCCCTTATTCCCTTAATTTCTGAGTATCTCACAGTCTTTAGCTTCATCACCCTCCTGTTAACCGGGGCTATTAAACCTTGCTTGCAGCTTTAATCATGTGGCCATACCCTAAGCGACTAGCCCGATGCCAGACAAGTAGTTTGGGAGGGAGGAGGAAATTCATCCTACATCTTCTGAGTCCTAAGCAAGAGCTTATCCACACTTGAAACGTTACAGCGGCACAGCTGCAGTGCTTCAGTGTAGATGCTACCAACATCGACGGGAGGGGTTCTCCCACCTCCCCGAGAGGCAGTAGCTAGGTTGATGGATGATTTCTTCCGTTGACCGAGCACTGGCTACACCGGGGCTAGGTCGGCTCCGGGGTGTGGATTTTTCACTCTCCTGAGTGACGTAGCTGGGTTGACGGAGCTGTTTAGTCCCCACGCCACCCTTCTTTACACTCCTTGTTGTGTGTACTGAACTACTCGAGTGCTTGCTCCGTCATGCTTCTTTCTACCAGGGCCTGCAGCTCTCCGAAGCGCCTGGCGGGCTCTGGCCGGACAAGGTGGGATACAAAGCTCTGGTTGTTGATCTCTTTAAGCTCTGGTGCATTCAAAAGACTTGTTAACTGGGCGCAAGCAGTTGCAGATGGAAATGCCTGGAGTCTGACCCTAAGAATGAAGTGGATGTAGAGTCCCTCAGACTGTGCTAACATGCTTATCTTGCGGCTACTGGTATTCATATCCAGTTCCAGCCGGTGTTGTACTGGATTTTGGAGACACTGCAGATAAGACGCTAAAAGACAGAGGAATACAACACTGCAGGGAGGCTAGCAGGACGGTATGAAACCCCGCACTGCTCGCTCGGTCATGAGCTTGAATCCAGCCTGTGTCCTGCAGTGGCTGAAAGTTCTCACCCTGATGGTGGCCAGTTGGCCTGTTGAAATATGGAAGTGGGTCTGGGTGTTGGCATCACAAAGCCCCCATCCCTCACTGGGAGTTTGAGAGGAGAGACCACAGACAAGTGGAGCATGGAGACTTCATTTCCCTGTTGTCCTATTAGTGGGTGGGACGAGGGGTGCGGTGGGAGCTGTGCTGTGGTTAGGGGCCCTTGCTCGGTAGGACTGTCAGGCAAACACCTCTCGGCAGCACTAAACTTGCTAAAAGGCAATAAATGAGTATTGGAAAAGGGCTAATAATCAAGGGCAATATGTTAAACCCCATGTTATTAGCGATCGGGGGGCATGTAGCGCCTACGCTCAGGCACCCGGCTTTACTCTTCCAGGTCCGCAGCAAGGAGAGAGCAGCACCAGCCACACGCTCCTTGCAGCCCAAGGGAGAAGGGGAGGAGACCCCCGGGGGTATGAGGATCCTATAGTGCCAGGGCTGTAGGAGGCAGCAGCAGAAGGGGGGGAGCTGAGAGCCGGCACACCAGGCCATTGAATGGGGTCAAATCCGAGTAGCCTCATGCAGCGATGGGCGGCGATCCCAGCACGTGGCCCGCAGAGGTGGAGGTGGCCCTACCAGCGAGTGTTGTGTGTGAAGCCTGGGGCGGTCCCACCCAGTTCAGAGAGGGAGCTAACGCGGGCTGGGCTGCATTGACCAGCGTGGCCACTAGTGGAGCAGTGCCCCCGCCCAGCGCTGAGAAGACAAGGAGGAGCCATGGGAGCAGAGTGCCTCCTCCCTGCAAGCTATAATGCCCCAGAGCTTTGCCGGGAGTGGTTGATGCTTTAAGAGTCGTGCTCAGGGCCACTGTCCGCACTGGGGTCTCCCATAGAAGGTGGGGGAGAAAGGAGGAGGGCCGTGTCTAAGCTGGTCATTGGAGATGACAAGCAGGGGCAGAGCAACCAAGGCAAGGTGGTATTTGCCTTCACCGGATCTACCAGGTGTGGCTGAAGTGCCAATCCCCCAGTAATGTGAGTGCTGCCAGGTTCAGCCCGGCCGCTCGGGGCAGGAGAGTTTGCAGAGCCACAGACCCGTCTGGCCCTATTTCCTGAGGCTATGTCTACACGCACAATGCTACAGGTGCGCTGCTGCAGCACTTCAGCACTGACCTGCACTACAGTGATCGCAGGACTTCTCCGGTCGCTGCAAAGAACCTACCTCCCCAAGAGACGGTAGCTGGGTGAATGGACGAGTTCTTCCCTCAGCCTAGCTCTGTCCACACTGCGGGCTAGGTCGGCTTAACGACATCTTTCAGGGGTGTGGCTCTGCGGATGTCAGTTCTCAGTGTTGACCAGCCCTGTGCATTCAGCCCTTGGAGACTGTTTCAAAGAACCTTCCTCTGCCGCTGTACCAATGAACAGTCTCCCTGAGAAGGGCCCTGGGTTGAAATCTGTTTCAATTAAGGGGGAACATGTTTTCCCCTGGATACAGAACCTTTCCAGTCACCTCCAGGACTGTTTCTGTTCTCTCCCGTGTAAGATTTAACAGTATTTTTTTCCCCGACTGACACTTACCTGGGATCTCAAAAAGGCGTTAAAACTCTGGTACAAGCTTGGCTACAAGTTCTATTGGATTTGTAAGTTACAGGTTCCCTTTGGGCCTCCCCACTGGCAAAGGCTTGTCGATTTGTCTTTCTGGGCAGGGATCATAACATCGATCTGAGGTGTTTCATTTTCCAACCTCAGACAAGGTTATTTAGTAGAATAACAGAGGCCCAAAAAATGTCTGCATTCAAATCACATGAAAATGTGTGTCTGGGCACTATGAATGTTAATTAGTGCTGGGATGAACTGAAGTTAAATCATGTCACTGGTGGAAAACGCACAGCTTTGCCTGCTGTACGGAACCAGGGATCTAGTGGCAAAGTCATGGTGGAAGACAAGGACTTTCACTGCTTTCCAGATGACTTTGACGGTGATTTCTCAGCATCGCTTCTCTCCGGTTAAAGCTGCCACCAAACGAACTGGTGGTTTTCGATGAGGCAGATAGATGAGGTGGTTTTAGGTGGGGCATATTGAATACTCCCTTGGGCTTCTCACTTTCTCGCAGAATAGGCTCCCAATCACAAGTGGCAATGATGTTTGGGAAATCAGTTCTGTAGCAAAGGTGCTGCTTGGGGCTTGTCGGGAGCTGGGCTGTGGTTATCATATGGGTCCAATTAATTCTGAATAACATAAGGGTACAACCCTCCTTATCTTTGGATAGTTTTCTCAGGGGTTTGAAATGGTTTTAAAAAGTTCTTTTGTCAAGGCCGTGGGAAGGTTCCAAACCTCAAAGGAACTCCTGTGAGCAGCAGTGCCAGGGGTGGGGTAACACATTGACCCGATTCTCTTCTCCTCAACACCAGTTATAGGCCAGGATTCACAGCCGCTACCTGAGATTTACAGCAGGCTATGAGAGCACAGAACCGGGCCCACACTTTTTCTCAAGTGTCCAGGTTTGAGCGAGAGGCTCTGATCCCTAGCACATCCCGTTCAGACAGCAAAAGATGGGCCTGCCCCAAGGAGCTTAGAGTCTCCATTGAAGACAAGATGCAACAAGTGGGCAAAGCACGCAGGGATGTAGGCCAGACTAGCAGTAACATGGGCATGCTGTTGCACTGAGGTGCTGCGTGTGCCATTTGTAGGTACGCAGGGGAGGTTCGTTTCCTTTCAGAGTCTCTCATCTCCTTATCCTCCTTATTTGCCCCCTTTACTCCCAGATAGTTCAACAGCCACGTGGATTCTCTTGCAGGCTTCCTGCGTCTGAGAAGCTGCTTAAAGAATTTCTTCTGATTTGTTTTAAGGTTTTTGATGTCTCGCTCTTCAACTTCTCTCTTGGCCTCGTCCCGGCCAGCTCACTTTTCACCTGCTGTAGTTCACTCTCCATTCTATTGACTGCACTGGGGCTGGACTTCCAGTCTCTGAAGGACACCTGTTAGGCTCAAAGAAGCTCTTGAACCTTGTCATTTAGCACTGGTCCACATTTTCCCTTCCAATAACAGACCTAAAAGTGGCAATTCTTCAACAAAAAAACTTCAAAAACAGACTCCAACATGAAGCTGCAGAACTGGAATTAATTTGCAAACTGGGCACCATCAGATTAGGCCTGAATAAAGACTGGGAGTGGTTGGATCATTACAAAACCTAAACTTAATTTCCCCAATACTAATTTCTCCCTACTGTTACTCACACCTTCTTGTCAACTGTCTGTAATGGGCCACTCTCTTACCACTTCAGAAGTTATTTTTCTTCCCTTGGTATCCTGCTGTCAATTGATTTATCTCGTTAAACTGACCTCACACTTGGCAAGGCCACTCCCATCTTTTCATGTATTCATACCTGCTCCTGTATTTTCACTCCATGCATCTGATGAAGTGGGTTCTAGCCCACGAAAGCTTATGCCCAAATAAATGTGTTAGTTTCTAAGGTGCCACAAGGACTCCTCATTCCTTCTGGGACTCTCTTGCAGTTGTTTAAATAGCCTCCAGGCGGAGGGAAAAGACTTCAGTTTCTTTTTCGGACTAGCTTCCTCAACCGTGTGTGTGTGCTTTTAAAACAAAGCTTATTGTTGACTAGTTTGCTGTTGGCTGTGCTCACCCTGCTCTTCAATAAGCTTCATACAAACCTAGCGCTAATTGTCATCAAGCTGCAGAATTCCGTTTTGTGGGGAGGGTTTGTAGACACATGCCTTGCTTCAGTTGTGAAAATATGCCAAAGCCGCTATGTAACCGAGTGTGGAATGGGCCCCGCGGTGGGGTGGGGGAGGAAGAGATGAGGTGGGGAGAGTCCAGGTTTATTTCATAAAAAGTTTTCCTGCAACTTTTGGCTTTTGCTAAGTAAAAAATAAAGACATTTATTACCATATAATGAGGTAGAACTGCACTTACATACCAATAGGGGAGCTGACAATAATATATGGCTTTAATTAGCAATCAGGATTTGAGGAACAGCTTATTATGCTAATAGTTTCAAAGCTTCCCTGTAAAAAGAATGCCTATGGAGAGATTTGCTAATGACAAGGAGATCTCCATTTTGTAATATAATCATGTAATTCTCTAGACAATAATTACACATTTGCCTGCATGTTTGTTATGAAACTCTGGACTTTAGTGTCGGTGCTGTGTACTCCCAATGGGACCAAGAGAAGAGGATAATGACCCATAAGTATTACTCCAAAGGAAGTGAAGTGACTTATTCTCTGGCACTTCCCCATCCTGTCCTTCAAACACTTAGGCCCTGAAGCGCCGCAGAGTCCAACTCAATGAGCACCGCGGTCTCATTCAGAGTTCATTTATACTGGTGTGAACCAGCAGCACCTCGGCTGATGTCGGGGGGATTACAGCACTGTGAAGCTGGCATGAGGTAAGAATCAGGCCCGCCGATTCTAGACTGAACACAAATAAGGGAACCCCTTAGCCCCCGGAGGCAACTCGTCTTGGGCCGTCATGGTAACGACTGTGTAGTGTCCTACAGTGGTTACCAACATGAGTGAATCAACTCTCCCAACAATCAGGAAAGCTAGCGTGTCTGTGGCGGAGGAACAGGCCCCAGGAATCCTTCCAAGTGCTTGCTGTAATTACCAGGCATCACTCTCCAGCCATGGCTTTCCTAGGTCCCAGTGGGGGGTTGCTGTGGGGAGTTGACCCACTCAGGCTGGTCTCTGCTGACCCCCAAGTCATGGTCAGTAGAGTGTGAGCTAACTTGACTCTGCACAGCCATGTTCTAACCCAGTGGTTCTCTGGTGACCCCTTGGACACAGCAAGCCTCTGAGTGCGACCCCCCCTATAATTTAAAAACACATTTTTTATATTTAACGTTATTATAAATGCTGGAGGCAAAGTGGGGCTTGGGGGTGGAGGCTGACCGCTTGGGGGTGGAGGGTGACCTCCATGTTGGGTTGCCAGGCAACAATATTTTACCAGAACGCGGAGTTGAAAAGGGACCCTGGTGGCTCCGGTCAGCACTGCCGACCGGACTGTTAAAAGTCCAGTCAGTGGCATAGCAGGGGCACACGGCTAAGGCAGGCTTCCTACCGGTCCTGGCTCCGCGCGGCTTCTGGAAGCAGCCGCCAGGTCCCTGCGGCCTTTAGGCCAGGGAGGTGCCGCGCGCTGCCTCCGCCTTGAATGCTGGTAAGTGCCGCTGGGACCCCACACCTCAAACACCCTCCCGCATCCCAATCCCTTGCCGCAGCCCAGAATCCCCTCCCACACCCAAACTCCATCCTGGATCCCACACCCTCCCGCCCCAACCCCTAGCCCGGAGCCCCCTCCTGCTGTTTGGTTTTGTGTGATTAGAAAGTTGGCAACCCTACCTCTGCGTAATAACTCGCAACCCTCTGAGGGGACCCCCAGTTTGAGAACCCCTGTTTTGTAGGGAGGACAAGGCCTTGGGGAGAGAGCAGATAAACAGGATTAGGGCATTTCAGAAAAGCTTAAACCTTTTCCTTTCTGAGCTAGCCAGGTCCCATCCACCAATCTCCCTACACGTAGCTTCATTGGCTGGGTGCAGAGTTTTACACTGAATTTCGTCTTTGCAGTTACGGGTGTGGTTCTGGCTATGAAGGGTGCGGTCAGCTCCTTGTCTGGTGCTCTTACCCACCTCCGTGCCAGGGCTCTGGTGCGAGGTTTCTGGCTCTCTCCCTCCCAGCACCCTGCTCTGTCCCCCAGGTTTCCTCTCATATGAAACATCCCATTTGCTATTGGTCCCTGCCAGTTAGTGACACCACTTCTCTGTGATGGCTGCCATCTCGGCTGACTCCAGTAATGCAGTGGCAGGGGAGGTAACTTCAGTATGGCCAACCCTAAGTGTGCAAAAGTCATGAGACTGGCTTTAAAAATCAATAGGTTTGGGGTTGTGTTTATTGGTTTTGGAGGCTATCTAGTTTTGGAGTCTGCAGGAGTCATTTTTTCCAACTTTACTCTGCAACTAGCACTAGAAACTTACTTTTTTTAAATGCAAGCTGAGGTTCTTACATAGTCACATGACTCCAGGAGCTGGGGCTCCACGGAGAACACCAGAGATGTGAGACTGGCAAGTGCAGTTCTACCTCATTAAATAAAAATCAAGAGCTGGCAACTCTGTGGGACCTGCAGGGCTAAACACAGCGGTCTCTACAGCCAGGATCTCAAGCTGAGAGCTGCTACAGACCCATCTGCCCGGGGGGACATAACACACATTGAACAGTGGGTGGCAATGCAGATGCCCAGGCCTACCTGTAAAGGCTGTGTGGTAAGATCCTAGTCAGGTTCAGGGCTCTGGTGAAGGGCCAACATCCCATATAAAATACCCAGCATCCATATAAAATATCCTAGCTGCCTTTGAGACCAGTCAGCACACGAGGGACACAGAACACCTTGAGGCTGCTCTAACTTACTCACAGATAGGGCTTGTTGTGATCATCTAGTCTGACCTCCTGGGATCAGGGGAAGAAAGGCGTCTTTGCCCCAACCCCTCAGGTCCTGTGCTGAGCGCAGCATGGCTGGACCCAGGATGAGAGTCCTGTTGTTCAAAGCAGTGGTTTTGGGATGGGGGTAAATAGAGACATGATTCACTGTGATCCTATCGTCAAAGCCACCTGCCGGCTTCCCTTTGTTACTGTGCTTTAATTATATATTTCCTGCTGATCCTTTGATAAAGCCTGTTACGTTTAATCCAAGGCACTGAATGCAGATCAAGCACCAATGTGACAGCGACGATGCTCACCTGTGCAGAGCCGGCTAATCAGTAGCACTCTGCCCTGGCTCCGTGCTCCCCCTCCAAAAGCACTGAGCTAAACTTCGAGCCGGACAGAAATGAGCAATAAAAGCTACGGACCCTTGTGCTGTGCTACTGATGCAGCTGCCTGGAAAGGTGCTAGAGAAGGGATTCAAAGCAGGGACTGGTTCTCTGCACGGACACTCCCAGGCTGGCTCTGTAAAGTTGCGGCCTGGTTTCAGGACTTCCAGAGCTCCATGGAGGCAGGCCTTCCTCTTGGGTGAGCAAAGCGAACGTCGCCGCTTGGCCTCAGCTTTCGCGAGCTCGGCTTATTGCACAGATAAGTAGATTTTAAGGCCAGACGGGACATTTATGATCATCTACAGCCCATGTCCTGAGGTTGAACCACAGCCTGCTTTTTAGAAGGAGGCATCCAGTCGTGCTTTAGCGATCCCAAGTGATAGAGAATCCACTGTGTCCCTGGGTAAATTCTTCCACTATTCGGCAGCAGGATCGCCACATGGGCCCCACCAAAGGCTCTGAGTGGCAGAGACACCAGACAAACAGTGCCCGAGGCAATGACCTCAAAGTGATCTCCATGGCCTCATGGCAATCCCGCTCAACGCTGAACTAACAGAGACCCCGGAGCCTCAGACCAACTTCTACAGCCTCAACCTCACTGCGACCCCTGCGCTTACCACAGACTCCGCTTGGGGCAGGTTCCTAACAAAGACTCCTAGGGACTTATACCACCTTTCCCTCAGGCAGCGACCCCACGGAGAGCACCAGGACCAGTGCCCAAGGCAGCGACCCCCATGGAGACACTACGGCCTCACACAAACCCAGTCTGACGCCAGGGCCTCCTAGAGACACTCAGAGTACAACACCGTCCTTGCCTGAGGAGATGACCTCACAGACACCATCAGGGCCTCACATCAACCTCCGGGTACTGACCTCATAGAGACCCCCTGAGCCTCAGACCTGTTCCTGGTGCAAAGGGCTCACAGAGCTGCCAAGCCCTTAGCCCAAACGGATCTCTTGGAACAAACCGACACAGACCCGTGGGCTCCACGCCACCCCTGCCAGACACATTAACCCCTTGGTAAATAGTTCAGATGGTTAATTGCCCTCACTGTTAAAAATGTGCACTTTAGTTCCAGTCTGAGTTTATCTAGCTTCAGCTTCCACCCACTGGGTCTCAGTCTGCTTTGGTCTCCTAGATTAACGAGCCCTCTCACATCAGAAACCTGCTCCCCATGTAGGTAAATAGACCGAGGTGCTTTAGTCGTGCTGTAAAGCAGGTTTTTCAGGGCTGCAGGGGGTCCCTGGCGCCAAGGCACCCAAGACGCCTGGACACAAGCTGTATGGGAGGCTGCGATCCTGGCCTGGCAGAGCAGAGACCCCCCAGCCAGGACCACAAGGAGGAGGACAAGCCCTCGGCCACAGGGACGGCCTGGGGATCACCCCCACACTCCTGGCTGGTGAGTGAGTGGAGCTGTAGCGAGCTCCCTGCATGGCCAGAGGGCCAAGGACATTGGAACCTTGCATAGGGTTACCATATTTAAAAAATAAAAAAAGAGGACACTCCATGGGCCTTGGCCTTGCCCCTTTTCCACCCCCGGCCCCGCCCCAACTCTGCCCCAACTCCGCCCATTCCCCACCCCTTCCCCAAAGTCCCCGCCCTAACGCCCCCTCCTCCCTCCCAGCCACGCGAAAAGGGCTGCCCGAGCGCTACCGGCTTCACGGTTTGCCGGGCAGCCTCCAGACCCTGCGCCCCCGGCCGGCGCTTCCCCAGCGCAGCTGGAGCCCGGGAGGGGAAGCGCCCAGCCGGGGAAACAGGGTCTGGAGGCTGCCCGGCAAACCGTGAAGCCGGTAGCGCTCGGGCTTCGGGCAGCCCCTATGCTTCCGGACACTGCGCCGCCGGAGCAGAGCAGCTGGAGCCCAGGAGGGGAAGCGCCTGGCCGGCGGCTGGGGTCCGTAGGCAAGGGGGCTGCCGAAGCCGGAGCGCTCGGGCAGCTCGGCTCTTAAGTAGAGCCAAAGAGTCAGGGGAGGAGCAGAGCAGCTGGAGCCTGGGAGGGGAAGTGCCCGGCCGGTATTTTTCCTGGATATGTTCGGCTTTTTGGCAATTCCCCCCAGACGGGGGTTTGATTACCAAAAAGCCGGACATGTCCGGGAAAAAACGGATGTAAGGTAACCCTAACCTTGCAGGCGCAAGGTGTGGGGAAGGCTGGGCTCCTGACTGTGGAGAACGGGCAGAAGGAAGGTTTGATGCAGTGTTTCTCCACTGGTGGGTCGTGACCGCTGGGGGGTCACAAAAGGCAATTGGGAGAGGGGGAGCGCATGAGACACTGAAAATCTTATTACAATTGAAAGCAAAGACAGTCTTGCTTCCCCACTCCCTGCACACCCTTCCCCTTCAAGGTCGAGTGTCCTCTGTCTGCCTCTCAGGACACGTGCAGACAAATCAGTTCTATGGCTGATCAATGTTAGCACCGAGGCATAGGGTCGCCAACTTTCTACTTGCACAAAACCGAACACCCCTGCCCCGCCCCTGCTCCCCCCGTCCTCCAAGGCCCTGCCCAGGCCCCGCCCCTTCTCTGAGGCCCCGCCCCAGTCACTCCATCCCCCCTCCCTCTGTTGCTTGCTCTCCCCACCCTCACTCATTCGCTCATTTTCACTGGTTGGGCTCAGGGGGTTGGGTGCGGGAGGGGATGAGGGCTCCGGCTGGGGATGCGGTCTCTGGGGTGGCACCAGGGATGAGGGGTTTGGGGTGCAGGAGGGGGGTCTGGGCTGGGGGGTGGTGCCGAGGGATTCAGAGTATGGGAGGGGCCTCTGGGCTGAGGGCAGAGGGTTGGGTGCAGGAGTGGATGAGGGCTCCGGCTTGGGGTGCAGTCTCTGGGGTGGGGCCAGGGATAAGGGGTTCATGGTGCAGGAGGGGGGTCCGTGCTGTGGATGAGGGGTTTGGAGTGTGGGAGGGGACTCTGGGCTGGGGCAGGGGTTTGGAGGGGGGTTGAGGGCTCCCACTGGGGGTGTGGGCTCCGGGGTGGGTCTGAGGATGAGGGTTTTGGGGTGCAGGAGGGGGCTCTCACTTTGGGGGGGCTCAGGGTCGGGGCATGGGCTTACCTCGGACAGTTTCTGGTCAGCGGCGCAGTGGAGCTAAGGCAGGCTCCCTGCCTGTCCTGGCTCCGCGCTGCACCCTGGAAGTGGCCAGCAGCTCCGGCTTCTAGGTGGGGGGGCCAGGAGGCTCCACATGCTGCTCTCGCCTGCAGGCACCGCCCCCCTGGCTCCTACTGGCCATGGTTCCTAGCCAATGGGAGTTTGGAGCCAGTGCTCGGGGCGGGGGCAGCGTGCAGAGCCCCGTAGCCCCCCACGTAGGAGTTGGACCTGCTGGCCGCTTCCAGGGCACAGTGCAGTGCCAGGACAGGTAGGGATGAGCCTGCCTTAGCCCCGCAGCACTGCTAACCGGATTGTTAATGGCCCAGTTGGCGGAGTTGACCGGAGCTGCCAGGGTCCCTTTTCGACCGGGGGTTCCAGTGGAAAACCAGACACCTGGCAACTACTGAGGCAGCGTTTTACTCTTCTAGTAACTGTGAGGTGGGGGGAGAAATGAACATTTTGGTCTCAGAATGAGGGGTGCCCAGGTGATCAGGGTGAGAATCACTGGGATAGTGGGTATGATGTGGCACTTAGCCTGCGGTTTGAGTCCCACCTCGGCTATAGACATCCTCTGGGCAAGTCACGGAATCCACGCTTGGCTTCAGTCCTCCAGTCCTTACCTCGGAGCGCTGCTCTGCACTGCAGCCGGGGTGTGTGGCGCATGAGCGGACAAACCCCATCTAGGTAGATCAGAGCTAGCTCAGGTAATGACAGCACACAAGCTGGGGCAGCAGGGTCCTCTCGTGCTGTACCCCTGGGCCGTGGTGGCTGAGGCTAGCCCGTGCTGCCGTGGCTTCAATACGGGTGTTACTCAAGCTAGCTGTGACGGAGGGTAAGTCTACGATGCAGTTGGAACATGCAATGCCCAGCTCGGGCAGACATACACGTGCAGGCTGTCATCATGCCCGTGTGCTAAAAACAGCAGGGTGGCCATAGCCACGACACACCTAGGGTCTTGGGGGCTAGTGTGTGTTGTTGCTGCAGCCACACAGCTATTTTTAGCACGCTAGCGTCATCAGAGCTAGTCCACCCCCGTCTGCCTGCGCTGGGAAGTCCACCTCTAGCTGCAGTGTAGCCGTGCTGGGAGGACAAAATCTGTCAGTCACTGTGAGGCTCTCAGGGACTGTAGGGATGAGGGCCAGAAGCACTCTGGGTAAAATTCAGGGCTAGCGCAAGGCCTCCTGCTTACGCCAAAGGACAGTAGTGGTGCTTAGGCACAGGTCAGAATTTCACCCTATGTCTTGGGATACCTGTTAGTCTAGTAACGAACTGCGGCTTTGGAGGGCAGGTTGCACCCAGCCTGGTTCTCCAAAGCTAGACAGTGCAGGAGGCTCAGGACAGGAGAGAGCGAATGGGCGGGAGAAACCCCTTAGCCCCTTTTACTACTGGGCAGGCGTGTTCATTATCCTGCAGAGAGAGGCAAGCCCCCGGGTGTGCTCTGCCTGTCTTTGCTCTCGCTTGCAGCAGTCTCCAGGGATTTTCCAAAGGCTGTCAGCCAAGCAGGCGGCTCTGATCTCCCTCTCCCCAAGCGAGGGGGAGGCAGGTGGATTCCAGCTCCAGCGGCTGGTTCCACAACAGAGAAGCTCACCGGTGACACCCCGATCCATTAGATGAACAAACCGCTGGAGATGTGAGCAGAGACGCCCCATGAAGTGACGGGACCCTAACGAAACCTCCCATCACAGCAACAGGAGCGGGAGGCAGCAAAGTCTGAGCAGCGCAGGATCAGCATGTGGGGAGGATGAAACACAATCAAGGATAAGAGCAGCCAGGTACAGGAACACTTCGGAGCTGCAAACATTATTAACCCGTTCACTGCCAAACCCAAGGGAAGACACTTGGGACTCAAATTTGCTGGTGATCTCGTGAGCGGTACAGTACGTCCAATTCTGTATGGCCCTGATTTCCAGAGGTGCCTGGCACCCACGAATCCTGATGAAGTCAGGGGGTGCGGGGCTCTTCTAGAAAGCAGGTCCCGTCTGTCCCCATCCTGTGACAAATGCACGGGGATTCCAGAAAGAGTTGCTTTCTTCTAACGCTGAACAAGGAGTTGTATTAGAACAGGAAACGCAGATGCTATGCTCCGCTGCTATAAATCAGTGTGGGTCCATCTCACGCCAGTTTACGATCTGGGCCGGAAAATATTATCACTGACCTACTCTGCTATACTGCAGAGATTCTGCCTAGACCCTCTTCCAGCCCCCACGCTGCTTACGTACTTTCCTGATACACATTTAAAAGAACACTCTTTTGTCTACCCCATGCCTCTTAGGCAGCACGGATGTGATTAAATGTGTAGGTTTTTCCGATGACTTGGAGATGTAAGCACTAGCGCTGAGAAAGCTCTCAGAGAACTGACCAATCTACCTGATGATTTGACTTTGGAGACCACGAGAGAGCACTGTTCCAGGATATCAAAACAAACCTCTTCAACCAAAGATCATGGCCCTTTAGAGTGAGACTACTTAAATACACAACCAAAGAATATATCCTGCAGCCAGCCAGAGACAGAGGGGATCGATAGCGGGAAAGTACAAAGAGGAAAATAATGATCTTTCAAGATTACAGTAAAGAAATCAGAGATGAAAGCCAAAAGTTCAAGCAAGCCCGCATTTCAACCAAACAGCAACACACTGAAGTCTTATGATTTCCCATCTGTACGGTATTCCCACTCAAACACAAGTGCAGGATTCTCAGTTTAGCTGAACCTGAGGGAGCAAAAGAATGTCAGAAAACACGATGAACAGAGGTTTTATTTTAGGATGAACTACAGACACAGAGCTAGATTGTAACTAGGCCATAGGAGATACAGAGGGGTGCAGGAGCCAGGGACAATCCCAGCACTTGTTTTAGACAATATATCTTAGGTTAGAGGTAGATGAGAGCTACTGTGGTTCTATTGTCTAGAGGAGCCTGGGGACACTCAAACACAACATATTGTTGCGACGGACATTCTAGCTTGCACCTGTGTCTGTTTAAATAGTCCCGAAATGTCTGCAGAGCTGCTGAGAAAAGAACGTGCTGCGGAGCTGCTCCTAGAAGCTGGCTAACGGCTGCATGTGCGCTAAACCCTGCGGGGTGTCTTCTTTTCTGTGCTTGTGTGAAAAGGGAAGCCTTTGTTCTGGAATCTCAGGGGTCGGGTCGTGCTGAACCCAAGTCCTGGACCCATCACAGATACTCACAGTCTCTCGGTCTGAACTTTGAGGTTGCAGCTCATGTCTCAGCGAGGGGATGGCACATGTCGTCAGCTGATCCTACGCAACTTCCTGCAGGGGCCCAATCAGAATGTTCCTCAGAAGGGGGCCCCCTCCCCTGCACCTGGCCCCACATGCTACCCCCACACCCTGTCTGAGCTCTCCCCTTGCTGCTCCCCCATACCCAGTTCTGAGCTCAGACCCAGCGAGGCAGTCAGGCTGAGGAGCATTGTCCCCATCAGGGGCAGGGCAGTTCTAGGAGCCCCAGGCCCCATCCTCTTTCTGTGTCTCCGCTTCCCCAGGAAGCACAAAAAGCCTGGCTCCAGCCCTCCTACCCTCCTGGGGGCTGGGAGTCACTGGTGTCCCCTGCTCCACTTCTCCTCAGGGGCTGAGGGTGCCCGGTGCCTATGGGCACCAGAAAGACTGCTGAGGTGGGGGCCAGTTAGCTTTAAAACCACAGTGGTGAAAGGAGCAGAACATGGGGCTGCCAGGCGGCCCCACGCCGGCAGCTCCTCCAGTGCGGCTGTACCGCCCCCAGCCTTTCCACAGTGCTTCATCTCCTGTCTGGGGTGGGGTCTGTACAGCCCCGCTGGAGGACAGGATGGGGGGCAGTACCAGTACAGCTGCGTCGGGGGAGCTGCCGGCATGGGGCGCTGGCTCCTGGGAGCGGCGGCCCCACGTTCTGCTCCTTTTGCCGCTGTGGTTCCCTGCTGAATGTGCCCCCTGCTTCCCTCCTCCTCAGGGGCTGAGGGTGCCCTGTGCCTATGGGCACCAGAAGGACTGCTGAGGTGGGGGCCCTGGGGCAGCTGGGCCAAATTTTTAGCTGCTGTCATGGCTGCGGGGTGGCGGCTCCCCTCCCCCCTGTTGTGCCGCTCCCTACCCTCCAGGCATCCCTTTGCCATCGGAGACAGCAGTGATCCTTGAACCCCCCAGCACGGCTAATTCTGACCTCACGGGCCGGCTGGCGCCCAGGCTGCATACCCGGATGGGAATGAGGCGAGGCGTGTGGGTAACTGTGCCCCCGTGTAAGTGTGAAGGGGGCAATTGTCTGAATTTGCCGAGGTTCCAGTTAGCTTTAAAAGGTGAAATCTCGTACACTGGACACGCCAAGGCGATAAACGTTCCAGGCGATATTTGACGGGAATTGAATAACACCAGCCCCTTTTACTGAGTTCAGGCAGTGTTAGTTCACTAATTTGAACTCTAGGTTCTTTTTGGGTCTACTTTGACCTTGGAGGGTACTTTTCACATCAGCACACTTGGTTGTTCTTAGCCAATCACCAGTCTATCGTTTCACCAAGAACCACATTATCTAACTACTATAATCAATAGTTTTATAGATTAAATTTTGATATCAGAGGTTCTCGGCATGTGCTGAATACAACAGACTGTATTGCAAGTGATGGACTTAAACAGCATTGAGGCCAAGCAGTTATACCAGAGAATGACACAAATCCCCAAGATTTCTTCTTGTATTTAATTAGCAGCAGGCAATTTTTTGGAACAAATAATTAATGTTTTTGGACAACAGTTTTGGGTTAGCTGAAACGGCAAATTCGACATGAATTTGTGAATAGTGTTGGACAATTTTTTTCCTTTCAGGACTAGATTCACAAGGGGTCTTAGGTGCCATTCGAGGACAAGGTAGTGCCTGCCCCGCCCCACCCCGCCCGTGTAGTCTGTGTGTTAGGGAACTCCCGGGATGTTGTGCTCTGCCTGGTTTGGAGAAGGGATTTGTATTTAAGTCTCCCACATCCCCGGTGAATGCCCTAACTCCTGGGCCATTCTAGGGTGCGTTTAGCTCAATCTGCAGCCCCCCCAGGCCTGGGGAGGGGGAAGAACCCAAAGGAGCAGAGGTGAGGCTGGGAGGGCTGAACAATGACCTGGGGACTGCAGGGGGTCTGAAGTGCGGAGGGTGGGGGCTGATGGGGCGGGGAGCTGTATGGATGGCGGGTGCTGAGCAGATGGGGTGAGTGCTGGGAGGGTGAACTGAGAGCACTGTCGGTCAATGGGGTAGGTGAGTTGAAGTGAGGGGGTCTGAGTTGAGTGGGAACAGAAATGATGGCATGATGGGGCACAGGATGAATTGCTGGGCAGGAGATGGGCAGATGTGGGGGTGAGAGCTCCTGCAGCAGGGGCCAAAATCCCCTTACCCAGTACACGTGGGAGAGCGGGCGACACTAATGTCACATGCCCACTCCCTGGGGATGGGCCGGGGGAGCCCAAACATCAAGAGATTGACTGAAAAACACAGCATCATCTTTTTAAAAAATGTCATGATTTTGGGGGTCTGACTTGTGATTTTTGGTCTCCTGTTATCCGCATACAGAGAGACATGTGTCTGAGTCCTAAGGCATGCAAATCGTTTATAATTTGGGGTGAAAGCTGTACGGGGCTTCTTGGGGTACCAGGAGGTTTGATCTTTGTAAAGGGTAGTTTTCTGGATCTCACAGCAAGCTATTCCTAAACAGTTTATCTGACTTACCATTCCACTTCTCCCATTGCTGGCACTTAATACCGTCCCAGGACATAACAGGCCAGTGGTGGATGCTGCACAGAAAAACAGGGTGTTACTCTTTGTTTGCCAGCCCCCGGGGGTTCCAGGTAGCCAGCCAGAGAGGGACAGACAGCTCTGATCACATGCAAACCCTGAAAGGTCCTGCCTAAGCAACAGTACTTTGGAGCAATTTCCTACGCACCTCTTTTCCCGTTCCTCTGGGGCTCCTGAGCCAGGGTGTCTCACATGTGGGGGGATATGGATGTTGATCCCCATTGTCTAGAGTTTGGAAAAGGTACAGCCGTGCTTAGCTGTGATTTTGGTTGCCATGGAGAGGAGGAACAGGGTGACAGCGTCCTGATTTTAGGGCCAGACAGAGTAATAGCTATTAAGTATCAGAGGGGTAGCCATGTTAGTCTGGATCTGTAAAAGCAGCACAGAGTCCTGTGGCACCTTATAGGGCTTGTCTTCACTACCCACCCGGAATCACCACTGGTGGCTCTGCTCGGTGCTAGGACCGCCGGCGGGGACTCTGCACGGGGAGCCCATCAGGATGTGAGCATTCTGAAACGAGAGACAAAGGGTTAATTTAATGTCAGGTGCATGGTTCTACCTAGTTCCACTGACACCAGTTAATGGTCAGTTTACAATAATTGCTCTCTTCTTTCAATATAATTCAAAGATACCTGGGGCCTTATAGGACTGCAATGAAATATTACTCTTAGAATTCCTACATTACAGTTATTTATTATAACTCCCTAATTACTACAGGATTTCATTATTACAGTAGATGGTGTTTAATTGCTTTAAATCATTAATAATAATAATTATCTGTGCTAGTGAAAGTTGGGGACAGGCTGCCCTGGAACAGGGTCACCATTTCCCTGCGTCTGGGCTTGTCATTTGCACTAGTGCCACGTGACAGCGTTCCAGTTTGTCACCTCCACTTTGCCCAGCGAATGTCAGCACGTGGTGCAGGGCAATGGAGACTCAGGGCCGTAGGTGCCTAAAGCCATCGAAGAGATGGAAAAGGCTGGTTATGTCCTCCGGCCCATCTGCCAGGGGCCAAGGCAGGATTGTTCCCTGTGGCCCATTTCCTGACTCATCTCACAGCCAGGGAGCCTTTCCGGAGATCCAGGAGAACTTTTCCATTTTTTAAATTGGTCCTCGTTGCACACCATTGCTCCCAAGGTGCATCCACCCCGACGCCTCAGCTGCAGAGTTCACCAGCAACTTCAGCAGCAGCAGAAGCTGTCGCCTGGATAGGATGCAAGCGTTTGCTGTGCAGTCATGCTTAGACGTGACAGAAGCTTGGTCGTGTCTAGCCACAGACTCCAGTGTCACGACCACCAGTGCAGCTGCACCGGGGTGAGCGAGGATCCAATTTTTGCCAGTATAGACACAGCCCTTGTTACTCTCCAGTGAGATGAACCATGCAGTGCCACCTCCTAGGATGGTTGTTTCAGACCCTCACCCGTAGGTGCTAAGTCTGTGGGTGCTCTGGGGCTGAACACCCACCAAACACCCGTCAATCAGCTGTTTGGTGGGCCCTGCCAATCAGCTGTTTGGCAGGAGGCACTGGTGGGGAGGGGCGGAGTGGGAGCAGGAAGAGGCGGAGTGAGGGTGGGGCATTGGGGGAAGGGGCGGAGTGGGGGTGGGACCTTGGGGCACCCACCCGGAAAGAAGAAAGTCGATGGCTGTGTCCTCGACAGACTCAGTAAGGCCTCGAGCCTGCTAAGAATGCTGGTGGTGCTTAACTTTACACACTGAGGGATCACCGGGCAGGAAGCTAAGCACGTGCAGATGTGTTGGCAAGACGGGGGCCTAAGACATCGCCCCATTAGTTAACCTTTGGAAAGTTTTGGGTTGCTTGGGTCTTTGGACAAGCACAGAGCTGGACTGTGAGCCTTTTGCTCCAGCCGGTGAGCAGTAACTTGCATGAATAGTTTCATCAAACTGCTCCTGCGCATAGCTGCTCACCAGGAAGGGGTTCACAGTCTGGCCCGAAAGAACTTAGGCTTTCTAAAGAACAAACCCTGGTATTCTGCGCAATCTACTGGGGCCAGCAGGGCATGGCCAGCCTGACCATAGACAAAGAATGGACAATGCAACCCCTCATGAGAGCCCAGCTTCCTCTCTGCCCAGCGAAGCCCCCACAGTGAGCCAGCGAAGCACTCCGCTCAAAAGCTCGCCCTCCATGTTCAAACCCGGTCAGAGTTTGAAAGCACATGATTGCCCTTCCCCCACACTGGGGATTAACTTTAAATCAGAAGCCAAAGACAGTGACACTGAAAGTGTTTGTATGAATATGCGCACAGTAAAGCTGCCTGCTTGGGAGCCCACCGCTCTGAGACGCACATTTAATAATATGCCATTGCGAGGTTTGTACAATGTGGCCTTGTACATTATTCATGTGAGTGTTTGCTTTTCCTTTCACTGGCTGCACAGAGATGGCTCTTTAAAGGTGTAAAATAGGAATGTGCAAAGCTTCAGTTTAATAACCCCTCGCCAGGATAATGCACTCTCACAAATATAGGCTAATCCAGAGCTGGATCACACCTTCTTGCAACATTTAACCTTATGCATAGGCCATCTGGAATGTTTCTATGGTTACCTCCCGGCATTTAGCTTTGGGGATATTGCTGATGCTGAAGTTAGATAATTTCTTCTTGGAACTTCAATTCTGGCCTGATTTTCAGAGGAGCTGAACTCCATCAGCTCCGCTGGAGTCACTAAGAGCTGTCGGCGCTCAGCGTCTCTGGAAAACAGGCCCAGCGGTTATTACTCCAACATTTCTTGCAGTGCCAGTAGCTGCTTGGATAGCATCCATGTACTTCTGTACCAGATATGGACTGGCTCCAGAACTTGTTTATACGCCCCCGCTGTGTTCATCATAAGATCCTTCCATGCTCTGCCAGGTATGGCTCAGGTTCGCTAAAAAGGGTATTTTACACACAGTGCCACATGGTTACTGAACAGTATAATGCAGATTAGCATTCCATTATATCTCCCCCTTTACATTCTATATTCCTACCATTTACAATATTTACACTATCATGCTCTCTTTGGAGTTCAGTACGTACCAGTCTGTTAAATGTCTCTGAATCGTACTGGTTTTTTCAATTACATGAGCTGAATCATCTGGCTATCCGTTAGTTGCAACAACTGGCTGTGGTCAGTCTGGAATCTGAGTCTTCTTCTTGTTCTGCATCTGCCATCTGTAGCGTTTGCTCCGTTGATTGTTCTTTCTGAGGAACAAATTGTAGATGTTGATGGTTTCTATTGAACTCTCCACTGTCTATCTCGATCACCTATGATCTGGGTGCTGAATTCTTTTTCTTCATGACAGCTAGAGTTGTACATTTCTTTTCTCTATCCAATTTAACAGGAACACGGTCAGCAGGTTCTCGATCTGGTAGTTCTTTGAGTGACATCTGTTGTAAAAGTGTTCATAAGCTCTTTTAGCTTTTTTATCCAATTTGGATATTTTCTTCATGTCTGGCCACTTTGGAGATAGATTCTTTTCCAACGTTGGAACAGTAGTTCTGAGTTGTCTTCCCAGCAGGAGATGTGCTGGACTATATCCAGTAGTGGATACTGGTGTTGATCCGTAACTCAGAAGAGCAAGGAATGGATCTTCTTGCTGTAGCATTTTCTTGGCTCTCTGTACAGATTTCTCACATTCTCCATTCGCTTGGGGTTAATGTGGGTGCTAGTGATAGGGTTAAAATCATAGGTCATTCGGAATGACTTAAATTCTGCTGCAGTGAACTATGGTCTGCTGTCTGTCATTCGTTGTTCTGGAATACCAAAGTGAGCAAAAGCGCACTTTAATTTCTGGATAAAACTGCAACATGTTATCTCTTTCAAGTACATTATTTCTATATACCTGGAAAAACAGTCCACAATGACCACATCATGATGTCCTCTGAGTTCACATAAATATGCATCTAGTCTCTTCCAAGGTCTGTCTGGTAGAAGTAGTGTTACCAAATGTTCTTTGCCTTATGTTGGTCTGTTAGTTCTGCAATATTCACATGCAGATAATTTTATTCGTTATGTCCTTGCTGATGCCCGGCCACTACATTGACTGGTTGGCCTGTTCATGGCATTTAGTTAATCCTTGACGTCCTTCATGGATGAGGTTTAGATTTCTCCTCTCACTTTGTTTGGAATTATGAGGCAATCGCCTTTAATCATGAGTCCATTTGACTCGCTTAATTGTCCATGGGCTGTAAAGTTGTCTCTTGTCACTTCCTTAGTGTCCTTCAGATACTTGGGCCAGCCACCCCATTGTAATTTAGAACTTCCTGAAGTTGCATGTCTGTTGAGGTTGCTTTTGTAGCTGGAGTAGGCTCTTTTTGGCACTGATTGGTATGTGTCCACAGCATCCATGTATGCCTTGACATCATGTTTGAGCTCAGGGGTGGTTGAGTGTGATGCTGGGCTCCATGACAGAGTGTCTGCTACTACCAGATTTCCCCCAGGAACGTATTTAGCCCTTGGGTTAAATCGCATTAACTTTAGCAATAGACGTTGGTATCTTAGTGGTGTTTGCTTAGGTCTCTTCCGTTGATGAGGGTTACAAGTGATTTATGATCTGTTATCAGTGTAAATGAATTCAGTCCACTCAGATATCTGTAAAAGTTCTTACGTGCCCCTATGGTTGCCAGACACTCCTTTGCAGCTGGTGCATATAGTTTTTCTGCCTCTGTAAGAGTGTGAGAGCAAAATGCAGCAGGCTGCCACTCAGAACCATGTTATTGCAACGATACAGCACCTAGGCCACACCTGCCTGCATTCAGACTGACCATGGTTGGTTTGTTCACATTGCAGTACTTGAGAACTGGAGCTGTGGAGATCATTTCTTTTACCTTTTGGAAGACAATTTGTTGATTTGGCCCCCATAGCCAAGATATGTTGGGCTTTAATAGTTCATTCCGTGGTTTTGTCACTGTAGATACTGACCATGGCAATTTTCTATCCTCAGTTCTGGTACGTTAGTTGGTGCATTCAATTATCAAATATCTTTTACTTTTTCAGGCCTAGGGCCGAGTCCATCTTTGTTTATTGTCTGTTTCAAAAAATTGTTTGGGGGTCAGCAGAAAATGCATTTTTCCTTGTTTAGCTTCAATCCAGACTGACTGATTAGATTTAGGACTTTGTTGATGGTTTTGTTGTGTTCTTCCATCGAAGATCCATATATCAGAATATAGTCCATAAAAATGACACCACCATTTGTGTTCATTAACAATTCTGCCATCTTTTTTTGGAAAATTTTAGGGGTATTGGTAATCCCAAAAGATCATCTTTGAAAGCAGAATCTCCCATTGGTTAAATGTAGTCAGTTTATCACTTTCTTTAGCTAAACAAATTTGCCAGAATCCACTTGAGGCATCCAGGTCCTTTCGCTTTGGGAAGGAAATCATCTAGTGTTGGGAGGATATATTTTTCTCTCACAATTGCTTCATTAAGTCTTTCCAGATCCACATAGATTTGTATTTTCCCATTTTTCTTTACAACTGGTACCACTGAGGCACACCATACTGTCAGCTCAGGGATTTTCTTGATTATGCCAATCTGCTTCATTCTCTTTAACTCACTTTCCACTTTATGAAGTAATGGGATAGAATATTGCAAGATATATGTACACAATATGGTTCAACATTGTCTTTTAAGGTTATTTGTACTGTATAAAAGTCTAATATTACCAATATTCCATCGAGTTCTTCCACCTTTCCCATTAGGCCCATCATGGCTGGCAGGCTGCGACTGAAAAGGCTTTTTTTGGTGGTCCATTGATTACATACTCTGAATGCAAAGTTCTGGGCTGGTCTACACTAGAAGTGCTACGCTGGCACAGCTGTACCACGTAGTGCATCCCGTGAAGACACTCTATGCTGATGGGACCCGTCAGCATAGAACATCTTCACTAGACGTGCTACAGCAGCGCAGCTGCATTGGTGCAGCTGTGGTGATGTAATGCTTCTAGTGTAGACTAGAAGCTCTCCCATCAGCATAATAAATCCACCTCCTTGAGAGGTGGCAGCTATGTTGGTGGGAGAAGCTCTGTCCACACTGGTGCTTAGGTCAGTGTAACTTATGTCATTCGGGGGTTGCTTATTCACACCCCTGAGTGACATAAGTTATACCAGCATAACCTATTGTGACAGGTTCTCCCCGGGGTGCCACCTGGAACTGAGGTACCACTGAGCCCACCTGACCCACCAGCCTGGGTTCCTGTTACACTGTACTGCTGTGACAGGCCCTCAAGCCCTCTCCAGCACATACACAAGTAGGGACACACCCAGCTGCAGCTACACACAGATGCTGAGATCAGCTTTGCATGGGAAGGCTCAGCCAAGGCACCTCCCAGTTGCTAAGGCACACCCCACCCTCTGGAGTGTAAACCCAAAATTATAGTGTCTTAGAGATCTGTACAGCATAAGCTCATGAAATTCGCCCCCTCCCTCAATATGGAGAGGAATATACACAGATTTCTGCCCCAAGTTATGACTTCCACATACTGGTTTTAGACAAAGCAAAAATAAGTTTATTAACTACAAAAGACACTTTTAAAGTGATTATAAGGGATAGCAAACAGATCAAAGCAGATTACCTAGCAAATAAACAAAAATGCAATCTAAGCTTAATATACTAAAGAGATTGGATATGAGTAGCAAATTCTCACCCTAAATGACGATTTAAGCTGGTTGCAGGAATTCTGAAGGGCAAGCTGCACTTTCTTGCAGCTTAAAACCCCAGGTATTCCTTTCACAGGCTAGAAATCCCTGTAGCCTGGGTTCAGCCCTTCTCTCCCAGTTCAGTCCTTCTTCCTCAGGTATTTTCAGGAGTCTCCTTTGGGTGGGGAGTCAGTGAAGAACCTTGATGATGTCACTTCCCTGCCTTAAATAGCTTTTGCATATGGTGGGAACCCTTTGTCTCCAAGCTTGGTTCCCAGTGGAAAAACACTGGTATTCAAAGATGGAATCCAGTACAAGGTGATCTGGTCACATGCCCCTGTAGTGCTACAGCAGCCATGACACGGAGGCTATTTGTAGAGTCCTCAGAAAGACTCTCCAGGAAGGCTCCTGGGTGGGAGATTAGCATCTTCTAAGTCCTATTGTTCTCCCTAATGGCCCTTGCCAGCCAACCGTCTAGATTGATTGCATTCTACCTAATGGGTGTTCCCCAGGTGCAAACACATTTATAATAGATGCAGAGACAATATTCCTAACTTCAGATACCAAAATGATACATGCATACAAATAGAATAATCATATTCATTAAATCATAACCTTTTCAATGATATCTTACATGACCTATCTTGCATAAAATACATCATAGTTATGATCATATAATAATAATATTACTATGAAGAATATGGGGCGTAATGCCACACCTATAGTGTAGACAAGCCCTTTGTCTTTGTTAGTTATTTCTATGGTGAACTGGTCCATGCAGTTCAGATACCCCCAGGGCTAGCCAAGGCTGTGTCAGGTGATTTTAGCTCTGGGAGGGGTTGAAGGTGATTGTAAGTCACTTCTGAGATTACTGACATCAGCTCCTGAGTCAATTTTAAAGTAAATAATTTGGCCATGAATATGCACTCCCCAGGCAGGCTCTATGCCATCACGAGTGATAGATCCCAGAAACAATGGCTCCTGATTATCTGTAATCTGAGTGAACTCCCTGACTGCTTGGTGCAGCAAACAGCTGCAAAATGCCTATATTATACTATGTGCCTCTGGCTGGATATGCATTATCTCTTGGGATATGACTTTTTCCACGCCTTATGCATGTAGTCTGGAATTTGTCCCTTTTAGCCTAGCCAGAACCCTTTCATAGTAATTTTTGTGACTGTCTTCAGTAAAGTAAAAGTATTTAAAGATATGCTCTGCCTTATTCCACATAGCATAAATTAAAGAAGATGCCCTGTATATCTCCAGTTACCTGGTGGAGCTTTGTAGTAGTTTAAAATCTTGCAAAACACTGCTTCCATTCTGTCCATTGTGAACATTTGTCAGATCTGAAGTTCTCTGGGGAATTGAAGAGTGGCATGTTAATGAAATCCTGAAACCTTTGTTGCTGTTCCTTCTGTTTCTGTTCTAGGTTTACTTCTGACACCATGTCATGTACTTCTGTACTAGATATGGACTGGCTACAGAACGTGCTTATACACAGCAGATGTGTTCAGCACGAGATCCTTTGATGATCTGTCAGGTCCGACTGAGGTTCGCGTTAAAAAGGTATTTTACATACCGTGCCATCTAGTAGCTGAATACAGATTAGCATTCCACTACAGATAGCAACATAAAATGGATTCTCAACAAGTGAAAGTCCCCATGTCAATGGTTACACATCCAAGAATTGAGATGAGAACTCTCGAGACAACTCAGAAAGCTACTCCACAAATGGCTGTGGCAAAAATGATGCAGGGTCATGCAATTTGGTTATCTCCAATTGCAGGGCTTGGAAATATCTGAAATCACTGTTAAGAAGCTACTCACAAGCAAGAGCTGTTTTAGCTTTGAATGGTGGAACATCACTAGGAAAAGTAGGTAAGAACTGGGCTCTTTCCTTGTAGCTGGAGGTCAAGCATATTCATATGATTGCTGATATTGCGAAGAAATGCCACTTACATCATGAATGTTTCATTATTCAGGGGTGACAGTGAATAAGACAGCCTTCCTTTCCTAAAATTCTCTGGTCACAGTGAGAAGACCTATAAAATTTGTTCTTGGCTGAGTCACTCTATGTTTGCATCCAGTGACTAATAATGGTGATGAACTTCCTTAGATAAAATTCTGGTTGGTCCGTGCTGGAGTGCACGTGCAGCAATCAAGTTTATCCCTTTAACTGCAGCCTCTGCTAAGGGGATGCGGTTGAAATGTGCTGTGAGTTTGAAAAGGAACGTGGAGTCCCATTGTCAGCTTTAATCAGAGCTGTCACTGCTTTTTCTTTTCAATCCGTGTTGTGTTGCCAATTGTTGCAGAAACAAGCTTTTTCAAGTCAGGAGCTTTGCCTGATCTGTCGAAAATGTCACAACTTGCTTGTAAATATTCCAACCCCCCCAGCCCCCCCAAAATCTGTGTTTCAAAAACCAATTATGGTCGCTGAGTGACAACACTGTACTTATCTATCACACCATTCACAAAACCTGGGCACTTAAAAGCAACTGAGGAAATAGGTAAGTGCATTACATCTCGCACTGCCCAGGAGATAAACAAATTATTCTTTCCATGCATATTTCATCACAGTACAACGACCTAAATACTGACCCCAAATGAGTAGTATTCTTCCACCAGTAAATGCAAAATGTAAACATAACACAAGCCCTTTTGTAATAGAAGCATAACAATGATATATGTTCAGATTCATGATTCATGCTGCATAAGAGTGTTCAACAGAATTCCTGGTTCCAATGTTAATTTAAATCCTCATCAAAGAAAGACTAAAGCACAATCTGGATTTCTGAAATTTTCTTTAATAGACAAATTCTTTATGACATGACAACAAATTTGGCAACCCCTGGGCTTAGAAAATACTTTTAGCAAAAAGCAAATGAAGTATAAAGATTGTACAAGCTCCTGCAGCTCTCTCGTGGAATAGAAAGCCAGCTAAATATCACATGAAAGGCATGAATTATTACAGTACCTAAAGAGATCAAATGTGACCTAGTACTTCTCCAGGAAATCCAATAGAAGATGAAGCCCTCAAGATAATGAAGCCATCAAGTAACTTGCTCCTCTTAAAACTGTAAATGCAGGGAGTGATAATTTTAATTTGCAAACTGTGCCCTAGTCCAAGCTAACAAGCAGGTTTCATATCTAGAGGGAAGCATTAGCATGCAAAGGGAGAGGTTAAGATGTCACAGATTACATTAACTAACACAGATCCTCTGAACACGGCTGCCCACAATGATGAAATTATGTGGCCAAGTCACAGGCTCCCCGTGCAAGCCAACATTTTGAAGAGCAGAGTGCAGCCAGACTTGGTTTGATTACAAGCATTTACATTTGCACTTAAAAGGGTGTATTACAGGAGCTACACGGGATATACAGGCAAACTGTGTGAGCAGGTAGAATGTACATGACTTTGCACAGATAAATGATGTCGAGGGGGCGTGTGACACAGGGACGTTAACAGCCTATGATGTCACCATCAGCCAAGCTAGTGACTGGTGCACTAAGGCAATGCCACCCACCTACACTCACACCCACGCCTGGCTCACCTGTGTGTCTACCGGCTACAGCCTGAGGGTGAGCCACAGCCAGGTAGGACAATGGAGAGATCTCAGTTGTCAGGGACAGAGTGAGAGGAGCACAGTGGCAAAGATGTTCGCTCTCAGGGATGGCAAGGGGGCATGTAGGGGGTCAGACTGAGCTGCCAGGCTGTGCCCAGAGCAAGGGGCAGGTGTAGCTGTGCCACCCAGGAAGCGGTCTGAGACGGGATTGTGGCTCAGTAAGCCATAGAATCATAGAAATGTGGGGCTGGAAGGGGCCTCGATAGGTCATTGAGTCTAGCTCCTTGCATGGAGGCAGGACCAAGTAAACCTAGACCAGCCCTGACAGGTGTTTGTCCAACCTGTTCTTAAACGCCTCCAGTGATGGGATTCCACACCCTCCCTTGGAAGCCCGTTCCTGAGCATAACTATCCCAAGACGTAGGCGCCAACTTTTCGCAGCGCCGGCGAGTGCTCACCCCCCCTGCCCCGCCCCCACCCCTGCCCTGCCCTGCCCCCATTCCAACCCCTTCCCCAAAGTCCCCGCCCCAACTCTGCTCCCTCCCTGCCTCTATTGGCTTCCTTCCCCAAATCCCTGCCCCGGCCCCGCCTCTTCCCTGGGCGCGCTGCATTCCCCCTCCTCCCCCTTCCTCCCAGCGCTTGCCGCCGCAAAACAGGTGTTTCACGGTGGCAAGTGGTGGGAGCTAGGGGTAGAAGCAGGGACTCGGCGTGCTCAGGGGAGGAGATGGAGGCGGAGGTGAGCTGGGGCGGGGAGCTTGGCTGCCGGTGGGTGCAGAGCACCCACCAATTTTTCCCTGTGGGTGCTCCAGCCCCGGAGCACCCCCGGAGTCAGTGCCTATGCCCTGAGAGTTAGAAAGTTTTTTTCTAATATCTAATCTAAATCTCCCTTTCTGCAGATTAAGCCCATTACTTCTAGTTCACCCACCAGCGGACATGGAGGACAATTGATCACCATCATCTTTATAACAGCCCTGAACATATTGGAAGACTTTCCTTAGGGTCACGTTTTCTAGACCTTTGATTATTTTTGTTGCTCTCTTCTGGGCTCTCTCTAATTTATCCACATCGGTCCTGAAGTGTGGTGCCCAGAACTGGACAGGGCACTCCAGTTGGGGCCTCTGCAGTTCTGAGCAGAGCAGGCAGTTACCTCCTGCATCTAGGGTGACCAGATGTCCCGATTTTATAGGGACAGTCCCGATATTTGGAGCTTTTTCTTATATAGGATCCTATTACCCCCCACCCCCATCCCGATTTTTCACACTTGCTGTCTGGTCACCCTACCTGCATCTCACATACAACACTCCTGCCCCCCCTCACTTCCCACTTGCCCTGATGGAGAGGTGAGGAGGGGGAGTAAGTGACAACTCATACGTTACTGGGGGGCTACTTACTTACCCCTTTGTGTCAGCCCAGCTAGCCAAGGCACTGCCCTGCTCCACTCAATCGCTCTGCACCAGACCTGTATCCAGGATCCAGGTGGATCTCACACTTGTGTCTGGGGCCTGTGTGTGGGTCATGGGTACGTTTAGCCCCAAGGGATCAGCCATTCTGTCTTGCATCCCCAGTGCTCCCTGCAAACCCGCAGCGATAGTCCTTCTGAATCATTGGACCAGGAGATGCTTACAATTAAAATCATCTCTTTTTTAATGAATGTTTATTCCCCTTTAGAAAGTTCCAGTCCTCACACGAATCTCATGAACCCCGGACAAGGTGCGAAACACTCTTTCTGCATTCCATGGGACGCTGCAACCCAATCCTTATCTAAAGGAGGCTCCCAAAATGCCCTGGAAAGCACCACAAGAAATTAAGGTAAAGAACTCCGGAGTGTGAGAGTACCGGCCAAACGGCATGAATGAGACATTTGGGGGCAGCTCATCAGCACTCACTTCAGATCAGTTCTAGCTTTGAACAAAGCCCAGCAAACAGGTAGTGCCCCATGCTCACACCCAGGAAACACGCAGCTAGGGATGGTCAGAAAATGGAGTTTTTTTCCTGAGGAAAATTTTAATGACAAAAAAATATCATTTTTGTCTAAATTTTCCAGGAAAAAATTGATTTTTGGTGAAAATTCATGGTCCCATTCTCTTCTATAGGCTGAGCTTCTTGGTTGTGCAACATCTCCCATCATGCACCACTCTCAGAGAGGGGAGATGGTACTTTCATGGGAGTCCCTTGCTGGGACGTGTCATGGGAGATGTAGTCCAGCCTATAGAGGAGAATGAGAGTGTGGGACATCCAGACTACAACTCCCATGAGGCATTGCAGCAGCATTTCTGAATCAAAATATTTCCATTTTCTGCTGAAATATTTTGTTTTTTGCGTGTTCAGTTTTTCAGTGAAAAATCAAACTATTCCTCAGAAAGCAGACACTTTTCCCACCAAAAAAATTAATTTAATAAAAACCCAATTTCCTGTCAATACATAGTTCTGATGGAAAATTTTCAACGAGCCCTTCAAATAGCATCTAAAACATCTTCAAAGGGCCTTTCACACTCTCCTTGCCTGGCATGAACTACCATACTACCTAGCTGAGATAATAAGGTGGCTTTGGTGGAGGAGTAATAAAACAAGAGATAAAGTTTCTGATCCTTAGGCTGGTCTACACTGGGGGCGGGGGGAGAGGATCGATCTAAGATACGCAAATTCAGCTACGCGAATAGCGTAGCTGAAGTCGAAGTATCTTAGATCGAATTACCTGGGGTCCACACAGCGTGGGATCGATGGCCACGGCTCCCCCGTTGACTGCGCTACCGCCGCTCACTCTGGTGGAGTTCCGGAGTCCACGGTGAGCGCGTTCGGGAATCGATATATCACGTCTTAACGAGATGCGGTATATCGATCCCGGATAAATCAATTGCTACCTGCCGATACGGCGGGTAGTGAAGACATACCCTTAGTCTTAATTTTGCAGGGAATAACCAAGAGGATTGCAAGCCAATAGACACACATTCCGGGCACAAAGCCAGCAGTTCTTTGCTTTGCTTTCGAGTAGCTCTGGAGATGTCAGGGAAAAGAGAGAAATCTGTCTGTTAAAAACGTTTTGTTCCTGTTCATTCTTCTGAGCACAATCCTGGCGCACACCATTTAAAGAGTGATGCCCAACCCCCGGTTGCAGAGGCTATGCTGTACAAGAGACCGCGCGAGGGTGATTTAATGACAGGAGGTTAATAAGAATATGGAATATTTGTATCATGCAAAGCGAAGGATCAAATACAGCCAGAACACTCAAGAAAGGAGAAATCTTTTCAGGCAGCTCATCTCTAACAACAGACTCTGAGATAACTAGGCGTCTTATCCTGTGGGATTATCCCTGTTTTTGTATTTCTAATTTGTGGTGCAGCTATGGATAGGTGCTCTCTACATCTAAATAAATACGTGATTCAAGCACATACAGGCTCTGGCGGTTCTAATTTTTGGTGTATTAAAGAATTACCTTAATAATCGCGTTAAAGTTCTTGCACTCTCTGTTTGTGCGTCTCTCATTAACCAGATCCGTAGACATTTTAATTATAACGGTTAAGACTCGTGATACTTGACTCTAAATTTGAGATGACACCAAATCCAGTGTGGATGAAAAGGAAATGCATTTAGGGACCAATTCTGATCAGCTTTACTATGGGGTGAATGCTTAGCCTGGGCAGGGCATGCAGCTGTGGGCTTCCCGTTACTCAGAGAGAGCATGCTAACAGTCTCTGTGCTAACCTCTAGATGGAGTTTATGCACCCCAGGACACATAGACTAACTCATCGTATGTGTCCTTTTCTGGTTAGTTTTAAGATTTCCCCACGTAAGGACCCACAGGCTGGTTCTGAGATTGCAAAAAGGCCTTTTCAGTTGTTGATTGGCATCCTAAAAAGCCAAGGACTCTACCAAGCCGGCTCTGCCTCCCAAGAGAAAACAGTGGCTGACAGGCTGATGGTTCCAGATTGCCACATCTGCTCTCTTACCCTTCAGTTCGGACAAACACTCCCTCAGCGGCTGTGTTGGAAAGGGCTCCAGCATCTAATAAAACCATAAATACAGTCCCATCTAGTCTCGAATGTGCTAGTAATACCGTTCATTGTAAAGGAAATCTCCTTATGAGCCATTCAGTTTTCATTAGGCAACGAGTTAAGAAGAAGGTGGATGTTGGAGGCGGCTCATGGCGGCTCCACGGCTGTGGAGAAATTTGGATTTTAAGGTTGACTGGCAATTGGCTCTCAAGAAAATGAGAGAGCCATGGGGATCAGCACGGCGGCAGAGATATACTCTACTGTGGTAGCCCTATGGCCTTTGAACAATTAAGAAAAGAGCTCCATCTTCATTTTTTTAATGTATTTGCAGCTGAGAGATAATGCTGTATGACGCATTACAGCGAGGCTGGGGTTTTGCAGAGAAGATACTACTCAGCTAATGACGAACTAACAGAGGCACCATCTCACAATTGCTTTATTATGATAGACAATTTCTGACAGCAAGAACATTGCCCAGTGGAATGAAAGCCTTGGCCGGTGGCTGAGCATTGTAAAAGGGGAGGTTCACAGAGTCCATACTATGCCTTAAGCTCTAAAGAAGGGCTAAATAAAGGATGGAAATATAGCCAAACAATAGGCCCATTGCTTCTTGCAGTGAAGGAACGCCCATTGCTTCAACCATCTTGGAGATGAGCATAGAGAGTCCTTCCAAAGTGAACACAAGCACAGACACAGCTTGCTGTCAGGGCAGAGGAGAGCTTTCAGGCTCCAGAGCAAGGACAGAAGAAAAAACACAAGGACCGAGCAGAAAGAGGCAACACCTTTCCCATCCTCCATGCCCTGGGCCCAAAGAAAATAGCGCTCAAGTGAGCAGGCTGGCGAGGAACCTAGCTGGGGCTTGGAAGGTCCAAGTTCAGTTCTCTGCCATTCCCCAGAGTTCCTGTGGGACCAGATGGGTCACTGAGGCCTGAATGTACAAAAGGAGTTAAGTGCCTGAGTCCCCATATCAGGACCACGGCAATGCACAAAACTCCCACTGAACCACTGTAGATTCCCAAACTTCCTCGGTGCCTAAACTTTAGCAGTAGAAGTTCTCTCTGCACCTCTATTTCAGCCTCTGGGCATGTGCCCTCCTGCCTCCCCCGGGCCTCCAGGCGCCTGTCTCCCGCCTAAGCCTCAGGGCGATTCACAGACCCAGGGGAAGACAGGGGCTGCCTAAGGCCCATGACTCAGTGACCATGTTCAGAGGGCACCGCAGGCCAGTTGGTGGGGTGGGCAGGAGAGAGAAAGGCTCCCTCCTCACGTTTATCCTAGTGGTTAGAGCATTCACCCAGGAGGTGGGACCCCAGGGTGCAGCCCCCCTGCTGCGGTGATGATTTATCTAGCATGTCGCAGTGACACTGAGCGCCACAAGGCCTCACTCCTTTTGTGCATTCAGGCCGTGGTCTCTCTGGGCCTCAGGTTCCTGCTCTGTATAGTGTAGCTACGGGCACTGCCCGACCTCGCAGGGGGCTGGAGGATAAACACACTGATGACTGTAGGCGCTCAGGTACTCTGACTATGGGCATCGTGTAAGCACCTTAGGTGAGGAAAATAAAGGCGGTGGGTGAGGGGAATAGAAAAGCATCAGCCTTTTCTGTGGGATCGTCGCCCCCTAGTTCACTCTAGAGGGGACATTCCAGCTTTGCTTCCAATTCCTCCTGCCACCTGCCCCAGTGGGACCGGCTCCAGAGCTGGTCTTAATGGAGTAGTGGGCGGGTGAATTAAACACTTATAAATGAGCAGGGGTTTACTCTAGGGTTACCATACGTCCGGACTTTCCCGGACATGTCCGGCTTTTTGGGCCTCAAATCCCCATTGGGAGGAAATCCCAAAAAGCCAGACATGTCTGGGAAAATAGGGAGGGAGGGATTGTGGGGCTTGGGTCCGGGTCGTACCCGCTGGAGCCAGCGGTGCTTGGCCGGGGGCCGGGGCCGCTGAGGCTGGCGGTGCTCGGCTGGGGGCCGGGGCAGCCGGCTGCTGGCCTCGGCCGGGGCCAGGCCGGGGCCGCTCAGCCGGAACCGGGGCCCGAGATGAGCTGGGCTGGAGCTGCCGGGGCCAGGGCGGGCCGGAGCCCCAGAGCCTGAGCCAAGCTGGGCGGGAGATGCAGGGCCAGAGCCTCTTGGCCTGGGCCAGCCGGCCGCTGGAGGGAGTTGCTCGGCCGGGGGGGGGCCGGACTGGGCCGCGCCGCACCCCGCCCCAGCCCCAGCTTACCTGCTGCCTCCCTGTTTCAGGCTTCCCGCGAACATTTGATTCGTGGGAAGCAGGGGAGGGGGAGGAGCAGGGGGCGGAGTGTTCAGGGGAGGGGGCAGAGTTGGGGCGGGGACTTTGGGGAAGGGGAAGGGGTGGAGTTGGGGCGGGGCTGGGGGCGGAGTTGGGGCGGGGCTGGGGCCCCGTCGAGTGTCCTCCTTTTTTTAAATTAAAATATGGTAACCCTATTTACTCTTGGCCAAAGTATGAGTCATCCTTATCCCAAAGCCCTAGAAATCTGTGTACCCTGCTCCTGTCGCATGGAGTGTGTCATGCAGAGTTGGCAGGCGGCCAGGGATGGTTTAAGGAGGGACGTGCCCATGCGCGTGTGGCTTAGTGCTGAGATCCAGTCCTGGCTCTGCGCCAAAGGTTTGATAAACCACCGAGGCCAAAGTTTTCAAACGCCGCTGCTAATTTTGCTGCATCCCCCTAGGGTGTGATCTTCAGAGATGTGGAGCCCCTTCTGCTTCACTGGCTTCAGCTGGAAGCAGTTCTGAGAATCAAGCAACAGGTCTCAAGTTAGGCACCTGAAAAATAAGGCAGGAGAATTAATGGGCCCTTGAAAATTTGGACCCTAGCCAATCTGGGCCTCAGTTTCCTCATCATGCGTCCCTACCTCATACAGGCATTGCAATGCTAGTTCTTAGGGATTGTGAGGCTCTTGGATGTGAGGGTAATGAGCACAGAGAATAACCTATCAATAAATAACTCCTCTGACTTAGGTTACGTCAACACTACGGAGCTTACCTAGCTGAACTGCTGCAGTTGCATCGCTGTATGGTCTTCCACGTAGCCGTTCTATGTCAATAGGAGAGAGTTCTCCCTCTGGCATAATTAAACCACCCCCAGTGAGCGTCTCCCACCGACATAGCGCTGTCCGCACTGGTGCTTCTGTCTGTGAAGCTTACGTCGGTCGGGGGTGTGTGTGTTTTTTCACATCCCTGACGGACAAAAGTTTTGCCAACAAAAGTGCTAGTGTAGACAAAGCCTGCGAGTTAGTAGAACGAGATGCAGAGGACACTGCGGTGGTGTTAGATGAGAAAGTGCAAAGCCCCAGGCACTTTCCATTAGAGACGAAATAATTGGTTGCACCCGTCTCGGCTGGATTTTCGCCTTTACTTTGTCTCGTTGTCTTCAGGCTCCTTTAAGATAATTGAAATTTTCAATTTGATGCTTGTGTCCCTCTCTGCTGCTCCATAACTCCCCGCGCTGCACGTGGGCTTTTGTCTGATTTACCTTAATCATTCCAATCAAAATGCTCCAGCCACAAATGGCCGTCCGCGAGCTAGGTCTTCTCCCCAAGGCTTTGCCCTTGGGGTTTGAGGTGTGCGGTTTGTAACGAAAGAAAATCGGGGTGTAGTGTTATTATTTATAGTACCATGGACCAGGACCCTGCTGTCTAGGCGCTGTATGAACACCGAACTAAGAGACAGTCCCTGCTCCCAGGAGCTGTCTGTAACTCCCAAGGTACAAACCAACCCTCTCACACCTGGATATGGGGCTCCGGCCCCTCAGCGGTTCCTCCCACTCTGATTAACCAGCTTCACACAGGTGGCTCTTTCAATCCCCGCCCCTGCCACCCGTCTGTCTCTCTGGCCCTGTAGTCATTTGAGTTGCTTTTCTCTGAAGTCCCTCCGCTCTGCAGACCCCTCTCTGAGGGATGGGGGTGCTAGAACTGCAGACAGCATTCACGTGGGGTGATGCCAGAGCCAGAGAGCAGCTTCTGCTCCAGGACATGGTTTGTCTACACTGCAGTCGGGAGCTGTGACTGCAGCATGTGTAAATGCAGGGTGGCTCGAGTGCAGACCCAGGGTCTGGGGCAGATGGGATTAGCCTGTGCGGTTACCTGTGCTGCTGCAACTTCACTGCTATTGTTACTTCAGCTAGCTTTGATCTGAGTATCACACCTCCCAGCTGCAGTGTAGACAAAACAGCCCCGGATCACAGGATCTTTCATTAACCTCCATAGTGCATTTCCTATGTAATTTGCTCCCTGCTATCACCCGCAGGTCTCTTCCAGGGCTCCTGATTCCCAGCCCTTGCCTTTCTGCCCAACAAGCTCCTCCGACTAGTTCCTCCGTTAGCTTGCTGTTTTCCAGGCGGCGTCTCACTTTATTTCCTGCCCATTTTTCTCTCCTCTCTCGCTCCTTCTTTGTATTATTAATTTCCTGCCCTGCTCCACACACACTCTCAGACTCTGGTGTTTCATTTCATTGCCAGCTCAAAGAAAGATGCAATTGCTTCTGAGCACAGAGCCTGGCATTCCCCTGTCTCCTCGCAGTACAAAGAGTGCTCTCCGAGGCACTCCACAATCACGGCATTCTGTAATATTAACTGAATATTAATCCTCCTTCCCCGTGCTCAACTCTCACCGGGAATCCTGTGTGCTTAGCCTCTTCCATGCCGGAAGAGCCAGGACAGGTCTATGCGGGCTCCAGAGTCAAGGATGAACGTGAGAATGTACCAGGTGTCCTTGTCTCCAAGGGGAAAGCAAAAAGCCTGGATTTTCTTCTTGGGATATGGCAACCTCTTCCCACCCTGAGTGTATCTCTGTCATTTGCAACCCCCAACAAGTGGGCACTAAATACACATACTTTCTGAATTCTGGGAACCAGTATAAAGCTTTGCCAGGCCCAAGTGTTCATAGATCATGCATCAGGCTCCCCAAAACCATGACATTAAATAATCAACATCTTGGGTTCTTTTTATTTGCCTTTTATTATTATTTATTTGAATTACTGTCGAGCCTCAGAGCCCAGTTCTTGAGCAGGGCCTCGTTGTGCTAGGGGCTGTACAGATGTAACATCGAGAGACCCCGGTTGTCGGCAGGCGGGATCGAACGTGGGACCTTTGGAGCTCAGTGCATGAGGTAAAAACCAACTGTCTGTTGGGCTGTAGAGCACACTCATTTTTATCTCTCTAAGTGGTCTCAGTGCCACTCGATGGGACAGGACACCACACCCAGACTGTGTGTAGGTTACATAGACACAGAACAAGAGTTGTCCAACTTTTCTCTGCAACCATGAAGCCTAGAAACATTGTTTTAAAATGGCAGCTGATCCCTTGACTCCTGGAGCAGGGCACCAAATAGTGGGGGACTCAGGACACAATAACAAGAGTTGGCAACACTCGATGTTCCTGCTTTAAATGAATGTAAGCAATAGTAGAGCAGAAGAGCTGTCTGTCAGATTCCAGGACAAAGAGGAGCCATATGGCCAGGTAGTCTAAGCTCCAGACGGAGCCATTGGTATGGTGAGTCACCCATGGCCCCAGCCAAGCACGCTCCCAACCTGCCTCTCCTGAAAGGTGTCTCTGCTAGATTTTGTCCAATCAGGGTGCTAACTGCTTCCTCTCTGCCCTGTTCTCCCCGCCATAGGTCCCAGCAACGGGCCGCCCCATGGCCCGGGTGGCCGAGAATGTTTGGAGAACAGCATAGCAAAGCAGCCATTGAGAATACCGGCAGGACCAAGAGCTGCTCAGGGAGGAAGCCACAGCAGTGCTGATGCTGGAGGAAGAGACGGGTCCGAGCTGCACCCATTTAAGAAGGGCAAGAGGACTAAATAGCGTGTTACCGAGCAGGCGAATGCAGAGCCTGTATTCATGAGGGACTTGCTCTTTCACCCTCCCTAGGACAGCAGGGGGAAGTGCTGCTCTCCGGGGCTAACTGGCGGCAGTAGGTGCCTTGTGCATAGGAGCCGCGGAGATATAGAGTCTACAGCACCAATGGCATCACAGTCACAGCCTCCCCGCTATGCCATGCAGAATCAGGACGCCAAGCGCTGGGAGGTCTCCTAGCCCACCCCCTAGGCAGCATCGGATTGTCTCCCACACGCCAGTGGAGTCTCTCCGGTCTTTATAAACCTCCAGACGAACCCCCCCCCCCCCACAAGCCTTATACGCTCATCATCAGGTTTTCCAGCCAAGATTTTCTATCCCTTCATTCCCTCTCATTACTGCTATTCCCCCCCATCGAACGCATCCCTTCCCCACCCCAGTGTTTACACCCTTCCAATATATGCCACTGGCCCTGTCGTCCATTACTCCTCATTTAGCCGATAGGTACATATTTATCTCTTTGAATCTTGCCTCATCCATCAATCCCACCACCCCCGCGAGCATCACTGCCGCTCCTCTCTCCAGGCCCACCCATTCATCTCACGCCGTTATTGCATCTGTTTGAGTTATATCTGATTATCTCCTGTCAGATCTCATGCCACCCATGTGCTTCTGTTGTGCTGGAGACGCTTTTAGGGAACAGTTTGTTACCAAGTATCTCAAGTTATGCTGATTGCCATAGGGATGGAGGAGGATACCCTGTGGGCCTGGTGCCCCCTTCATCTCTGGTTGGCATGGGGATGGGGGAGAAGATCCCCCTGGCCTGGTGCCCACCTCAATCCTGGTTACCATGGAGATGGGGGAGGAAATCCCCATAGCCTGTGCCTCTCCTCATCCCTGGTTACCATGGGCATGGGGGAGGAGATCCCCTTGGCCTGATGTCCCCCTCCATTGGACTCCTTGGGAGGGCAAATTTCCCCTCACACCAGGATCCCAGAGGGCCATGGAGAGAAGACAGGCTAGAGCAGCGTTTCTGAAATGCGGCCACTAGGAGTTTTTCCTGCGGCCACAGAGTTGTGGGCGGTGATTGGGGGCGGGGGGTGGGCACGGAGTGTTACATATAAATATCACTTTTCACAGAAACAGTCTTACTAGCTCGCAAGTCTAAAAAAAAAAGCAACCGAAAAAGCAAAAGAAACAACACCAACAAAAAGACAAGAACATGCAAAGCACATTATTTGTTTCTATTCTGTTTAGTTGCAGTAAAGAATAGAGACAATTGTACATTATTTTTATTATTGAGCCTTCAATAAAAACGTACATACATAAATTACAATGATTTGGAGGTGTCTATGGGCACATTTATTTGTTTTTCCTAAAGTTAATTAAGTATTTTAGGAAAAATTGTCAGAGCGGCCACCCGCAAGAGTCAGTAGCTGCACTCTGAGGCCACTAAAACGTTTCCTGTGAGACACCCGTGGGCTACATCAACCTCTGCATGCCCAGGGAGGGGCTGGGGGGAGGATCCCAGCACTAGCCCTGCAGAGTGGATAGAAGGTACATGGGACGGGAGGAGGAAGGAGCAATGGGAGATGAGGAGTGAATAGGCTGATAGTGTTTGGTGGCCTAAATATGTTTCAGTGAATAGGACCCACCATCGATACCCCAGACACCCTATTCACCCTCTCCTGCTAGTTACCAAAAAGAACAGGCTGGGACACTTTCTTGGGTTCTCCAGAACCACCAATCACTGTGTTACCCCTTTGCCTCAGCCAGTAAGAGCTTTCCTGGAGCTTAAATTATTTATGTTTGGGAGGAGGGATAGCTCAGTGGTTTGAGCATTGGCCTGCTAAACTCAGGGTTGTGAGTTCAATCCTTAAGGGGTCCATTTAGGGATCTGGGGGAAGAAAAAAAAAAAAGGGACAGTACTTGGTCCTCCTGTGAAGACAGGGGACTGGACTCAATGACCTTTCAAGGTCCCTTCCAGCTCTATGAGATAGGTATATCAGCTGTCTGCCTCACCAGCAAACTCCTTGAGACTTTGCCTTGCAGGTGCCATTCAGTGAACCCCCAGTTCCTGACCCCCCGGAAGAATGTGCCTCTGCAACATCCAGCCCATGTCAGGGGTGCCCACAGAACTACCAATTCTGCTGTCTCCAAAGAGAGAGTACACCCACTCAGCTGAGGACTAGCACAGCTACAATGACGTTTATTAATAAAGACCAGTGCTTGAAGCGATACCGAGCTGGGATGATATAAATGGAAAATAGTTACAGATAAAACAAGACGACAACATGCTTCTAGTGTGTAAAACTGAGCAGATGACAGCCCTGGTCTCAGGCAATTTCTTGCCTCTAGTCAGTCCTCAGCATTCTCACTCCTCATGTCTGGGGGATTCTGGGGGATTCACCTTTCACAGATTCCAAGAGCACTGGGCCCTTTTGCCCTGAAGTGAGAGATAATCAAGGAGTCCCCTTTCTCCCCTTCTATAGTCCAGAAAACCTTGGAAATGCATTCTTTGAAAAGCAGGCCCAGACAAAGCTCCTCTCCCCTGCTGCTAGTTCTTCAGGGTGCAGGCACCAAGCCCCTTCTTCATCTTCTGGCCAATTTGCTTTTACTATTGGTTTGATCACTTTGTTCATCTTAGACCAGTGGTTCTCAAACTATTGTACTGGTGACCCCTTTCACACAGCAAGCCTCTGAGTGCGACCCCCCTTATAAATTAAAAACACCTTTTTACATATTTAACACCATTATAAATGCTGGCGGCAAAGCGGGGTTTGGGGTGGAGGCTGATAGCTCGCGACCCCCCCATGTAATAACCTCCCGACCCCCAGTTTGAGAACCCCTGTCTTAGATGGAAACATACTTTCATTGTCCTTTGCTAGTAATCAAGCCATGCTGTTTTCTCATTCACCTGTTAACTTGATCCATGTAGTCAGAAAGGACACATTCCTTTATCCAGGGCAGGCTTGTTTACTATCTGCTTCCAAAACTCCAAGAGAAACTCTCCAACCTCATCTTCCACAAACCCACCCCACAGACCTTCTGCATGATTCCTAAGATACACAAACATGGGAACTCAGGCAGACCCGTCAAAAGGCCCCGGCACTCTTACTGAAGGACTATTGGAACTCGTAGAAACCATCCTCAAACCACTCACCACACAAAGAGCTAGCTTCCTCCAGGACACAACTGACTTCCTCCAGAAACTCCACAATATTAACAACCTCCCTTAGAACACCAGCCTTGCCGCCATGGATGTCACTTCCCTATACACCAACATCTCTCGCAATGATGGGTTTGGTGCCTGCCTCAAATATCTACAAGACAATGGACAACCCACAGAGATCCACCCCAAACACATCGTAACCACACCATGGGTGGCAGCAGGGACTCCAGAGCTCCGAGCTCCCATGGGCAGCGAGGGGACCCTGAAGTCTGAGATGCCATGGGTGGCGAGGGGACCCCAGACCTCTGAGCTGCCACAGACAGTGGGAGAACCTTGGGTAGTGGGGGAACCCCAGCACTGTCCACTGCAGCAGTGGCAAGTGCTGGACCCCTCCTCCCCAGCAGGGCTTGGACTTTCATCCCTCTGTCAGCACCATTTTGTCACAGTTATTTTTAGTAAAAGTCACGGACAGGTCACGGGCTTTTGTGAATTTTTGTTTATTGCCCGTGACCTGTCCATGACTTTTACTAAAAATAATCATGACAAAATTTTATCCTTAAATGTGTTAACTACCTATGCTAAACTATCTGTTCAACCTTGTGTTTAGCGGTGATTCTTGGAGTACCTTTCCAGACCTGAAGAAGAGCTCCATGTAGCTTGAAAGCTTGTCTCTCTCACCAACAGAAGTTGGTCCAATAAAAGATATTACCTCACCACCTTGTCTCTCTCATATTCTGGGACCAACACAACTGCTGCAATGCTGCAAACAACTTTGAATCCCAAAGTCAGCCCCTCACAGCCCCCAGGGCCATAGGCTAAAGGTATTCTATTCAGTTCTATTCACGATGAGCCCATCACCATGGTACCTGAGTAAATGCCAGTTCCCATGGATGACATGAATGTGAACCTTGTGATCACCTCCTTTCCCACTACTTGTGGGGGTATCAGACACTTTTGCTATATGTCGGACCCAAGGTCAGCCTCTAACCTCAGCCTCCTTTCCTAGCCCTGTGACTCAGTCTCCACTAGCCCCTCACTACCCCGTCTCCTCTCCCAAATGCTTTCTCCAAAGACAGAACAAATGACAATAGGAATGTGGCTTTTCAGGGATGAATGGAGCCCTGAGGTATCTGGGATTCACAGCTGATGTGTGCCCTTTCTCAGCCGCAGATGGTGTCCGAGGATGTAATGGGATCCGATGAGTAACCATGGTGATGTGCTCAGATGTTAAAGTCATTTCCACATTTGGGGCTCCCCTGGATATATCAGCAGGAACCCCTACTGCATCTTTCTCTACACCACTGAGCTGGGGTCACCCATTGTATCAGCTGGATGGATCCTTGCTATCAGTCCCAGTGATGACAATGCTAGGGCAAAGTTGGCAGGATGGCAGGAGCCTGGCTGACTTTCCTGCTAGTATCCCTTGCTCAGTTCTCTGGGAAGGGTGGTTTGTCCAGGAGCTCTGGCTATGTTCCTAATTCCAGCTTGGTCAGCGGTTATTATTCTAAAAGATATCAAACAGTTCCGTCATTTAACTGGATGACAGCCCTGTTCAGTGTAGATTGATGTCAGATAATAGCCCTGGGAATGAGGTAGCGCAGCTGCATATTGACAATGGAAGTGGGGGTTGAGCAACAAAAAAGCCAGAAGCATTGATGGCCTTGGTACAGGGACACGGTGCAACCAAAGGGCATGAGAGACAGAGGGCACAGAATGCTCATTTGCATTCTCTTTCAGCAGATTGGACTCTGGGGCACTAGGCCTCCTCATGGAGATTATTGTCTTTGCAGGAGGAGATCTGGGATCCATTCCAATTATACCAGGCTTTCCTTTTTCACGTCATCCCCAGGGAAACATTATGGGATGTGGACTTATCTTGCTAGACACCAGCTAACCAAGAGATCCAACTGGGTACATTCCTGAGAAAAATATGGGAACATACCCCCTGAGCACAGAGAGGAGAGAAATAGCTAAGGTAAACACATACATCCTGTCATCCTGAAAGACTCCCAAAGCGTCTACAAACCATTTATCACCTCACTCACTGTCAGACATGTTCTTTTATAAGCCATGTTGCTCTGAGGTATAAAGGTATGCAGCCAGAACCCTTTCATAGTCATCTTCATGACTGTCTTCAGTAACATCAAAGGGGATGGGGATAGCTCAATGGTTTGAACATTGGCCTGCTAAACCCAGGGTTGTGAGTTCAATCCTTGAGGGGGCCATTTAGGGATCTGGGGCAAAAATCTGTTTGGGGATTAGTCCTGTTTTAAGCAGGGGGTTAGACTAGATGACCTCCTGAGGTTCCTTCTAACCCTGATATGCTCTGTCTGCTCTCCCATGGCATAAACTAAAGAAGATACCTGGATAGCTCCAGTTTCCAGGTGGAGCTTTGTAGCCATTTGAAAGCTTGGAAAATACTGCTTCATCTGTCCATTGTGAAGCTTTGTCAGAGCTGAAGTTCTCTGGGGCATTGAAGAGTGGCATGCTGATGAGATCCTGAAACCTTTGTTCCTTCTGTTTGCAAACTTTATTGCTATTTTCCTTCTGTTTTTGTTCTCTTCTGGCTCTAGTTTACTTCTGACATCCTGTCATGCTACTGTATGAAATACGGCCTGGCTACAGAGCTTGCTTCTGAATGAGACACACACCAGATGTGTTCATCATAAAATCCTTTAGTGCTCTGCTAGGTCTGACTGAGGCGAGCTTAAATAAGGTATTTTACAAACTAGTGGCTGAACTGTAGAGCAATCCATTAAACCCACCACTGAAAACCAGCCACCTCGGAAGTAAAGCTTGGCAGTTGTTTAACAGCATTCAGAGCATGTTACAAGAGCTGATGTTAAGAAATGAAGAAGAATCTTGTAACCAGTTGACAAGGCAGGGGAAATAGAAGGCGACTGAATGAACTTACCCAATTACTCTGGGCAGGAGGCTGGGATCAAAGCCTGCACTTGCTCTGTCTGTAGTGGACAGACATGAAGCTCCCAGACAGGATCTCTCTAATCTTACAAACCTCTGGGGAAACACAGACAAAACCCTAAATCCAATCACCATAAACTTTCCTGGCCTGGGAGCTTGTGCCAATGCTATCAGCTGGATTGAGGTCTTAAAGGTACCAAACCTAATTACCATCTCATCTTTTATTATAGGGGGGTTAATGACTGTGCCCAGGGATGGAGGGGATGCCCGTGTTGGTGTTATGGGCCTTTTGGAGTGAGCAGGACTGAGATATACAGATCAGTGGATTCCTCCCTCCCCTTTATCTGCTTCTGACAGCATCCAGAGGAAATTTGGTTTTAATAGCTCCATATTCCTGCTCCCCGGTCCCATGTTTCCCTCACTGCTCCTGGGAGTGTCTCTGGCCTCGCGCCCTTTGTAGTTTCACCTGGCACTCAGCCTGTTCCAGGGGCACGCACCTTCACAATAATGCCAAGGCTGCAAACCAAAGAGCCGTCTCTGCCACAGACACAGAAAGTAGGTCATTCATGCAGGAGGCAGGGGATCAATGAGTTGCCTTTTGTCTCATTGGCTTTGCAAAGCATTATGGGTAGGACTATTCTTGTTCTCCTTAAGGAACAGGACAGAAGAAGTTTAACAATGAAAATAAAATCATTGGCTGCTTGTGTTAGGCTGAGATACACATGCTGTGGGAGCTTCCAGCACCGGGAGCAGAGATGCTATTCCTGATGCTGGGTCACCAGGTGGCCCTGAACTGGTTTAGTTGGATCTAGGCAGAGGGGATGCTATCATATGGACGTGAGGGCCAGTCCTTGCCTGATGGGACCAGGGGGCTATTTCTCTCTATTCCCCAGCTGTTGGCCTGTTATGGTCTGGGAAAGGCCCCCGGGAGGGGATAGTCTGCAGCTAGCAGAGGCAAGATTTGACAGCAACAGCATCCGAATGCAAATGAAAGAGCGCAACAGCCCCTCAATACTGGCAGGAAGGGGAGTGTGCCCAGGCCGCCCTGAGCCCATGGAAAGGTCACTAGCCACCTTCAGGTTAGCATTGCTCCACCCACTCCAGCAGGCTTGGGCTACATCAAAGGCCACCCCTGCTCTCCTTCCAGAGTCTCAGCCAAGCATCCTGCATCCAGCCTGTGCTGTGGGAGAGGAGCTGCTGCAGAGGTGGGCGTGCCTGCTCCGCTGGTACAGGGTCAACTGTGTGTGGCAGGTGACAACTCAGAGATGGGCTGTGCCTTGCTACGAGGGAACCCAAGCTGTCAGCAATGTGAGTGCACATGTTTTAGGGGCACTATGGTATCCAAATCAGGGAAGCTGGCACAAGCACCCCAGGTGGTGGGTGCTGGGAAGGGCCAGTGGCCAAGGACTCATGAGGGACTAGCCATGATCCAGCAGCAAGGACATTGCAGGACAATAATGCAGGGGCTCCATGGCCAGCAAAAGCCAGATTGCGGGGAAGTGGGGTCCAGACTGGCAGCATCTAGGCACAGGGAGAGTCACTGTGTCTGGGCTGACACAGGAAGCTGGAAAACCCAAAGCAGGAAGATTAGGTAGTCCGGAGGGGAGCAGGATAACGGGCCTGTCTGAACGGCGGGGAAATGGGGCAGCTATTCAACGGGGAGCTGGGGACACAGAATTGGACCCAGCATGAAATACAGTGGGAATATCAGGTGCTTCAGTCCCTGGGCAATGGGCTTTAACTCCCCCTACAGGCTGCATCCGCACTAGCAGCTCACAGGAAATCTCCCTCCTTGCACTAGCTCCAGTGCTAGCGAGGTGGGAGTGCTGGTGTAGGCAGCCGTGTGTTGCACTGTCCCCAGTGCTAATGATTCGTAGAGACAGAGATTCCAAGGCCGAGAAGGGGCTGCCGTGATCATCTAGTCCAGGGTTTCTCAACCCGTGGGTTAGGACCCAAAATTGGGTCACCAGAATGTTTCAAAGGGTCGCATGGCAGACATCTTACTCCCAAGGGGAAAAATTAGTGGGTGCTCTGCACCCACCAGCAGCCAAGCTCCCCTCACCCCACCTCCTTCTCCACCCCTGAGCGCTCCACGTCCCCGCTCCTCCACCTACCGCCCAGCGTTTCCCGCCCGGACGCCGCCAAACAGCTCCGGGGAGGAGCGCTCAGAGGAGGAGGTGGGGAAGGGGCGGGGCTGGGGTGGGAATTTGGGGAATGGGGTTGGAATGGGGGTGGGGCAGGGGTGGGAAGAGGCAGTTTAGGGGTGGGGCCTTATGGAAAGGGTGGGGGCCGGGGGCAGAGGTGGGGTCGAGCACCCACAGGAAAGAGGAGAAGTCGGCGCCTATGATGGCAGCTCCTGTCCGACAGGGCTGGCTGTGCTCATCTCCCTGCTCCAGGCACTGCAACCTCTGGGGTCCCAGCGCTGCTCAGGTCTGGCCCAGCCATCATGATGAGGGAAGTCCAGGTAGGCCAAATTTGCGTGAATGACCCTGCAACCCCATAACCCAGGTCACAACTTCACTCACACAAATTTGGTCTTATCAGAGGGGCGGGGCCAACCCTGACCATTGCTGCAACCCCGGAGGTTGCACCGCCCAGAGCAAAGAGCCAAACCTAACCAGCCCCACAGCACAGGAGCTGCAGGAGCCGTCACTGTGGGTGAGTGCCAGGCAGCACCTAACCCCCGCAGAGGACAGGACCTGACCAAAACCACCCCAGCGCCTCCACCCCAGACTATTTACTGGGTCATGATAGGCCACAAACATTTACAAAGGGGTCCTGAGCCCAAAAAGGTTGAGACCCACTGGCCTAGTCTGATCTCCTGCATAGCACTGGGCAGAGAACTGCCCCCAAATAATTCCTAGAGCAGATCTTTTAGAAGAACATCCAAGCTTGATTTAAACATTGTGAGTGATGGAGAATCCATCACAATCCTTGATAAATTGCTCAGAGGGTTAATTACTCTCACTGTCAAAAATTTACACCTTATTTCCAGTCTGAATTTGTCTAGCTTCATCTTCCAGCCATTGGATCGCGTTATATCTTTCTCTGCTAGAGTGAAGAGCCCATTATCAAATATTGGTCCCCACATAGGTAATTATAGACTGTGATCATGTCACTTCTTAACTTTCTCTGTGTTAAGCTAAATAGATTGAGCTCCTTCAGTTTGTCACTATAAGGCATGTTTCTTAATCCCTTAATCATTCTCATGGCTCTTCTCTGAACCCTCTCAAGTTTGAGCAACATCCTTCTTGAATTGTGGGCATCAGAACTGGGAGCAGTTTTTCAGCAATGGTCACAACAGTGGCAAATACAGAGGTAAAATAACCTTTTCACTCCTACTTAAGATTCCCCTGTTTATGCCTCCCAGGATGGCATTAGCTCTTTTGGCCACAGCATCGCCCTGGGAGCTCAGGTTCAGCTGATTATCCGCCATGCTTCCCAAATCTTTTTCAGAGTCACTGCTTCCTGGGGTAGAGTTCCCTCATCCTGTGAGTTTTGTTTCGAGTTGTGTGCATTTACATTTAGCCATATTAAAATGCATATTGTTTGCATGGGGGCAGTTTACCGAGAGATCCAGATCGCTCTGAATCTGTGACCTGTCCTCATCATTTTTTACCACTTTACCCAATTTTTGTGTCATCTGCAAACTATCAGTGGTGATTTGTTTTCTTCCAGGTCATTGATAAAAAAAATGTGAAAAAACACAGGGCTAAGAACAGATTCTCCGTGGGACCCCACTAGAAACACACCAGCTCAATGTCTGTTCCCTGTTTACCGTTACATTTTGAGACCTGGCAGTTAGCCAGTTTTTAACCCATTTAACGTGTGCCATGTTCATTTTATATTGTTCTAGTGTTTTTAATCAGAAGGCTGTGCAGTATCAGCACTATGACCTTTATCAGGCAAACTTGCAATCGCATCCAAAAAAGATTTCAGGTTAGTGTGATGGGGGGGCAATCGGTGCAGGCTGGCTGTGTGTCGCAGTCGCTCTGGTGCGAGTGAGTTGGGGGCGCTGGTGCAGGCAGCTGTGTGTTGTCTGATGCTGCATGTGCACAAAAACCTCTTGGAGAAGGGGACTGGGACTGTGAGGATTCTATGGTCCTTTTCCCACATGGAGGGGGTCATTCAGGCCACAGAGCTTTTATAAAAAGAATTTCCAGCTTCCCCCTCGCAGATATACCCATGTGTGGGGAAGAGCTTTGTGAGATCCCTTGTGGAGTAGCCTCTGAAGAGTGGGTCACCCCAGTGGGATGAGATATGGCTCCACCCTTTCACTCTCTAGGAGCTTGAATGTCTGTCTGACAGACACACAGATTATCTATCTATCTATCATGACAAAGTTCCTCCTTTATCTTGGTGGGTCCTGCGCTTATTGGCAGATTTTCTTGCCTCAGAGATTCACCATGTGGGTTGGGGAACAGCCCAGAGACCTTAACCTCTGGAAGAACCTACAGTCCAGGTCAATTGGGAGGTTTGGGGGGAACCCAGGCCCCCCCTCTACTCTGGGTTCCAGCCCAGGGCCCTGTGGACTGCAGCTGTCTATAGTGCCTCCTGTAACAGCTGCATGACAGCTACAACTCCCTGGGCTACTTCCCCATGGCCTCCTCCAAACACCTTCCTTATTCTCACCACAGGACCTTCCTCCTGGTGTCTGATAACGCTTGTGCTCCTCAGTCCTCCAGCAGCACACCCTCTGCCTCTCAGCTCCTTGCACCTCTTGCTCCCAGCTCCTCACACTCACACCACAAACTGAAGTGAGCTCCTTTTAAAACCCAGGTGCCCTGATTAGCCTGCCTTAATTGATTCTAGCAGCTTCTTCTTAATTGGCTCCAGGTGTCCTAATTAGCCTGCTGCCTTAACTGGTTCTAGCAGGTTCCTGATTACTCTAGTGCAGCCCCTGCTCTGGTCACTCAGGGAACAGAAAACTACTCATCCAGTGACCAGTAGATTTGCCCTCTACCAGACTCCTGTACCCCACTGGTCTGGGTCTGTCACACTATCTATCTATCTGCACACACATCTATCTATCTATCTATCTAGCCTCCTGCAGTATGTATGTGTGTACGTATCTCCCCAGGTGTTTTCAAGGTGGCCATTGCCACAGTATCTAACCCTTTAAGCCAGCTTCTGCGTCCAGGAGCTCCATCACCAGCTGGCAAAGAGCTCTCCATGGTCATGCTGCTCCCATAGTCCGTCTATGGTGCTTGTGACGCCTGGCATTCCCAGCCTGACTGTCCGGCTGGATTGACCTCTGGGCTGAGCTGAGTGGGCCAGTCACACAGAGCACATGTTTAGAAGTCCCAGTCAGAACCCCGGTTCTGCGGAGTCTCAGCCGAAGAAACATCTGCAGCAGCAGCTTGTGTCCCACAGGGGCTGCCAGCAGCCCTGGCTCCCTGCACAGAGAGGTCACCTGCCTGGCAGAGTTAATGACATCCCCAAGGACTGTTTTCTGCACCTCCCCCCGTGCTCTGAGCTTCGACCCGCTGCCCAGGTTCCTCCGACGTGTCTTCAGGCAGACTCAGCACTTGGCCGGCTTGGGGGACTGGAGGGGGAGATCGGAGAGAGATCATGAGTAAGGCTGCGTGTCTGTCACAGAGGTTATGGAAATCATGGATTCGGTGACTTTCCGTGATCTCTGTGACTTCTGCAGCCGCAGGTGATGGCTCAGGGGCTGCCCGAGCTGCGCAGCCCCTGGGCCAACAGCAGCAGTTTGGGTATGGGAGGGGGCTTAGGGCTGGGGCAAGGGATTGGGGTGCGGGGGGGGGCGGCATTTATGTGGGGGGCATCCCCGGCTCCCACCAACATGTCCTTGCAGCTCGTAGGCAGAGGGGCACACTGCCCACGCCCGCAGGCCCCACCTCTGAAGCTCACAGCCAAGGTTCCCAGCCAATGGGAGCTGCGCCTGCGGACCCAGCACTTGTGGTGGGAGCAGCAGTGTGTGGAGCCCGGTAGGGAGCCTGCGAGCCCCGCCAATCCCCCCCTCCCACACCAGCGGGGGTCACGGGCTGCACACTGTGGTCTGCCCCGCCAGCACCAGAGGGGGTCCCGGGCCACCCCCCCAGCACCCATAGTGCCCCTGGACCGCCCCCCAGAGCACCCGCGGCCTCCTGGCCCAAGTTTTCATTAGGGGTAATTAGTAACACTCATGGAGAGGTCACGGGCCGTGAATTTTTGTTTACTGGCCGTGACCTGTCCATGACTTTTACTAAAAATACCTGTGACTAAAAGGTAGCCTTGACCATGAGAGCTCACACACCCACCTGGAGCGCTGCTGCTTCTGAACTCTCACAGCACCAGTTCTAAGCAGAGGGATTCGGAGAGCAAGTTGCAGGCTCCTTCTCTCAGTGAGGTGACAAATGGGGGTCAGACCAGCAGCCCAATTGCCCATGAGCCATGGGGACATCTTCCCGGGCCAAGCAGAGGGATGGGAATGCGCCAACAGAAATGGCTGCTGCAGCAGCCAGAGATCCTAAATTCATCACACTTAGTGATGACACAGACTCTTCCCATGCCCCCAGCCCATAGACACGAGTCGCAATGCCTTGGCATCTACCTGCACGCAGCAGATACTTGTGCTGAGCACATACTGTCATGCTGTGATTTCAGCACTCTTTGAAGCTGCATCCAACAGAGGCTCCAGTGGAAGATCGAGTGAACCATGGGTCACTAGCTGACTGAACGTTTCAGAGCTTCATAACCCACAGGCAGGGCCGGCTACGGGCACCAGCGCAGGAAGCAGGTGCTTGGAGCAGCCAAGGGGCGGCACGTCCGGGTCTTCGGCGGCAATTTGGTGGCGGCTCCCTCAGTCCCTCTCGGAGGGAAGGACCGGCCGCCGAATTGCCACCGAAGAATGAAGCAGCGTGGTAGAGCTGCCGCCGATCGCTTTATCTTTTTTTTCTCTTTTCTTTTTCTTTTTTTTCTGCCGCTTGGGGTGGCAAAAAAACTGGAGCCGGCCCTGCCCACAGGGGCTTGCACAGCTCTAGAGATGGTATTTGTCTGGCCCCCATCATGTGTGCCTTGCAATCTCTGTCACATCCACCCTCGCAACACCCCTGGGCAGTCGGGCCTGGCTATTATCCCATTGTACAGATGGGGACCAAGGCCACACAAGGAGTGTGTGTTGGAGCAGTGAGCTCCAAGGCCCAGGTTTGGGCCCTCACCCCTGCCCATTCCCACTGCTCTCATTGATCGGTAGGGCCTGCGCTCTGCAGACACAGCTTTCCGAGCTGGGAAAAGTTTGGGCTGCTTTTAGGAGGGCTCAGTGGAGGAGGTCTGATGTGACACCTTTTCCAGGGATGGCTGGTTGCAGGGCAGTGGGTGTTGCGTGACATTCTGTGACTCACCCAAACGAGGAAGGGCTTGTGCCCCCACTTGCCCCGTAGCCAGGGAGGCCTTTATGGTGTGCAGCTCTGGTTCAATTCCATGACACCAGCCACAAGTTCTCACCGTGGCTTCCTCCAGCCCAGTGACTGCTTGAGGGTGACAGCAACAGCTCTTCCAGGCCCAAGTCCCCCCAAATCTGTCCCCCCTTCTTAACTGCCAGACGCACGGGCTGTTCCCTTCTGAAGGTGTGAACCAACCAGTCTTGCACACCACAGATATGCTGGGGGCGAAAGCCAAGAGTTTATTTAATAGAAAAACCACAAGGCCAAAGATGCCGTAGGGAGGGAAAGCAAATACATCCACGTTACCCAGAAAAGGACATAAAGTCGCACCCTTAGGCTTTACCCTTCTATGCGACATAAACTCCTTTTTCTAATACAAGTCCTGTTGCCGTTGAACGGTTTCACAGTGTAGGGGATGTGGGCCTGGCTGAAGCCTTAGGCCTAACGAAGAGTATGACCCAGAGGAGGCCTTGGCAGAAGAGTAACCCACTAGGTGTCAGTTTACCAAGTAAGCCCATTCTTGACCGGAGAGGATGGTACAAAATTACACAGATCTCTCAAGGAACCACGTAAGCACATTCCTAAGCACTGGTACAAGAACACACCGACCCAGTGTAACGATAAGGAGGGGATGACAGGATAATGGATGAGGATGTTTTGTTTGAACAAGCAGGTACAAGACATAAGGGTGGTAAGTAACAACGGCTAGAGCGTAATACGCCATTTGTTTGTATCAGTATATATGTAACCCTTCTGTCCAGCTAAGTTGGCAGCAACAAGGGCCGGGTTCTGTATCTAGGGGTTCCGTTTCAATAACGCAATGCAAAACCGGCTCGAGCCCCCACCCAGTGACCTGGGACAATTACATACCACCCCCTGGGCGCCTCTAAGAGGCAATACTTCCCCTCTCGCAAGCACGGAGTCTGAGTGTAGGAGAAAATGTTTAATAACATGAGGTAAACGACATCAGCATTAAATTGGGAAAAAAACACCACAAACAGGATTCATAACACAAACCATGAGCAAAAGACCCACCCCAGCAAATTGGGCCATGTCCTTTCCCTTTGGTTCTTGAATCCAGCAACCCAAAAATCACCCAGAGTCGGAGTCCAACACCCCCAAAGTCTCTTGGGTCCAGCAACCACCCAAAGTCCAACAACCCCCAAAGTGTCTGTCCCTGGGTCAGTGCAGCCCCAGAGTAAAAGGGGGGCACGCAGGGTGTTAAGGGGCACCTTACGTGATCCGAGGCTGACCGGCCATCTCTCCGTGGGGTTCCGCTGCAGCCTTCACCACGAGCCAGTCCACTTCTTGCCATCCCACAAACTGCTCTGCTCACTGACCTGTGAGCCACTCCAGCCGTCCCACAAACAGCTCCGCCAGCTACTTACCAATATAGCTTCAGGCTCCACCACTAGTTGACACAGCACTCAGTGATCTCAGCTCTTAGTAGGGGAGCCCCAGTGCTGGTGCACCACTGGCCCAAAGTGAATTCAGCTCAGCAGCCTGTAACTAGACTCCTAATAGAGTCAAAGGTAGCTTTGACATTCAACAGTGGAGAGAGGCACTGGTACAATTGGTGTTTCAGGCCCTCAAGTTGGGCCTATCACATCAGCTATAAATATCTATCACCAATCTCTCTCAATTCACTGGGTTGTGGAACCCATGTCCCTTGTCTAGCGAGTGCTGCTTAGGTGATGGTGAGACCCTCTGTCATAAAACAGTTTCATTGTCCTTGATTCACATAATCAGGGTAGCAACACTTTATTCCTCCTGCCCCAATAACAGAGAAACTGGGGATCCCAGCCCATCCAAAGTAACCACTATCAGTTGCTGTTGTCTCATGCCAGGCGGGTGGGTGTGCCTATGCAAACAAGATCAGCCCCTGGAGTTCTTTTCCACACTCACCATAATTCACCACCAGATGTCAGGGTAGAGTTCATCCTGACTCTGCTTACATCTAAAAGGAGAAGTCATAGGAGGAGAACCTTTGTACTGGCCGAGGGGACAGCATCCTGATCCGTTGACGGAGCCTTTACCTTGTCACGAGCATACGTGTGTTAGTGTCTCTGGGACCCAGTGGATAGGGCGCTCGGACCGTGCTTTGCTGGCAAGAAACCTGGCCGAGCACCTTGGCCACTGACCTGAGCCCATGGGCTTTCTTGAGGAATAACATTGAGGTCTCTGCAGCTGCTCTCAGTGCTCCAAGAACAGCAGCACCAGTAGCACTGACACCGCTGCAGCATCAGCCACTCTCCGCAGCACTAACAACAGAGGGGAATGGGGCCGGCCTGCAGGTTCGGGATGAAAACCTCCATTTCAAAAGGCTTTGCCCCCTTTTCGTCTCTCCTGGCACAGTGACTCCCGGTTATTTGGGGGCGGGGAGGGAATTCCCGTTTGACTTGATAGCCAGGGTGGCTCAATATCTACCCATTAAACACTAAGGGCTCACCCTTGGATTTGCCTCGACTGGACAGCGGGTTGTTACTTGGAGCTGGCTGTGTGCACACTCCTGGCTTGAGAGTGGACTCTCTGCTGTGAGAGGTAGAAGTTTTCTATATACACAAAACTGTAGATTCATAACTACAGTCTGGAGTCTGGTGGCACCTTAAAGACTAACAGATTTATTTGGGCATAAGCTTTCGTGAGTAAAAACCTCACTTCTTCGGATGCATAGAGTGAAAGTTACAGATGCAGGCATTATATACTGACACATGGAGAGCAGGGAGTTACTTCACAAGTGGAGAACCAGTGTTGACAGGGCCAATTCAATCAGGCTGGATGTAGTCCACTCCCAATAATAGATGAAGAGGTGTCAATTCCAGGAGAGGAAAAGCTGCTTCTGTAATGAGCCAGCCACTCCCAGTCCCTATTCAAGCCCAGATTAATGGTATTGAATTTGCAAATGAATTTTAGTTCTGCTGTTTCTCTTTGAAGTCTGTTTCTGAAGTTTTTTTGTTCAATGATAGTGACTTTTAAATCTGTAATAGAATGACCAGGGAGATTGAAGTGTTCACTTACTGGCTTATGTATGTTACCATTCCTGATGTCCGATTTGTGTCCATTTATTCTTTTGCGGAAGGACTGTCCGGTTTGGCCAATGTACATGGCAGAGGGGCATTGCTGGCACATGATGGCATATATAACATTAGTGGATGTGCAGGTGAATGAGCCCTTGATGGTGTGGCTGATGTGGTTGGGTCCTCTGATGCTGTTGCCAGAGTAGATATGGGGACAGAGTAGGCAATGAGGTTTGCTACAGGGATAGGTTCCTGGGTTGGTGTTTCTGTGGTGTGGTGTGTAGTTGCTGGTGAGTATTTGCTTCAGGTTGGGGGGTTGTCTGTAAGCGAGGACTGGCCTGCCTCCCAAGGTCTGTGAGAGTGACGGATCATTTTCCAGGATAGGTTGTAGATTGTGGATAATGCGCTGGAGAAGTTTTAGCTGGGGGCTGTATGTGATGGCCAGTGGTGTTCTGTTATTGTCCTTGTTGGGCCTGTCCTGTAGTAGGTGATTTCTGGGTACCCGTCTTACTCTGTCAATCTGTTTCCTCACTTCCCCAGGTGCGTATTGTAGTTTTACGAATGCTTGATAAAGATCTTGTAGGTGTTTGTCTCTGTCTGAGGGGTTGGAGCAAATTCGGTTGTATCTTAGGGCTTGGCTGTAGACAATGGATCGTGTGATGTGTCTTGGATGGAAGCTGGAGACATGTAGGTACGTATAGCGGTCAGTAGGTTTCCGGTATAGGGTGGTGTTTATGTGACCATCACTTATTTGTACTGTAGTGTCCAGGAAGTGGATCTCTTGTGTGGACTGGTCCAGGCTGAGGTTGATGGTGGGGTGGAAATTGTTGAAGTCCAGGTGGAATTCTTCAAGGGCTTCCTTTCCGTGGGTCCATATGATGAAGATGTCATCAATGTAGCGCAAGTAGAGGAGGGGCAGTAGGGGACGAGAGCTGAGGAAGCGTTGTTCTAAGTCAGCCATAAAAATGTTAGCATACTGTGGGGCCATGCGGGTACCCATAGCAGTTCCACTGACTTGAAGGTATAAGTTGTCCCCAAATCTGAAGTGGTTGTGGGTGAGGACAAAGTCACAAAGCTCAGCCACCAGGCGTGCCGTGGCCTCATCAGGGATACTGTTCCTGACAGCTTGTAGTCCATCCTCATGTGGAATATTGGTGTAAAGTGCTTCTACATCCATGGTGGCCAGGATGGTGTTTTCAGGAAGAACATCAATGCATTGTAGTTTCCTCAGGAAATCGGTGGTGTCTCGAAGATAGCTGGGAGTGCTGGTAGCGTAGGGTCTGAGGAGAGAGTCCAAATAGCCAGATAATCCTGCTGTCAGAGTGCCAATGCCTGAGATGATGGGGCGTCCAGGGTTTCCGGGTTTATGGATCTTGGGTAGCAGATAGAATACCCCTGGTCGGGGTTCTGGGCGGGTGTCCATGTAGATTTGTTCCCGTACTGTAGCTGGGAGTTTCTTGAGCAGATGGTGTAGTTTCTTTTGGTATTCCTCAGTGGGATCAGAGGATAGTGGCCTGTAGAATGTGGTCTTGGAGAGTTGCCTGTCAGCCTCCTGTTCATAATCTGACCTGTTCATTATGACTACAGCACCTCCTTTGTCAGCCCCTTTGATGATAATGTCAGAGTTGTTTCTGAGGCTGTGGATGGCATTGCGTTCTGTACGGCTGAGGTTATGGGACAAGTGATGTTGTTTGTCCACAATTTCAGCCTGTGCACGTCTGCGGAAACACTCTATGTAGAGGTCCAGTCTGTCATTTCGACCGTCAGGAGGAGTCCACGCAGAGTTCTTCGTCTTGTAGTGTTGGTAGGAGGGTTCCTGTGGGTCAGTGCACTGTTCAGTGGTGCGTTGAAAATATTCCTTGAGTCGGAGACGACGAAAGTAGGCTTCCAGATCAGCGCAGAACTGTATCATGTTTGTGGGGATGGTGGGACAGAAAGAGAGTCCCCGAGATAGGACAGACTCTTCTGCTGGGCTAAGTGTGTGGTTGGAAAGATTGACAATGTTGTTAGATGAGTTGAGGGTACCATTGTTATAGCCCCCAGTGGCAGGTATTAGTTTAGATAGCTTACTGTTCTTTTTCCTCTGTAGAGAAGTGAAGTGTGCATTGTAAATGGCTTGTCTCATTTTTGTAAGGTTTTTGTTTTTAGAAGGTCTCTTTCTATAAGTCTATAATATATAACTAAACTATTGTTGTATGTAAAGTAAATAAGGTTTTTAAAATGTTTAAGAAGCTTCGTTTAAAATTAAATTAAAATGCAGAGCCCCCCAGACTGGTGGCCAGGACCCGGGCAGTGTGGGTTCCTCTGAAAATCAGCTGGCGTGCCGCCTTCGGCACACGTGCCAGAGGTTGCCTACCCCTGGTCTATCCTCCACTATTTAATTAGATTAGTTTCCATATCCCAAACACAGTGAGACCAGCAAAAAAATTATCACCTGATGGGGGGAAGTCCTTTGGAAGATAAAGATCAAGTTTGGGCTAGAAATGCTTCTTCTGTTCCTGAAATAAAAATATATACACCTGCCAGTATTTGTGTAGCCCCAACACAACTGCTCCGTGTCTCCCCTGCGCTGGTTGCATTGCCAGAATAAAACAACAGGCGCTGCTCTCCGAGCTGCTCCCTGGCGTGCGCAAGCACAGATGTTTTGGCATGAGACGGTGCTAAGTGACTTGAAATCGTTGCTATTAAATTAGCTGGTTTCATTTCAGGTTCCTACAGCCCATAGGAACAAAAAGAAGAATTCCTGTTTGCCAGGGGACGAGCAAGGAGCAGGAAGGGCAGCGGAGAAAAACAAGCAGCCCCATTGCTTATTAGGGCGCTTCTAAAGGCGTGAGCATACGGGAAGCCCAAAGGGCCACTCCTGTCGGAGGACCAAGGGAGATCTGCGTGGTGTGGAGCCCAGCACAGTGTGAACTCTCACCACTCCTGGTACCTGTGTATTGAGGAGCAGAGCTGAGTCTAACTCAAGGCGACATCCTGCTCTCACAGCTGCGGATGGATGCTTTCTATGGAAGCCGGGTCTTGGCCAGCTCCTCAGCTCTTCCTACCAGCATCACTGGTGCCTTTCCTGGGCTGAATGCCACCTGTCTGTTTCTCACCCCTTCTGTTGCAGGCATTGTGACAGCATCGTGATATCACGCGTGATGTCAGCAGAGATGAAGAAACCCAGGTGGGTGGCACTGGTATGCTGGTGACCGCAGCCAGGACCCGGCCAGTGCCACTGAAAATCAGCTTGCGTGCCACCTTCAGCACGTGTGCCATAGGTTGCCTACCCCTGCTCCATACACTCTTAGAGTCCAATAACAGCATGCAATCAGTTAGTTCAATGGTTCATTTTTAGGGCTTAAACCTTCCATTCTCCCCTTGGGATGTCAGAACCTTGATTGTCACACCTCAGTCGCAGCCAATGCTCAGGAGACCCCAGTCAAAGGCTACCTAGAAGGAAGACACCTTGGTTATGGTGGGAAAGGCTGGGCAAGTCAAAGACAGGCTGGCCTTTGAGTGTCTTGGGTGAAGACAGCAGTTTTCAGGAGGGAGAAATGTATTGTCTACATGGTTAGCGGTGGTATTGGAACAAACTCTGTGGTGATAGGTACAGTTAACAATAGCATGTGCTCACACAGATTAACCCTTCATGGAGCTCAGGCTAAACAGCTGATTCCACCTTAACAAGCTAACTAGGAACAAGGCCTTCAATGTCTCTCCCCTCCAGCTGTGAGGTCTGTGCTGAGCAGCTGCCCGGCACCCCGGGGCATTCCTCAGCTGGCTGGTTCAAGCAGGTTGCAGCTCCGTAGTGGGGATCAGAACCTAATCCAGCGTGATTGTGTCATGTAAGCTAGACACGCTGCAGTGCAACCCAGTGGGGACGAATTGCTGGGATACCCGAGTCTCCATAAAGGGTTATTCCCATCTCACCTATGGCGTAATGCTATTTACCTGCAGTGGTCTATTTCGCCACAACAAGGCGCTTTCCCCTGTGCTGCGTAGTCTCAGGGAGAGCGAGTGGGCTAGAATCAGTTTGCTTTTACTAGTTCCAAAGGGTATGTCTACACTGCACAAAACCACCCGGGGCAGCGAGCCTCGAAGCCCAGGTCTACACACTCGGGCTTGTGGGCTTGGGCTAACAATAGCAGTGTAGATGGTGCACGAGCTCTGAAACCCGGCGAGGGGGTTGGGTCTCAGAGCCGGAGCAGGAATGTCTACACTGCTATATTTCGTGCTGTCATGCAGGCCCTGCGAGCCCGTCTCTAGACCCAGGCTCTGAGACTCGCTGCTGCAGGGTATTTTTTTGCAGTCTCAAGATTTAGGGAATCCTCTGCTGAGAATAAACTCAGCTGTGGACAGTGGCTGAATCCAGTGTCACCAGCTCTTGTGAGTCTCACGGTATTTGGTGTATTTTTGAAAGCCCCAGCTCCCGGAGTCCCGTGAGGAGGTGAGGATCGCAGCTCCCATTTGAATCGTCAGTCAATGGCCTTTCTCCTCCAGCACAGAGATTCAGGGAGCAGTAACGACCTTGTTTCTTTTGACTCCATGTGATGCTGCCCAAAGCTGTGATTCTCCCCAACACACAGGTGTGACTGGGAACAACAAAGAACTGCCAGCCGGTCTCAGCCCAAGCCGCATCCCTACGATCATTAGCTCTTTTTGCTAAATGCCCCCTGATGGCTGCAGATGACTAATTACACATGAGGAGGTGACTTCCCTGGAGCTCTGTGGATTGTAACGAGCTGATCGTCTCCTGCTACCAGAGCCCAGGAAGGAATGAGAACTCAACAAACATGGGCCAAGGGGCTAAGTGGGACCTTTACAATGGGAAGCACAGGCAGCCCTTGGTCTCTAAGCTGGCTAAAGCGACCGGCATCCTGAGAACGTGCTGCCTCCTTCTTGCACTGCATTCAGACCCTGTGCTGTGCTAATGACAGGTTACAGGCCAGTGGTGCTTGAAATAGCAGCATATATTAGGGGAGCCAGTGCAGGACCATGGGGAGCTTGTGTTCGTGTTTAGGAGACAAGCCGCTGCATGAGTCACTGAGCCTCAGGCCTCTGGGTCTAAAAAGCATAACCCCAACCGCTTGAGCTAAAGCAACTACCCCACAACAGCGAGCAGCAGCAGACTCATCAATCGCGTGGGGCAGTCGCTGGCCTACGGAGTGGCACCGACCCGGGGTAATGTGGGGTTTGCATTGACATTTTTCACAGGCTGTTTTGGTTATCTCAGGAAGCATTTATGGGGCCCAAATAATGTGAGAGCTGGTGTTTTTCAGCTATTTCCCGTCTCTAGGAACTGAGATGCCATGAATAACATGGAACCCCTGTCTTATTGTAGTCCCATTAGTGAGTCTCTGAAGCATAAAAAAAGCCATTGGAAAAAGTAAATAAATGCTAATTAAATTAACCACAAACTAGGTTAATGTGGTGCTAACGGTTCCAATCCCAGACGGGCACTCATCAGGAAATGCAGAAACGAAGGATCATACAGTAACTGCGTCAGCCGTGCGTGGTGCAGACAGGATGGCAGCTTGGCGCCTATTGGCCGCTGAAGTCCAGAGGAGTCATGCCTGAACAGTTGGGATACAAGGGCCTCGGTTACAGCTGCTACGTGCAATGGCATGAATATTGCTTGGCACTCCCACAATCCCTCAATTAGCAATGGGGAAGGGTGGTCCTGGGGCCAAATTGCTGGACTAGGATTTAAAGGGCCTGTGGGTTTGCTCCTTGGTGCTGGCACAGACTGACCCCAGGCAAGCCATTGCCAAATGGGGCGGGGGGTGGTGGTGGTCACGACACTGCCTTGGTCTGTTTCAACTGTGAGATGGCTGAGGTAAGAGCTGTCTCTTACGCTGTCCGGGTATAGTACCCACCCTAGTGGGACATCAAGCTGCTAATGTCATACAAATCATTGTAGGTATTGTGAGAGGCTACCGGTGTGGTGCTTCTGCTTTCTCCTGTTGATATCACTCGGCTGCGTGCATGTGTTCCCTCTGTGTGCTGCCCCAGCTCTGCGCAGATAGCTGAAACAGCAGACCCGACGAGAATCCCCAATAACCACAGAGTCTACTAAGATACAAAGGCCCCTCGGCCAGGTTTATTGCGACCCTGACACAATTTCAGTTCCCCGTAGATTACTTAGTCTACCGGGCATACTGCTAGAAAGTGCCGCTCGGCAATGGACTCAGCTCAGTGGCGGGACTTTCCACTGCCCCCTCAGCCGGACAAAGACACCACCCCAGGGACACATTCTTATACACAAGTACAAACAAGTTACACATCACTCCTGACGTATTGAGGTGCAACCCCTCTACGTAGCAAGGTACAACCCCTCTATGCAGTAAGGGGCCGCCTCGCACCTTGTACCTGTTGGTTCGATCAAAATATCTCTATCCATCATTTTACCCTTTTGCCCCTGTCATTGGGATGGGTCGGTCTGTTCCATGTTATCTGTGGAATGTTCCCGTATGGTATGTCATGTTTATACTATAACTATGCTAAATGAATATGTATTTCTGCAACATCAGCCCTTTCCTTGCCAACTTCTGTGAGCAGGGCCTGCCTTTTGCTCACAGCTTACCTTTGCTTTCTATGCTAGCAAAGCCTTGACCATTACTTTAGTTTGGTTCAGGCTTCATACTGGGCCTTCATTAGGCCTTTACCATGTTGCCTTCACTTACTACAGTAGGTATGGGCCAAACAGAGATATCCTAGGGTGGTAATGAAATGAACTGCAATATTATGTGCAATTGCAAAGCTGTGAACAAAGTGCTAACGACCACTAGCCATTTAACAACCAAACTAGCGACCCAAAGCATTCCACACAATGCCCTGCAGGCAATATGGGCAAGCTAAGGCTACTGGGGAAATCTGAGCTTGGCATTTCCTGGTTTGGACGATTGCAAATAGCAGTCTAGATAAAAAGAGTCCAGGAATGTCACCCTATCTTTGTGTCATCTGCCAATTTTATCAGAGACAATTTTATGTTTTCTTTCAAGTCATTGATACAAATGATAAATAGAGTAGGGCCAAGAACAGTTCCCTGCTGAACCCCACTAGAAACACACTTGCTCAATGATGATTCCCTGTTTATAGTTACATTTTGAGATCTATCAGTTAGCCAGTTTTTAATCCATTTAATGTATGTCATGTTGTTTTTGCATTCTCCTAGTTTTTAAAATTATTTGTGGGTACCAAGTCAAATGCCTTACAGAAGTCTAGGGGTATGTTTACAGTGTGGGCTGGGGGTGTCAGTTTCAGCTCAAGGAGGCATGCCTGCACTAGCTCTGAGCAAACGAAAAACATTGTTTAGCCACAGTGCCGTGAATGGCAGGAGGGGCTAGATGCTAGGCATGTCCTCGGGGTGGCTTGTCCCGCCTGCAGCTTGTGGCCCTGCAGCTACACTTTGTTTTTAGCAGGTATGTCTCCTCATGCTGGGAACGGCCCCCCCAGTTTGAAGGGTAGCCAGGCCTACCTTAGGTATATGACAACTGTGCTTTGACCTATAGCAACCAAATTTGCGATCTCCTCCAAAAAGAGACCAATTAGTCTAACAGGATCTCTCTCCCATAAGCCCATGCCACCCCCAGTTTGTACACAACCTAGAGTGTAGGCAGGGCATGAGCAAACCTCATCCCCCTTCCGACCCTGCACCCTGTTTAGGCGTGAGGAAGGCTAACAGATGAGTATAATAAATATGCTAATGAGCATAAATTAATTATTCCTAATTAAAAAGGATCAGGAAAAGTTCCCATCGCCCCAGCCGTGTGTGCAGGCAGCAGCTCCAGCCGCTCCGGTGCGATCAGCACAGGGGCTTGGTGCTGCAAATCACGTTCCGGTCATTAAACAGCTGGGAGGATTCCCGGCTCCCCTAGCCCAGGTACCCTCTGAAGCAGCCTAGACCAGCAGGCCCCAATGTTACCAGATGTGCCCATTACTTTGGGGTATGCTCATTTATTTGGGTTACTCCTCTGGGGAAGGGGGTTCTGTAATCCTGGTGTTTTCATATGGAATTCTACTTCTCCCTCCTGCAAGTCCCCGCCCAATGGAGCTATCCTGCAGGACCTAGGGTCCCTAGGGCTGGGTTACTCCAGCCCCAGAACCAGATAAACACCCACACACCCACACGTACATTAACAGAGCAAGTCTGAGCAGACCGGGTCAATCAGCACTGTCAAGCTGACCCCTTATATGTCTCTGGACTCACTGGGCTGGAGGGAGCAGCACTTTCAAGCTGCCTCTCCTTATATGCCCCTGGGCTCCATGGACTGGGTCAAGCAGCACTTTCAAGCTGTTACCCTTATGCGTCCCAGATTCAGCACGTCCCTATCCCCACTCCCCCAACACAATTGTACTGGCAGTAACCTGCTTGATGAGCAACGCCCACAGTATTTTGGGCGCTGCAGGGATCTTTAGCTTAGGTAAAAGAAGCGTTGCTGGAGAGTGAATGGGGGAAGCTAAAAACACAAACAAGTGAAGTTCAGCAAGAGAGAGAGAAGCAACCAACTTAACCATAGAAGTTATTTATTGAATAATAGTGATAACTACACAAGGAGAGCTAAACCAACATAACATACATGATTAAAGGCTAATACCTAAGGTAGACAGGAAAACAGAGAGAGAGAGAGAGAGAGAGAGAGAGAGAGAAGGGGGTCTCACCGCTCCCTGAAGCTTGAAGTGGTCGGGGTTCCCAGATGATGGTGGTAGCTGAGGGTCCTGAGGGCAAGAGGCAGGCAGAGTCCCCAGCACGATCAGTGAGGAGATGATGGAGTTCCAGTGGAACTGATGCCTAGTTTGGATCTAAGGGTACGTCTTCACTTACCGGAGGGTCCGGCGGCAGAAAATTGATGTTCTGGGATCGAGATGCGATAAATCGATCCCGGATCGATCCCGGAAGTGCTCGCCGTCGACGCCGGTACTCCAGCTCGGCGAGAGGAGTACGCGGCATTGACGGGGGAGCCTTCCTGCCGCGTCTGGACCCGCGGTAAGTTCGGACTAAGGTACTTCGAATTCAGCTACGTTATTAACGTAGCTGAATTTGCGTACCTTAGTCCGAAGTGGGGGCTTAGTGGGGACCAGGCCTAAGCATCAGTACCCTGACTAGAGGGTGAGTAGGGATTTTTGTAGAGACAATACAATTGTTCAAGGGAGAACAATAGATTTGTTTATAGGTAAGCTGATGACTCAAGGGTTTTCTTTAGACTAGACAATAGGAGCTGATCACTCTTGGCTATGGGGGGTGTTTTCTTCCAGGGAGCTCACAATACAACTAGGCTGCTTCAGTATTTGGATATCAATTAAGGATTCATTCCTAGAATTGGTCTGATTAATTGCTGAGCTGGGTGTGTGCAGACATGGGTTCATTAGCATCTGGAGCAGAGATTCCCAGGATGCAGTGCTTCCCTGCTTTTTCTGGTCCCAGAATTCAGTGTGCTTCTCTGGTCTCCATTCTGTATGTAAATTGAGATGTCTTCCCGTCCCATCTTTCATGCAGATGAGGCTAGGGGAGTTGTCTCTGCTCTCCATTCTGTATGCTAATGGAGATGTCTTAATCTTGTCACCCTTGTCAGGAGGGGTCTAGGTGTGTCTCCCAACACCCTTCACTGCTCTCTGCAAGTTTTCTTTTTCTAATGGGTTTTGGTTTAAGCAGAGGCTGGGGGGAGTGGGGAGGTGTCTTTCATGAGTCAGGCTGGATACTGCACCCTGGTTCCCCAAGAACACAGAGGTGTCTTGTATCACCAAACACAAGGAAATCGAAGCAAGACACACAGGCAGGGAGGTGGTTGATAAAACATGTAATAGCCATGACCCAGTGACGCCAGCAACAGCCTGAACAACACATGAAAACAGTCCAAATGGCAGGTGCATAGCAGCAGGCCCTGAGTAACTGCACACACCCATGCTATGCACCCCCCCCCCGCTATGCACACACACACACACACACACACACACACACACAGACAAACTGGAACGCGGAGTTGATGGAGCAGGGAATGCACAGGAACAGGGGCAGGAAGCAATTTGCAGGAAGACACCACGCGCACACTGGGGAAGGTGTTCCTGCACCGCTGACTCTTTTCTCCTCGCACCAGCACCGGCTGCATCGGCGAAAAGCAGGATGTCAGTTTGTGAAGAGATTCAGCTAATCCCTCCTTAACCTGGGGCTTTACAACTGCCTGCGTCTATCACAAGTGGCTGCGCCTTCCTGCTCCGGCACCTCCCACCAGCCAGCGGACCCCGGCCTGGGCACCAGCACCACGCTCGTGCCAAGGCATTGGCCAGAGATACAAGGGACCGGCAGGCTCCTAATGCCGCACAACGATACAATGAATAATGTCCTTCCCTGTCTCATTGTGGCTGCTGCGAAGGCCCAAAGGCAGCTGTGGAGCGCTGGGTCGTGTGCTGCCTCCTGAAAGGGAACCCCTGCCAGCTGCACTATGGGGCCTGCTGCTCGGAGAGCTAATTATGTCTGCGTTGGTAATTAGCAAATGCCACACAAATGACACACTGGGCGTGACAGCGCAATGCTTGGGTGAGAGGGACCCACTCCTGCATATTTGTGAGGCTCGGAAACAGGTGCCGTTGATCAGTGGTACAAATGAAATCCGTTTCTGACCAGTACGGAGGGACGGGGGGGACACAGCAGCTAAGGGGGAGCGCAGCAGCTAACAGGGGGGCACGTGATCTCCTCATGTGACCCTCCACGTGACTCCTCCCTGCCCCGCCCCCAGCCTGGGGCCTCCACGCTCTCCCCGTGCCCTCCCCATGATCCACCCCCCTTACCTGGCGGGGGGGCTCTGTCCTCCTCCTGCTGCGCCAGAGACTTTGGAACTGCAGCGGTGAAAGGAGGAGAACATGGGGCCACTGGGGGCCCTGCCCACGCCCGCAGCTCCTCCGGCGCGGCTGTACCACCCCCAGGCCTTCCAAGGGTCTCCTCCGTCTGGGCAGCAGCCCCGCCAGAGGACAGGGTGGGGGCAGTACAGCCGTGCCAGAGGAGCTGCTGGTGTGGGGCTGCCCGGTCAGGGCTGTCCCTAGCGGGGTAGGGTGCCCAGCACAAATCAGCCTACCCCCTAGTCTTCTCGCTGTCTGCTCGGCGCTTCCACCTGCCCGGACACTGCTCACTTCCTCACCCACCCTGCCCGCTGCTCTCCTCCTCACCATCTGCCTGCCCGCCCGCTGCTCGCTTCCTCACCCGTCCGCCGCTCGCCTCCCCGCTAGTCTACTCACCATCCGTCCGGCGTGCCTGCCCTGTCTGCCCGACCACCCGTCTCCTCCTTGCCATCTGCCCACCCGCCCGCTGCTCGCCTCCTCACCCGTCCGCCGCTCGCCTCCCCACTAGTCTCCTCACTGTCTGTCCAGCGTGCCTGCCCTGTCTGCCCGACCACCCGTCTCCTCCTTGCCATCTGCCCGCCCGCCCGCTGCTCACCTCCTCACCCGTCCGCTGCTCGCCTCCCCACTAGTCTCCTCACCGTCCGTCCGGCGTGCCTGCCCTGTCTGCCCGACCACCCGTCTCCTCCTTGCCATCTGCCCGCCTGCCCGCTGCTCACCTCCTCACCCGTCCGCCGCTCGCCTCCCCACTAGTCTCCTCACCGTCCGTCCGGCGTGCCTGCCCTATCTGCCCGACCACCCATCTCCTCCTCGCCATCTGCCAACCCGCCCGCCTCCTCACCCTCCTCCCGCCTGCTCACCTGCTGCTCGCCTCTCTGCCCGCCTCCTCACCCCGCCCGCCTCCCACCTCACCTCCCCGCCCGCCTCCTCACCTGAGTATTGGGACAAATGGCGTCTCGATTGTACATCGGTCAGGACACGGGACAAAGGGCTAAATATCGGGAGAGTCCTGATTTTATCGAAGCGTGGGGCCCCCCAAAGCACCGGGCCCAGGGCGGTCACCCTGATTTGTCCTACCCAAGGGATGGCTCTGCGCCCGGTGGAACCATGTTCTGCTCTTTCCCCACTGCGGTTTCCGGGAGAGCCCTGTGGTGAAAGGAGCAGAATGCCCACAGCTTCTCCGGTGGCTGTACTGCCCCCAGCCCTGTCCTCTGGCGGGGCTGCTGCATTACAGACCGAGCCGGAGGAGATGCAGCTCCGTGGAAGGGCAGGGGGCGCGGCTGGGGGTTCTGCTCCTTTCCCACTGCAGTTCCTGGGACAGCCCTGATCCGTAGCAGGGAAAGGAGCAGAACATGGGGCCACTGGGCAGCCCCACATCGGCAGCTCCACTGGGGCGGCTGTACCGCCCCCAGCCCTGTCCTCCAGCGGGGCTGCTGTACAGACGGATAGGTATTAGCTTTGATCTGCCTTGCACAGGGTCACACAAGCTTCAGCATGAGCTAGCAATCAGAGTACGTGTCAAGGCTGAATCCCCACTCTGGCACTTCGAGTGCAGAAGGTGGGGGCCCGCAAGGATTTTAAACATTAATACTGGCCACTCCAGGCTGGTATTAAACTTCCATGGTTACAATTTCTCTCTGACCTTGGCTTAGTAAATGCTGCCACCACCCAAATGTAAAAAATCCCCTTGAACCCAGGAAGGCGCACTTGGGAATTCCTCCCTGTGGGGTACCCTGAAGCCCTTTCACCCCCGCTCCGGGGAAGAGCTGAGAAAGAAAACAAAGGAAATCAGCTGTTGCCACCAACTAATTCAACAACATGTGCACAAACCTCTTAGGGCACCAAAAATTCAATCCTGTTCTTCAAAAAGGTAAATATTATTAAAAACAAAAAGGAAGAAAATACATCTGGAACTTAGGCCTTTGCTAGATTTTCAAAGAGCAATTCCAAACATGAAGTACCAAGACTAGCTTTCTTGGGGTCCAGCTTAAAAGTTATAAGCAAACAAAAGCACCTGGGGGTTAGCACAGAAGAGAGCCACAAGCCAAAGTAAAGAAATTGCGTCTATTTAAACATTTCCCGTCCCAGTGATTTCTTCTAGGTATGGAAGATGAATTTGCATACCTGGCTCAAGCAGTCCTGCATATAGCAGTGCTGCTCCCTGTCTCCTTCTCCGAGAACAACAGACAAAGGGAAGTTTTTTCCAAATTTTAAAAAGTTCTAGCCCTCCCATTGGCTCTTTTGGTCTCTCCCTTTTTTCTTTCTTTTTTGTACCTATGCAGGGAGGCTTTTTAACCCTTTACAGGTAAAGCAGAGAACAGCCACCAAGAGGGATTTTGCAGCTAACTGGCTGGCTGGATGTCCATAAAAGGGAACTCCCCCCCCTTCATTTATCACAGTACGTGTGCAGGGAGCCTGGCCAGCTTGTTGTCTCATTGCTAACCCATGCTGAAGCCCGTGCCATCACATCCACACTACTCTTGTTACCTGTGCCAGCTAGATTAAAGCCAGCGTGGGTAGGCCTGCCCATGCGACAACCACACCTCCACTAGCAGTGTAGCTACAGCGGTAGAGTCAGTTGTTTAGTTTGCCAGTAAAATTCCCAGTGACAGCAAGACAGAGCTACTGGGGAGACACCTGTGACTTAGGGAGAAGAACAAGAGGCAAATAACTCAACGGATGTGCATGGTCCCAGAATGCATCCTGTTTGCTGGATGTTGGAGTCAGCCAGTGTGTAGGGGGTGACCATTATATCCTATAGCCCATCTTCTGTTCACCCACTGTCACGGACTCACAGATCGTGCCCATTCTTGGCCCCATGCGGTCCGTAGGGGGTGCCCCTTTCAGTGCGACAGCCCTTCTCGGGGGTCCACTCTCTCTCGGGGTCAGGCCCCACCACCTCCTGGAGCCGCACCTCTCTGAGCCTTAGCACACCTTTTTCTCACCGTGGCCCCCTCAGGGAGTCCCCTCGCTCTGAACCCCCGGGGCCTCTACCCCCAGAAGGTATTGATGCAACCCTGTTCTCTAGACCGGAGTGACTCCCAGCCAGCGTAAAACAGGAGGGTTTATTGAGAGTTGAACACAGCACGAAACTCTCAGGGCCTCAGGCCTGGCCTCCCTCAGCCCAGCACATCCCAGTCTCTCTGCATCCAGGTGGGCTCTGCCTGCTCCCCCTCTCCAGCCCAGAGCCCCCCTGCTTCCCAGCTGGGCATCTGAGATCCCCAGCTCCAAGCCCCACCTCTGTCCATTGTCTTCTCTCCAGGTAAACAGGGTCGTAAACTGGGGCCTCCTCTCCTTGCTTCTGTCCTCTGGCTGGAACTGGCTGGTTAGGTCACTGGGTCCTCACTCTGCAGCCCATTGTTCTCCCACTGGCCAGAACCGGCTGCAACTCCTGAGCTGGGTCTCTGGGTCAGGGTCTCAGGTCACCGGTTGCTGGGGTATCCATCCTCCAGGCCACTGGCTGGGGTTCCAAGTTCCCTCTCCGGTCCTCTGTAACAACAAACTCCCTCTCCCCTCACCTCGTTAAACCAGTTACACCCAGGGAAACTGAGTCCCCACCCCCTCCACATGCAAATCATTGAAACCCCACCAAAAATAAGAAAAAACAAGAAAATCCCCCACTTCGTCACACCCACCCATACATCTCAGCCATTCTGAGCCCAGCCCCAGAGCACAGGGTCCTTGTCTCACTGACCAAGCTCATCACCCTAGCACCTGATCATCAGAGCACCCATTCATGGCAAACAATCCCAGTTGCAGGGTGAAGAGTTCAGCCTCTCTTTTACTCCGTCATCCCCATCACAGTAGTGTCTGAACATCTGCCCATCCCACCCCAAGCATTCTCAGACCTACTGTAAGGTCCAGAGATGCCAAGATTGCCAGATGTCAAAGACTCATAGATTCAAGGCCATAAGGGACCATTATGACCCATGAGGAAAGGGTGAAAGAACTGGGCATGTTTAGTCTAGAGAAGAGAAGACTGAGCAGGGACCTGATAACAGTCTTCAAATATGTAAAAAGGTGTTATAAAGGGAACAGTGATCAGTTGTCCTCCATGGTCATCAAGGGTAGGACAAGAAGGAATCAACTTAGTTTGCAGCAAGGGAGATTCAGATTAGATGTTGGGAAAAGATTTCCACCTCTACGGATAGTTAAGCACTGTAACAGTGACCTGGGGAGGTTGTGAAATCCCTGTCCTTGGAGGTTTTCAAGAACAGGTTAGACGAACACCTGTCAGGGATGGTCTAAGTTTACATGGTCTTGCCTTAGCCAGGGGGATGGAATAGATGACATTGTCAGGTTCCTTCCAACCCTACAATTCTGATTATGATCATCTAGGCTGACATCTTTCACTGCACAGGCCAGGAAACCTCACCCAGTGATTCCCCATGAGATCTGGCTGAGCTAGAGCAGATCTTTTAGAAAGAAACATCCAATCCTGATGTAAAGACGTCAAGTGATAAGAATCCCACCATGTCCCTCGCTAAGTGGTCCCAATGGTTAATTACCTTCACTATTAAAAATCTGAGCCTATCTAGTTTAAATTTGTCTAGCTTCACCTTCCAGCCCCTGGAACTGAAAACAACAAATTTCCAAAAACGAATCTGTCCCGTTTCAAACACCACCATTTTTGATGAAAATAACGTTGCCCCTTTTCAACCGAGCAGTTAGCCAGAGTTTGGGGCCCTGTGGGTGTTCCCGTTGGGCGTAGAAGTTGGGGGTATTTCCTTGATGCAGCTTTGTTGTTTTACACAGAATGTGCAAAGTCCAGTGTCTCGGAACGCAGAAGGAATCAAATAGCCGGAAACAGCTTCTTTTGCTCATAGCCCAAGTGTGGTCTCTTCAGTCCACATCCCTCACCCAGAAGAACTCTCCCCAGGCTTCTTCCAGAATCAGCCACAGGCTTTCGGCTGCTCGTTCAGTCTGCCTCTCTCAGGAAATGACTACACAGCAGCAGCTGTGCCTCTGTAGTGCATTAGTGTAGATGTTTCCTACATCGATGGCAGGGAATTTTCCATAGAAGCAGGTCATTTATTTGTTTGAGAGGCAGTAGCCAGGTCAATGGAAGAATTATTCCGTTAACCTAGCTGAGTCTACACTGGGGGTTAGGTCGACCTAACCACAGTTCACCAGGGGGTGAAATTTTTCAAGCCCTGAGAAAAGTAGCTAGGTTGATCTAATTTTTAGGTGTGGACCAGGCCTCATTCAGTCTGTTCTCCGTGTCTGTGTGTTCTCCCCTGCCCTGCTGCACCACACACACCTCTGGTCACAATCCCCAGTGGAATCCTCTACCCACCTAGTGTTAGTTTCTGGGCAGGCTTTATTAGGCTTTGTTTTAAGTGTGGCCCCTTGACTGTCTCTTATAACTGACTTAAATGCGGGACTCAGTCACGCAGCCGTGCAAAGAGGATTTCACTCAGCTCATGCCAAAGTTTCACCCAACATCGCTTTTGTAGAATCCAGCCATGAGACGAAACCAGCCAATCAAACTTGGCTATTGGACCCCACCTCATGAGGATGAAACCGAGACACTCAGGATGAAACTCGTGACCAAAAGCTGGGAAATGTAAAACGAAAATCAACCCCCTCAAAACATCTGCCTTGAAAATGTTCAGAAAATACAAAATAAAAATATGTTTGTGAAAAGATGCTGAAATTTAACGGAAAATAAAAACGAGACTCAGAAATGTGGCCCAGCTTTGGGCATGACTTGTTTGGGGATAGTTTTTCCAGTTAGATTTTGTTCCTGCCCAAGATTGCAAAATTCTCTGGAAGAACAGACTTCATTATCCCATGGAGATTATTTATCCTGCAGTTGCTCCTAACTTTCGGTACCTTCAATAGGAACCGTTTCCAAGTTAAGCAATGAAGCAGCCTCGCAATTAGCTGTGTTTAATTCTCTTAAGCTTGTTGCTATAATTAATGTCTAACTTTCTGAAGTATAATTAAACTGGAATTGTTCCATGTTCAATAGCTAAAATGTCCCATTAGATAAAGTTAATGCAACTGTCTATGATGGCAGATGAGGGCTGCAAGGCCTTTCTATGAGGGACACATAAATAATCTTAAAAGAAAACATACAAGCAAAAATGCGGCTGGAATAATGGCAATATCATTAGGAATAGTCATTTGTGGGGCCGCATGAGCATCGGCTGAATGGCTTAATGGCTAATTACAAAGGCAATAACATTTGTGTACTCCACTGCATGGGAACACAGTACCCGAATGGGGACAGCAGCAGAGCGATGGTCTGTGAGCCAATAGGCCAGATTTGAAAGGACTCTAGGCCCCTCGAGATGCAGCTAAGTACTAGAGGCATTTTTAAAAAGCGCTTAGGTGCCTAACTCTGGCCCAATGTGCCTTTCTCAGTGGCTGATCACTAACTAGTCCCTTACAGCGTGGTTGTGTTATACGGAATAATGCTGTTTTCTTTTCTGTCGATGGGGCAGTCTGGAGACCCGAGATCAGGGGCCGGAGGGGAAAAAGAAGGACCGATGAAGAAACACTGAGGATGGAGACGGGCGCCGACAGCAGGTAGCTGGGCTAGAGCAAGGAGAGTGGAAATGCGGAGCCGGAACAACCAGAGGCTCCTAACGAAGGAGCTGGAGAAAAGCAAACAGAGAGCAACTGAAGCTCAGGAAAATAGCACCCGGGGGGCAGAGGTGGGGTGTGCCCAGGTGAGAGGCAGAGCATGGAGAAGCAAACAACCCAGGGAAGATAGGAAAGAGACAGGGAGCTGGGGTGTTTCTAAACCCACTGGGCAGGGCAGCAATGAAGGTGCTGTAGGGATGACGCCTGCGCTGGCAGGGGGCAGACAAGATGGGCCTAATTCCTGGAGGCCTGATCCAGCTGCCACTGACGCCGATGTGGATATTCCCAGTGCCCCGAGCCGGGGCAGCTCCCCTATGTTTCTATAGTTAATCCACAGGAACCATCCCAGGGAAGGCAGCAGGTAGCGAAGACATTGACCGTTCTCCTTTGCCAAGGATGAGAAGGAAGAAGAAGCGATTCCAGGGACATCCCCGCCATTCGCTTACCAACTCTTCAGTGTTTGCAGAGAGGTGACTACCCTTCCCGCCTGTTTTTCAGACAAACTTGGTATTGAGTAAAAGCAAACCTGCCTGACAGGGCTGGTGCAAGGGGCATACGAGCATGGTGATTGATCTGCGTGCCAACTTCCAAGGGGGGCCATACCGCTCAGCTTTGTTTTGGTTCTGCTGATTGGCTGGTTATTTTGGGAGGATTCGTTTTGCTTGGCCACTTGGAGGTGGGGGGAACTGTTAACGTTCTGTGCCCTGGCCGGCAAAACACCATGGGCCATTCCTGCACCCCAATAACCAGGCCAACGTCTGATATTCCTAAATTATTACAGAGCTGCTGCCGCAAATCCATCACAGCAGGTTTTCCAAACCTTGAATCATTCTTATTGCTCTGTCTGACCCCTCTCCAATCTGTCAACAGCCTTTTCAAAGTTTAGACACAGTAATCTGTAATGAGCTCATTAATGCCGTATACAGAGGTAACCTGACGTCCCTGGTCCTACTCCATACGCCCCAGTTTATATAGCCAAGAATCGCGTTTGCTGTCTTGGTCACAGCATTGCACTGGGGGCTCATGACCATCCCCCGAAATCCTGTTACAAGTCACTGTTCTCCAAAATACAGTCCGCATGCTAGAAGCGCGACCTGTGCTCCCGGTTCCTAAATGTACGGCTTTACATTTAACTGGCTTAACGAGCCAGTTCAAATACTGGGCAAATGAGCCCTATTTACCATGCAAACCCACTCGCTCTGATGAACTGACCCATCCCCATCCTTCTTTACCATCCCACCAACTTTAGATTAATTTGCAAACTTGGCCAGCAATGATTTTATATCTATTTCCAGATCATTGATAAAGATGTCGAAAAGTGTTTGGGCGAAGCACAGATCCTTACACGACCCCAAGAGAAACACCCAAGTTGGATAATGAGTTCTCATTTGGTGCTACATTTTATGATCTATCAGCCCGTTTATAATCCATGTAATATGGGCTGAATTGATTTTGAATAGTGTTAATTTTTAAATCAAAAATTTCTAATGCCTGATAGCTACATTTAAGTATGTCCACACAGTTAACTTCGCCAACAAAATTTGTGATCTCAGCCAAAAATAATATTGTTTGTTCAACAAGACCTATTTTCCATAACATTTTGTTGACTGTCATTAATTAGGCTAGTATCAGAGGGGTAGCCGTGTTAGTCTGAATCTGTAAAAAGCAACAGAGGGTCCTGTGGCACCTTTAAGACTAACAGAAGTATTGGGAGCATAAGCTTTCTGGAGATTTCCATTACTTGCATCTGAAGAAGTGAGGTTCTTACCCACGAAAGCTTATGCTCCCAATACTTCTGTTAGTCTTAAAGGTGCCACAGGACCCTCTGTTATTAATTAGGCTGCCCTCCTTCAATTCGTTACTTCCGGCGTCCCATATCAGCTTTTCCATGACTTTGCCCAGGATCAATGTCAATTAACCAGCCTATAATTACCAGGGTCATCTTGTTTTCTACCATTTCCATCTAGTCCTAGATTCATAGATAGATTCATAGATTCTAGGACTGGAAGGGACCTCGAGAGGTCATCGAGTCCAGTCCCCTGCCCGCATGGCAGGACCAAATACTGTCTAGACAGTCCTGTTGCTAACTCTGGTCCAATCAAATCAAATTGAATTTTCAACAGATGTGTAAGACACAGCTCTACTGGCGTTGCCAGGGGGTTGGTTCGTAATCCAAAGCCCTACAATCCTCAAATTTGCAGAGTTCTCCCCTCGTTTTTCTGCAGCGCTCTTGCAAGTGTCTGTACTGCCCCCACTTGATGCTGGCTGGTTAGCAGAGGAGCGAGTGTGTTTTTCTGAATTCCTCTTAAGGAAAATCTGAAATTTCTCACACAAACCAAGTACCCTCATCTGGAATGATCTCTTCAGGCAAACCATGTGCTGCAAACACAACCTCAGTGCCTCAGCAACATGAGAAGCAAATGCGCTTGGGATCTGCAGTGCTTCTGGTTGCCTAGAAAAAAGCATCAGCCGCAGCGAAGTAAGTGTGTTTATTCTTCTCTGCAAAATCAAAGTGCCGGCTTTGCCAAGGCTCAGAAGGCCACGGGGTAGTTTGCAGCACAGATCCGTGGCTGTGACAGAACTTGCCTCGGTTAATATCTCATTCAACATCACGGTTAAAAATTTGCCGTCAAAACCTGTTTGTAGACAAAAACTGACTTTTTAAACTTACTGAATTTTTTCATGAAAAGTGTCTGTTTTCCACTGAAAATTTCTATATTTATAAAAAAATAATAATAACCCCCCTGAAATGTTTCTATCCAAAATAGTACCAGGATGCCTCATGAAACCCCTCTTGTTGTGACCTTTTCTGAACCTCTTCAAGGTTTCTCTATTGTCTTCCCACAGCTGGGCCTATTGTTAGTGTCACAGCAAACTACAAACCTTGGAGAATTCAGGCCTTTTCCAGTGTCTGCCCTGATCGTTCTGCAGTTCTGTTTGAGGCAGGACGGGAGAGTGGTACACCTACAATGTACATCATATATTGCTGGAATTCATCTGCAGTAAATTGTGGTCTATTGCCTGATTCCTTTACTGCTTCATAGAATCAGAGAATATGAGGGTTGGAAGGGACCTCAGGAGGTATCTAGTCCAACCCCCTGACAGATTTTTACCCCAGTTCCCTAAACGGCCCCCTCAAGGATTGAACTCACAACCGTGGGTTTAGCAGGCCAATGCTCAAACCACTGATCTATCCCCTCCCTTCCTCTGGTACTGTCATCACCCACAAAATGCAAATGAACTCTTGTGTTTCTAGGCTGCTCACTGTGGTTGTTGCAAACACTTGAATTACCTCTAACCACCTCGACTGGCCTTCGACCACTACAAGGAAGCAGTGTTTATCCTCCTCAGATAAATCAATAGAAATGAGCTGCTCCGCTAGAATCAGGTGCTGCCAGAGCTACAGAGCTGTCGCTGGTGTTTCATCAGACACACTCGATGACTGTATATTATCTCCTCACTAGGAAGTCTTGAGCACCAGACACGACTCAAGTAATTAAGGCCTTTAGGCAGCCAATTGCAAGGTGCTACTGCAAAGATCTCCTTTATAGTAGACTATTAAAACCAAGATTTATTATTATTATTTCTGTCCAGTAGTGCTCCGGCTGTGCCAGCTGTGTTCCAGCCAGATGTGTAGGCATGGTCTCTGCCTTGAGAAGCTCACCCCCTCAAGGGCAGCAGGCAGACAGACAGAGAGGCAGGAGCGGGGGGAGGAGCACAGCAGCTGAGTGTCGAGGTGGTGCTGGCAAAGGGCGGTTGTGTTGCAAAGCTCTTTACAAATCGACCTGTCCAGATAAGGGCGAGCAGAAGGGCCTTGTGAGGCATTCAAGGTACCCTGTGAACATGGAAAAAGGTGGCGACCACTGGAAAGATCAGCCATGAAGTCGAGGAGACAGCTCGTGAGCCGCAGCCCTCCTCCGAAAGGCTACGGTCCGGGGACCAATTCATCCCACAGAAAAGGCTACTGAGGAAACAGAATGGCCAATTACCATGTAGTCGATCCCCATCTGTCACTGCCACGTGCAACCCAAGCTGAGAAAGCCCTTCCCTGCCATAAGCACACAGGACTGGCTGGCAGTGCCCATCTGCACATGCTGCAGAGACTCTGCACCAGGACCATCCTTACATAAATGATGAGCTAGGTACTTCCTCCCTCCCTGTACGGAGATCTCAGCTGTGCTGTTAATAGGATCAGTGCAGGAAGTCTTCCCAGTGTTCTGTCAGGGGCCACCAGATGGCGCTGTTACATGGAGTTTCACAAGTTGGTGTTCTTAGCACATGAGCAGGGTACAGTCTTGGAAGAGTTGCTGCATGATTAGTTTTGTGATGCAGTTATCTTTGGGGACAGCTGTTGCAAACAGCTGGAGTGTTTGCGCTCTGGTTCCGGAGAGAGGGAATTGCCTGTGGGCTTACTGTGCTCACCTCTATTCCAAGACTGGAGTCTATAATGTAGATAAATTGCATTAAGAAAGTACCCAGTCTCTGTGTCAGTGATTTCTCCTCCAACAGGAAACCAACCTGCTGGGCTCCAACATCCACAATTACTGGGCAAGGGGGCAACACCAGCCACTTCCTTTCCAACACAATTTTAATCATGTCTTCTTCTGCAAGGAATAGACTGGCTTCCCTACACCTGATTCATGGACACATCAAAGTGCAACTGTGCCCAAGTCTCTGGAATTACAGGTGCTTGTGTATTGTCTGGCTTTTAGCATTCAAATGGCAATAAACATATTAGCCCCTCATGTTGGTTTTTTAAGTTTGAAATCACGCACCTTAAAGGCTCAGAAACCCAATAAACACAACCCCAAATTATTTTTTTAAAGCTCAATCTCATGATTTCCCAGGGCCTTACTCGTGATTTTTAACTGCGGGGGGTTGCAATGCTGTGTGTGAAAGTCTCACTTGGTAAAGCTCAGAGGAACCGTTTCCTTTCCCACCCACTCTCCGATAGAAGAAGCTAAAAGGGGCACAGGATCTGTCAAGTCTCGCAGGAGGGACTCCCAGGCAGCAGGAAACAAGGCACTCTCTACGAACTAAACACAAACTGACAGCACTTTCAGGCCACGCTGCCAGTGAGCACTTTGAATAGAAAAGCCCTGCTGAGCAAATTCCTCTGAATTCCACCTCCAGATACAACAGAGAAGTTTAAAGAAAGGCGGTTCTGGCCAGCAGAAATATCCCCTCATGCATATTTCACATCCCCCGATTATTTTGAACATTGTGTTCTGGTTGAAGCCAGAAAATTCATAAAATGTATTTAAATTTTTTATGTTCAATTTATTTTAAACCTCCTTTCTGGAGTCTATAATGTGACTTGGCAAAATCTATAAGCCAATCTAGGGTGGCAGGAATGACCGAGTGCCTCTCTATGGCCTCCTGCCTGCCCCTGGACTGGATCTAAGCACTGGAGAGGTGGCTTTTATCTGCATAAGTTACAAAGGAAACAAATGAGCACCAAGGCTGAAGGTTTGTGGAGCGTTCCCTCGCATGCACAGTTCTGGGAAAGCTTTGACCTCTCCATGAACTGGACTGTTGAAAATGGGGCCAAAAATGCATTTTTAACAGGCTCGTAAAAGTGTCATTGTCTTGCATGTTTTATGAGAATAACCGGGCTTTGTTGCTGCCGACTCCACCTGGCAGAAGGATTACATAAATTGTGTGCCCCCCCAGCCCCCCATGATGACTCTACACCCTCCAACCCCCACCTCTGCTCTTTCTGCAACTGTGGGAGCTCTTCACTCCCCCCCAGGCCAGGGAGGGAGCCATATCAAGGGGGTCTAATCTCCCCCTTCCCAGGCTGGGCCTTGCAGGGGTGGGGGGACAGATTGACCCACTGTTCAGTGGGAGAGGGGGAGGATGGAGCTGAGCCCCCTTAGGACAAAGCTCTATCTGCCTCCTGCAATACTGCTGATTGGCTGCTCTTCCCCAGGAGGTGGGGACGTGGAGAAGGCAGCCAATCAGTGTCTAATCAACCAGGCCCTGGGGGATGCAAGGCCAGCTCCTCCAGCCCGCCACCGCCAGCCAGTCTGAGCTTGGGGCCCGGGCTGGCGTGCACAGTGCTGCTCCTTTACTGTGCAGCCTGGGGCAGCACTAGAGTAGTGGGAGGCGCTTGTATGTTGGTTTAAACAAAACCCTTTGGATTGAACCTTGTGCTGAGTGTGAACAGTAGGAATGGAGTTTGGGGCAGGCATTTGCCGCAGCGAGAGCGGAGCTGTCGTCCTGCGCAGGGGAACATTCACAGCTGTCCCCATGTCAGAACGCAAAGCTGTGAATTTCCCTTTGCCTCAGTTTCTCACGGTGTGGTGTGAAAGTCTGACTGGCAAATGGCCCTTTAACGCACCACTCTCCTCTCCCTCCACCGCACCCCACTCACAGCTGCTGTCCTTGGTCAGCAAAGACCCAGAGTTCAGAGGTGGGTTCACCTCCCACCCCAGGAAGGAGTGGGGGAAACATTGAGCAATGCCTCAGCTGCTGTGGCCACCGTTCACTCTGCCACCACTATGCTGACCTCTAGGATACCGCGTCCTGAGGGCCCACCACATTAGCCAGCTCTCAGTGACTTCAGCAGCCTCACTTCTAGTGCAGGCCAGGCAGTCTCTTTCACTGCAACACTTCCCCACAGCAGGTCTAAAACTCAGCCCTCTACCTGGTTATCGGTGATTTCAGCTCTAATGATCACTGAACAAAACAAAGACTCTCAGCTGAATCTAATCAGCACCATCTTCAAACAGCAGCGAGAACAACAAACAGCCCCACAAACTTCTCCAGCCAAATCCACACCACAAAATAGGAACACCTGTCCCACCCCCCCTCACTCCCAACCCCCTGCTTAGTAAGCGAGGTTCCGTTTAGGGTGACCCCCTCAATCAGGGCAGGCTAAGCACAGTTCTGCTGCCCTTCACTAGTACAATATGGAGAAGAACATTTCATTATCCCTGCACTCAATACTAGAGTGATTTGTAACCCAACAGCAGCCAAAATTGATGACTTCGGCAAAGCAGCTCCCTCTGCTGAATACCTTGGCAGAGTAGGTGTGTTTATGCAAACACAGTCTGTTCCTGCAGTCTTTTCCCCCAGCTCACCACTAGATGGCAGGGGAGAGCTCATTTCAGACCCGGCTTACAATTAATTGATGTTGGGGTGCCCTGACCAACATCAGATTTCCCACCATGAACTGCCAGCACTGGCTGTCTCACACACCCTGGGGCTGGGCTGGGGGAGGGCAAAGATTGGAAGGCAGCTTAAAAAACGGTGTTTACTCTTTAAAAAAACTTCTGCTTTTGGGGCCAGTCATGATTTTTTTGCGGTTCAGACTCATGATTTTTGAACTTTTGGGAGTGCAACTCTTTGTCACGATCTTGGCTTAGCAACTTTGTATGTGCTAACAAAAGTGTGGAGATAGAACTGTGCCCTGGAGTGCAGTGTAACTAACCCAGGCATTCAGAAATCATAAGCTGGGCCCCTTGCCAAAATCATGAAACTGGGTTAAAAATCATGAGATTTTAAAACTAATAAATGTTGGGCCCTGTTTATTTGCCTTTTGTCTTTTGTCTTTTTTAAGTCCATGTTTTCAAGGTTTTCTCAGCAGCCATGAGGGCTAGAAATGTTTTTTTTCACAATGAAAGCTATTTTCATGTATTAACATGACTCCAGGAGCTGGGGCTTTAAGAAAAGCACCAACTGTTGCAAGACCTGTGATGAAATTGCGAGGATTGGTGACACTATGGTGATTACTGGGAGAATTTGTGTTTCCTCCCAGGCTGTAGAAGTTGGGAACAACCTGCCAAAGAGCGGAGCCTGCACAATAGAAAGCCACATGCTCCAACTCCTCTATAAGACCTTGCAGGCGTGACATGTTTCCAGTGTAGGACTGGACTGTGAGTGATGCGATTAGATTTGCAACAGGAATGTGTACGAAGGATGGCACTGTAACTCCAGTGCAGTGCTGCAGCTTGTCATTAATAGTGCCATGCTGTTACCCACGCCTGCCTGTGTGCCATCGGGTACTCCCCCTGTGGCAAACCTTGCCTTCCCTTTGTAAGGTAAGACGTGGTGAACTACAGAAGGCAAGTGCCAAAAGGAGGGCCGCTAATCAACCCAGCTCTTCATGAAAGCTGACCTCATTCCCTCTTGGAAGGATTTCCCAGGAGGATTTAGGACCAAAGACTATGGTGATGGTGATGATGAGATGAAGGTCATTATATTGGATGGACCTTTCCTCCAAAAGTGCTTGACAAATTTTATATATGGATAACCAAAACAAATGCGATTGATATGCAAGGAAGTTTTTGAAGAGTGTTGGGGACAAACTCCTGGTACAAGTGCAGGAACAACCGACTAGGGGCCGTGCTCCTCTTGACCTGCTGCTTACAAACAGGGAAGAATTGGTAGGGGAAGTAGAAGTGGGTGGCAACCTAGGCAGCAGTGACCATGAGATGATTGAGTTCGGGATCCTGAAAAAAGGAAGAAAGGAGAGTAGCAAAATACGGACCCTGGATTTCAGAAAAGCAGACTGAGGCTAGGTCTACACTACGGGGGGTGGAGTGGGGGTGTCGACCTAAGATACACAACTTCAGCTACGCGAATAGCGTAGCTGAAGTTGCGTATTTTAGGTCGACTTACCTGGCTGTGAGGACGACGGCGAGTCGACCACTGCCGTTCCCCCGTTGACTCCGCTTCGGCCTCTCACTGCGGTGGAGTTCCGGAGTCGACGGCAGAGCGATCGGGGATCGATTTTATCGCATCTACACTAGACACGATAAATCGATCCCCGATAGATCGATCGCTACCCGCTGATCCGGCGGGTAGTGAAGACGTGCCCTGAGACTCCCTTAGGGAACTGATGGGCAGGAGCTCCTGGGAGAATAACATGAGGGGGAAAGAAGTCCAGGAGAGCTGGCTGTATTTTAAAGAAGTCTTATTGAGGGCGTAGGAACAAACCATCCCAAAGTGCAGAAAGAATAGCAAATATGGCAGGCGATCAGCTTGGCTTAACAGTGAAATCTTTGGTGAGCTTAAACTCAAAAAGGAAGCTTACAAGAAGTGGAAATTTGGACAGATGACTAGGGAGGAGTATAAAAATATTGCTAGAGCATGCAGGGGTGTGATCAGGAAGGCCAAGGCATAATTGGAGTTGCAGCTAGCAAGGGATGTGAAGGGTAACAAGAAGGGTTTCTACAGGTATGTTAACAACAAGAAGGTCAGGGAAAGCATGGGACCCTTACTGAATGGGGGAGGCAACCTAGTGACAGAGGATGTGGAAAAAGCTGAAGTACTCAATGGGTTTTTTTCCTCGGTCTTCACGAACAAGGGCAGCTCCCAGACTGCAGCACTGGGCAACACAGTATGGGGAGGAGGTGAGCAGCCCTCAGTGGTGAAAGAACAGGTTAAGGACTATTTAGAAAAGCTGGACATGCACAAGTCCCTAGGTCCAGATCTAATGAATCCAAGGGTGCTGAGGGAGTTGGCTGATGTGATTGCAGAGCCATTGGCCATTATCTTTGAAAATTCGTGGCGATCGGGGGAGGTCCCGGACGATTGGAAAAAGGCTAATGTAGTGCCCATATTTAAAAAAGGGAAGAAAGAGAACCCGGGGAACTCAGACCAGTCAGCCTCACTTCAATTCCTGGCAAAATCATGGAGCAGGTCTTCAAGGAATCCATTTTGAAGCACTTGGAGGAGAGGAAGGTGATCAGGAACAGTCAACGTGGATTCACCAAGGGCAAGTCATGCCTGACCAACCTGATTGCCTTCTATGATGAGATAACTGGCTCTGTTGATATGGGGAAAGCGGTGGATGTGATATATCTTGACTTTAGCAAAGCTTTTGATACGGTCTCCCACAGTATTCTTGCCAGCAAGTTAAAAAAGTCTGGATTGGATGAATGGACTATAAGGTGGATAGAAAGCTGGCTAGATTGTTGGGCTCAATGGGTAGTGATGATCAATGGCTCGATGTCTAGTTGGCAGCCGGAATCAAGTGGAGTGCCCCAGGGGTTGGTGCTGGGGCTGGTTTTGTTAACATCTTTATCAATGATCTGGATATGGGATGGATTGCACTCTCAGCAAGTTCACAGATGACACTAAGCTGGGGAGAGAGGTAGATATGATGGAGGGTAGGGATAGGGTCCAGAGAGATCTAGACAAATTGGAAGATTGGGCCAAAAGAAATCTGATGAGGTTCAACAAGGACAAGTGCAGAGTCCTGCACTTAGGAAAGAAGAATCCCATGCACCGCTACAGGCTGGGGACCGACTGGCTAAGCAGCAGCAGTTCTGCAGAAAAGGTCCTGGGGATTACAGTGGATGAGAAGCTGGATATGAGTCAGCAGAGTGCCCTTGTTGCCAAGAAGGCCAATGGCATATTGGGCTGTATTAGTAGGAGCATTGCCAGCAGACTGAGGGAAGTGATTATTCCCCTCTATTTGGCACTGGTGAGGCCACAACTGGAGTATTGCATTTAGTTTTGATTCCCCCCCCCACTACAGAAGGGATGTGGACAAATTGGACAGAGTCCAGCGGAGGGCAACAAAAATGATTAGGGGGCTGGAGCACATCATGAGGAGAGACTGAGGGAACTGGGGTTATTTAGTATTCAGAAGAGAAGAATGAGGGGGGATTTGATAGCAGCCTTCAACTACCTGAAGGGGGGTTCCAAAGAGGATGGATCTAGACTGTTCTCAGTGGTACCAGATGACAGAACAAGAAGTAATGGTCTCAAGTTGCAGTGGGGGAGGTCTAGGATGGATATTAGGAAACACTATTTCACTAGGAGGGTGGTGAAGCACTGGAATGGGTTACCTAGGGAGGTGGTGGAATCTCCATGCTTAGGAGTTTTTAAGGCCCGGCTTGACAAAGCCCTGGCTGGGATGATTTAGTTGGGAATTGGTCCTGCTTTGAGCAGGGGGTTGGACTAGATGACCTCCTGAGGTCTCTTCCAACCCTGATATTCTATGATTCTATGATACACAGGAATCACTTCACCCAGCACTGACATGCAGCTGTCTCTGGGGTGGAACGTGGCAGATCTTTGAGAGAGTACAACAACAGTACACCACAGCTAAGGAAAAAATGCTGGTTGAAATATTTTAACCAAAACATTTTTTAATTTAAAAAAAAAAAATAGGTTTTTTAAACTTGAAAATGAAATATTTCAATGAAAATATTCATGTTTTCCTAACAAAAGAAAATAATTTTTTTCAGGTTTCGGCAGTTGAATAACAAAAACATTCAATTAAAAAACAGAAAGTTCTCAGTTGCGACAAAACAAAAAACAAAAATCAGTTTTCGATGTTGGGTTTTTTGACAGAAATGTGGAATTTTTAATGGGAAAAAGTACTTTCCCAGCCAGCTGTAGTATAAGCTAGGAAGTGATGAATTCCATTTCCTGTTTGTGTTTCAGGGGGAATTCAAGGAGGCAGAATTAGGTGATGTGGTTGGACTGAAGCCAGGACTTCCCGGTTCAACCCCTTTAGTCTTCTGCAAAATACCAAAGATCCAAAATGAGCACAAGTGCTCAGGGCTTTGGTTTTAGCTCCTGTGCAAAAGGCAGTGCCACTGGGACCATGCTGGGGGCCTGGCTCAGAACTAAAGAGCACCCGTCATGGAACCATGGCCCTCACTGAATGTGGGACCCTGGGTTCTCCTTGGAGCTCTCCCATGCAAACACTGACCGGCTCTGAATCATAGAATCATAGAATAGAATCCTAGAATCTCAGGGTTGGAAGGGACCTCGGGAGGTCATCTAGTCCAACCCCCTGCTCAAAGCAGCACCAATCTCCAACTAAATCATCCCAGCCAGGGCTTTGTCAAGCCTGACCTTCAAAACCTCTAAGGAAGGAGATTCCACCACCTCCCTAGGTAACCCATTCCAGTGCTTCACCAGCCTCCTAGTGAAAAAGTTTTTCCTAATATCCAATCTAAACCTCCCCCACTGCAACTTGAGACCTTTACTCCTTGTTCTGTCATCTGCTACCACTGAGAACAGCCGAGCTCCATCCTCTTTGGAACCCCCTTTTAGGTAGTTGAAAGCAGCTATCAAATCCCCCCTCATTCTTCTCTTCTGCAGACTAAACAATCCCAGTTCCCTCAGCCTTTCCTCATAAGTCATGTGCTCCAGCCCCCTAATCATTTTTGTTGCCGTCCGCTGGACTCTTTCCAATTTTTCCACATCCTTCTTGTAGTGGGGGGCCCAAAACTGGACACACTACTCCAGATGAGGCCTCGCCCATGTCGAATAGAGGGGAATGATCACGTCCCTCGATCTGCTGGCAATGCCCCTACTTATATAGCCCAAAATGCCATTAGCCTTCTTGGCAACAAGGGCACACTGTTGACTCATATCCAGCTTCTCATCCACTGTGACCCCCAGGTCCTTTTCTGCAGCACTGCTGCCTAGCCACTCGGTCCCTAGTCTGTAGCAGTGCATGGGATTCTTCCGTCCTAAGTGCAGGACTCTGCACTTGTCCTTGTTGAACCTCATCAGGTTTCTTTTGGCCAATCCTCTAATGTGTCTAGGTCCCTCTGTATCCTATCCCTACCCTCCAGCGTATCTACCACTCCTCCCAGTTTAGTGTCATGAGCTTGCTTTAGCTGATGACAGCTGATGTGCTTGTGGCCCAAGTATAACTGCAGCTCATAAAACCCCACTAGGATGCGCAAGGTTCAGCTAGACTCCAGGGAGGGTGTTCCTGGGCAAAGATGGGCAGGTCTCAGGCACAACAACAAAGACTTTAGCAGTGCCAAGTTTTTCATTTTTCCAGTATCTGGGCCAGAGCAGAGCAGAAGTGAAAGCACACAAACAGGGACAGCAGTGTATTATCTGCACGGCACCCACAGATTGTCTCCGCGCTGCCCACTGTGCACCGTGACTTGCACAAAGAGCAGGCTCATGCCCATGGGAGGGAATCGGGCAGGGTAGAAGTAGTTCAGGAGAAGTCTCTCATCAGCCATGGGACGGCTGTGGGACGCAGTGGAGACTGAGAAGGGACATGTTCAATATATGGGGTCTCATCCTGCATGCTGTGTTTTTCTTCTGGCCTCAGTGGGAGCAGGAGCAGGCGCCTAGGGACACATTTTGACCTTCGTTGCACCAGTGTAAATCTGCAATAATGTCGCTGGCTTACCTGAAGTTGCCCTGGAGTTACACCAGTGACTCAGCCCATATTAATTATCTAGAGGACAAGAGCGGCCCTGTGCTCCACCACTCCCCATTTATCCAGTGGCATTGCACTCAGCCAATGGCTCCTGTCCTCTCTTGGTCCCACATGTCAGCGCCTCTCGGGAAACCCCCCTGCCCGCACACTTCAGTCTGGCTAGGGCAGCAAACGATGGCTGGGGGAGGTGCTCCTCCATCCATGAGGAAGAGCAACTGGGCATGGTGAGCGCTCCCGCAAATTACCTTCCATCCTTTGTAATATTGAAACGATTTCTAAAATTACAATGTCCTTGGGGGAGAGGAGAGACTGCGTTCCACTAAGTAACATCTTATTAATCAGCTGCTATATGGCACCCAAATGAATGACTGAAATCAAGTCCATAAGTTAGAGAGGATCATGAATGTCAGATTAGCTCAGTAATTATTGAAAGGCTCAGTAATATAGTTCCTGAATGGAGACACGGAAAATGACTTCCTCTCCTTTTAATCAGAGCCTGATGATTCGTGAGGGCTTTTTAGAAGCAGGGATCTGACACGAGGAGACGGATTCCTTGAGCAGAGCTGGCGTCATCTCTGCTAACGGCGGGGATGTCCTGTATGCAATACCATCCCTGGGGCAGGCAGAGATCCACGCCAGCCCCGTCACCACACACAGGCCCCAATCCCAGGGCACAAAGGGTATGTCTACACTGCAATTCAAAACCCGCTGGCCCCTGCCAGCTGGCTTGGGCTAAGGGGATGTTTAATTGCAATGTAGACGTTTGGGCTCGGGTTGGGACCCTGCAAGGTGGGAGGGTCCCAGAGCTCGGGCTTCAGCTTGAGCCCAAAAGCTATGCAATTAAATAGCTCATTAGCCCGAGCCCCACAAGCCTGAGTCGGCTGGCACAGGCCAGCTGCAGCTGTCTAACCGCAGTGGAGGCGACCCCCAAACAGCTGTCCCACTCAGGGACACCTCACAGGGACACACTGTGAGGGCAGCCTCACAGTAGGGATGGGACCAGCTCTTGGCAGGGGGAATCTCTGAACCAGAGGCGGGGGCATAGTGACCTAAGCACGGGGCTGGAAGCCTCTAGATTTTCCTGGCTGGAATGAGTCAGCCCTTTGATCTCCAGACAGCGAGCGCGAGCTGATGGGCTGGGCAGGGAGGAGGCAGCTGCAGTTGCACGCCATGCCTCTAGGGCTTGTTCTGTGCCCCTGCTGGGCCGGCAGGTGGGTCTGGAGCCGCAGCTCCCTCCCTGCCCCCACCCCTATGGTGGTTTTGTCACAGAGGTTGCGGAAGTTGAGATTTTGAATAAACTCGGTGAAACTGAATGGCCTAGCGACCTGGTGCTCGGGGTCGCAGCACCTCTCAGGCTGGGACCCTCCATCTTTAGATGGGTGGTCGGGCCGAACCCGAGTGGGGCTGTGAACAACATGTCACAACACCCGAAGCTGGGAGCCAGGCCTAACCCCACAGGATGGGAGCCACCACTGGGGCATGAGTGTGGGGTAGGCAGGTTTTCCATCCCCAGGCCTCACCTTTTAGCGCCCTGTGGCCTTTCCATGACTTATCGTTTTTTTCTGCACCTCTGCTGTGAAATTTACTAAAGATTTCCATGCCAAAATTGTGGCCTTACCTAGGGGCTCTGAGTGTGGGGCAGGGTGAGCCCAGCTGGGCAGGGTGGGGGCTGTGCTGGCTCCAGAGGAGTGACTGAGTCCCGGCCCCTGCCTAGCAGCAGCCCCTCCCCTCCCCTCCAAGTAGGTTAGAGTGTCACAGGGTTCACTCATTGCTGGGACGCCTCCTCCTTGCTGCGCCGGGTATCAGCCCCTTCCGGCTCTGACGCCCTCTTCTGCTGCTTATTCACATGCCCTGCTCGTGCTCTCTCTCTCTCTCCCTCTGAGCAACTCTCTCTCTGTGGCTTGGCCTTCTGGTCAGGTCACTATGTGTTTTCCCCCTTCCTGGAACCCCAGTGTTGACTGGATTTAGAATGGCAAGAGACCAGTCATGAGATTTGTCTCCCCACCCGCCTCCATCATCGGGGTTTAAGATTGCCCAAAATAAAAACTAACAAGGAAGTGCAGGAGTAAAACTCAGGTACGTTTATTAGACTAACAACAGTTCAACAAGGTAAGTCAACTGGGTATGCTATAAAGGACTCCCAACACAGGTAAGTAAAGCAAACAGGTAAAGGTGACATTATAACTATACTGACTGTGACCAAAAGGATTTACTCCCTCCCCAAGATGGGTCCCAGGTAAGGGGTATGGAGGACTCAAAAGGTCTCTACCGTTTCTTGCAGCTTGTCTGGAGCCTCCTGACCTCACAGCACGGATTGGGTCTGGGACCGACCAGGTGACTCAGCAGGGCGAGAAGTGGACCTCAGGCGACAGGTAGGTGGTAACTCTGCTTAGTGCTGGTGATTCTTCGTCCTTCTTCCCTGCGGCATCGTGGGTGCAAGTAGGATCCGGATGAGAAGGTGGCAGCTAGCAGCTCACCCTTGCATGCAAGTGTGTTAAACCCTCCCACAACCCTAAGGCACGGTGCTCTGCCTTACGCACCTGAGTACAGCACTCTGCCACTCAGATGGGCAGCCCCGTCCCTCAGATGTGATAGCCTTTATATGCCCTGCTGTTACCGGGCAGATTGCATGTCACATGGTTGCCCGGTTTCCCGCCTTTCGGCAAAAAGGGTGGGAAACTATCCCTAAGGAGGGGGAAGAAAGGCAGTCAGGATGGATTCCTAGTTGTTGATTCAAAATGGCGTGTGGGTATTAACAGCCAGAACAGAAATCCTCCTTAACCCTTCCTAGGCTAATGTGGGGTGAACACCCCATCGCACACCCTCCCCCTCATGACTGCCACCCCCAGGGGTATGCATGTCTTCTACCATGCACCTGACAAAGCTAGGCTCGCAGGTCATCCCTCTCCTGCTCCAAGTCACCCCCGATGAGAAACAGTTTGCTTTTCTCTTCCATGCTGTCCCTGAACTTCTCCTTCGGAAGTGGAAGGTCCTCTATGGCTCCTTGTAAAGCCTGCTCAGTGGCTACGAATTTCTGGTGTAGTTCTTTCCCTTTTTCTGCAGACCCCCCAAGGCTATTTCCCTCAGGGTCTGAGTTCCCACAGTATTCTGCTTAGTCTTGTGTTTAGTCCTGTCTCCTTCAGGCTTATCCCCTTCACCCACAGGTATAACATCCCCTTGGCTGAGCTTCTGGCCTCCTGGCCCTGGAGCTTCTTTTCCACTCATGGCCCCTATGGCACCTGCCCACTTTCTGCAAGAGCCTGACTAAATATTCCTGCTCTCCGACCAACTTCGCCAAGTACCCCTGCACGCACAGCTGTGCCTCCCATTGTCTCTGCTGGTTTTCCAAGGCCTGCGTAGGTAGGGTTTGGATCCCCCCTTTGCTGTATGTCGGCCCCCTTAAGTGGAAGCAGCAACTCCGGGGGCCACCTCAGGAGCATGCACTTACCTTCAGCAAAGGAGTCCTCTGCACATGGCAGTGCCATTTTCCCATTGCACCTTCCGTATGACAGCCTTTCCCACTCCCCTTGTATCAGAGGTGACTGTCTGCCCGCATTCACCACCAAAATTGTCACAGACTTCACTCATTACTGGGACACCTCCTCCTTGCTGCTCTCTGGAGCAGCTCCTCCCAGGTCTGCTGCCCCTTATGTTGCTCCTTTGCACACCCTGACACCTCTGCTCTCTCTGTGTGCGACTCAGGGTGCTCCCTCTTCATGGCTTGGCTGTTCCCTCTTTCTGGCTTGACCCTCCAGCCAGGTCATTGTGTATTTTCCCCCTTCTGAGGTATCAAAGTCTCTCCACACAAAGTGTCTCGAGCAGAATCTCCATTGACTGCCTGGGTGTGCCACTTCCCCAGTGGCTGGTGGGGGAACCCGGGCCTGCCCTCTACTCTGGGTTCCAGCTCAGGGACCCTCTAATCATCAGGCAAGATCTGCAATGTCCCATCTGCCAGTTCCATGAGCCTTTTTCTCCTCTGCTTCTCTCAGGCCTTCACTCTACCACCCTTCTGGACAAACCCTTCCTTCGGGGTCTGGATCCCCTGGGGTTTCCACTCTCCCTATGGGTTTTCTTCATTCTCTCTCTAATGCCCAGAGATTGGCTGCAGGCTCCCTCACTGCAGCCCCTTTCTGCTGAGAACTTCCTGGCTTTATGCCAACCCTGCCTGTTCTGTCTCAGCTGGGCTCCACCATCATTCCGGGGTTACTAATTTCACCTAATTCCCCTCAGGTGTGGCCTATCTGCTTAATTAGCCCCTTCTCAGCCTCATTAATCCTTCCTAGGCTAGTGTGGGTGAATACCCCACCCCATCCCATCCGGTATCGAGAAGAACTTGGGGGAACAGCTTCAAGGACAGACATAGATTTGGGAGGCTGAGCTTTGGCCAGCAGATGAAGAGGGGTCTTGGGGAGATTGGAGGGAGTCAGAGTGAGGATGATGCTGGGGCACCTATGGGGACAAGTGCGACAAGAAAGGTTTGGGTTTCCCCCAACTTTTCTGGCAATAAAGGCAGCCCCAAAATGGCAGAATTAATTTCCCACGGTGATGGATCTTGAACCAATTCAGAAATAAACCAACCTCCTCCCATTCCCACCTAGCCTCAGAGAAACACACAGGGATGGCCTAGACCCAGATCCCCAAAGGTATTTAAGCTCCTAACTTCCATTACACCATGTCTCATGCAGCCACAAGTGAGTGTCATACCACCAGGCTGTGGGAGATGTGCATGTCTGTGCATCTCTCTCTACATGTCTATTTCAAAGGTCTCAGTTTTGTCCCAAAGGAGAATGGGAAATTTCCTGCCCAGCTCTGCTCCTAAGTTTCCTCACCAGTGGCCCAAGCTGAGGGCCCCTCTCCCTCCCAGTTGCCAGCTCTCCCCACTGGACATAGCAGCACCCAGATGCCACACACAATGCATCTCCCTCCAGCTTCCAAAACCAAACCCTTTCAACTCCTGTCCAGTGACAATAGTGCATCCTGGCTTTGCCCCTGACGGCGCACTGTGGCCAATTAACGTACAGACGGCCGAGTATCAGAAATAAACAGTGGCAATGAAGGTTCTTATCGAGTTGAACATTAAAATGAGGTGCATGATCAATGCCGCATTGACAAGGATGTGTTGCTCAATGAAACCCTGTGTCTGGGACTGATTTTCTCTTTACCCTTCCGCGGCTGCAAACATCCCAGCGTTCCATGGACTGGACCGCTCCTCCATCACCAGCAGGGTGTCGCTGCGGTATGTAGCTCTAGCAGCCTGTGGGGCGCTGACTGTAGCCCTTTGCCCCAGCCAGCTGCTGGGAAAGACCTGGCAGACTCCTCTTGCTGCATGGGAACTGGCCAAGTGACCGGGCAGGTAGGATGCCCGTAATCCTCTGCTTAATCCCCTGCTTCCAAACTAGGCCAGGTGCCAGAGAGACAGTCTGGTCTTGTGGTCTTGGGCTCTTCGCGACTTGGGTTGGGATCCCTAATTCTGCTGTCCTTTGGGGATTGTAGTGCGTCCCTTGCTGGGGATGGAGGCTGTGTAAGTATCCGAACAGCCAGGGTCCGTGCTCCACGGTCGTCAGGGCTTCACAGCGTCTGTCTGCACTGCAGCTGGGGCGAGCCTCCCAGCCCACGTGGAGGACTCGCACTCTGCTGAAAAGAGCAGTACGGCTGTTACAGCTCTGGCAGAGCCTCGGATTGGCTAGCCAAGCTCAGACCTAGGGCAGCTTGAGAGCCTGAGCTGCTGTCCATGCCCCACTGTCCATGCTGCAAGTTCCAGCCTCGCTAGGGTGAGTTTGGGTTGGGAGGCCAGCTGCAGTGTAGACAGACCCAGAGACCCTGATGGATCCCACAGCCTCTGAGATTCCAGCATGACCTCTGATGCTCATAGACTCATAGACTTTAAGGTCAGAAGGGACCATTATGATTGTCTAGTCTGACCTCCTGCACAACGCAGGCCACAGAATCTCACCCATCCACTCCTGTAACTAACCTCTAACCTATGCCTGAGTTATTGAAGTCCTCAAAACATGGTTTAAAGACTTCAAGGTGCAGAGAATCCTCCAGCAAGTGACCCGTGCCCCACGCTGCAGAGGAAGGCGAAAAACCTCCAGGGCCTCTGCAAATCTGCCCTGGAGGAAAATTCCTTCCCGAGCCCAAATATGGCAATCAGCTAAACCCTGAGCATGTGGGCAAGACTCACCAGCCAGCACCCAGGAAAGAATTCTCTGTAGTAACTCAGATCCCACCCCATCTAACATCCCATCACAGGCCATTGGGCATATTTACCGCTAATAGTCAAAGATCAATTCATTGCCAAAATTAGGCTATCCCATCATACCATCCCCTCCATAAACTTATCAAGCTTAGTCTTGAAGCCACATATGTCCTTTGCCCCCACTGCTCCCCTTGGAAGGCTGTTCCAGAACTTCACTCCTCTGATGGTTAGACACCTTCATCTAATTTCAAGTCTAAACTTCCTAATGTCCAGTTTATATTCATTTGTTCTTGTGTCCACATTGGTACCGAGCTTAAATAATTCCTCTCCCTCCCTGATATTTATCCCTCTGATATATTTATAAAGAGCTATTATATCTCCCCTCAGCCTTCTTTTGATTAGGCTAAACAAGCCAAGCAATTTGAGTCTCCTTTCATAAGACAGGTTTTCCATTCAGTCCACTCATGACTCTATCCCGTCCGTTTCAGGGCACCCCGGCTGCTGCTCCTCTCCCAAAGGAGGCCGTTGGTGTGGTTCAAGTGCTCAGATCACAAGAGTTTGCAGCAGTGACCAGCATTCTGTTTGCAGAGAAGGTTTAACTGGAAATAGAGACCGCAGCAGAAGGCCCTGCCTATTAGCCCAGGTCCTCTTAGGTGATGTCTAGCTCCAGCCACCTCCAGCCCAGATAAGACGTATGAAAGGTTTGAGCTGAACTGCCGGAGTCTGAGCTGCTGCTTATTCCTAACTCCCAACCGTCTCTACTCCCCGACGGGCTGAGTGGTACCTTGCAAAGTGAGGAGCCTACAGCACCCTGCGGGGTGGGACCGATGCCTGGGGAGCTGAAAGCGCCTGGGCTGGAAGGATCAGTGTCACTGCATGGGAACGGGGCACTAGCTGCCTCTCCTAATCCCTTGCATTTGCTTTAATTAACCCAAGCGACAGGGCCAGTTGGGACCCACACATAGCAGAGGACTGGAGCCACTTGCTCCAAGCAAGTCTCTCCCCTTTGTCTCGAGGTAGAACAAACCCAGACAAAGGCTTCAGAAGCCTGCTGTCTGGATCCCCCACGAGTCCCTGCTAGGGCCTGTCGCTTTGCCAGCAGCACGGCCGGCCTGCCACTTACAGCTGGAAGCAGAGAGATCCACATTACGGCTACCTCCTGCATGCATGTCCCGAGGGGGAGGGGCCCAATAACATAGCCATTTCTTATGAGTGAGTGAAGTTACCCTCTAGAGGCTGGGCCCATCAAGAGGATAAGGGACTGTAGTGGGGCAGCTGCCCCACTCCCTGAGAGTGTGGTCTGCAGCAGGCCAGTAGGCCTGCGCAGACAGGCAGGCAGCCAATTAGAGAAGGGCTTATTGGGAGCCAATCAGGGCCCAGATTGGAGACAGCCAGTCAGGGCCAGGCTCAGCCCTATAAAAAGGCTGCTCAGGGAGCGGAGAGTCAGTCTGTCTCAGGCCTTTGACAGGGGACGGTCTGTCTCTAGAGCTGGGAGACTAGCACCGTGGACAGCACGGTGCTGGCCAGGCTCGGGGAGCAGAAGGGAGCTCTAGCCCGTAGCCTGCCAGGCTGCAGGCCCTAAAGGGAAGGGCCTAGCGGGGCAAGGAGCGGTAGAGGAAGCGGCCCAGGGAAGCAGACAGACGAGGAGAGAGGACAGCGAGGTTGCTGACAGAGGATCCCTGGGCTGGGACCCAGAGTAGAGGGCGGGCCTGGGTCTCTCCCTTCCCCCCTTGCAGTGCACCCAGCCATCGACCGTAGGGAGCGGCCGTCATAGACTACACCAGATCCCTGATAGTAGGGATTAGACTTTGGGGGTGTGGTTGGACATGGTGGCTGGGGTGTAGGAAGACTGCTGATTGCCCCTCCCCCCCGGAAGGGGGTGTTGATGGACAAAGGGGCACTGCCGGAGGGCAGTGGTCCAGAAGAGGACTCCGTGAGCTGGTGAGTGACGCGGGCTCAGACACTAACCCAGGGTGAGACAACGGGTGGGACACCACCAGGAGAGGGCGCTCCACTGGACTAAACTAATTCCCGGAGGTAACCAGCAGGAGGCGCTGGGTGGTGAGTCCCAACCTTGTTACAGGGACCTACTACGAGGACTAGCTACGGAAGCCCTCTTTCGGCACAAGTTTGAGTTCTTGGAGCTGTAGCATCAGAGGGTTAGTCCCAGTTCCACGTGGCTGAATGTGACGTTTTGCACAGCTGTCACTCATCTGCAGCACATGGTTTCATTGTAACACCATGGAGCTGTGACAGATATTGCAGACACAGGCAGGATCTTGGGGACTATTGTATTAACTTTAGCAATGGTGTCCGCCTGCCTTATATGTATTACGGTGGGCTAGGGATTGTATTCTATTCCACAGGGGAGGGTTACCGCAGCCCCACCAGGAGCTAAAACAACAGGGAGTAATTACTTCTGGGACAGGTAAAGGGCTCCAGAGAATACCGCCTCTAGGGAGAATTGCATAAACTAATTCAAACTGGGTCCCAGAGGCCAAGGAAAACAAAGAAAGCTTTTTGGTATAAAAGGCTGAGTTGAAACTGACTGAGAAGCCCTCATTTTGATTCAACCAGTGGACATGAACCTTTGACAAGGGGGTGGACAAACACTGCTGAAGGACTGGAACCTCCAGGGTCTCCGTAGGACTGATGGAGGATCAGGTATAGCTTACGTATGCCTTTAGATCTCCTATTGTTTTACAGGTTTTCTCTCGATGCGTTTGTCCTTACCTATTGCTTTGGAAGAACTGTGTGATTACCCCCAGGTATGCACTGGGCATAGCCACTGGTGAGAAAGCAAAGCACAGAGGCGGGACCTGCCGGGGATAAACCCAGTGAACTGCAGAGAGCTGCAGTCTAACTCCCCCGCCTGTCAGGAAGGAGAAGGACTAGGATCCCTGCCCAGAAAGAGAGGACAGCTAGAGGCCTGAGAACTAAGGGTGTGTCTACACTGCAGAATAAAACCTGAGTTTGAGAGCCTGGGTCAATTGAGTTGGGTTTGCGGGGCTCAGACTGCGGGGCTAAACGTAGCAATGTAGACGCTCCGGCTCAGGCTGGAGCCCGTGTTCTGCCACGCCCCCTCCCCCCCCATGTGGGGTTTCAGAACCAGGGCTCCAGCCCAAACATCGACACTGCAATTTTTAGCCCTGTGACCTGGGTGGGTCTTTTATTGCAGTGCAGGTGTACGGTAAGAGAGCATTCCTTGAGCAGGCTACGGAGGGGGTCAACGGTGCAATTACTCTGAAACTGTGATGGGAACATTTTCCTCTCTCTTCACATGATGTCAGCGCTCCCCATGCTGCATGCAATGATTGAGTGCTGGCCTTGGGGCGCTGGCTGTGGCTGGCGTGTGTACCGATTGCATCTATTCTATCTACACTATATTATAACGGGGTTCAAAAGGGAGCTAGAGAGATTCATGGAGGATAGAGCCATCAATGGCTATTAGCCAGGATGGGCAGGAATGGTGTCCCTAGCCTCTGTTTGCCAGACGCTGGGATTGGCTGACAGGGCATGGATCACTTGATGATAACCTGTCTGTTCATATCCTTTGGGGCACCTGCCATTGGCCACAGTCAGAGGACAGGATTCTGGGCTTGATGGACCTTTGGTCTGACCCAGTATGGCCATTGTTATGTTCTTATGTACACCCGAAATCAGTGTCGTCTGTTAGCTGCCACACAAAGGTGAACCACCAGCCACGGCTGATTCCTGCAACCAAAGGGAGGGGCAGATGGTATGGAAAGAATGAACAGTAGCAATAACAGGCGAGCCTGCGCCCTCCGTGCAGTAGAGACAGAGAGATTAGGAAAGTGAGTTCGAACACAGCTTTACTTTTAAAATTAATTCTCAGCAAACTGTATTGAAATGGTGCCGCGATGTGTTTATCATCAAGACAATTATTTTAGGCTGACCTACTTTTCTGTGTCTCTTTAATAACATGGGCCACATCATTAGATTTATACATGGGCAGCTAAGAATGGGAGCTAATTGGTAGCAGCCTCCTTAAGAAATAAAGCAGGCTAATCGTTTGCCACCTCACGTTCTTTCATTACAGCTGAGGAACTGCAGAAGATGTTCACTGATTAGTCTGTTGAATTATGAATTAGGCTTCTGGTCCCTGTGCAGCTGTTTTCTCCATGTCATTCCCAGCACTTTATTTCCCCATCTGCTTATAAAACCAGGAGCTTGATCCTGCAATAAACACTTCAAATGCTTTTTTTAGAGGCTAATTAATTGTGTTGCATTTTTTGAACACATATAGCTACTCTGGCTTGCATCAAATTAACAATGCTAATTCCTCCACCCGGCTCCATGCCCAAACAATTCCTCCTACAGCTGAGCTGGAAAATAAAAACGATCACATCAAATGATTTTTATGTTTCCAGGGCTTACCCTTTTGTTAATTTCCTTGCACAGTGCAATAAAGGCTGCGGGCGGTGCACTTGTGCGTGCACAAGCCGGCTTACCTTTTCCAAAGCCGCTTGCTTTGGTTTGCCCTTGCAGAAGCCAAAGCACCTAAGTGACATTTGTGACTGGCTGGGGCCTAACCTTCATCTCTAATCTCCAACTGCTGCCTTGGCTTCTCTCCTGTGTGAGCTGGAAAACGGGCCCAACTGGCACCTAGAAGTAGAATAGGCAGCTTCAGGCTACATTCTGCTAACAGGGGACACTGAGGATTGCCTAGGTGATATTAACTGTGGGCAAGGCAGCAAGAAAGGAAAAACTGCATGAGAGGCTCGTTTAATTTAATGAGTCCTTTAAAGGATACAACCCACTTTGGTCAGGGAAAATTAGAAGACAAACGGCATCTCACTGTCCCCACCGCGCTATCAGAGACATCACTTCCATATGTTTGGTTAGGGTTATATAGAATCGCATTTCCCCCCTTCCCCCGTGCACCCGGGGGATCCCAAAGCACTTTACACAGCCACGCTTTAGCTGCCAGCAACACAGCAAGTGTGCAGGCAAATGAATCAGCCTGTCTGTGTTCAATTATAGCTCACACAGAGCACAGGGCTTCAGAAGCTGCCAGTGTCTAGCTCAGACCGGGGTACGGATGACAGCGAGCTGGCTGACACAGCTCAGACAAGGTGGAGAGGACGATGGGGGATACAGCCGGAGGAGATGGCAGAGGTAACATCAGTCAGACCCTCTGAGTAAGGGAGAGCCGTCTCCATTAGTTCCAAGTGTTCATGATTTTTAGTTTCTAGTCCCCACAGCTGCTGTTGGTCAATCACTTGACTGACGGAGCCCAGTCACCTTTTCATCAGCAGCATCTGAGTAGTAGGCTGTGACCTTGCTTTCTGGGTGCAGAGCTTGCTACTATTATCCAGGCTTTTATCACCTAAAGATTCATCATCATACGGTTTTGGAATGTGCTGGGAAAACTTTTGGTTCTAGAAAGTGGAGGAAGTAACCAGGGGAACAGCCATTTGAGACGTGATTCTGACCAGCAGGGAGGACTTGGTAGCGAATCTGAAGGTGGAAGGCGATTTGGGTGGAAGTGATCATGAAATGCTAGATGTCATGATCCTAAGGAAAGGAAGGAGTGAGAGCAGCACAATAAGAAAATGGACTTCAAAAAAGCCGACTTTCACAAACTCAGAGAAGTGGTCGGTAAGGTCCCATGGGAAGAAAAACGAAGGGAAAAAGGAATTCAGGAGAACGGGTAGGTTCTCAAGGAGACAATATTGAAGATACAACTGCAAACTATCCTGATGTGAAGATAGAAAGAATAGTAAGAGGCCAATCTGGCTCCAAGAGGAGCTTTTTAATGACCTGAGAATCAAAGAGGAAACATGGACAGATTGCTAAGGAGGAGCACAAAAGAATAGCCCCAAAGGACTGACACTGTCCCCAGGTGTGTCCACACTCAGAGCTGGAAGATGTACATTCTAGCTCGAGGAGATGTGACCTCCCTGATGGAGCTAGTGCTGCACGAGTGGTGGAAGGAGCTAGCCGCCTTGAGCTTGTACCTAGCGCCTTGGATGGGATCGTACTGCAGGCATCTAGCCCTTCCTGCTGCTCGCGCTGCGGCCATGTGCTATTTTTAGCGCTTTAGCTTGAACAGAGCTAGTGTGAGTGTCACCTCAAGCTGGAATTGACACCATCCAGCTCGAGGTGTCAACATATCCACAGACATCAGAGACTGCACAAGCCTGCTTAGCCAGTCCAGGGCTGCTCCCCATGGAACCATTCTAGGGTTTGGCCCAGACCTGTGTGAAATGAGTCAAGTTAGCACCTGGTCCCTGAGCGCCTTCTGCCTGACACAAGCAACAAGGGGGAGTCGTTTTCTTTTCACAGGACTTTCCTGTGGGTTGGGTTTTGTGCTCTCAATTAATCTCCGTGCCTGTTAACCTGACTCTGTTGCGCTGGGGACCACAGAGGGCTCAAAGCACCAAACACAACATTGTGAAAAACGGATGGTTATTTGTCTTTCTATCTGTATCCACCTGTGTCTTACACCTAGATTGTGAACTCTTCTTGGCAGGGCCAGCCCTTGGTTCTGGGTTTCTACAGCACCGAGCAGTGAGGCCCTGATCCATGATTTGGCCCATAGACACTGTCCCCACACACCTAATCAGCATATTTGAAATGGACTGTGCTCTTGGGATCCCCTGGTTATTGCAGGGGGCTACAGTAGGATCTGCAAGCTGGTCAGACTTGGGCACATTATGGTCATCCACTGGTACCTGAACCCACAAAGAGCCCCTTTGTCTTGGTGAGGCTCAGGTGGGAGAGTTGGGTTCTGATGTGTCCTGCACTGGACCATGGATGGCCGTACAGGTGAGAGCCAAGATCTTGAACAGGACCCAGAAGCAAACAGTTTTTTGTATTCCCAACAGCACTGGGTAGAGGTAGCAACACTGGTCCAATGAACGAATGGATCATGGATGCTAGATACTCCTATGAGACGAACTGGAGGAGACTTGAGGTGATCCATAGCTGGAAAGAGATGTTCCTGCTCCTGGCACTGCCTGAGTATTGAGGAACAGAGATTCCTCGATTCCAATGCTAGAAGGGACCACTTGGATCCTGTAGTCTCACCTCCTGCATTGTGCAGGCCATAAAACTTCCCCACAATAATCCCTAGAGCAGATCTTGTAGAAAAACTCCTAGTCTTGATTTAAAAATTGTTAGTGATGGAGAATCCACCATGACGCTTGGGAAATTGTTCCTAAGGTTAATTATACCCACTGGTTAAATATTACTCCTTATTTCCAGTCTGAAATTGTCTGGCTTCAACTCCCAGCCACTGGATTGTGTTAGACCTTTCTCTGCTAGACTGAAGAGCCCATTATGAAATACTGTATTGATTTCCGGTGTAGGTACTTATAGACTGTAATCAAGTCACCCTTTAACCTTCTCTTTGTGAAGCTAAATAGCTTGAGCTCCTTGAGTCTATCACTATAAGGCAGGTTTTCTTATCTTTTAATTATTCTCATGGCTTGTCTCTGAACGCTCTCCAATTTATCAACATCCTTCTTCAATTGTGGCATCAGGACTGGACGTAGGATTCCAGCAGCGGTTGCACCAGTGCCAAATACAGAGGTGAAAAACTCTTATTTGCGATTCCCTTGTTCATGGCCACAGCATCACACTGGGAGCTCATGTTCAGCTGATTATCCACCAAGACCCCCAAATTGTTTTCAGAGTCATTGCTTTCAAGGATCGAGTCCTCCATCCTGTAAGTATGGCCTGCGTTCTTTGTTCCTACATGTATATATTTATATTTGGCCACATGTTGTCTGCTTGCGCCCAGTTTATCAAGCAATCCAGATTGCTCTGAATCAGTGGCCTGTCCTCTTCATTATTTACCACTCCTGCAACCTTTGTGTCATCTGCAAACTTTATCAGTGATGATTTCATGTTTTCTTCCAGGTCACTGCTAAAAATATTAAATAGCACAGGGTCAAGAACTAATTCCTGAGGGATACTCCTGGAAACACACGCACTCTACAATAATTCCTTATTTATAATTACATTAAATTTATCAGATGGCCAGTTTTTAATCCATTCAATGTGTACCATTTTAAATGTATATCACTCTACTTTTTAATCAAAATGTCATGTGGCACCAATGCCTTACAGAAGTCTAGGTATATTACACTGTTATCTTTATCATCCAAACTTGCAATCAGATCAACAAAAGATATCAGATTTGAAGGGCTCTATTTTCCATAAACCATGTTGCTTGGCATTAATTGTATTAACCTACTTTGATTCTTTATTAATTGAGTCCTGGATCAGCCGCTCTATTATCATCGCAGAACCGAAGTCAGACTGACAAGCCTATAATTACCTGGGTCATCCCATTTACCCTTTCAACATTAATGGTCTAATCATCTCCTCAGCTAGCTCTTTTAAAACTCCTGGATGCAAGTTACCTGCTGATTTAAAATGTCTAACTTTAGTAACTGATATTTAACATCCTCCTGAGATACTATTGGAATGGAAAGAGTGTCATCATCATCATCATATGATATGGCTACATATCAGACATCTGTTTTTGCCCCCCAAATTCAGAACAGAAATATTAATTGAACACTTTGTCCTTTTCTGCATGATCATTGATAATTCTACCATTTCCCTCTAGTAATGGGCCAACACCTTTGTTAGAATTCTTTTATTCCCAACATATTTAAAAAACCCTCCTTATTGTCTGCTGGCTATAGATGTCCTCATGTGTTCTTTTGCTTCCTTTATCAATTTTCTACAATTCTTAGCATCTGTTTTACATGCCTTATTATCTACTTCCCCTTTCTTCCACTTGTTATATACAATATATATATTTTAGCTGCCTTCACTTCCTCCTAAACCAGGTCAATCTTTTAACCAGTGCAGCCTTCTTTCTTGATTGTGGCTTTTTGGCCATCTAGTAAAGTGTTTTTAAACAATTTCCTGTCATCATTCACATTTTTCTGATTAAATTCTTCTTTCCAGCTGATATTGCTCATAATTATTTTTAGCTTTCGAAAATTGGCCCTTTTAAAGCATCAAGTACATTACTGATGAGTCTATTGACACCCCCAAGGCTACACCCTGCTATGAGACCTGGGTCAGTTGTTTTCTATGGAGACCACAGTAGGGTCTTTGCCAGCTTTTCCTACCAGCATCACTGGTGCCTTCCACCTTCTTGTTTCTTATCCAGGTGCTTTTGTGTTGCAGGCATTGTGACATCTTTGTCATGTTGCTGATGTCAGTTGAGAAGAACAAGACTAGGTGGGGGGAGGGATAGCTCATTGGTATGTTGTTGGTCTTGGACCCCCCTTGTAGTCTCATAGACTCATAGACTTTAAGGTCAGAAGGGACCATTATGATCTTCTAGTCTGACCTCCTGCACAATGCAGGCCACAGAATCTCACCCGCCCACTCCTGTAACAAACCCCTGACCTATGTCTGAGCTATTGAAGTCCTCAAATCCTGGTTTAAAGACTTCAAGGTGCAGAGAATCCTCCAGCAAGTGACTGGTGTCCCACGCTGCAGAGGAAGGCGAAAAACCCCCAGGGCCTCTGCCAATCTGCCCTGGAGGAAAATTCCTTCCCGAGCCCAGATATGGCAATCAGCTAAACCCTGAGCATGTGGGCAAGACTCACCAGTCAGACACCCAGGAAAGAATTCTCTGTAGTAACTCAGATCCCACCCCATCTAACATCCCATCACAGGCCATTGGACATATTTACCGCTAATAGTCAAAGATCAATTAATTGCCAAAATTAGGCTACCCCATCATACCATCCCCTCCATAAACTTATCAAGCTTAGTCTTGAAGCCAGATATCTCTTTTGCCCCCACTGCTCCCCTTGGAAGGCTGTTCCAGAACTTCACTCCTCAGATGGTTAGTCCTCAAAGTGAGAGGGCAGGACTGGTCCTTGTGGCACTCTACAGTTTGGGGCTCTCGGGAAAGGGAAGCAGCTGCCCTTTGGCGCTCCCTGGGATCAGTTGGAAAGCAATGACTCAAGCCAGGTTCATGCTATACTGTCCTCCCCTGCTTGATCTCTTATGCACGTGAGCACTGGCTGTGATCGTCCGGGAAAGGTGTACAGGGCCTGAGAATTCAGAAACGGCAGCGTAGCACGACTATTTGCTCGGAAAGACGTGCTTGTTATTGGAATGGCCTGAGTTTGGTATTGATTCCTGTGAATGTAGGGACCTGAACCTCACATCACAGGTCAACTCAACGCAGCCTTCACTAGGGCACTATCAGAATCTGGTGCTATTTGAAAAGAGCTGTGTTTGTCAAATACCAGAAGCTTTCCTCCCATGTTAAGGATAAACCAGCATTAAACGAAAGCAACAGGTTAAAAGAAATGAATGATTTTTGTCCATCAAGCCTGGCCCAGAGGCTGGCAGATACGTCTGAACTGGATAGTGCTGTCGGCATCAAGAATAAGCAGAAAGGGCCAGCTCCTCGGCATGCGTAAATTGACGTGGCTCCCTGACTTTACCCCAGCGGAGCCCGCAGTGTGGGAAGAACGGCACGCAGTGATGATTGGAACGAATCGCAGCTGTGGGCAGAGCCCGCCCCTCAGCTGGGGGTTGCTGGCCCCTCCCGACTACCACGCACAGTTTGAAACGAACCAAAACCAGTACAATGAATGACTTCCGATGATGCCAGAGCTAGGCCCATCTCTCTTAGAGCCCCTCTGGAAACAACGGGCCCCTCTCTTCTCCCACTCACACCACCTGTGCACAGGCGAAGCTCCTTTGACTTCAGTGGGGTTTCTCCTGCTTTACACCTGTGCCGACACCGTAGGATCAGGCTCAATGGACAGAAATCCTTGAATGCTTCTGAATATTTCCCCCAGCCCCACTCCATAGCCCACCCCCTTAACCTCATGGACCACGATGGTCTGGCCAGGAGTGGTAGAATCTCCCTAAAAGTGTAGGGGGGCCACCGGTGCCTGAACTATGGTCCTGCCCCGTGCCCCCTTTTCCCCTCCCCGTGTTGCCCCTTCCTCCAAGGCCCCGCACCCACGCTGCCTCTTCCCCCCAAGATCCTGCCTCCTGCTCACTGCTCTCTGCCCCCACCTTCCCCATCACTTGCCCTTACGGCCATTAAAAGTGTGACGGCATAGCTCTCCTGCTTTTAAAAGTGACAGGGCCATGTCCCTCTGAGTCGCCCCGTTCCAGCGCCTCTGGGTCTGGCTCATGGTGACAGGCCACCGTGCAGCTGCATTTCAGCAGGAAGGCAGCAAGCAGGGAGCTGCTGAAATTGCTCCAAACGTGTTGATTATAGTGGCGCGATCAAGAAGCTGTAGCGAAGGCCCCTTCAGCTCCCATGATCCCTGACTGCAGGGGGATTAACTCTGGAGAAAGCAGGCCTGATTTCGCCACATTGTTAGTCATTCAGCTGTCAGCTCACATGAGCCTGAGCTGGTTTGGATGCTGTGTTTTGCTCCACAACTGATTACATGAAATTTCACAGATGCTTTGTAACCTGCCCCAGAGGGGAATCTTTCCACAGATTAGTTTATTTATTTAAAATGCTTTTCCCGTTAACCTCTTGGCAATACCGTTCTTGCTCTCTCACCTGCGCTGGTGATGCATGTCACTGACAACCCTGCTACGTCAGGCTGCAAGTCACAACTTTCCTGCTGCCCTCTGTCTTTGGTACACTGGGCGGCCAAACACACCCTAAGTTCTGTGGCATGTTCCTGGGACTTGGGAGGGAGAATCAGGCTCTTTCTATATTGAGGTGAAGCAAAACACGGCGACTAGCCCATAGCACTCCCACATGCAGCGGTTCAAAAGCCAGATCCCCACACCAGCAGGCCCATTAGAGAAGCAGATCTGACTGGGAGGCAGAGGATTGGAGCCAAGGTGACTTGGTCCCTTCCTGGTTTGAAGCTTCTTTTACGGTCTCCATCCCAACACAGCAATCATCATGGCATTCTGCTCACTCTGCCCCATATTGCTGTGCTCCAGGATTTCCTGGGGGCTAAATGGAACGATCCAGAGGAGGAGAAGGGCTTCTCTTTCCCTGGCTGTGTTTCCTTTTGCTTTCTCGGTTCTGTTCCCTGGTGGACTCGTGCCATTATTAGATATTACCGTGTGTGTTGGAGACAGAGGATATTTACCAAGACCTGTGGGTTAAAGTAGAGATGGTCTGTGGTGGAGTCTCTCAGGCCTTCTCAGCCCTCCTTGGAGGGATTGGCACCCTGACACCCCCTGCTTAAGGAAAACCCACTTAGGCCAGGCCACCAACATGCCTATAATCATCTAGAGCAGAGGTTTTCAAACTGGGGGGCCAGCCCCCTTGGGGGGGAGTAGAATATATTCTGGGTGTGTGTGAAAAGCTTTAGGAAAGCAGCAGCTGCTGGCCGGGCACCCAGCTCTGAAGGCAGTTTCCCCACCAGCGCAGCAGAGAAGTAAAGGTGGCAGTACCATACCACACTTACTTCTGCACTGCTGGTGGTGGCGGCGCTGCCTTCAGAGCTGGGCGGCTGGCCAGCAGCCGCTGCTCTCCGCTGTGCCTTCAGAGCTGGGCGGTGGTGTCTGTACTTGGTGGGAGGTGGGGCCTAGATGACTCCAGACACAAAGAAGGGGGGCACGATCAAATAAGTTTGAGAACCACTGGTCTAGCGGCCTAGGAGTGCCAGGAGGGGACACTGACCCATTGACTCGCAGGCCGGTTAAGAAGGTTTGCCTGCTTCCCCTGCAGGCCAGTGTTGAGTGCACCTGGGCCAGGACCTAGGCTCAGCTCTAGCCAAGCACTGCAGGGCCAGTTTAGGGCCTCACTGAAACATGGGGACAGTCTCCTTTGGCGTTTAAGATGCAGAGAGCCAGATCTTGAGTTCGTTTATTGTTACCCATTTCAGATAGACGCGGAGCTCACAGCCCCAGTGCAGCTGCCGCAGGGTCAATTGCTAGTAAAATACAGGTTCGCTAATGTTTGCATGAGTAAAGGTGACAAGTCCCATTGACTGTGATTCGTGGGGCTGTGTTACTTGTTGACTGAGGGCGGCTGGCTCTGGGCAGCTGCTGGGGAGTCCTGGATTGCTGTATGCAGTATTAGTGTAGCTATGTGGGTCCCAGGATATTAGAGAGACAGGGTGAGGGAGGTAAGATCTTTTATTGGACTAACTTCTCTTTCACAGAAACGATCTTACCTTCTCCACCTTGTCTCTCAGGTAGTCATGGGAGTATTATTATTCACAACCCCTCCTCCCCCACGTTTTGTGGATTTCAGTACAAAATGTGACCCAGGGAGAGAATTATTCATTACAACCCCTGTAAACCCAGAGCAGCACCGATAGCTCTCTGTCCTGATCCGGCCTCCATTGCCTTGTGTGACAAACTGGGACTGTTCTTAATGTTTCCTCTGAATACTGTGTGGGTGCCTCAGTTTCTGGCCAACACTCGGTCTCCTGGCAACTAATGGCCCGGGCCCTTCACCCCTGCAAGGGGATGCTAAAGGTGTGAAAAAACAAAGAGGTCAGGTGACCTCCTGGCCCGGGAAAGGAACTCAGCAGAGAAGGAGGGGCTGGAGGGGGTTTCAGTTTGGAGCTGGCTGGGGATGGGAAGTGAGTGCAGATGGGGTTGTCTGGCTCGCTGGGCCCCAGAATGGACCCGGCTGAGGGGTCCCGTTCTCTGGACCTACAAGCTCTGTTTTAAACCGTGTTCCTGTCATCTAATAAACCTCTGTTTTACTGGCTGGCTAAGATTCACATCTAACTGCAAAGTGGGGGTGCAGAACCCTCTGGCTTCCCCAGGACCCCGCCTGGGCGGACTCGCTGTGGGAAGCGCACGGAGGGGCATATGCTGAATGCTCCAAGGTCAGACCCAGAAAGGTGAAGCCATGTGAGCTTCTTGCCCTAAAAACAGTCTGCTCCAAGGGAGAGGAGGCACCCCAAAGTCCTGACTGGCTTTGTGGGGAGCAGTTCCAAAGCATTGCCCGGGGACTCCGTGACACCTTGGTATCAGAGCTTTTACGTATTTCTCCTCACAGCACCTCTCTGAGGTAGGCCCTGGCTAGTATCCCCACTTTACTAGCACAGAACTGAGGCCCAGATAGACTGAGCGGCTTGGCCACAGGGAGTGTGTTGCAATGCACAGAACTGAAGCTGCAGCTCCGGAAGTCTAGACTAACACCCTAACCGCTGGACCATCCTTCCTCTCCTCAAATAAGGAAGCCGTGGTGGCTCCAATCCATCCACTTCTGGCCTCGCGCTCTGTGGCTGGCTTCAGTGAGGTTCACTGGGATTTCTAATGGTGCGACTGAGAACAAAATCTGGCCCAGAGCGTGTGTTGATGCCTGCTGCGCACGTGGGGTTTTGGTAGTGGGATCGATAAACAGATTGGTGGAAATAGCCTATAACATTTGACCGAGGAAACTCTCTGAAAGTTGCTGAGCCATTGATCTCCCCCAGAGACCCGTCCCTGAGTCACAGCCGGATTCTGTACGGTCCCTGCAGCGCTGTCTGACTAAACCCAGCCAACCAATTTGACAGGAAGCCTGGGGAGATGCTAGGCGCAGAGTTCAGACAGTATCCAACGGCGCACACATCATGCCATCCCTTGGAATACACAGCAGCTCTTCCCTTCCGAGGGGCCTTTCATCTCCAGGAAGGTGACGATCTGGGATTGAAGTGATGCTGAATTGGAGGCTCTCGTCTGAATGACAGTGCCCTTCGCTCCCTCCTTGGTTCCCCCGAGCCAGACGGCACTAGCAGCCTATTAGCAGAGACGGTCCGAGCTCAAAGGAGGAAAATAACAAAATCTGGCATTTAAAGCAATGTGAATTGACCCCCATGGCACACAAAGGGCATGGGGGGTTTCTACACAGACTTTCAGCCCCCAGCTGTCTCACAGCCCTTCCCTAGACACTGCGGTGCAGTGACCGCACAGAGAAATGAGGCACATACAGCCTGGGACGTGGTTACAACGAGCAGGAATGTTTATGCTCTGCTCCTTTCAGAAAATGCCCTCGGATCATTTGTACCCACCTGGGCAGCTCACCAGCGGCAGTGCTCACTTTATGTCTCATCTGAAGGACATCGCTTGTAACGGTGCCCGCTCTGGATCGCAGTTCACATCCTGGCGTGGGACTGGAACACGTGAACTGCTCGCCAAGCAACGAGGATGCTACCAGCTGCCACGTCGGCCTCTTTCTCTGCTGCGTAACGGGTGTTAGCACAAAGAGCTCTCCGGTTTTTGGGAGGCTGCTCATCTGAGTTTGGACTGTTTATTTGTGCTTCTGCCGACAGGGCTTGTGGGATTGCAATAACAGGCCATTACTGTCGGTCAGGGGTCACCACGCACTAGAACAACATTATAGCCCCAGCTGTTCAGTTCCACAACATGTGTTCAGGGGCTTCTGATGCCTGTATGTTGTTGGATAAAAGGGAAAGCACCTGCACCAATGTGTTATTTGTTCTTAGGGAATGCTTTGGATTCGGTTCAGGTACCGTCAAAACAGCTTCTTGGGCCCATCACCATGGAATCAGGGCACTCAAGCAGATTATTCTTTGGATTGCTGTAATTTCTAGGGTCCCCAATCACTGATCCAGCCCCCATTGTGCTAGGTGATCTACAAACACAGAACAGAAAGACAGTCCCTGCTCCAGTGCCTAATTTTAAGGCAAGAGACAACAGGTGGGTACAAAGATTTTGCTGAAACTCTATGAAATGACTGGAAGTTACATTGAAAAGTGTCTTTTTGCTCCTTTCCCAGCTCTACGGCAGTGTCCTACTGCTGGGAGAGATTTATGGGCCGTTCTTTGTGATGTTTCCGCTTGATTCAGAGTGTCATTCCATATCAGGGAGGAGCAGACAGACTGAATTATTTTGCTGAACAGCCGTGCTATCTGTGTTTAGAGGTAAAACAGTTACCTATTTATCTGCAGTGAGAGGTTTCCCAGCCCATAATACACAGTTTGGAGTGACACAGGGTCCATCGAATACCCATCGGTCCCCAAAATAACTCTAACGAAATAATTGGCCAGGCGTGATGGGACGAAGCTGAACAAAGGGACAGTTAAGCGGAGTGTCTGGGAAACTCTCTCTGGAGACCTGTTCTGCTGGGGGAAAGTTTCCTTTAGGGAAACAGCAGATGCCCTAGTGCTTGAGATGTTTAAAACGAAACTGGAAAGTCCTGGGAAGAATCCAGACCCAAGCGGAAGGGAATAGATTAGCAGACAGGGCTTCCCCTATGGTTCTGTGATCCCGGGATCCTGTGGAGTGCACCCATCATAAACCAAAGCAGCAGGGAACAAGCCTCTCGACACCCAGTCTGTTGGCTCGGACGTGGGAGTCTAGGCGGTGCTGAGACACTCTCTGGCATTGCAGTGTAGTGGTGCGGATAGGTCTCAGCCATTCTGCAGACCAGAGCAGCCCGTGGTGCACATGGACCCGCTCACCCCAGCTGGGCCGGAAAGGTCTGTCCAATCACACGGCAGCGGTGCTGGCATCAGCTTCCAAGGCCAGTGAGAGCGACATGCCGCCTAGCACAGAGAGTCCACCCTTTGGGCGCTGTCTATTAACAGTGCAGATGCGCGTGGGAAGAAGTTGCTTCGTTTTCAGAGCGTTGTTGTGTGAAGAGTCCTGCCCCCTGCGTGCACCAAAGGAGCAAACCCTGCCCCTTCCTCCACCCTGCCTGGCTGCTGCAGAACCAGTGCACTTCCACTGCCGAGTCTCTGCGAGGCTACGTGCCCCTTAGCTCCTCGCATGCTGTTGCGGAGCAGGGATTTAGGGGTAGGCCAAGCAGACTAGTGCATCCCTCACTCAATAGATCCTTCTCCCACTCCTGCCTGTACAGGTGAGGGGCACACCCTGCAGATCGGAGGGTGACGGGACAGCTGCAAAGTGCAGTTGTGGGAATGGGGTGGGGGGGAGCCCGTCTTCCCTATCTCTTGAAAAACTGCACATTGCCCATCCCAACCGCTTGGCCGGAGCGCTGCAGGCAGGGTCTGGGGCTCAGAGAACTACTACCAACCCACTTTATATCATGTGCCCGTTTCAGGAGAGCGCTAGTTTCACCACCACCATTTCTGCCCTCAATGGTATATTCCCCAACTCCACTTGGGTGGGGCCTCAGGCTCAGGACTCATTTAAATCAAATTGGCTTGCAACATTATAATTATATATTAATTAGGGTGTAAGTGCTGTCCTGCCGCCTTGAATCCAGCCTCCCACTGAAGTCAACAGCTTGGCTGCACAACTGGGCCCCAGGGTCAGGACATCAGACATGTTGAGCTTACTCTAATGCAGGGTCTCAAACTTAATTTACCTTAGGGCCAGTGCCAGTCCTCAAATCCTCCCAGCAGGCCAATAATGTCACTGAAGATGGTGTTCACGTCACCTCCCGGCCCGTTTCCCACCCTTTTCCCTCACTCCCTTGGCTTCATGCTGCCCTGGCTGACTCTGCCCGGCAACTAATGATGCTGCCTCCATGGCTGACTCTGCCCAGCAACTAGTGATGGTATCTCTGTCCCTCTCCCCCAGCCAATGGGAGCTGTGGAGGCGGAGCCTGCAGCAGACAGCCGGCAGCGTGGCTGCATGGGTCTCTCCTCTGCTGCTCTGCTGGCAACAGCAGCGACAGGGACCCACTTGCAGGGAGCGGAGCTGACCGAGGTTAATGACACGTGCCAAGTGCAACCCCTGGGAGGGTCCCAGGAGCAGCAGGATGGAGCAACGTTGCGGGGGAGGGGCATGTGTATCTCTCCTGCCCACTCCCCTCCCACCCCCGACCCCCAGCCGGCAGCCATGAGGGCCGGATAAAAGAACTTTTTCAAAAGTTTCCATGGGCCGCAGTGGGTAGCTCCTCGGGCCCTGCGATAAAGATTCCTTAAAACAGACATTTCCCAGGAACTCTATTTTCAGGGTTTACACCTTGGATCCTTCCCAAATAAAGCAGCTCTGGATTGAGTCTGGATTTCTTGCTCCCACATCCACTTCACAAGCTATTATCACAACCTGCCATTATCTTATGATTGTGTAACCCTTGGGTTACCCCAAGCGGAGTGCCCCAAGGGTCGGTCCTGGGGCTGTTCAATATCTTCATTAATGATCTGGAGGATGGCATGGACTGCACCCTCAGCAAGTTTGCAGATGACACTAAACTGGGAGGAGTGGTAGATACGCTGGAGGGTAGGGATAGGATACAGAGGGACCTAGACAAATTAGAAGATTGGGCCAAAAGAAACCTGATGAGGTTCAACAAGGACAAGTGCAGAGTCCTGCACTTAGGATGGAAGAATCCCATGCACTGCTACAGACTAGGGACCGAGTGGCTAGGCAGCAGTTCTGCAGAAAAGGACTTAGGGGTTACAGTGGACGAGAAGCTGGATATGAGTCGACAGTGTGCTCTTGTTGCCAAGAAGGCTAACGGCATTTTGGGCTGTATAAGTTTAGGGGCATTGTCAGCAAATCGAGGGACGTGATTATTCCCCTCTATTCAGCATTGGTGAGGCCTCATCTGGAATACTGTGTCCAGTTTTGGGCCCCACACTACAAGAAGGATGTGGAAAAATTGGAAAGAGTCCAGCGGAGGGCAACAAAAATGATTAGGGGGCTGGAGCACATGACTTATGAGGAGAGGCTGAGGGAACTGGGATTGTTTAGTCTGCAGAAGAGAAGAATGAAGGGGGATTTGATAGCTGCTTTCAAGTACCTGAAAGGGGGTTCCAAAGAGGATGGATCTAGACTGTTCTCAGTGATAGCAGATGACAGAACAAGGAGCAATGGTCTCAAGTTGCAGTGGGGGAGGTTTAGGTTGGATATTAGGAAAAACTTTTTCACTAGGAGGGTGGTGAAGCGCTGGAATGGGTTCCCTAGGGAGGTGGCGGAATCTCCTTCCTTAGAGGTTTTTAAGGTCAGGCTTGACAAAGCCCTGGCTGGGATGATTTAGTTGGGGATTGGTCCTGCTCTGAGCAGGGGGTTGGACTAGATGACCTCCTGAGGTCCCTTTCAACCCTGAGATTCTATGATTCTATGGGTTAGCGTTCACTTCACTGACCTTTTCCAGTGCCAGAAAAACCCTCCAAACTCTCATAGAAAAGCAGCTGGAGACCCAGAATTCAGCCTCTAAGGATTTTCAGCCAGGATTGCACAGGGTCAACCTCCCCTCATTCAAATCCCAAAAATAACAAAAAGGAATGAAACACAATTTAATTTTTACAACATAACAAGGCTATTTTATAATCCATGTACATTATCTTCACAGCTACACATAAACATAAATAAAGAAAACAAATTTAATCTAAACAGGTCAATCCCCACAGAAATACAGTGAGAGGAAACTCAGAGTTCCCAAAAGCTTCGGTTGAGTTCACCTGAGTTTCAGAGTCTTTGCTCACTAAATCAATACAGTCGGCTGAGTCAAAAGCAACATCTTCCCTTCACTATCTTGTGGGAATCTTCAGTTACAATCCATGCACTCTTCCTTGTCTGCAATCACTGTTAGGGAGCTATAGACTGTTATGTGTATAGATTTAAAAAAACCCTCGGGGGTTACAAGAAAATGCAAAACTGAGAATACCAAAATATAAATGACTTTTCCCCCATTATCACATTTAAAGAAAAGTTGGTGAATTCCACTAGTTGAGACAATTTAACTTAAATAACTTGGCTAAAATCAATCAACATTCCAAGTATACATTTAAAATACAAAAATATGTTTCCCTTCTGATTTTCCCATCTATCATTAACATTGCCCAGGCTTCCCTGTTGAGGGTTAACAATGTCACTAACCTGGGGCAAAATGTTTCCAAGTTGGGGAGAACAGCCTGGTCCTGGGCTCAGCTTATAATATATATATATGGAGATACCCTATCTCCTAGAACTGGAAGGGACCCCAAAAGGTCATTGAGTCCAGCCCGCTGCCTTCACTAGCAGGACCAAGTACTGATTTTGCCCCAGATCCCTAAGTGGCCCCCTCAATGATTAAACTCCCAACCCTGGGTTTAGCAGGCCAATGCTCAAACCACTGAGCTATCCCTCCCAATGTGCCTAGGGCCTTTTGTAAAGCAGCTGCGCGGCCTTGACTGCTTCTCTTCCCAGCAACAGGGAACCTATTGGAGCAGACCCAAAATTACCACACCCAATTCCAGAAACTTCTGCATGTGGAGGGCTAAATCTGCCTAGCAACAACGACCCAGACACAACTCACTCTTATTCCCCCCGACCCCATAGGTCTCTTAAAAAGAGATCTCCCTATTTGGCACGTCATAGTTCATTTCTTTATCAAAATACACTTTGAGCTAGAGATCACCTGTACCTGCCGGGGGGGGAGGGGGCAGAGTGAAGCCTGTAGCTTCAGCAGATGTTACAGAGCATGCTCACTACAAGCCAAGCAGCTACTCGCGGGAGGGGGAGGCACGTGACCCCCCATGGCGTTGTCTCTGGTTTGAGCTGGTGAAAGGTGATGGATTGACAACCCTGGAGAGCGACGTCCTCTCTCCACAGCACAGACACAGGCCAGGCAGCAGCAACTCCGGCTTCCCTTGCCCCAACCCCCACCCCGTTCGCTCTTCTTTTTTATACTGTTGCTCCTTGGGCCAAGTGGTTTGCCAGTGTTCAGGGCCTTGCCGGGTTGTTTCCATGAGGGTGAGGAACGGATGATACGAATCAGGTCGAGGCTTGGAGCAACCCTGCCCACAAAGTCCTGTTTCTCTAAACACACAAACCAAACAGCAGGCAGCGTCCGTGCTCAGAACCCCCGAAGCCCGCCCCTCGAGTGAGGTCTGTGCCCAAGAAGCTCTCTCCCTCTGTCTCCTCTCAGAGTCATGCTTGCAATCCTTCTCCTGGCTTTCTCTGCCCAAACCACACGCAGGCTAGCCCCTGTGTCTGCAGGCAGGGAAACCCCTCAGCCCACACAGTCTAGCTCAGCCCTGCCATGGGCGTAGTCCTTTGGCAGCTGCCTCCATTGTTTGCAGCTGTCTTTACTACAAAAAGGGGCTTGACTGCTCCTTCTGCTGGGCCTGAAAGAGAATGCTTGGCCACATCCATTGGCTCGAACAAGGTCTGTGCTTGTCTGTGGGTCTGAGCCCTCCTGATGGCAGCCATAGCCCCTACCAGTGACTCAATACGATAGTTAAAAGATCTTGAGCCCACACTAACAAACCGATACGGCACAATGTGCCCCTCCGTCAAACCTGATGGAACATAGACCTGGATCTAAAATCCGTACTTAGCTATTGTCCCTTTTAAAGCTAGAGAAAAATTCGAAGTCTCTACATCCCCTGTGAATCATTCAGAAAAAATGCAGGCGGGGCTGTGTTTCTTTACAAGCCAGTAAGAAAGATCTGTACGGTATCAGAGAGACGCCCCCTCGGCATGTCCCTGTGTCCTATTCCCTGTTTGGGTGGATCCTGGCTTGTCCCCTGAGAGACCCTCAGCACGTGTGATGTCTGCCGGGGACACGAAATTAATGACATCGCAGTTAGGCTAAAAATGAAACGGACGGTGGAGCTGAAATGAGCCTAACTCAGGTGAGGGATGGGCTTAGCCGGGTGTAATTGACGAAAGATAATCGCTGCCATGCAAACAGCTCCAAGCCCTACTGAATAAGTCATATTGTGTGTCCTAGTGCCAGCTCCCTCCTCCTCCTCCATGTGACTTCCTGCTGCAGCGCTGCCTGTGCAGCTTGTCAGTGCAGCTCCTGGTGCTTTGTACCTCCTTCCTGAGGGGCCCTGCTGCTCCCCGTCGAAGGGCTCCCTGGTGTGCCAGTGGCGTCTGCTGCCTGGGTACATGGCTACAACAAACCCTGGTCTCAATCCGGGACTGGCATCCATGGCCTTCAATCTGGGCCGCACAAAATTCCACTTGCCTGTGGGCCCAGCCATCCTGGACCCCACCCGCCGCCCTGCCTGTCTCTGGTCCCAGCGTGGGGCAGATTCCCTGACTGCCCAGCCTCACACCCTTACCTGGGGTGTTGTTCTTGAGCTCCAGCCCTCTGCTTCCTGACCTGTTTGGGCAGGGTGGGGGGCAGACTCACCAGGGAACACAGACTCATCAAACAAGCCAGGGGAGGGAGTCACAGAAGGTGGGTAGGGATGAGGACCCTGGCTCAGGGAGGTGACCCAGGGTGGTATGTGCCAAGATACAGAGGTTATATGGTCAGAAGGGACCACTGTGATCATCTAGTCCGACCTCCTGCCTAGCACAGGGCAGAGAACCGCCCTGAATTAATCCCGGGGAGCTGGGGCAGATCTTTTAGAAAAACATCCCATCTTGATTTAAAAATGTCCAGTGATGGAGAATCCACCTTGCGAATTGTCCCAATGGCTAGTTATCCTCACTGTTAAAAGTTTGCACCTTATTTTTGTCTGGATTTGTCTTGCTTCAACTTCCAGCCACTGGATCTCATTGGACCTTTGTTGGCTGGACTGAAGAGTTCTCTGGTATCTAATTTCTGTTCCCCAAGCACGTACTGATAGACTTCAATCCAATCCTCACTTAGCCGCCTCTGTGTTCAGCTAACAGGTGGCGCTCCTTTAGTCTCTCCTAAAGGCAGGTTTTCCAAACCTTTAATCATTCTTGTGGCTCTTCTCTGACCCCTCTCCAATTTATCAACCTTCTTGAAGTGCGGACCCCAGAACTGGACACAGGATTCCAGCAGCGGTCGCAGCAGTGCCAAATCCAGAGATAAAATAACCTCCCTATTCCTACCTGAGATTCCCCTCTTTATACATTGTGTTCACCCTTTTGGCCACAACATCGCACAATATCATGGGCATGCAGACATGGGGTGGTGGGACTTGGTCATAAGTGGGACGGGACCTGCACATGATATGTCGCATAGGACCCCAACTAACCGAAGGCAGCCCTGATGTTTGGTTTGTGATATATGTGAAACCATTCAGCTGAAGCAATCCTCACCCAGGTGTTGCTACAGCTCTGGCTGCAGGGTTTGCAATCCTTGTGAAGCCTGGGGTCTTACACCTGTCTGTTTGCTACTCAAGCCAGGTGATACGTTAATGCAATGCTAAGGGTGAACTATCATTCACACCAAAGTCAGGGAAGTCAGAAACCAGGTTTCTACATTACCCTTAATCTCTGCTCCTGCACCTGTCAGCACTGCAACAGGCTCTGCAGTCAGATAATCATAACGGCATTTACTTGAACAATTGTATATGCAAAGAAACCTGTGCAGATGCTTGTGAACATACAGCAAAATGCACTGCAGTGAAGAGCAATAGCTCCACTCCATTAATGTGTGTATGTATTATTCTTCGTATCTGATTGTGGTAGCTCCTACAGGTCCCAAGCCAGGGTCAGGGTCCCATTGTGCTAGGCACTGTACACACAGAACAAAAAGAAAGTCCTTCCTTCTCAAGAACTTTGGCCCAGATCCTCAATTGTATTTAGGCTCCTAACTTCCATTGAAAGCAGTCCAAGGGCTTGTCTACACGGCACCACAGCGTGCAGGAGTGCGACTTGCAGAGCGCTCTAACGTGTTGTGTTCTAACTATCCTGTGTAGACCCTGCTGGTGCAAACGGAAAGGTACTTAGTTCATATTAACGAAGTCCGGTTTGAAATGGGACTACGTCAGCACGCACTAGGTACCCTTTAGTTTGCATCAGCCAAATCTACAGGGGCAATTAGAGTGCAACACGTTAGAACGCTCTGCAATTCGCGCCCCTGTAGAGCCCTAAATACCTGTGAGGATCTGGGCCTTAGACTCTTAGGCAAGAGATAACAGATGGAGACAGACAAACAGATGGGGGAGCACCAGGGAAAAAGGAGACAGGGAAAAAGGAGACGAAGCTGGATATGAGTCAACAGTGTGCTCTTGTTGCCAAGAAGGCTAACGGCATTTTGGGCTGTATAAGTAGGGGCATTGCCAGCAGATCGAGGAACGTGATCGTTCCCCTTTATTCGACATTGGTGAGGCCTCATCTGGAATACTGTATCCAGTTTTGGGCCCCACACTACAAGAAGGATGTGGAAAAATTGGAAAGAGTCCAGCAGAGGGCAACAAAAATGATTAGGGGTCTGGAGCACATGACTTATGAGGAGAGGCTGAGAGAACTGGGATTGTTTAGTCTCCAGAAGAGAAGAATGAGGGGGGATTTGATAGCAGCCTTCAACTACCTGAAGGGGGGTTCCAAAGAGGATGGAGCTCGGCTGTTCTCAGTGGTGGCAGATGACAGAACAAGGAGCAATGGTCTCAAGTTGCAGTGGGGGAGGTCCAGGTTGGATATCAGGAAAAACTATTTCACTAGGAGGGTGGTGAAACACTGGAATGCATTACCTAGGGAGGTGGTGGAGTCTCCTTCCTTGGAGGTTTTTAAGGCCCGGCTTGACAAAGCCCTGGCTGGGATGATTTAGCTGGGAATTGGTCCTGCTTTGAGCAGGGGGTTGGACTAGATGACCTCTTGAGGTCCCTTCCAACTCTGATATTCTATGATTCTATGAATTCTTCTTTGCATTGTTAGTCACAGGACCAGTCCCCATGTACGCATATACATGCACTGATGAAGTGGACATGGGCACTGAAAACCCTCAAACTTTGGAGAAGTTTGAATGCACCTCTGAATTATGTGGCTAGTTCTCTGTCCTGGGGTGAATAGGCTTAGCACCACCCCACTTTCAACACAATATACCGCAAACTCTCCCCCTCCATAGGTTCAGAACAACAAAATACAAAACTAGGCCTTTTGTGTTTGCCTTTTCCTAAGCTTCTCGCAGCAGGACCCCTCTGTTCCTGCTCCTAGTTCCCTTTGCTTTAGCCTTTTGGAATCCTTAATTGAAGATAATGGGACCTCCCTGATCTGGCTGTCAGGGTGAATCACCAGATATCACTCTACATCATTTTGGAGGGTCCTAGCACCTAAAACCAGGGTGAGTCAATGGAAACAGTTCTGCATCTTTGGGCAGGGCCCTAGCTCCGGACTCCCTTGCATAATGGGTTGAACCCCAGCCCTAAATCAGAACCCCTCCCCCCGATTCTTGGGGAAGTTTATATCTGGATTCAAATTTCCAATGTTACATCACAGGCACTTCCCTGCCGAAGTGTAAAAACAGATCTGACTTCAGACAAAATATCTGCCAGATTTCTGACAGCAGGAACATCTTTTTTCTTGTTGCCAGATAGCTCAAAGCCAACTCAATTGATTCTTTTCTAAACTTTCCCCAAAAGACAAAAACTTCTGGGCTGAAACCTAGCACAAGCTGTTTCAGAGAAAAGGCCAGGAAAAGACTCAGTGCTTGAAAGTGAGGATTAGGAATGAAAGAACCGTAACAGCCTTAACTGCAGTGTCACTTGCACGATGCTACATTAGCAACTCCAAACTCCAGGACTGATTCCCTTTGCCTTTTGCAAACTGGGTGCAAAACTTTACCATGACGATGAAGTAACATTTCACACCCACGTTGGACAAGGGTCAGGCAAAGCCCTCAAGCACATGCTTAACTTTAAGCTCCTGAGCAGCCCCACTGCAGTGAATGCATACTGATACTCCACAACCTCCCTAGGCAATACTTATAATGCAGGAAAGCCGCCTGCTGGGGAATTTTCCATTGGAATGTTTTTTCCATGGAGAATGCAGGTTCTGCAAAATCGAAATTGTCCACAGGAAAATTTCAGTTTTGCTGATGGAAGATCACAATGAAATAGAGTCTTTAAGGTCACTATGACTGAATCAAACTGAACGGAAACATTTAGTTTTGGATCAATTCAGCATTAGCCTGTGTCTCCCGGAGCTGTTGCAGTGCCTCCTGGGAGTTGTAGTTCCGGTGCCTCCTGCCCCCATTCTCCTCTATGGGCCAGGGTCCCTCACTGGGCTACAATTCCCATGATGCACTGTGGTCTTTTCTCTGATTGAATGCTGTGGTGCATCATGGGAGTTGCATAACCACAGTGTATCGTGGGAGATGTAATCCAGCCAGCCACAGTTCAATGCTGAACTCAGCCAAAATGAAAATGTTTTGATTTGGGAATGTTGAAATATTTTGTTACTCTCACAAATGTCCGAAAACAACCCTTCGACATTGCCAAATTGACATTTTCTAAAAACTTTCTGTTCTGTGAAAATTGTGACCTCTTAGTTTTCCAGACCAGTTCAGGATATAAACAAATGTTGAAATATTGGAATTTCCCCTGGGACGGAAATTCCAATTTTCAACTAGCTCTTTAGTTAAACATGCTGATCGGGACCTGAATGACCAAACAAGGTGTGAAGTGGTGGAGAATCAGGCCCATAATTTGTGAAGTCACCCTTCTTGGTCCAGTCAGTGGCTTCCCCCCAAATGTCCTCAGAATTCCAGGGGTACAAACTGATTGTCCTTATTCAAGATAAGATGCTTGAATGCTCTGAGCTCAGCCCAGGAAAGCTATCCAAGTTAAGGTGCAACTAACTAACCAACCAACCAATCAACCAACCAACCAGCCCACCCTTCCCTACCACCACACAGCAGCTGGGCGCTGCTTCCCAGCCCTGGTATGCAGAAGCGGGCCAGCTCTACTCAAGCGAGCGCACTGAGAATAGCAGTGTGCCCACAGCAGCATTGGCCGCAGCTCGGGCCAAAGTACAAACCCTCCCAATTCCCTGGATATGCCTGTCCTGAGTCGCTACCCACTGCTGTGGCCACACTGCCGTTTTTAGGAGCTAGCTCGGGCAGAACCTAACGCATGCCTGTCGACCCGCCCAGCTGCTGTGTAGACGGACCCTAAACCCAGCACTGACAGCAATGCTAATACTGAGCTGATGTGGCTGGAGGTGCTACTGTGAACAGTGTGTTGCTTCTGATGTGTTTTTCCTTCAGTGCTTTTTTAACATTAGAATAACTTTCATTAGACAAGATAATGGTCTCCTCCCCCCCCCGAGTACTGCTAAGATGATTTTGGGCTCATAATCTCACATCATAACGGCTTCCATAGGAAAGAGATTGCCACTGAATGCGAGGTGCTAATGACTGCACTGATGTGTCATAATAAGAAACCGAACAGAAAAAGAACCTGAGCGATGGCACGTTTCCAAATAAACAGCTACGCTGGAGAGAAATGGATTGTTTAAACCATACGCCGGCTTCCAGTCGCTGCGAGCTGAGGCGGATAGCTCGCTGACCGCTTTGCCTGAATGTCACAGGTACAGCCAAGTAGAACACACCCATCCTGCCACGCACAGACACGTCCTGAGTGTGCCAAAGGAAAAAACCACCTTCTAAGCTCAAGGGGGGAGGGATAGTTCAGTGGTTTGAGCATTGGCCAAGGGTTGTGAGCTCAATCCTTGAGGGGGCTATTTAGGGATCTGGGGCAAAAATCTCTCTGGAGATTGGTCCTGCTTTGAGCAGGGGGTTGGCCTAGATACCTCCTGAGGTCCCTTCCAAACCTGGGATTCTAGGATTCTATTGAATCTGCAGGGTTCTCCAAGCTGAATGAATAGTCCATGTAATCCAGATAGGTTGCCCCGCTTGGGTATCGATCATAGCCAACTGTGTGTCTTGATACAGCAACACCTGTAGAGCTGGCATGTTATGGTAGGACTCACCCGCTACGCTGTGAAGGCTCTGTGTATGTAATAATATTCACTAGTTCACCAGATTTCACTAGAATATCATGGTGGATGAAGTGGAGGGCCAGTAGTGAAAGGATTAAGAGCTTAGCCCTCGTGGACAAGTGGAAAAGAGCAATTTTGGTGAATGCAGTGTTGTTGTAGCTGGGTCGGTCCCAGGATATTAGAGAGTTGGGGGGGGGGGATATCTTTTTATTAGACCAACTTCTGTTGGTGACAGAGACAAGCTTTCGAGTTTACACAGCACCCTTCTTCAGGTCTGGGAACCTTACCCAGGGCAGGTCTACCCTTAAAATGCTGCATCGGTGCAGCTCCACCGCTGTAGTGCTTTAATGGAGACGCTCTACGCCAGTGGGAGAGAGCTCTCCTGTCGGCGTGGTTAATCCTCCTCCCGCCATGGCACTGTCTACACTCGCTATATCTCCCTCACTCAGGGTTGTGGATTTCTCACATCCCTGAGCGATGTAGTGAGACCATGTATCATAAACCAGACCGCAGCGTGTCTCAACTAAATACAAGGTGGAACAGATTGTTTAGCATACGTAGTTAAAACATATTTCAAGAGATTATTCAAGGTGAAGTTTGAACGGTCCTTTGAAATATGTCTTATGCTAAACAATTGGTTCCATCTTGTATTTAGCTGTGACGCTCTAAGTACCTTTCCCAGACCTGAAGAAGAGTTCTGTGTGGCTTGAAAGCTCGTTTCTCTCCCCAACAGAAGTTGGTCCAATAAAAGATATTACCTCCCCCACCTTGTCACTCCAATTTTGGTTAAGACAGAAATACTAGTTTCTTGCTGCTAAGCAGATGCAATAAGATCGAGACAAGGCCCCACAATACCTGGCAACTTCCCCCCTCGCCTCTGGTGTTTTTTGGTGTTCGCTGTCGGCCCCATATCCGGACCCTTGTCCTTTCCCTTTCTTCCAGTGTGAGATGCCCTCTAGCCTGGCCGTTGTTTGCAGGCTGAGGTGGGTTTCCTAGACTTTTTCTGTGTCTGGGGCCGGGCAATGGGTTAATGGTTTATTCATTATGGAGGGTTGGGGAGCACGTTGAGCCACAGTGCCATGTTAAAGTGAGCAGAGCATTTGACACCCGCCCCGAGGAAGAATTGGGCAGAAAAATGGACGTGAGGCCAGTCTAGCCCATGCACGATGCCTCTATCCTAGCAGGCTCAACCCAGAACCCAGATCCAAACCCCTTCGTTCATCCCTTGGCTTCAGATCTAGAAGACCGTCTTGGGACCGTCTCTGGCACAAACAGCTATGCTACCGCAGATAAGTTCTGCAGGGCCCTGAGTGTGAGAGAATCAGTAGTGCCAGGCTGACATCTTCTTCATGTGCCCAGGAGTCCAGATTGTAGAGGCCTCAGGACAGGACTGGGCTGGCGAGTGGGGTCAGTGTTGCTGCAGCTTGGATTCAAAGTGGGAGTTAGAACAGAGCATTTGCGGCTCAGGTAATTCCAGCCCAAGGCTTGGAGCGGAGGAGGGATCAACCCCCCTCCTTCTACTGCATCGTCACCACATGTCAGGACAAGGCCTGGAGCTTGAATGATGCTTGAGCCTTCTGGCCAGAGCCTCTCTGGGGGCCAACAGAGCAGCCCGCCTGTCAAGCCGGGCCCCGAATGCATGCTCCACCCTGCCGTTCGCTGTCTGCATCCATCGGTGCTTTGGAATCACCCACTACAGCCCTCTGCCCAAACTCAGCCTTAACTGCTGCGAGAGGCCTTCGGTGTCCGGGCACCCGGCGAGGCGCCGAGAGCAAATCCATCACGTGGCCACGTCAAGGGAAGCCGGCAGCGAGGTCCAAGGAAAATATAAAGCACCCCGGCTAATGCGCTCCGATTCCTAAGCGCCTTTAACCCTGGCCCTGCCACTTGCTTCCTGGGCTTTAACCGAAATGAAAACCGTCTAACTCGTAAAGCAGCCGCGGAGGAAAACTGTCAGCAAAATAATAAAACGATCACGAGGCAAGAGCAGACCCGTGTCAGTGCTGGAAGCCCTGTCCGACAAGCTACGTGCAGGGCAAACGTCTGTAGGCTCTTGTAGGGTATTAAAACTGTCCATCTTCACAATGGATGCTCAGAGCTTCCATCCCAATGGGTCTCTGGGGGGCTTCTGTCTTTTTCCATTTTCATTTTACAGCGGCCCGAGGTGGGTGCGCGGTGATAAATCCTGCCTGCGCTGCTCCAGCTCCAGCCAGCGAGTATTACCATGTGGCGCAGGTGTCTGGGCCGGCCAAATGACACCACATTGGAAGGGAACGGTGATGAATAGGGAGTAGGAGAGGGGAACGCTCGCTTCTTATTGCACCTTGTCGCCGCTTCCCTCAGGTTTTAGTTAATGGCACATCAGCCCCCAAATTGGATTTTAAAGGTAATCTCCACGAGGAGCAGATCCATCGCTGCCAGGCTGCAGGGGGAAGGGAGATGTGACGGTGCACCCCATAAGGCTTTATGGAATATGCTTATGATTGTATATATGACATAACTGGAATGTGTTTTATGCTACATATGCCATGTAACATATCTCATGAATCTATTCATCCTATTTGTATGCACGTATCTTTTTTTTTACTGGAAGTTAGGAATATTGGCTGTATACTTGCTTGATTTTAACTAGCTTAGTAGAGCATTTGGTCAGCTTCTTGAAAAAAATGCAAATTAAGTGCCCAATCAAAAACCACTTAAGCCAACAATGAACTTGAAGATGCCAATCCACATCTGAGCTTTCCCAGGAATGTGGCTTGGCTGGTAAAAACTCAGTCATGCATGGACATGTGACTTGTCCATGTGACTCCAAAACTCCATCTTGGAGCTGGACTTTGCATAGGAGAGAGGAGGGGGTCTCCACCCATAAGAGAAAGTCTATTTAAACCCCTGGGAGACCCCTCCATTTTGTCTTCAGCTGGCTAAAGAGATAGCCTCTCCGCCCCCAAGGATACCTGAAAGAACAGTAGCACAAAGTAGTACAAAGGACAGTAACTACAGGGGGTGTGAGTGATTGCTAGACGCGGACTAGAAGGAGACTAGTCTGTAAAAGGAAGCTTACTGGAACTGGGGAGGTTATATCTGTATTCAGTTTTCTTAGACATAGACTTGCATGTTCTATTTTATTTTTACTTGGTAATTCACTTTGTTCTGTCTGTTACTACTTGGAACCACTTAAATCCTATTTTCTGTATTTAATAAAATCACTTGTTACTTATTAATTAACTCAGAGTATGTATTAATACCTGGGGGGGGGGGGGGGCAAACAGCTGTGCATATCTCTCTATCAGTGTTATAGAGGGCGAACAATTTATGAGTTTACCCTGCATAAGCTTTATACAGGGTAAAATGGATTTATTTGTGGTTTGGACCCCATTGGGAGTTGGGCATCTGACTGCTAAAGACAGGAACACTTCTGTGAGCTGCTTTCAGGTTATGTCTGCAGCTTTGGGGCATGTGATTCAGACCCTAGGTCTGTGTTGGAGCAGACGGGCGTGTCTGGCTCAGCAAGACAGGGAGCTGGAGTCCTGAGCTGCCAGGGCAGGAAAGCAGGGGCAGAAGTAGTCTTGGCACATCGGTTGGCAGTTCCCAAGGGGGTTTCTGTGATCCAAACCATCACAGAGGGCGTGAGCTGTTGCCACTCCTGCCCGCCCATCTGCTCACCAGAGCCCGCATTCCCAGGGCGTCCCTGCAGGGGGGAAGGCAGCGCAATGGATTTGGAGTCCCATCCGGGCAGCTGGCGTGCTGGTTCTCTGCAGTCTCCATGGCAGTGAGCAGAGCAAAGGGGTGTATCCACACAGCAAGGGAAGGTGTGATGGTAGCTCAGGCAGGCCTACCCAGTGCCCACGCTGGCTGTGATCTAGCTGGCACAGGTAACCACGGGAGTGTAGATGAGGTGGTACGTGGGCTTCAGCCTGGGCTAGCGACCGGAGTACAAGCCTGTTAGGGACCCTGGGTCTGAACTTCGGTTGCTGGCCCACGCTCCAACCCATGTCTATGCGGCTATGGTTACCTGGGCTAGGTAGATGCCTGCTTGTGCTCCAGCTACACCTCCACTCGCAGTGCAGACACACCAGGGAACGTGCTGGGTCATGGACGCCTCTATGGATGCTGATGTGCTGAGGACAGCAGCCTTCATACAACTCAGGGCTCTGCTCTGCCGACCATGCACGCTCAGCCTTGTGGCCCTGGATTCTCAGCTCCATCCTGGTCCCTCTCTCCCCAGGTCAGTAGAGCTGGAGGCTGGCCTTGCTTCCCTGCTGTTGAGCTCCCTTTGGAGGGCTCTGGAGGAAGCTACGAGAGAGGGAGCCCCTGGGCATAGCTCCAGTAGGAGCCCAGCTACCCAGGGGCCAGCAGGAGCCCATGGGGTTGTGTGGCACAGAGCGTCTGTATAGCTTCCCCTTGCCTCCTCTGGATCCTCCAAGCCTGGGAGATGAGGGTGGAACCCCAGCTGGTTCCCTGCCTGCTGGTGGATGTGTGTGTGGGGGTGGTGGTAAACCAGGCCCCCCCAGTGGAAGAGTAACTATCGAACAGTTGGTGTTTCCTCTCCAATAGGTGTGTTCCAGAGCTGAGGCTGCAGCCCATGGGCCAGGAGTTTGATGCTGCTGCTGGGGGTCTCTGGGCCGGATCAGTGTCCCAGGGGTGGGAGCGGGAGGACAGGGAGGACAGCTGGTCTTGTCTGCCCAAGGCCAGAGCGTGGAGGGAGCCCTGGGCACAGCGCTGAGCTGGGTGTGACCAGCCCTGATGGTCAATGCTAGGAGCCGGGTTGTGAGAGCCAGCACCTGCCAAGCCACTCTGGGAGTCCCCAGAGGAGCAAGGTCCCTCTAGGCCGGACCGAGTTCCCATGCTGGGGGGGATATGTGCAGGCGAGAGTGGAGGGGGATGGCTTGTGGGAGCAGAGTCTGTTGGGGCCACGCCCAGGGGAAGGGACCCATGTGGGGTAGGGCCGTGTGAGTGGGGGTGGAGCTCACAGCCATGCAGTGCTGTCTGAGCAACTTCATGTGTTGCTCCGGCTCCCTCTCCCCCAGGAGCTCTGTTCCTCCAGTGCGCTGAGCCCTGGGCGCTCCCCCGCTGCTGTATCATCTGCCAAGGTGAACCCAGCGCCGGAGAACCCGCCTCCCATTCACGTCAACCACAAGAACGGCGGGAGGGAGGTTCCGGGGTGTGTGTGTGTGTGTGTGTGACCCACCAGAGTGGCTGCGGGGTGTGTGTGTGGGGGGGTGAGTTCCACTTCCCTAGCCACGACGCAGAGGGGGTTAGGAGCTGAGTCCATCCTGCCTGCCCCCTGGCCCCGGCAGGCTGCTGGGCAAAAGGAAAGAGCATGGCAGAGCTATCCCAGCCTCGGTGCAATGGCACCTGGCGATAACCTACAGCGATGGCAGCAGAGGGCCTGGGGAGGATGGAGCAGCAGGGCTGCCTGCATGGAGGCCCTGCCTGCAGGGGCACATGGGAGCCCTCGCCGAGTGGGAAGTCTTGGCCTGTGACCTCAGGCGGCGGCAATGAGGATGGGACTGGAGTGCCAGCTGGGGGAGCTGATCCAGCCCAGGCCTCTGCCCTGCCAGTGGCTTGGAGGGGATGCAGAAATGCTGTGTGGGTGGCAGCTTGCAGCTACCCCAGCCTTGCCCCACCCTTCAGGAGCTCCCTGCGATCTGCAGCCTTCGCCCCTGCCAGCAGGAGGCACTGTCGGGAACAGTACAGGAGCAGTAACTACAGGACGTCAGTAGCTGTTCTACCAGTCACTAGCTCTCCCGCAGGGGCAGTCATAAGGAGCAGTGCAGGGGACTAGCAGTGCAGTGCCAGCTCCTGCCAGCAGGAGGTGCTGTGCCCGGAACTTGGCAGCCATGTTTCTTTGCCCCCGTAACACTCAGCCCAGTTACCATAAAGCTAGCCTTGGTATGTGGGCACAGCCACACACCTGTGACCCATGCCAGAGCCCTTTCCCTGCCTAGCGGGCAGTGTGGTGGGGACGTGCCATCCCAGGAGGTGGTAAAGCAGTGAGGAGTAGGACAACTCCCATGAAAATGCCCACACTGGCCTGCGTCCCAGAGGGAGGGGTGTGTGGGGGCTGGTGGGGCTGCAGGGGCAGGGTTCACAGTCAAGCTGGAAGATCATATCAAGTGGGGTCCCACAGGGATCAGTTCTGTGTCCAGTTCTGTTCAACATCTTCATCAATGATTTAGCTAATGGCATAGAGCGTACACTTGTTAAATGTATGGACGATACCAAGCTGGGCGGGGTTGCAAGTGCTTTGGAGGGTATTATTAAAATTCAAAATGATCTGGACAAACTGGAGAAATGGTCTGAAATAAATAGGATGACATTCGATACGGACAAATGCAAAGTGCTCCACTTAGGAAGGAACAATCAGTTGCACACATACAAAATGGGAAATGACTGTCTAGGAAGGAGTACTGCGGATAAGGATCTGGAGGTCAGAGTGGATCACAAGTTAAATATGAGTCAACAATGTTGCAAAAAAAGCGAACATCATTCTGGGCTGTATTAGCAGGAGTGTTGTAAGCAAGACATGACAAATAATTCTTCCACTCTACTCTTCACTGATTAGGCCTCAACTAAAGTATTGTGTCCAGTTCTGGGTACCACATTCCAGGAAGGATGTGGACAAATTGGAGAAAGTCCAGAGAAGAGCAACAAAAATGATTAAAGTTCTAGAAAGCATGACTTATGAGGGAAGATTGAAAAAATTGGAGCTGTTTAGTCTGGAGAAGAGACGACTGAGAGGGGATGTAACAGTTTTCAAGTACATAAAAGGTTGTTACAAGGAGGAGGGAGAAAAATTGTTCTTCTTAACGTCTGAGGATAGGACAAGAAGCAATGGGCTTAAATTGTGACAGGTTCCCCGGGCTATAACCTGGAAATGGAGTACTGCTGTGCTCCCTTAACTCTCCAGCCTGGCCTGTCTCTCACAATGCTTTGCTAGTGACAAGCAGCAAAACCCTCCAGGCGCTGTTGTCACTCAGCACAACAGCATGTGGAGCCCTACAGCCAGCTAGATTGCATGAATGCTCTCAGAGCCACTCACGAATCACACAGAGAAAGGCACGAGTCAGTTCCCCCAAGCTCCCCAGCCTTGCCCCTCTGAGATGTACAGAAGTCTGACCAATGTAGGTTTATTACCCAGTCTGCCCGTCCCTCAATGTGGAGAGAACACGCACTAGCCTTTGTGAAATGAGCTGAGAATTCCCAAGCACTTCAACCAAAACACACTGTTTTAGGTAAAATATAAAACAGGTTTATTAACTACAGAATGATCAATTTTGAGTGATTATAAGTGGTAGGCATAAAATGCCAGAGATAGTTACCAAAGAAAATAAAAGATAAGCGCACAGCCTAAATCTTAAATCTTACTACACTAGGCAGCATTTAGATCAAGCAATGTTCTCACCCCACTGGACCAGTCTCCTCAGTTGAAGTCTTCGTCTTCTCAGAATTCTTGTTGCTTCCAGCGTAGGTGGGGGAGGAGAAAGGCCAAGGCACTGCCCCCTATTTCATACCCTGGGTCCATGTGCCTGGAAGACACGTGCCCAGACATGTACTGATGGGCTTTGCTGAGTCACAGGGTTGAGCAGCCCCCCTGGTGGTCTTGTCCAACTGAGTCATAGAGCTGAGCAGTCCCCATTGTGTGGTGCTTGCACAACTGTCGTTGAAGTGTAACTCCCTTGATGACAATGCCCCGGCTGATTAACAGCCTCCTAGGCGGGGATCACCACCCTTGTAATAGAGACTCTCACACTTGCAGCATATTTCAGTCACAACCATACAGCAAAATCTCATAACTTCACACACCCAAATGATATACATATTTGGACAGAACAACGGGTTTCGGCAGATCACATAAGATAGCTCACATGACATGCTTTGTATGAAATATCACAACCATATAGGAATGATGAACATGGAGGTTACAGGGGGCTATTTTGAGGTACAGTGAGTCACAGTGGTTTAGGTTGGACATTAGGAAAAACTTCCTGTCAGAGTTTAAGCACTGGAATAAATTGCCTAGGGAGGTTGTGGAATCTCCATCATTGGAGATTTTTAAGAGCAGGTTGGACAAACACCTGCCAGGGATGGTCTAGATAGTACTTAGTCCTGCCATGGGCACAGGGGACTGGACTAAATGACCTCACGAGGTCCCTTCCAGTCCTATGATTCTATGAAATCTCCCCAGCGTCCCAGCCACATGCAGGCAGCAGCTCCTCAAGGCAGCTGGGTGACCAACTCTCACAACCCCACAATTTCGGCAACTGCAGGAGGAACTGGAGGTAGTGTGAGAAGCTCCTGTACGCCACCATTTTCAGGATTGGTTGGAAAGACACTTGCCAAGCAGGTTTATGCATGTCACAGACCCCTCTATGCCACAGCCCTGCTACAGGTAGGGCCCCCATGTGAATATAGAAGAGCAGAAAATTGTGGGGCAGTGGGAGACTGAGGACGGGGGAGTCAGGGAAGAGTGGCTGTTGGGTCCCGGGAGTGGGAGGCCCCAGGCAGTGGGAGGAAAGGAGAAAGAAAATGAACTAAAGTCTTCTTAGCTATTTGCACTATTCGGTATCATGAAATTCCTTTGTAAAATGCCAGTCATGTATTGTCATTATTATTGGATGATTTATACATCCGATCAGGTGGAATGGGTTAAAATAAATGTTGCAGTGCTTGGAATGTGGGAAAAATTGATTTAAAGAAAAATAATGTGAAGGGTTATAAAGTTAATGACTCCGCTCGAAACAGGTCGCGTAGTTATGTCAAACGGGGGCTTGAAACTGTAAATTTTTCCTGTCTTAACTCTCACCCATGCAGGCATCCATCTTGAAGTCAGTGCACTTTGGCCAGCTAGGGCAGCCTGTCAGCTTTGAGGCCTGGCTGTGGGGGAAATAGAGCTCAGCGCTTCTGAAATAACGTCACGATTCTTTGTGTCTGACCTATGAAGGCCTGGGAGGAGCAGGGGAATATGGGGGGAAAGGACAGGAATTAGGAGGGAAGGGAGCCGAGACAGCACTAGGAAATGGATGGCTGTCCCGTGAGTGGAGTCTCTGCTGAGCTGCCAGGGAGCGGCAGGGTGTTCGGGTGCATTCATGGCTTGTCTCTTCAGCCTGAAACAATCTCACCCGCTGGCGGAGGAGTGGAGGGGAGCGGAAAAGTCAAGCGACCGACTACAAAGTATGATTTGGGGGGTTTAAAATGTCATGATCTGCGGCCCAGTCTCGGGATGTTCTGGTCCCTGGCGACTGGCGATCTGTGTGGGTGGGTGGCTGGTCTTGCCAGTCACTGAGCCCTGCCCACTGCGTCTCTCTGCCCGGCTCTTCCCACCTCCAGGAACCCCCTTCACGCTGCAGGCCCAGAAATACACACAGGCCCAGGTGCAGGCTCCCGTTCCGTGCTCCTGGCACGCTGCCCTGCACTGCAGGAGGCATACGGAGCCCTGCTCTTGCTGGCTTTGCTGTCTGCAGCATTTTGCGACCCTGGCGTGGTGATGGAGCAGTTCTCCTGTCTTCCAGTCACAGGTGCCAACTTTTCCTTTTCCCTGGGGGTGCTCACCCCCTGCTTTGCCCCAAGGCCCTTCCCCAGAGCACCCATAGAGTCGGCGCCTCTGGGTCCAGTCATGGAAAGACAAAGCTGCCTCCACCAGCTGGAAGAGTGAGTGGCCTAAATGCCCCACAGCCCTACTGCACCCGCAGCTCAATGGATCAGCCCCCCAGCACCAAATCCAACCTGTCTGCCCTCTCCCCATCCCTGCTGGGAACCCTCCTCAGCCTGCCCCAGCCCATCTCTCTCTGTTTGGAACATCCAGTGTGAGCAGGGTGGTGTCCTCGCGTGGGGTGCACCAGCAGCTTCATGGGCGTCTGTGGGCCTGTGCTGGGGATCCGGCCTTAGGTTACTTAATGCCACAAACTAGCTTTTCTTGTGACATTCTGCGACTGCCCCATTGCTGCTCACTCTGAATTCAACCCGCTCCCGATCACTGACAGCAAGCAGCCTTCCGCAGGAGACAGGCGCATAAACATCTCGGCTTCGGGCTGTTTATCCAAACCCAGCGGAGCGCTCTCGGAGGTCAGCCATCGCTCAGCACAGTGACCTTGGCACCAAGGAGGAAAACCCCATATAAAATGCCAGCCCCATCTCCGCATGTCCCCAGAGACATTCATTTCTCCTCAGCTGCCCTGTCAACTTGAGTAACGGTCAGTAAAAAGTGACAGACTGATTGAAGGTGGGTATTCTAGGTCAGAGCTGCAACCTTCACTGCTTGGCTGGACCCCTGGCCTCGCTCGGGAGGCCGAGCTGCATGGGGAGAAAGGGGATTTCAGTTTGTGTCGGCTGGTTTGATGGTCTGGAGACGTGGCTGCACTTTGAGCAAGTGCACAGAAAAGAGGAGAAACTCTGTGAATGGGGATTCGACAAGAAACCCCAGCAGGGCTGGGCCAGACGTCCACTTCAATGGCTGAACATCTCGTCAATGGATTTATCCTCACAGCATCCTGGAGGCAGCACAAGGCTATTATCGCCATGTAACAGATGGGAACCGAGGCCCAGAGAGACTAAGGCCCAGATTTTTAAAGGTATTTAGGTGCTGCTGCACTCAGAGTTGCAACGCCTCATGGATTTAGGAGCCTAAGTCTCATTTTCCAAAGGGATTTAGACACAGGAGCAAAAACAGGGGGGAGGGATAGCTCAGTGGTTTGAGCATTGGCCTGCTAAACTCAGGGTGGTGAATTCAATCCTTGAGGGGGGCATTTAGGGAGTGGGGTAAAAATCTGTCTGGGGATTGGTCCTGCTTCAAGCAGGGGGTGGGACTAGATGACCTCCTGAGGTCCCTTCCAACTCTGATATTCTGCAATTCTATGAAAAATCCCAGAGGCTGAAATCCCTTATATGTTTTTGTGCTATTAAGTGGTAACTTCCAGTGATGCTCTTAACGTTGACTCCTTTAAAAAAAAATCTTGTGACGCTTATCATCTCTTGTTGCAGTGCATCCCATGGGTTAATTATGCACTGTGGTTAAAAGCAAAATAAAAGTGTTGACGTGTATCATTTTGAAGGAGGGCTGCCTTTTAATCTCATTGAGCGTCCCCTTGTTCTTATATCAGGAAAGAGGGGAATTGAGAGCACCTGATGCGTCTTCTCTAGCCCATTCATTGTTTGACATACATCTGCTCATGTCTCACGTCTGCGCTATGCAGTCCCTGTCTCCCCTCACGTGAGCCTCTCTCCAGGTCTCTATTGTTTTGTTTTGTTCTCTGGACTTTTCCCTTTCACTCCACATGGTGAACCTGCAAGGGGAAGGATCAGAGGGAAGTCCACAGCACCCCTGGCACCCAGCCCTCTCCATGGCTGCAGCGTGGGGGTGCAGGGTGATCCCGCTGTGTGGGAGAGGTCGTGCTGGAGCTCCGTGTTCAGAGGATTTTGCAGGGGGAAGCAGCAGAGTGAGGATGGGGGCGCTGCGGAAGAAAACAGGTTTGTGGTGAACTGGGTTCACATAGGGCCTGCACATTATGCTGGACGTGTAACGAATGTAGCAGCTTATCAGAAACCTCCCAACTCATTTCCCTAATAGCCTTTGCACCCGTCTAACTGGAATAAATTCCATTTACGCATCAGGATACTGTTTAGGCTCAATTATGCTCTCACTAATAAACCGAGCCCCCCGTGAGCGCCCCCGCACTCTGTCCGACTCTGTTCCAAGGGAGATTAGGGGGCAGGAAGAAACACAACCTGCCGTTTGTCCCTGGAATCTATAATTGCTTGTCTGGTGAATGCAGCACTTTAAGGAAGGTGAATGCGCCTGCCAGGGGGGGTCTCTCTTGACTGTACTGAGAACACACACATCACCAGCCACAATACCAGAAGAGATGTCAGCTCTGTTGGTGCTTTTCTGACCACAGGCTGGCTGGGGGCCAGCAGCCGGGGGGCAGAAGGAATGCAGCTGCCCCCGGGGAGCAGGGTCTCAGGAGGGGCTGCACATTCCTTCCCTTGGGGTGAGGAGAAGCCAATACCTCAGTGTTTTTTGAGTGAAGGAGAAAGGATCACAGAGATAAAGCCAGGGCCCGCGCTTCCATTTAGGCGATCTAGGCGGTCGCCTAGGACACCAGGATTTGGGGGGGGAGGCGGCATTTTGCCACCCTCGGCGGCAATTCGGCGGCGGGGGGTCCTTCCGCGCTCCGGGTCTTCGGCAGCAATTCTGCGGCGGGTCCTTCACTCGCTCTGGGACCCGCCACTGAAGTGCCCCGAAGACCAGGAGCATGGAAGGACCCCCCCGCCGCAGAATTGCCAACGACGACCGGGAGCGCGGAAGGACCTCCACCTAGGGCACCAAAAACCCTGGCGCTGCTCCTGGATAAAGCACATGACAGGTGCCCTGACCCACAGTGCTCTCTCCCAGGGGCACGGCTCACCCTGAAGATGACCGTCAGCCCTGCTGTAAGTGAGAGTATTACAACTGAAGTGAGTGGGAACCGGGGTTGCCTTCCCTAGGGATGAGTTTGGCCCTGTCTTTTTAAAGACCACCTGTGCAAACACACTGAGGTGTCCATAATGCCATCTGGTACCACTGAGAACAGTTTAGATCCATCATCTTTAGAACCCCCCCCTCAGGTAGTTGAAAGCAGCTATCAAATCCCCCCTCACTCTTCTGCGGACTAAATAATCCCAGTTCCCTCAGCCTCTCCTCATAAGTCATGTGCTCCAGCCCCCTAATCGTTTTTGTTGCCCTCCGCTGGACTCTTTCCAATTTTTCCACATCCTTCTTGTAGTGTGGGGCCCAAAATTGGACACAGTACTCCAGATGAGGCCTCACCAATGCTGAATAGAGGGGAATGATCACGTCCCTCGATTTGCTGACAATGCCCCTAAACTTATACAGCCCAAAATGCCGTTAGCCTTCTTGGCAACAAGGGCACACTGTCGACTCATATCCAGCTTCTCGTCCACTGTAACCCCTAAGTCCTTTTCTGCAGAACTGCTGCCTAGCCACTTGGTCCCTAGTCTGTAGCAGTGCATGGGATTCTTCCATCCTAAGTGCAGGACTCTGGACTTGTCCTTGTTGAACCTCATCAGGTTTCTTTTGGCCCAATCTTCTAATTTGTCTAGGTCCCTCTGTATCCTATCCCTACCCTCCAGCGTATCTACCACTCCTCCCAGTTTAGTGTCATCTGCAAACTTGCTGAGGGTGCAGTCCACGCCATCCTCCAGATCATTAATGAAGATATTGAACAGCCCCAGGACCAACCCTTGGGGCACTCCGCTTGGGGTAACCCAAGGGTTACACAATCATAAGATAATGGCAGGTTGTGATAATAGCTTGTGAATTGGATGTGGGAGCAAGAAATCCAGACTCAATCCAGAGCTGCTTTATTTGGGAAGGATCCAAGGTGTAAACCCTGAAAATGGAGTTCCTGGGAAATGTCTGTTTTAAGGAATCTTTATCGCAGGGCCGGAGGAGCTACCCACTGCGGCCTGCGGAAACTTTTGAAAAAGTTCTTTTATCTGGCCCTCACGGCTGCCCGCAACGTTGCTCCATCCTGCTGCTCCTGGGACCCTCCCAGGGGTTGCACTTGGCATGTGTCATTAACCTCGGTCAGCTCCGCTCCCTGCAAGTGGGTCCCTGTCGCTGCTGCAGCCCAAAATGCCGTTAGCCTTCTTGGCAACAAGGGCACACTGTCGACTCATATCCAGCTTCTCGTCCACTGTAACCCCTAGGTCCTTTTCTGCAGAACTGCTTCCTAGTCTGTAGCAGTGCATGGGATTCTTCCGTCCTAAGTGCAGGACTCTGCACTTGTCCTTGTTGAACCTCATCAGGTTTCTTTTGGCCCAATCCTCTAATTTGTCTAGGTCCCTCTGTATCCTGTCCCTACCCTCCAGCGTATCTACCACTCCTCCCAGTTTAGTGTCATCTGCAAACTTGCTGAGGGTGCAGTCCACGCCATCCTCCAGATCATTACATTAGATGTACAACGTGACAGTGACCAACCGAGTCATTGATCTCTTGTGACCTGGCCCAGTCACATTCCTGCCCACCATTGCAATGCAGCCCCTTTTGGGGTGCAGCAGGACAGTGATTCTACACCAGGGGTTCTCAAACTGGGGGTTGGGACCCCTCAGGCGGTCATGAGGTTATTACATGGGGGGGTCACGAGCTGTCAACCTCCACCCCAAACCCCGCTTTGCCTCCAGCATTTATAATGGTGTTGAATATATTAAAAAGTGTTTCTAATTTATAAGGGGGGGTTGCACTCAGAAACTTGCTATGTGAAAGGGGTCACCAGTAAAAAAGTTTGAGAGCCACGGTTCTACACCATAACGAGCAGTATCTTAGGAAGGGAATTCAAGAATAACTTCTCCAGTTGAATCTGCAGGGAAATTTTAGGTGGGTGGAATATAATAACCTAGTTTGGAATCTGACCAGGACTGCAGGGTTAACAAGCTAATTCTTGCAAAAAGCATGGCCCGCACATGGTCAAGGCCTCGTTTTATGTCTCAGCCAAAAATTGAATAATTCAGGTCATTCCCAGAACTAGCAGAGAAGGGCTTTGGATCCAGCATTCAGATTCCTGTGCAATACACAAGCCCCGGAACAGCCAGTGGAGCAGCTCTGGGGAGTCACTAAGGTTATTTAGATGGAAACAAATTCAAATATTGTGGGGCTGCACAGCCCCTCTGTGTGACACCCCATTAGATCAGCAGGGAATGGTCTCAGAGACTCACTGGGAGTGATGCAGTCTCTGCCAGCCGCATAGTGCAAGGGGTAATGCAGAAGGGGGGAATCTCCTCTTTTAGTCAGTACTAAACCCAATGGCCCGGAGCAGCGCTAGGGGTGCTGGGCTGCAGTGAGTGAGTGACTCAGAAGGGGATGAGCTCCCCTTTGAGTCAGTCCTGACCACAGTGCCCAGCGCAGTGCCAGGAGATGGTGCTGTCCTTACCGAACATACGTAAAACTGGAGCCCGGCTCATTGGTGCTGTTATCTCTGCAGCACCGGTACGTGCATGCTCATGCTAGGAAACAGTGGGGTACGTATCTAAGGCTACGTCTACACTGCAGTTACAAACCCACAGCTGGCCTGTGACAGCTGACTCGGGCTCAGGCTCAGGGGCTGTTGAATTGCAATGCAGATGTTCGGGCTCAGGCTGGAACCTGGGCTGCCGGACACCGAGAGGTTGGACACTCCCAGAGCTCAGGCTGCAACCTGAGTGTCTGCACCGCAATTAAACAGCCCCGTACTCTGAGTCAGCTGACACCAGCCAGCCGCACGTGCCCAACGGCAGTGCAGCCAGGCCTTGTGGTGTCTGCTCTAAACACAGGACCATCCAAACCACGGGGTGCAACCAGGTCAGGGACTCTTCATTCTTAGCAAGCAGGTGGGTGGGTGGGCATGACAGCAAAGGCAGTAAGGGAGCAGGGGCATGCTGAGGCGTGTCTGGTTGTCTGTCCTGCTGGCATGCCCACCAGCCCTGCAGAGTGGAGGGAAAAGATAGGGAGAGCTGTGAGGCCGACCAACAGAGCTGGCTCTGTGAAAAGAAGTGCTTGCAACATGACAGGAGCTACCAGACTATGGGGCCTGATCTAAGCCCATTGAGGTCAGTGGGATCTTTCCATTGAGTTTGGGAGTGCTGGACCAGGGCCTGGATCTCTGCAATGGCATCTTAAGACAAAAGTGTGAAGAATACTTGGAGGTGGGCAGGGAGGAATGCATCGCACTTAGCCCCTGTGGTGCTCATTCTGTGTATCTGACCCGGCTCAGCTACCTGGCAATCTTAGGTATGTCTACACTCCGGCACGGCAGCTGTGCCACTGTAGTGTAGACCAGTGCTTCTCAAAGTCGGGCCGCGGCTTGTTCATAGAATCATAGAATATCAGAGTTGGAAGGGACCTCAAGAGGTCATCTAGACCAACCCCCTGCTCAAAGCAGGACCAATTCCCAGCTAAATCATCCCAGCCAGGGCTTTGTCAAGCCGGGCCTTAAAAACCTCCAAGGAAGGAGACTCCACCACCTCCCTAGGTAACACATTCCAGTGTTTCACCACCCTCCTAGTGAAATAGTTTTTCCTGATATCCAACCTGGACCTCCCCCACTGCAACTTGAGACCATTGCTCCTTGTTCTGTCATCTGCCACCACTGAGAACAGCCGAGCTCCATCCTCTTTGGAACCCCCCTTCAGGTAGTTGAAGGCTGCTATCAAATCCCCCCTCATTCTTCTCTTCTGGAGACTAAACAATCCCAGTTCCCTCAGCCTCTCCTCATAAGTCATGTGCTCCAGACCCCTAATCATTTTTGTTGCCCTCCGCTGGACTCTTTCCAATTTTTCCACATCCTTCTTGTAGTGTGGGGCCCAAAACTGGACACAGTACTCCAGATGAGGCCTCACCAATGTCGAATAAAGGGGAACGATCACGTTCCTCGATCTGCTGGCAAGATCAGGGAAAGCCCCTGGCAGTCCGGGCCGGTTTGTTTACCTGCTGTGTCCGCAGGTCCAGCCAGTCGTGGCTCCCACTGGCTGCGGTTCGCTGCTCCAGGCCAATGGGGGCTGTGGGAAGCGGCGCGGGCTGAGGGATGTGCTGGCCGCCCTTCCTGCAGCCCCCATTGGCCTGGAGTGGCGAACCGCGGCCAGTGGGAGCCGCGATCGGCCGAACCTGCGGACACGACAGGTAAACAAACTGGCCCGGCCCGCCAGGGGCTTTCCCTGAACAAGCAGCAGACCGGCTTTGAGAACCACTGGTGTAGACGCCTCCTACATCGAGGGAAGGGGTTTTCCCCTCATCATAGTTATGCCACCTCACGAAAAGGTGGTAGCTGTTCGATGTAAGACTTCTTCTGTCGACCTAGCTGTGTCTGCAGTCGGGGTTAGGTCACTCAAACTACGTCACGCAGGGTGCAAAATTGGCCATGCTCTGAGTGGTATAGCTAGATCAATCTCAATTTCAGGTGTAGACCAGGCCTAAGTCAAGCCCATCTTTAAACACTGCAAGGTATTTCTTCCATAGAGCACATGCCCCAGGCCACATTTAATGAGCGGAGCAGTGTAGGTGACTTTGCCCAGGGGTTACCCGGCGTATCGTACAATCACTGGAGCGGCGCCCAGGAGTCAGGTGTTGTACCAAGGCAAATGACAAGTGAAAGAAATGGCTCTTTTGTCCTTCTAGCAAAGTGCAGCAACAAAACGGAGGATCTTTCGATAGCATTGAGCTGATGGATACATTCTCTAGAGCAGAGAGAGCATTGGCCTTACCTGCTGCCAAGATGCTGGCCCACAGACAGGGCTGGCTCCAGCTTTTTTGCCGCCCCAAGCGGCGAAGACGGAAAAAAAAAAAAAAGACGCAATCGATGGCACTTCGGCGGCTGCTCTACCGCGCCGCTTCATTCTTCGGCGGCAATTCGGCAGCCGGTCCTTCCCTCCGAGAGGGACTGATAGATCCGCTGCTGAATTGCCGTCGAAGACCCGGACGTGCCACCCCTTTTCATTGGCTGCCCCAAGCACCTGCTTCCTGCGCTGGTGCCTGGAGCCGGCCCTGCCCACAGAGAACAACAGGGGAATCACACACGTCACTGCGTGGCTAAGCCCCCGCACCATAGCCCAAGGGCTGGACCGCTTGGTATGACTGGACTGACCCCCTAGATCCCAGCATGCAATGCTCCATCCCGGGCCTCGGGTCATGTTGTGATCAACCCCCGTATTAGTATTGTGACACCAGGCCTAGATCAGGGCCTGTTGTGCCAGGCACTGTACAGACAGTAACGCAGTCCCTGCCCCAATGAGTGAAAGGCCTGGATGCACAAAAAGGGGTTGGTGCCTCATTCTCCGTGTTGGACACGTAAGCCCCAGTCTCAGAACCAATGTGAGGCACAAAACTCCCACTGAGCCCTGCAGGTACCTAAACTCACTCGACATTAGGGTAACCAGACAGCAAGTGTGAAAAATCAGGACAGGAGGTGGGGGGCAATAGGAGCCCATATAAGAAAAAGACCCCAAAATCAGGACTGTCCCTATAAAATTGGGACATCTACTCGACATCGCTGTTTCTGCCGTAAAAGTTCCCATGGTGCCTATGCTTCTGTCTCTGGGTGTGCGCCCTGCTGCCTCCCTGGGGGTGCCTGTCTCACACCTGTCACCCCAGTGTGAGTCACAAACCCAGGGAAGAGAGGAGAGAGGCCACCTAACTCGCTGGAGGGGCCTGATTGCATAGATGTACTAAGTGGCCGCCTCAGGCGAGTTCACCCAAAGCGGCTGGCAGGGGAGGAGAATGACCACATCCTTTATCATTCTTAAGCCAGTGCTGAGGGCCCTCACCTGGGTTGTGGGAGACCCCTGGCTCAAGTCCCCAGGGGGAAACGGGATTTGAACAGGAATCTGCCACCTCGCAGGTGAGTGCTCTAATCACCGAGGTATAGGATACTCTGTCCCCAATGATGAGAGAGAGAGAGAGAGAGGCACAAACATGTGAATGACTCGCTAGTCTGGTGGAGATCCAGGGCATGGGAGATCCAATCCCCTACTCCAGTGATGCTTTCATCATTTCTCCACAGTACAACAGCTTCACCAGGCCAGATCCGGAGTCTGTGGGTCACTCTGCCAGGGCTCCTGAGACATTTATGGGGTTTCACACCAATTTACTTGCTTCCACCCAGGAAATTTCACCAGAGTTTGTTGCTTTTCTTTTGAATGAGTAAATGTTTCCTGGGAAGCAGCTGCAGGTGCCCAATTACTGCCGAGTTCCTCCAGAGGCCTCTGGGTTAGTTAAGTTAATTAATAAGGAACGTGGTACACTAACGGGCTAATGGGAAGGGAATGTATTGCCTTCCTTGAGTCTGGCTTTAAACAAGTCTTCGCTCCTCCAGATGCCCCTGACATGCTGAGGAGGGAGCAGCGTCTAAACGAGAGAGAGGGGGAAGGAGACCCAAAGGGGCTGGATTCAGGTTAGGCTGCTCACTAAAAGGTGTTTATGGATGGAGAGAAGCAGGAGATGAAGCAGGGCCTTCAGTCCAGAGCTGCCTACCTAGACTTTAGTAAGGCATTTGATACGGTCTCGCATGATATTCTTATCGATAAACTAGGCAAATACAATTTAGATGGGGCTACTATAAGGTGGGTGCATAACTGGCTGGATAACCGTACTCAGAGAGTAGTTATTAATGGTTCCCAATCCTGCTGGAAAGGTATAACAAGTGGGGTTCCGCAGGGGTCTGTTTTGGGACCGGCTCTATTCAATATCTTCATCAACGACTTAGATATTGGCATAGAAAGTATGCTTATTAAGTTTGCGGATGATACCAAACTGGGAGGGATTGCAACTGCTTTGGAGGACAGGATCATAATTCAAAATGATCTGGACAAATTGGAGAAATGGTCTGAGGTAAACAGGATGAAGTTTAACAAAGACAAATGCAAAGTGCTCCACTTAGGAAGAAAAAATCAGTTTCACACATACAGAATGGGAAGAGACTGTCTAGGAAGGAGTACGGCAGAAAGGGATCTAGGGGTTATAGTGGACCACAAGCTAAATATGAGTCAACAGTGTGATGCTGTTGCAAAAAAAGCAAACATGATTCTGGGATGTATTAACAGGTGTGTTGTGAGCAAGACACGAGAAGTCATTCTTCCGCTCTACTCTGCGCTGGTTAGGCCTCAGCTGGAGTATTGTGTCCAGTTCTGGGCACCGCATTTTAAAAAAGATGTGGAGAAACTGGAAAGGGTCCAGAGAAGAGCAACAAGAATGATTAAAGGTCTTGAGAACATGACCTACGAAGGAAGGCTGAAAGAATTGGGTTTGTTTAGTTTGGAACAACTAAAGGGGGGACATGATAGCAGTTTTCAGGTATTTAAAAGGGTGTCATAAGGAGGAGGGAGAAAACTTGTTCACCTTAGCCTCTAAGGATAGAACAAGAAGCAATGGGTTTAAACTGCAGCAAGGGAGGTCTAGGTTGGACATTAGGAAAAAGTTCCTAACTGTCAGGGTGGTTAAACACTGGAATAAATTGCCTAGGGAGGTTGTGGAATCTCCATCTCTGGAGATATTTAAGAGTAAGTTAGATAAATGTCTATCAGGGATGGTCTAGACAGTATTTGGTCCTGCCATGTGGGCAGGGGACTGGACTCGATGACCTCTCGAGGTCCCTTCCAGTCCTAGAATCTATGAATCTCCGCTCCCCTCCACATCTCATGGTCACGTCAAGCATCTCTTTATTGGTATTGTTTGTGCTGGTGGCACAGTCCATGGGGAGTCCCCACACATAGCACATGGCAGGCAGGCACCAATCCGTTATCTTTCTGTGGGTCTGTCAAGGCTGATTCCCCACTCTGGCACTTCGAGTACAGAAGGTGGGGCCCGCAAGGACTCTAAAAATTAATACTGGCCACTCCAGGCTGGCATTAAACTCCCAAGGTTACAGCTTCTCTCTGACCTTGGCTGGGTAGATGCTGCCACCACCCAAGTGCAAAACCCCTTTGAGAACCCAGGAAGGCGCACTTGGGAATTCCTCCCTGTGGGGTACCCTCAAGCCCTTTCATGCACCCTCTGGGGAAGAGCTGAGAAAGAAAACAAAGGAAATCAGCTGTTGCCACCAGCTAATTCAACAACATGTGCACAAACCTCTTAGGACACCAAAAATTCAATCCTGTTTTTAAAAAAGGTAAATTTTATTAAAAACAAAAAGAAAGAAAATACTTCTGGAACTTAGGCTTTTGCTAGATTTAAAAAATCCACTTACAAAAATTAAACATCAAGAATAACCTTCTTGAGGTCCAGCTTAAAGGTTACAAGCAAAACAAAAGCATCTGGGGTTAGCACAGAGGAGGCCACTAGCTATAAGAAATAAACAGAAATAAACCAAATTGCATCTTTCTAAACATTCCTGATCTACTTACACATCTGGGGGTTCCAAATAAGTCGTTCTAGGTATGATCTGATGATCTATGATCACACCTGGCTTAAAGCTTCTCACAGCATAACTGCTCCCTGTTTCCCTCTTTCCCGGAGAACAACAACAGAGACAAAGGGGAAGTTTTTCCCCATTTTAAAAAGTTCTAGCCTTCCCATTGGCTCTTTGGGTCAGGTGCCCACTCCCTTTCCTTTACCTGGGGGACTTTTTAATCCTTTACAGGTAAAACAAGCAGAGAACAGCCACCAAGAGGGACTTTACAGCTAACTGGTTGGCTGGGTGTCCGTAAAAGGGAGCTACCCCCACTTCATTTATCACAGGGTCGCAGACGCCTGGGCCTAGGTTCCTTCCCACAGACCCACCAGGCAGGATTTCTCTCCTCTTCCTTCTTGCTGGTGGCTCCCTTTCCGTCCTTTCTTCTTGGTCACCAGCTGGGCTTCTGCCTGTCCCCAGCCTGGCCTCCTTCCGCTCACATTGCCAGATTCATGGCCAGAGGTTTGTCCTTTGCCCAGTCCATTCGGCCAGCAGGTGTATCTGTTACATTTCCTTTTCTGTGCTCCATTCATCCACTGCTGCTTCCTTGATTTTTCCCAGGGGTCTCATTGGCTGCTGGACCCTCTGCCCCTCAGTGGAAGGAAGGAGGGCTTATGCTTAGGGCTCTGGACTAGAGCTGCGTGGAGCTGCTTTCAGTGTCTGGCAGCCTGCTTTCCAGCAACTCACATAGCCATCAATTTTCAAGCATGGCCACTGTTTCTGGGGAGCTCCGTATAAGGCCCCATGGATCCGGCTGTCAGAGGGGCGGTGCACCCCCAGCTCCGATGGACTGCAGCTGGAGTTCCGAGTGCTCCGAGGATCTGACGTGGCTGCCTCGCTGCATTCAACAACACCCGCTTCTAAGTCAGGCGGGAACTGAGGTGGGTGGCTGGTGGGAGGAAGCAGGACTGTAATCGGAGGGGCGTGATTTTGCTCTGCCAATGATGCCGACCTATATTGCCTTTTATTCAAACATTGCCTGCTTCCTCCCATGCCACCCCCATAAGAATGTGCAAAGCCATCAAAGCCCCTCCTCAAAATGCACCATTGCTGTGATGCCCACAAAGTGTTTGACATGGCCAGGCCGCTGCAGTGCCATGCCATCAATGATTATCTGGTCCTCCCCCTGGCTTCTGGCTATGTCCATCCCTTGTCTCTCCCCAGCTCATTCGATTGTCAGATCTTTGGGGCAGGGACTGTCTGTTCATTAGATGTGTGGGGCGTGTATACTACGGCGTTCCGAGATTTCCCCCCGGGCTGCAGCATTCATATCTAGCCTGGGTGAATCATGAGCTACAGAAACCAGAACACTTTCCTGGGCTCTTTTGCAGCATGGCCGTGCTATTCTGGCAGTTAGCTAGCACTGAATGCACCAAGTCCTGGGCTTCCAGCCTGTGTCACTTTCAGGCCTGAACCTCTGGTTTTATTGGGTCACAAAATGATCTAGAATGGAAGCAATTTCAGCTAAAGCAACGACCTGGGTTGGCTGGTCTGGCTGTGCGTCCTGATGCCTGCACTAGGCTGCGCTCTGCTGATCAGTGCAAAAGGGCTGGGGTTTTTTGAAGAGACTCTCCATATCCCCTTGGGATAATTAAACTGATCTGCTCTTTTTCCCCACAGCTGGAGCAGTCAGGCTGGGAGTGACAGGCTGGAAAGCTACAGAACAAGTGTCCAGCGAACACGAGGTTGGCAGCACCGACAGGACTCATTAGAGGAGTCACTAATCATTAGTGTGAACGCTGCTTTACTGAACACACTGAAACCCTTTGGTGTCAGTTAAAAACACTGTGAGGCTTGTCTGCGTGATCAGGCACCGAACACTGACGGTGGGAACTTCAGCTCTTCCCACCTCTACGGCTAGCCCAAAGGGGACACTTGCACAAGCAACTGCGATGCGAAATTTGTGCGTGCAGTTTAAGAGGCAGGTTGGGACACTTTGGCTTCTGTATCTAAAACATGTGTTCTCCCTGGTGGGGAAGGGGGCCTTGTGGATAGGGCGCTGATCTGGGTCCAGTTCCTGCCTCTGCTATGTAAGCACTGGGTGACCAAATCATATTATCTTCTGGGCTTCAGCTCCCCAACTACGTAACAGGCCCAATACAGATTAGTAGTAGTGTTGCAGTAGCCGTTAAGAGCCGTAGTCACAGACACTGTACAGATGCAGAACAAGGACGATCTGTGCCCCAAAGAGCTTCCAATCGTAACAATAATACTCTATAATGATAACAATAGTTCCTGGCCCCGCCCTTTGTCTTGTCTATTTAGGCTGTAAGGCATTGTAACACTGAGCAGCGCAATATCTACCTGAAAGGCACATGCTAGCCAGGGAACTGCCTAAGCTAGCCACTGGGAGCTGCTGACCCTGCTAAGAGAAAGGTGCCTATTTCTGCTTGTAATTCACAGCCAGGAACCCTGTTTGGAGAAGCGGGTGAGGAGATGGGCCACCCTCGTAATTCTTAGCCTGGTGGTCAGGATACTCACCTGGGCTGTACAAGACCCCCAGCTCACATCCCTCCTCTGCCTGATGGGAAGAAGGGATTTGAACAGTGCGTGTTCTGGAGAGGCCGCAAAGACAGACATAACCAGAGCTCATTCAATGGGGTGGGGAGCTTTCTCCAGCCGGTAATGAGAGGGGCTCAGATTCACTTTTCTTTCTTCCCTGGTTTCATGTTAAATGTGATTGTCAGCATTTTCACAGAGCAGGCTGAACGAGCAGGATGTGCTTTTCTTGGCTGGACATGGCTGAGAGGCATGTCCGGCACATGAGTCTCCATGGACAGCAGTGCATGGAGCCTGTGCCACAAGAGATGAATTAAGTAGCCCAAGTAGGCTGGCCTAGCAGGGAGACCAAACCCTTGGCCTCTGCTGAGGTTCCCAGCTGCAGGGTTTCTTAGCGCTGCTCATGATGGAGGTTCTGTGATATGGACACTTGTCTGCTAGGAGCTGGAGTGTGACAACCAGGCAGGTCTCTGATCAGATTTGATCTGTGTGCTCCATTACCAGTCCCCTGAATGACGCAGCCCCCAGGACATGCCAACCTAACTTCTAAACTAGACCACTGAATGGGAGCCCATGAGCATAACTCCTAAGCCAGCTGGAGGATTACTGCTTCTGCCCTCTGGACCAAGGTTGCTGCCTTCCAGCAATTCCAGCATCTGCCAGCTTGGGATACAGAAGATCATAACTGAGAGTCAAGCCCAGGCCTTATGTTTGGGGCAATAAATAAGGTATTGTTATGCTGGAAGATGTTGATGGCGGCCATCAAGTTGGTCTTTCATCTAGAGACAATTACAGACCTAGTTAAAGCTGATGAGTGTGCTAAGCATCCTTCATTCAGGCTAAAGAGAAAGAGCAATTAAATTCTCTGTTTCCGTAGTGATAGCTGGGAACAATAAGAAGTCACTGCCCAAGGCAGTGGACCACATGGTAAGCTGAATGGGCTGAGGGTTTTTCTTGGGACTGATTGCAAATGCAGTAACTAGTGGCTTGTTTGATTGCAGCGGTGGGTGTCTCTGTGTGTAAGAGTCAGAAAGCAACCAGAAAGCCTACAGTGTGCAGGAGAAGCAGTCATGGGTGTGGCCCTGGGAAGAAGCTGCAAGACGGGCGGGAGGGGGGGTTTGTGTACAGGACTTGCTGGAAAGACAGACTTGGATTTCTGAGCAAATAAGTTGCCTGCTGTTTGTTCCAACTGCGTTCGGGGAAACAGGACTTTGGGTGTGTTCTTTGTAAACAAACAGGATTGTACCAAGGAAATACCTGACTCCTGACATCAATTTCCCCAGAAACAACTCAGCAAGTCCCTACATATTGGCGAGACTGCTTAGGTGTGTTGGGCAAAATACCTCACCCCCCCCCTCGTCCTGTCAGCGTCCCTCGTGCTTTCAGTGGCACGTAGCAGCACAGACGGTGCCGCGGCTGGGCCCCACTAACCCTGTGGATGCGTCAGTCCAGGGGACTGATTTGCAACCATTGCTCTGCTTGTTCGCTTTTCGAGGGGAAGGGCTAATCTACAGGCCCACAGGAACCTCGGGCTGCAGAGGCTGCTTTATAAACAGGATAAAAAAGACAGAGAGGATCTGACTGTGGCTGTTTACTGATCTATTCCAAACAGTCCGCGGGAGCTCAAACCGGGCAGCGTCGTTTCTGGCACACAGAGAGGCTTGCTGCAACTTTTTATTTCTACAAAGACGCTGTCTGCCGTACGCTCAGCTGGGGATAAGTAAACCCTGGGTACCGTTAATGAAATACGCTCGCAAAGGGGGTTAGTAAAGATTATCCAGGTGACACTGTCTGAGCGTTCCTGGTGGAGCTGTAAAGGAGCAGAGACATGGGCCCCCCAGGACTGGTCCCTCGGGCCCTTGGGACTACCCAGAGGTGAAGCCTGTGGGCAGGACGCCCCATGCACAGCATTTGGCTTCTGTGTCCAGGTGCCATTTAGGATTGCCGGGTGCCTGGTTTTCTACCAGAAAGTCTGCTCCATAAGGGGACCTGACAGTGTCCGGACAGATGTACTGACCGGACACCAAATGCCTGGTTACCACAGGGCAGGGGAAGGTGCACCAGCCCCTGCTCAGATGGGGCCGCCTCCTATCTGCAGGCAGGCTCTTTGTCAGGCTTGCAGCAGCTCCCATCCCAGCCCCAGAGCAGAAGGGGCCCAGTGAGCCCAGCTGGGGGGGAGAGTGGGAGGGAGGTGGAGACGATCCAGTGAGCAAAGGGTGGTGGTGAGAGAAAGAGCAGCAAGCGATAGGGGTGGGGTCTTGGGGCAAGAGGTGGAGAAGGAGGTGGGGCCCGAGGAAGAGCTGGAAAAGGGGCAGGGCCTCGAGGGAAGAGATGGAGCAGGGGCAGCAGGGCCTTGGGGGGAAGAGGTAGGGCAGGGGTCAAGGTCTTGGTGGTCCGGTTACCAGCAATTAGAAAGGTGACAACCCTAACAGTGACTGATGCAGCTGAGATCTTAGCATGTAAGAGCCTGGGTAGATTGGGATCAGCTGGAATAAAGCACCTTAAAGGCAGTGAGAGAAACTGAGGGAAATTATTAGGAGGAGAGAAAAGGCAGGCCAGGCCAGGGCTGGGATGATTTAGTTGGGGATTGGTCCTGCTTTGAGCAGGGGATTGGACTAGACACCTCCTGAGGTCCCTTCCAACTCTGATATTCTATGATTCTATGATTCTACACTGGTAATAACGGGAACGCGCTCCCTGACTCAGTAACAATTGCTGATGCCTCACTTTGTCCTGGCTGCATTAAGGAAATAATATAATAAACCACCCCAATGTCAGGATGGGCTGCCACGAATGTGTGACATGAGACACAGTGCGGCGAGCCTGCTCTTCTGCAGGGGAGAGCTCAGCGGGGGAAAGCAATCCAACAGACCAGAGCCCAGCTTAGCTCTGCAAATCAGCATGATCCTCTAGGAAATGAACAGAGCTGGGCGGCTGCTCCCTCTCCCCCTCCACTCCCTGCCTCAGTGCAGTCATGTACACCCCAGAACAGCCGGGACAGAGGTGAGGGAGTCCAGGGCCGGCTCCAGCTTTTTTGCCGCCCCAAGCGGCGAAGGGAAAAAAAAGAAAAGAAAGACACACCTGACTGAGCTGCCACTGAAGAGGAAGAGGGAGTGAAGGACCCGCCGCCAAATTGCCGCCGAAGCCCCGGACGTGCCGCCCCATGAACGGACGGAGTGCCGCCCCTTTCTATTGGCCGCCCCAGGCACCTGCGTCCTTCGCTGGTGCCTGGAGCCGGCCCTGAGGGAGTCACTGGGAGCAGTCCCATACGCTGGCAGGTGTCTCCCAGCAGCACAGGGGCAGACTGGATGGTGCAGGGGCCTGTGCAGAGTCTGGAAATGCCTGGCAGTTCTGGGGCCTGCGGCAGGTGTTGTATAGAGGGCTACAGGGGGCTGGTCAGGAGATGTGGGGGGGGCACTCACAGCACCCACTGCTGTTCCCTGCATGGGGTTGGCAGCCTGGTAATGACACAGCCTCCTCCCGCAGAGAAGGGATGCTCACAGCAGCCCTGCAACGGCAGGGTCTCTCTGTGCTGGAAATACACACACACACACACACCCCGCCGCCCCACTCCAGGTTTGCCCGGGTGCTCAGCGACTGGCAGCTGTGGGAGGAGGCAGCTTCGTGGTCCTTTTGGTCGAGGGAGGCTGGAGGTGCCAAATGTACAGCACAAAACCCAGCAGAACTTGCCTGAGACAGAGCCACCGGCGCCATCCCCCAGGGCAAGGGCCTGGAAGCGGCTGGGCAGGCCGGCCTAGTGGATGGGGCAGTGGCCTGTGACTCAGGAGGGCTGGCTCAGCCCCGAGGTGCCCTGTGTGACCTTGAATGTTCACTGGGCATTATCTCTGCTGTCTGCAAAATGGAGCCTCCCAGAGGGGCTATGAAGATAAAATCCATGAACCCCCGTGAGGCTCGGGTACCTAGAGACGAAGGACAGGCTCCACCAAAACCCAAATGGGACCCGATTGCTGGCATGTGAAAAAGCTTAGAGGGGAGTTTTTAAACTAAGGGCTGGGGGAAAGCCGACAGGTGTGGAGGAGCACATGGGTCAGACAGAGACATCCCAAAGGGGATGATTTATTAATGGGCTACTCTATATCCTGGTAAAGAGCAGAGGAGAGAAGTTAATAAAGTACAGGTAGGAATTGAAGAGAAACCGTCAAATGAAAGAGTCCCATTCAATCACATCATGGGAAGACAGACAAGTAACTACTGACAAGTTTTATAAGTACAGATGCTAGAAGTCTAAATACTAAGATGGCTGAACTTGAGTGCCTGGAATTAAATGAGGATATTGATATATTAGACATCACAGAATCTTGGCTGAACGATGATAATCAATGGGACACGGTAATAGCAGGGTAAAAAAATATGTAGGACTGATAGAGCAGGTTGCATTAGTAGGGGAGTGGCGCTGTATGGGAAAGAAAGCATAGAGTAAGTACAGTAAAAATCTAAAATGAATTAAACTTGTATCACAGAATCTCTACGGATAGAAATTCCATGTTTGAATAATAAGAGTAGCAGCACCTGACCAAGATGGTGATGGTGATTGTCAAATGCTCAGAGAGATTAGAGATGCTACAAAATCAGACAACTCAATAATAATAATGGGGGATTTCAACTATCCCCAGATTGACTGGGAACATGTTACCTCAGGATGGGATGCAGAGGTAACATTTCTATACAGCATTAATGACCGCTTCTTGAAACAGCTAGTCCTGGAACCCACAAGGGGAGAGGCAATTCTTGATTTAGTCCTAAATGGAGCAAAGGATCTGGTCCAAGAAGTGAATATAGGTGAATTGCTCGGTAATACCGACCATAATGTAATTAAATTTAACTTCCTTTTGGGGGGAAAATGCCAAACAAGCCCACCACAGTAGAAGTTAACTTCCAAAAGGGGAGTTACACAAAAATGAGGATGCTAGTTAAATGGAAATAAAAAGGATCCGTCAGAAGAGTAAAATGCCTGCAAACTGCATGGAAACTTGTTGAAAACACCATAATAGAGGCTCAAACTAAATGTATACCCCAAATCAAAATCAAAACAAAACAAACAGTAAGAGGAGCAAAAAAAAAAAAAAAAGGCTAAACAACTGAGTAAAAGATCCAGTTAAAGATAAAAAGACATCCTTTAAAACTGGAAGTCGAAACCTGCTGAGGAAGATCGAAAGGAGCATAAACTCTGGCAAGTCAAGTGTAAAAGTATAATTAAGCAGGCCAAAAAAGAATTGGAAGAGCAACTAACAAAAGACACAAAACTAACAGCAGCATTTTCTTTCTGTACGTCAGAAACCTGCCAAACAATCAGTGGAGCCACTGACGACTGAGATGCTAAAGGAGCACTCATGGAAGACAAGGCTATTGTAGAGAAGCTGAATGAATTCTTTGCGTCACTCTTCACTGCAGAGGATGTGAGGGAGATTCCCATACATGAGTTATTCCTTTAGGTGACAAATTTGAGGCCCCACCCCAGATTGAGGTATCAATAGTGGAGGTTTTGGAACAAATTGATCAATTCAAATGTAATACGTCACCAGGACCAGATGGTATTCACCTAAGAGTTCTGAGGGAACTCAAATGTAAAATTGAAAAACGAGTAACTGGTATGAAACCTAGCCCATAAATCAGCCTGTGTACCAGATGACTGTAATGCTAATTTTAAAAAAAGGCTCCAGAAGCAATTCTGGCAATTACAAGCCATTAAGCTGGACTTCAGTATCAGGCAAATAACAGAATTATCAGACCCATAGAGGAACAAGATCTATTATGGAAGAGTCAACATGACTTTTGTAAAGGGAAATCATGTCTCACCAATCTACTAGAAGTCTCTGAGGGGATCAACAAACATGTGGATCAGAGTGATCCAGTGGATATAGTGTACTTGGACTTTCAGAAACCCTTTGATGAGGTCCCTCACCAGAGGCAATTAAGCAAAGAGCAGTCCTGGGATAAGAGGGAAAGTCCTCTCATGGATTAGTAACTGCTTAAAAGATAAGGTAGGACTAAATGGACAGTTTTCACGATGGAAAGCGGTAAATAGCGAGGTTGCCCAAGGATCTGGACTGGGGCCAGTGCTGTTCAACATATTCATAAATAAATCTGGAAAAATTGGTAAACAGTGAGGTGGCAAAGTTTGAGGTTGATACAAAAGTACTCAATAGGTAAGTTCAAAGCTGACTACAAAGCGTTACCGAGAGGTCTCACAAAACTGGGTGATTGGGCAGATGAAATGTAATGTTGATAAGTGCAAAGTAATGCACCGTGGAAAACATAATCCCAACTATACATACAAAATGAGGGAGTCTAAATTAGCTGTTACCACTCAAGAAAGATGTTGGAATCATTCTGCATAGCTCTCTGAAAACATCCACTCAATGTGCAGCGGCTGTCAAAAAAGCCAACAGAATGTTGGGAACCATTAGGAAAGGGCTAGATAATAATACAGAAAGTATCACTATATATTGCCACTATATAAATCCATGGTACGCTCACACATTGAATACTGTCACCCCATCTCAAAAAAGATATATTAGAATTGGAAAAAATACTGAGAAAGACAACAAAAATGATTAGGGATCTGGAACAGCTTCCATCTGAGGAGAGATTAAAAAGACTGGGACTGTTCAGCTTAGAAAAGAGACGACTGAGCAGGGATAGGATAAAAGTTCTATAAAATCACGAATGGTATGGGGGAAGTGAACAGGGAAGTGTTATTTACCTCTTAATATAACACAAGACTCATGGGTCACCCAGTGAAATTAAAAAGCAGCAGGTTTAAAACAAACAAAAGGAAGTGCTTCTACACACAACACACAGTCAACCTGTGGAACTCCTTGCCAGGAGATGTTGTGGAGGCCAAAAGTATACCTGGGTTGAAAAAAGAATTAGAGAAGTTCATTGATGGTAGGTCTGTCAATGGCTATTAGCCAAGATGGTCAGGGATGCATCCCTCTCCTCTGGGTGTCCTGAAGAGTATGTCTACACTGCAATTAGACCCCGTGGCTGGCCTGTGCTAGCTGACTTGGGCTCGCAGGGCTCGGATTAAGGGGCTAATTACAGTGTAGACATTTGGGTTTGTGCTGGAGCCTGGGTTCTGGGACCCTGCAAGGGGGAGAGTGCCCACATATGGACAGACACTCAAGAACCCTTAGCTATGTGAGGAGAGGCAGGTACTCAGGAGACACTGTCGATGGTGTGTGTTGTGTGTGTATGGGGGGGGGCGGGTGCTGAGGACACGCAGCTGGCAGGAAGAAGAAAGAAGAGAAAGAAATCATGTTCTTCCTAGATATGGGAAAGGGTTGGACATCCCCGTAGTCCCAAAATGACTGTGTGTGGGACTATGGCGGGGATGTGTTAGGAGGGATGCATCTGAGGTGAGGTCCAGCTAGCAGAGGCCCAGTGGCCGCAGAGCTTGATGACCAGACTTGCTCCTGGCTTACAACAGACACACACATCCTGGCAGCCGCTGAGAACGCAAAGCCCGAGCTTTCCAACAGAGCTGGGCCAGGCTGGGCCTGCAGGCTGGAATTGTTAGTAGTAGTAGCAGCCATATCGCCAGAGCGCCTAGGAGCCCTAGACATGGGCCAGGACCCAACTGCGCTAGGCACTGTACAAACACAGGACAAATCAATAGTCCCTGCCCCAGGCAGCTGACAGACTAAGTTGTGATAGATCAGCAAAGCCGGGCTGCAACTGCCATCAGCCACCTCCCCGCTGTACATCCTTTTCCTCCTGGCTAAGCCGGGCTTGAGTTTCCCATCAGCCCCCTCCCCAGGCCAGGCAAGGGGAAAGGACCTGAACCCGGAGGTGGCCAGGCTCAGTTTGGGAGTGGGAGCCACATGGCAGGAGGGAGCTGGAGAGACGCTGCGGGAACTGTGGACAGGCAGTGACAGACGCGTGTTACAGCTGGGTGCAGGTCTGTGTGGGCCATATGGGGGAGCAGCAGCTGGGCAGGGAACCAGTGCAGCGGGGCGCCAGTGAGAGATGCTAACTGAGCCTGGCTTGACCCCCCGGGAATGCTTATTAGCTGGAATAGAGACGGGGCTGGAGAGGGCACCCCAGGGACTGGCCCTGCCAAGCCCTGACTGCTGATGGCACTGCCCCTGGGGCCCAAACAGGAACCGCTCCTGCTCACTTTGAACTGTAACGGCTTAAGCCTCTGCACCTAGGGATCTGCAGCCTTCCCTAGTAAAATCGCCTTTCCCCGAGCGGTTACTGGGACCCACCTGGGCTAGCGCCTACAGGGAGTAGCTGCTGAAGCACCTACACTGCTGGCCTCTGAGGCATGGTACACCCGGCACAGTGCTGGCACCGAGGGGGCTGAGGTGCAGAGTAACCCCAATAATTACAAAGAGCAGAGACAACATGTGGGTGCAAACAGACAGATGGGGGAAGCCAAGGAACCAAGAGGGGTCGACGTCCCTCCAGATCCTGAGCCTGGAGAGTGGAGGCAGGGAAGTGAGCAGGCCCTCAGCCCGTAGCTTGGACAGAGAGCGTCCCAGGTGCTTTCCTGCCACGTCGGCTGTCCTGTACCCTGCTGTCTGTTGGACAAACAGTCCGGAGGACCCTCGTCGAGAGGAGCGAGGCTGTCTAACAGAGGGCGGGCAAAGCGGGGCCGCAGAAGTGAGGGGGTGGGGCGGAGGCCAAATACACCCCCGTGCCCTCCAGCTGAGGCTCTGTCAGCCCTTTACGGACGTTACTGTACAGACAAGCACCAAGCCTGACAGTCCCACTAGCTACCTAATCTACCTGGCTGTCTGCTGTCTCTGCTCCCACTACCTGCTACAGCCCCAGGCACCGCGGGATCGAGTATGGGTCCCATTGGGCACATGGAGTTGATGCGATAGATAGTGCTGGGACCGGCTCAAGGGCAAACAGCACTCAGTGGAGGCAGGAGTCGAGTTCCCTTCGCAGTTCCAGCGGCACTGGTTACACCCCAGAGGGGGCAGGGCCAAAGGCACAATTCCCTCCCCCTGGATTGGGGATAATGCCCAGGAGGCCGGGTTCAGCAAGTGGTTAACCACTGGGAGTTACTTGTGCCCTGCAGTCAGAGACGAGGACCAAGGCAAGCCTAGGAGCCTGCAACGCCTCTGTGAGTCCCCGGCCCCATGGAGATGGGGGGCTGGCTGACCCCCACCTCCAGAGAAAATAGACAAGCCAATAACAGCATCTCCTGAGACAGGGGGCCGGGAGTTCAGAGTGGAGCCGGCAGGGAGGTGGGGAATTGCACAGTGTTCTAATACACTTCTTTGTTCTCCAGTCCATGCGCTGCACTTTGGGCTGAGGGTCTGGTGGTAGCGAGTAATTTATGTATTTATTATGCCCTCTGGCAGTGCTGTTTTACTAAAGCTGTCCCGTTTTTATGTTGCTCTTTTATCCCAATGGGAACCGATCTCATCTATCTTTAAAGGCGGCAGAATTATTTCATATTTCTTAACTAGGAGTTTAAGTGGAATGATGCAGATGGAGGGGAGCTTGCAAACTCAATAATGTTTAGGATCTTAAATAAAAAAATACCTTTCTCGGGAGCTCATTCTGTAGGTGATTTTTCTCTCAGGCTTCCCACAGAAAGCATTAGTCTCTAAAGGACTTTTTTTTTTTTTATCTCCAACCAATTCAGAACACATTTTTCCTCTGTAATTTCCTCCGTCGTAGCGGTGCACTGAAGAGAAAGCTTTTCTCGAGCAGCTGCTCTGTATACAGATTGTTTTCATTGACATTAACCTGGGTGCAGAGACAACAGCCAGCACGGAGCAGCTCACGACGTGAACAGGCTGTCGAGGGGAGCTGGTGGGCTCCCTGCCTCCCATGCAGGGAGGGGATTTTATCCAGTCATGCCGGCACTTGTCCCTTCACAGCTAGATTGTCAGCCTGTTACCCTTCGTTCCCCACCGGCCGGGGTTAGATCCCAGCCTGTGCACTGTAGGGCGTGTACAGGGACGTGTCGGCAGCAATTCTATATACCTAGCTCCTATATAGATCTCAAAGCACTTTGCGAAGGTCAGTCTCATTATCCTCAAATGGGGAAACTGAGGCACAGAGCAGGGACGGCCAAGATGTGCAGGTTCCTAACTTCCGATTATTTTAATGGCAGGGATCAGGGCCTGCAGCAGAGTGAGGTCTCCTGGGAGCCCAGCAAGCTCAGCTGGCCGGCAGCAGTGCCACCTGACTGGGCAGGAAGGGTAGCTGGCAGGCTGGCTTTCAGCCCGGCTGCAGCAGTTGCTCCATGTTTCTAGGCCTGCAGCTGGCATCCTCCTCGTACCTGCTGCCCCTTGCCTTGCTCCTGCTCACTCCTTGCTCCCTCAACTTGCTCCTGGCTCCGCCTTTCTCATCCTGACCCTGCTCCTTGACTCCTGTTCTGACCCTTGGCCTGGCTATTAGGTCCTGATTCTGGCTCTGATTCCTGGCATGGCTACTAGTTCCTGACCTTAGCCCCGGAACTGGAGCTGGTTCCTGCTCTGACCCCTAGGACTGACCGCCCACAGCCTGGTCTCCAACGCCTTTGGGGTCTGGGGCCAAAGGGACTTGCCCAAGGTCACCCAGCGGCAGAAGCCGCACTAGAACACAAGTACCCTGAGCCCCAGTTCAGTGCTCTATCCAAGCCACTCTACCTCTATAGGTGCCATGCTGGGAGACAGGGCACCTGACTTCCCCAGGCACATCTGGGCAGCTCTACTGCCCGCTGTGCAAGTGGGGCAGAGCCCTGAGTCCACCCTTGCAATATCGCCCATCCCCTCTGTTCACAAATCCTGAGGCACAGCCCCTCCCAAATCAGGAGATTGGCTTAAAAGTCACAAGATTTTGAGCTTTTTCTCTGCCTTTGGGGCCTTTAGGTCTCACTGGAGTCACATTTTCAAGCTTTTCTCTGCAAACATGAGGTCTAGAAAAGAGTTTCTCAAATGCAGCCACCAGGGGCGTTTCTTGTGGCCACAGGCTCCTGGGCAGTGATTGGGGAAGGGGGGGAAGGAAGCAGTGGCCCCTCTCCAGGGGCCACCAGCAGGGGTTGGGCCCTGCCCCTCTCTGGAGCCAGAAATGCTGGAGGAGCAGGCAGCCGGGTTGAGTTCCCCACCTTCCTGGGGATGGTGGAGCTCGGGCTTCTGGCTTCAGACCCAGGGCCGGCTCTAGGCACCAGCAAAACAAGCTGGTGCTTGGGGTGGCACATTTTTAGGGGCGGCATGGCCGAAGCCAGAATGCTGCCCCTAAAAATGTGCCCCGGCCGCCCTAGCGCACCTCCGCTGCTGCTGCCACAGTGCGCGAAACAGCTGATTCGCGCTCGGCTACTCGCCCTCCCTCCCAGGCTCTCAAACCTGGGAGGGAGGGGGAGATCCCGAGCAGCCGTTTCGCGCGCCGCGGCCACTCGGAGTCTCCCCCTCCCTCCCAGGCTCTCAAACCTGGGAGGGGGGGAGATCCCGAGCGGCCGCGGCACGGCGCCGCTTCTCCCCCTCCCTCCCTCCTAGGCTTGAGAGCCTGGGGGGAGGAGGCAGGGCTGGGGATTTGGGGAAGGGGCGGAGTTGAGGCGGGGCCGGGGGTGGGGTAATTAAAGAACGGGGGGGGGGGGGGCGGCAGCCAAAATTGTTTTTGCTTTGGGCGGCAAAAATCCTAGAGCCGGCCCTGTTCAGACCTCAGGTGGCGGGTGGTAGGCTCCAGCCACGGGGTGGCGGGCTCTGGTCCCCAGCCAAAGGCCTTCAGCCCAGACCCGCTGACCCTCACTACCTCCCCCAGCCCCACTGTGTCCTCCAGCCCCCCCTATCGCTCTGGCCCCTGCTGCCTCACTACCCACCTCCCCATCCAGGGCTTAATTTGTCCCCCAGCTTTGTAAATTTGCTGTAAAAAGTGATATTTGTATGTTTGTTAATATCACTTTTCACTGCCTCCCAGCTAGCTTGCAAGTCTGCTGCTGTGAAAAGTGATATTAACAAACATACAAGTATCATTTTCATAGCAGCAGACTTACTAGCTCGCAAGTCTAAAAAAAGCAACCAAAAAAGCAAAGGAAACGACAACAACAAAAGACAAGACCATGCAAAGCACCTTAGTTTTGTTTCTATTCAGTTTAGGTCCAATAAAGAATAGAGACAACTGCACAGTATGGTATTATTGAGTCTGCCAAAAAACCCCACCCGTACACGAACAAATGACAATGATTTGGACATGGATCTGTGCAGATTTATTTGTTTTTCCTAAAGTTAATTAAGTATTTTAGGAAAAACTGTCAGAGTGGCCACCAGCAAGAGTTGGTGGCTGCACTCTGAGGCCACCCCAAAAATTGTGAGAACCCCGGGGCTAGAAACTCTTTTTTTTTACCCTAAAGGAAGAAAGATGAGTTCCTCATGTAAGCGTGGGACTCCAGGAGCTGGGGCTTTAAAGGAAACACCAAAAATCACGAGAATTGCAATAAAACGAGGAGAGCTGGGAACACTGCCCCTCACTTCATCCCTGCCTTTCAGGTAGCTGGAGCCCGCCCGTGTGCTTGGAGGCAGCCTAGACTGCACTGCTGGCTGGCTTTCAGGCCAGCTGGGTGTGACATGCCCTTCACCCACATATCGCTGCACAGGGGCTCCGTGGAATCTGGCTCTCGGCCAGGATAGCAGAGAATGTTTCTTTCGCCTGCAGCAATGTCTTTGGCAAGCCAGCTGATCACAGGCGGGTGCTGCCTATGGCTTGGTAGGAACCCCAGCACTGCCAACCTTTAGCAATCAGGAACAAGGGCTCAAAAATCATTAGCGTTTAACAAGTCAGAACCCAAAGTTTGAGGTTGTTCTTTGCCCCCTGGGTTCTGAGGCTTTAGGATTCACTAGGGGTCCCAGCTTTTCCCTTCAACGACGAGAAACGTGCCCTTTTTCTAAAGGCAAGCAGAGATTCCCATGTATTCCCAGGAATCTGGGCCTTCCAGAAAACCCCCACGTATCACGATAAAATCACCAGAGTTGGCAACGCTGTGACAGCACCCTTTCCTAGGCTGATATGGGGCTCAGAGTCCAATTCTCTCCCACTTAGCTGTCCACTCGCCACCTCTCCTTATGCTGCCCGCGCCCTGCTCAGCCCAGCTCCTCGCCACAGTTCAGGCTCCCTGCCTCTGATCAGTCATGCAAGTTTGAAATCAAACTATATTCATTTTTAGCTGCACCCCCTCTCCCCTCAACCCCACTCCACCCCAATGGGGAGCAGACCAGAGAAACACCACATCTGCTGGACTGGCATGGAAAGGGTTGCCAGTTTTGATTGGATGTATTCCTGGAGGTTTCATCACATGACATAATTAATCTTTAATTCCTGGAGACTCCAGGACAATCCTGGAAGGTTAGCAACCTTACAGGTAGTGGGGGAGCGGATGCCTAGGAAAGGCAGAGGCCCACGGCTCAGCACTGGCTCTTAGGAAACGAAGGGGTGGTTTGAAAGGGGCCCCTCTGAATAGCATTTCACACATGGACTGGAACCACAGCTTCCTCTCCTGCTGACATCACAAATGCGGGGCTGTCACAGTGCTTCTCTCCCATCAGCTTTTATGGGGAGCGGGAGAGCAGTGAGGTACGGGGGTGAAAGAGATGGGGTGCGAGAGGGCAGCTGCTTCCCTCGCCAGCAGGAGTTTGAGGAGCGCAGGGTAAAAGGGATGTGAAGCTGGAGCAGCCATGTTTGTTGTGGGCATATGGCTGGGGCATTCTGAGGGCAGTGGTATGAGCCATGGCATGGGCACACTGGATTTCTCAGCAGCTGTATGGGCAATATGCAAATCCTTGCACTCTGATTGGCCACTGTTGTTCCTTACCCAGTCAGAATGCAGGGATTTGCATACTGTGGGGGGACTAGAGATGGGCAGAAAATTCAAGCAACCTTTTAATTTGTTTTTAAATAAAAAAAAAAACAGAAAGAAACTATCCCGACACCGATGTCTGCGGCAAGAAGCCCGTCCATTTCCGCCGCCCGCCGAGGGGCTGTAGGTGGCGCGGCTCCTCCCCGCCCACTCCGAGGGGCTCAGAAGGAACTGCCATGCTCGGAAGGCTGACCCGGTGGCTGGCACAGGAGCATCATCTCTGTTACATTCTGCCGAAGCCGCCTCAGTCAATCTAGCTTTATCCCAGGTGGCGACAGCTCCTCAGCACCGAGCTGTACCGCGCCCAGCCCATGGGCCGGCAGGGAGCCAGCACCAATCCAGCCGCCTGGGTCAGTAAGCCCCCAACCCCAGAACTGGTCAGCTCCAGCCAGTCCTCCAGCCGCCCAGGGACCTTGGCTTTACCCTTATTTCAGATACAAGTGACATTAAACCAATGCCAATGAGCGGCTCTGAGCGCTCCCCGCGTCACTCAGCCAAGAGACCCCAAGGAAGGGCCTATGCCCAGTGACCCCGCCAGCTCCCCAGCCCTCCTCCTGCTAGTGCTGTCTGCAAGGGGAGCAACCCCAGGCTCTGGGGGGCCAAGCAGCGCAGCCTGGGGAGAACGCCGGCCAGCACCCCTAGCACTGATGCTGAGCGGCTCTGCTCACCCCCCCGCCCCGTGCTCCTCAGGCCACCAGCACCCAAACCAGGCAGGGTGTTATAGGTGAAATCCCACTCTCCAGCCCCCGTGGAAACCAGTGGGGTGTAGTCCTGGAGCTCTCAGCAGCCCCAGTTCACACCCTGTTGCCTGCAGTAACTCTCCTACCCTTCCCCCTTCTCAGGAACCCCCATCCACCTTCATTACCCCCCCACAGTAATTCCTGTCCTTGCCCTGCTCCCCTGTCCCTCCATAACACCCAACCTGCCTCTGCTCCCTCCCCATAGCCCTCCCCCACTCTCTGTGCCTTCCCCCTCGTCCCTGCTTTTCTCCCCACCCTGCTAGCTCCCTTCGTCCATTGCTGGACTCCCTCTCCCCTGGTAAATTGAATCTCTTTCCCCCCAGAGCGCTGGCTTGGAATAACTGCTGAGGCTCAGTTGAGGCCATTAAATTCAATTTGTATTCAGCAGCACGAAGGGGAAGAAAATCACAGCTCCCTTCCCCGGATAGTGTCAGCCCACTGGGTTGGGGAGGGTGAGCGCCGGCATAAAGCAGGCCCATCACAGGGTGACCTGCTCTGCATGTGTCACCCGTCCGCAGGCAGCGCCGGAAAGATGAGTCAGCCGCCCGGGGAACAGAGAGGCAGCTCTCTGCATCTGGCAGAACCAGGCACAGCGTGTGCATGGCTCAGGATGATAATTGGCAGCCCCGTACTGGGGCAAGTGCTTTACCCGGAGCAGCTAAACATCCGCCTGGACTTCCTGCCCCAGCCTCCTTGCTCCGGCTGAATGCCACCCTCACAGGCACGCTGGCCACCAACTACAAACACCAAAGCCTGTGGCCAGCCCTAAGGTTAGCCCTGAGCGTATGCCCTCCCAAATCCGCCCTGCCTCTGTATCCGCTGCTGGCTTACTTTTCCCACTGGCCCAGCGCTTTTCCTGGGGCTGTATGGCAGGGGATCCATTGCGGGGGATAAAATGCAGGATGTTTTTATAAGGGAGTGGGCAAACACACTAGCCTGGTATGTTTCATGGCGTCCTTCCATCCCAGAATATTTGTTATGACATTAGGATACCAGGCACCTGCTTGCGTCCCTCGCCCACGGCAAGGCTAAGTGGGTAGGGCAGGTTAAGGAATGAGGCATACAGTAAACTGAATCCTGTGGGCCCATTCCCTCTGAGGCGGTGGGGCAGGGATCCTGGCCACAGCAGAAAATCAGGAGAGCCGGAGGCAGCAGAACTGGTGGAGATAATTTCTGGGGTTCCTGATTTTCATATCTGGGAGCAGCACCCAACCTGGTGGTTCAGAACAAGGAGAAAAGCAAAGATCAGAGCAGCATGGGTCAGGAATAGCCAAGGGAGGAGCTGGGAGGCAGGAGAGAGGGATTTGGACCATCAAGAGGACAATTACGGCCTGGAGGGAGCTGCCAATTGTTTATGTGGATAGGTTAAGAAGCTCCCATGGCAACACTTTCCAAAGGAGATTAAAAAAAAAAAAAAAGCCAGAGCTGAGCCTGGTGCAACCGTTTGGAACACAAGGAATTCAGGACACTCTTGCCCTCATCAACTGATCAGAATCCCAGTTCATGCGGAGACTTACTGGGCTTAGGAAAGCAAGCGATTACCAGCAGCAGCTGAGGTGTTCGTGATCCAGGGGAGCCCCTGCTGCCAATCTCTGCTAGAGCGGGTCATGAGAGCTCCCTGGAAAATGCCCATTCCTCAGCCAGGCAGTGCCAGGACTTGCCAGGGGCTTGCCAGGGCTGAGCTCCGGCACCTCTGGGCCTGGCAGTTCAGAGCCCCGGCACCTCTGGGCCTGGCAGGTCAGAGCCTCGGGCACCTTTGGGCCTGGTGGTTCAGAGCCTGGCACCTCTGGGCCTGGTGGTTCAGAGCCCTGGCGCCTCTGGGCCTGGCGGTTCAGATCCTGGCACCTCTGGGCCTGGCAGTTCAGAGCCTCCTGCACCTCTGGGCCTGGCATTTCAGAGCCCCGGCACCTCTGGGCCTGGCTGTTCAGAGCCCCGGCACCTCTTGCCGCGTCAGTTAGGGGGTGCTCAGAGCTAGCCTTAGCATTAGAAATCCACTTGTGAATCAGGTTTTCAGCTCTCATCTCAGACTGAACTGACTCCTGCCCTCACCTCCCAGCAGACAAGCTGTTTTTAAGGCTGTATAGATTCTTGAAAAGCAAGGACACATGTGAGGGGGAGTCTGAAGGCTGTGGGCTTTGTTGGCCTGAAAGGCACCTGATTCTGGGACTAACAGGAAAGGGTTATTTAGTGCCCTGTGGCCGTATCTCATGTGCCAGGAGCTGGGCTTGTGTGGAGCAACCGTCATCCCACTTGCTGTCCATTGCAAGATCCCCGGCTAGAGACCAGGCAGAAACTTGCTGCCCCTTCCCTGGGCATGGGGAGCAATTTATATCAGGGCAGCTGAGAGGCCGGATGCTCACCTCCTTCCCCAGTGACAGCTTCCCTGGAAATCATTCGAGAACAGACCCCAGAGGTGGCTGCTTGCTGCCGTGTGTGTCCCCTCTCATTCTGCAGCCTCCTCACCTTGCCTTGCTGCTCAGCAAAGGTTTCATGTTGCTTTTCCACTCAGGTCAAAACTAATTCAAATGAGAATAATTTCAGCTGCTTGGGACAGTCAGCTGGCCGAGGCTGGGGGTGAGGGGAGGGGTGTATTCATGTAGGTGGAATAAACAGGCCCAAAGAGTCAAAGGTGTTAACAGGACCCTGAAACTGCCCAACATAAAACTGGTAAACAAGGGTTGAGATTTGGTATGCGGAGACCTCCGCCTGCTTAGTGCCCTGGCCAACACACCCCGAAACAGCCTTTTCATCCAGTATTAAAGCTACGGGAAAAGCAAGAGAAGCATTTGAAATGTAAAACATTAAATTAGGCTTTCATTTTAACAACAACCCTTGTTCCCTTTCCCTTTAGCGGGAGAGACTATTTAAAGGGAAAAGAACAAACAAACCCTTGTTTGACAGTCTCTTAGACTAGGATAATTGTCCGTTTGGGGGGAAGAGAAGTTCCTTGAGAGAAGTCCCTGGAGCTGTTTTGGTTGCTGTTATTGTTCAAGTTCAATCCCGATTCCTAGAAGACAAACACAAGAGAGAACAGAACAGCAAAGCTAGAAAATGCAGCTCCTGTCTCGGGAGCCGACTCTCACTTGCAATATCACTGCTGGAAATACAGGCCCAGCACCCGGTCTGATCAGCCACTCCGAGACCTGGCAAACACGTAGGGTGACCAGATGTCCCGATTTTATAGGGACAGTCCCGATTTTTGAGTCTTTTTCTTATATAGACTCCTATTACCCCCCACCCCCCGTCCCGATTTTTCACACTTGCTGTCTGGTCACCCTACAAACACGTACCAACGGTGGGCTGTTCAGGGCAGCGTTTCTCAAATGCAGCCACCATGGGCTTTTCTTGTGGCCACAGCCTCCTGGGCAGTGATTGGGGGTGGGGATGGGGGCAAAGCAGCGTTTCCTCCCCTTGGGCTGCAAGGAGGGGTTGGAGCCACAAGCGCCAGAGACGCAGAGAGCTGGTGTGAGTTCCCCACCCTCCCGGGGCGATGTGGCTCAGGCTTCCAGCGTCAGGCCAGGGGTAGCAGGCAGCAGGCTCCGGCCTGACTGTGGGGCTTTGGCCCTGGGTTTTGGCTGTGCAGTGGCGGGCTCCGTTTCCCCGGCCTCTAGGATCACCACCTCCCTCATCGCTCCTGGCCCCCGCTACTGCCCTCAGCCCCTCACCTGTCCACCCCGTCACCCCTGGCCCCCACTGTCTACCTCCCCACCTCCCCTCCAGGGCTTAATTTGTCCCCCGGCTTGCCAGGGCTGAGTAAGTCTGCTGTGAAAAGTGGTTTGTAAATATCACTCATCACTGCCTCAGAGCTAGATAACAAGGCTGCCGCTGTGAAAAGTGATATTAACAAATATACACATATCACTTTTCACAGGAGCAGACTTACCAGCTAGCAAGTCTTAAAAACCCCCAAAATCACAACTCAAAAAAGCAAAACAACAACAACAAAAAAGGCAAGAACATGTAAAACACCTTATTTGTGTTTCTATTCTGTTTAGGTCCAGTAAAGAGCAGAGACAACTATACATTATGATTATTGAGTGTGCAAATAAAAACCCTACATAAATAAATGACTATAATTTGGACATGTACATGTGCATATTTATTTGTTTTTCCTAAATTAATTATTTTAGGGGAAATTGTCATAGTGGCCACCAGCAAGATTTGGTGGCCGCACTCTGAGGCCACCAAAAATTTTGTGGTGAGAACCCCTGATCTAGGACATTGATTTTAGCTGCCTCTTTCTGATCAAAGGCTTACAGCAGTGATGCAAAATATGCAGTCTTGGCCAGCTAAGCCAGGGTTTTATGGGACAGAGGGCAAAAGAAGAGAGATGCTGTGCCTGGGGGCGCGTAAGGTGTAAATCCGGCCCTGGTCCTCATCCTCTCCTCTCCCCATGTCCTGCTAAGCTGCCGGCTGTGTGGGGAGGGACGTTATCGTTGATTCATCTCTAAAGCATCACCTACGTCTCTGTGGCTATGTCATTATCACCATGAAAAGCAATCAGAGCAATGGGGTTGGCTCAGAGGGGATTTAATGTTTGGCCAGGGAGAAAAGAAACCCTTATCGAGCCTCTCCCTTCCGAAGATGGGCTGTGCTCCTCTGCCATGATGTGAACAGAGCCGTCGTGGAGCCTTGAAGAACAGCCCCGGGCAAGGAAACCTTCGGGGCCACTGCGGCAGGAGGCCCGGTCTGAACTCGGAGCATCGGGGAAGCTGGGTCTATTGGTGCCAATCCTGAATGCCTGGCGTGTCCTGGAGGAGCTCAGGGTGGTCTCAGTCAGGGTTGGAAGGTGTGAACACTGAACAGGCCCCTTTGTTTGCATGTGGGAGTGGCACTGCCCTGCCTACAGATGGCACTCCCCTGCTGCCCGCGGGCACTGCCCTGTCTACAGATGGCACTCCCATGCTGCCCGTGGACACTACCCCATCTACGGACGGCACTCCCCTGCTGCCCGCGGGCACTGCCCTGTCTACAGATGGCACTCCCATGCTGCCCGTGGACACTACCCCATCTACGGACGGCACTCCCCTGCTGCCCGCGGGCACTGCCCTGTCTACAGATGGCACTCCCATGCTGCCCGTGGACACTACCCCATCTACAGATGGCACTCCCCTGCTGCCCGCGGACACTACCCCATCTACGGATGGCACTCCCCTGCTGCCCGCGGGCACTGCCCTGTCTACAGATGGCACTCCCCTGCTGCCCGTGGACACTACCCCGTCTACGGACGGCACTCCCCTGTTGCCCGTGGGCACTGCCCTGTCTACAGATGGCACTCCACTGCTGCCCACGGGCACTGCCCCGTCTCTAGATGGCACTCCCCTGCTGCCCACGGGGACGGCCCCGTCTACAGATGGCACTTCCCTGCTGCCTGCGGGCACTGCCCTGTCTACGGATGGCACTCCCCGTCTGCCCATCGGCACTTCCCCGTCTACGGATGGCACTCCCCTGCTGCCTGTGGGCACTGCCCCATCTGCGGATGGCACTCCCCGTCTGCCCGCGGGCACTACCCCGTCTACCAATGGCACTCCCCTGCTGCCTGCGGGCAACTGGACGGGACCTGCTGGCAGGAGTGTGTGCACAGTAATCAAGCCCGGCTCCACTGTAGTATGGATCCCTTGGCCTGCTGAGTCTGAACCCTGAAAGGTTTATTCAATGCACAGAGAAAGCCAGGTCACTTTGCAATCCCATAATCTAACATGGACTGGAGTTTGCTCCTGGCAAGAGACTGAGGTCTCACTAGGCCTAGCAAAAGGGCTGGCTGGCACGGCCCCCTGGCTGGCAAGCGGAACCCAGGGGCTGGGGCCAAGGGGAACATTCTCAAGTACAATATCGTGGCCACGGGTGCGGAATCAGAGCACCCTAAGGCAGCAGATTCAGAGAGGCTCCTGCTGAAGAAAGCTCTCCGGGACATCAGGCGTCAAGCTCGAGTCCATTCCCCTCCTGGGTGCCTACCCCCAAGTTATCCCCCTAATACAGTGGGCGTAAATAATCATTCCAACACTCAGCACCTCCCTGGCACCCTTAGCAGAGAGAGCAAAGTGCTGAGATAATTAACCTCTTAGTGACCAGGGCAGATTATAGCAAAGCACAGATCGGAGAGCTTCTCCTCTAAACAAAAGGGCCAGATTCTGCCCCAGGTTCACAAGGACCAGTACCTTATGTCACGCCAGTGGGATTAGTTGTGGAGTAAGGGACGACTCAGTGAGTAAGGGTGCAGCATGGCCAGAGTATATATCGGGCAGGTCATTTCCTACATGTCTCTTGTCTGTTTAGACTGTGAGCTCCTTGGCATGGGGCTGTCTCCTGTGTGTCTGTGCCGTGCTCAGCACAATGGGGCTTGGACCTTGGTGGGGGCCTCTGTGGCGATGTCTAGGCACCATACCCAATGCACACATACTGCAAATAGTCACTCCCCCATTTTCAGGGGAGAAAACAGAAATGAAAAAAAATATTATTGCAAATGAAGCCTTGGGGTCCCTTTGCTGACATTCTCAAGCAGGGGTCTTGTTAATAACGGTCGGCAGCCGTTCCTGGGGGCACAGGCTGCTGCCGAGTCCCTGCACTGCTCAACGACACATGCAAATCCCCGGGCCCAGGGAAAGGCAAGGCCGATTCGATGCCAATTTCATTCTAAGGTGTTTCCGCAGTTTCAGAACCCAGTAACATTTGATCCTGTTCGTTGGGTTACTCACCTCACATCACTTTGCCATTTCCAACATCAGAGAAGGTGCTGGGCTAAGTGCCCTTCTTGTTGCACCTTTATTCCACTTCCTCCTCTTCCCTTCACTGTGAGTTTTTTAACACCAGTGGTTAAAGATGCCAGGGGCCTGTCACCCCATGCGACTCCAAATCTGCATTGCTGAAATCCAGGGGGGTTGAACAGCCGCATTCCCTGAGCACAGCTTCAGATTGGACCCCGTGACTCATCCATTTCCTGCTTTTACGTTCTGCTTCGCTGTCTTGTTTTTCGTGTGATTTTTTTGGCTCTTTGGTGCTTTAAGGGAAAATGCTTGTTCTAGGACAGGGCTCCAGAAAAAACTGCTCACTCCTAGCCCAGCCCTTCCCACGCCCCTGACCTTGCCCAAGAGCAAAGAGTGAGATGATTAACCCATTAGTTACTAGACAAATATACCTGGGTGCAAAGCCCATGCCTAACACCTGCACAGCACTCCTCTGAGGATGCCCAGAGCACTGGATTCCCAGATGCACAAGGGTTCTTACTGGAAGGTGACTGCTCGCTTCCTGTGCTGAAATGATTTTTAGGTCAACTGCAAAGTGAAATCAGACCTCAAGTGCAAAGCTGGCCTGGTGTTTATGCAGGTTTGCAAGTACCCAGGGGCAGGATTTGTTTTTCCAGCCCCGGAACTGATTTATTAAAAATCAATAGCTGGTCCCCTGCCTGCTGCCCTGGTTCTAATCCAGAAGCACAGCCTTGAGGCTGCCTCTGCTCTGCAGCGCCCAGCCCTGCCCCAGCTGGCTTCCCGTGCAGGCATTTCTCACTGAGAAGAAGCAGAAACCAAATGGGATAGTCCTCAAATGGCAAAGGAGAGACGTGCCATTGGCAGGTGTCTATTTAAGGCTGGGGAGTGAGTTAATCTTTGTTCTTCTCCATTGCCTCCCTGCCCAAGAAGGAAGACTGTTTCGTCAGGTGTTTTCAGCAAAGGAACTAAACTAGGGGGGGGGCAGGGGCTGAGCCCAGGCGAGAAAGGTCTTGTCTGTGAAGGGAATCCCTGGAGAGTTAAGGTGCAGACAGTGCAGTTTACCATCGAGAAACTCTGCAACCTGCACAAAACAACACTTAGGGTGAGGATTTGCTACTATTAACCAGTTAATTTAGTGTATTACGCTTAAGTTGCGTGTTTTGTTTTATTCGCTCAGTGATCTGTTTTTGATCCCTTATTACTTAAAATCTACCTTTTGTAGTTAATAAACTTGATTTTTTGTTTACTCTGTAACCAGTTTGTGTAATTCATAACTGGGGGGGTGGTGGTGGCAAAAAGCTGTGCAAATCTTCCTCCATGTGGAGGGAGGGAGCGAATGTCCTGAGCTTATGCTGGACAGATCTCTATACAGTGCCAGGCAATATCATTTGTGGCTTACACTCCAGAGGGTGTGTGCACTTGAGTGCAGGGCAATCCCCGAGCTGAGCCTTCCCACACAGAGCTGATTGCAGACTCTGTGATTCTACAGCTGGGTGTGTCCCTCCTGTGTGTGGGCTGGAGGAGGCTGAGGGCCGGGCACAGCAGGACATCGTGAGGGAGCCCAGACTGGTGGAGTGGGCGGGCTTAGTAGAACCCCAGTACATCCGTTGGTCCCTTAGAAGGGGGTGTCACATGTATCTTACCTGTGCCCCTGGTTCTGATCCTCTCGCCCACACCGATTAGTTCCTGGCTCCAGGATGCTCCTTCTGAACTCAGTGGGGTGACCCGTAGAGCAAGGTGCTGCCGAGTCTACGCACAGGTCTCAGAAGTTGGCCGTATACAAGGCCGCAGTGCTAGCCACACATTTATCATCATCCTCATGGTAAACTGCTGAGTGTTTCCCCTTCAGTTCACACTCTGCCATAGCTTCCAACAAGGTGCCCAGATGTCCCCAGAGCCCATCCACACCTCCTGGGCCAGCCGTGTGTGTGTTAAAAGGCTCTTTCCTCTCTGCCTCCATCCCTCCCCCAGAGGTGCTCGCCTTGTCTCTGCGTCATGCCCAGCCTCCACTGGCCAAGGGCTGGTCTGAAGAGGTGGCAATTACTGCAGGGTTAAAGGTTTCCCTTTTCCTCTTGGCCAGCTGGGAGGTAGAATAAGAGGGGATGGCCAATATCCATCCTGGGCTCCTGCATAGGGAAATTACAATAGAAACACAAGGTCAATTAACTCTAAAATGATTATTTGGTTCTAAGCAGATGTGTTCTCCTGCCATTTGAACTCACACTCCTGCGTGCTCATCCGTCCATCCACCCATCACCCCGTGAAATGAATACACTCAGAAGGGCATGAGCAGCACGGCTTCACTATTCTGTTCTGACAAATGCCCCGTCTGGGCCATACGGCCGTGTCACCCGGAGGCACCCGTGAGCCGTCAGGAAGCACCCTGGACTCCACACAGCATAATGGCAGTGATGAAAGCGCACACATTGTCACAGCCCTTCGTTATTCATAACTGAGATTCGCATCCCTGCCTAATGACTTCTTTATGATGATGCAGCCATAAAGGATGGTTACTCACTCAAGGGCTCCTGTGCATAAATTATAAGAGGGAAGCATTAAATGGAGAGGTTCAGGGCCCTTGCAGAGCCATCAGCATTTGCATGAGTGCCAATTAATCCAGGGCGTAATTAACTACAGGAGCGAACAAACACGGCTGCTCCTTTTAAAGGTGCCCTGGGAGCCTAGCAAGCGATCGGTTTCCGTATCAGCTGCCCAGTGACCTGCTGCGTAGCACAGCCTTGGAGTCCCTGGTCTAGCTCTTAGCCGGTGCTTTCTGGTGTTGGCCCAAAGGGTCTAAATGTAACTCTAGGCCTGGACTTAAGTAGGGGCTGCGGACTGGGGCTGAGCAAATAATTTGTTTCAGTTTGAGAGTGGGTCAGAAAAATCAGAAAAAAAACCATTGTTTCAATTCTAACGGAAACGAAAAAACCTCGGGTTTCTCACGAAAATGGGCCTCCCTCCCCCACCAAAAAAATCATTTAGGAAACACCATGTTTACTCCCCAGAATCAGCAGGTACTGAGTAGAAGTGACACTCTTGTCAATTTCGCCACTCCGCTGCACTGCAAAGTATGGTGGGAGCCCTGCCTTGCATTCGCTGAAAGTTCATCGAACCCAGATGTTTCGAGCAAAACATTTCAGGCTCGAGGAATCAGTGGTGAACTGCCAGCCAGTTCTACCGCAGAGCCTACGTTGCGATACTGGCCCATCGTTATGCTGGCGGGGGGTAAGGTCTTGTTTGATTTTGGGGTCGGGGACAGGTTTACTGCCTAGCAGATGCTCAAGTCCGAGCTGTGTGAAGGGGGGGAAGGGGGCTGGCAGAATCAGGGGTCTTGTTCACATCTGGTGCCCTAAAGCCAGTTGTTTGTATTTGGCAATAATAGGATTTGTAGCTTAGCGTAAAAGCACTGGGTGGCTTTAGTGAATGCCAGGCAATCTCCTGGCCGCAGGGCAGGTCAAGGCCATGCCTGGAAGAGCCCGTTACAGGGTAGTCAGCAGTGGTGCATGCACTGCCTGCCCTCAGAGCAGCCCCTGGGGGCAGCATGCCCCATTGTCTGTAGAGGGCCTTGCCGGCTCTCGATCAGCTGGGTTAGCTGCCCACCCTCAGGGCCGATAAGATTGGTGTTCCCATTCCATCAGTGTTTGGTGTTTCCTTGGGGCCATGAGGATAATGCATCTGAAAGTGGGTCTGCAGTCGCCCTGTCACTCAGTCCAGGGGCCCGATGGGAGTCCATGGCAAAGCTCCCATGTGCTCCGCAGGAAGCCGGCTGTCCTCAGTTAGAACGCCACAGCCTCAGACCACTCCTGCGCTGCCCACCGCAGCATCTGTGTCCAGGCCCGTGCCTCTGATGTCTTGTCTGGGCCGCGGCACAGCGCTTCCCCTGCATGTCTCGGGGGGAGGGGGAGGAGTTGCTTTGCTGCAGAATTCTCCTGCCAACCCGGCATCCTGCGGGGAGCCTTGCTGCCTGAGCTCGGCTACGGCTTTTTATTTCCTCATCTGTAATATTGATGTCTGACCTGTGCCAGCCAGACAACGTGTGCGCATGAGTCGGTGCGGGAAAAACTGATGAAAAACTCTGGAGTCCTTCAGGACCCTTGGTGTGCCGTGCAGGAGAGAAGTTTATTAGAGTGCCATTGATTTCCTCAGGGGTCCCCAGGGCTCAGGCATGGGCTCACCAGTTTCAGAGAGAATTAATAGTCTCTTTCTTCTGCTATCTGGGTGAGGAACTTGCCTTGCTAACAGTTTTCTCACCCTGCCATGACAGATGCCTAAGATCTCTGCCTGGCTTTAAATAAGGCACATTAGTCTAGTGAGATCCATGCGATTCCTGCATGTTGTTGGGGAGAGGCAGTGAGCCACAGTGCATCATGAAGATGGCCCTTATAAGACAGCAGGTCCCATCTGTACCAAAGCACCAGGCAAAACCTGCATCCTCCCACTCCATTTTACGAGCACTGAATTGCCCGAGCACCGCTCCCGCTCCGTGAAGCAGGCCAGCGTTAGTGGTGCGCTCCATCCCAGCATGGAGGCCCAGCGGGGGGGTGTGCAGTACCAGTACAAAAGTGAGCAGTGTGGGGCACGTCCCAGCTGCTGGGAACCGCTCCCTTAGGACGTTTGCGCTTGTATTCGCGCCACCCTTCCCCTTCCCCTCTGCACAGAGTCGGTGATTCTAATATATTCCCACGCACACAGCTGTTTATTCCAAATATGGGAAACATTTATTTTCCACTGCTCCTTCCTTGCCGCAAGGCGGATCAGCATGTATGCTACCCCAGGACTAGTTTGGCACGCTGGGCTAGATTCACAAAGGGACTTAGGCATTGCAGTGATGAGCATCACAACGCCTAATGTTTAGAAAATCACAGGAACACACTGTGATTTCCAAAGCCTGAGGTAGGTGCCTAGGCTTTGTATACAATGAATGGGAAAAGATAGACACTGTAGGGTATGTCTACATTGCAAAGTAAGCCCAGGGTTAGTAGACCTGGAGTTAGCAGACCCTAGGGCTTCCATGTCTACACTCATTTGTAGTAGGAACACGTAAATGATCTGTAACCCAAGGCAAGAGCCGGTCCGGTCTGCACAGACGCATGGTATTGGTGTGGAAAAGGGTTCCATGCTTCTGATTGCGATTTCAAGACACATTGCAGAAGCTGTAATCAAAACGGTCATAGCCTTTTACAGCTGTTGGTTGCACTAAGAGAAAAAAGGAAGAGACCCAATCAGGGTATAGAAACAGGAATATCAATGTCCACCCCATGCGCGCTCTGAAGGGGTTAATGGAGGCCAGATGGGCCTATTAATCTATTCGGCTGAAGGCTGAGAGAAAAGTCCTAATTAGGGGAAGCTCACCTGTGTGGGAACAGGTGGGGCTTCTATACAGCCAGGGAGCTGGTGGCAGGCAGGGGGCAGCAGGGAGGGAGTCTGCAGCCACTCCCCGGGAGGAGGGAGATGTGTTTGGGGGCTCTAGAGACAAGCAGGCCACGGTTGCTCCCTGGGAGGATAGAGCAAACCCCAGAGCGGGGCGTGCCGGGGTAGGAAGCAGCCCGGAGAGGAGCAGCAAGGTTGGGGACTGAACACAAGGATCACTGAAGCATCGTCAAGCTGGCACTGCCCCCACCCCTTCCCTGCCTTTCCTCTAGCGGCTGCAGACAGTTTGGGAGCGATGCTGCAAGCTCTGCGCTGAGCCAGCACTGGGGCAGAGGAGAGCCGGGAAGGGGATCAGGTTCCCCTTGGCTATGGGGACATTAATGGGAGGCCATCAGTGGGAGCTGTGAAAGGGATGTGTAGGATTAGGATTATTGTGTAAGGAGGGGGCCGAGTGCGGATGGCTTTCCAAACCACCGCCTCCCCTGTCCCCATACCAGCAATCTCTCTGTGCTACCCACATGTCAATCACCGCTTACCATCCATTCCACAGACTGCAGCTCATAGCGCTGGGTCCCTGCAGGCCACTTTGGGGTATAATCACATACACTCTGTTTCATGCTGGATGAGGACAGGAGAGGACCCCATGCTCGTAAAGTGAAGCTGGCTGGCTTTTTAGTAAGAGAACTATTTACAGAGTTGTGGCACTGTGGCGAGCACCGTAGCCATGTGTACCCAGACTGACTTCCTGATGCCTCCTCCTATGACCTGCGCTCCTGCCTCCAAGTTCCATGCGGGTTGTGAGGCGATCAGAGCCCAGGAGCCATCAATACAAATACATGAAGTCATAGGGCTGCAGCAGCCAGTGAGGCCAATGGGGGGTGGGTCTCTCCATGGACAGCGATGCACAGTGGACTGTGCCCTTAATGAATAAAAGGTATCCCTTCATTGATATTGTCATGCCAGCCGACCAGGTGATGCTAGAGTACATTCAGGTCAATTCATTTGTATAGATCAAAGCAATGGTTAGATGTGTCAGTGTGCGTTCAGCTGTTTAAAGTTCATGAAAACTAGTGGAACGTTACTTGCATTGTTTTCACGTATCTGTTCCTGTCCTAGTGTAATAGCAAACATTTACACGGTAAATACCCTTGCAACTAAATGACCTATCAGAGAAATCTTGTGAAATGCTAATGAAGGAATTAGAGATTTTAACAGAAAAAGCTAATTGCAAAGCAAGTGGCCATTACATATATGGTTGGAGATCAAAAGTCTAAGTGCATTCCTCACCCACCGTCACCAAAGGAAAAGCCCACATGGGTAGAGACACTGACAGCTGTGGGAAGAGACTATAAATATGGATTCAAAGAAAAATCCTTTCTCCTGGGACTGTTTGGATTCTAACAGGGCAGAATAACTGAACGAGAAAGTGGAGATCCCCAGAGTTATTCTGGGTAGCGCTGAAAGACTTTTGGGAAACTGGCAGATTGCTACATCTCTGCTACCACTTGGAATTATAAACTGTAACTCACCTGTACACGTATTTCACCTGCTTTAACCTCTCAGTAACTCTCACTCTTTTTTCTTAGCGAATTAGTTTACTATAGAATTGGCTACCAACATTGTCTTTGGTGTAAGATTTAAAGTCCCAGTTGATCTGGGGTAAGTGGCTGATCTCTTGGGACTGGGAGTGGTGTGATTTAATTGACCTTTTATCACAAAGTCCAGTTTGCCTGGGTGTCGAGCTAGACTGGAGAGTCTAAGGGGGACTGTCTGTGGCTGCACGGTAAGCCTGGTCTAGTGATCCGGGAGTGCTGTGGGTCTGTGAAGGATCGCGCTGAATTTCAGCAGTTGCCACTTACCTGACTGCAGCAGCCGCGCTCCTAGTAACCACCAGCTCTTTCTGAAGATAGCAGAGAGGAGCAGTATTCAATACGCTCTTTATAAGGAGTATGTATCTTTTCGACATGTGGTTAAATTCAGAAACCCGAGGACCTGGACCCTTGGTACCCTAGGAGACGTTTGCTGCGTGAGTAATGCTTATATCCATTTCTGTAGACTTCAGCCTCTCTCTAAGTGCAAATCTCATCACACTCTTAGCAATGGGGCAGCCAAGGCTCCTCCATAATCAGATTGCTGGATATTTTGGCTTATGTAGCTTTCCTCCTTGTCCTTCTTTGTAGCTTATGAAGAGCAGATGGCTCAGAGCTTCACCGAATGGAGCAACAGTCCAGGCTATTTTATTTCGTTTTGTCTCCTGTTAACCAGAAATGAGAAATTCTTTGGTTTTCATACAAAACTGGCCTGCATCTTGCTGTTCTAGCTGGGGACATCCATCCCTGTCTGCTCAGCTGAGAGAAGGTAATGCAGAAAAATGGGCATTACCTGCTGCGCTGCTGGTCTGCAGAGAGGGGAGCAGGTGCTGGGTGGGTACTCCTGTGCCCAGCCCTCGTAGGAAGATCTGACGCCCATGTTTATAAATAGGCTCCAGACGAAGCCCCGGAGCTGCACTGGGCTGTCCCTCTAGGCCAAATGCATGCGTGCAGAGCTCCATTGAAGTGTGGAATCACGGCACTTGCACAGGGCGAAGCTGGCTGCGTGTGGATAGGCCTCGGGCCTGCGGAATAATAATAAGAATAATCGAATAATTTGCATTGATAGGGTGCCTTTCATGTGTGGATATCAAAGCACTTTACAAACATTATGGAATTCATCTGGGGATTTTAGCTGACGGCAAACAAGGAAAAAAAGTCTTTCCTTCCATTCACTCCCTGCCCACCTCCCCGGAGACCCTGATCCTGCATGCGAACGAGAGTTGTACTGGATATTGGTGGTGTTGGAGACTGGAATTACAGGGCTCAATTAGACTCGGGGGAGGGATAGCTCAGTGGTTTGAGCATTGGCCTGCTAAACCCAGGGTTGTGAGTTCAATCCTTGAGGGGGCCATTTACAGATCTGGGGCAAAAATCTGTCTGGGGATCGCTCCTGCTTTGAGCTTGAGGTTGGACTAGATGACCTCCTGAGATCCCTTCCAACCCTGATATTCTAATTCTATGAATCTCTCCTGGGTTAACCTAAGGGGTGAATACAGTTAAACAGGAGCAAACCCCTCTGGGGCTGCTCTTATATCAGTATTAAAGAAGCTCCCCCAGCCCTTTGGTTTATCTAAGTTGGCTGGGAACAGGTTTAAGTGAAAGCACAAAGAGCTGTCCTTATCCCCAAATCAGAGCGTCCTCAGAGGGGTTTGCACTGGTTTAACTGTAGCAATTTCAAAACTCATTTGAGTTTGTTAAACCTGTGCAACTTTCCCATGTGGGCAAGGCCGCAGTTAGTTGGTGCAAAGAGACCCTGTCTCAGTGAATCCAGAACGCACCAGAGAATCTCAGACTTGGCAAGTCTGCCTCCCCACCCCATCCAGATCCAGAAAAAGGTTTTGTTTCCTACTTTGAGAAGGGCTTTGTGGGATGAAAATAGGTTTGGACAGTATCTTGTTAATCTATTTTCATTGTGTAAACTCCTCACGCAGCCCCATTTCATGCCCTCCTCTTATCCTCCTCTCCCCGTTCCCCATCAGGCACCCAGCCATGCGCCACTTCTGCCCCAGCCTCTCTTCAAATCTTGTGATTTCTGGTGCCTCCCCATGACCTGCTTGTTACCTCAGTGCATTATGGGGTATTCAAAATCCTGGTGCATCCCCGATTACATCAGACTGGACACTGCCATGGGAGTTTGAATGAGTTTAACCCTCAATTCAGTTGGGAAGCTGGCAAGGTACAATCAGCACAGTGGCCCAGCAGAGACGGGTGGGTCCCAGAGTCCCTGCAGATGGAGAGAGAAGGGCAGGACTGTGGGGGTGCGGCAAAGGGAGGAGAGGCCAGGATGGGTGCTGGAGCAGCATGGGGTGGAAAGGGAGCTAGCTGGCTGATTAGATCGAGGCCAGATTTGAGCCTAAACTAAAGCCTAAGAACCAAACACACCCAAATGTTGGGGATTTCTGAACACAGGCCTGAACTTTATAGCTGTGCTTATTTCGGAGGCACTGGGAAAGCCCCGCTAATGTCGCATCATCTTCATCCACTGGGGCTCTTGGTGTCCCTACTAATAACTCAGTCCATTGTTAGAACCCTTTATTTAATTACTCCCCATGGGCTTAGCCACCACGTCTGTGTCCCGCCCAGACTGGCGATACGGAACACTCCCGTGTCGCTACCTGGCCAAGGGGACATCTGAAAGGTTTGGATAACTGGGCATTCGGCGAAATGGAAGTGCTGGTTTGAGCTGAGGGGCTACATGAGGGACAGACACACTGAGGATTTTCAGATAAAGGGAGTTCGGATAACAGGGTTTATACTGGACTTCATTTCATTTCTTAGACAATGAAGCCTAAAGGCCAGTAGGTAATAACCCCCCTGAAAACACTATTAGGATCAGTAGGCAACTCCTAAGCAGATGGGGAGCCAAAGGATTGAAGGATGCATGGTCCTGCATGTCCTGATGGACAGGGCTGTACACGCAGACGGAGGGGCACCTGCCTCCTGCCCTGTCTCGATTGTAGGGGCAGTTCTGACTTTCCCAGCATGAGCTGCTGATTGCTGGGATAATCACTTTCAGTCCCCTGCTGACTCCTAGGCAGAAAACGACATTAACTTAGAGTAGAGGTGGAGAGAGGGCCTCAGTGATTTGGGGTAAAAGACAGTACAGGGCTGTTGTGATTGGCCCCAAACCCAGCGTGGTAAACGCAGCGGATCAGAAACACGCTGATGCAAGAACGTTTTATTGGAGTTTGCCGATGTGGTGAAATCAAATCATCCCCCAGAGAAGGTTGGATGTCACGGACCTTCTGGTGGGACTTGGCAGGCAGGTTTCAAAACCTGGAAGCTCTGGAACGCTGCCCATCAAAAGCCTGCCGGGGTTCCTCCCGGCTTGCCTGCCCAGTGCCTGTCATCCAGACTGAAACGTTTCCTGGGCACATGCCAGCGCTGATGTGGAATTTCTGGTCCCAACTAGAGCGCGACCCCGGTTCCTCCAGTAACGTGGTGTGCAGGGCACTTGTTCACCTGGGATGTGGGGGACCTGGGTTCTGCAGGCAGAGCGGAGACGTGACTCCCAATGGAGTGAGTTCTCTACTGTCCGGGCCACTGGCTACTCGGAGTGGGGGGAGGGGCTCTCTCAACCTCTCCTGTTGAATCTGTTCTACTTTGTCTAAATAATTACCTAGTCATCAGAGCCTGGGTCTGAGCCTGGCTCTCCCATGTCCGTGCCCTACCCACCGGCCTGTAGCGCCAGCCTTGCTCTCTGGCCCAATGAAAATTTATGCCTGTCCCCAAAGCAGAACAGCTCCAACAGGAGAGACTGACAGAGACGAGATGTTCCTGGGGTGAGAAAGATCCATCAAGTTCCAAAGACTTTACCGTCCCGCGTGCTCGTTAATCATCCTCCAAGCCCAAGAGCAGCACTGCTTCCGCCCTCCCCACTACCTGGGCCTCGTCACCTCAAATGGAGTGCAGGGAATGTATGATAAACATAACCTTGGCTCCCCAGCAATGTGTGTCATCCATTCCTGGGTATTTATCACTGGCGCCTTTCACCTTCCTGACAGCATGCAGATGAATTGAACAGACGTAGTCACTCCAAAGGGCACTCCAAGTGGTTTAGAACGTCCCCAAGCCCCGTCTTTGCTGCTTGCCAGCGTGTCCAGCAACGTCCCACCCTGCAAACTCAAACCTTGCAGCAATCCTGGGTCGTAGGGGCTGAGTAATTTGGGCAGGAAAATGTCCATTCTCACCTACAGCTATGGGGGTTCATTGAAACAAATGTTTTTCCCCTTCAATTTTTGACAATCAAACCCCAAGGAATTTTCGGTTGGTGAAAAGATAACGTTCAGCTTCCATTCTTTTGTTGCACAAAATCTGAAATTGCCCATGAAAAATTTTGATGGAAACAAAAACTTTTCATTTTCATCAACATGTTTCCTGGAAATTAAAATCATTTTTTTTTTTTACCCAGCTCTGCTGAGAAGCCAAATGAAACTGCTAAACTTTGCAGTAAGGTTTGCAGGTCACCAGAGAGTCACCAGCACCACGCTCAAAAGCCGTGTTTGTTCAGAGCTAGACTAACACCACAATGCAGCCGTGCATTTATTTTTAAATAAAGGGGGTGGAAGGAGTATATTTGGTGGCGGGGGTGGAGGACTTGGCTGACAGCAGGAAGATATTTGCTGCAATAATCAAATTTAGTGTTAATTCTGGGGCGTAGGCATGCTGGCTTTGAAGTTAGTGGATTGCTAAAACCTCTCAGTTGTTTGCCTGTATTAGAAAGCTTTCACAGGGTATTTACTCGCACAGACAGGAGATGGACGGCCTTGCTGGGAGAACAAACAAGGAGAAGGGCTGTGAATAGCTCAGTGTATAAAGGATGAGTACACAGTCAGCAATGATGTGCCAGTCCCCCGCAAAGGCGTTCTCTGTCGGGTGCTAATCTTGTGATGCTCACGTGGAGTTGATGAGAATCTCACTAGAGCCAAGTCTACTGCTACATAGGCACTGCTCCAGTGCAGCAGTGTGGATGCCTCCTACATCGCTGGAGAGGCACTGTCTGTTGATGGAGTTACTCCATTTCTCCATGAAGAGGTAGCTGAACTGATGGAAAAATTCTTCCGTCAGCCCCTCCTTCAGGGGTTAGATCAACTTAACTACGGCGCTCGGAGCAAGGTAGCCGGGGCAAACTAATTCTTAAGTATAGATCAGGCTGAGGACAATGCTCAGGAATTAGACGACGCTCTTCATGCTCAAGGGGCATTAAAATTGGCTTAAAAATCTTGAGGTTTTTTTAAATGTAATGATTTATTTCCCTTCCGCTTCTGAGCTGTTAGGGGTCATGTTTGTAAACGTTTCTCCACAATCACAAGGGTTAGAAATGTACTTTGAAATAAATAAATGAAAGCCAAGACTCTCACCTGACTTCAGGAGCTGGGGCTTTAAGAAAAGCACCAAATATTGTCAGATCTGCAACACAATCACACAAGCTGGCCACTGTGCATCTGACAGATGCATCTGTGGGGACCAACTGGGACAGGCCAGAGCAGCCCCTAGGCTGCTGTAACCGATGCTGGGGGTGGAGCTGCACAAGGCAGACAATCAGTGAGGTGTTACCATGTCCCTAACATCCCGGTCCCTCCCTCTTGGCCCACTGTGCATCTCCCATGGGTATGAGGTGAGACAGAGCCCGCAGCTGTGTCACCGGTTCAGGAGATAGAGAATTACCACCAACGGTGATGGGAATGACTTGCAGGTTTAGGCAACATGGTCCATCCCCTTTGTGGTCAGCACAGGATTGTGCCACAGTATGTCAGTAAGTGGCTCATTCCAAAGGACGTCTATCCCTTTAAATGTGCTAACACTGTGCTCTTCTCCGGTGCCTCGCAGCCACATCTCAAAGGGCTTTACAAATGTTAATGACTCACTGTGAGGCGGGGAAGTGCCACCTCCACACACCGCCTCTCCCCCCCTCTGTGCAGGTGGAGAAGTGGGGGCAGAGGGAGGAGATGCGATACGCAGATCCCAGGGGAGTTTGCAGGGCCGGCATGTGGAGAAATTGCACCTTTCCCCTTGTTAACAGAGTGTGTTTGCTCTGGAGCCTCTGAGAGAAAAGACTTGGACCCAGCCAGCCATTATCCCAGAGCAGAGCCGCACTCCAGCCGTGAGGCCAGCCTTCCGGACAGGACAGGTTTGTGCTCTTCACCGGTCCCCACTGGCCACGGGGACCACTACCGTGTCCTCACCACTGACAGGGACAGGCATGGAAGGAGAACAGGGTCCCTAGAGTAGAGTATGAGCCACTGGGCAAGTACTGTGAGCGACACAGCCGAGGGACGCCGCCGAGGGAGCCAGGGCTCTGCTAGCCGTGAGAACTGCAATGGGCATTGGGAGATGCCTTGTGGGAGCCACTTCCCTGGCATCTCAGACCTTGCCTGGGGAGTGGGCGTGTGGCTGGGCAGGCTGGGCACTGACCACTACCCATGCATGCTCTTATGCAGAGAGCTTTGCCCATGGCCATACACTGTAGGCAGATCCCCTCTCCTCCCCACCAACCAAGGAGGGAGGACAAATGAGCCAGCCCCTCCCTGCCTGGGGAAGAGGGGGACTAGACCCTTCCCAGGGTGACAAAATAGGGAGAGGGAACCAGCCCGCGGTGATGTCCCTTGTCCTCCTGCAGGGCAGGAGGAGAGTCGCTGGGCGAGCCGTAGCCCTGAGTGCCCGGGGATGAAGAGACCGAGTGCAGGGAGGGGGCTGGCGTTTGCGCAGACCCAAGAAGCAGATTCATTTCTATTGTGTTACAACCCTACTGTTCTGTCCCCTGGGTTGTGAACGGGTGAAATGACCTCCCGTGGGGGCCGACCGCCAGCTTCCCCAGCACAGCACAGACCTCGGCGACCGGAGGTAGAGGCAGCTCCATGTGCTAGCAGCAGTGGTGGACTCTTAACGTCTAGTGAGCTCATTGCTAAGGAGGAATGTGACCCACCCGTGATGTGTTCCTGGAGCTGTATGAGTAAGTTCTGTTTTGCTGTTTTAGGGCTAGAGCCCTGACTGCCGAGAGGATGGCAGGGCTGGGCAGCCTCGTGTTCCTGCACAGAGCAGGAAGAGTTGCTGCAGCTGGACCGTGTTTGATTATTTGCAGTGGTGCCTTCTGTGCCTTGTAGCAGATCACAGACTCATTGCCGTGGCGCCGCCTGCTGGTCGTTCCGGGAATTAGCTCTTTAGCCTTGGAGCGCCCCCTGCTGGCCGGTGTCTCGCCTGCCTCAGGCCCCATGTCCCTCCTGGACCCTGGTGCCCTTTACCTTGGGATTCTGCCCACAGCAATACCCCTACACTCTGGGTCTCCCTTCCCCAGGGAACCCCCTTCCCCATGTCCACCTTGCCTCAGTGGCTACTGCCAGTCATCATGTAACCCCGTTTCTCTGGGGCAGACTGCAGTCTGTAATGGCCACTCATCGTTGGCAAGGGGCTTGGACGAGCTGCCTCTGCCTATCCCCGGGCTGCACCTCTGCAGCCCCAGTACCTCCTTAGGCCTTAACAAGGCCTCAGCCTGGGGGTTTGCCAGGCTGGAGCTCCCCAGCTCCTCTTGCCCTTCCCCAGCCCTGCTCTGCTTCCGGTACCCTGATCTCCCAGGCAGCCAGGTCCTTCCCATTCCAAAGCTAGAGAGAGACTATTTGCCTTATGGCCCAGCAGCTCATTTATAGGGCCCGGCCTGGCTCTGATTGGCTGCCTCCCAGCCTTTTCTTATTGGCTGTCAGCCCTGCCCTGTCCAAGGGCTGGCTTTTAACCCTTTCAGGGCCGGAGTGGGGTGACTGCCCTGCTATATGCCTGTTTTTTGGGGTTTTTTTAAAGCCCTGTGGAGACTCTGTGCTGTGTCTTGCACAGTGTCACCTCCCACAGCCCCTGGGAGCACTGTCTCTCCTTAGGAGCAGGGAAAAGCCGTCTTCCCTCTCCCGCCTGCCTCTTGCAGCTGAAGTCTTTATGATCTCATGAATGTAAATGAAAGATGAGGCGAAGCATTGACAGGGAACAGGTTTATCGCTTGTGTTTGGTCTCGTTAGGGTTAGCAATTAAACCGCCTTGGTGTGAAGGCAAACAAGGTCATGTGCTTGGGGCCAGGCTGACTCTGAGGCCCTGCTAATTATTATTCTCTCAGTAGCTAGAGGCCCCAGCTGAGACAAGGCACCGTTCACGCACCTAGTCCGGGACAGCCCCTGCCCCAGCGAGGTTACAATCTAAAGGAAGACAACGGAAGCATTGTCATTCCCATTTTACACACTGGGTCTGCGCTAAAGCACAGAGAAGCTAAGCCCAACGCCACACAGGGAGTCTATTGCAAAGGCAAACTGCACCCAGGTCTCCTGAGTCCCAGTGCAGGGCCTTACCCACAAGACTGACTTTTCTTCTCTGTTAGGCTCAGCTCACCCTGGAGTCCGGTCTCCACAGCCCGGGTTCAGATGGGGATTGTGAGGTAAGAGTTCAGGACTGGGGGTATTTTGTGGACTCTCCCATGACAGGAGCTCAGTGGGCCGTCTGTGTTTCCCTACAGGAGCTGTTACACAGCCACTGGCTGAGTCTCTGAGGTGCAGGGCAAGTCGCACGCTTTCCCCGCCATCCCCCTTTCTCCGCCCATTAGCCTGGGTTACATACAGTGCTCGAGTGCGGACATCCCAAGATGGATCAGTCCTAATGAGCCCAGCGCCCTCGTGTGGGCTGCTAAAGCTCCAGTTTTTCACAGCGCTTCAGTGTCCTATTAGAGAGAATTAGTGGATAATTGCACTAAACGATCCCCTCCCAGGTCTGGAAGCACAGAGGTAATAATTACTCATTTACTCGGCAGAGCGCTCTGGGTTATTAGTTTGTTTGTCAATTGGCACAGATATGGGAGCCCCTGGTGTGCAATAAGGCGTCAGGTGAGGCTAAGCAACTGGTATCCAGAGAAGGGCAGGGATGGGTAAGAAATCACGGCTGGACTATCTGATGGGGAATCATCAGTCAAAGGCTCAGTGGCCAGGTGGAAGAGTGGCTAGTGCAGCAGCTTTGTACCTCTGCAAAGCGGGCTTCAGAGCCTGCCTGAGCTCCCACAGTTTGGTGTCTTTCCTGCTGAAGCAGTGTTATGGGGCTCACCGAACTGTCACCCATCTGGGCCCATTTCTGTCTCTGCCAGTCTCTGCAGCAGAGACTCCACATTCTGCACTGGTAGCTGCTCCCTGTTGGGGTGGGCTGGCAGAGCTGTGCAGGGAGCCCAAGGCGTGAGAACTGCATGCTAGAATGGAGGGGTATCGGCAGAGCTGGATGTGCAGGAGAGCTTGCAGGAATAGCAGGAGAGTGCCGGGGCTTGGGAGACAGGTACGTTGACTCTTCCGTAAAGCCAATGAAAACTGGTGCTTAGGACAAAGACAGCAGCCACAAGCCAACAGCTTCCTGAAACTTCAGCAGTTACTTCACTAGGGTGCTAAAGACAGCAGCTGTGTGATGGTTTTATTTTTGCTTGACAGAAGCTGTGACTGGAAGGGCAGATGAGGATAATGGGCAGGCTTGGCTTTGACTGAGATGGAACCCAGCCCTGAGGTGTGGCTGCGGCCTTCTCCCTTTTCTCCTCAGGGTTATAGGTCCTAGGTTCACCTACAAGGGCACCTGGTGCCTCCACCCAAGGAAACCCCTCCCAGTGCAGAGAGCACAGAGGGCTTGTCCCTCGGGAAAATATTTAATACAAATCTCTTAGAAAGGAGTGTCTGTCAGAGCACAAAAAATAAAATAGTGACCACAGTCCCCTGAGGAATAAAACAGTAAGTGGGGCTTTATTAGGCCAGGGGGAGTCAGGATAGGGGTCAAGGGGAAAAGGGATCAGGATGATAAAAGACAAAAAGCTCCAGTGCCTCCTACCCACATCTCGAAGGGCTTTACAGATATGAACGACTCGCGTTGCCCCTGTGAGGTGGGGCAGGATCGTCACCACCGTTGCTCGGCGCGGGAGAAGGGGACAGTCGGATCATATTTAAAGGGATGCGGAGTTAGGCTGGGCCCTTGCTAGCCTGACTGTGCCTCTCCGCAGTCTCCTGGGTTTCTGGCCTCTGCTGGGATGACCCTGTTCAGTGTCCTAGAAATCTCCGAAGGACCCTTGGGTAGGAAGGTGGAGGGGAGAAGGGGCCTGCCTGGCTGTGACACTTCTCTCCCAGCCACCCAGTCTCCAAACAGCCAAAAGTGAAAGTAAAACCAAACCCTTTGTCTCGGAGTTCTGGTTTACGGCGGGTTCAGGTAGTGCTGTTAGCCCATTCGATCTCTGCCCTGGACCCTTGGTAATCTGGGAAACTGAGGCCTGAAGTTCTGCCACTATTGCTGTTGCAGTCCAGGGGCAAGTCCCTTGGCGACTCAGGGCAAGTCTACACTACCAAATTAAGTGGACTTAAGTCGACATACAGCCAGCGTGGTAATTAAAGCGGTATTTCATGTCCACACTATGCTCCTTCTGTCCGTGGTGCATGTCTTCACTAGAAATGTTTCCACTGACTTAACTGTGTGGAGCACTGACAACTGCAGCACCCCCCTGTCTGCCCCCCCGGCCCTGAGGCTGACAGCCCAAGCTGTCAGCTCCATGTGGGGCTCACAGCTGGAGCTCCCTGATCCAGCTGTGAGCAATGTAAGTAACATAGTGTCTACACGGACACTGTGTCACCCTAACTACATCGACCTAAGCACTACGCCTCTCACGGAGGTGGAGTTATTAAGTCGGTGTAGTGGGTGAGTTACATCAGTGGGAGCTACATTTTAGTGTAGATGCTTACAGAGCTAGGCCCACATACACTGCTTTGTATCGACCTAACTCTGTAGTGTGGAGCTGGCCTCAGTGTGGTACTTCAGGAGGAGCATCTCCAGAGACAAACTTCTCACCCCCACAACAGAGCATGTGGGGCTGCCCTTGTGCCGACAGACCTGCTGCAGCACCCATACACCAGAGCATTGCCCAGGATACGGGGACTCTGCCCGGATGGCACTGGTGAATCAGAGCCCTGCAGTGAACCTGCAGGTAACAGGGTTTCATACTAGGTACATGTATCAAAAAGTATAACTGCAGAGGAAGGTGCAAAGTTAGAAACTAATGGGAACATATTAAGAAATATGCCACATAGTTAACCTTCCAGTTACATGACTTTAGCATCTAGAACAGAACCAGGCTGTAATTACCTTGTACCAGCTGTGTAACAGTAGTGTAATTACAGACCGTGTTTTATCAAAAACAACCCTTTATATGATACACTTGCAACCTGAGCTTACATTGTGTCCAGACACGGTGGCCGGATGGGGGATGCTCTCAGTTCCTGCCTGGATAGAGGGGTGTGGAGGCATGTCGAAGGAGTGGTGGCCAATGGTCTATTTGTGTTCACGCCGTGCTTCAGGGATCAGGAGTCTGATGAGCAGGGGAAAGACTTGTTCCACTTGCTTTTGAGAAAGGCTTATTACCCAGACTCCAATGTAATGGGACATTACGTGGGGCCAGGATTCCCAGCAGCATGTGGGACTGTGTGGTTGGCTGAGGTAGGGGAGTTGAGACATTGGCCGAGGTTCACCAGCGAATCACAAGCTGAGACCCTCAATCCCCTCTTTGTGCATCATCCTTATGCTGCTGATGTTTGCAGCACGAAATCAGACAGCTGGGATTCTCCGTGCTAACTGGATACCGCAGGTGTAGTGGGGCTCCCCTTGCTGACGGGTGCCAAGCGCCCACCCCACGCCTTGGGGGGCAGACCCCTCTGACAGCCTCTGGGGAGTCAGGACATCACCCAGGAATCACTCCAACACTGTTAATGCTTGGCCAGCAGACAGCTGCTGCATCAGCTCCCTTCCTCATCAATCAGGCCCTCCTTCCCTCTGGGCTCTGGCTGATCCTCATGGGCGGCATGGTACAGGCTCACAGGAGTTACACGCTTGGGCTGCTCCCTGTGCCTGTCCCCCAGCTAGGACACTGCTCTTGCTCGCCAGTCGCCTGCGCAGCCTTTTCTCAAAACCATCCATCCATCCTGCAATGGGAGGAGAACCGGCAGCAGGAGGTGACTGCCAGCTCCCTAGGCAACAAGGGCTCTGTGGGTGTGGAGAGACCAGCTCTCCCTTTGTGCTCGTCCCCCAGCCAGACAGGGCTCCTGGGGCAGCGCACTGCTGCTGTGCTGGGGAGTGGAGGCTCTGGGGAGTCTGTGGGGTCTACATTAAGAGGGGCTGGCTGGGTCTCTGTGGCCAGTGAGTGATTATTATGAAAGAAGGTTTGCCCTGCTCAGTCATGCAGCGAGGACTGTTTCAAAGACAGTTACTGTGGTGGTTATAGAGCTGGAGAGATACCTGCGGTGAGACAGGACAGCAGCGTGTACCAAGCAGGGGCACCCCCGACCTACAGGGTCCTATGGGACAGCCAGCTTTTCACAATTAGAGCTTAAATGCTTGCCTGGCTGTGTGGCAGCTGAGTGCACGCGGGTCATGTTTACTGGATAAAAGGGATTCAAGAGTTGATTTACTTCTTTGCTTTGCATATGTTGTCAACGTTTTGTTTTATTTATTTGATGATTTAGTTGGTGTTGGTCCTGCGTTGAGCAGGGAGTTGGACTAGATGACCTCCTGAGGTCCCTTCCAACCCTGGGATTCTATGATTCTATGATACAATTGGAGAAAGATGCTGGTCGGGAATGAAGTGTTTTGGTACTGGAGTGAATCAAAGCAGTTGCACAAGCTATGCCAGCCATGCACTGGCAGAGCTGCATGTGGGAAACCTTGGTCTCCTATTAGTCAAATGAATTCTTGACTCAAAACAAATAAATAAACAGAGCCACAAGAATGCCAAAGCGTGTTCCAAATCTGTTCGAAAATGTGGGCCTATACTAGTGCCCCACTACAAAACCCAGCTCGGTAAGATCCAGGCACATGGTGGTTAAACCTCTTCGGATTGCGGAACCTTCTCATATTTGTCCTGTTCCTCAAAAATGCCTCGTAAGTAGTCAAATACTGACAACGAGGCGCAGGAGGGTGAGTGCAGGGCTGTGTTTGCTAGTGCAGAGAGGTGAGAGCTCTGGGAAGAGCAAGTGAGAATGAGACATTCCTCTCAGGAAGTGTGTGTGTGTTGGGGGGGAGACAGGGTGGGAAAGAATTAACAGATTGGATATGTGGAACGGGAGGATGGGATGAATTACACACACACACACACACAAATCCCTGCCAAAGAGGATGAGTGAATTATCAGAAGCAAGGCAGCAAATGGCAGAGAGCCGCACAAGTATCCAGCAGTTTGTTCCTTTCCCCTTCTACCCACATGTTAAGGGGATCAGTGTGACATTGGACTTTTCAGTTGGTGGCTCAGAAACGTTAGACGATTCTCTTGCAGTCTAGGGCATTTGCCTAAGTCAGAAATCAGATTGAGTAGGGCAGAAGATGAGGGAGTGCAGAGTGTACAGATTACATCCCAAATGGTTATTAAAAGGGTTAGAAGCTCTTAAAGTTGATAAGCCAGGAGGCGCAGACGACGGAGATCCCCGACTACTAAATGAAAGAAGGATAGGAATTGGATAATCTGTGCCAGATGCTTGTATTTTTTACAACCTCGCTCACTTCAGAAGAAATCCCTCCAGCCTGGAAGATGGCCAACTCGTATTGCTAAAGGGAACAGCTGGAGATGTCCCACCAGGACACCAACCCGGGGGCTTCCCAGGTTTTCTTATCACTGTAATGAAGCAATCCAGAACTAAGCAGGGAGATGGGGTGGCAATTCATGGTGGTTTGAGGAAGGAAAGGCCCAGAACATCAACTGAAATTCCTGCCACAAATATTGCATACTTTCTTCTCAGGAGCACTTCAGAGCATTGACCAGCTGAACACTAGCATCTGAGATGTAGACACTGGAATCAGGGGACACACTGAGAGCCTCTGCAGAGCTTGCAAGAAGAAGCCACCATGAATGATCCTTTGGGGTAGAAGGAAAAGCTGTGGCATATTCATTTTATTTGTATAAACTCATCACATATTCTAGGGGATCCGGGTTTGTTTTAAACAGACAGCCACTCGACAAGCGTACACTAAACTATGGGCTCAACCACTAGCTCCAGCAAAGACCTCGTCATGCCCCACTAGCACCTCTGTGACCAAAAGCCTGAGCACAGAGATAGGACCTTGGCCACACAGTGTCAGTCACCGCACTCTGAGAGCGCAACCTGGATGTGAGTTCTAGAGCAGAGGACCCTGCCCCAAAAATGCACGGAGCCCTGCACTCAGATGTTCAAACTGGGGCAGTGAGAGAGACCCATCGGCTGATCCCTTGTTACGAGGGTGCCGGAGGGTAGAGAAGGGATTTCGGAGGTAGCCAGAACCAGGTCCCCAATGGTTTAATGGACCAGTGTCAGCATCTGGAATGTCTTGAATCCTTCAGGGCTGAGCCCGAGTTCTTTAAATGCATTGGCTAAGTAGTTTCTGTCCACAAATTTTAGCTTGCAGACTATCCCCTTTGTTAACGGGGTGTGTGACTGGGTGCCTGAGTCAGATGGGACTATTTTTGATTCCTGACTGGCTGGAGTGAAACTTCTTAAACAGGAAAACAGAGCACAGCAGTCGGTGACTGATGAGTAGCAAATAATGAATAACAAACAACAAATACTCGTTCTGGCACACAAGACTCCTGTTCACAGCTGAACCAAGGCAAACAGCCACTCACTGAACATCTGTGTGGACACAAACCTGGTGCATAAATATCAGCAAGTAGTGACTCCTGAGGAGTATGAAGATGGCTGGGCTGAGGAGGTTCCCAAACACTGCACTGGCAGGATCCCTCCAGCTCTAGTCAGACCAGGACAAAGGCTTAATCCTCCCCTTCACCCTGTCCCTGGTCCCCTCCCCAAGCAAGACCTAGGATGGACCCACTGGTACGTGTCATGTAGGAAACCACCTGGGAACGGCCATTGCTCATGGGGGCCAGGATCCCCCGAGCCATCCCGGCAGAACTGTCCTCCATATGGACAGTGGATTTACTCCATTAGCCATGGAGACTCCATCCCCACACCCTGGCTAAAATTCAGTCTGCTGGGCTGGGACTCCCACGGTGCCATGGGGCAGTTTGCATGCCCCAGCTATCCCAGATGACCCTCCCTCACCCCAGCAATGCCATTCCTGGAGCACGGCACCACCCCATGCTCAATCAGAGCCAGTGACACAGCTACTCCACCTCACCCCAGCTTTCTCTTGGCTTCTGCTTCACCTGCTCTGTTTGAAGAAAGCTCAGCTGACAAAGGGGCCTCTTCCCCATCCAGCCAGGCCTTGGGTATGCAAACAGGGCCAGGGGCCTCCTCCTTGGGCAGGTGGTGACGGGATCCCCGGGGTGCAGCCTGGGATTGTGGGACTGCTGTGCCCCCTGAACTCTCTCGAGCCTCAGCTGTCTCTCACAACGCTTTGCTAGTGACCAGCAGCAAACCCCTCCAGGTGCTGTGATCACTCAGCACAGGAGATGTTCAAGTTCAGGATCCTGACACAAGGAAGAAAGGAGAGCAGCAGACTACGGACCCTGGACTTCAGAAAAGCAGACTTTGACTCCCTCAGGGAACTGATGGGCAGGATCCCCTGGGAGAATAACATGAAGGGCAAAGGGGTCCAGGAGAGCTGGCTGTATTTTAAATAATCCTTATTGAGGTTGCAGGAAAAAAACCATCCCAATGTGTAGAAAGAACAGTAAATATGGCAGGCGACCAGCTTGGCTTAACAGTGAAATCCTTGCTGATCTTAAACGCAAAAAAGAAGCTTACAAGAAGTGGAAGATTGGACAAATGACCAGGGAGGAGTATAAAAATATTGCTCAGGCGTGCAGGAGTGAAATCAGGAAGGCCAAATCACACTTGGAGTTGCAGCTAGCAAGAGATGTTAAGAGGAACAAGAAGGGTTTCTTCAGGTATGTTAGCAACAAGAAGAAAGTCAAGGAAAGTGTGGGCCCCTTACTGAATGAGGGAGGCAACCTAGTGACAGAGGATGTGGAAACAGCTAATGTACTCAATGATTTTTTTGCCTCTGTCTTCACAAACAAGGTCAGCTCCCAGACTGCTGCACTGGGCAGCACAGTATGGGGAGGAGCTGACCAGCCCTCTGTGGAGAAAGAAGTGGTTCGGGACTATTTAGAAAAACTGGACGAGCACAAGTCCATGGGGCCGGATGCGCTGCATCCGAGGGTGCTAAAGGAGTTGGTGGATGTGATTGCAGAGCCACTGGCCATTATCTTTGAAAACTCATGGCGATTGGGGGAGGTCCCAGATGACTGGAAAAAGGCTAATGTAGGGCCCATCTTTAAAAAAGGGAAGAAAGAGGATCCGGGGAACTACAGGCCAGTCAGCCTCACCTCAGTCCCTGGAAAAATCATGCAGCAGGTCCTCAAGGAATCAATTCTGAAGCACTTAGAGGAGAGGAAAGTGATCAGGAACAATCAGCATGGATTCACCAAGGGCAAGTCATGCCTGACTAACCTAACTGCCTTCTATGAGGAGATAACTGACTCTGTGGATGAGGGGAAAGCAGTGGATGTGTTATTCCTCGACTTTAGCAAAGCTTTTGATACAGTCTCCCACAGTATTCTTGCCAGCAAGTTAAAGAAGTATGGGCTGGATGAATGGACTGTAAGGTGGATAGAAAGCTGGCTAGATCATCGGGCTTAACGGGTAGTGATCAACGGCTCCATATCTAGTTGGCAGCCAATTTCAAGTGGAGTGCCCCAGGGATTGGTCCTAGGGCCGGTTTTGTTTGATATCTTCATTAATGATCTGGAGGATGGCGTGGACTGCACTCTCAGCAAGTTTGCAGATGACACTAAATTGGGAGGAGTGGTAGATATGCTGAAGGGTAGGGATAGGATCCAGAGGGACCTAGACAAATTAGAGGATTGAGTCAAAAGAAACCTGATGAGGTTCAACAAGGACAAGTGCAGAGTCCTGCACTTAGGACGGAAGAATCCCGTGCACTGTTACAGACTAGGGACTGAATGGCTAGGAAGCAGTTCTGCGGAAAAGGACCTAGGGGTTACAGTGGATGAGAAGCTGGATATGAGTCAACAGTGTGCCCTTGTTGCCAAGAAGGCTAATGGCATTTTGGGCTGTATAAGTAGGGGCATTGCCAGCAGATCGAGGGACGTGATCATTCCCCTCTATTCGACATTGGTGAGGCCTCATCTGGAGTACTGTGTCCAGTTTTGGGCCCCACACTACAAGAAGGATGTGGAAAAATTGGAAAGAGTCCAGCGGAGGGCAACAAAAATGATTAGGGGGCTGGAGCACAGGACTTATGAGGAGAGGCTGAGGGAACTGGGATTGTTTAGTCTGCAGAAGAGAAGAATGAGGGAGGATTTGATAGCTGCTTTCAACTACCTGAGGATGGATCTAGACTGTTCTCAGTGGTACCTGATGACAGAACAAGGAGTAATGGTCTCAAGTTGCAGTTGGGGAGGTTTAGGTTGGATATTAGGAAAAACTTTTTCACTAGGAGGGTGGTGAAGCACTGGAATGGGTTCCCTAGGGAGGTGGTGGAATCTCCTTCCTTGGAGGTTTTTAAGGTCAGGCTTGACAAAGCCCTTGCTGGGATGATTTAGTTGGGAATTGGTCCTGCTTTGAGCAGGGGGTTGGACTAGATACCTCCTGAGGTCCCTTCCAACCCTGATATGCTATGATTCTATGAACAGCATGTGGAGCCCCACACCCAGCTAGATTGCATGAATGCTCCCAGAGCCACGCATGAATCACACAGAGAAAAGCACCAGCTGAATCCCCCCAGCTCCCAACACTGCACCTCAGGAATATACCGCCTTGCACTGCTCAAGATGAGCAATGCAGATTTATTAATTGGTTCACCACTTCATCAATGGAAAGTGGTGTGACAGACCCAGACCAGTGGGGTACAGGAGTCAGGTAGAGGGCAAATATACTGGTCACTGGATGAGTAGTTTTCTGTTCCCTGAGTGACCAGAGCAGGGGCTGCACTAGAGTAATCAGGAACTTGCTAGAACCAGTTAAGGCAGGCAGGCTAATTAGGACACCTGGAGCCAATTAAGAAGAAGCTGCTAGAATCAATTAAGACAGGCTAATCAGGGCACCTGGGTTTTAAAAGGAGCTCACTTCAGTTTGTGGTGTGAGTGTGAGGAGCTGGGAGCAAGAGGCGCAAGGAGCTGAGAGTGAGAGGGTGTGCTGCTGGAGGACTGAGGAGCACAAGCATTATCAGACACCAGGAGGAAGGTCCTGTGGTGAGAATAAGGAAGGTGTTTGGAGGAGGCCATGGGGAAGTAGCCCAGGGAGTTGTAGCTGTCATGCAGTTGTTACAGGAGGCACTATAGACAGCTGCAGTCCACAGGGCCCTGGGCTGGAACCCGGAGTAGAAGGGGGGCCTGGGTTCCCCACAAACCTCCCAATTGACCTGGACTGTGGGTTCTTCCAGAGGGGAAGGTCTCTGGGCTGTTCCCCAACCCACATGGTGAATCTCTGAGGCAAGAAAATCTGCCAATAAGCGCAGGACCCACCAAGATAGAGGAGGAGCTTTGTCACAGTGGATATACACCGGCTTTTGCAAAACCTGAGCAGATTTGCTCCACATTTCATACAAACTCACTGGTCAAGATAAACAGTCAAACAAATGTACTGACTACATAAGAGAGATTCTAAGTGATAGGCAAAAAGTCAGAGTTACTTACCAAAAGAAATAAAATATAAGCACGCAGTCTAAACTCTCAACCCTATTAGACTGGGCAACATCTAGATTAAGCAGTTTTTCTCACCCCAGTGGATATTGAAATCTGGGCCGGTCCCCTCAGTGGCAGTCTTCAGAGTGTCCTTGTTGCTTGCAGTGTAGGTGGGGGAAGGAGAAAGGCCAAACATGTGGCCACTGTGTCTGTTTTATACCCTCAGTCCAGGTGCTTGGGAAACACATATCCAGGCATGTCTGGGTGGACATTGCTGAATCTCCAGGCAAGGTTGAACAATTCCGCTGGTGTGGCCTCATGCAGGTGAGTCATTGCATTGTAGCTCCCTTGCTGGACAATGGTGGTTGATGGGTTGATTGACACCCCGCCCGAGTGTTGGTTACTTTCCTTGCTGTTGCCTCTGGGGAGCTAATATCTGGCTGATTCCCCAATTTACAGCATGTTTAATGACAACACTACAACAGAATTCTCAGAACTCCATATGCATTAATGATCTACATATATGGATAGAGAAATGACTTTCAGCAGATCATAACCTGACAAGGCATAGTTTATATGCAAGATCACAACCAGATACAAATGAGGAATAAGGGGAGTCACAGAGTGTTCCCCCAGGGTACAGACTATCACACAGGTTATGCATGGGGATGACATCATTAGCCACTGACCTTGCATTAAACACCATCAAGTAGAGAGCCGAGTCTCTGTCAAGCGCTGGGAATCATTTCCCCTTTGCTCCTCTGTATTCCCAGTGTCCATCAACGGAATGGGCGCAGCTGCCTCCCAGAGCAAAGGCCTCCAAAGCAGGGTGTGAAGGCCACTGCAAACCCTAAAGGAAGCCCTCTCTGCTGGGCCATTCCCTTACCTCTGCCTCCCAGATTCTCCACCCCACTCTCTTTCCCACAAAACTCACGCCCACCCTCTGTCCACCTCCCGACCACCCTGCAAGGGACAGCGTCCCACCCAATTCCTCCTTCAGTCCTGAACAGTACTCGGAACGGGGAATGAAGTGATTAACATTAGCCGCATCCTGCTCAGGCAGAAGGAGGCGTTTATAGGTCAGCCCCACAGGAAGTGTTTGGCAAAGCTGGGAATAGATCTCCTGAGTCCCAGCCCTTAGTCACAAGACCATCCTTCCTCTTTTATGCCTGGATTCAGGGAAGCATTTCTACCCAGATAGCCTGGGCTCAAATGTTCTCCTGAAGTGGGGCCTGCAACCGTCCTTCCCCATCACTTGCATTCTGCATGAGAATCGACTGCTTCTCTGTGAAGAAAATTTCTGCGTAGGGCATGAAGTGTGGAAAGCAAATCCCTCATCAGATGGTTGTCAGATGCCTCTTAGAGGCATAGAGACACCAGAGAAGGATACTGAGATGGGTTCCCCCCAGGGTACTACCTGGAACTGGGGTACCACTGAGCCCCCTGACCCACCACTGTACTGCTGTGACAAGCTACAAAGCCCTCTAGCCTGTAATCTGAAATGGTTTTTAAACCATTTCCTTGAGTTTACCATAACCTGCAGCATCTCTAATTGGGTTCTTATTGAATATATCCAGAGCTCTCCCAGATAACTTTGCAACCAAAGTGGGCATCTTTTGGCCTTCAGGAAGCTCATGGAATATTCAGCAATGTCCCCTGTCTCGCTGTATGCAGGACACACCGGCTCCCATTTGTGGAGTTTTGGAGAGATTGGGACTCCCTGGTATGTGGGGGTTCTGGTTCCGCCTCTCTATCCAGTCCAGTTCATGCTTCCTCTCTCTTTCCTTCTCCTCCATGGCTAGTTTCTGGGCTTCAATTTCTTTGTCAGCCTCTATCTGTTTCAGTTCCAAGGCTCTCTGCTGTGCAGCTTTTTCAGCTTCAATCTGCAGTTGTTTTAATTCCATACATCTTTTATGTTCCTTCTCCTGCTCTTCTTCCTGCAATCTGCAGAGCTCCAGCTTCTTACTGGTTTCACTTTCACTCATTTTCCTGCTTTTCTGTCCCTACTTCCCTTTCCCAAAATAAGCAAAATGAAAATAGCAAAGTGGGAACCGCTTTGAGTGATCTCTAGCCACTACACTTAAATCTCACTTCAAATCATCACCAGTGTATGAAGTGCCAATCTCAGAGCAACAAGCTGTGCATATGTCTCTGCTCGCTGTGCCACTGTGATGGGTTCCCCTCGGGGTACCACTTGGAACTGGGGTACCACTATGCCCCCCTGACCCACCAGCCTGGCCTCCCTCTCACACTGTATTGCCGTGACAAGCTACACAGCCCTCCAGCCTGCACTTTCACCAGCATACATACAGGTAGGGGCACACCCAGATGCAGTTACAAGCAGGCTCTTTAACCAGCCCTTGCATGGGAAGGGTACTCCTAGCTCCTCAGGCATGCACCCCCTCTGGAGTATAAACCCAGAATTAGACCGTCTTGCACTGCACAGGAAACGTACAGCGCAAGCTCATAAAGTTTGCCCCCTCCCTCAATATGGGGAGAAATATACAACAGCCTTTTACCCCTGACTTATGATTCCCACACACTGGTTTTAGATAAAGCAAAAACAAGTTTATTAACTACAAAAGATAGATTTTAAGTGATTATAAGTGATAGGAAACAGATCAAAGCAGATTACCTACAAGTAAACAAACACAAACAAAGCTTAATATACTAAATAGATTGGATATGAATCACCCTAAGGGATGCTACAAACAGGCTGCAGATTCTTAAGGGGCAAGCTGCACTGGCTTACAGATTGGAATCCCCAGGTGTTCCAGTCACAGGCGAAAAATCCCTTTAGCCTGGGTCCAGCACTTCCCCCAGTTCAGCCTTTATTCCTCAAGTGTTTCCAGGAGTCTTCTTGTCTGGGAAGCCTTATATAGCTTTTGCACATGGCGGGGACCCTTTGTTCCCAAAGCTTAGTTCCCAGACCGGTCTGTGGAAAACCAAGGACATCCCAAGATACCGTCTAGAGACATGTGGCCTCATCACATGTCCTTGTAGAGTCATAGCAGCCATTGCTCACAGGCTGTATAGGAAGGCTCATCAGGTGGGAGATGAGCTTCTCCTAATCCAGGGGTGGCCAACCTGAGCCTGAGAAGGAGCCAGAATTTACCAATGTACATTGCCAAAGAGCCACAGTAATACGCCAGCAGCCCCCCCATCAGCTCCCCCATCCTGCTCCCAGCGCCTCCTGCCCACTGGCAGCTCTGCTGATCAGCGCCTCCTGGTCCCTCCCCACACCTCCCAATCACCTATTTCATGGTGTGCAGGAGGCTCTGGGCGGGAGGGGGAGGAGCGAGGGCACAGCAGGCTCGGGGAGAGGGTGGGCAGGGGTGGAGTAGGGGCAGGGCCTGTGGCAGAGCCAGTGAGCACCCCCCAGCACATTGGAAAGTTGGCGCCCATAGCTCCAGCCCCGGAGTTGGTGCCTGTACAAGGAGCCGCATATTAACTTCTGAAGAGCCGCATGTGGCTCCGGAGCCACAGGTTGGCCACCCCTGTCCTAAGACCTATTGTTTTTTTTCCTAATGGCCCATTGCCCCAAATAGGCCCTTCCCCACCCACTATCTAGACTGAAAACTTCTTGTCTGGTGGGCGTTACCCAGGTGTAACTACATTTGAAATACAGATACATAGTCAATATTCTGTGTCCAGTTTTGGTCCCCACACTACAAGAAGGATGTGGAAAAATTGGAAAGAGTCCAGCGGAGGGCAACAAAAATGATTAGGGGGCTGGAGCACATGACTTATGAGGAGAGGCTGAGGGAACTGGGATTGTTTAGTCTCCAGAAGAGAAGAATGAGGGGGGATTTGATAGCAGCCTTCAACTACCTGAAGGGGGGTTCCAAAGAGGATGGAGCTCGGCTGTTCTCAGTGGTGGCAGATGACAGAACAAGGAGCAATGGTCTCAAGTTGCAGTGGGGGAGGTCCAGGTTGGATATCAGGAAAAACTATTTCACTAGGAGGGTGGTGAAACACTGGAATGCGTTACCTAGGGAGGTGGTGGAGTCTCCTTCCTTGGAGGTTTTTAAGGCCCGGCTTGACAAAGCCCTGGCTGGGATGATTTAGCTGGGAATTGGTCCTGCTTTGAGCAGGGGGTTGGACTAGATGACCTCTTGAGGTAACTTCCAACTCTGATATTCTATGATTCATAACTTCAGATACAAAAATGATACATGCAAACAAACAGGATAATCATATTCAGCAAATCGGAACCTTTTCCGTGCCATCTCACATGACTTATCTTACATACAATACATTATCATTATGTCATAATCCTATCATAACAATATCACTGTGAAGAATATGGGGTGCAGTGTCACAGATAGATTTTAAAAGCCGCATTTCTAAATATATTTGCATCTCTGCAGTGCCTCCCATACTAGGATCTGAAAGCGCTTTCCAAAGGGTAATGAATTAAGCCTCATGACCCCACGAGACAAGAATTATTATCCTTGTTTTACAGATGGGGAAATTCAGACAGAGAGGTTAAGTGGCTTAATTTATCTTTAGAATTCTATAATCCACGTGACCTCACTGTAACATAACTCCATGCAAACGAGAACTCCATAAACAGAATACAAAAGAGAAAATGAACAAAGATTACCAGCAAATAAAAAGAACTCAGACATGTAAGTGTATGATAGTTATTTCCTCTCATCGTGATGCCATGTGTCACGCTGTCTGAAGGGGCTCACGGTCATGAGCACCAACCTTAGGCAGACTGTCAAAAACCTTCGACCACCACCCCAAACTGTCTGTCTGCTCTATACTAAGATTTCACCAACCCAGTAACAAGTGTGACCTCCCAAAGCACTGTAACAGCCTTACCTTGGAGTCATAGACAGTCCAGGCTCTCTTGCCACCCGGGCAAGCTGGACTGAGTGATAGATGGTCACGTTACACCAAAATTCACCACAATATTCAGGTATCAGGGGGTAGCCGTGTTAGTCTGTATCCACAAAAACTGCAAGGAGTCTGGTGGCACCTTAAAGACTAACAGATTTATTTGGTTTCAGAGTAGCAGCCGTGTTAGTCTGTACCGAACGCCGGGTTAAGGCGCCCGATGCCGACGCTCATCAGACCCCAGAAAAGGTGTTGGTTGATATAGACAGCAGGACGGTGGCCATGGAAGTTGGAATCCGCTAAGGAGTGTGTAACAACTCACCTGCCGAATCAACTAGCCCTGAAAATGGATGGCGCTGGAGCGTCGGGCCCATACCCGGCCGTCGCCGGCAATGAGAGCCGCGGGGGCTACGCCGCGACGAGTAGGAGGGCCGCTGCGGTGCGCCTTGAAGCCTAGGGCGCGGGCCCGGGTGGAGCCGCCGCAGGTGCAGATCTTGGTGGTAGTAGCAAATATTCAAACGAGAACTTTGAAGACCGACTGTTCTTCTTTTTGCAGATTTATTTGGGCATAAGCTTTCATGGGTTATCCTAGCCCCAAAGGACCAGTCACTTTCCCCAGGTCATTTGTATTCAGATCTCAAACCAAAGATAATGCCTGTAGCCAATCCTGTAATAAACGAACGAAAGCTTTATTAACTTAGAAGAGGAATGATGTCCAGCTCTGCATTTGTCAGGGTTCAGTGAGTGTTCGGGCCTTGGCATGAGCTGGAACCTGATCTGCCAATGTCACACCACGTTTCAGCCCAGGAACTGTGTTTGGATTCTCTTGACTAAGTATTCATTTTGTGGTGTGTGATAGCTAGCTTTGGTCACATGGTATTGTTTCTATTCCCTTTTAAAACAGAAGAATATTTAATGACAAATAACAGATCACAAACAATGTACTTTCTGGTATGAATTTTCATTCATTGTTGTGGTTTGGTATTTGTACTACGGTAATACCCAGAAGCTCAGCTCAGGGTCAGAGCTTCTTTGTGGCAGACGCTGTACAAACAGAGTTCCTGCCCACATGAGCTCACTCTCCAAGGTCCTCTTACTGCAAACACTTTTGCACACTCTTAACTCTAGGTGTGTAAGTGACACCACTCTTGTGTGGGACTGTGTAACAGCTAGCCAGCTGGTGTGCTGAGTCCACTGTCTCACTCACCAGGATTGTCTTACTGTTTCCCTGCTCTCCCCCGACTGTCTGTCTGTATCCACCTGTGGCCTCTTGTCTTAGCTTTGGAGTGTGAACTTCCTGGGGCAGGGACCACACAATGAGGTCCTGGTTTATGACTGGAGCTTCTAGGCACTAAAATCATAATAGGCCATGAGCTCTTGGACCACACTGGCCAGCGTGGGAGTCTTTGATTAATCTATCCCACAAAAGAGTTACATCCCACTGAATGACTTCCCTTGGCTTGGTCTCACCTTGAGAGAGGCCATGCTGCCCTTGGCACCCTCAGGTGTATTGGAGGGGGAAGGGGGCATGGTGAGGGGTTGACGGAGGGGGAAGAAAGGTGCATGGAGGGGGCAGGGGGCTGTGGCCAGAGCCATATGCCTCCGGAGGCATTCTGGGGTGCCCATGCCAGAGGGCTAGAGCTCTGCCTCCCTTGCAGAAGGTGCTGTGTGATCCCTGCTCCATGAATTACCAGCTCCACAGGCCATGGCGCTGCCCCCTGCCACTCTGCTCTCCCCCCGGAGGGGCACAAGGAGGGAGCAGAGCCCAGGCTCCCCTACACTGTGCTGGCCAGTCCCTGGGCAGGAGTGTAGGGGACAGAATGGGGCCCCACCCGCATGTGCGCTCAGCACTCTCCCGTGTCTGAACCCCTCACAAAGCCATGCCAAAGGACCAGCCAGGCTGACTCCTCCCCGCCCCCCCATGCCCACGTATAACCGCCCCGCTAGCCTCATGCCTGGCTCGCCAGCCAGCATCACAGCCATTTGTTCCTGAGCCCAGCCTGAGAAAATTAATACGATAATCCATCATGTAAAACGTTGTCAAAACAAGCCATCTGAAAGTCCGGATTTATGAAATCTTTTGGTTCTCCTCTCTTTCGACCAATAGTTATTTCATTAGAAAAGTAATCAGATTTGTCTGACATGAGTTACCTCTAGCAAATCGAGCCTGACTCACACCTATTAAAATATACTTTTCCAAATGTATCCTCAAGCTACCCAGCCACACTTTCCGTCAGATAGATGTTAGGCAGCAGGTGTAATTCTCAGCCTTTCCTGGAAACCTATTAAGTACTGGAACAACATTTGATGATTGCAAGTCACCTCCTATTTCTCCAGGATCACGTAGTTCCAAAGAAAAGATTTGTTAATGGTCCATCTATTTGGTTCCTAATGTCCGTATCCCCCAGAGATGGGACCCACCAATAACTGATGCTTTTTCTCCTTTTCCTCTCTTAGCATTATTTCAGTCAAGATCTTTTTTATTCATAGGAACAAGTAAATCCTCAGTGCTTAATATTCTTCTTATCAAATCCAGATGTGAAAAAAGACTCCAACTCCTCACCCTTTTCTTTTGCAGTAACCAATAATTCTGCACGTTCCCAACTCATAATGGCTCCGGTGCTGGTTCTCTCATTGTTAAGCCTTCTAGGATATTACTGTGATTTCATTGTCTGGGTTGCAGTGGTTATTAGAGGTCACAGCCAGGATTGGAGCCCCATGATGCTGAGTGCTGAACAAACACATCATCTGAGACAGTCCCCAAAGAACTCGCCCGGGCAATCTGCGATGAAATGCAATGAGGAGCATACAAAGGAGAGGAGGGCGGGTGGCAGAAGTTATTAATCATAACATCCCATAGTGCAAAGGGAGCTGTTGCATGACGTGGGGCTTCCAGAAGGTTCCAAATCATCTTCAATGTTCTTTAATAAAGACAATGAGCTGTGTCAGACTGGTGCCCGATGAAACCATCCTAGGGAGAGAATTCTCACCGAACTTGTGGAGAGATTTGAAGGAGAGGCTGGTGGCCATACGAAGTGGGGGGAGCTGGCAAACAGGCAGCCAGGCTGGAGTGGAGGCAGGGTGTTGATGGAGCGAGAACAGCGGACAAGGAGGAGTTGTTGCGATGGGGGCGGAACCTTGACCTTGATGTGGTGAAAGAGGGGGAAGGCCCCCAGGCGCAAGGGATGCAGTCAGAGGGACGGGCAAAGATATAGGTCTTAGCAGCCCCATGTGGCACAGCTCCCAGGGGTATGACACAGCAGCCACCTCCTCGGTGCCTAAGTCGCTTTGTGAATCTAGCGATTTGGTTTGCGGTTTTCTAGCACTGCCTGCAAATCCAAACCTCAGTTATTCGCTCAGCTCTACTTAGAACCCCTATTAACCATTTGTTAGCCATTTAGAACCCCAACGTTAATATAAAGTGTGACCTCTAGTTCTTGATTGTCCAACGTTTAGCTCCTCTACTGCCCTCTTTAAATACCCCCCGTCTCTTCCTACAGCCCAATCCGCGCTTCAGCCTTTTGCTCTGTCCATTTTTGGAGCGCTGGTTTTAACAACGTATCTTTCACCCACATGTGTGTTCAAGGTTAATGCTGAGTTGTGCCACATTCTGAACGTGAGCCTGCTCTGAATTTGAGCTAATTTTCATCTATTCTTGTTAGCGAAGGACGCTGAGCTATTGGACTAAATATGTTCATCGTTTTATCAAATGTAGCCTTCAGAAAGTTTCATTGACTTTTCATTGTATCCAAAATGCCCCCAGTGTTTGAATTTTGGAACCTTATGAAAATAGGGCAGGAAATCCTGGATGTAGCAGGGTAGCTAATGAAAAGGAAGGATTGTCCAGTGGTTAGAGTGCTGGTCTGCACTTGGTAGCCTGGTATTGCCTGCTCCGCTACAGACTTCCCATGTGACCTTTGGCAAGTGATTCTCTGGGCCTCAACACCCACCTGTACAATGGGGATACTACATAGCACTGCCCTGTCTCACAGGAGTGTTGGGAGGTTAAATAATTGTAAATACACTAAAGATTGTGAAGTGTTCACATGCTATGGCAAGGGGGGGCCCTCTCAGAGCCATTGATAGATCTGCCCCCAGAGACAAAAATCTGTGCTGCTCCTGGATTTCAAATCACAGAAATGCCCAGAGAATCCAGCAGATGCTCCAGGATATGCTGTAAAGTTAGGTACCAGAGAAGGCATCATGTTATTTGTTACAAATTGTGACACGGGCTAGCCATTGTTTCTAGGACTTTAGAAGAACTCTAAAAATGATGTGGTGCGGGAATTTTAAGCAGGCATCAGGAAGGGGATCAAATAAAACAAAAGGAGGGTGAAGTTCACCTCGATGCAGAGGGATACCATGAAGCATGTGCTCCTCTTACAGCTTACTTTAATTGGCCTTAAGTGGAACATATGTGGGGTTGGTGCTCTGCCCACGGACGGATTTCACCCTGGAAGACCCACTTATGACATTATATCTTTGAACAACCATTCTGCTCCAATGCCACGTGTGACGGAATGCACCCCTGTATTCACACCCTGCACACTATTGTAACAATCTTTGTACAAGGTAGGACTTGTAAGATATCATTTGAAAACTAATCACTTGCTGGTCAGTATTATCCCAATACAATATGTGTAGCAACATTGTATGTGAAGTTATAAGTATGACGTTGCACTCCCTATGTTTATGGAAATATGCTTATGAGTGTGAATATAATGTAACTGGAATATGCTTTATGCAAAAGGTCTCATGTAATGTATCATTACAAAGCTCATAATGTACTGAGTGTGTTCATCCTGTTTGTATGTATGTATCATTCTTGTATCTAAAACTAGAAATATAAAGTATAACTCTGAAGTCCTATTGTAATTATGTAAAGTGTGGGCCATTAATGGTGGCCTGGAATCTTGATGGCTCCCATTGACTAGGACAATTGACTGTAGATGGCTGTGTTTAGCTGCAAGCCTCCACTGCATACATACGGGCCAGTCCTGCAAGAATGGAGGGAGGCTTACAGGACATGTGAACACGTCACATGATACTGGAATCCACCTTTAACCTGGTGCTTTTCCATTTAGAAGGAGGGGTGGGAACCCAGAGAGAGACAAAGGATTCCCGCCTTGTGCCAAAGCTATAAAAGGAGTGGAACAGAACAAAGGAGGCTGCCAGTCATGAGAAATCCCCTAGCTATCACCTGAGCTGTAACTAACAATGACTGTACCAGGGAAAGGGTTGGGCCCAAACTAGGAGGGAGTCTAGTCTGAGAAAGAAGCTTATTGGACCATCTCTAAGGGTGAGATTTACCTGTATTCAGTTTCTTAATGAATTAGGCTTAGACTTGCGTGTTTTGTTTTATTTTGCTTGGCAACTTACTTTGTTCTGTCTGTTACTATTTGGAACCACTTAAATCCTACTTTTTATACTTAATAAAATCATTTTTGTTTATTAATTAACCCAGAGTAAGTGATTAATACCTGGGGGAGCAAACAGCTGTGCATTTCTCTCTATCAGTGTTCTAGAGGGCGGACAATTTATGAGTTTACCCTGTATACACTTTATACAGAGTAAAATGGATTTATTTGGGGTTTGGATCCCATTGGGAGCTGGGTGTCTGAGTGCTGGAGACAGGAGTACTTGCTGAGCTGTTTTCAGGTAAGTCTGCAGCTTTGGGGGTGTGGTTCAGACCCTGGATCAGTGTTGCAGCAGGCTAGCATGTCTGGCTCAACAAGACAGGGTTCTGGAGTCCCAAGCTGGCAAAAAAAAAACGGGCTCAGAGGTAGTTTCAGCACATCAGGTGACAGTCCCAAGGGGGTCTCTGTGACCGAACTTGTCACAATAATATTTCCAAGTGTGATGTTAAGAGTGCATGTTCAAAAACTGATGTAGCACCAAACTGGTCAGACGGGCCTGTCTTTAACAAAGGAGTAAATGCTTGCCTTAATTTGCATTTAAGCAGTAATTAGAGTAATCAAGCAAGAAGGGAAATAAAGGAAGGTCAAATAGGTGGAAAAAACAGCAGGGAGCATCCTTCCACATCAGCTCTTTGTCTCCTGCTTCTCAGCTGGATATGTTTTTCAAGAGGAGGACTGGAACTATACGAAGGAGGGACAAACACCCCAAGACACCCCCCTCTCTCTTCCTGCCCTGCATTCTCTGCACCTGAGAAAACAAAAGGAAACAGCCATTGGACTGTTTGGGGGACGGGTCCTGACCCGAAGAGTTCAGTTATGCTGGAGCATGTGGTGAGAAAGTTGGCTTTGCAACTAACATAGTTTCTTAAGTGGATCCTAGGAAGCATTTTATCTTTATTTTTCTTGTAACCATTTCTGACTTTTATGCCTCATGACTTTTACCCATTGTAGTTAATAAACTTGTTTTTACTGTTTTATCTAATTCAGTGTGTTTATGTTGACGTCTCCAAGTAGCTGTATTAAAGATAATAAACTGGCATATTATTCCCTTAGTGTAATAACAGCCTTAATATATTTGTACTATCCAGGAAAGGGTTAGGCAGTGCAGGACATACATTTCTAGGGGAAAACCTGGGACTGGAAGTGTGTTGGAGTCACCCTGAAGTATAACCAGGGTTGGTGAGAGCCAGGTTTAACTGGCAGGCTGCAGTTACACACAGATACTCAGGGTGTGGCTTGCATGCTGTGTGGCTGTTTGTGAGTGGCCCAGATGGGAGCGACTACTGCAAGTCATTGTAAGGCACCCCAGGTTGCAGGGTAGGGGTGACACAGCCCCCTACTAGTCTGGATTGTGCGCCGGTATGTCACACCATGTATTTCTGGTTCCTTCCCCCTTGTTCTCTGATACTAAGGACAGTTGCATGCAAAGAGGAACTTTGTTCTTCAAAGTCTATCTGCTCCTGCTACATCTCCCTCACCTGCAATCAAAATCCTCTGTTAATAGCAACACAACCATCTCCATAGCAACTGCAATGAACATCTCCTCTTCAGGTGAAGAATCTGCATGGCTACTGGCTTTGTGGTGACACAAGAATACATGGAATTCCCTGGAAGGCCCAATAGACATGAATAGGCCATCCACTCAACAGGAGGAAGCCAGCCAGCACATCCGTTTTATTGTAGGAACATTGCCAGGGAAGGGATTCAGTACAATGTACTTCAGTGACTGGAGCACTGGATAACTGGCACAGTGAGTCTGGTTAAATGACACACTTGGTTCTGTCTATGGCCTCCTCGTGGTCCTAGAAAATGTGGTATCACATCACGTTCTAGTATAGAATCCCTGCTGGGAGGCTCTGTATTAGTTCACGCTGCTCCCACGCCCCATTGAGGTTGCTAAACAATTTGATTTGACCTCAGCGGAGCTTTAAAATAGCAATTTAACTGGCGGTGAGCGTAACTCATGTAGTTCCATTTGGATACATGCTCCGAAGTCGGAGAGTGTCTTGAGCCTCCAAAACTGAGCTGGAAAGCTCATGAGACTGAGCACTTTCCCAAGATTTCTGGTACTTCCTGCTTCAGGTAAATCTGGGAACATCACGAGAGCTGCGTCTTGCACAGGATTTTGATGCTGGAGAGATCCTGAAAGTGCAGCAGAAGCTGCAAAAACAGGGAAAAACTAGTGGAACTTTTCAGAGCCATCACGAAGGCCCCACTGACATCATGGGTGAATAGTTTTTTCTGGGATGGGGCGATGGGAAGCGGGGCTGGGATGGGGCTGTTTTCCTCATTTACAGACAAGTTTGCCTAGTCCTAGTTGTAACATTTTGTACTTTGCTTCTCTGTAAAATAGCCCATGCCACAACCATGAATCTCTCCCAGATAAACAATTTCCTCTACGGATAGAGACCTGACTTCACAGCATGTTCCAGATCCACTGGACTCTGCATGGGCCAGTTACTACAGCACAAAGACCACCGCGGTGACCACTGACTGGCCCCTTCTTGATGGACAAAACAGAGACCAAGAACTGAATGCACCGTGGAGAATGGACTCTCCTCTGTCTCCAGAAGGTGTTGCATCCAGGCCAGGCTTCTTCTGAATGTATGCACAATGTGCCTCAAGTTGCATATGACCAGGATTCATCACCAAATTTGGTCTGTTGGTTGGATCATTAGCTTCCCTGGCCCGGGCCGGGTACTGACGGGGAGCGTGACATGAAAGCTGATCCATGCCTCCCCAGGCCAGGCTGACCCCGCTCCATGGAGAGAGACCCTCAGGGTTGTGAGTCTGGCAAGATGGGAGCGACGTGGGACTGGAAAGATGTGAAGGCCACTTCCCTTTATTCAAGGTGGTGATGTGGGCTCTTTTGGGTTCTTGTCTTTAAGATGTGGTGGTGGTGGGTTTCTGAGTGAGTCTGAGCCAATCACTAGTGGCTTCTCTTCATACTGGGAGGTCTTTGTGTGCTTGCTGGCTGCTGCGGAAGAATGGCAGGAGGGCTTATTGGCTTCCTCTACTGAGATCTTCAAACAAGCAGGTTTTTCCTCTCTCACGCAGGCAGTTTAAACTCTTTTCCCTACTTGATTTTGTTAGTCTGTGGTTCTGGGTTAGAACCTGCCCCGCTCTGTTCTCGCTCTTGCTGTCTGAGCTGGGGAATGTATTGATTGCCTGGTATTTTTCTACATGCTCTCCATGGCTTGTTCCCATACTGTTTTGTATGAGCAGAAGTGAGAACAGTGAAAACTAAACTCAGTGCAGGTGTGTATAGGGTTGCCAGGTTTGGTTGGATGTATTCCTGGAGGTTTCATCACATGACGTAATCTTTAAATTAATTAAAGATTAAATTAAAGATTAATCTTTAAATCCTGGTGACTCAAGGGCTGGCAACCCTAGGTGCGTACCCGCCTCTCAGATGTCCAGTGCCCCTTGCCAACACTGGCTTTGCAGGAGTTTACAGTTTCCACAGCTCTTTGCCCTCTTCCATTGTTTGGGGAGTGGAATTCAGTCCCTCTGGCCCAGTGGCGACGCATGGGGGGGCATGCGGGGTCACGTTCCTGCCCAGATTTGCTGCTTGGCTTGTACTGAGCGTGCTCACACAGACTGAGCATGCTCAGTAACATCTGCTGAAGACAGCTACCCTCACTCTGCCCCCCACTATTGGCAGGTACGGGTCATCTCTGCTCTGGCCTCCTGCTGTGGTCTGGGGGCTGCTAGAGGTAAGGCAGACACTGCTTGCAATGGGGTATATGTTGGATTAGATACAAGCTGCTAGCCAGCTGGCAGGGAGTCCCTACCCCTCTAGGCATGCTAGCCACAAACTCCCTGGTAAAGCTAACCAAGGACCAGCCACACCTAGAGGCCATTGCCATGATATCAGAGGTCATAGTCACTCAGGGCACAGAGATCCCTTGTCAGGTTGCCTGCTGTCCCATCCGACCCAGCCGAGAATGCAGAATACACACTCCTAAGCATGTCTCCAAAGGAACACAAAACTCAACAAAGAACATCACAGATGACACCAAGTTGGGAGCAGGTGCAAATACCAGTGGGGTTAGAGAACCAAGACAACAAGACCAGAGGAGTCTAGAAACGCAGGTAGGAAATCAAATGAGATCCAACTTGTAAAATGCAAACAGCGGAATCTATAGACAAGTCATCCAGACCACAGAGGGTTAATTGCGGGGCAAGACCTAGCACTGACCAGGCCAGATTCTAAGGACAACACTGTGCAGCAATGTGGTGGTAAACCGGCCAGGCTGGTTCTAAGCCACGTACCCTGGGGTCATGACGCTGGAGGCAATAGTTCCTGTCTACATGGCTCTGGCAAAATCCCACCTGGGATGCTGTGCTCAGTGCTGGGCATCTCATTACTGGAAAGATTTTGACAAACTGGAGGGAGTTCAAAGAAGAGCAACAGAAACGGTCAGGAGTCTGGGATGATCGACTGATGAGGAGAGATGAGAAGAGCTACATACGTCTTGCTTGGCTAGGAGACGGCTGGAGGGGGGACATCATGAAAACAGCTGGCAAAGACCAACAGGGGATCAATCCCAGAAGCAAGGAATTATTTGGCCGGATGCAGAGGGCTTTCACAATAATGGGATACAATGAAAGCAGGAAAAGCTTAGGCTAAATAAAAGGAATAACTTCCTCCCCAGGAAATCTCGTGTGTAGGCTGAAGAACTGTCTGTTTATAATTTCTCTGTGGGAGAAATGAGCCACGTATCAGGGGGAACTTCCTGGCAGTGAGATGTATTGGGCTGTGGCTCCATCTCCCAAAGGAAGATGGGAGCCCCATCACCTGGGGACAATACACTAGTAAATGCACCAGCGGGACCAGTTCTGCCCTGGCCCATGGGTGATTGACTGGCTGGTCTAGTGGGGCTTTTGCATTTCTCACTTCTACAGTGCTATGAAATCCCCTTTGTTTTAACATGCAGATGTCTCCACACACCCCGTGCACCAAGGGATCCAGGTGAGGCAAGCAGGCTGCTTGACTTGGACATTTATTTTACACATAAACAGCAGAGGTTTTGTCTGCGCGAGTCTCCATCGGGGCCGGTGATAAAACCCCGGGGCGGTCGGCTGGAGAACGGCAGGAGAACGCCTGGGTCTCCAGGGAGCCCACCAAGCAGATGCGGCAGAGGAAGAGCGATTTGTAAACGGGATGAGAGGAAGGTTCCATGTGACAATGGCTGCCTGGTCACAGGCGAGGAAGCGTAAGCAGCTGGCGTGGCCGAAAGAAATGATTTGATTGGCCGAGGGCACGGAGCGGCCATTTTCCTGGGCCGAGCTCACCGGGGAGTGGTGGACACTGCTCTCCGGCTGATCACCGCTGCCGTGCAGAGACACCCTGTGCCTCAACTGTAATTCAGATTGGGACTCTGGGGGCAAATAAAGGGGTCCTGGCTGAGCAGGGTGAGTGAGGGCATCTGTCTACAGGAAGGGTGGTTCTGTGCTTGAAACACTGGACTGGAACTGAGGAGAACTGGGCTCCATTCCGGCCTCTGCCCTAGACTTTCTGAGTGACTTTGGGCCAGTCATGTGATCTCTGTGTGCCTCAGTTCTCCGTCTGTACCAGGGGTTGCGGTGCCCTGTCTGATGGGGAGTTGTGAGGATAAATTAATGCCTGTAGAGGGGAGGGCTGGGCCAGTGGTTTGGGGGCTGCCTGGGACTTGGGAAACCTGGTTCCCTGCTCTGCTACCGACTTCTGGTGTGACCTTGGGCTAGTCATGTAGCTTGTCCGGGTCTGAGTTCCCCTCTGTGCAGGGGGGTAACAGCCCTGCTCAGCTGCATGGGTCATTGGGATGGTAAATGCTGTAGAGAGTGTGGGGTGCCCAGGGCCCATAGATCGACTGTGTGAGATGTGCAGATGCCATGGTGACCAGGGCTGCATAAGCAAACAGATGTTATAGGGAGTAGGATGCTTAGTCATGTCTCCTGTGCCCCTTTCCCTGGCACTGCTCCATGGGTGCTGGGGCAGGCTGTGTTGAGACAGGCAGCAGTTCCTCACTCTGGGGTAAAAAGCCTGTGATCTAATAAAATTGCAGCATGAATAATTTATCCATGTTTGGGCAAAGATTGATTCCGCCATAAAAATCTGTCACGCAGTGTTTATAAATATCAGCATCTGGTGGGTAGCGCCTGTGTCTCCTCTCTCACAAACACAATAAATAAGGCTTCTCCTAAGCCAGCCTCGCTCTCCTCCCCTCTGCTCTGCTGGGGTCTCCCGCCCTTGGGAGCTGGGCTATGGATGTTTCTTACCTCTTTCCTTTCCCTTCCCCTTGACATCGGGCTGGGTTTTCTTTAGGTTCATTGCTCCACAGGGGAGAATCTTCCCCCGTACCGGGGTAGCTGGAGCCCGTCTGACTAAGAACTGGAGCTGGGCGGGAGCTGGAGTTTTTGGTTTGTGGAAAAAAATCAACTATTTCAGAAAAACTTCCCTTTGGAAATGGAACAAAACAAACCAAAAAAATTCCCGCAAAACAAAATTTAAAGAAACTCAGTTTGGGGTGACGGAACTGTTTTGTTTCGACTTTAACTTTATTTTACATCCTATGAGATGTGAGAAAAATTGAAAGGAAAAGTGGTTTGGAAAGAGAAAATCAAAATGTTCCATTCCGAAAAGGGCAAGCCGCTTTTTTCAGTTTTTCTTTAGAGATGAAAATTCATAAAATCAACACATTTCCCAAAACATTTTGCTTGTGACAAATGGGCGTTTTCCGGTGAAAAGATGTTGTGTCGGCAAATCTTTAACCCGCTCTATCCATAACCTCTTTCTAACATTGCTCAGGATAAAACCATCCTCTTCCATGTACAGCATCCCTGGGGCTCAGAGAGGAGAGGCTGGGCCTTGGCAAACTCCGGTTCCTTTGCCCAAAATCCAGATCAAACCTTTGCAGAGGGTCAGAAATTTTGGTTACTTTTTTTTTTTTTTAATTCCATCCAGGCTCCTGCACTTCCGGGCATCAGTCATAGCCCGAGTGAGTGTGGTGGAGCACAGTGCAAAAACCAGTGACCCCAGGAGCTCTCCTTTCTACTAACAGAACGCCCCGTACTTGTGACTACAGTCAGGTGCTGGCCAGACCTCGCTACTGATGTGCTGCGGCTGACGTCAGGTGCCCACAGAATATCCCATGCCTGTTTCAGGCTGTAAAGTGGAAACGGCAGAATGAGAGCTGATAAGCTGCTTATGAAACTTCACTGCACAAGAGCTGCAGGGCGTGAGCCTTTCACTGCGTCAGCTGGGACTGGGCCCTCTAGTGGGTGGCAACTCGAGCACCTACAGAGAGCTAGAGAGGGCAAAGGTCAGGCCAGGCCCTGGCTCTCCTGCTAGGGGAACAAGTCCTATTTTGAATCGTTTGCGGTGGTTTAAATGGCACCGAGGGAAGTGGGGGAAATGCTGCCTAACAACTTAATGGGAAGACTAAAAGTGAAACATACGTGCCATGTTTTATTCATTCTCCCGTCCTGCTCTGGGGTGAGGAGTGGAGGGGGGGCCGAGGGGAGAGCCAGCAGTGTTAATGGCCGGAGGTACCATGCAGAAAAGGAAGGGAGAGTGTGCACCGATATGAGATGCTGCGGGAAGAGGTCGGAATTTCTCGCTCTATTAAATAAAGTGCTCTGAGCCCCGGAACTGGCCCGCGTTAGGGTATCTGTACCTGAGCGGCCAGCGCTCGCTGGAGCTCTGCTACTCAGCCAGTGAGAGGCCTGCTGCAGCACGGAGCTAAAAGCCAATGCCTGTGTGTTAACGCTGGGAGTCATGAGCGGTGAGTGCGCGGCCTGGGACTCGCCCAGCACCTCCGACTTGGCTTGGAAAGTAGCTCCACCCAGGGCATGACCCCACCCCAGCATAGGAGCCAGGGGCAGCACCTCTGGCTCCATTCCATTGGTAACTTAGGGGAGCATCATATACACTCTGAGAAGGTGTGAGTGTGTGAGGCGGTGGGGGTGGGGGTGTCATAGTGTTACATAAGGCACACATCTCTGTAAAACGGCTGGAGGAAATAGAGCTGTTTGGATGCAGCCCTTGTGATCATAGAATCGTAGAAGATTAGGGTTGGAAGAGACCTCAGGAGGTCATCTAGTCCAACCCCCTGCTCAAAGCAGGAACAACCCCAACTAAATCATCCCAGCCAGGGCTTTGTCAAGCCTGACCTTAAAAACCTCTAAGGAAGGAGATTCCACCACCTCCCTAGGGAACCCATTCCAGGGCTTCACCACCCTCCTAGTGAAATAGTGTTTCCTAATATCCAACCTAGACCTCCCGCACTGCAACTTCAGACCATTGCTCCTTGTTCTGTCATCTGCCACCACTGGGAACAGCCGAGCTCCATCCTCTTTGGAACCCCCTTTCAGGTAGTTGAAAGCAGCTATCAAATCTCCCCTCACTCTTTTCTGCAGACTAAACAAGCCCAGTTCCCTCAGCCTCACCTCATAAGTCATGTGCCCCAGTCCCCTGATCATTTTCGTTGCCCTCCACTGGACTGTCCTCAATGTGTCCACATCCCTTCTGTAGTGGGGGGCCCAAAACTGGATGCAATACTTCAGATGTGCCCTCACCAGTGCCGAATAGAGAGGAATAATCACTTCCCTCGATCTGCTGGCAATGCTCCTACTAATACAGCCCAATATGCTGTTGGCCTTCTTGACAACAAGGGCACACTGCTGACTCATATCCAGATTCTCATCCACTGTAACCCCAGGTCCTTTTCTGCAGAACTGCTGCCTAGCCAGTCGGTCCCCAGCCTGTAGTGGTGCATGGGATTCTTCCTTCCTACATGCAGGACTCTAGACTTGTCCTTGTTGAACCTCATCAGATTTCTTTCGGTCCAATCCTCCAATTTGTCTAGGTCCCTCTGGACCCTATCCGTACCCTCCAGCGTATCTACCTCCCCCCCCCACTTTAGTGTCATCTGCGAACTTGCTGAGGGTGCAATTCATCCCATCCTCCAGATCATTAATAAAGATGTTGAACAAAACCGGTCCCAGGACCGACCCCTGGGGCACTCCGCTTGATACCGGCTGCCAACTAGACATCGAGCCGTTGATCACAACCCATTGAGCCCGACAGTCTAGCCAGCTTTCTAGCCACTTTCAATTCCACTATCTCAATTTCTATAGCACTTTGACACCTACTCACCCCGCGCCTGCCCCACGGTTCATCCAGGGATGCTGCTGCAGGGGAGCAGGCCTTGGGACCCCTCTTCTCTAGGGTCACCGGCTCCATTACCGTATAATGGTGGTTTCCAATTGTTTTTTTTTCCTCCTGAATTGCTTTTCCTTTCGCTTCTCCTAAGGGGCAGCGTTGGAACGAGTTGAATTGCTTAGTCCATATGGGTTTCTTCAGTGAAAAATGGCTTTTATGTCCAAATGGGAATTTCTGCAGGAAATTTTGGATTTTGACAAAAGCTGAAATTTGGGAGGGGGGAGGAGGGGGTTGGGTTATTTTTTCGCTAAAAACCCAAAAACGTCCGAAGGAAACATTCAGCGGGCTGGGGGACACTGGAAAGCCAAAACCTTTTCCATTTTTGTTGATCTTTTTTTGCAGGAAAAAGAAACATTTCCTGACCAGCTCTAGCCAGCGTCGACTGGCAGGACTCCTGGGTTCTCTGGCCTGACTTTGCCACCGCTCTTGTATAAGCTTATGTCACTTTGTGCAGCAGCAGCGGGGCCCAAGGCGCTGGGGCCTGAGGGGGCCTGAGGACATACTGGGGATGGGGAGGGGCAATAGAAGAGTTTGGAGAGCAACTGCAAAGCCCTGTGCAGTAACGACGGAGCCAGTCACGACCTCAGCAGCCTGGGTGCCAGGGAGAGTCCCCTGGAACCTAGCACGGGCAATGCCATCTCTGGCCCAGGCCCAGGTAAGTAGCACCACCTGGATGGCACAGGGCCGGTCCCTCCCGTTGGGGAAAGAAGAGAACTGAACAGCAGTCGCATTCTGCTGAGCGTTTCGGGCCAAATTCAGAGAGCAGCCCCTGGACTGGCTGCCTGGGCCGATGCAGGGGTAGAGGGGCTGGAACATTTTTTATAGCGGGCGAGGGGGGGGGGGGGGGGGGGCTGAGAGCCATTGAACCAAACAGCAAACCTGTATATAATGGAAACCACTTCAAGCCAGGGGGTGCAGCAGCCCCCCCCCCAGCACCCCTAGTTCCAGGGCCTTGGTTCAGGGGTTGTAGAGAGAGCAAGTGGGACCCCCCTTTCCCAGCTGAATATCCAGGGTAGGCTCCACTCTGCTCCAACGCGGGGATGGGGGAGACGGGAACATCTACCTAGCAGCTTCCCTGACCCTCTTCCAGCCCCCCGTGCCCTGCCCCCTGCAGGCATTCCCACGGAGCTGAGCTCCTTGCTGTACAAGCGTGGGCTCTGGCTCTGTCCCTCCCCATATCCAGCACACTCCCCCAATGTGCAATGGGGCCACCCTGCCTCCGTTGCTTAGCTACTAGGCAAGTCCAGCGGCTCTGTGAGCTGAAGCTGGTCATACCCCCAGCCTCCATTCATAGAATCAGAAGGGACCTCAGGAGAACATCTAGTCCACCCCCCTGCTCAAACAGGACCAATCCCCAGACAGATTTTTGCCCCAGATCCCTAAATGGCCCCCTCAAGGATTGAACTCACAACCCTGGGTTTAGGAGGCCAATGCTCAAACCACTGAGCTATCCCTCCCCCCATCAGCAGCCCCACCTGGCACACTCCCTCCTGCTGTGAGACTGGGTTCCCATTCTGGGTCGCTGCCTATGGGCTATTGTTAGTCACGGGTTGTAAAGGACCCAGACTTTGTACCTTGCACCTGAAGATTTCAAAGTGCCCATCTAAGATGGATGATTACTGTGCCTTCTACAGATAAGGAAACTGAGGCACAGATGACATGACTTACCCAAGGACATACAGCCAATCAGGGCAGAGCTGGGATAGAACCCAGGTCTCCCTTTCATCGCTCCTGGAAGCTGCTGCCCTTTGGAAGGGTGAAGTTTGTGCCTGTTGCTGCAGAACCTGCCTGGGTCGTCTCCCCTCCAGTGGAAACATCACTCGTGGCTGCTCTGGACATGGGACTCCTGTAGCGCAGTGGGATGCCGCTGTCATTACCCAGAATGCTCTTTCAGCTCACCCGTACCCGCCCGGCCTGGGAGTCTGCACTCGCGGCGGTCACTGTGAGGTCTGCACGTGCGTGTGTGTGCGTGCGTATGGGCGAGGAACGTAAACTCTTATCGGTGTTTTACTACCCAGAAAAGTGGCAGCTTCCTTCATTTTTAGCCTCTAGCCCAGCTAGCCTGTAGTGAGATGACTATTCGGAGGAAAAACTAGCTTCATTTTCCAACCCAAATATTAATATTGTAACGAATTTATGGCTGGCTCACCCACTAAGGTTATCCCCGGGCCGCACCCAAGGAACTCCTCAGCTCCAGTGGGAAAAGAATTCAGACCTTCCTGCTCCAGGAAGCATAGGCCCTGCCACTTAGCAAAAGAAGAATCTCCTCCAATTAGTAGCTGTGTTGGCCTTTGACATGTAGTCACGCACGTCTCATTCTATCCAGCAGATGGCAGCAGTGCACATACCCCGCCAGGGCGTGACATACTCCCCTGACTGGACAAAGCAGGGAGAGAAACAGCCCCGGGGAAGCTGCTATGTGAGCTCAGGACAACAGAAACCGTCTCCAGAGAGAAACTGTGACATGGTGCCAGACAGAAACCCAGTGTCCTTCCTGGGGCCAGCAACTTTCATGCCCTTTAACGGGCGCCTGAGCTGATCCATGTGCATTATCAATCAGCCTTGGCATCTTTAATGAATGAGCCTGTTAAGGGAATATATTGATTTGTCTGTAGAATTCGCTCATTTGCAAAGCCTCGGCATGGCCCTGCAGCGCTCAGCCCAAGGGCCAGGCTTTTCCTACGGGCACTGCAGGCCTGGTACGCCTCTGCTGATTGGCATATGCAAATGCACAGTGATGTCTCCACGGTGTTTGTGTGTAGCATCGGTGCGCACAGGTGCCTACCCCTGGCTGGAGCAGGTCAGAGGTTTCCCAATGGATGTTTGGTGAAATCGACACGTTCTGCGGGAATGTGTCAATTTCAGAAAAACTTCCCACAGAGCCCAGGCAGGACCGCCTGCCTCGCTGCCCACCCCTCTGGCTTCTCGGCAGCCTGCCATGGAGCCCCGGCAGCATGTTTCATCTGGAACAAAATATTGAAGAATTTCGCTTCTGTGAAACGGGTCGAGGCTTTGGCTTTTCCTCCTGAGTCAGCGTGAAAATCTGTCCAAAACCTTGAATTTTTTTATGGCAGTGAAATTGGGTTTCCCAGCCAGCTCCACACCTGGCTTTGGGAATGCTGATGCCTGCTGTGAATCAGGGGGAACGCCACCAAAGGGAGGAGGAAAATCAGACTCGGTCTATATTTATTTATTTAGATTAAATAGGTGAAATATAATCCCAGTATTGCCAGCGCCACAGGCTGGGGACAGACACAGAGGGTTAGGTTTTTGCCAAAGAATGGTGAATCCATCTAAGGCCTGCCCCAAACATCTTTGATCTAGGAGGGAGAAGGCTTATTGTTAATTATTATGATTATTGTAGGGCCTAGAGACCAGGCTCCCATTGGGCCAGGCACTGCACAAACATGCAACAGAGAGATGGCTCCTGCCTTGAGGAACCACAATCTAAGTGTGAGACAAGAGACAACAGGTGAATACGACAAACAGATGGGAGGAGCAGCCAGCAAGGTGAGCAGCAGTTTGAGCCCATCAGTGGTCTGACCATTTTGACCTCGTGTAGGCGTCATGGCAAAGCAGTGTTATAAGGAGGGATTTGTGGACCCTGGACCTGACTGAAAGCTGCCTCCCACATTAAAATCTGAGCTGGCCTGCCTGTTTCTTTGGATTCAGACACGGGCTAGGCAACTGGGTTGCCACCTGTGTGGTGCTGCACCAGAAAGCCAGGAGAAGTGTGGTGACTGTGAGAGGAGGCACAAGGACAGGGCTTTTTGGGACACAGCTCACCCGAGGGGCGGGCTTGGGGATTTCTGAGCAAGGACAAAGTCTGCTGCTGTTTCTTTCTGTTGTGCTCAGAGAAACAGGACTTTACATTCATTGTTGTACCCTTCTGCCAGGTGGAGAGCAGTAGCAATACAGGCCAGGGTCCATATATCTAGGAGTCCCTCTTGGCAAATAACTAAATCAGCTCAAACCTCCACCCAGCAACCTTGAGAAACTAAATACTTCCTCCCGGGGCGCCCTTGACACTTCCCCACTCACCAGCACTCTGGGACTGGGTACAAACAGGGGAATCTTTATGAGGGGGAAGGGAACCCAGTCATGAAGTTGGGAAACCCAGCAACAAACTAGATATGCAAATAAAGAGTGAAATATGCCCTTCGCCCCAGTAACTTTGGCAGCAGTGCGTCAACTCCCTTCCCACAGGGAGAATGTCCCTCAGCTGACAGTCCCTTGGACTTGATCGACACCACAGACTTATGTCAGTATAACTAGGCCACAGGAAAATCCAGCGACGCAGTGACTCCGGGAGTAGACGGTGCTGTGTGATGTTATGCCTCGCAGGGAGCTGGAGCATGGGTAGCGTTTTCACTAGATGCAACCGTGGCTGCATTGGGGAAGCTGTGCCGGTGCAGTGCTCTATGAGCAGACAAGCCCTGGGTCATATCGTCCCACCCACCATCACACCCACTCAGGGTTGGGGCCAGTCCGTAGCAGTGTCCAAGTGTCTCCTTGCAGGGAGAGCCAAGGGAGAAGCTTGTCTGGTCCCACCACCTAACCCAACTAGTGGTTCAGCTTTATTGAGGCACTGGTGGGCAGGACCACACAAAAGTCTACTAAGCTCCAGCACTGCCTCTCTCACCACGGTGTCCTCAGGGGGAGTCATCTCACAACCAAGTCCCCATGGGAGGGAAGCCAGCAGCACTTAAGACCCTTGAGCAGAATCCTGATTCTTGGAAGCGAGCTCTTCACCACAAGGTCAGAGGCCTTCCCCCCCCGGAGTATCTGGCCATAGGGCTTACAGCTGTAAATAAACCAGTTATGCTGAGAACAGCCCTGACTCGTATCACTGATTTCACATCCTAACAGAAATCACACCACACTGCTCATGCCAGGGTTAGCTTATTAACCCTGCCCCTTTGCAACGCCGGCGGGGTGGTGGGGACCAGGCTTTGGGCCTTCCGAGTATTCTTGGCCACCAGAGAATACATGAGCACAGGTAATTACTGCCTATGCCCTGTGCTGCTCGGCCACCTGCCAGCTATTGAAGGGGAAGATCAGCTGCTGGTGCAGTCAACTCCAATCACCTGCAGATCAGCAGAAATCCCTATGGCTCCTTGGCTTCGCTGGAAGCCGGGCTGGGGGTCTCCGACACGGTCCATTGCCTGGTGTCGACTATGGGCAGGATTCTGATTTTTTCTCATTTAACTTCCTTTAAAATGACAAAGGAGGAAACTTTTCCGAACCTCATTCTCCAAGGGGAAGACCCTGGATCTGTCCTGCGATAGTCCAGCTCTGTCTCCCCAGCGACTGGCAGCCAGGGACAGAAAGAAGGTCCTCTGGCCACGGCACCAGCTCCGGTATTCCCAGCGAATGCAAGAGCCAGGCTGCTGATTTCTTTCCCAGCTATTAGTCTGCACCGAGTTTAAATGACTTTCTCTGTGCTCAGAACAGCTTGCTGGGCATGAGATCTGGTTAAGGATGCCAGTAATAAGGTTTCCTCCTTCTTGCCTCTAGTCTTGTAGATGATTCCCTCTGGGATATTATTATTGCCTGGGCCTAGAACCAGCTGCCATTTAATAAATCCTTGACCTTGATCCTTGATCCTGTTCCCTGATCATGCATTGGACAGGGATATACACCTGATTTTTCAATGCTGCTGCTGCAAATCATGCATCGTCCAGCCTCACAACCACAATGGGGCTGGTTCTGACAACATAGGGACCGGCCCAGACCCCTTCATTCCAACCTCACATTCACCCCCAGACCTGAAGCTTCTTGGCAATGTCAAAAAGATGCTTTTTCTTCCCCCATCTCCCTCCCCATTCCCAGGCTGCTGCCCCCAAACTGCCCAAGAACAGTCTGTGCGGCTGCGGTGTCCAGCCTGGCTTGGGAGAGCTGGGAGGATGGCCGGGAAAGCTCCTGGGCCACTGTCAGAACCGACCCATCCGAGGTTTGTCCCTTACTAGCCCACGTCAGTGGTCCGGCTGTGCCAGGCCCTGCAGAAGGGGGATGATGCATCTCAGTGGGAATCCAATCAGGAATCCGGCTGACCACAGAAAAGAACCCGCTGAGGGCCTCCTGCTGCAGGGATAGTGGAAAGGGTATTGCATGTGCTGCCCGTCACCCCGCTGGTAGCAGAGTAGCGGGGATTTCAGGGCCCTCTGCTGTGTTCAGTCCAGCACAGCTGCCCCAGGGGAGAAACAGGGCGACATGGTTGCTCTGAATAACGTTTCACCCAGAATGCTGTGGGATGGGGGCTTGTATCCAGCAAGGTCCATTGAGCAATTTCAAACATCGAATTGGGAAGGTGTCTGATATGCCCAAGAGGCAAGCGGGCGGGCAGCACAGATTCCAGGTGCTTAAATAGATGGAGCCTTAAGACCCAAGACTGGGCTGGAGCTGCCCCAGCTTCCTGGCAGCCTGACTTCAACTGGGCCAGGAACGAGTATCCGAGGACGTGCTTCAGTGCTCACCTCAGCTCGTTATCCACGCATACCTGGGCTCTAATGGAGCTGTGCTGAGCTCAGCCCTCCAAACCGGCACCAGCGATGGTCAGACTGTGTGTTACGGGCACTGCTCATTTTGAATTTGCACTAGACAGGGAAGAGTTAACTCCTCACTGGGGGCTGAGGAGGCCACACCCCCACCTACCTACTGGGCATGCTCCACCTGCAGCACAAGTATAAAAGGGAGCATCCCAGCTCAGTCTGAGCTGACAGCTGGGGAGGAAGGACGCTTCTTGCTGGCTCCATGGAAGCCGGAGCTGCAGAGACCCAGACTGATGGCCAAGTGCCTGTGGATGTCCGAGACGGATCAGAGTCACCAGGAACCACACACGCCAAAAAGCCCAGAGACTTCAACGACATCTCAACTATAGATCCAAAAGATATGGTAGGAAGTGGCCCAGGGGGGACTAGCTATAGTCCAGTGGGAAGTCGGCGTGTTTCGATTGGAACCGCTGACTCAGGGGTGGGACACTCCGCCACTGTTAGGGCTCTGGGCTGGGACCCAATGGAACAGGGTGGGCCTCGGTTTCCCCCCGCCTTGTCCAACCCTCCCTCTCACAGGTGGCGGTCCATTGACTCTCGCCAGTAGGCCTTCCCACACTGTGGCTCAGGGCAACTCTGTTGACTCTGGCCGCTAGGCTGTGCTGCCCTGCGCATCAGTGACCCAATTTATTTTAGTTCTTAGGTCTCACGGCCCCGAGGTAAAGGACAGCTTGAGGACGGGGTGAACTCACCCCGCACTAGATAGGGAATCCCACCCCATCACAGTCCCTTTGTGGTTAGTGAATCATTCACCGCCTGGGTAGGGTTGTCAACCCTCTAGGATTGTCCTGGAGTATCCAGGAATTAAAAATTAATCTTTAATGAAAGATTATGTCATATGATGAAACCTCCAGGAATACGTCCAACCAAAATTGGCAACCCTGAGCCCATGCCTTGTTTTCTTTGGACAGATCCGTCATCCGTAAGGAATTACCAAATTGTCGGGATGAAGAATTTTCAGCCCCAGGGTTGTTGGCAAACTGCTCACCGTGACTGGTTGCTAATCATTATCCATGGTGACTTCAGTCCTGTGCCTTGACGGGATGGCTGAAAGCTCTGAAAGAGGAGAAGAGCGACTCACACTCACATCCTGACTCTCAGGGGTCAGGATGGGTCCAGTAAACATACCTTGGGCACTCAGCTATTTTCACGAGTGGATAGTGCTTGTGCAAACACTGGTGGAAAGTGAACTGTCTTTCACAAGAATTGCAATGTCTCTAATCCGGTGCTTTTCTTCACGACAATAGTTGAAGAGTAATAAAAAAGGAATTTGCCCACAGCCGCTCCTAATGCCTGCGATACACGGATGTTTGTTTCTAGTGGAAGTTTCAGAGGCAGTAGGCTGAGCAGTTCAATAGCGACATGTCACAGTGATGAATTCTCCTGAGTATCACACAGTGCAGTTATTGTAGATGATGAAACACGCCAACCAATTGCTAATATAGCAATAGGCCACAGTGGGGTGTATACGTTGGCTGGCTAATGGTTCATGCCTCATAATGCCTCCATCCCTTGGATAAGAGCAGCAATAGCTAAATAAGGCACATCCTGGCATGACTCATTGCTTTTAGTGTCTCTAGCTCCTTAATGTTACTTAATGTCATTAAAAGAAACAAAACTGCTTTGTGTGGCTTTTATCCAAAATATCCTTCCACTGTGAAAAATAGTTCCTGCTACCAGGATAAGAGACAATAGTTTCCAGCTCTTGTGATTTGATTGGGATTCTCATGCTATTTGGTGTTTTTCTTAGAGCTCCAGATCCTGGAGTCCTGTGATTAAGTGAGACTCCCACCTTCCATTTTAGGAATAAATTCAGTTTCTAGCCCTTGTGGTTGCACAGAAAAGTTTGCGAAGATGGTCTCAGTGTATCCGGAAGGTTCAAACACCAGGAGGCAAAGTTTTAGGCTAATCTGATGATTCTGAGGGAGGCTGATTCATGATTTGTGAATGCTTGAGCTTGGCCATGCGGTGTAGGCAAAATGCGAGAAATCCCTTCTCAACATCCGTTTGACTATACTTGAAGTTTGTTGATTTTTTTCTAAGACTCTCTCTCCTTAGGCTACTGAGGCTCTCAGGAACAATGGAGCTACCATGCTGGGTCAGGTGCTGAAGCCAATCATTTCCATTATATCCTTTTGGAAATGGAGTGCCCCCGCCCCCCCGGCCCTGCTCTGTCAGAACACCCCCCACCCGTTGTAAGATCACCAACATCAAAGGTTCAAAAAACATGAGATTGGCCCCAAAATCATGAGATTATATATGTAGTAAGTGGTTTTGATCTGTCTTGACATCTTGAACTCCCCCCGCCCCACCCCCAGCAGTGATGCAGTGCTAAATGTTATGGTGCTGGAGGCCTGCAGAAATGATCTCAGGTTGGTGATTCTGACACCATAAGGAGCCTGCATGCCTGGGACCTCCTCCCTTCCCTGCCCCGCAGCAAGGGACCAACGCTGACCCCGCAGGGGGGGCAGTGGCTTTTGATGCCAGCATGGGGTCAGGGAGGGAGGGGAGAGGGGGCATGAGGGGGGATGGGTTTGTGTGGCAGGTTAGGTCGGGCTGGGCCAGCCGGTGCAGATGAAGGGGATGGGCCCATGGGGTAGGTGGCAAATGGGCCACCACAGTGGGTCATCCAGGAGGGGGAAGGGGCTTGGGTCTGCAGTGGGTGGGGGATGGGCCCGTGCAGTGGGCCAGACTCCTGAACAGTCAAGAACAGCGGTGATCCCCAGCAGGGGGGCAGGTTGGCGCCGGGGCACCAGACCACACAACCCTGGCAGCGCTCCAGGTTGCAGCCAGTCAGGTAACCCCCCCCCCCGCCCCGTCCCCCCCAGAAGGGCAACTCGGTGCAGGATCAGGGGCTCGGTCTGTAGTGCCTGCTCCACTGCCAGCTGTGGGACACAGCACTGCTGGGTCCGGATGTCACTGGGGGAGCTGCCAACCCCACCCCCTGCCCACGGCCCAGCTGTCCCCAAAGGCTTCTGCCCAGAACTGCGAGCTCCTGGCCCTTGGACCCTGCCCAGCTATGGGAGGCAGGGACTAGCCTGGCTGTGGGGAAGCCTCAACCCAGCAATGCCCCCATCCCTCCCCCGAGGCCAGTGACTCCCACTCCCCCAGCCCCTCTCCCTGCAGCCCCTGTCTCCCTCCTGAGCCCTGCAACCCCTCTGGGGTTCAGGGAGACGAGCTGTTGACAGGCTGTTGCTGTCTTGCTTGTTCCCGATCCCTGGCAGGGCAGAGGTGTCCCACTGAGGACCCACGCCAGGACTACTGGTTTGGCAGACCCTGCTGGCCAGACCCAGACTTCACATGCTAAGTGAGAGACCTGCACAACCCAGCTCTCCTTTATCCAGTGTGATTCTTCCTCCCACCCCTGCCCTCCCCGGCTGCTGAATTCCTGTGAGAGTCCAGCAACTGGTGGGAAAGTGACCAAGGCAAAGAGGGTGAGAAATGTCCTAGATGAACTAACTCTGCACATTCATCCCTCTAAGAGCCAACCAACCAGCCAGTCATGGGTGGCATAGATTACTCTGGGCACTCTCTTGTCTTTAAATCAAAGCAGTGTCTCTTTTTACAAATACACTCTAGCTCAACCGCAAGATATGGGCTGGACTCAGGAATCCCTGGGAGAGGCTCTCTGGCCCCCTGTGTTATGCAGGACATCAGACTAGATGATCCCAGTGGTCCCTTCTGGCCTCAGAATCTCTGGACCTTGCACTCCTGCCGAATAGGCCATAACAGCACCAGGGAAGCATCACTTACATGGCAGTAATTGATCCTTAACAGCCTGACGTGTTACCTGTGAGTTTCACACCTCTCCTCCTCCAGCACACTTGAAACTTGCACGCTCCTCAAGTGTGTCACGCGTCCATCGAAATACCCTAAATCAGCTCTGGGGGGAGCATCCCTCGCTGCTGTCTCAGGGAAGGAGTAATTGATGCATGTCAGATCACAGGGACTGTATTTCACAGGGCACACTCCAGCTGGGACAGCGAATGACAGGGGGGAGCAGAGCTGGAGCTCTGCAAATCCTCTCCTCTCCTTCTAAGTCCTGACAGGGAGCTGGGGGGACTGGGGAAGAGAGCGGCTGCTGTGCTTTGCCCAGATCTGAGAGCAAAGTAGCTCCCAGTTCCCCCTTCTCTGGAGCTCGCCGCGGGCCTGATGTGGGGTCTTTGTTGGCCCAGGATATTCATTAAGAAGGAGGAATCATCAGTAATACATGACTTGGATAGCTTAGCTCTGGCATATATCCAGCGGGCACCTGCCCGACTGTGTTAGCTGCTGATCAGGGCTTGTGGATCGACTGGGGCTCCACGTGTGGGGCCAACTAGAGGGAATCTCGGGCACTGATGTAATTCAGTGTGTGGCAGCAGCAGGGGTTAGCAGCCTCTCCTGCCCTGTGGCGGAAGTATGGGCCTCTGCCAGGCAGCTGCTCCCATGGAAACCTCACCTGGATGCACATTGCAGGGGGTGGGTCTTTGACATCCTTCTAAAGATGCTGGAAGGGAGAGGGGTATATCGGCTTCCTCTGCAGGCCCGTTAATGTCAGAAGGATGTGGGAGGCGAGGGGTAACTGGCTGATATTTGGATTGGGATGACAGTCACCGAGAGGAAACATTTAAACTTGTCCTGGACAGAGTCCTCACTGAGGGCTGGCACCTTGGTTTGGTTTGGGGGAGTGGCAATGAAAAAATCCTTCTGCACATGCTCAGTGGTCTCTGCTAGGGTTTTATCAGCGCGTATAGGAGCCCTTCCTTCTTCGTTACATCACTGCACATCCTCCCTGCCTGGTGTTAACAAAGAGCCTCAAGCCAGGGCAGAGGTTGCTGGTGGAACAATTTGTAGAAGGGGAAGAGTAACTGTCTCATTGAAATACACCTTTGGGGGGGAAATGGGAAGCCCAATTCTTTAGCATAGCAAAACCCAACTCAAACCTCCTCCATGCATTGGAGAGCAGGGAAAATAAACAGAGCTCACCTTCTGGCTTTAGAGAACCTCTAAAAGGTGTTCAGAGCACAATCTAGACTAGATAGATTAAACCCCTTAATGGTGGAGAAGGAAACCGATTAGATAAGTAGATTTCTGATGTGTTTATTCGTATTGGGCCGGATCCTCAGTTGGGGTAAATCAGCCTAGCTCCAGTGGCATAAACACTGACTTTTACACCAGTCCAGAATCTGCCCTAGTTTGTTCAAAACGGTTCCCCCATCGTCTCGTCGAAGCAAATATTAGTTTTCAGTGGCTGTGAGAAAAGCAGTAAGAATCACTCCATGATTAGCAGATGGGTTTCAATTGCTTCCATTTTCCAGTGGAAATTTGCTTAGTTAGCACATTGGTATTAGTAACAGCCAAGTAAATTTATGGAGAAGGAACATTCGCAGCTCTCTGAATTATTGTTGTAATAATATAGCGTAAGCCGGCACTACCAAACAATTGGTTTAGTTGTTTTACATTTTACGGCAGAGATGATTTAAACCTCAAGTGGGAAATAAACTCTGAAGGTGTGATGTGTATAATGGGGAAAATATGTTAAGACTCTACACCAGTGCGGGAAGTGGAACTTATAGATCAGGAATGGTTGTTTCAGCTGTTTTGCAAAGTGAGGGATATAATTTTACTGATTCAACTGAGTTTAGCTGACAAAAGTGTGTGAAGCTGAAAATGCCCAAGGTGTTCATGCTGAATGTTCTCTGGAAGTTTGTAAAATGTGTGTCACTCCTATAAGCTGTTTGCTTCTGCCGAGCAAATGGTGGTAGGAAACTTTTCTTTCCATTAGTCTGAGATGTGTTGAACATTGCTGGAATCCAAACCTTTAAGAGGCACAGGCCAAATTCTACCCTCTCCTTGTGACACCCACAGGAGATGTGTTGGGCGGCCCAAGGCTTGTGACTCCAGACAGTCCGAAAATGAATGTTTTGCCTGTGGAAAATTTCAATAAAAATGAAAAAAAAAAGTATTTCAGTAAAAAATTGGAAAACAAAATATTTCAGCCCAAACCCAAAATATTGCAGCTGAAAACCGAAATATTTCTGCTCTGAAATGCCCCTGAGATGACCCATGGGGGCTTTAGTTCAGATGCCTCAAGCTGCTATTCTCCTCTTTGGGTCAGATTCCCTGGTCAGACTACATCTCCCATGATGCACCACAGTCTCCCCTCTTGGTGAAGGGAGGTGGCATCATGGCAGTCATATGACCACAGTGCATCATGGGAAATGAAGTCCTGCTAAGGGAAGTGCCTGATGCACAGAAGAGAATGGGGAAATGAGGAAACAAAACTACAATTCCCAGAAGACACTATGGCAACCTTTCAGACTTTTAAGAATCCGAATACTGTAATTCTGTGATGTTCAGGTTTGTAATTCTATGATGGTTCAATGAAAAATTGAAATTTCCTTTGGAAGGCAGTCATTTTTTCACCAAAAAAAAAAAAAAGCATTTACTCAAAACCCCAATTTTTGACCAGCCCTCTTGTGCAGTAGACTGTTATGATGTTTGAAACAGTGATGCCTTTATTTGCTGTGACCTTTATAGTTCTAGGAATGCTACCTGTCTGCTGTTTGTTCATTTAGTGCATGTCCCCTGTTGCAGAGGACATATTTACACTGCTCTCTCTTTCCTAAAACTTTGCTCTTATTCTTCCTGTTGCTTTTCGTAATCTAAAATAACAGTCCGTCATGATGGAAAGTACCAGTTTTGTTCCTAGTGCATGGGAAGGTAAAGCAAACCTAGTGAAGCAATAGCATACAAGTGTACATTCTGTACACTACACATTCGCAGGCCACATTCTGTACAGAGGAATACAATCATTTAAAGTAAGGACTTTTGCAGGTAGCGAAGGTAACATTTGAATGTTAGTAAAAGCACGTGAGGATAGGCTGTTTGAGAACTATAAATTAGCTATACTCTTACACAAAGGAAGCAGCAAAACAAGAAATTATCGGGGGATTGGGGAGGGAAACCCATACACTATAAATGCCACATCCTGATTGTGCTGTAGCTATTAGGACTGGTTAACTTTTAGATGGGTGTAATTATTAGAGCGGTACCGAGAAAGGGAATTCCAACCACCTCAGTAATTATCATAAATTTTCAGTGTGACCATATTCATGCCACATGATACATCAGCAAAGCCTTACAACCAGTCTGCAGGAGTTGCTCGATTACATGTCATTTATGTCCATTTCATTGTGTTCAGCGTAGGATGTACATATGCAATCTGCCAGTCACTTGGGACCAATTTTGAACCTGCGTACAAAACACCAAGATTGGCATCAGAAATGTAGGGAATAATTCAATAATAGTTGTGTTTTGTAGTGATATTCAGCAAAGGTTTTCCAGTTCAGAATAGATTCATAAAGAGTAGAGCTGGTTTGTGAATATTTTGCAAAAATATCTGACATCCACTGCATTCTGGACCAGAATTTGAGCTGGTATAAATCAGTGTCATGTCACTGGTTTCAACTATCCTGAATCACACCCCCTGAGAATCTGGCCCTCTATGCTTGACAGATGCTTTTTGGCCACCCCTCGTTATTGAAAGAGTTAACGTTGACACTGATTAGTTTCACTGGAGTGTCATCCTCTTACACCTCTGCTGAATTTGTCCTGATGAGCATCTTTTTCTGGTCAAACAGCTTGAGATATATACAATAATAAATTAATGCTCAGGGGTGTATCTGTCTCCAAAGGAAAATAAAATCACGTGTTTATAGGGAGCTGGTACATGTGTGGTGACACAGTTATTACAATTCATAATGCCACAGAGGGACAAGAATAGCCAAAGATCCACTGGAATGCTGTGGGAATGAACAGGGCCCCATCCTGCAAACAGCAGGTATTTTACTCATCCCACTGAGGTCAAGAGCACTTGTTGGGTAAGTAAAATTTCTCATGTATCTAGGGTCAGGGTCCAAACTAGAGCAAGTATAGAGGGATGAAAAGAAGAGCTCTTATGAGAGGCTACATTGTTGCAGAAAAGTTATGGTTGTTGATGGTATTATATTATTTCAGAAACATGTGACTGTGTCTCCAAGGGGACGCCCAGGGATAGGGGAAGAGTCAAGCTGACGCATTCAGCATTTCCTGATGCTGGGGTGTTTACATTCACAACCTTAACCCGAAATGAACCTCTCTTTTTGCATTTTAATTTTGCTGAAAACAGCGAAGGATAGGTAAACAGAGGTTTGGAGCTATAAGCGTCCCCAACAGCCAATCCCATGGGTTTGGGGCTACACGTGTCTCCTGTGGCGCTGAGAAGCAGGAATTGAAATATTGCTGCCCTGTTCCTTGGTGCCAGTGAATGGAACTGATTACCAATTTTAAATTAAAATATTTCCATTTGGAATACATCAAAGAATAGTCTAAAAACTAATTAAACTCTCTGTGTCTGCAGTGGGGCCATTGCAACGTTAACGGCTCATTATCAGATCCGGAGCCTCATAACATTCTCAGACCTGATTTCTTCCTTGGAGGAACCCAGTGAGCGACTGGTTTATTTTTTGACTGGCTCACAGTGACTATAAAGCAAGTGAACTGGGGCCCAAGGAGGAAATAAAATCTGCAGGCTGGAGTCACTTCTTGCTGTTGTCCACTTGGCAGCACCATAGAGTCTCTGTTCCAGGTAGGAAAGCCAGAAGAGAAAGGATATGGTCTGGGGCCAGCTCTTCCCCTTCACCAGGGGATGGACGGGACAATCACAGACTCACCCCTGTGGTTTCATGTTAACTAGTGATGAGCCGGCTATGAAAACAGTTCATGAGCCTCCAAAATGCCACGGGTAATATTTGTCCCTGGTGGTTACTGACCCCAGGGAGTTATCCCTGGGATCAGTTTGGCCCTCTCCAAAGCTCCGTGGGCTGGGCTGGAAAGCCTCTTCAGAGTCCTGGCACCAGGAAGAGCTTCCCTCGGCTTATTCTGGCCCGTTCCTCCCTCCAAACCAGGAAGTGCCTTTGACACATGGCGCATCCCCAAACAAACAAAAGCAATCTGAGCTCTTCTGAACCCCAGCAATGGAGCTGGAGTTTGTGGGCGGGGCTTGCTCCTCATTAGTTTGGGGGCGGGGCTTCCTGCTCATTAGGTCAGAGCCAGAGTGTGGGCTTTCCAGTCACGTTTGAGTTAGCCCAACACTTGAGTTAGCTCATGTCACTCTGAGGCAGCCCGGGCTGGGGGTTAGGGTGCCCTGGTGGGACTTAGCAGAGTGGGGGGGGGGGTCTCTGCCACTTCCCTGCTGGGTGATTGTGAGGCCAGTGTCTTTGCCAGGGTAGGCGAGGTTAAACGGGACTAGGTCCATTTCTTGCTCCATTTGTCTACTATGGGGCCCTGGGCGCTACCATAATAACGTTTACTGTATGTGGTGGGAGAACATCACAGCAGGGTAGTGTGACTTCCATCTGCCCCCTGCATCTTGCTTCCCCCCCCCCGGTTTGTTCCCCACTGGCTTTTGGATTTTTGGGCTGGTTTTCCTGAGTGCTGTCTCTGAGCAGGTGTGCTGGCAGCCGCGGGAAAGCTGTGTAACACAACACTGAAAAAGCCCATTTAATAAATCCAGGGCTTCACGAAGCGATGAATCTCCTGGGAGCTGGCTGCGTGAGGAATCAGGGAGGCATCTGCTGCAGGAGGAGACACAGACATGTTAGCTGCAGTTGGCACACGTCACAACCTCAGACACCCACCAGCCTGCAAACGCACTGAGCTACATCCATCCGCAGACCGTCTGGAAACAAGGCGAATCCTCAGCTCTGAGGCGCCGAGCGAAGGTGTGTGTGGTCCGGTTACACACACAAAGACACCTGCCACCATGTCTCCCCACCTCCCTGTACCCACAGCATCTCTCCATGGTGTGGTACCTCCCTGCTTGTGTGCGGCTCCGTGACTGCGCGTGACCCCATTCCAGGGATGGGGCCAGAAAGGCAGCACCCAGGAAATAGACTAAGGGATGACGAGAGGCGAGCAGACAACAGAACCCAATGGGGCAGGACAGGAGCCGGGAGGGGAGAAGACCCCCCCAGAGGCCAGGATGGGACAGAGAAGAGACAACAAGACATTCCAGTGGCTGTGCCTAAGGCTGCCTTGCAGCCCCACTCGCTTGGCTGATTGTGGATGGGTGAAGATCAAAGCTTGGACGGGATGGAGCCAGCACCAGCCACTGTCTGCTGGCTCTGCTGTCCTGCACTGGGGATGGGCTCCCGTCCAGCCTGGAGCAGAGAGGGAGGGAGCAGAAAGGGTCTCTCAAAGCACCAGACCCTCCCTTCCCCCAGCCTGAGCAAGGCCACTTGTCACCTCCAGAAGAGTGGCTAGGAGATATTTTCTCCAGCCACTACGTTTTTGTGACCATTTTCAAAGGCCGCTGTAAGGCACCCACCCCAGAGAGGAGCAGGAAGTGGGGAGGGGGGCAGGGGAAAACACACTGGGCAGGGCAGCAAATGGCAGTTTAGCATCATGTAGAAGGAGAAATAAAGGGCCACTCTCCCGGGGCAGGAGTAGCCTGAGCTCTGTTCTGGGCAGCTCAGACCTGCAGGGCACTAGCTCCCTGTCCCAGTCTGCTGCAGCTGGCTTCACTTCTCCTCTCCTGGCGCGCCCAGATATGCCCATCCATCAGCCCTGCTGGGCACACAAGCTGCCCAGCCGTGCAGCAGGGCACCCCCTAAGGGTTCCAGGCGCGGGGCTGGGCAGGCATTGGAGAGGGCAGAACAGCAGCAGCAGCGTGAAGGGCATGTGCAGCCCCCTGCACCGGAGCGCATGTCACCCTGGGAGACCTTCCCCAGGGCGTCTGCAGTTTTCACATCCCAGATACCCATGAGCTAAATCCTGCACCTTCAGCAAATCCTGCTGATTTCCATGGGAGCTGCAGCTCGGCCCCTCTCGGGATCTGATCCAGTCCATTCCCCTCTCAGCTAGGACTTTAGCCCCCGGAAAGCGGGGCCTGCAGTGGGCTCAGGCCGTCCCAGGGTTATCAGGCTAGTGCCAGCAGGGATCATTGGTGGGAAAGGGTGACTGGATTTGAGTGAAACAAGAACGATGAGTGGAGATCTCAGATCTGCACTAGCTCACCTGGAAGTCCTGAGCTGGAGACAGGATTCCCTGCTGGGTTCCCCAGCCTGCGCTATGCAGGACAAGAGACTCGATGGGCTTCTGACCTTAACATCTATTCGCTGCCCTAGAACTTGGTTAATAGAGTGCAGGGTGTCTGGCAGTGTCCGCCCGCAGACCCTTCCAGCACGTGGAGTGCATTGATACGTAAACCAATGAGAGCAAAGCGTTACAGTGAAACAAATTTAGACCATAGAATCATAGATTAGGGTTGGAAGAGACCTCAGGAAGTCATCTAATCCAACCCCCTACACAAAGCAGGACTAACTCCGACTAAATCATCCCAACCAGGGCTATGTCAAGCCAGGCTTTAAAAATCTCTAAGGAAGCAGATTCCACCGCCTCCTTAGGTAACCCACTCCAGTGCTTCACCACCCTCCTAGTGAAATAGTTTTTCCTAATATCCAACCTAGACCACGCCCACTGCAACTTGAGACCATTACTCCTTGTTCTGTCATCTGCCACCACTGGGAACAGTCTAGATCCATCCTCTTTGGAACCCCCCCTTCAGGTCGTTGAAGGCTGCTATCAAATCCCCCCTCATTCTTCTCTTCTGAAGACTAATAACCCCAGTTCCCTCAGCCTCTCCTTGTAAGTCATGTGCCCCAGCCCCCTAATCATTTTTGTTGCCCTCCGCTGGACTCTCTCCAATTTGTCCACATCCCGTCTGTAGTGGGGGGCCCAAAACTGGACACAGTACTCCAGGTGTGGCCTCACCAGTGTCGAATAGAGGGGAATAATCACTTCCCTCGATCTGCTGGCAATGCTCCTACTAATGCAGCCCAATATGCCGTTAGCCTTCTTGGCAACAAGGGCACACTGCTGACTCATATCCAGCTGCTCATCCACTGTAATCCCCAGGTCCTTTTCTGCAGCACTGCTGCCTAGTCACTTGGTCCCTAGTCTGTAGCAGTGCATGAGATTCTTCCATCCTAAGTGCAGGACTCTGCGCTTGTCCTTGTTGAACCTCATCGGATTTCTTTTGGCCCAATCCTCCAATTTGTCTAGGTCACTCTGGACCCTATCCCTCTCCCCCAAGCTTAGTGTCATCTGCAAACTTGCGGAGGGTGCAATCCATCCCATCCTCCAGATCATTAATGAAGATGCTGAACAAAATCGGCCCCAGGAGCGACCTCTGGAAATAAAGAGTTAAAATGACCGACGGTCTTAACTCTGCCCCTGGGAATTTACTGGAACTGTTTCAGAATCGACTCAAATTTTGCCCCAAGCGGGACATGACCCCAGGAAGTTGAGACCCCTCTTGTCGCTCATCTTTCCACAGCCATGTCTGCGCGTCTGGCCTGGAGCTGGAACCATCTGAAATCTCACCACAAAGCTGCTTCTGGCAAGATTGGCAGCCCCAGTGAATTCAGAGAAGGGTGAACTGAGAATTCAGGCCTCTGGGGTTTTCTCCAGACCTAACCCCCGGCCCGTGGAGCATTGCCAGCGCTGTGGGGGCACACTGACTGCAGCCCCAGCCAGGGCCGGCTCCAGGCACCAGCTTAACAAGCAGGTGCTTGGGGCGGCCAAGGGAGAGGGGCGGCACCTGCGGCAATTCGGGGGCGGCAGGTCCCTCACTCCCTCTAGGACCAAAGGACCTGCCACTGAACTGCCACCGCCGATCGCGGCTTTTTTTTTTTTTTTTGCTTGGGGCGGCAGAAATGCTGGAGCCGGCCCTGGCCCCAGCCCTGCCAGGTGCTCATCACTCAGCCCCCATTGAAGTCAGTGGCCTTTGAGGATGAGGAGCTAGCCTCACCCAGCCCCAGGCCCCATGTCTGCGATCGCATGGGGACGGGCTGTGCCGCCCTGCTAATAGTACAAGAGAAGGAAAATCGAGAACCCCCTTGGAGGATGGGCTGGCCTCCCGCGGGGGGAGGGAAATAATGGAATCTCATTGCTGGTTGTGCCGGTTGTGTTGTTCAGCTGGTGTCTGGGAGGTTACCCGCCACCACTCTGGCTCACCCCATCCTGGCTCGGCAAACGCAGCCCCAGCGGGTCTGGAGAGGGGCAGTTTTTTCAAATGAACCCCCCCCCAATTTCTAAAGAACTGAGCCCCTACCCACAGCTGGGCTTGGGACCCTGGGTCACAGCGCGGCCGCTGTCAGAATAAAAGCCCCTTTATTTCTCGCCTTGCTGGAGGAAGGGATGGGGGTTCCACAATCATTTCACGCATCCGGCTGGTGAAGGTTTGTGGGGGGGGGAGGGTCTTTTATCCACTCAGCGGCATCCGGGAAGGATGAACCTTCGCTGGGGCTCGCCTTCCCACCCGCCCTGGTGCTTTGCTGACTCGAGTTCTCCGGCTCTCCAGGGAGCCCTCCAGCACTTTGCTGACTTCAATTTCCACAGCCTGGAAACTTGGTGTCCCCCGAGCTCTGGAGAACGGCTGCTGCAGGTGAACGCTGATAATGAGCCGGACTACTTAACGATGCACCCTGGAGTGGGCCGTGGCCGCAAACGAGGGGAAGGGAGGGGGGAGACGAAGCTTGTGGCAATTAAAAGCGGGAATCAAATGGGCTGTCAGAGACTCTCCTTTCAGGGGTGGAAGTGCTAACTGGAAGGTCTGAGCTCAGCTCTTCAGACTAATCCTAGTCCCACCTGGCTATCCCAGCATAGCCCAGCTCCAAGCCTCCCATCCCAGTACAGCTGAGCCCCCAGACCAGCAAAGTACCACCCTGAGCCGCCCATCCTAGCGCAGCCCAGCCCTTGAGACCAGCCAGCCCGGGAGGCGCCAAGCCCAGCATCCCGTGGCCTGAGCCCAGCCTGCGAGGTGTCTCCTGACAGATGCGCCTGCTGGATGTTCGGACAGGTCTGCAGACCGGCACAGCCGTGGGCTATGGTGGGGCCCGGCCCGCTCCGCGCAGGGGCGGCTGCGTTGTCAGGACGACTTTATCATCTTTTCATTCATACAATGCAGGTGTCATTCATCTTTATTAAAAGCTGCCGCCACCACCACTAGCTCTGCCTGGCGTCCGTTTGCTTGGAAATGTACAATAGCCCAGAGAATGAACGCTTGTCTCCTTCGGCCTGGAAACCAGGGCTTTGAGAGACTAGCTCCCCCACCCCACAGCTCCCCACCCTACACCCCCACCTCATACATACACCTCCCCCCACTCCACTTAGATCCACCCACCCCACCCCACTCATACCTTCAACCCCACCCCGGGCTACCCCATTCGTACCCCTCCCCCGCCATCCCACCCCACTCCACTCGTATCTTCAACCCCACCCACACCACACCACTTGTATCCCGAACCCCACCACCCCATTACTCCCCACTTCACCTTACCCCACTGACGCCTCCCAACTCCACCATCCCATCCCACACCATCCCCCCACCCCACTCCACTCCAATCATATGTCCCTGCCCCACACCTCCCTCCACTCCATCCATGCTTCCCAACCCTCCCCACACTGCCACCCCCCATTGTACCCCACCCACACCTTGCAACCTTCCCCACCCCCACAAACATGGGGGCCCAGTTCTCCCTGTGACAGCACCCCCATAAGACTTTATGGAAATATGCTTATGAATATATATGACATAACTGGAATATGTTCTGTGCTACATATGCCATGTAACATCTCTCTGTAAAGGTTATGATCTACTGAATCTATTCATCCTATTTGTATGCATGTATCATTTTTGTACGGAAAGTTATGAATATTGGCCATGTACTGGCTTGATTTCTAAATAACCTTAGTAGAGCATTTGGTCAGTTCCTGGAGAAAGGAATTTGCAAAGTTAAGTACCCAATCGGGAAGCACTTAAAGAACAATAGATCTTGGAATGCTCCAATCCACATAAGAAGTCTTCCTGGAGACATTCAAGATACCATGTGGGTAATGGCTTCTGCCTGTAAAAACTGTGAGTCATGCATGGACATGTGACTTGCCCAGGTGACTCCAGAACTCCATCTTGGAGCTGGACTTTGCATAGGAGAGAGGAGGGGGTCTCCACCCACAAGAGAAAGTCTATTTAAGCCCATGGGAGACCCCTCCATTTTGTCTTCAGCTGGCTAAAGAGATATCCTCTCCACCCCCAAGGATACCTGAAAGAAACTGGAACAAAGGACAGTGGCTGAAAGGGGTGTGAGTGATTGCTGGACCCAGACTAAAAGGAAATTAGTCTGTAAAAGGAAGCATTCTGGAACTGGTGAGGATTTTATCTGTATTCAGTTGGATTAGACATAGACTGGTGTCTTTTATTTTATTTTACTTGGTAATTCACTTTGTTCTGTCTGTCACTACTTGGAACCACTTAAATCCTACTTTCTGTATTTAATAATTTTACTTATTAATTCACTCAGAGTATGTATTAATACCTGGGGGGGCAAACAGCTGTGCATATCTCTCTATCAGTGTTATAGAGGGCGAACAATTGATGAGTTTACCTGGTATAAGCTTTATACAGGGTAAAATGGATTTATTTGGGTTTTAGGCCCCATTGGGAGTTGGGCATCTGAGTGCTAAAGACAAGCACACTTCTGTTAGCTACTTTCAGGTTAAGTCTGCAGCTTTGGGGCAAGAAATTCAGACCCTGGGTCTGTGTTGGAGCAGACGGGAGTGTCTGGCTCAGCAAGACAGGGTGCTGGGGTCCCGAGCTGGCAGGGAAAGCAGGGGCAGAAGTAGTCTTGGCACATCAGGTGGCAGCTCCCAAGGGGGTTTCTGTAATTCAACCCATCACACTCCCATCCTTCCATTAGCCATGCTCCCTGGAAGAGGCAGCCAAGGACTCTTACCCGCCCTGTCACAGCCGGATGGCTAGGTGAATGGCACAACCTGCCCGTACCATGCCCTGAGGAGGACGAGGGAGGAAGGCTGGTGTATAGGTCAGGCTGTAGATGTAGGACTCCCTCCCTACACCCCTCAGCAAAGCTCTCTTGAGGGTCAGGGGGGCTCTGCACAAAGTAGGGGCAGCTGAGGGCCCCTGGGAGGGAACAACCCCCGATCGTTAGTTCAGTGCCCATTGCCTTATTGGGCATCACTGTGGTGGGGAGCTCTGCCCCCCTCTAGCCACTGGTCTGCCTTCTCCAGCCTCCTGTCTAGGACGTTGCCCCCTTGGCCGTGCCGGGGAAGTGTTTTCCTGCACTCCCAGTCTACATCTGTGAGTCAGGACTGCGGGACAGCCAACCTGAGCCCGGTGGCCGGAGTAGAGTCCATTTCTGGCAGCGATCAGTCCTGATGAATTGGGAGCTGAGAAGGTGCTAAGGGAGGGAAGTGCACCACTGGATACCGGCGGCCAAGGAACCAGCTTCCAGTGCTGGGCCCGCATGGGGTGAGGAAGGTCTGTGTTTTGACACATGCTTTCTGAACAGTCCATCTGGCTCCTGAGGCCCGGGCGTCTCGTCGCGAACGCCACCTGCCTCGTCTGGGATTACACTAATTAGGAACCGCAGTTCTCTTCCTCTGCCTCTTTAAAAGCTGTGTTTGCTTTTGGTAAATGCTGCCATGTTCCGCCTGTGTTTTTATATTAATCCCCAACTATTGTAACTGTGTGTTTCAGAGAGAGATTTGTCGAGACTAATTCTATTACTGGCCGATGTTTGCTTTAAGCTTCTATCTATTATAGATGAAACACACGCCAGCAGTCAGAACAACCAGCCCAGCGACTACCCCCAGGCACAGCGCAATCCCTCTGCCCCTCGGCTCCCTGCTGAGGGGGAGAGAGTTACCCCGCCCTCACCTACTGCCCCCTGGAAAATGAGGCATCTGGAGCCAGGCCGTGACCTTGGCTACAGCACATGATCTGGCAATGGGGCATGGAAGGCAGAAGCGGCCTCACTAGTTGAAAGGGATGAAATGTCAGAGCTGTGCTTCTACCGCATGCATGGGGCTCTGTCCAAAACGAGGTGAAGGGTTTGATCCAGATTTCTGCTCCCCAAGATGGCACCACCCATTCTGACAGTCCCAGCTGGCTATGAGCACGCTACTTGCAACACTATTGTTTGCAGGAGGAAGCATGGGGCATTCTGTCTGGTTTTCTATCACACTTGATTTTCTAGGAAGATGCAACAGGAGGCTAAATGGATCCAGTGCAAGGACATAACCATGTTTATACACACAGCGGTCACCCCTAGAAACACGCCAATTACCTTCGATAACTGAATAAGGCTGCCTCTGTATTTGGAGATGTTGCACCTGGTAACTATAGCGAATGCTTCAGATACTGAGGGCAGTCTCCGTGTTAACAGTAAAACGGCTCAATTTTTAAGGACTGTCCCCGCTCAGATGTCTATTTCTAGCCCAGCCCCCTCCTGGCCTCTTTCCTCTTGTGCCGAAAATTTGTGGCACCTACTGGACGGTGCAAATGGCACCCAGAAATATGATGCCGAGCAAAATTACACCTGCAATTATTTGGAACGCAAACTGGCGTCGTGAGAAGGGAGATCAAGATTTGTGAAATCCAGCCCATAATATGAAGCGATGGGCCCCACACGTGAAGCCCCAAGCCCCCAGGACATGGTGAAAGGTCAGATCTGGGGTTTAGATGCCTTTGCTCAGGCCCTGGCATGACACAGATTGGCCTCAGGCTGCCCCTGCACCAGCTAGAATGTGCGACGGGCCGGCCTGTCTTGCGACCTTCCCTCCAGCTCCCCTTCGCTCTGAAGTCCCCTGCGTTCTCTTCCCTCAGGCTGCCCAGGGCCTGTTCCCAGCCCACTCAGCTGGGTTTCGTTTCTAACTCCTCGTCCCTCTGGGGCCTTGTCTGCTTCTCCCACCTCGCCTTACTATAGTTCAGACTTTTCTCTCGCCACGCTCTCTCGTCTTCCCTGGGAAGGTCCATGCAGCCCTGGGCTAGGACATCTTCAGTGCCCACCTGTTTTGCTGCTGCTGGAGCTGTTCTTAGCCAAAGCTTCCTTCGTGCCCCGCGCTGAGCTGAGGCAGTGACCTCTGCCGAGCCTCCCGCTGACTTCATGCTACTGGGTGCGCAGTGCACGCTGGGATGTGCCAAACCCCAGCGAGGACCCAATCCCATGAAGGTTCAAAATGGGCCCAGCAGAACAGGGTGGGGAATGGGATCTCCACCAGCAGATGAGCGTGGAGTCTGCCGAAGCCTTTGGGTTTTCTCGGGGAGACAGACACCCGCTAGTGCGGTGGACAGGGGGTCACTGCGTCCCCAGTGGTTCCCTGCCGTCAGGGTAGACAGCAGCGCTGGTGTGTGCCCTGCATTCCTGCCCTCGTCCCCACGTCCCATCCTCCTCCTGGGAGCACGGCCTGCGAGAAGCAGCAGATTCAGCTGTCAGGAGTGATGGATCTGGCTCCGGCTGGAATCAGTCATGCTCTTTCGGAAGGGGATCACGGCAGAATTAGCCCTGGGTGGCTGACATGTGTTTTTGTCTGCATCCCTGTACAATATGACAAAGGGCTGACCCCGCACACCACCAGCCCCTCCCATTCCCTCTGCCCTCCCCGCCCCCCGGGGGCCAGCAGAGACATTGGTAAATGTGTCAGATTCAGTATTTTATGCTCGACACTAGTGCTGCGGAGTGCAATCAATCTGGGTTAGATCTGACCTTCCCCGAGCGATGGCAGTCAGGCCGGGAAATACACAGCATCAATCAGAGCCTGTGAGAGCATCACACCGGTAGGGAGGGGGCCTGCGTGTCTGGGTTCTTCTCCCTTCTCTTCCCAGTGCCTTGCCTTGCTTTCTCCTCGCTCCACCTCTGCTCCTAGATCAAGGCTTCCCATTCAGGCAGCACCTGCCACTTGGGAGGATCCAAAGTGCTAGGCCAGCTGGGATCACCTCACCCACCTCACCTCAGTGACTTGTATCCCCCTCTGATCTGCCTGCCTCTCTTCCCCGGCAGCCCTACACCCTGTCGGGCGCTGGGCCTGTTAGATAGACCCGCAGTGCTCATACTGCATCGACCAGCCTGGCCACGCTGCCCTGCTTCAGCCAAGCACCCTGGGAGCAACCTGCCCCCACAAACTGACCAAAAAACCACCCCACCACTACGGAGAGAAACACCCCAATGCCACACCCCTCTTCCCTAGCAGAGCTACACAGCGCCTGCCCCATGCCCGTGTGAGAGCACTGGATTCCGTTCAGGGAAGGCGGCAGAATCTAGTGCTCAGAGCACAGGCCTTGGCATCAGGAGAGCTGGAGCCTCTGCCAGACTCATGTCACCTTGGGGAGGTCACGTCATGGCTCCGTACCTCGGCTCTCCCACCTGTCACAGGTGAGAAAAGGGCTGGCCTAAGTCCTGAGGGCGGTGTAGTGTGATGGCTGGAGCCGTGTTGGTCCCAGGATATCGGAGACAAGGTGTGGGAGGTGATCTCTTTTACTGGACCCACGTCTGTCAGTCAGAGCGACACTCTGTGGAGCCACACAGCTCTGGGCAAGGCACTGTGAGCGTCACAGCTTGTTTCGTATGAGGAGAGAAGAGCACTGTGCGGCTCGACGGCGTGTCTCTCTCACCGACAGAAGTGGGCCCAGTGAAAGATCCTACCTCCCCCACCTTGTCTCTCCTGCGGAGTTGCTTTTGCTTTGAGATCCTCTGCTGGAAGCCCCCAGAGAAGGGCAAACGGCTCTGGTAACCCTGTCGCTCCCAGAGACGGTAGATCCCATAGCCAGGCGTGTGTGATTCCTGCATTCCTGGCAAGCGTGTGGCCTGGCTGGATGATCCTCCTGAATGACATATTGGAGTTTCCTATTTGCGCTCGATGGTTATGGGATCCGTCACGCAAGCTAAGCACGGAGGGGCAACTAGAAAGGCCATTATGCGAGGCTGACTCTCCTGTCTGTCCCTGGGATGGGGTAATTGCTTCACTCCAAGGCTCTGATTCATAGACACACTGCTCAGTATCTGGGTGGGATGAGCCAGACCCTCCAAGACAATCACTGCAGTTCATTATACGTCCAGCCTCAAGCTAGGGAAGCCACTCAACAGAGCCATTAATAACACACTTTCCTCTGTGCACAGAAACAGCAACAAGACACTGTGTTATTGTAGGGCCCACCACTCAGCATGCCATGCAGACATGATATCTGGGTGATGGGCCAGTAACAGGAGAGAGAAATTCCCTGTGCTCAGGGTCTGTGCATCACTTATTCCCCTATTCCCACTATTGTGTCTTATCGTTTCTGGGCGCAGTTAAACAATTACTATGTTCTGCCCCAGAGGTGGGTGCATTTACACACACTTTGTGGGTGAAAGATGCTATACAAGCATAAGGTTTGAGAAAGACACCCTTAGAATGGATGAGGACATTGGCCTACTGTACAGTACTGGGCTAACCAGAGTCTGCTGGTATTATCCAATCAGGATAAACACTGCTCAGCGGGTTATTTATTAGGGGATGATAGAAAGTTAGACCCACTCCACAGCTATACATGGCTTTAAAATTCCATTCGTATCAGACGGTGTCTTTCCAATCTGAACGAGCGCAGCCCATCCCCGCCCCCTTGCTCAAGGGGCTGTGTCATTCCCAGCAGCTCTGTGCAGGGATTCACTCATTTCTATTGATCTTCAAGCCTTTTGTTTTTTTTCAAAGCATTATTTTTCATTCTGTTTGTTGTTGGAAATGTTTCTGCATCAGACCAAAAGTTACAGTAAATGGTGTTTTAAGCTGGCATGATATTGACAACCCAAGATGATTCACAGCCAAAAGCTATTGCTCTGAGCCGGTTATAGAACCCCCATCTATCGCTGCTCACAGGCCCTAACGCCTGGATTGCAAAAGTGCACATACAGGTAAATCCAGGTACAGGCGGACTTCCAGATAAAGTAAAGCTGCTTATCGCCACAGGAGCTCAGACTCGACTGCAATCACGGCTTCCATGGAGAGGCCAACTAAGAAACATGCTTCTGTTCTGTATCGCTGACACTGGCTTCCGAGATATTCCTTCTTCTCCATCACCCTCGCTAGCTTCCTTGAGAGTCCCACATGTTAGTGGCCATCTCTATCCTCCAACATGTTCACTAGTTCCCGATCTACCACCCAATTCTCCATCACCTCCACTGGCTTCCATCCCTTTTAATGGTTTCAGAGCCATCACCGTATCCTTACCAAAATTGGCCACTTGCTCTCAAAACTCTTCATCCTCCCTCTCTGAGCTCCCTGTGAGCCTGGGCGCTCTGCCCCCAACTGAGAACCTACCATTCAAAGGTGAGCATGTGCCCTCTCCTCCAGAACAGACCCTCAGGAGGACCGTGGTTTCTAGAGAAACCCACACAGCTCAAAACACCGACCAACAATTACAATGCTATTTTTTTTTGTTCCTAATCCTACATGCATATTGACAACCCACCCATTACAGGGGAACTGCTGGAAACGGGAACAGAGCAGCAGCTAACAGAGACACTAAATATAGAGAAAATATGGGCTCTGTCACAGACTAGGCCCCCTGCCCCTGTATTTCCCCTCGGTGGTCCAGCAAGGGCACCTGCTTGCAGGCTTCCAGCTCCCCGGCTGTTGTTTTTCTGGGTGGAGGCAGCATCTCCCTCTCTTCTGACCAGGATATTCCCAGGCCGCACAGCTCACTCTCGTCACTGTGTATCTCCCAGCATGGACAGGCTGCTTGGACAGACCTGCTCACTTGCTCTTCAGAGGCTGATAACGGTGTCGCTGGTACAGATATAAGGAACCACTCAGCTCTTTCTAAGCGAGCCCATTTTCTTTTTAAGGTGAAAGCATTACAGAGAAAACATACCAAAACCAATAGAAGAACTTACTCGCAGGCTAATAACTTACCAGAAATCACGCCCCTCTCCGTGGGTACAAGCTCATCGGCGCTTCAGCCCACAACAAGCACACAGTCTTATGTGTCTCAGCAGGCCCAGTCCTTCCACTCCCCCGCCTAAGGATTTGGGCCCTCCATGGAAGGAAGAAGGCCCTGAGCCAGTTTAGACCCCTGGCTGGTAGCCAAAAGTCTCTTCTTTGTCTGTTGGTTCTCTAGAGCAGTGGTTCTCAAAGCCAGTCCGCCGCTTGTTCAGGGAAAGCCCCTGGCGGGCTGGGCTGGTTTGTTTACCTGCCGCGTCCGCAGGTTCTGCCGATCGTGGCTCCCACTGGGCGCGGTTTGCTGCTCCAGGCCAATGGGGGCTGCGGGAAGCGGTGCGGGCCGAGGGATGTGTTGGCCGCAGTTCCCGCAGCTCCCATTGGCCTGGAGCGGCGAACCGTGGCTAGTGGGAGCCGCGATCGGCTGAACCTGCGGACGCAGCAGGTAAACAAACCGGCCCGGCTCGCCAGGGGCTTTCCCTGAACAAGTGGAAGACCGGTTTTGAGAACTACTGCCCTAGAAGATCCAGTTTGAACTAGAATATGAGTATTTCCCCATGGACAGCCTTCAAAGGCTGATAACGGAGGAAGCTCATTAGCATCCCCCCTCCTTACTAGAGGAGTTACAAACAATGCCACAATAACACACACACAATTACATTTATAATATAATGTACCCCCAAAGGGTTAACCCTAATTCAATAAGGTTTAACTTAACTCCATAAAGCTTATCTTAATTCTGTAAGGTTTGTTCAGGATATTACAGGATATTTTCAGTCTGTCGCAGCATCTACTTAGCTCTCTATCTAATCCATTTCAGGAATCCCAGCCACTGTGTTATTTAGTTGGGCTCGTCAAAAAATGTAAAAGAAAACATCCCATTGGAAAATGTCAAAATTGAAATCGTCTGCCGGAAAAGATCATTTCTGGTGGAATTTCCTGCCAGGAAAATCTAAACAAAATATTTTGGGTCAATGTTTATCTTGTATCCACCCGACCCACTGCAGTGCCTCATGGGAGTTGTAATTTTGGGTTCTTCATGCCCCCATTCTCCCCATGGGCCCTGCGCCAAAGCTGGACTACATCTCCCATGATTCATTGCAGTCTCTCCCTGGGGCTGAGCTGCTGTGGTGCGATATGGGAGATGTAGGTCATCTGGGGAGCAAGATCCCTAGGGGAGAACCGGGGCATGAAGAACCCAGAACTACAATTCCCATGAAGCACCGCACTGACAAGCTAGTCGTGTCCACCCAAAACGATTTTTTTAGTGTAAACATTTCTGAATTCATATTTTCTGGAACTTTTTGCTCCATATAAAATGTTGATATTTTGACTTTCTGTCACTATTTGGGATGAAAACAAATGTTCAAAACCCAGAATTCCCCTTGAGCTGGAAAATCTCTTTCTTGATCAGCTTTTGCATTTAGTGGAAAACACAGCTGCTCAGGCGTGGCAACCTTGCCAGGTGTTTCTGGAAGAAAATCAATCTTCAAACAAAAACCAGAGCAACTGTTCAATGATTTCTATGTTTGTCTCTCATTTCCTCATGTAAACGTTAAATCATTGCCAGCTGATTGGACAACACTGGTCACATACTGCGTGGTGACCACAGTGCCTGCCTCTACCACGCCTTCTTTTAGTGACTCCACTTACAAGACAATGTAGACATACCAGGCTAAAACTGAATTGTCAAGCTCTGAACCAAAACTGCTTCTTAGCTTCTAGTTCTCATGCACTCGCCACCTTCAGTCCAGTCACCAGTTCCCTTTCCTCTCTGTTTCCCTGTTATCTTCATTCACTCTTGGGAAAACTGCCCTGGAACCTTTAATGCCCACCCAAAGCAGACAGGGTCATTTTCAAGGCCTCATCATACACATTTAACTGTAGTGGTTGGCACTGAAAAGCCACATTTTGCCAGCAAACACCACAGTTATTTCCAGCATAGGGTGGATCTGTGATATCTCAAATACCACTAGATAGCAACTATTCTATTCTATTCTATTCTATTCTATTCAATTCAGGTTCTCATACCACCCTCATCACCACACTATCTGCTGGCAAATGTTGACCAGTCTGCATGGGGTGGTAATGAAAGTCTATTTGTATATGGGGTCTGGGGCCTCTGTCTCCTTTAGGGAGATTTCCCAAAGAGCTCAGCCCCTCTTTAGGAATATGAATGTAGTGCCAGATTTTCACCCTGAAGCTTCCATTGCTTCCTTAGTCAGTCTCTCTGTGAGTGTTATACCTCACTGACCCTCCTATGGTGCTGGCATTGCCATCCCTGGTGCTCAGGACCTAGGTGTTTGACTACAAAGCCATCCTCCCAAATGGGAAAAATCCTTCTTACTCCCATAGCTATGAGATAACTGGCTCTGTGGATGAGGGGAAGGCAGTGGATGTGTTATTCCTTGACTTTAGCAAAGCTTTTGATACGGTCTCCCACAGTATTCTTGCCGGCAAGTTAAAGACGTATGGGCTGGATGAATGGACTGTAAGGTGGCTAGAAAGCTGGCTAGAGCGTCGGGCTCAACGGGTAGTGATCAATGGCTCCATGTCTAGTTGGCAGCTGGTATCAAGCAGAGTGCCCCAAGGGTCGGTCCTGGGGCCAGTTTTGTTCAATATCTTCATTAATGATCTGGAGGATGGTGTGGATTGCACCCTCAGCAAGTTTGCAGATGACACTAAACTGGGAGGGGTGGTAGATACGCTGGAGGGTAGGGATCGGATACAGAGGGACCTAGACAAATTAGAGGGTAGGGCCAAAAAAAACCTGATGAGGGTCAACAAGGACAAGTGCAGAGTCCTGCACTTAGGATGGAAGAATCCCATGCACTGCTACAGAGTAGGGACCGAATGGCTACGCAGCAGTTCTGCAGAAAAGGACCTAGGGGTCACAGTGGACGGGAAGCTGGATATGAGTCAACAGTGTGCTCTTGTTGCCAAGAAGGCTAACGGCATTTTGGGCTGTATAAGTAGGGGCATTGCCAGCAGATCGAGGGACGTGATCATTCCCCTCTATTCGACATTGGTGAGGCCTCATCTGGAGTACTGTGTCCAGTTTTGGGCCCCACACTACAAGAAGGATGTGGAAAAATTGGAAAGAGTCCAGCGGAGGGCAACAAAAATGATTAGGGGGCTGGAGCACATGACTTATGAGGAGAGGCTGAGGGAACTGGGATTGTTTAGTCTCCAGAAGAGAAGAATGAGGGGGGATTTGATAGCTGCTTTCAAGTACCTGAAAGGGGGTTCCAAAGAGGATGGATCTAGACTGTTCCCAGTGGTGGCAGATGACAGAACAAGGAGTAATGGTCTCAAGTTGCAGTGGGGGAGGTCTGGGTTGGATATTAGAAAACACTATTTCACTAGGAGGGTGGTGAAGCACTGGAATGGGTTTCCTACAGAGGTGGTGAAATCTCCTTCCTTAGAGGTTTTTAAGGCCCAGCTTGACAAAGCCCTGGCTGGGATGATTTAGTTGGGAATTGGTCCTGCTTTGAGCCGGGGGTTGGACTAGATACCTCCTGAGGTCCCTTCCAACCCTGAGATTCTATGATCCTATGAAATTTACAAAATCATTGTTGAGGCAAGACCTTCACAACCAACCTAGGCTGTGCCCTTTTGCACCCCCTGCTGGCTCCAGGGGAGCACTTAGCTCCCAAACATTCCGACCCGGGCGCTGTGCATCCCTGCTATTATTGATGATGCTCTAACATGAGCCACGAAATAAAAAAAAAATATTAATTTCAAGCTCTGCTGGTAATAAAGAAAAAAAAAAGTCCCTGCTCACTAAATGGAAGCAGACAAAATCAGCCAGGAAAGAAATGCTATTTTCCAGCTCCAAAGAGATTATTACAAACAATGGCAAGTGGGGAAATGTAAACAAAGTACTTGACAGCCTCGTTATTTACAGCCACTCCACACTAGAGGTGGCTTTTTGCATATTGATGGGGAAATAAGCTACCTGTTTGTTTAAACAATTCTCCCAAGTCTTCCTGACTGTTGTCTCTGCACCCTGTGATTAGCAGCGTGGAGGAGAGCCTGCATATTTCTGAGATATGAGCTTGCTATTCTATCAGGATTCCTCCTGCTTTGTTGGGTGCTGGGTGCGATGCCAGGGTCCAGCCACTGCAATCTGGAGGAGCTAGTACAATACTAGGGCACTTGCCAATATGTTTGTTTCCTTTATGCTTTCCAGAGTGAGTACGCGTACAGCTCCTGAGTGCCAGCACTAAGCCAGAGAGAATGATCACCTGCAAGCAGCTGCGAAAGCACCATGAATGCAAAATGTGTCGGTTACGGAGAAATTCCAGCCACAAGTTATAATACTTTGCAGAGCTCAGTGATATGTAGGGACTGACGTTTAAACGTGGGTGCCAAAGTGGGGCACATGCAGGAGAGTATCAAGAGCTCAGCCTCCCTCTAGACACTCAAATGAGGGGTATCAGGGGGTAGCCGTGTTAGTCTGTATCTACAAAAACAACAAGGAGTCTGGTGGCACCTTAAAGACTAACAGATTTATTTGGGCATAAGCTTTCGTGAGTAAAAACCTCACTTCTTCGGATGCATAGAGGGGCTGATTTTCAAAAGTGCTCTGCACCCAGAAGCTCCCATTGTGACACTGGTGGCTAGTTTCAAAAGGGCTCAGCACCCATAGTGCATCATGGGAGCTGTAGTCTGATGAGGGAGCTCAGGCCATTGGGGAGAATGGGAGCAGGAGCCACCTGAACTACAACTACCATGAGGCACTGTGGTGGCATTTCGGAATCGAAATATTTCTGTTTTCTCCAAAAACTCAACATATTCTGTGAAAGCTCTAGTCACAACTCGGCCTAGCCCCAGCCCAGCCCAGCAACAGATTTTTGATTTTTCAGCACACACTTAGGTCTGCTACCTGCGGGCCACTATCTCAGTACCTGTGCGTGGCTGAGATCTCTTATTTTACTGACACTGCCCCGTAGAAAGCATGGCCTGACAAGGCAATACAAAACCCAGCTCAGCATTCATTCAGGCAGCGGTCACAGGGTCATTAACCATCGGAGCAATTTACCCAGGGTCGTGGTGGATTCTCCATCAGTGCAATTTTTAAATCAAGACTGAATGTTTTTCTAAAAGCTTTGCCCCAGGAATGATTCTGGGGCCATTCTCTGGCTTGTGCGATACAGGAGGTCAGACTAGCTGATTGCCATGGTCCACTCTGGCCTTTGAATCTGCGAATGCATGAAGGGTCCGATCGGAGCCCAGTGGAAGGCTGCGATTGAAATCTTACTCTCCTATTGGTTCCTTTGCAGGGGCCTGCATCTGGTCTTACTTATACTGCAACTACTCCTGAGCTACCCTGATGTAACTGAGCTCAGAATCAGGCCCCAAATCAGGTTTTTAAGCCCGGGAAAAAGGCAAAGAGAACACCGTATCCGGGGGCTGGTCCGCTGTTCATTTTTCACTCCCAGAAAAGGCGATTCCTGCAGTTTTTATGATTGTGCTTTTTATATCTTGATGGCATCTAAAAACAGGAATGGCACCCAGGCTGGGCATTGCCCGGTGATTAACTGCCAGCTGGGCCATCTCCTCCCATGCCAATGCGTTGTGCATTACAACGAGGTGTGCGTCTGTCCATGGCTGAAACTACCTGGTGCATGGTGTGGAAGAGGTTTAAGGGGACCTAGGAGCCATTCTACTCTTTCATGCCAGCAACTGGTGTAAGAAGACGATATGTTACCATTAAACATGCACCTTTCTGACAACTAATAGCTTAATACCCAGCACAATGCCTACCTTACAAAGCGACAGAGGAACAACAGTTCTGCTCTTGTGCAATGAGCTTAACGTTGCGTTAACGTATTCATATTTAGTTCTGGGCCCCCAGAGGGTTGGTGATTTATCTCTGTTCCTAGGCTTCCCATTCGGTGCTGATATTGTGTGTCAGAGAGCAGAAGGGATGGATTAGCCGCACCTTATCTCCATTCACACGATAGCGACGCGCCCTGATAATGCTCTAATCCTCAGAGATAAAAACATTGCAAGCAGATTTTGCAGACTTTCGGATGAAACGTGTGGCAGGATTTATGTTATTCTTTCAACTGCTGAAATCATACAGTTTGCCGTGTGAGCCGCAAACACCATGTCACTGGGCCAATTAGCTCCTGGGATCAGGCTTATTTGATAGCGCATTAACCAGATGAGCAGGAATGCGATACAATAGAGAGAAAAATATGATCAGATTGAGTGAGGCCTTTCATGCCACACTGTGCGTAACATCACAAGCCACTGCTCCAACAAATAGAATTAGGAGATAACCTTTTTCTGACAGAATTGTTATTTTGGGTGGAAAGAAGGGAAAAAAGGAGACAGTAGCCTTTGAAAAATAGCCAGTTTGCTGGGCAATGAATGGCTGGCTGCGTGCATTGCTCTTATTTGGCGCATAGGGATATTTCTGGAGAAGTAACAGCTCTGGCCATCAGGGTCTCACAGCGCTAATCCTATTCCATGCAAAAAATGAGAATGAATGCAATGTGAGGGTCGCGTGGCTAAACGGTCAATGGGCAGAGAGTGTCAAAGTTGGGGCTGAGTGTATAACCTTAACTCTGCCCCCTGTGCGTGTGTTCTGACACAGTCTAGAATTTGTCCATTGTTATTTCTCATCAAATACAGTCAAATGTCCCCCCAGTTCTGCTACAACCTTAGCTCCGTTTTGTAATATTTTTTTCCATGCTGGGTCACGTATATTAGTTCCCTGGTCACGGTGGTCCATCCTGTCTTTATTGACTTTGACTTTTTGATAGGCTAAGGCCTGTATTTAATAAATTCCGCTGTTTCCAGGGGATAGCTTTGTTTTCCTGGCCTGCGAGATGCACCTCAGAGCTGAACTTTATTAATGTTCTCTCTCGCTGACTGTTTCTCAGAGACGTTTGGGTAGAGCAGTATGTGGAGCAGCGGCGGCTGGCTCTGCCCTCGCACAGCTGACACCAGGAGCTGTATGTGGCTGCGTAGATGTAGCATAGCTTCTGAGAACACAGTTTCTCCTGCTGCTCCCCTGTATCGTGCTCCCCAGCAGTGCAGCCATTACAAACAGCCACCTCACTAGTGAGTGAGGAAGGGGAGCTCTCTGGTCAGAACCTTGTGTCAGGAACCGGGACGTGGGCAGTCAGGCCTAGAGATTGGAGAAATGGTGGTCACACCTAGTGGTCGGAGCTGGAGTCAGCAGCCAGGAGTCAGAGACCGAATAGGGGAGCAGGCCAGGATAGGAACAAAGCAGGATGAGGGGAGCAAGGCAGGCACAGGAGAGATGGGAACTAGGGGTTCATGCATGGAGCAGCTAGAGATCAGTTGTTGCTGTTGGGCTTAAGAGTGAGCTTGCTGACTTCCTCGGCCAGTCCAGCGGAGTAGAATCATAGACTCTCAGGGTTGGAAGGGACCTCAGCAGGTCATCTAGTCCAACCCCCTGCTCAAAGCAGGACCAATCCCCAGACAGATTTTTACCCCAGTTCCCTAAATGGCCCCCTCAAGGATTGAACTCACAACCCTGGATTGAGCAGGCCAATGCTCAAACCACTGAGCTATCCCTAAAGCCATTATGGGCTGGCTCAGCTGTGCTCATAGGCTGCCTGGAGGTGCAGCTGCAAGCCCACATCCGGATCCCTCGGCATCCCAAAACATTTGGGCACAGTGACAGGAGTGGCTGAGAGCACAGCAGGGGCACTGAGGAACGCAGTTCACACCTCAGGGCAAACCCTCAGCGGGTGTTCAGGATTCCTCCCTGCGCGGTGGAGCAGCTACCGAACCAGTGCTGGGGGCACCTGCATGGAGCTTGGTGGGCGAAGCACAGGTTGTGGGAAGGAAGAGTCTGGAGGAGGCGCCGGGTAGTCAGTCTGTGTGCACAAGACTACAGTGCCAGCTGCAATTGCAGGATCTGTCAATAGTTCTCGTCATAACGAGCCGGTTTACTGTTACACACACACACATTCCTCTCAGGTTCTTACACACTACATGAAACAGCAGCTTTCTGTGGGGACAATGGGTGAATCCCTGTCCATGGCCCACCCCTCTCTGCTCCACAGCGGGCACCTGCGGAGCTGAGCCCTGAAATCTTGCCTCCGTCATGGAACTGCTCCTGCTGCTAGGGGGATGACCGCCTGTGACACCCCATTTCCTGCAGGCCAGGACTGTGGAGCTCCTCACAGGATGGAGCCGTTCTAGAGCCTAGGAAGTTCACGGCACAGCTCGGTTAGCCCGGCACCTGGCAGCAAGGTTGGCCTGTGGCTAAAGCCTGGGCATCAGGGCATCTGGGCTCAATTCACAGCCCAGCCACGTCTTTCTCTGCCTGACCTGCCTGACCTTGGGTCGCTGTAGGTAGGATTTGGAAAGTGCTCAGCGTCTACCTGACTCCGATCCCCTTGCAGTTGGTAAAACTCCCGTTAACGTCACTGGGAGCTTTTGAAAACCCATTGCTCTGTGCCTCAGTTTCCCTATCTATAACACTCCCCAGCCTGCCAGGGTGTGTGAGGCGGCAGATAGCGACGACTGTGAGGGGCTCAGACATGGCTGATGGCAGGTTTCTCCTGGAGACAGTTGTATAAGCAGGACTCGAGCGGTCCCTTCTGCCAAACAGAAAAGAGGAGAGAAACAGCATTAAAAGCAAGAGACCATTAAGAGGATTGAGAGCTTTGGGAATTAGTTATTTGACTCATTGTGACCTAAATCTCTAGTTTAATAAAGCCAAATCCCTCCACATGACTCTGGAAAGTCCCCCGTGGCTAGAAGGTTTTACTAGTGGGTCGGGGCCCAGCAAGGGTCATGGCTCACCTTGTCCGGCGGCTGACAAGCCGTGTGGTGGGAGCAGGTCAAGGTGAACGGTGGCCAGCAGCAGCCTCAGCCAATATCTATCTGTCCATCTTTTCTAGCCCTGTCCTAGCCCAGCCGTACGTGAGCCCCAGCCCCTGCCCGCTGTCAGTGCTCAGGAACGAACAGTAGCTCCGCCACGAACTTCTCTTCATAGAGACGTTCGGTTTGCATCTTCGTTTGCCAGGCCAGCAGGCCGGGAGGCGACCTTCCCGTCCCTGACCGGGGCAGCGAAGCAGGTATCGGTGCCCGGAGGAGCAGCTGCAGCCGCAAGACCTGGACTGAAACCCTAGTGACAGGCTCAGGCCATAAACGCTGGGCCACTGTTCCTCACACACATGGCGAGGGTGCCAGGCTGGAATGAAAGACCTGCCCAGCACAGGCGTGTGGCGGCTTCCCCCTGCAAGCCAGGTTTGCGAGGACCTGGCTGGGCCAGGCTTTAGCTCTGCTGAAGAATGGAGAGGAGCCGGATGGGGGTCAGAGACACTGGAGCTGTAAGGACGCTCCTGTCACATGCTTCTGGAGTTTAATCTCCACGGGTTTGTGTGCCCTTGAGCAGAGCGCGGGATGATCCCGCTACATGAGAAGTGACACAAAACTTTCCCTGGCCAGAAAGGGGCCGTGATTCCGCTCTGGCCCTGTCCTGGACCCCTCCTTCAGGCACCAGCCTTGGAGATCTTCCAGGCCCCGGGAAGGTCAGGGCCCGATTCCTGCCCGTAGCTGCTCTTCCTCACCAGGGAACGAGAATAGCTAAATGCGGCTCGGGGCAGCCTGGTAAGGGGTGGGAATGATTATGGGGGGGGCAAGGCGCTCCTGCTGCAGATCCCCTGGGGGTAGGAGAGGGGACATCACTGTCTCTTCCACCATTGCGTGTCAGAGTGGAGAAAAGGAGCCACTGGGAGCTGCCTGGAGCAGAGAGAGGACCCGCAGGAGGCTCCCCCATGGGAGAGATCGGGGGGAGGGTTGCCAGGTGTCCGGTTTTCGACTGGAAAGTCCGGTTGACAGGGGACCTGTACAGTGTCTGGTCAGAAGTACTGACTGGACACCTGCAGGGGTGCCGGAGTGGGGAGGGCCCAGGCACCGCCCACTGCAGCGTGTGTGACCGCAGCCGAGTGCTTGCAGAGAGCTGTGAGCAGGCGGGTGCCAACCCACACTGCAGGATTGTGTTTGGATCGTGTCCTATTTTCCACCCTCGTCTCTGCTCCCCGGCTGCAGAAACACCCCATCTTTGTGGGAAGCCGCTCCAGGGGCTCTGAGACACGTGTGACTGGCCCTGAGCTACAACCAGAGCCGGGGATCCCATGCAGGGCAGCCGCTTCTCCCTGGGGCAGAGGTGACTTTGAAGCACCAGCACCCGCTTCACCACCCTCCCCGTGCCACTCAGATGGGAACTTGGCCTGGCCCGGAAGGGTGGGGGAGCAGCACCCTTAAAGCTCAGGGCATGGATCCCGGCCTCCAGCTTTCGCACACAGCACGGGGAAGGAAGGGCATTTCCCCCAGCCCGGTCTGGCTCGCCCAGACAGACAGATTGACTGACAACACCCGCCGCTCCCGTCGCGATCACTGCCAGCAAACACCATCGCCAGCCTGGCCTGGCTCACCCAGACAGACAGACTGACAAAACCCGTGGCTCCTTTCGCGATCACTGCCGGCAAACACCACCACCAGCCTGTCCTGGGGCGTGGGCGTGGAGACCAGGGTCATCAACCCACACCTGCCCCTTCTCAGCCACAAACGACTCCTACTTGCATCTCATGGGCAGCTTGGCTTCAGCTCCCAGCCCGTGTGGCAGGTGAGTCCCAGGGGGAGCGAGCGAGCGAACGGGGGGCGGGGGGCTGTAGTGTCTGGTTTTAGGAAATTGGAAAGTTGGTGACTCTAGTCGGGGGGCTGCTGTGTGGAGTTTGGGAAAAGGCCTGGGATAGAAGCAAGGTGTGAGCCGCTCCCCACAGTCAGCCCAGCCCTGACTCCGCTCCCCGAGTCACTGAGTGCTAGGAGCTGTCTCCTGAAATCCCTGCAGCTCATCTGTTCTCGGAGCCGGCTGCTGGCCGGGAAGAGCTCCCTTGGGTCAGAAGGCAGCAGCCTGTCTGCTTGGTGGCACAGGGCCCTGGAGCCACATCACTCTTCTCCCTTTGGGGCACACCCCCTCTTTCTCCCTCCCCCCCACAGGCAGCAGCTCTGGGGGGCATCCAGCTCCCTGCAAACCCGGGCGCACAGCCACTGCACTGCCTGTTGGAGGCTGTAACAATCACCCCCTCCTGGTGGAGGACCTGTTCTGCTGGGAAGGGAGGGGAGGGGGCAGGAGCACAGTTATCGCCTCCTGGCCCATCACGCTCTTGTGAGCAATAGCCTTGTACAATCCTGAGTGCACAGCTGAGGCCGCGTGCAGCCCGTGTCCTGGGGTAGGAGGTGGAGGGGCAGCTCCTAGGGCATTTCTGTCCCCCCACTTGTTCATCCACGCGTGGATCCACTGGCCCCAACCCTGACTGCTTCATCTTCTGCTTTTTCTCCAAGCCTCCAGGCAGCTTGTTCCCTCTCTGCATTTCCTCTAGTGCCTGTCCCCAGCCACACAGTGTCTCAGGCAGCTCAGACCTGGGCTATGCAGAGAAGCACTGAACGGCCAGCTCCTCGGCTGGGTCTGTGCATTTCATTTCCCCTCCCTAGGTGGAGGGCTCTGCATGTTCGGAGCCTCCCGCCATTGCATGCAGCAGCACGGCTCTCATCCCGCCAGGTCCCTTTGCAGTTTGCTTCCAGCCTCCGGCTTGTTTGCTGCCCCCCATTTTACATCCAGAGGAAGCTTATCACTCACGGCTGTTCCTCTTCCCTGGACGATTAGTGCAAATATTAAATACCGTGGCCCAGCAGCCCTGGGGGGTATCCTGCTGCGGGGTTAGCAGGCAGTAACTAGCGCCCTATATCTTGGTCAAGGAGGGTGAAATCCTGACTCCATTAAAGTCAACTGCAACACTCCTATTGGCTTTGCTGGGGCCCGGAGTCGGTCCCTCAGTCTCCGCTCCATGCTGTAAGCGTCTCTGAAACCCGCTGTGCTCAGCTGTAACAACGCTACCACGCGGCTGCCAGTTCGGCTACCAGGTCTAATGACTCTCCACATAGCCTGCAGCAGAGATGAGGATTATTTAATAGTCCTGTGGCAGGGACACACAGAGGCCCCAGTCGAGATCAGGGCACTGTCCAGACACACAGGATGTGAAGATACAGTCCCTGCTCTCAAGTACTTAAAATCAGTTCCTCCAATTTCCAAGCCAGCTCCACACAAGAGGTTACTGCCAGCTTTACTGGGCCACTGCAATTCCGAAACCTCGCAGAATGGCAACGTGCCAAAGCGGCTCGCGGGGGGGTTGCTACATCAGCCATTTAGAAATGGGTCTAAACCCAAACCCAATATTGGGTCTTGATCTGTTACTCCACAGCATGTGAGCCGGGCAGTGAAAGCCCGTTCTGGTCCCAGAGCCCTGATGGACGTGGGGATGAGAAAACAGGAGTTGAGCAGAGAGCTGGCAGGAAATCCTGCATCAGCTTCCTGGGGCGAGGTCTCCTGGTAAGGAGAAGGGACAGCTGGGGCAGCGGTGCAGGGACCCAGCAGCCTCCTAGCAGGTAGTTTTGGGGCACCTCGTGGTGCTGCACATGAGACCCAGCCAGAGCCTGAGGGGAAGGAGAGGCTGGAAAAGCAGAGTGTTTCTGGGTGGTTTCCAGAGGCTGTAGGAGGGTTCTGCACCCCAAGGCAAAGGGTGGAGTCTGGAACCAACTACTAACCAGGGGAGCCCCCACTTGACACCGGATAATATATGAACCAAGCCAAATGATTGTAAATAAGGTCAGATGAAGTCAACCTGGCTTGGAAGCAGCCTGATAATGGGGGTCGGAGTGATTGTGAGGCCCGGAGACCCTGCCCTTCGATCCCCTTGGAGTGGAAGAATCCTAACAAAATTCAGCTCCATCCCCGCAGCGCAGCTCCCTGTGCGGCCTGTTGTCAGCACTTCTGGTATTTCTCAGAAGCTGGAAGTGCCATTGATCTCCTGCTGAAGCTGCTCTCTGGGGAGTCCCTGCCCAATGTTGCAGAGCCACCAGGTTCAGAGAAGCCTTCAAACCAGACAGCTGAACCATTTGCATTTCCCCTGCTCCCCCAGGCTGGGAAATGCAGCGCGATTCCCCAGGGAGACGGCGAACGCGCCGACTCGGGCAGGAAAGGACTAGCTGAGCCGTGCCATCCTTAGGTTCTGGCAGGTTTAATTTACAACTTGATGTTTGGGGTGAGGGGAAGGTTAGCTTGAGCCTGATAAATAAAAAGAAAATCCAAGGCCTGTTGAATTAAAGGCTAAGCACCAGCTCCTCTAATCAGGCCGACTAGTCTGTGGGATCTTCCCTCATTTAGAGAGTGATTTTTCACTTTAACGCACTGCAGAATCCCGATTTGGACTAATCCCTCTTTGCCCAAGTCCTCTAGGCATATGGCCTGCGAGGGACTTGACCCAGGATTAGGAGACCTCAGAGGGCTCCATCCTGGTGCCATTTCTGGGGGGGCTGCCCTGATTCGGCTTGAGCTCTCAGAGAGCAGGCTCCTGTTAGGAAGGGCTGGTTGCGGTGGCCCAGGGAGATGGCGCGCGGCCTTGCTCCGTCGAGTGAGCAGTGCCCTGTGGCTGTCGGCAGGAGGTGCAGGGGCACTTGGGCTGGCGAACACGCTGCCCGGTCTCTCAGGCTGCAGGAGGCAGGGGAGACTCAGGGGCTGGAAGAGAAGGTCCAAGAGGTCTAGGGATACAAGGTCTCAGGTTGAGGGAGGTGCAGGGTGGTGGGCTCAGGTTCTTGGCCCGCAAGGCCAAAAATGGCTGTTGTTTGTGGGTGTCCCGCCTGAGACACTTACCGAATTGACAATTGTGGCCTAGAGGTTTGCAGCCCTGACACATGGGTTGGGATTCAATAGCTCAGCAGCACACAGGGCCGGGAACTGGGTTGCAGGAACAAGCTGGTTTTCATGAATATTTAAATTAAAGCCATTGGCTTTGCCTCCCGCCATTCCTTTGGAACTAGCGGTTAATGGTTTCAGAGTCTTTGCTGCCTTCCTGTAATTCACCCCTTGCTCCTACTTCAGCCTGGAACGTCACAGGGCATTAGTCTGCAATATGGATTGTCATCCCTAGGGTGTCTGGAAACAAGCAGATAGCTAGCAGGGATTTGGTGCCAGGGCACATACGCAGCCGCCTCTCTGCTGATGCAGGTGTTCTGTCAGCTGCCCCCCGTCAGCTGACGCCTGATCCTTTATTCTCTGTGCTGTTCTGGGCATTTTAGATTTTAGGCTCTGTGGGCTCTCCTCACCTGTGCGTGAAGTCCCATCCACTGCTATAGCCAGGTTAATGATATGCAGGTTTTGTGCCCACCTGGGCCAGCAGGATGGACAATAGAACCTGCAACGACTGCTTTAATGCCCTCATGGTGGGTGAGATGAGGAGGCCAGGAGACCCAAAAAACTCTTAGCACAAACCAGCAGGCTTTTCAGGGCCTTTCAGCCCCCGTATCATAGAATCATAGAATCTCAGGGTTGGAAGGGACCTCAGGAGGACATCTAGTCCAACCCCCTGCTCAAAGCAGGACCAATCCCCAACTAAATCATCCCAGCCAGGGCTTTGTCAAGCCTGACCTTAAAAACCTCCAAGGAAGGAGATTCCACCACCTCCCTAGGTAACCCATTCCAGTGCTTCACCACCCTCCTACTGAAATAGTGTTTCCTAATATCCAACCTAGACCTCCCCCAGTGCAACTTGAGACCATTACTCCTTGTTCTGTCATCTGCCCCCACTGAGACCAGTCTAGATCCATCCTCTTTGGAACCCCCCTTCAGGTAGTTGAAAGCAGCTATCAAATCCCCCCTCATTCTTCTCTTCTGGAGACTAAACAATCCCAGTTCCCTCAGCCTCTCCTCATAAGTCATGTGCTCCAGACCCCTAATCATTTTTGTTGCCCTCCGCTGGACTCTTTCCAAATTTTCCACATCCTTCTTGTAGTGTGGGGCCCAAAACTAGACACAGTACTCCAGATGAGGCCTCATCAGAGCCGAATAGAGGGGACTGATCACATCCCTCGATCTGCTGGCAATGCCCCTACTTATACAGTCCAAAATGCTGTTAGTCTTCTTGGCAACAAGGGCACACTGTTGACTCATAACACTGTTGTCCCAAGCACAATGCCAGGTTCTCAGTTGGTGGAAGGGGACTTCAGTGCATCAATGCCGGTTTGCACTGGGCGAGGCCCACCATTTCTAAAGTGCCTAACCCTGTACATACACCCTTGAGCATCCTCCCAATGAGCAGACAGGAAATGCTCTGTCTAGCCGTCACACTCTCACCGATTTAGTTTAGCCAAGAGACAGTCAAGAGGTGACTTGATCCTGGTCTGTAAGGACCGACCTGGGGGGAAGATGGCTGATAGTAGGGGAATCTAGCAGAGAAAGGCAGGAGCAGATCTAATAGCTGGAAGCTGGAAATAAGGTGCAAATTGCTCACCGTGAGAGTGCTTAACCATTGGAACACCCCATGTCGGGGTGTGGTGAGGGGAATCTGGGATGTCAAACGAACGGGTCACCAGCCAGTCCCAGAGAATCAATTGAACCGTCCCGCTCTCAAAAGCCCCCAACCAAGTAGAAATCACAGCCCTGTCCCTGGAGTCTCCTCACAGACCTGGGCTGGCTGGTGGAGTGGACGCTCAGGGAGAAAGGCAGGGAATCCTTCTCTCTCTCTTCTGGGTGCAACGGGTGGGGAACTCAAGCCCTGGCAGCCCCTGGCCCCAGGGTACAGGGTCTGGAGGCACAGCTGGCACTCAGTCCCCCAGGCAGAGTGGGGGCTCAGTCTCTGCCTTGGGGGGCTCTAGGTCAGTCTCAAGGCCTCATGGCATCTCCCGCCTGCTGCAGGGAGCAGGCCTGGGCCTGGGCCCCCTCCGGCTGCTGGAATCCAATGCTCTGCCCGTGCTCCGCAGGTGAAAAGCCTAGGGGGTGACAATGGTCCCTTCTGGCCTTAACATCTATGACTCTGTGAGCACCTATCTGGCCTCCTCCTGGGCTGCAAGTTCCTGTTGGCCATTCCGAGGGCTCAGCCAGGCTCTCCCCGATGGCCCGTGCCAGGCAGGGCAATGAGTTAGCTCAGGGTCATCTCCCCTCCTTGGGCCCATGAGTGACCCATGTGGAGCAGGCGTAGAAGGGTTTCTCCTCAGTTTCTCCTCACTGACGCGCATGGCAAGGAGCTGTTGCAGAGAGATGCCATCTCTGCTGATGGGGCTGATTCCTGTGATGGGGCTGACCCAGCAGGTGGAAGCCCTGCAGCCAGGGGCGAGATTTGGGGCTGTATGCAATGCACAGAGCCCATGATGGTGGGGTGAGGCCGCGGGGTGGGAAGAGGTTCGATTTCAGAGCTTTCCTGCACTTTGCTTGGTTTTAATGCAGCTCAGAAAGCTGGTTGGATCGCAGAGATTCCAACATCTTATGGGACATTAAAAATTCATTTGATTTCTATAGAACTCCATGCAACAGCCAGAATCCATCAAGGAGTGTTCGAGAGACATGAGGAAGGGACAGGGTAACGAGAGCCACAGAACAAGAGTCCATAAAAATGTCTCTTGCTCAGTTTCCACTTGAAACGTAACCTGTTTAATAAAGATGCCGCAATTTAAAGCGAATAAACACATTAGCCCCGCTGGGCCAACTTAAGCTGAATAAAACGGCCATACTTCATCAGACAAGATAGATGGAGGCATCCTCCCAGGATTCCAGCATGCTGATCTTCCAAGAGTTTGGGTTTCTCCTTCTGCCACTGCTGCCTTTAAACCACGACCCTGAATCATAGAATCATAGAATCTCAGGGTTGGAAGAGACCTCAGGAGGTATCTAGTCCAACCCCCTGCTCAAAGTAGGACCAACACCAACTAAATCTGCTGTGTCCCATGGACTCTAACCCTTGCATCAGTTTCCAACTGTAGCCTGTCTCCCATGCAGCAAAGCTCCTCAGGGGATGTGGACACAGAAGGTGCTTGGGGTGCAGGAGAATGCACTTAGATGGGGTTATTCTGTAGGAGAGATGATGGGATTCCTTCAGGCCCCACAGACCATGGCTGGTTTCCAAAGAGGCTGGCGAACCTCCCTCTCTGCTTCCCTAGCCGGTTGGGCGAGTAGAGCAATTTGTTATTATTTAATGGCAGGGGCGCTGCCTCAGCAGTGTGTGGTCTGCCAAGTGCCGGTAAGTCACGTGACTGGAGGTGAAGTGCCGGGGATGACCCAGGCCGCCTCACACAGCAGCTCCATTAGATTAAATGAGTAAATCAAAGGGCTGCAGGAGGGAGCAATGCCTCTTTCCAGAGCCATAGCACCTATTCTGGACCAGAACCATCGTTCCCCAGGGCAGGGGCACTTCCGTAGGGAGCTGGGTAGAGGCAGGGTCCCATGCCGCTCTGCGCAGACCCAGCGCAGTGTCAGTGGTTTCTCCAGGCACAGCCTAGAGGGACAAGGCTGAGCACATAATAGGGGGCAGTTCAGGGCTGCTGGAGATTGAGCAGAGTCACTCATGGGGCAGCTGTTCCTTAGGCTTTTGCCCCCCAGTGATGGGGCTTGGCCAGGGGAAAGCTATTGTTACTGTGGCCAGCCGGGCCTGCTGCAGTCTCGAAGGCTCCGTGTGGTAAGTCCTGGGGGTGCTCGCGTTAGCAGCATGATGGGGATCAGTACCAGGGTGGCCTGTGGAGGTGGAGGATGATGTTGTAGACTGGTGGACGGTCTCTGCTCAGGCCGAGTGCCTGCTGTCGCACCCTTGCTTTGGAGAGAGTCTCGGTGCAGCGCTGGGCCCCAGGCTGGTCATTGGCCGTGAGGAGCAAACCTGGGACCTCTGGATCTAGAAGCATGAGCTCTACCTGAGTGAAAAGATCCAGCTCCGGTAGCCAGTCACTGTCCGTGGCCCAGCCACGCCCTGAAGGGAGTGGAGTGCCACACTGGTGGGGTGGGGCAAACCTGTGACCACAGGGCTAAGGACGTCAGGAATTTTCCCAAGGCCCCGACACAGCTGATTTTGTGAGTGAGACGAGAAGGAGGCTGGATGTTTGTAAGGATATTGCCGCATGGCGTCCTATGCCCTGGCAGGGGCTTTCAGGCTGAGGGCGGAGTGAGACCCGTAGGTTCAGTCCCTTGAACAAGATGAGCCCCTAACTGTGTGACTGGATCTCTGAACTGATCTGCCCCCTCACTTGTGTTTCCCCCACCTCTCTCTGGAGCCACGCGAGTTTTCAGCAAAACAAACATTTTCAGGGAATTTTCTGCTTTCCTCCAAAACGTTTGATTTGTTTTTTCATCAAGAAAAGTGAAATTCAAACATTATTAGCTCGAAACAGACAAATGTTCAGTTTTCAGGTTTTCAGTTTTCCAGCAAAATTGGAATTTTTCTTTTCGAAGAACCCTCGTCCCCCATCTCCAACCATCTCTAACTGGAATCTCCTTCTGCATCCCCCAGCGCTGATGACCGTTAGAGACAGGGCTCAGTGAATCAATCTTCCATCCTGGCCCTACTCCTCGCACGGCCTCTGAGGCTGCCCAGCGCAATGTAGTGACATTGGTGCATTATTAATAGCTCTTTGATTTGAAATATACAAATGTGGTGATTTACAAGGTACAGGTTTAAAATGATGATGAGGATGATTGATGGAAGCAGTAAGGAATTAGGCCGTGGAATCGCCCACACTGTTGTATTTTGATTTCATGTCTTATTCCCTACATATTTAAAGCAGTATGAATGGAGCTGACCTTAAGCTCCCGTGGTGTAGTGTTCCCTGCAGATACCTCCAAAAGCTAATTGGAAGAATCTTTATAATTATCATAATGTAATTATCTGGAGCAAAAATACATTCTGAGATGAAAGCGAGAGGACTAGTCAATACACGAAATCTACGGTAATTAAAAATAATTCTCAATGTATGTGAATTCCCCTTGATGACCGACTCATAACATTACCATTGATCTTTTCCACGTGACATTTAATTTTTAACAGTTCTTATTCTCTCTTTAACATTTCTTTGTGATGTTTTCATTTGGTTTGAAAGGAAAAACCTAATTTGTTCTTCACCCTCACCCTGAAATGTGTTTATTGGGCTTGGCACTGATAACCACCTCCTTCAGTGCAACGAGTAAGCAGAAAGTGATATTTGGATCAAGATTTTTGCTCCTTTCATTTGACTGGATCAGTGAGACGTTTTCTAGCCCTTGCAAAGCATCGCCGTGTTTTATGGTGTTACAGAAAGATTTGGGGCTAATATTGTAACCTTGCAGAAATGGGCAGATCCTTCATAGAATCTCAGGGTCGGAAGGGACCTCAGGAGGTATCTAGTCCAACCCCCTGCTCAAAGCAGGACCAATCTCCAGACAGATTTTTGCCCCAACTGGCCCCCTCAAGGAACCAACCCTGGGTTTAGGAGGCCATTGCTCAAAGTGCTGAGCTATCCCTCTTAAAAGGAGCTGTACTGATTTACACCCACTGAGAATCTGGCCCGATTGCTGACCCAGTGGCTGCTCTGTTTCCACCATGCTTTGTTCTGTAATGATCAGAAATGGGATTAAGGCCTTGATCCGGACACCCGGACATTCGGGAGAATCCCAATCCAGAGCTCAGCCTTGCAATTCAGGATCGTGTCAGCTACTGATGGAAAGGCAAGGAACTGAACGACAGGCAGTAAGTGATCTTATCGGTTGGACTCAAGAAGTGGAACGTGCAGGCTGAATAAACCTGTTCAGAAAGGAGTGTACGTTCTCCTTGAGAAAGGGGTCAAAACATCAAGGACTTTTTCTCTCTAATAGAATAAATCTTGGGGAGGAAGTAATATTTTAAACTGACGCCGGCGTTCTCTGGGAATATTTAGATTCTTTGGGATAGATTTTCTTGACAAATTTACTTGTGGGTTCACAATAGCACCCACTGAAAAACATTAAACTTTGGGAAACTGCATTCAATTAGCAGTTAAGTGTTTGGGGATTTAGCGTCTTTGTATTGTTTAGCCAACCATGTCATACAGATTATGGCAAGTACTTTAATCTGCAATGTACCGGGCTTCCCCAGGGATTAGCAGCAGCCCCAATATGTTAATATAGCAAAAATGGATGATCCAATTAAGCGCTGCAAAACCATGGCGGGATGTAGGGGCCATATGTTGGCTTATCCTTCTGGTTTGCATATTCGGCACATATTGGTGGGCCGCCTCTGCTACTTTGTGTCCACACGCCATGTGATTTAGGCTGGTAGCAAGCAGGAACTGGGGCATCTATGCAGACACGCCAACTCTCACTAATTACTCGCTGGAGTTGTGATTTCTCAGTAAAACCAAGCCTCACTCAGGAGCTCGCAATAGAGCTCTCAAAGGTCAGGATTTTATTTGTCAGCCATGGCACATTCTTAAAACGGGTTTCCAGCCAAACAGGAGTTAGCCCACCAGAAAGAAAGGAAGGTGGTTTCTCCACCGGGCAGTTACTTCCAAGGCCAGAAGGGGCCATTGTGGTCATCTAGCCTGACCCCCTGCATAACACAGGCCAGGGAATGTCCCCAGAATCATTCCTAGAACAGAGCTGTTAGAAAAACATCCCATCTTAATTTAAAAATTGTCAGTGATGGAGAATCCACCACGACCCTTGGTAAATTGTTCCAGTGGTTAATTACTTTCACCGTTCAAAATATATGCCTTTTTCAGTCTGAATTTGCAGCCCCTGTTGGATCATAGTATAACTTTTCCTGCTAGAATGAAGAGCCCATTATTAAATATTTTGTTCCCCACGTAGGTACTTACAGACTGTGATCAGGTCACCCCTGAACCTTCTCTTTGTGAAGCTAAATCGTTTGAGCTCCTGGAGTCTATCACTATAAGGCAGGTTTTCTAATCTTTTAATCGTGCTCATGGCAGCATATCCCACCGCGTCCCTTTGCTGAGGAGATGTGTTTGTGGGCAGTGGTGTAGTGTTACGAATAGAAGGGGGTAAACAAACTTCTGCTAAACTCCGTGTTCCCCAGGTGAGCGGTGGGTGAGCTCTATTTGCCCGCAGTTACCCTTGACCACACCACTGCTCGTGGGTGCGAGCTGTGGGCTGGATACACCTAGGGGACTTCGCTGAACAATGCTCAGGCAGACAGTCCTGGAGCCCCTTAGCACTGGGCAGAAGTTTCCCTGTTGTCTCTTAGTGTCTGGCCTGGTGGCTGCAGGAAGAACAGACACTGGGGAGCCACAAGAGTTAATGGATTCTAGTAGCTTGTCAATCCCTGGGAGAGGAGCTGGCATGAAGGCAAGGAGGGTCGGAGATGAAAGGGGTTGGGACAAGCCCATCTCTTTGGTCCTGAGGTCTGCATTTTCTCCTGTCTTCCTCCCCAGATCCATTGTAACAGTGGCTACTCTGCACTCCCAAGCGTTCGAGGAGGGGCACGTGGGCTGGGTGTTGGTGGATGTTCACAGCCCAGCTGGGTGTGGATGGGCTCCGGAGGTGGATTGATGGACTGCATGAATGACAGAGTCCAATTTCCCACCCCTCGTGCCCTCTACACACAGCTCCTTTTCACAAGCCAGTAGCATCCCTGTGACAGCCCCAAACTAGCTTGCATGGAAAATCCATATCAGGCAAGTTTTCCAAACATTGTAAGATTATTTTAATACAATACAAAGCAGCCGGAAACAAGGCACAGGAGCCAGTGTCATGAACCAGCCAGCCCAGCCAGTGCCCTGGGGGCCACCGTTTGCGACCGACTGGCTAAAGTTGAGATTGTTGCATTGTAAAACTATGAAGACCTGATTTCAGTGAAGGAGGGTCACTCTGGTGACACCATGGAAGGCTCAGCCACTCTTGGTTTCAGTCTCCCTCAGCTTGCAAAGGACCCGAGGTTGTACTTCCCACAGAAGTTGCAATCCCAGTAAACTAGAAGCTCTTATATCATCCAAACTTGTGATTTAAAGTGCAGCCAGTCTCCTGGATGCTGAACTGGTTTTATTATAAGTGCATTTTTATTGCATGATACATGCTTTTCAGATTGTGCAGCGCCTCTGAGTAACGCCCCATGCCAAGGGACAATAACAAATACCAAAATGTAAATGTGGAAGAAAATGTTCTTGAATGCTTATGAATCAATGTCCTAAGATAAAGTGCAAGATGGGGTATTAATTGGTGTCTGCTACAGGCCACAAATCACACTAGGGAACGGGACGCCTGGCTCCTTACAAATCTATCTATAATGTGTAGGGGGAAAAACTGAGAACATGGGGGAGCTCAGTCTGAGTGACATTTGCTGGCGGTCTCATTCTGCCGGAATTAAAACATCCTTGGAATTTCTAAATATTATAGACGACAGTTTCCTAACTCAAAAAGTGTTGCATCCAACATGGGTGAAGAGCATGTCTTGACGGATAAAGAGGAACTGTTCACAGGACTAAAATGAATGGTAACTTAGCTACAAGTGATTGGGATTTGATCACATTTATAATGCGCAAATAAAGTAAAGTCCAGGGGAATAATAAATGTAGACCCGGTCAATTTCACAAAGCTGAAAACAATTATGAGCCACTTCAACTGGGAGGAGGAATTTTATCAGAGAAATGAATGATAGTTGAGAATCATTTAAGAAGAACACTTCACTAGATGCCCCCAAAGCCACTATCAATGAAGAAGGCTGTTTGGTTAAAAAAATGACCTGGTTTAGAGGGGAAGTGAAGGCAGTTATAAAAAATAATACATAGCTCTGGAAGAAAGGAGAAGTTGATAGTCATGAACAGAAATCAGAAGCTAGGAATATGGAAAATTGATAAGGGAAGCAAAGAGACATAAGGAGAAATCTAGGGTCAGCAGAGATAAGGACAATAAGAAGCTTTTAAAGTATATTAGAAACAAAAAGAATTCTAACAGTGGTGTTGGTCCATTTCTAGATGAAAATGGTAGAATTATCATTAACAATGGAGAAAAGGCAGAAGTGTTCACTAAATATTTCTGTTCTGTAGCTGGGGGAAAAAAACAGATGATGTAGCCAGATCATATGATAAATTAATGGAGATATCCCATCTTCTAGAACTGGAAGGGACCTTGAAAGGTCATCAAGTCCAGCCCCCTGCTGTCACTAGCAGGACCAAGTACTGATTTTGCCCCAGATCCCCAAGTAGCCCCCTCAAGGATTGAGCTTACAACGCTGGGTTTAGCAGGCCAATGCTCAAACCACTGAGCTATCCTAGTCACTCAAGAATATGTTACACTGCTGCTACTAAAATTAGCTGTTTTTGAAACAGCGGGTCTGGATAACTTGCTTTAAAAAGTGCTGTCTGAAGAGCTCGCTGGATCTTTGATGTTGATTTTCAATAAGTCTTGGCGCACTGGGAAATTTCCCGAAGACTGGAAGAAAGCGGATGTTGTGCCAATATTTAAAAAGGGTAAACAGGGTAATTATAGGCCTGTCAGTGTGACATCAATCCCAGGCAGCATAATGGAGTGGCTGATCCAGGACTTGATTAATAACGAATTAAAATCGGGTAATATAATTAACAACAATCAATGTGGGTTTATGGGAAAAAAGATCCTGTCAAACTAACGTGATTTTTTTTTATCAGATTACAAATTTGGTTCATAAAGGTAATAGTGTAGACGTAATAGACTTCTGTAGGGCATTTGACTTTTTATCACATGACATTTTGATTAAAAAACCAGAAAGCTATAAAATTAACATGGCACACACATGACATGAATGGAAAGCTAGCTAACTGATGGGTCTCCAAGTGTAATTGTAATTGGGGAATCATAATTGAATGGGCGTGTCTCTAGTGAGTCTGCAAGGACTGGTTCTTGGCCCTACGCTATTTAACATTTTTATCAATGACTTGGAAGAAAACATAAAATGATCACTGATAAAGTTTGCAGATGACACAAAAACTGTGGGGAGTGGTAAATAATGAAGAAGACAGGCCACTGCTACAGAGCGATCTGGGTAGCTTGGTAAACTGGGCGCAAGCAAACAATATGCGTTTTCATATGGCTAAACATAAATGTATTAATCTAGGAACAAAGAATGCTGGCCATACTCACAGGATGGGGAACCCTATCCCGGGAAGCGGTGACTCTGAAAAAGATTTGGGGATCGTGGTGGATAATCAGCTGAACCTGAGCTCCCAGTGTGATGCTGTGGCCAAAACAGCTAATGCCATCCTGGGATGAGTAAACAGGGGAATCTCAAGCAGGAGCAGAGAGGTTATTTTACCCTACAGTGACTGCTGCTGGAACATTGTGTCCAGTTCTGGTGCCCACAATTCAAGAAGGATGTTGCTAAATTAGAGAGGATGGACTGGCTGAAATAAGGCATAAATAAAATGTTAACAGTGAGCATTGTAAACCATTGGAACAGTCTACCAAAGTCTCCATCACTGGCAGTTTCTACAAGCTCTGCTCTAGGCATTATTGTGGGGCAGTTCTCCGGCATATGCTATACAGGAGGTCAGACTAGCTGATTGCCGTAGTCACTTCTGGCCTTGAAATCTCTGAATTCACAGCAGCCCAGCACACATAGCTCTTGTGTCAGCCAGCTCAGAGCACACACAGGGGTGGCAAATTGGATACAGCAGGGAATTTACTTTGGGTAATGGGCTGTTTAGCCCCACGCAGGTCACAAAAGGGTTAATGAGGTGGGCCCGAGAGGTCAATTAACCTGCATGGTTGCACTGAAGGGTGCGCCAGGCCTCATTGGAGGTAGACTCGGTTGTGGGGAGAGCTGGAACTGTTCCCATAAAGAGCTAGGTGAAGTTCTGGAACAGCCTTCCAAGGGGAGCAGTGGGGGGAAAACCTATCTGGCTTCAAGACTAAGCTTGATAAGTTTATGGAGGGGATGGTATGATGGGATAGCCTCATTTGGGCAATTAATTGATCTTTGACTATTAGCGGAAAATATGCCCAATGGCCTGTGATGGGATGTTAGATGGGGGGGGATCTGAGTTGCTACAGAGAATTCTTTCCTGGGTGTCTGGCTGGTGAGTCTTGCCCACATGCTCAGGGTTTAGCTGATCGCCATATTTGGGGTCAGGAAAGAATTTTCCTCCAGGGCAGATTGGCAGAGGCCCTGGGGGGTTTTCACCTTCCTCTGTGGTGTGGGGCACGGGTCACTTGCTGGAGGATTCTCTTCACCTTGAAGTCTTTAAACCACAATTTGAGGACTTCAAAAGCTCAGACATAGGTTTGTTACAGGAGTGGGTGGGTGAGATTCTGTGGCCTGCGTTGTGCAGGAGGTCAGACTAGAAGATCATAATGGTCCCTTCTGAACTTAAAGTCTATGAGGTGGGAGATCCAGAGAAGCGAGAGTGGAGGAGGTGTTCCCTCTTTTTGAGAAGAAGCCTGAAAAGGAGAAAGGAGAGAAGAGGAGACCAACTTCCCTAGGGTGAGCTGGAAACCTGACTGAGACAGGGGCCTTGAGGTGCTCGAGCTGCCTGAACCCCCAAGGGAGGGGAGGAGTGGGCCAGCCCCTAGGCACAGAAGGTCAGTCTAGAGCAGCAGGGCCGCACCTGTGATGAGGTGACCATGAGCTGAGCCCAGCCAGGCTGAAGGATTGATATTTGGATACATTACTGTAGGGCTTTGCTGAAGAACCCTGTGGCCTCAGAAGAAGCTGGACTCGATGCAGTGATGATACAGGAATGGCCAGGTGAGGTTCTCTGCCCTGGGTTATGCAGGAGGTCAGACCGGATGGTCACCACAGTTCCTCTTGCCTTAAAATCTGAGACTGTAAGCTGAGCTAAGGGGAAGCCAAGCCCAAGAAACCCTGCAGGACGCATTGGTGTATCCAGGCCCCACTGAGAAGAGGATGAGCCCCACGAGCAGAGACCATTCATGGTCATATCGCAAACATCTGGACATTCCCTGAGTGGTGTCATAGGTGGGTGGAGCTTATTTTGTGGGGGAAGCTTGGAAGAGTACTGTGATGGGTTGGATCACAGAAACCTCCTTGGGGCTCAGTTTCTCCTTCCACACAGCAGCACGGGCCTGTTATGCTTTTGTTGCTGTGCCAAGCTTCCAGCCTGTTTACAGGTATAAGCTGAAGGGTAGCATGCTTGTGGGACTGTCTTGTCACCATCCCTAGCATGGACAACAGTTTTCCCCCCAAATCAGGTATGTCCCCCATCTTTAAAGGGGTTAGCACTACTATTAACTCCTTTGTCTTAACCCATAGATGAAGCAGCAAAAGACACAAGATTAAAAGCAAATCTACGGCGGACAGGCTCTGTTCACACAATTTAGCTTGTTTAGTGTCTATTGCATTTCCCAATTTCTTTGTGTACCATGATAGGTGCCCTGATGTAGAGTCATCTGCCTCTTTGGAGAAGGCCTTTAATTCAGGCATGTATCTGAGGCTTTGGCAAGGAAAGGGTGCACTGCCACCATGCCTGCCCTCAGCCCCTCCCTCTGGAATTTCTCTGGGCTGGACCCCACTCTCTTGTGAAGCTTTACCCATGCAGAGATTTTCTTCCTCCTGCCTTGAAAAGACAGTTCTATCTCTTACAAGCGTAGCAGGAACATCTTTCACTGGAGTGCTTTGGATTGGTAAGATCCCTTTGGACACCCCACTCTCTGTTCCCTAAAGGTCAGCTGGATGGACTCCCCCCTCCCGGAGATCTGATCCCCAGTTTTCCCTTAAAACCTGATCCACAGGAGAGGGGTCTGGCATTTTAAATGCAGATTTTTCACCCTCCTCCTGGGAAAGATCCTCCCTACAAAAGGTGGGCGGACTCTCCGGCTCCCCCTCACCTTCTGTCTGGGCTCCCTCTGGGTCAGACACCCCTGTGTCCCCCAAAAGGGAAGGTGACCCTGGTCCAGATGTGGGCTCACAGCTACCAGCTATGATGGACCCATCGCTGGCCAGCAAAATTCCCCCCCTTTCACTCAGGTTGGGCTTGCTTCCAGCTACAGAGTCCCTGGGGTTTGTTCCCCCCCAGTGGTCACCAGGACCCCAACTTCCACCTTCAGGACACACGTCTCTGTGCACCCCAGGGCAGTCCCTTCCCCCTGCTCACCTGCAACTTCCTGGCAGTCAGCAGCTGAGGTGGCCCCGCCTGCTACAAGGTGGAACATCCCCCTCCCCCGGGGAGATGATTACAGGACAGGAGCTGGCTTTGTCCAGTCCCTCCCTCTGGAACTTCCCTTGAGCCCCAGGGCTACAGGAACTGGCTACAACCAGCCCTGCCCCTGAAGCTACATCCTTTACTGTTACAGAGGAATCTAAGAGACACCCTCCTATTTCCCCAGCAGTCCATGTGACTTCACCCCCGCACCGGGGCTTTTAGCACAAGATTCCTTCTCACTGCTAACCAACCCTGGGACAGATTCTGCCACATTAAAGAAATCATTCCCTAGTAGAAATGGTGCAAACTTGGGTGCCACCGTTGCAACAGTCAGCTCCGCCTGCAAATCCCTCGTTTGCATGTGTACTTTAGTTAAAGGTGCAAGGACTTTGTAACCTCCCACCAGTTCTAATTCTGCCATTTTTCCTTGCAACAAATCCTTCTTCTGGATCAGGGTCCTCCTGACCACAGAAATCTCAGCCCCCGTATCTCTCAATCCAATGAGTAATTTACCATTCAGTTTAACAGCAGGCATATGCTCACTGCTTGGTTGGGTAGAAGCAACCTTTACAAATCCTGTGTGGAAAGAGGCAGCAGCCGGGCTCTTGGAAGCAGCAGCTTCATGTGTTACTTGCTGCCTGTTTCCACTCAGCAAGGGACACTTATTCCTCAGGTGCCCAGTGGAGATTTGGGATGAGTAACAGGGGAATGGGGAGGGGAACACCCAGCCTCCTTTTCCCCAGGGGTAAAATGGTGATTTTGCTTTCCCCCAACCCTGTACCCCTCTGCCAGTGGTTTATGTTTAATTGCAGCTTGTGCTTGCTCATAAGAGTCTGCAAACCCAGCTAATTCACCCACTGCATTCACCTTTTTGTCCCACCAATACTATTTTACATCATCACTGCACATATTCAGGAATTCACATATTCCTGAGTAACCAAATCACACGTTCCTTCAAAGCTTGTAATGCCTTTCCCCCTCACCCACTTATCTACCAAACCTCTCATTTAATTTACATAAGCCACATTACTCAATCCAGATCCCCTCTTAACAGCCTGGAATTTAACTCTGTAGGTTTCAGGTGTAACCTGAAACTGTTTCAAAACCAGTTCCTTAAATTTACCATAGTTTGAAGCATCATCAATAGGCATCTTATTGAATATGTCCAGAGCTCTGCCAGTCAATTTTGCTATCATGTGGTCATCTTTTGATCTTCAGGGATTGAATGGAGGGTGCACAGTCTCTCAAAGGTAATGAAATATTCAGCAATATCACTGGATTCATCATACTGTGGACATAGTCACTCCCATTTGTGGATTTTTGGGGAAGTGGAGCCAGCAGCTGGAGGGTTTTGTCTCTTCCACTCCATAACAGCCAGTTCATGCTTCTGGGCCTGTAGTTCTTTGTCTCTTAACTCCAGGGCTCTTTTGTCCCTGGCTGCTTCTGCCTCCATAGCTCTCTTGTGGGCAGCCTCTTCTGCATTAATTTCTAATTGTTTTAATTCCATCCATCTTTTATGTTCATTTTCTTTCTCAACCATTTGCAACTTGTGCAGTTCTAGCTTTTTCTGAGCCTCGCTCTCACTCATGTTGCTGATTTTCCTGCCTCTATTCCCTTCCCTGAAATAAGCAAACAGAAAATAACAAACCAGTAACCACTTTGTTGGTTCTCCAGCTACCACACCCAAAACTCACTTAAAATCACTACCAGTATCTCAAAGCAATCAGCTGTGCACAGACCCTGCTCGACTATGCCACTGTGATGGGCTGGATCACAGAAACCCCCTTGGGGCTGCCAACGGATGTGCCAAGACTACTTCTGCTCCTGCTTTCCTGCCCTAGCAGCTTGGGACTTCAGTGCCCTGCCTGGTTTGAGCCAGACCTGCTAGTCTGTTGCAAACCCAGACCCAGGTCTGAACCACATCACCTAACAGCTGTAGGCTTAATTGAAAGCAGCTTAAGAAGTATTCCTGTCTCTAACACTCAGATGCCCAACTCCCAATGGGGTCCAAATGCCAAATAAATCCATTTACCCTGTATAAAGCTTATGCATGGTAAACTCATAAATTGTCACCCTCTATAACACTGACAGAGAGATATGCACAGCTGTTTGTCCCCCCAGGTATTAATACATACTCTGGATTAATTAATAAGTAAAAAGTGATTTTATTAAATGCAAAAAGTAGATTTTAAGTGACTCCAAGTAATAGCAGATGGAACAAAGTGAATTACCAAGCAAAATAAAATAAAACACTCAAGTCTATGCCTAATACAGTTACCAAGCAAAATAAAATAAAACACTCAAGTCTATGCCTAATACAGTAAGAAAACTGAATACAGATAAAACCTCACCCTCAGAGGTGTTCCAGTAAGCTTCCTTTTACAGACTAGTCTCCTTCTAGTCTGGGTCCAGCAATCACTCACACCCCCTGTGGCTACTTTCCTTTGTTCCAGTTTCTTTCAGGTATTCTTGAGGGTGGAGAGGCTATCTCTTGAGCCAGCTGAAGACCAAATGGAGGGGTCTCCCAGGGGTTTAAATAGACTTTCTCTTGTGGGTGGAGACCCCCTCCTCTCTCCTATGCAAAGTCCAGCTCCAAGATAGAGTTTTGGAGTCACATGGACAAGTCACATGTCCAAGCATGACTCAGTTTTTACAGGCAGCAGCCATTGCCCACATAGTATCTTGAATGTCTCCAGGAAGACTTCTTATGTGGATTGGAGCCTTCCATGATCCATTGTTCGTTAAGTGGTTCTTGACTGGGCACTTAATTTGCACGTTCCTTTCTCAAGAAGCTGACCAAATGCTTTTACTAAGGCTACTTAAAATCAAGCAAGTACACAGCCAATATTCATAACTTTGAATACAAACATGATACATGCCTATAAATAGTATGAATAGATTCAGTAGATCATGACCTTTACAGAGATATGTTACATGGCATATGTAGCATAAAACATATTCCAGTCATGTCATATATATACATTCATAAGCATATTTCCATAAAGCCTTATGGGGTGCACTGTCACAAGTACCACCACTTTTTCTTTCCGATCTGACCCCTGCCTGAGAGCACATGTGACTGTGCGGCAGTTGAGCTCAGTGGAGGCACCTTTGTTTAAATGAGAACAAGTTCCTGGAAGGTTTCAGAGTAGCAGCTGTGTTAGTCTGTATCCGCAAAAAGGGCAGGAGTACTTGTGGCACCTTAGAGACTAACACATTTATTTGAGCATAAGCTTTCGTGGGCTACAGCCCACTTCTTCGGATGTATAGAATGGCACATATATTGAGGATATATATATATATATATATATATATATATATATATATATATATACACACATACAGAGAGCAAAAAGGTGGGAGTTGACTTACCAACTCTGAGAGGCCAAGTAAGTAAGAGGAAAAAAAACTTTTGAAGTGATAATCAAGCTAGCCCAGTACAGACAGTTTGATAAGAAGTGTGAGAGTACTTACATGGGGAGATAGATTCAATGTTTGTAACGGCTCAGCCATTCCCAGTCTCTATTTAAGCCTAAATTGATTGTATCTAATTTGCATATCAATTCCAGCTCAGCAGTCTCTCATTGGAGTCTGTTTTTGAAGCTTTTTTGTTGCAAAATTGCCACCCGCAGGTCTGTCATTGAATGACCAGACAGGTTAAAGTGTTCTCCTACTGGTTTTTGAATGTTATGATTCCTGATGTCAGATTTGTGTCCATTAATTCTTTTGCGTAGAGACTGTCCGGTTTGGCCAATGTACATGGCAGAGGGGCATTGCTGGCACATGATGGCATATATCACATTGGTAGATGTGCAGGTGAACGAGCCCCTGATGGTGTGGCTGATGTGATTAGGTCCTATGATGATGTCACTTGAATAGATATGTGGGCAGAGTTGGCATCAGGCTTTGTTGCTAGGATAGGTTCCTGGGTCAGTGTTTTTGTTCAGTGCTGTGTGGTTGCTGGTGAGTATTTGCTTCAGGTTGTGGGGCTGTCTGTAAGCGAGGACTGGTCTGTCTCCCAAGATCTGTGAGAGTGAGAGATCATCTTTCAGGATAGGTTGTAGATCTCTGATGATGCGCTGGAGAGGTTTTAGTTGGGGGCTGAAGGTGACAGCTAGTGGTGTTCTGTTATTTTCTTTGTTGGGCCTGTCTTGTAGGAGGTGACTTCTGGGTACTCGTCTGGCTCTGTATATGGGGATAAAGCAACTGCAGGGAGCAGGGATAAGGCTAGCGGGGTGGCTTATTCCTAGAGGTCATACAGAGGTAGCCATTAGAACACCTGGCCAATAGACGGAGGCATCCATTATGGGGAACACATGGCCCATTGGTCACAAAGGAGGGTTGAAGAGCACCCAAGGAGGGAAAATCCAGGGACTCTACTCCCTCTAGTGACCAGAATGCCCCAAACAGAGCTATATTTATACCCTGAGGGTAATTGCTAGAGCCTTGGGGAATCCTTTGGTTATAGCCATGAATCTACATTTTGACATTGGGCATTTTCTTCCTTTGCATTGTGAAAAGGCCCTGAGCAGGGGATGGGAGCTTCGTGTCTGTGTCATTGCTGTGCACTATGGCTGTCTCAGAGGTGGCTCCAGAGCAGTGGTGGGTGACTGTTCCCTGGGGCCTGTGCATACAGTCTGTCAAACCTTTCGGGGGCCCTCCCAATGAGAGGGCTAGGAAGGCATCATGCTCTGGGGTGAGGGGGTTGTGTCATCACCTGCCCAGGAACCCCGGGTGCCCTAAAATGCTTTGCTGTTGTAGCTCCTTTGACTGGATGCTCCAGCCAATAAACCTGCATGGAGTGTCTATGTGATAAGCCACCCTGGACCAGCTGTTCTGTCTCCAGCAGCCTGCTTGTTACATCACAGCCATACTCTGGCCTCCACCAGCCCTGGCTACACCTGCCAAGATGACCACCAATGCCCTTCCCCGTCTCAAACTTTCCCCGAACCAGTGCTCTGCACTGCCCAGCCGTCCCCTGGACCATTCAGAGGCATCATAAAGTTTGTTTGCTCCTCTAAAGAGACAAACTGCACACCTCATCACTGTAACTAGAATTAACAATCACTCTGCAGACACAGCACTGGCGTGGTTCAGGGCAAACTTAAAACAACTTTACGAACAAAAGGCGATGGGATTCTGAGTGAGTCCAAGTATGAAGACCAGAGCTAGAAACAGGCACAAGCAAATAAAAGTGAAAAACACTTTCTAGAGGCTAAGACTTAACAAAACGACAGTCTTGGTTCAAGGCGCGATTCTTATCACTTGACCTTCCAGAAGATGGCTGACCTCCCCTCTGGTCATGATCTTCCACAAAGTCCAAAGTGCTCGGATCCTTTGTCTTCTTAGGTAAAGGATCACTTGGGGTTCTCGGCCCCTCTTTTTATGGTCCAGTGAACCTTTGAAATGGGTTCTTCTGGAGGTCACCCCCCCCAGTAAAGTTCATGCCAGCTGTGAGGAAGGAGATATGGAGTCTCCTGAAGAAGGAAGTTCCATGCTGTTTCTCCCCCCACTGGTGTTTGCTAAAATGCAACTTGATCTGTTTCCTGCAATCTCCACCCCCTGCGGTGAGGCGGAGTGGTTATCTCCTCCCCTTGTTGGCTTGATGGTCCTGTTTGTCTTCTAATCACATTCCAATAGTCTCTTCATGTACCTTGGGAATACTGTCCAGGGGGAGGAACCAGATTCCTTTGGCTAGGGTGGGGTCACTTCAGTCCTGCCTGGCAGATGCATTTTAAGAACACAATTCCCAATAGGTTTGTAATTTTGAATTTGTCCTTGGTACATACACTGTGCAATAACAGTCATGGTCAGTACGTTATTAGTGTTCTACTGATCTCTTACATGACACCTTTTCGACACAGGGTCTGGCATGAATGAGTTGGGGTACGCTGACCTGGCTGGGCAGCTGAAATGCCCCGGGCCGTCTTGCAGTGGGATACTGGTAGGGTCACAGAAGGTAAGGTGGGATCTCCAATGAGAGGCTTTGAAGCAGTTCAGCACAGAACAGCAGGGACCCTGGCACTGCCCAGAGGAATATTTCTTGGCAGCATCATATGTTACGGCCCCTAGATCAGAACAAATGGAGATAGTACAGCGGGAGCTCCTGGCTCCAGACCTTTTCCTTCCAGTGACTCGAGCTGAGGGCTCTGGCTAGTACCCGCTGCTCACAATCAACCAAGGTCGTTTCACGAGATTCTGTTGCCTGGTGGTAGAACTTCAATCTACACTCCAAAAGAGACCGTACTTCCCTTTTGGCTCAATGGGCTGCAACACAGATAGCTTCTCCAATCAACAGCTCTGGGAGGGGATGGAAAAATAACATTCACTGAGCCGCTCGCTGTTCCTCTCATCTGAACTCCCAGCCGCTGCTGTTATCATCTGGAGAGGCCTGGCCATCTGGAGGAAACGAACCCCTCGAGCAGGAACTTCTGGGGGGCTGGGTTCCATGCCTTTCAGAGAGGGACAGAGCCTGACAAGCTACGAGTAATTATTGTGGGGGGGGGGGAATAAGGTGAAACCCCCTAAGCTGGCTCTATGGGAAGCAGAAGCCCACGCTGTCAGGCAGTGGAGACACCAGGCGAGATTGTGCTGCCTTGGTCTTTGCTGCTGTCTGCTAAGAGCCGACGTGTGACAAAGATGCCGGGGAGAAGGAGGAGGAAAAGGCACCTTCCTTCCCCAGCACTGGAGCCTGGAAGGATGCAGGACACGCTGTTCTCTAGTGTCTGCTGTGGCCTGTTTGTTGCAAAGTATGACAGGGTCCCCTAAGCCAGCTAAGGAGAGGCACTGCACTCCCCTTTGCAGCTTGCTCTCTCGCTGAGGCTGTGGCCTGTAACAAACATCACAGCTCAAAGCTACAGCCGGCAACGTCTCTGCAGTCTGTGCAGCCTCTCCGTGCTGCCGCAGCGGTCTGCTCCTCAGGCAGCCAGTTCTGCCTGGCGTACTGAGCGAGTCCTCCTATTGATCGCAGTGCAGGGTGCTACTAAACAGGAGGTGATTGTCAGACCGGGGCCTCTGGAAAGCAGCAGAGACTTAGAGAAGATTCGGCAAAGTCCTTCTGGCATTGAGCAGGTTGATCTACTCTAAGTTTGTGCTCACAAACCCTTCAGCTGTTCCAGCAGCAGCCTGAGAACTGGGACCAGAGCAGAAGAGGCAAGGTTAGAACTCACCTGATAATCAGAGGTTCTCGATTTAGAGCAGAACTGGGAACCTCACGTGCACCAAAATCATCAACGTTTTAAAGATTTTGGCCTTTATATTTGGAGTATAAGGCCCAGAGTCTGCTGGCGTAGAGCAGCACTGCTCAGTTGACATCTACACCAGGTGGGGATCTGGCCCTATGTGCGCGTATTTCTCTGTTGTACTTTCTCTTGCTCACTTGTTTGTTTACCAAATTATTCTGAAAAAGGTTTCATGAAACCTCTTCACCTTTGTCAACATTTTAAGTGGGGTGTAAAGCCGAAATCCTCACCAGATTCCCCCAACTTTACATACAGGGCTCCAGCCTTCTAGTGTGCTGTGCATGGAGCTGACTGGAGACAGCGGAATTGGGAGTGCCTTGCTTGCAGGATTGGGTCCTCAGTCGACAGGATCACTGCATGTGAAACAGAATTCAATGCAGGCCCCAGGCAGCAGCACTGGGGAGCGTCTGAGGTTAATATCACAGAATGTGCCTGGTTTGCACTTTTCTTAAAGGTCTGTATGGGTTTAAAAATGCATCCCTGCACATCTGTGCGTGCCTGTCTGATTCCTGGGCCTGCTAGTGCCTTCGGGGGACTGGGCCAAGGGACTCAGGGAGGAGAATCGCTGTAGGGAGCTACACATTGGAGGGGGCAAACGCAGCCAGAGTGAAACAAAACGACCTTTCAGCCCATTGATCGGCAGCTCCCATTTCAAGCCTGGTGCAACAATGAGAAATCTCAAGCAGGGGAAGTGACTCTGTAGCCAGAGCATTTCAATAAACCAAACAAGGAAAAAGCCACTAGGATCTCACCTCCTTGGGCTCGCATGGGAAGGACAGCAGCGTTCCACAGGGACACCCAGAGACAGGCTCACATGGGAAGGACAGCAGCATTCCACATGGACACCCAGAGACAGGCTCGCAGGGGAAGGACAGCAGCATTCCACATGGACACCCAGAGACAGGCTCGCAGGGGAAGGACAGCAGCATTCCACATGGACACCCAGAGACAGGCTCACATGGGAAGGACAGCAGCATTCCACATGGACACCCAGAGACAGGCTCACATGGGAAGGACAGCAGCGTTCCACATGGACACCCAGAGACAGGCTCGCAGGGGAAGGACATTTGCGTTCCACAGGGACACCCAGAGACAGGCCGTTGGGATTCAGTTTCACTCACTTGCTATAGCTTTACCCTGCTATTTTCCCCTAGCACTTTGTCTTTCAGCGCTTGCTGATTTCAGTGGGAACTGTGCCCACTTATGCCAGGGCTGGGCGCGCCCTGGGTACGTTTCTACCACGCTGCCACGTCTGTGCTGATTGCAGTCAGCTTCTGAGATCTTCCACACCTCACAAGTGAATGCCATCAAGCCATGCTGTTCCCCCCATGTCTTGCCAGGTCTCTGTCTCCCCCTCTGCCCCCGATAGTGTCTGCTGGAGTAACAGTTCAGGGAAATAGAAAGACAATGACAAACTCCATTAGCAGGAGAGCTGGTTTTTCCCAAACCGCATCCAGAGGTCTTACCTCATTGGAGCAAAAGGCCATTGGTGACCCTAGGAGGACAAGCACCAGGAGCTGCAGTGCAGCTTTGACTGGTGAGATCCTTCTCCCAAAAGAAAGCAGGAGCAGGTATCTCCAGAGCCCACAGCCATCGCACAATGAACCCCCAGGGGACATCATCAGCTTCAACAGAATGGAAGCAATGTCACACACGGGGACTCCAAGTGATTAATGCCTCCACGCAATCACATGCAGGATCTCCTCCCAAGCACCGGGCTCCATCCCTCTGGTGCACTCCTTGGCACACTCCAGCCACAGGCTTTCAGAGATGCCCTAGCCAACACACTGACCCAGAGAGCTGGGCGACGCCGCTGCAGCCTGGAGACTGGGAAGGCAAGGGTGAAACTGCAGCAGAGGGAGGCCAAATACTTCTCAGGCTCCCAGATTCCATCCATGTCAGGGAACGGAAACGCTACCCTAGTAGGCTCCCTCTGGGAAGAGCAGATGGTCAGTCCCCAGGACACCACCCAGGCCCTCAACGTCAAGTCTCGAGACAGCACAAGGTAACTGCTAGCTAACAAAGACAGGGTCAGTTGTCAACAAAGCCTGCATTGTTCGTCATGTCAATTTGGACATCTCCCCCCAGGTGAGGCCCATCAGTCCCCATCAGCTACTTCATGCAGACGTAGCCCAGACAACGGGAAGAGCAGTGGGAATGCAGAGACGGTCGTATTCTCTTCCAACACCGCTGCTGCTGAAGGGCTCCACCATAAGACCAAATCCTTCTGCAGCATCCAGGGATGGGAAAAATGCAGGGCTTCTTCCAGACGTTGCAGTGCCCCATAAGCTGATGGCCGGTATGCTGGGCCTGATCTGTGTCCCAGGCTTGGGCCGTAGTACTAGGGCAGACTTGCTGCTTGCCTGGATGGACTGGAGGACACTGACCAAGACAGGTCACCCCGGAAATGCCTGCTCACTGCAGTCTTCCAGAAGGGCCTAGAGATACCTTCTCCGCAGCAGGGCTGATCTGTAGACTGCCTAGTGAAACAGGACAGCCAGGCACCGATGGGAACCACTGATGCACGAGCCACACAATGCTCACTGTCCCCATGCTGCTCCCCTCCCCAAAACACACAGCCCAAGACCAAGCAGAGCACAAGGCCCATCTCCAACTCTAGCCATAGCAGCGAGGGAGGCTGCAGGAGCATCCAGGCAAGGCATAGCCAGCGCTGGCTGCCCTGCCTGGAATGCCTGAATCCAGTCACAGGCCCAAGCCCTTCCAGGTAGAAGCAGATCTGCCAACTGCAGGTCCAGGAGGATGGGGCAGTGCTGGGATCCCACGTGGGAGCTGCAGAGCTGGGTGGAGGAGCTGCTCCCGGCCTCCTGCCTCCTGCCTGGGGACCCTGCCTCACATTATGAGGCCCCTGGACTCTTCTCCCCCCTTATGACTGATGCCTTGGCCCCCATTTCCTTGACCCCAAGTCACCCACAACTAGCCTCCATCTCTGGAGCCTTCAGGGGGAGCCCCAATACCCTCCCTTCCCCTCCTGCAGTCTCCAGGGGCAGCTGGATTCCTCTCGGGGCCAGAGGTTAATTTTGGCATTTCCCCCAGGAAAATGGGCAGTTTTTGTCACAATTGACGTTTTCCGGCAAAAGAAATTTGGTTTTGACGACACTGCGTGTTCTGGTTGGAAAGGTTCCCACGTGAGAAACTTGGGGCAGCTCCTCCCAGGGCATCCTGCAGGAGGCGCTTTGAAAAGTGAAAGGTTTCAGAGTAGCAGCCGTGTTAGTCTGTATCCGCAAAAAGAAGAACAGGAGGACTTGTGGCACCTTAGAGACTAACAAATTTATTAGAGCATAAGCTTTCGTGGACTACAGCCCACTTCTTCGGATGCATATAGAATGGAACATATATTGAGGAGATATATATACACACATACAGAGAGCATAAACAGGTGGGAGTTGTCTTACCACCTCTGAGAGGCCAATTAATTAAGAGAAAAAAAACTTTTGAAGTGATAATCAAGCTAGCCTAGTACAGACAGACAGTTAGATAACAAGTGTGAGAATACTTACAAGGGGAGACAGATTCAATGTCTGTAATGGCTCAGCCATTCCCAGTCCTTATTCAAACCGGAGTTGATTGTGTCTAGTTTGCATATCAATTCTAGCTCAGCAGTTTCACGTTGGAGTCTGTTTTTGAAGTTTTTCTGTTGTAATATAGCCACCCGCAGGTCTGTCACTGAATGACCAGACAGGTTAAAGTGTTCTCCCACTGGTTTTTGAGTATTTTGATTCCTGATGTCAGATTTGTGTCCATTAATTCTTCTGCGTAGAGACTGTCCGGTTTGGCCAATGTACATGGCAGAGGGGCATTGCTGGCACATGATGGCATATATCACATTGGTAGATGTGCAGGTGAACGAGCCCCTGATGGTATGGCTGATGTGATTAGGTCCTATGATGATGTCACTGGAATAGATATGTGGACAGAGTTGACATCGGGGTTTGTTACAAGGATAGGTTCCTGGGTTAGTGGTTTTGTTCAGTGATGTGTGGTTGCTGGTGAGTATTTGCTTTAGGTTGGGGGGTTGTCTGTAAGCGAGGACAGGTCTGTCTCCCAAGATCTGTGAGAGTAAAGGATCATCTTTCAGGATAGGTTGTAGATCTCTGATGATGCGCTGGAGAGGTTTTAGTTGGGGGCTGAAGGTGACAGCTAGTGGTGTTCTGTTATTTTCTTTGTTGGGCCTGTCTTGTAGGAGGTGACTTCTGGGTACTCGTCTGGCTCTGTCAATCTGTTTTTTCACTTCAGCAGGTGGGTATTGTAGTTTTAAGAATGCTTGATAGAGATCTTGTAGGTGCTTGTCTCTATCCGAGGGATTGGAGCAAATGCGGTTATATCTTAGAGCTTGGCTGTAGACAATGGATCGTGTGGTGTGTCCTGGACACAAAGAAAATAACAGAACACCACTAGCTGTCACCTTCAGCCCCCAACTAAAACCTCTCCAGCGCATCATCAGAGATCTACAACCTATCCTGAAAGATGATCCTTTACTCTCACAGATCTTGGGAGACAGACCTGTCCTCGCTTACAGACAACCCCCCAACCTAAAGCAAATACTCACCAGCAACCACACATCACTGAACAAAACCACTAACCCAGGAACCTATCCTTGTAACAAACCCCGATGTCAACTCTGTCCACATATCTATTCCAGTGACATCATCATAGGACCTAATCACATCAGCCATACCATCAGGGGCTCGTTCACCTGCACATATACCAATGTGATATATGCCATCATGTGCCAGCAATGCCCCTCTGCCATGTACATTGGCCAAACCGGACAGTCTCTACGCAAAAGAATTAATGGACACAAATCTGACATCAGGAATCAAAATACTCAAAAACCAGTGGGAGAACACTTTAACCTGTCTGGTCATTCAGTGACAGACCTGCGGGTGGCTATATTACAACAGAAAAACTTCAAAAACAGACTCCAACGTGAAACTGCTGAGCTAGAATTGATATGCAAACTAGACACAATCAACTCCGGTTTGAATAAGGACTGGGAATGGCTGAGCCATTACAGACATTGAATCTGTCTCCCCTTGTAAGTATTCTCACACTTGTTATCTAACTGTCTGTCTGTACTAGGCTAGCTTGATTATCACTTCAAAAGTTTTTTTTCTCTTAATTAATTGGCCTCTCAGAGGTGGTAAGACAACTCTCACCTGTTTATGCTCTCTGTATGTGTGTATATATATCTCCTCAATATATGTTCCATTCTATATGCATCCGAAGAAGTGGGCTGTAGTCCACGAAAGCTTATGCTCTAATAAATTTGTTAGTCTCTAAGGTGCCACAAGTCCTCCTGTTCTTCTTTTTTGAAAAGTGAGTGGCTGCTGGAAGGGGGTCAGCCTAGCTCCCTGCAAAAGCACTGGGTGTCTGCGCACTCTGTGGGGTGTCAGGGGGAGAGACTCCACCTCCAGAAAGAAAAGGAAAGGGGGAGCGAAGCTACTGGGAGGGGGGAGTTCAGGTTCCTGTGACACCCCCCGGGTGACAACCTGGGACTGCTGTGTCCCCTTTTTCTCTCTGGATCAGGGTACCCCTCAGACTGCTCTGCTAGTGACAAGCAGCCCCTTTGCTCTCACACGGCCATTAGCATGTGAAGGCAAAGTTACATGCCTCTCATGAACTGTACACAGGGAGACACCAGCAAATTCCCCCCCAGACTGAGCCTTGCACCCTAGAAATGTACCGGCTTAAGCTACTCAAGACCTTCTGGAACAATGCAAGCTCATTAATTAGTTTGCCACTTCGTCAAAGGAGAGTGGCCTTGTAATCCGAGCACATCCCCCAACCACTTAGGACGAACTCACTGGTTCAGATTAAACATTCAAACGAATGTATTAACTACAGAAAGATCGATCTGAAGTGATGATGTGGTATTGGCATAGAAGATCAGACTTGGTCACACAAGAAATAAAAAGTAAACACGCCTCTAAATCCTCAATTTTATCAGGCTAAGCGAGATTTGAATCAAACAATTTTTCTCACCCTGCTAGACATGGCCAGCGGAATTCAGAGTAGCTAGAAAGCATTGTAGCTAGGACCATCCCTTCTTTCCAGTTCAAGGAGGTCTCTCCTTGTTTTCTAAACGATCTTGTTTCCAGGCGTTGAGATGGGGGAGGAGAGAGGTGAAGTGATGATGTCATTGCCCTTCATTTTATACTCTCTTCCAGGCACTGGAAAGATCCTTACTGTGGCCTGGGAGTTAGCCAGCCCCCACCCTGTACGTGCTCTCTCAGGAGTCTTTGGGAGGGGCCCACTGGGAGATTCTCCTTAATGGGCCATCAACACATGGCCCGCTAGTCCTGATGTCAAACTGTTTTGGGGGAGTTAGTTGCTCCTTTGTTGCCACTGAGAGGCCAGCTGTGAGCATCTCCCAGACTCACAACATATTTCAGTAACAAACAGGTAGCCAAACTTCATCACTTCTCATACAAGGGTAACACGTACAATTCAACAGGAGAGTAGTGCTCAGCAGATCATGACTTCTCAGGTGATGCCTCCCTGAGGTATCAGGGGGGGAGGGATAGCTCAGTGGTTTGAGCATTGGTCTGCTAAACCCTGGGCTGTGAGTTCAATTCTTGAGGGGGGGACTTGGGGATTTAGTTGGTCCTACTTTGAGCAGGGGGTTGGACTAGGTGACCTCCTGAGGTCCCTTCCAACCCTCATATTCTATGAAGGCATACGCCATACAGAACATACCACAATCATATAACTGTTGTGAGTACAGGGTGTTACAGGCGAACAGACTCTCCTTCTGGAAAGGGTGGGCAAAGCTGCTGGGAGAGGAGGAGTTGGGGTTCCTACCCCCCAGCACTGGGGAGGCCCAGAGCAGACAGAGGTTGGAAAGGGAAAGAGCAAACAGCCTTAAAGGGACAAACACAGCAGAAATAAATAGTGACACCTTCTGGGAAGGCACAAGGAGTGTGGAGTTGGCTTTTTCCATGATGTAGCAGTGTGCCCATCATGGAGACTCCATTTGGAGCAGTGTCAGGACACGTAGAGAACAGCTAGTACGTTTCCTCCTCCTCCTCATGGAAGACAAGGCAGGGGACATTGTGAGGCTCTCAGGCCTTGCTCTGAATCAGAAACATGAGTACGAAGCAGCACGGACAATGGTCACTGCATTTTTCACAGGGAAACCTGAACCACTCTCTGAGAATAGTGAAAAAGGCACCGCAAAAGCCAAGAGAAAGGCAGTGCTTGGGGCAAAGATCGCTCAGTGTGTCAGCTGCACAAGGCGCTGGCAGAGCAAAAGGAAACATTGTTTGCACCACACAGGTTACAGCAGAATCTGTGACAGACTCAGAAAGACTCCAGGGGAGGAGACATCAATAGAAGGTAGGAAAAGAGTCCTGAAAGAAGGGGACAAGAAGCTCCTCTCCCTTGGTGAAAAGGTCACAGCAGAAATGATTACAGAGCTGCCAGGCCTGCCTTGTGCTGAGAATGGGAAAAGGAATCAGCCAGAGAAAAACAGCACAGCAGACGTAACAACCGAGCTGTCAGTGATGGATCATGGCAAGGCTGAGAGAGAGCCAGAGATAGAGATGTCCATGGCAGAGAGGATGTGGAGCTGCAGATATCTGAGCGTGGTACGGGTCAGAATGCAGGACCTCCTCCTCTGCTGCCATATCGTCCTGAGGAGCAGCTCTGGGCAGGGTGTGATCACAGACCAATACCAGCAGATTTAGCAGATCAGCACATACACCCAAGAACCGGGATGCCAGTTACACAAACTGGATCCAGCCTGGAGCGTGTTGCAGATACAACGCTCAGTGGCTGGATACAAGCTATTCTCCTCCCAGAGACCGAGGTCCCATTCTGACTTTCCCCAGGACCAGCCGACAGCTGATAACATGGGCCATTGCAGAAGGTGGGAAGAACGCGCTCCCGTTCCAGAGACACCGTGAAGGCTGCCGCGCGAGGTATAAAGATGTCATTGGCAAACCCTGTGATGCAGAAGTGGATGGTCTGATCGGTCTCTTTGACTGAGAAACTTTGGATGGTGAGTCAGGCTGTGGGGAGAGAGTGTACAGAGCAACTCCAAGAACAACAGAGAAAAACGCCCCAAAGATGGGAAAGGCCAAGCCCCAAGTCCCGGAGAATGGAGATTGTTTTGCCACTGAGTTTTTACTTCAGCATCTTCTGTGTTTATCACAAAACAAAAGCAGAGCAGAGTTGAGCCGAGGGCAGAGAGGTGGGCTCGCGAGGTTTCAGAAGGTGATTTTTGCCGGGGGGTAGGTGAAAGCTCACCGAAGCTGTTGAGCGTAACAGCCGCCTTTCAGTCAAGAGAAAAATAAGAAGCAGATAATCTCCTTTTGGAGTAAAAAGGCTGAAACAACAGGAGCCAAAACCCAAAGCTCAGGCCATAGGCAAAGTCAGTCCGAAGTGAAGTAGGTGGGTGGAAAGGTTTCACTGGGTATGGTTTTGGTACAGGAGTGTGTGTGTGTGTGTGTGTGTGTGTGTGTGAGAGAGAGAGAGAGAGAGAGAGAGAGAGAGAGAGAGAGAGCAGGCAGCCAGAAATACCACAGACGCAGACAGAGAAGGCAGCAGGAAGCCAAGGGCAGCCCCAGAGGAGCACCTGTGGTCTCATATTGAGACCATAGGTGCTGGAACTAGGGGTGTGGGGGGTGCTGCCGCACCCCCTGGATTGAAGTGGTTTCCAGTATGTCCAGGGTTTACAGTTTGGTTCAATGGCTCTCAGCCCCCCCACTATAAAAATTGTTCCAGCCCCATTGGCTAAGAGAAAGTTTTTGGGCAGAGTGGTGGCTGGAAAAAGGGGCTTGGAATATTGAGCAAGGAAACTGTCTCCGGCTGTGTTCAGGGAAACAGGACTTTGTACACTTTGTAAATAATCAGGATTGCATCAAAGAAATACCCGACTCCATCAGCAATTTCTCCTCTAATGGAAAGAACCCATAGAGCCCTGAATATGGGCAAACTGTTCAGGCCCAAAGGGGTAATAGTGTCAAGGTAAACAGTTTTGAAAGATTACTTTTTTTTTTGAATTCTTACTTACTGGTGCTTGTACTTATTCTTAGGTAGGAAAAGGCTTAAAATGAAAGGGAGAGGTGGAATTGAGCTGAACTCCTCGAGTTCTCCCTCCTCCCGTTCACAGAGAAGACCGGGGCTGGTGCAGGAGGAACAGAATAAAGTCAGGAACTTGTGGAGAGGACATCATTCTCTAGTTCTCCGCAAAAGGAGAACTTCGAGTCTGGTTTCCATCTGCTCGCTATGCGAGCACATATACATTTGCTCTCTCTCTCTCTCTCTCTTCCTCCCACACTATCCCCTTAAATGATTTTCTCCTGTTTATAAAGCTTAGGCCATCCAAACAATCCCATGTCACTTAGGTGTCCAATCACACATAGCAAATAACAACAGGCAAATAGTTCCCGCACTCAGGTTCCAGATAATCCACTGGCTGTAGTTTGTTCACATAAATAAATGATAAAAAATGAACAAACCTGGGGAACTTGGGATCAATTTGCAAACTGAAAAAAAGTGCTGGATGTGAGAGCGAAAGGATTCGTTATGGAGACGCCGACCTGTTCTACCAACGCCCCCTCTGCATGGATAGTCGCAAAGTTCTGCCACTTCCTTCAGGCCACACCACAGCACAGCTGTTCCCCACCAGCCAAATTCTGAGCTGTTGTCCCCCCCTCCCTCATGCTACACATCTGTCCCCCACCCGTCACATTCTGGGCCATTGTCCCCCACCTGCCATGTTGCTGTTCCCCGCCCGCTGCATGCTGCGTTCTCTCCCACCCGTTGTGCCTCCATCCTGTTTACACGCATCCATCCATCTCAGGATGCTTGACAAGCTGTACAAGTGTTGCCAAAATATGAAACAAAGGCCAGGCCCCTGGGGTCTCTGTCGGAGGCACTACAGCATCTCAAACATCTCGCCAGGACCGGCCCTCCCAGCGCTGCTTGGGGTTGCATCCCGTGTGACCATTTGTCACTGTCCATCTCTCCTGCAGTGGCAGTTCACCCCATGGTATGACTGTCTCTCTGCTTTCTCTTCCCCTCCTCCCAAACGTCGGCATAACTTTTCTTCCTTGCTCTCTGCTGGAAAGGTGCCTCTGATCCCAGGGCTGGTGATCATTGCGAAGCAGAGGCCAGAGGGCTCATATTGGCGACATGCTCTGGCCGTGTTGGGGAAAGTGACACATGAGCCCTGACACAGCTTCTGTTGCAGCCAGTAGTTAGACTCCCATTGATTTCAAGGGAAGCAGGACCGGGCCTTGAGGCCACTCTAGCTGTGGGCAGATGAGGTGGCTACCTGGGGTGGCAGATTTCGGAGAGTGACAGATTGCTGGGAATGTTGGTGCCCTCCATGGGTGGCGGGAGAGCAGGGGAGGCTGGCAGCGGTGCCTGGGGGAGGGGGCAGCTGCCAGGCAGGGCTCCGAGGTGCAGGAAGCAGCCCCCAGCTGGGTTTCTGGGGAAGCACTCCCACCCTCTCCCCCGCTGCTCCTGCCCCCAGTGGGGGTAAGATCATGGCCATGGCTCAGGCACTGAGCAGCTTGGGATTGCTCCTGGCGCTGCTGGTTTGGCCACTGGGGCCCTGTGTGAAGTGGCCCACTCTACTGTAACTCCCATCAGGCCTGACTCACTCATTACCCCTGACATGTAGTGTCATCATATTTATCTGTAAGATGTGCCAGGTGCGAGAGCCGGGGGGACACTAATATCCTTGTGTGGTGTATGTTTGGATGGTGAATAATGAGGGGTGTGTGTGTGTGTGTGTGTGTGTGTGTGTGTGTGTGTGTGCGCACTGGAAACACGTTCCTGTGAGGGAAGACGTGATTAACAAGTGCTGAGCTCCCTACAGCCAGAACCCACGGCAGCTGCACTAGCACGAGAGTGGCCAGGAAAAGCCAACTGAGGGAAGGCTGAGGAAGCCTCAGCTGCCTGGGGAACAAGCAGCAGGGGAGAGGAACTTCGTCTGGGATTGAGATGAAGACACTGTGGGGACCCGTCCCTGAAGGGCCAGACAGGCCAGTGCTCTTGGAGCCCCCCAGCCGTGTGGGCTGAGGATGCTGGGAAATGACTGTAGAAATTGCCTCAGACCAGGACTGTCCTGCGTGTTTTGTTATAAAGTCCTCTCTGGGCTGGGCTAGTAAAGCGAGGGGGGCGTCCCCCGTGGAGCCAGTGGACTTAATGATTTCTGTGAATGCCCAGTGAGAGGCCTGGACGCAGCAGAGCGACGCCCTTGGGGAACTCGGGAACTGGAGTTCACTGAATGGCTCCTGCAAGGCAAGGTTGAGACTGACAGAGACTCGGGGAGTTTGCTGGTGAGGTGACCAGGCTGGCATGGCAGGGAGCTGACAAACAGTTTAAGCTCCAGCAAAGCTCTCCCTTGCTAAGGCAGAGGGGTAACACGGTGGCTTATGGTCCGAGAAAGCGTCACAGCCACCAGCCCAGGGAAAGGCCCACCCTAATGTCAGAATCCAGCCCTGGGCAGCCCCAGCTCCTGCCCGAGGCACGGATGCCACTTCGACTCCACCATGTCCGCGGGCACTAGAGGTGTTGCCACCGAGGAGCTCATCCAGAAAGATGTAGGGCATGGACCGGGGAGGGTAGAGGTGCTCGGGGCCAGGCAGGGGGTGCGGCTGGCATGTGCTGGAGGGTGGAGACTAAGGGGCTGGGTGGGGACTGGTGAGCCAGGGGGCAGAGGTGCAGGGCTGGACTGGGGGGAGCTGGGTGCAGGGCCAGGCTGGGAGTGCACGGACTGAGGTAGAGACCACCACTCTGTCCAGTGGGAAGGAAGCCACTGGCCCCAGGTGGCTTTGTGTGGCGGGGGGGTCCAGGCGGCCCATAAACCAGGACCCTGAGCTGGGGGCTGCCCTCTGCCTTGTGGGTGCCTGGGTCCACTGTGGTTGAGCTGAGAGGCTCCAGGAGAAGGCGTTGCTGCTGGCCAGGGGTGCCAAGCCCTGGTCAGCTGGTGTCAATCCATCTGGAAAGGGCCATTGGGAAGGGCAGCCCTGACTGGGGGTACCGCTGCCTAGGGAGTGGGTCTTGGGCTCTTGCAGGGCCTAGGACAGAGGCTGGGGACCTTTCACCTGGCCTGGCCCAGCTCAGCCCTCCTGGGTGTTGGACCAGGGCTGTCACCAGGGCCAAACAGCCTCTGCAACCCCAGGCCGGGCTCTACCCCGACAGCCTCCGACCTGGCTGCAGGAGGGTGTTTGGGGGTGAGGGTGGCAGTAGCGGGGGAGGTGCTGGGGGGGCTGCTGTGAACAGGGCAGGAAGGGGCGGCACACTGAAGTTTTGCCCAGGGCAGCAGCTGGTCTTGAGCAACCTCTGGTTCTAATAATAATGACAGGAATTACTTTTGGTGGCACGCCGCATGGGCAGCTAAAAGGATAATGATGCACTCCTATCAACTGTCTGAGCTCAGCAGCTGAGACCAGGCTCCCCACCTCTGAGGCAGGGAGAGGAGATAGACAGAGCTGTCATCTGAATTGCTGATTCCACTCCTGGCTTGTGGCTTAGCAATGAACAAGGGGCCCCCAGGCTCCATCCACAGACAGGATTCTCCAGTGGCAAGGGGGCCCAGCTAAGATGGTTAGATAGCAACACCTCAAAGGGAAGATGCTGAGGTGAGACAGGCACCTGGGGAATCTGTCAGACCGGCTGAGCTCACCCAAGTAGCCACCAGGCCCTGGGCACACATTTCTATAGGGACGTCTCAATCTCCTGCCACTCCGTCATTACGTCACAGCCCGCTGAGGCCTGGGCCTGTCTCCACTGAAATCAATAAAAAGAACAGGAGTTCTTGTGGCACCTTAGAGACTAACAAATTTGTTTGAGCATAAGCTTTCGTGGGCTATGGCCCATTTCATCGGATGCTGTAGCCCACGAAAGCTTATGCTCAAATATATGTGTTAGTCTCTAAGATGCCACAAGGACTCCTGTTCTTTTTGCGGATACAGACTAACACGGCTGCTACTCTGAAACCTGAAGTCAATGGCTGCAGCTGGACAGAAACTACATGGCAACCCTTTTTTTCCGATGGAAAATGCCATTTTCATAAACATTGAAACATTTGTTAAATGTGTTGATTTCAATGAACATTCCTGCCGTTCTATACAGCTAGATTGAGATTAAAGGTCAGGCTTGACAAAGCCCTGGCTGGGATGATTTAGTTGGGGATTGGTCCTGCTTTGAGCAGGGGGTTGGACTAGATGACCTCCTGAGGTCCCTTCCAACCCTGATATTCTATGATTCTAAATGAAAAAAAAAATTTAGGAAATTTCAAATTTTCATTTTGGAATTTGAAATTTCACTTAGATTTTATTTGATGGCTTTTCACTTTATTATTTTAAAATTATTTCATGGTACATCAATTATAGTGCAATTCTGGTGAGGGGAGGGATAGCTCAGTGGTTTGAGCAGTGGCCTGCTAAACCCGGGGTTATGAGTTCAGCCCTTGAGGGGGCCACTTAGGGATCTGGGGCAAAATCAGTACTTGGTCCTGCTAGTGAAGGCAGGGGGCTGGACTCCATGACCTTTCAATGTCCCTTCCAGTTCTAGGAGATGGACATCTCCATTATTATAAAATACGCACGGCTACTCCTGAGGTGACATAATATAGTAGTTGGAATATTCTATTCATTTTTTTAAAAGTCATTGAGAGCAGCTGCTACTTAGTTCTGTTGGAAACATCTTGTCTTCTTTTGTAGATCAAAGTGTCTCCTGGTTGTGCGGTAATGAGACAGTTTGACACTACAGACACGTCATGAATTAATGTAAAAATATAAAAAAAAATGAAAATGAAAAAAGCATAAGCTAAAATTCAAAATGAAATTTCAAAATTTCCAAAACTGTCATTTTGTGAAAAATTTCAAAAATATTTCTTTTCATTCCAAATCAGAAGTAAAGGAAATTCTGAAATGTCGAACTGTCTCTCCAACCGGAAATTCCACTGTCAGTGATGCTTTGATTAGGATCTCATTCCTATTACCTCTTTCTCAGTCCACGCGGGTTGCCACCTTTTTAAAAACCCTGAAGTGCAACTCTCCCATTATTAACATCAATTTAATGGAATTTCTGTCGTGCTTGCTTTCTTTTTTTATTTAAAGAAATTCCATAATTTGCTCTGCCCCTCGCACCGTTTGGATACTGCGTAAACAGGGGATAATAAGAAGTGCGTTATACAGTCTGACATTGCCGGACTATGGGCGCAGCAGCTTAGCTGAGGATCACGTGCCAGTGGGAAGAGGGTCTTTGTCACAGTATTAAAATAAGTGAATGTAGAATTTATAAACACGTTGTCCATGCCGGGGCGGGAGAGGGGGGTGAGGTTTGAAGGGGGTGGGTTTTAAACGCTCTTGAGGAAAGATGCACCCTATAAAGTGTAGCAGGACCTACTCATCTTGATAGCTCCTAGGGACATGGGCTAGCTTTATTTGCATCTAATGCAAATACAGATGGTGCGGTCCTCAGATCCAACCTTTGGCTGGGCGACAAGAAACATAGGGCCTGTTCCTGGCTCTGACACTTACTCTGGGCAAATCCCTTCATGTCTCTGTGCCTCAGTTTCTCCATGTGTAAAACCTGGCTAGGGGTACTCATCTTATAAAGCCCCTTGATCTCTGTATGGAAAATGCTGTACAAGACCCTAGTGCTATTATTATTGTACAGTGTCAAACACTATAATAGTTCTACCCAGCTGATTCCCCATAAGAAGTGTGTGGTGAATTTGGAAGAGAAGAATCTTGGCAATCCAGGTCCCTGAGTGTCTATAGGCACAAAAAATCAAATAAAGAAGCAAGTGTAGCACCTCAGGACGATTCCCACGCCCCTCCGCTCTCCCAACGGGACAGACAGTGTGAACTTGGAAGACCACCTTGCCATCCCCAAAGAGGATGGTTTGCAGATCCCGGCCCTCACCCTGGGCCTGAGCGCTCTGTGTATTCAAAAAGCTCACAGCCAGTTCTGAAGTTCTGCCACTGCCACTTCATAGTCGTATTAATGTAATTTTACTCCGATCAAGTCATCTGTATCCAGCAGCCAGGGCTGGATTTGGTTCGTTAGCAACCAAAGCAGAGCAAAGGGGAGAGCTCTCAAATCAATTAACAGCAGGCAAGATCAAATTGGAAAGTAATATTATTGCCATCTCCGGCACAGGAGGCAGGCAAATGCAAGGCGGGGGCTGTGTGTCAGACACAATTACTTCAAGGCCTGAGCTGGAAGTCGCGTCATTAATCTCTCTCCCAGCTTTGCTGTTAAAACGCAGACGCGCTTTGGGGTTGTGCCTGGGACTGGCCCTTCAGCGCCCAGGGCTTGCAGAACAAAGGGAAGCAAAGCTCTCTGCCTGATGGACGCTTCCCTGGATGCCAACAACAACTTCATGGGCTGAACGTATTGTCAAGTCGTTGTGTTGTTTGTGCCATGACATTGCCGGTCCATCGTGGCACAACGTCGCACAGTGTAATGACGTGTCACTGGCCTTGAAGGGATGTGGGGACCCAGTCCCCGTGCACAAGTACCGTGCCCAGGACATGCGGTCGATCATGCAGTGGCACCCGAGTGATCCTAGAAAGTCCAGACTGGCTGGCAACTCCAGCCCAACTTGACCATGTGCACATACAGATAAAATCAACCACGATTTTCAAACAGGACTTGTGATTTGGGATCCTCAGTTGTCGGGTGCCCAATTCATGACACCTTGATGCCCTCCCTAGGACTAAGTGTCCATACTCTGAAAATCAGGCCAATATAAGGTTTTTCTAGTTGGTCACCCAAAATGAAGGTTCATTACCCACTTTTGAAAACCGTGGCCATTAGGACTAAATTCCCTGGTCAAAGTGCAGGGAGGGCATTAGCCGTTTTACGGCACGAAGCCGAGGGAATCATTCTCTCTGAATAATAGATCCGACAAATCTAGCCACTTTTTCTGCTCTTAGAATGTCAGGGAGCAGGTTACAAAACCCGCAGATGTCTCCATTAGTGAAAACTATTCCACACCTTTCTCGGGGACTGCCTTTTTTTACTCTCTGGCTCCGTCTCCTACAGTCCTCAGCAAATATTGACTGCTTTGAGGGTGTTGGTTAGCTGGAGTTGGTCAGACAAGTCACCTGTCACAGGTACTGACTTTTGTTTTTGCCGTGGGTGCTCCTCATTTCCCTCTCCCCTTCCCCCCCCCCTTGGTGTGAGTGGCAGGCAGGGCCTTGGGGGGGGGAAGAGGCCAAGCTGAGGCAGGACCTTGGGGGGAAGAGGCGGGGCAGGGGTGGGGCCTTGGAGTGGAGCATTGGTGGGCCCTCAGGGCGGAGTGCAGGCGGAGCAGGGGGCGTGGCCATGGTTCGGGCCCTAGGGCCAACAAAAGATTAATCCAGCTCGGTGGGTGCTGAACACCCTTTATTTTTTTTTCAGTGGGTGCTTGAGCCCCAAAGCACCCATGGAGTCAGTGCCTAGGGCCTGGTTAGTGCATGTGACTACCTGGGTGTTCATGAAAAGCTAACTCAAAGGGGCCTAGGCACCGCCCAGAGCAGGAGGAATTCAGACAAAAATTAAAGAGAGATTTTCTGCCACCCCACTGCGTTTTTTTTTAGCTTTTGGGGAACATATGATCTGTTTCTGTTTCACAGGGCTCAAAATGCACCCATGTTCTGGCTTGGCAACATTTTTCACAACATATGTTTTCCAAAAATTTCAAAGTTTTGTTTTTCTCTCGTTCCTCCTTTAGTGCAATATGCCAATAATTTCCAGGGCTTGGTTTTCTCCCCCTCACTTTTTTCTTTTTCCGGCTGTAACTTCCCAGGCATCTGCAACTTTCAGGCAGTGACATAGTGATCAGGTTTCATTTTCCTTTGGCTCCTCTCTCATTTTTCCAAAGTTGGAGAAAGGAAAAAAAGAAAAAGAAGAACTGAAAGGAGACACCTCCCCTGCCCAGTCATTTGATTGTGTTCAATGGCAAAAAAGAGGGAGAAATGGCAAACAAACAAAACATAACCCCCCCCCCCCCAACATTTAAAATTTCAAAAACATTTTGTTTTTTGAAAAAATAAGACACAAAATTTCATTTAAATGAAACAAAATGAAAATTTTCTTTTTGAAAATTCCCATTGAAAACATTTCAGTGAAAGCAACAATGTTCTGAAAAAAATCATTTTCAACAAAAATCCTTTTTTCAATGGGAAAATATTTCTGTTAAAAATGTTGACCGGCTCTAGCTGTCAACTTGGCTGATAACAGTACTTGTTGGTAGGTGGGGACTTCTGTTACGAAATCTTAGTTCAGCTCCTCACACTTGAAAGCTCCCCATTTGGGGCCAATGTTTTCAATGCTCAGCTCAGCCCAAAGAGAATAATTTCTGGAAAGTCTGAGCAAAATTCCTTGCCCTGTTTTTCAGTTATGTCCACTTCTCAAACATTTTAAGGCGCTTGTTTTTGCAGCCACAGGGAATGGATTCTCTGTCACATTTGCAATTGTCCAGAGAGCTAGGACCAGCCAATCTGCAAAACAAGGAGTGAAAACCAGCTGTTATAAAGAGCTGGAAAATGGCAGCTTTTCATGCAGGAATTGCCATAAGAAAAATCCACATTTGAAATTATTCTAGTACAAAATAATGGATTTCCCAGGGGAAGGTGTGAAAAATGAAGGAAGCAGAGGAAAACCTACTTTCTCACACTTTGACTATCCTTCAGCTTATCTCAGCTGGGAATCAATAAGAAAGTGTTGAAAATGTTACTTGTAAAAGTAAAAGTGTTACCTTTTCTCACTGTTTACCTTTTTTTACCTACCCTTTTCAAGGGGGAAAAAATGAAGAAGATGGCACTTCCCTACAGTTTTGAAATGAAACTTTTTGGAAACAATCCAAAATGTCAAGTCCCCCCCCACAATTTTTTCATTTCCTAAGATTGAAACATTTCATCCCAACTGAGGGGTTAAATCAAGTTTGGTGAAACCCATTTTTTTTTTTGACAAAATTGTTCGTCAAAAGATTGCCCTCCGGCTCTAGTTATACATTTTAGGGTTAACTGGTTAACATTTTAGGGTTAACACATGAAGCATGTGGCCTGAGCAGGGAGACATTTGAGATTGCACCTTCCTATGGGGAACTTGAGGGGGTGGAGACTGTACCAGAGAGAGGCCCAGTCCCTCCCTGAACAGCCTGGTGTTTGGCGGGGTACAAGCTGCTCCCCCATGCAGCTGGCCTGTGCTGTGCACCAGGGCAGATGTGGGTGGGCTGATGGAGCCATAAGAACATAACATAAGAACGGCCAGACTGGGTCAGACCAAAGGTCCATCTAGCCCAGTATCCTGTCTTCTGACAATTGCCAATGTCAGGTGCCCCAGAGGGAATGAACAGAACACGTAATCATCAAGTGATCCATCCCCTTGTCACCCATTCCCAGCTTCTGGCAAAAAGTAGCTAGGAACATCGCTAGGGCCAAGTCTCCTCTGTTTCCCTTTAGGGGCAAGTAGCACTTGAAGATGGAGCCCCTGAGGGCAGACACTACAGCTGTGACAGACCTCTTTGCATGAGCCACACAAGAGAGGGAAGGTCCATGCATGTCCCTCCCCAATGCCCACAAAGGAGTCTTCCCGCTCTGGTCCTTGACATTCAGTACCATGCAGGTGTGTTGAAGAGCCAGGATCAGTGTCGGGTCAGGATGGGGATGTCAGGTCCAGCTTCCTGTCCCTGACCCTGGATGTTCAGGAGGAGTCAGGAATGCACCTGGCAGCTGGGCTTAGATGGACACTGAGTGATCACCCCAGGTCTGCAGGATGGAAAATGTGCTGCTGTGCTTTCCTGTGCTTCCCCCACACCACCAAGCCGACAGTCAGCCCCCTGAACACTGCCAGGCTTTTATACTAACAATCCTTCATCATGCAAATAGCCCTTTCTGCCTGAGTGTCTTTGCCAGCCCTTCCTCACACATCCCTCTGATGCACCCATGCACTACAGACTGACGCAAAGAAACCCTTCGCAACCACCAACTTAATAATCCCCTATGAATATGGAGAGGCTTCTGCCTGGGCACTCTTGCAGATCTGCTCATGAATAAATTATCTCTGCTTTGTGAAACTAAATACGTCCTCACACTCTGGAAACCGTCGTAATTACATTTGAAATATAAACATTTGTTAGAGAGGAACGTTTTTGTGGTGGTATTTTGATTCCTTTTTCACAGAGCTCTGGAGAGTTTTCTGCCTGGTTAAATTGATGCTTGGAGCCCAGGGTTCTCATTATCTGTGTTGTTTAGTTAGATTCCCAGAGGGCCTGGAGGGGACCCAACCGAGATCAAGGCCCTAATGTGCCAGGTGCTGTACATTCTGTAAGAGACAGTCACCCCTACTAGTTCACAGTCTACATAGACAAGGAAACCGTGGAAGGGGTGTGACAGACTGGACCCCTGCATTCACACCCTATGCACTATTGTAATAATCTTTTTACAAGGTAGGCCTTATAAGGGATCATTTGAAAACTCAGAATTTTCTGGTCAGCGTCATCCTTATAAAATATGTGTGGCAACATTGTATGTGAAGATGTAAGATTCCACTGTATGGTGTTATTAACATGTGGTCCAAACCCTACAACCCTGCCCAGACTGAGCCTGGCTAACAGGTCTGTCCTAGACAAAGCAATGTATGCTCTGCTTAATTTGCATTTAAGCAAAGTGCTGCAGGCGGAGGTACCGAGTCATCAAGCAGGAAATGAAACAAAGGAAGCTCAAACAGGTGAGAAAAAGCAGCAGGGAACAGCCTTCCACATTGACTTTTTGTCTCCTGGTGACCACCTGGAAATATTTTTCAAGAGAGGGACTGAAACTCCAGAAAAAGAGGGACAGACATCCCAAGGGATCCACTCTTTCTCCCTGCCCATTGTTTTCACTGCACTTGAAGTGACAAAGGAAGAATTCACTGGACTGTGGGACAAGGTGTCCTGACCTACAAGTTTTGGTCAGTAAGATGGCTGAAATCATGTGGTGAGAAACTTTGCTTGGCTCTGATATAGTTTGTTATGTGAGACATTAGTAAACATCGTACCTTTATTTCTCTATCATTTTTGACTTTTACGGCTCATTACTTGTCCTCACATAAAATCTCTCTTTGTAGTTAATAAACTTGTTTTATTGTTTTATCTAATCCAGTGTGTTGACACTGAAGTGTCTGGGAAACTCCATTTGGGGTGACAAGTCGTGTGTAGATTATTCTCTTAAAGGAATAACAAACCATATCATTTGTATTGTCCAGGAGAGGGCTGGACAGCACAAGACCTGCAGTTCAGAGGGAAAATTGGAGACTAGGGGTGTGTTGGGGTCCCTATGCTGTATAACCCAGGCTGGGGAGAGCCAGAGTGTAACCCACGTGTGGCTGGCAGGCTGCAATGACAGACACTCAGGGTGGGGCTTGCATGCTGAAAGGCTGTTTGTGAGCTCCCAGATGGGAGCTACTTCAGGAAGGCAGTGTAAAGGGCACCCAAGTTGCAAGGCAGGGGTGACGTTAGTCTGGCTTGTACCTTGGTATATCCCAGGGGGGCTAGGCATGGCAGAGGAAGTGTCTTAGCCGGGATAAGAACAGAGGTTTCATGAGCCTCTGGGCAGGGCACAAACCACAAGACCACAGGCTGCGCTTGCCTCTCAGTGGGACGGATGGGGCCCAAGGCTGTATCTATCCCTGACATTTGGCATTATGGGATACCTGTGTGGATGGTGGTGGGTGTAATGAGCCAAAGGTTCAATGGTTCAACCAGTTTCTCCGAGAGCCTCCAAATTAAAACCTGGCCTTCACTGCCCCTCTCGCTCACGGCTGGCACATTGCTGCCCAAGTCTCTCACTCCCCCCGGCCAGCCGGCACAGCCGCAATTTCTACACACGCGCCAATAGACAGCTGCTCCTCGGGGTCCCTCTGCCCATTCCGCTCCCCGCTGTGCTGCCAAATTCCTCCCTGGATCTGGGTGTGAAGGCTGGGATGGCATTGGTGCCCTATCCTGAATCGAACCGAATCCCAGACGCAGATACCCCGACCCACCCGGGGCTCAGGGTCTGAATGCTGGGGCCAGGGCTCCTCTCCATTGCAGACGAAGCTACGGGCATCACGTTGTTATGCCAGTGCTGATGACCCTGATTGTGGCACAGATCTCAGGTGGTCACGTGGCTCTCTGGGGTTCTCCCTCTCTGGCATGAGATCCATTTCATTCGGATCCCGCTCAGAAGGCCGGGTACCAACAGGGCTCGCATCTCCCTGCGAATGCAGCCCCACCGACGCCAGCGCCTTTTCCTTGCCTGCGATTTGTGGGCTGTGGAGAATTTCCTCTTGCTTTGCTAGATTAATCTGACTCAGGGAATTTGTATTTAAATTAAGCCTGGTTAATAAAAATACCCTCCCGGGTGCCAGGAGAGCAGTGAAATACAGGAGCTTTGTCTCCTAGCTTTAATTGTTGACACCGGCACTTTGATGCTTTTTCTGAGTGGGGCAACTCGCTGCATTAGGCTGGGCTTGGACAGGTTTGATTTTTCTGGGAGGCTCAGACTGCAAGGAGCAGGAGAAGGTGAGGGGCTGTGCTCCTGCTAATGGGCGGATTGCCCCAGCGTGATCACCGCAGCTTGCGAGGGGCTTGGAATTTAGTAGGGGAATGTGGGGGGTGGGGAGGGGCGTGTTTCCATGACAGTCTGTCCACCTCAGCGTGAGCCCTCCCCGCTTTGGCTGGGCTCTCGTCGTCCTTTGCAGGGATAACTGAAGTGTGTGCCTGCACCCCCTGCATGGCCACAGAGGGCCCCGCCCCGGGCGAGGTGGAAGCAGTGCTGCTACATGGGAGAGGGGCAGGATTGGGGGGTTCCTCCCCCATATAAAGCCTTCACCCTTCACCACCACTGGCAGCTCCTATCAGTGACCAGGACGCGGGCTGTCATGCCCAGTGGTTAGAGCAGGAGTCAGGACTCAGAGGCAGAGGCCAGGTTGCCCTAACTAGCTCCTTTGCAGGCCCTGAGTCCGGACAGCGTCTCCACGGTCCCCCTGTCTCTCACACTCCCAGCCTCCTCTCAGACCCATCCCTCTCCTTCACTCCCCATGTCCCTGTGCTTCTCGCTAAGCTCTGCCCCTTCCCCGAGCTCCCATGGCCACCACCCTGCTTCGCGCGGTGTCTAGCCTGCTGCCCAGGCCTGTAGGCCAGGGGCTCCCAGCCAGGCATTGGGGCTGTGGAGGGCTACTTCCACCGCTGTGCTCCACAGCCACTCCGCAGCCTGGGAGCTAGGGAGGGGCAGATGCAGGCTGGGGGCTGGTCCCTGGAATGGCTGAAGATGCCCTTGGTCAGTTTGTACCACCAGAGCCATGGGAAGCCCGAAGGCCGGCTCCTTTAGCCCTTTCCCTTCATACTGGCCGACTTTTCTTTGTATAAATCCTTGGCCAGATTTTAAAGGCTGAGGACCAGAATTCTGCTCAGTAGCACTGGGGTTACACCAGGATGACACTGGTGTAACAAAGCAGGATTTGACCCTATGATGTTGCTGGCAGAGTAGGTGCCAGCTCATGCCAAAGTCCCTGTGTCTCATCTGAACACTGACAAATACCTGGCTGGGATCAGTCTGGCTCACCTGGGTGTTAGTGTTGTTCAAACAGATATTAGGATTATAAGAATGTGTTTAGCATTTAGACTTTACCAAATGCTTGTGAGTTGCTGCAGGCATTAGTCTCCCTTATAACATCCGTATCCTACATTGTCAGGTAATATTTAAGAATTTGTATTGTAAGCCTCTGGGACTGTATAAGACTCCAAATAGGAGAGAGACATTAGCTAGTGTGAAGTGCTAGTCTCCAACAGAAGGTGTTACAGGAAGGCGACAGACTATTGTGGAACATTAAAAACGACAAAAGACTTTGTTGCTCTGCGCTCCCCTCCAACCACGAAGACGAGTCATGCAATTGTATTCCTCTGTCAGCGGAGTTTGCAGCTCAGAATACTGGGGGGGAAGGGAATAAAAACACCACAAGAAGGAACTAGATCTCAATGCTCCTTGAACTCTGGGAGGCAAGGTTTTCTAGACATAAGCAAGAGAACTCCAGTGCTTAGCCTGGGTTAGCCCTAAAGGTCATACAGAGCTTGTTTATTATAGAAGCTTCTATTACTTCTAAGCACTGGAATGGGTTATCTAGGGAGGTGGTGGAATCTCCTTCCTTAGAGGTTTTGAAGGTCAGGCTTGACAAAGCCCTGGTTGGGATGATTTAGGTGGGGATTGGTCCTGCTTTGAGCAGGGGGTTGGACTAGATGACCTCCTCAGGTCCCTTCCAACCCTGATATTCTATGATTCTATGATTCTACCTTTTGAAATTTAAGATTATAACTCTTTTGTGTATGTACGTTTACCTGCCTTAACCTTGTAAATAACTCTCATTTCTTTTTATTAGCCAATAAATCTTTAATTAATTTATTATAGGATTGGTTACAAGCATGGTCTTTGGTGTGAGTTCTAAGGTGCAATTGACCTGGGGTAAGTGACTGGTCTGTTGGGATTGAGAGTAACCTGAATATTGCTGTGATTCTTGCGGGGAGTGACCAGCTATTACAAAGGTAGGTTCACCTGGGTGGTGAGACAGATCAGAGTACCCCAGGGGACTGTCTGTGACTCTCTGTTTAGGCTGTTCTAGTGCCTGAAAGGTTACACTAGATAGCTGGTTGATGACATGTAAGGCTAGAACTCACATCCGATTTGGGGTTTGTGGGGTTCCTAACAGACTGCCCTGAGATTGGCATTCATACTCTTGAGCTGCAGGACAGCTTGACACCTATATTTAGCTATCAGCTGGGAAGCCGCCGAAGCAAGTCATTGCAAGAGGGGTGCTGCAAATATACACAAAGGAAAGGAATGTGGTAAAGAACTGCACCATCCCATTGTAATGAATCAAAAGCAAATGTATTTGTTCCCCTGTTTGTTGAAGCAGGTCAGGAATTGGGATTGGAAAACAGGCAAACCCAATAACTAAAGGCACATTAAGTTGTTCTTTCATTTCTACTTATGAATGTGTATAGGGAGCAGTACATGATGAATATATGATATTCTCCTGTTGCTGGCCTAGAGGGCCCCGAGGGGGCAACAGGGTTCGTTGCCCGGTGTGCGCCGCACCAATAGACACACCAGGGTGGAGAAGCAAACAAAGTTTATTTGAGATCTCAAAGTGGCGCAGGGAGACAGGCACGTCTCAAATCAAGCACAGCACATACAAGCAAGCTTTCCCTTTTATATTCCAAGCTGTTTTCAGTAAGCCTTTTGTTCTGGTTTCTCCCATACCCCTCCCTACCCGATAGCAGTTACAGCAGGTACACATTGTGCATGTTAGAAACATTCCCGTTCACATGCTTATCTTTGGCCTTGCAAGCTCTACGCACTAGGCCTTTCCCTCCCCCTTTCCCCCCTCATTATCACTACCGTTTCTGTTAGTGCGAGCAAAACTGCAGCTGTCCGCCCCTGACCATTACATATTCTGCTTCAGCATAGGCTGTTAGCATGTAGATAGGTGAAAGTTCACAAGATGGAGTTACTGTGGCTCACTTAGACCCAGAGCAGGGGGGTTTCATCGGCACTTATGGCCTTCCACTCCCCCGGGTTACCTGGTAGCTATGCCTAGTGACGTCAACACTCCCCTTCGAATTCTCTACCCCGGAGTACAGATAAGGGTGAGGAAAATGGCTATCTACCTTAGATACTTACCCTGGTTCCCATGTCCATATCACTAGTGCATTCAATCTCACATCCCCCCATGAGGCAGGGTAGGGTTGTCATCCCCATTGTAGAGGGGACCTGAGGCCAGAGAGGCTAAGTGACTTGCCAAGGTCACACAGGGAGCCTCAAGCAGAGCAGGGAACTGAAGTCAGGTTTCCCAAGTTCTAGGTGAGTGCCCTAACCACTAGGCCATTCCTCCTCTTCTTCTGGGTTCCATAGGAGAAGCTATCAGTGGTAGTGAAATAAGAGCCTGCTTGTCAACCCTGAAGACTGAAGTTGCTCTTGGGCCTTGGTTCAGCAAAAGAGATTAAGATGAAGTGCATCCCTAGGCTGGGATTTTCACAGGAGGTCAAGGGAGTCTTCCTAGGCTTTACCGACAATCCCACCCATAAGTACACGCTAAGTATTGTGGAATCAGGGCCTTTGTCTGCAGAAGAGGTACCACATGGGATAGTGCAAGAATTCATCCAGTCCCTTCCCCATGTGCCTCAGATTTGTTTTGCCCTTCTCCACTAATGGGGAGATGAAGAACTGGTGGAAAGTTTTCTTATGGAATGTTTTTTCATTGGCAAATGTGGTTTCTTCTAACTTGTCAGTGGGGAAATGTCAATTCCTTTTGAAAAACAAGCAAACAGAAAACCAAGCCCCTGTGTGATTTTCCAAAGTGACGTTTTGAATCAAAACATTTAATTTTGAACTGTTGCTAGTAAATGAAACATTGGATTTTGAAATGATGTTTCAACTTGCAATGGCATTTGAAAGTTGAAATATCAATTTGAAAAGAAAATTTTCATTTTGAATCAACATTTCAAAAATATTTGTTTTTCTAAATAGTTTTGATCCATGAAACAGTTGAGATTTCAACTTCCCATCCTGATTTGGGATGAAAACAAATGTCAAAATATCGGAATTTCCCATGGATGGAAATGCCATTTTCCAACCAGCTCAAGAGAGAGGAGAATTCTGTCTCCATGCTCCATTCATTCCTGAGGATTTGATGGATGGGTCAAATATTATGAGCATCTTCATTCTCATCCTACTAAAGAGCAGTGAGAAGATGTTGTACCAGGCTGGCATATTCTCATGGCACTGTGCATGGCTGAGCTAACTGCTAGAAAAGAACAGGCAAAAACTTGAAGTACTCCTTTAAAAAATACAAACAGTGTACACTGCGAACCACGTTAATAATTCACCAATATGTTATCTTACTCAATGCACACAATTTTAGGTCAATGAATCTCAAAAGTAAGAAGCTGCCACCCAATGTAGGTATAATAATGTAAGGGAAAATTGAGTAGGCCCAAACTTTGACCAAGATAACTTTAATTAAAATAACTGTGTACAAGGGGCAGGAGAAGAGAAAGAATGAAAAATGTCAGTCTTGCGAAATGTAACTGTAATCACTAGAATCCTTAACTGCAAAAGTACAACCTGATAATAAACAGGAAAGCTTGTTGCTTTTGTATTCCTAATAAGGAGCGTTTTTTTCTGTTTAAAAGGATATTACGAATGAAAAGTGTGTTTGACTAAATGTGGTTTTAAGCTATATAAGCTTCTGTGTTCCTTTGTTAAACAGACCAGCTAGGCTGGCTGTGTCCCCCTGCATGCTTGTAATAAAGTGGGTCTCAGGCTGTTCTGTTCCAAACACAACGCGTGGTTAATTTTTCCACCACAATAACAAGCAAGCAGATAAAAATTAACAAAAATTCCAGAACACAGAAAATGGTTATGTTATAATAAGATTTCTATTTCCTAAATAAATGTTGGGCTTTTGGGTCTTTCATATGTAATAGACACGCAGAAAGTGAGGAACACATGGTCAGTGACCATTTGAGAAAAGGCTGGTTTAAGTGACTTGCCCAGAATCACATAGGAAATCTGGCAGAGGGTAGCATTCAGTTGTCTTGACCATGAAACTGTCCTTTCTCCTCCTGTAATCCCCTTCATCATTCACTACACATCTTCCAACTTCTGCAACAAATAGAGCGGCGGGCGGGGGGTAGCTGGTTGAGAATTTCCCGTTGAAATGACTTTTTGACAGAAAATGCAATTTCTGAACAATCAAAATTTTGTGTGGGAAAATTTCAGTTTGGCCAAAAAGGAAATCCAAAATGAAATATTTCATTTCAGGTCACTTTGACCCAAATCAGAATACTTTGGATTGTTGAAGTGACCCAAAACATTTTGGGTAGAGTCAGTTCAACAAACCAAAATGGAACATTTTGATTCAGGAAAACCAAAATATTTTGTTTTAATCAAAAATGTCAAAATGAAAAGTTTCTGCATTTCCAAATCAATTTTTTTCAGGCTATTTTGTTTCACATAAAACATCCATATTTCAACTGTTCATCACAACTTGAGATGCAAAAGATGATGAAATATTGGAATTTTCCACAGGATTGAAATTTTGAACTTTGCTCAGTACTAGGTAAGGGCCCGACAGACAACAGCCTTGTTTACTACACAACCCTGATGCAGTCCAAGGGCACAGTCCATCCTACACGTTGAATGAGGCAGAGATCCTGTGGAAAAAAACAGTATGTGATCATGTAATCAAAGACTGTATCATAATTCATATGCACAAGGGGGCAAATTAAGGTTACACAGGCAACCTTAATGCTGCCATTTCCTAACTTTTGAGTGCTTGAATTTGCAATCTTTTCTTTTAATGTGTTTTTTTGGTATGAAGTTAATAAATTAATAGATGTTTAGGCCAGAAGGAACTAATCAATCACTGACCTTCCATATAACACAAGCCATAGAATTTCACCTAATTACCCCCATATTGAGGCTAATAATTTGTGTTTGATGAAAGACTCTCTTCCAGAAAGGCGTCTTATCTTAATTAGAAGAATCCAACAGATGGGGAATCCATTACTTCCCTTGGTAGTTTGTTTCAAATTTGGTTAATCACTATAACTATTAAAAATGTGTGCCTTATTTCTAGTTTGAACTTGTCAGTGTCATCTTCCAGTCATTGGCTCTTGGTCTGTCATTCTCTGCTAGGTTGAAGAGTCCTAGTATTTTTTTACTGTGAAGATTCTTATACACTGTCATCAAGTCACCTCTCAATCTTCTTTTGGATAAACTTAACAGATTGAGTTTAAGTCTCTCATTATAAGGCATTTTCTACAGCCCTCAGATCATTTTTCTGATTCTTTTCTGCCCTTCGCCAACATCCATTTGAAGATGTGAACACCAGAACTGGACACAGTATTCCGGTATCAGTCTCACCGTATACAGAGATCAAACCACCTCCCTGCTCCTCCTTTGCCATACCACCGCACTGGGAGCTGATGTTGAGTTGCTTGGCCATGATTACCCCAAAATCTTTACAGAGTCACTGCTGTCCAGGATACAGTCCCCCATTCTGTGTGGGTGGCTGGCTTCCTTGTTCCCAGATGTATTCTAGATATAGTTTAAAAATATTGTGCTGTTAATATTTTGCATTTGCAATCCCCATCAGGTCCCCTCTCCCTAGTTTCTGTCTCTACTTGCTTTAGCTTTTCAGAGCTCTTTGGGGCAGGGACCAGGAGTTCTTCTGAGGTTGTACAGCACCGAGAACAATACAGGCTCTGCCAGTGAACAAACAAACAAATAATAGCAAAGTCAGGATAATAAGCTGGTGAGCGGAACTAACAAATATTGGATATCTCATAAAGAAACCTGTTCTTGGGAGACCCTTCTGCAGATACAAACAGTTCAGATAGTCTTGCCTGGATAGAAACATTTAACTGGTGCTTATGCACATTGAACCTCTGAACCTTGCCCATCACTAAGGCTTTGTCTACACACAAAAGGGGAATAAACTGTATCAGTACAAGATACCTTTGTACCAGTGTAACTGCATCTGCACTAAGGGCGGTATCGGTATATCAGTGACAAAATCATAGTCTAACCAACATGGTTCTACCAGAACACGCTGCGTGGGAACACCAAATATTGGAGCGTTTCACAATTTGTTTCGATTTTATTTCCATTTTGCCAATGCCCCACTCAAAACATACTTATGCAAACACACACACACACACACAAAGGGTGAAGCTGTCCTGGTTTTAATTTTAAAAAATGTTTATTTTCAAATTCCCCTTCCCAAAGGACATTAGACAGGAAATAAGCAGGTCAAATAATTGCTAGAATCTCATGTGAGTCACCAACAGCTCTGACTATGATGGGTTGGACCCCTCCGTCCAGGATGCCACCTGATGTGCTGGGGTCCCACTGTGTCCATCCGTTCCACCAACCTGGGTTTCCTCACTCTGTTCCTCTTTGCCAGGCCCTCAAGCCGTCCCCAGCACACACACACAGGTGGGGCACACCCAGCTGCAAATGGACACTGAGATCAACTCTGTGTGGGAGGAATCAACTCAGGGATTGCCTAGCGCTCACACGCACACCTCCTTTGCGGGGATAAACCCAAAATACTATTGTCTTGCGCTGTATAGAAAGATCTGCACAGCGCAAGTTCATAAAAATTCGCCTTCTCCCTCAATGTGGAGAGAAATATATACAGCTTCCCCCCTCCCCTCCCCGATATGAATAGCACAAACTGGAGATTGAAATAAACATGAAATAAGTTTATTAACTACAAAAGGTGAATGTTACGTGATTATAAGGGATCGCAAACAACAAAGCAGATTGCTGAGCAAATAAAACCAAAAATGCAAACTAAGCTTAATACACTCAAGAAACAGGTAACAAAACGTCATGTCTCCCCCTCAATGTTGTTTTAGGCAAGTTGCAGAGTTTTTGTAGCTTAGAGTTCCAGTTGTTTCTCTTTACAAACTGGACCCCATTTCAACCCTGCCTTTCCCTTCAGGTGTTTTTAGCAGTCTTCCTTCCTGGGCAGGCAATGGAGGAGAGTCCAGATTGCCTTACTTCCCAGCCTTAAATAGAATGTACATAAGGCAGGAAGCCTTTGTTTCCGGTGGAATAGTACCAGCAGTGTCCAAGGTGGTATTTTGTACCAGGTGACATTATCACATGACCTTGCAGTAAGGTGACCAGACAGCAAATGTGAAAAATCGGGACAGGAGGTGGGGGGTAATAGGAGCCTATATAAGAAAAAGACCCAAAAATCTGGACTGTCCCTATAAAATCGGGACATGTGGTCACCCTACCTTGCAGTGTCAGGGCAACCATGAGACAAGGTTTATTTGCAAGGTCCTCATCTGGGAAGATGGGGGAGCCACATCTTCGAAGACTCACTGTCTTCTAATGGCCCATTAAGGATGATTGCTTACTGTCTGGTGGGCACATACCCACATAATTGTAATTGTTACATAGACAATATTCCTAGCTTTAGATACAGAAGTGATGCCTGTATACAAATTGGATAAACACATTCACACACACAACCTTTTCAATGATATCTCACATGACCCATCTTTAATGAAACATATCTTAGTTATGCCGTATTCATATCATAACAATATTTCTATGAAGAATACGGGGTGGAACGTCCCACTGACATTTGGAGAAACGGCTTCCCCTGACCTACTCACAGCCCGTCCTGCTCTGCCATAGCACATACTGCAACAATTCTGAGGCACTGAGCTGATTCAGGCAGGTCAGGGGCCCCTCAAAAGTCATTGGAACCAGGGGACATATCTGCAAAGGCCAGGAGTCAGTGTGTGACCTTTCTGTACTGCACACCATGGGAACTGGAGCTGGAGCAGTCAATGTCACACCAGGATCTGTGTGGCTGGTAACCCTGAGAGTTCTATACGGGTTCTTATCCTGCCTTCATCACAGTGGGACACCTTCCAGCCGTGCACTGAGTGACAGACTCACATCTGTCACGTTTGCTCTCTGAGACTAGCCGACCTGGTTGAAACTGTTCAACTGTAACTTTTTTTCAAATGAAAAATGGCCATCTTTTTCTAACTGGATATTTTGGGTTTTTGAAAACTGAAAAATTGTGGGGGGGAAGGGGAGGGAGGGAGAAGCGAAAAAACTTTGGTGGAAAATTTTGAATAAGGGTGAAAATATTTTAAAAATGTTCTGTGAAAATCAGTGACCCACCTGTAACAATTTATGATGATTGTTAATTGCAGAAGGAGCCAGAGACCCCATTTAGGATCAGGACTCCCCTTGGCTAGGTGTTATACAGACACAGGGGGAGCTTACAGTGCAATACATTCTGCCTCCTGTGATCTGAAATCCCCTTGCCACTGTAGGCTGAACGCCCCTCTAGGGAAAGATGAAGTGCCACAGAGCGATGAGCTTCCAGCTCTTCATGCTTGTACTTAGACCCGGGACCTTATTCGATTGTGATTCAGTTTAACGTTTCATTTATCACTCCAAAGCATCTCAGATGCTTAATGCAGCTCTGAGTGGTCGGGAATTCCAAGTGCCCTGGGCAAGATCATTCTAAGTGACTGCATTCCGGAGGATCCGAATGACTTCACCCTGTGGCTTGGCAGAAGCAGCGGTTACATTTCTAGCTCAAAAATGGCATGCAAATTAGACAGGAGAAATGACAGTGGATAAACCAGGTTGCAGGAACCCCAATTTATATGACATTATGGTGGCTGCCTTCTCCATCGTTGCAGAATAATCTCTCTCTCGCTCACACAGAGCGATCCAGACTGGGACACCTTCCACTGAGCAGAATTATTTATGAGAATTCTGAAAATGTAGATGTAATGTTTCCAGCTAATAGAACTCCAATCACTTGTGCTGCACCATTAGAGAGGAAACCTACCCAAGTAAATTATACACAGGCCACAAATGGAAGCAGTTGTAGTGTTTTTATGACCCTATAAACCTTAGGAAGTTTACTGCTGTTGAACAAACATGTAATCCCTCAATATCAGAAACCAATAGAGTTCAAAGCCTGCAGTTACATTCAGCCTTATTACTGTGCTGGTCACTTTATTGATATTGTTCTTTAGAGCTGTGCTGTGTTAGCGACTGATAAATCCCGGGCTACTTTTGTAAGATCCAGTGATTGATCAGCATGCGGGGCAGTAGCAGGATTTATTGATGAGGAAAGGCAATCCTGGGTTAATTCTAATTTTACCTATTGAGGAGGCCTGTGCGGAACCTGATAAAGAGTTGTAAAGTCCTGCACAGAGACGCTGGACTTATCAGACTCACTAGCATGTGGCCTGTTTGCAGTGAGGAGTTAAATGTATAATGCTTTTCATATTTCATGAAGCAAGCATTGGAAAAACATAGCAGGAACCAACAGACATAGGCCAAGTTGGGGAGTTGGGGTTTGAGGCCTGTGACAGATTACACACTTTACACACTATTGTAATAATCTTTGTACAAGTATGCTTTGTAGGGTATCATTTGAAAACTCATACAGTTCTGGTCAGTGTTGTCCTGGTCAAATGTGTGTCACAACATTGTATGTGAAGTTTTAAGATTCCCCTGTATCGTTATTAACACATGTTCCGAACCCCACAGCCCGGCCCGAACAGAATTTGGCAAACAGGTCTGTCCTAAACAAAGGAACATGTGCTCTGCTTATTTTCATTTAAGCTGCAAACAGAGTCATCAAGCAGGAAGGGAAGACCAAGTTCAAACAGGTGAAAAAAGCAGCAGGGAACATCCTTCCACATAAACTTTTTGGCTCCTGATTCTCAGCTGGAAATATTTCTTCAAGAGGGGGACTGAAACTATAAAAAGGAGAGACAAACATCCCAAGATACCCCTCCCTCTCCCTACCCATCTCGTTCACTGCACTTGAAGAGACAACGGAAGCATGCGATGGACTCTGGAGAAGGTTTCCTGACCAGAGAATTTGGTCAGTCATCTGCTGGAGCATGTGGTGAGAAGCTTTGTTTGAATCTAATATAGTTTGTTATGTTAGGCATTAATAAATGTCTTATCGCTATTTTTCTTGTAACCATTTCTGACTTTTATGCCTCATTACATGTCCTCACCAAAAATCTCTCTCTGTGTAGGTAATAAACTTATTTTATTATTTTATCTAATCCAGTGTGTTCTAGTTGAAGTGTCTGGGTAACTACAAGTTATAGCATATTATTCTCTTAAAGGAATAACAGACTCAATATATTTGCACTGTCCAGGAGAGGGCGGAGCAGTACAGGACATATGTTAAATTCTGGTGGAAAATCTGGGACTGGGAGTGTGTTGGGCTCACCCTGTGGTAAACTTTAAGGCTGGTAAGAGCCAAGGTGAGGCAGACTGGCCGCAGCACACACCGACATACCTGGGAGTGACCTCCATGCTGAAGGCTGTTTGTGAGCAGCACAGCAGTGTAAAGGGCACCCCAGGTTACAGAGCGGGCTGACACCGCTACTCATTGGTCTGGATTGTACCCTGCTATGTACAAGGCTTGATTTAAGTCACTGATAATACCCAGTGCTTGTCTACCCTTGAAACACTACAGCGGCCCAGATTAAGCGCCGCAGCTGCACCGCTATAGCATTTCAGTGTAGACACTACAGACGCTGATGAGAGGGGTTCTCCCACTGGCGTAGTTGATCCACCTTCTGTTGACCGAGTGCTGTCTACACCAGGAATTAGGTCGGCTTAACTCCATCGCTCATGCGTGTGGATTTTTCACTCCCCTGAGCAACGTATCTGGGTCGACCTACCTTCATAGTGTGGACCAGGCCAAGGCATGGCAAGATCCATCTTGTTCAATTATAAAACATTTGAACCACTACATGGAGTTGAACCAGACCCTTTGGAGGTTCAAATTCAGTGGCAGGTTCAAAACCCCATATCCTCAGAGTAGGAACAGCATGGGCAACATGAGCTTCCCACACTGCCCCGGCAGCAGATATGGTCACATTATCCATTGAAAATAACATTCTCTGCTCATTCTGCCTTGTTAGCAGTTTGCAAATCACACAACTAGAGCTTGGCAAATACCTGATTTTTTGGTTTGGTGGCAGTTCCAAAAAACTCCAAACCAGTTTGGGTTGAACTGGATCAGAAAATTTTCAGAATTGTTGGTGAATTGAAAAAAGGTTCTGTACCAGAGCAGAGATTTGAGCTGGGGGCTCCCACCCCCAAGTGAGTGCCATAACCACTGGGCTAAAAGTTGCAGTGATGGAGAGCATCAGTGGCAGAATTACCACTACCACATCCTCCTCTTCTGACAGTTTAAAATTCACACATAGTATTGGGTTAACCAAAACTGCATTTTTCATTGAATAAACTATTCCGCCGAAAAAATTCCACCTGTCTCCTCACAAGCTCACCCTGATTGCTCTCACAGCTTCATTTAGACCTTTGTTCCAAACAAGAACCTGGTCAAACGGTGTTCAGCCGACAGCTTGTTTGCAAACTGTTCACCTTTGACTCTTCACTATTTGTGGCGTGGGATTGGCCATCTGAGTCACATGGCATTATTTCTGTTTCCCAATTGGATGACTCAGTAATGAATGGTGCACTTTCTGAGCTGAAGTTTTGGATGAATAATAATTAATGCCCAAATCTGGGACACTTAAGAGACTGAGAGAGATTTTCACAAACACCTGGTGGTCCTTGAGTGCTTGCGACTATGAATGATACGGCCCCCTGGGCAGTACCAGATTGTAGGTCCACCCACTTCATCAGCCAGGGCTGGATGCTCAGAAGGAGCTAGGCATTGAAATCCCTATTTCAGGGGCCTGATCCCAGTTTTGGCTCCATTGTGATGCACAAAACTCCTGGCTAACCCCTGTGGGCAGCTGGCCTCCCTCAGTGCCTACACATTCCGGGTAAAAGTTCCCTCAGTGCCTATGTTTCTGCCCCTGGGCACACCCGCACTGGGCATCCAGGCGCCCATCTCCTGCCTAAGTTCCAGAGCAATTCCCAGACCAGGGGAAGACAGGCGTTCAGGCGCCTAAGTCACACGCAGGGCCTGATCCGGTAGGCTTGTTCGGAGGCTGCCCATGGGATCAAGTCCCAGTCAAAATCCAGCTGGAGGAGGCAATGGGGGTGCCCACCTTATAGCTTTTAGCCCAGTGGTTAGACCCAGGTTTAATTCCCCACTCTGCCTCTGAAGGTCTCCCGCACCTCTCAGGCGAGTGCTCTAACCACTCCTCCATGGGGTCTCATGAGGGCTGGCACCATCAGTCTCCTGTTGGAGCTGCTCCACTGTGGCTAACTAATGAAAAAGTGATTAGAGCAGGAGGATTGGACCCAGGGTCTCCTAATCACTGCACTACAGAGTGATTGGGTATGTGTACACATGGATAAAAGCCCCGTGGCATGGCCCTGGCTGGCCCGGGTCAGCTGACTCAGGCTCACAGGGCGAAAAATTGCCGTACATTCATTTGGGCTCCAGTCCGATCCCAAACTTCTACAAAGTGATTCCGCAGCCCGAAGCCTGAGCCCCGGAAGCCTGAGTCCAGAGATGACCTGGACCTGCTGATAGTGTGGGGGCAGAGTGAGGGCAGCGGCTTCAGCAGATGTTACTGAGCATGCTCAGTCCGTGTGAGCATGCTCAGTCCAAGCCAAGCAGCAAATCGGGGGGGGGGGGGGGGCGCTCCTTCATTGTGGCTCAGGCACCTAACTCAGCCTTTCAGAATTGCAGTGATTTTCCCATGCACCTAAAAGTTAAGCATCAGGATTCTCAGTGTCCCAACGCCCAACAACTCCCTTTGAGCACCCAGCTCCCAGACATTTTTCTGTTATGAGACCTGATTTTCTCATCGGTGTGAACCAGGGGGCCCCACATGTGGGCGAAGGGCTGGGATTGGGGGGATATAGTTCGCTTTCCCTGGCCGATGCAATCATTGTCTTCTCTACTAAGATGGCCAACATGGGAGCCTGTCCAGGATCAGCCTATTAGGATCTGGACAAACACCCCCAGCCTGTTTAACACGGGGGCCACTGGATAACTGTCAGACAGCAACGGCTTTTGGTTACCAATAATTTGTGCTGGAATAGAACGGGGTACATAGTGGTAAGAGACTCTTTTTCCCAATCATCCCATGAGGTCCACTGGGAATTTGCTGTTACTATTGATTTTACTTATAAGAAGTTCAGATACAATGGTGACTGGCAGCAGGATAAAACTCCTAGATAGATAGATAGATAGATAGATAGATAGATAGATAGATAGATAGATAGATAGATAGTGTGACAGACCCAGACCAGTGGGGTACATGAGTCTGGTAGAGGGCAAATATACTGGTCACTGGATGAGTAGTTTTCTGTTCCCTGAGTGACCAGAGCAGGGGCTGCACTAGAGTAATCAGGAACCTGCTAGAACCAGTTAAGGCAGGCAGGCTAATTAGGACACCTGGAGCCAATTAAGAAGAAGCTGCTAGAATCAATTAAGGCAGGCTAATCAGGGCACCTGGGTTTTAAAAGGAGCTCACTTCAGTTTGTGGTGTGAGTGTGAGGAGCTGGGAGCAAGAGGCACAAGGAGCTGAGAGTGAGAGGGTGTGCTGCTGGAGGACTGAGGAGCACAAGCGTTATCAGACACCAGGAGGAAGGTCCTGTGGTGAGAATAAGGAAGGTGTTTGGAGGAGGCCATGGGGAAGTAGCCCAGGGAGTTGTAGCTGTCATGCAGCTGTTACAGGAGGCACTATAGACAGCTGCAGTCCACAGGGCCCTGGGCTGGAACCTGGAGAAGAGGGTGGGCCCGGGTTCCCCCCAAACCTCCCAATTGACCTGGACTGTGGGCTCTCCCAGAGGGGAAGGTCTCTGGGCTGTTCCCCAACCCACATGGTGAATCTCTGAGGCAAGAAAATCTGCCAATAAGCGCAGGACCCACCAAGATAGAGGAGGAACTTTGTCACAATAGATAGATAGATAGAAAGATATGACAAATTTTGCCACCTCACATTTGCAACATATTCATAAATGATCTGGAAAAAGGGGTAAACAGTGAGGTGGCAAAATTTGCAGATGTTACAAAACTACTCAAGATAGTTAAGTCCCAGGCAGACTGCAAAGACCTACAAAAGGATCTCTCAAAATTGGGTGACTGGGCAACAAAATGGAGGTTTTTAAGGTCAGGCTTGACAAAGCCCTGGCTGGGATGATTTAGTTGGGGATTGGTCCTGCTTTGAGCAGGGGGTTGGACTAGATGACCTCCTCAGGTCCCTTCCAACCCTGATATTCTATGATGGGGTCTAAATTAGCTGTTACCACTCAAGAAAGAGATCTTGGAGTCATTTTGGATAGTTCTCTGAAAACATCCACTCAGTGTGCAGTGGCAGTCAAAAAAGTGAACAGAATGTTGGGAATCATTAAGAAAGGAATAGATAATAAGACAGAAAATATCATATTGCCTCTATATAAATCCATGGTACGCCCACATCTTGAATACTGTGTGCAGATGTGATCGCCCCATCTCAAAAAAGATATATTGGAACTGGAAAAGGTTCAAAAAGGGCAACAAAAATGGATAGGGGTATGGAATAGCTTCCATATGAGGTGGGATTAATAAGACTGGGACTTTTCAGCTTGGAAAAGAGACGACTAAGGGGGGATATGATAGAGGTCTATAAAATCATGACTGGTGTGGAGAAAGTAAATAAGGAAGTGTTATTTACTCCTTCTCATAACACAAGAACTAGGGGTCACCAAATGAAATTAATGGGCAGCAGGTTTAAAACAAACAAAAGGAAGTATTTCTTCACACAACGCACAGTCAACCTGTGGAACTCTTTGCCAGAGGATGTTGTGAAGGTCAAGACTATAACAGGGTTCAAAAAAGAACTAGATAAGTTCATGGAAGATAGGTCCACCAATGGCTATTAGCCAGGATGGGCAGGGATGGTGTCCCTAGCCTCTGTTTGCCAGAAGCTGGGAATGGGTGACAGGGGATGGATCACTTGATGATTCCCTGTTCTGTTCATTCTCTCTGGGACACCTGACATTGACCACTGTCGGAAGACAGGATACTGGGCTAGATGGACCTTTAGTCTAAGCCAGTATGGGCGTTCTTATGATAGATAGATATCCGGTCCCCCGAGCAATCCAGTTACCCAATGTAAAAAACCAAAACAAACAAAGTCCATGTGTCTTTGCTTTCCCGCATTGGTGGAGATGGGAAGCAAAATTAACAAGACATTCTGAACAAGAGTGCTCCTGTGCCCTCTGCATGTGATATGTTGGAAATTGGTTAAAAATGACGAGCAATCACTTTAAGTGTGAGGGATTACCTAGTCCTGCTTGTCTGGGGGAAGCCATGTGATCTGTGGTGCCTGTCCAAATCAGTCAGCAGACAGACATTCTGGAGAAAGTCAGCTTAGACCAAGGTGAGGGGAGTTCTGCCTAGGGTTGCCAACATTTTATTTAAAAAATAAGGGATTGTTTTCTTAGCATCCCCGCCCCACCCCTCCTCCTTACATTAATTATTATTTTATTTAATTGTTACACTGCAGCCTTCCAGCATGGGTATTTATGTTTTAATCTAACTTCTCTGAATGTATGCTGTGAATATAACTGTATGTAGCTTTCATGGTGACAGAGTTTTTAATTCATTGGAAGGACTTCCTTTGTGTTTGGAAAGAGCCTGGCACACATGGGGTACTCTCACAATCTAACTTCATAATAATAACAGGCACCTTAAAATACTAAGAGGATGATGCTAGCTAGATAGAGCTAATAAGCACTAGGAGTCTTACAAGAAAGCCTGTTGTGATAAGATGTTTCAGCTGAGAGAAATCTGGAGACGCAGCTGAACTCTTGAATATTAATCTGAGCTGCCAAAGTCACCTGCCACTAATAATTAGTTTCAAATATATAATTGATCCAACTCCCAAGTGAGTGACTAAGAAGACGGAAAACCATTCTAGTCAGAATGAATTCAACAGGAAATTCTCTTTAGTGTCAAGTTCCTTCAATACACACGGCTTGATTGAGAGCAGACAGTGTGGTTCAGTCACGAATGCGCGAACCACAGGAATGGTGGATGGACTGGGTGAGTGGGATTCAGGTTTCTAATCCAGCGGAAAGGTTCCACCTGCACAGAATGTGACCAAGACGAGTGGCTGGGGCTGCTGGCGTCGGCTACATGACAAGTGGCCGAACCATTCATTCTTAAAAATATTTATTAGCTGTTTTGCCTTTGTTTCGCTGGTGGTTCTTTTGTGCAATGATCCCAGGTTCTGCAGATGTGTCTGTTACTCATGTGCATTTACCGGGTCAAGTTTCAGACTCATTTCCAGACTCTGGGTTGTTTGTGAATAATGATTGTCATGACCCTATGAGCCCAGACCCAGCCTTTTAGTCATGACACTATCCTCCAGGCAGGGTCTGTTTACTATTTGGTCAGCACTGGTGAGTGCAGGAAGAGCCTGCATCCCCTAGAGGCTGGCGGGACTAGAGGCATCACCTCTACCATTGACCAGAAAATAGGCTCCAAGCCTATTAGAAACCTACACACAAAGATATCAACTCTGGGTGTCCGATCCAGCCTGCGTTCATAGAGCATGTGAGAAAACCATGGACCTCTTGCAAGACTCCCATCAGCTCCCCCTGCCCCCACACCAAACAGCCTCTCTCAACCCACCTCCCTAATCACCCTTCCCTCTCCCCATGAAAAACCTGGGAAAGCAGATGGGCCTTGCAGTGTGTCCTAAAGGTCAATCCCCAAGTCTAGGCTCTGGTGCACCCATCAGGTTCCTGCATGTTGCAATTAGAGCGTCTGGAGGCCTGGTTATTTCCATGTTATCCCAGGGTTGGTGCTGCTGTGTCAGGACTGGAGCCAGGCAAGCAAGGACATGAAGAGGTTTAGGACTTGCTGTCTGTCCTTCACCTGGGCTCTATAAAGGAGTCTCTCTCTCTCCTTCAGGGATCTGCTGGGAGCAGAGGAGCAGGATTTCCCAAAGATGCTGATGTCATAATCTTTGTTTGATTTCTTTAAGGAACACGTTCCCTGTGCTCGGCCCAGAGTTGTCTGTGCTTCAGGAAGAAGAACAATTAATGCTCCTGATCCGCACACGCATTTCTCATTGACACCAGTGTGAATCGCCTGCACACAGCAAATGTGATACAGACTGGCCCTTAGTGGGCAATGTCATTTAAACCAGATGTGCACACTGAGCCCATATATGCCTAGCTCCTCCCGTCAGAGGCACAGACGCACCTCCCACAGCATCTGGGTCCATCTCACTAGGCCAAGGTACACACACACACACACTGTCTCTCACACACCTTTTCATATACATATACTCACGCTTCTCCACCACCCCTCACACACTCCAGAAGCAAGAACTCCACAGGGCCTGATTTGCTCTCACGTACACTGGGGTAAATCCGCCGTAACTCGACTGAAGTCAAGAGAACCCAGTGTAAGTGCTGAGCGGGAACATTTACCGCATGCAGTGTGAGTTCCAAGTGCTGGCCAAAACCTACCCCGGCCAGATTCCCACGCACTTCCACCTGGGCTAGTGTGTCCTGCCCTTTGCCAGCCTGGCTTGGCACAGGGTAAATAACTCAGCCAGGCTTGGGCCAGGGAGAACCTGCCCTTATCCGGCACTATTGGCAAGAATGGGACCAGCAGAGCTCTCAGCCTGCACGTTTCCTACGCTCCCAGCATGCCATGCAGAGGGAGAGAGAGTAAATACGAGTGAGATCCGGAGAGGGGGTGACAAGCCGGGGCGCAGTGATTTGAGGCCTCTGAGCCTTGTCGGGGCCGCGTGGGAGACGTGGTGGCGATTGGCCTGGCGGTCTGAGTGGCAGCGTGTGCAGGACCCTCTGGGGAATGGTTCATGGATGACTGAGCCCCACCAGGCAGCCGGCTGGAACCATTCCAGCTGGAGACGCTTAAGCCGTTAAAGTCAAACGACTGAGAAATGATCAGATCTGACATGGCCTGAAACAACATGTTTTACTCCAGGAGGCCTGCAACACTGGTCAGGGAACAGAGGGGAAGGGCCTACCTGTGTGTGTGGCAAAGGGCCGTGAGTGTGTGTGTGTGAGAGAGAGACAGAGATCCCCACAGGCCAGAGTCCCAGGGACAGGGGAAGGGGCTGCTGTATTTGTTCTAGAGAGGATGGGCCTAGCTGTGCCCCTGCTGTCCCCCAGAGTAATGCCCTTGACCTCAGAGAGTGGGGCCTGCTTTGCGCTGGGGTCGGGGTGGGGGAGCGCGGTGTCACACCCGCGCTCTGCCTTTGGGACGGATCTGAAGGCTCTCCTTGAATCGGTGACGTTTGTTGATCCGTTGTCCAGTCAGTTGCTTGGCCACACTTTGGTTCGTTATGAAATATACCCAAGAGCCCAACTAACCAGGGTCAGTCAGGCTGATTGCTGGAAGCCAATAACGCCGTAGCACAGGACACAGGGTCTATCCAGTAGCAATCTCCGGGAAGCCGTCTCGTGCAGCGTTGTTACATTCACCTTATGCAGAAGCTGGGTCCCTAAGCTCCACCCCATAAGCCGTCTTTTTATCCCCTCCCTGCTTACAAGTACCAGGTACTGTGTACGTCATCTGAAAGTGGATTTAACCACTCAGCTTTCTGCCTTGTATTTCTGGTACCATGGGGTACCCCTTCTCCCTTCGCTCTGGACACACGCATTCCAGGTACCATGATGGCACCTCCTAGGTTTGCACTAGGATAGAACAATTCTACGTCTTGTCATTTTCCTTTGGGACTTTCCAGTACTGGCCTGTGAGACTAGCTCCCCTTCTGCTGCTAGCTCTCCTCTGGCCTGAGCGTGACAACTTCCCTATTTGCTCAAGCCCAGACTCACGTCAGTGAATGCAAGGGGGTCTGGGACACTTAGCACACGTGAGCAATGGTATAGAAAAATCATAGGCCAATGTAGGCTATATGACTGCGATCATATTTGTGCTTAGTGCACATTGGTATATGCATATGGTGCTGATAACACATAGTATGGAGATGATACGTGTAGGTGGTAGCCAGCAAATATTCCCCCCCACGTTCACCCAGGAGATGAGCTGCCTTGGCTGCATGGCTCCCCCAGCACCGCTGCCTCCTCCCCACCCACCTGTCTTGCTCAGCACGGCCTGTCACCGCCAGCAGCCGGCACCGGCACGACATAAGCACAGAGCAAGGACAGTGCAACACAGCTCCCTACAGACGTCCTCCTGGCAGGGTAGACCAGCCCCTCCACTACCCCCGTGGCAAGGGGCAAATCAGGGTGCTCTCCCCGGGGTTATCCCCGGCTACCAAGTTCTGACACCTAGTGAGCTGGCAGGGGGCTCTGGCTGTGTGAGCCACCACTGTTTTCAGGTGCAGCTATCGTATGTGGGGAGGCAGCAAAATCCAGTGGCTGGGCATCGGGAAGGCAACGAGATCCAGTGGGGAGGCTTCTGGGGAGGCAGTGAGACCCAGGGTCTGGGGCACTGGGGAGGTAGCGAGATCCAGTGGGGAGGACACCGGAGAGGCAGCGAGATCCAGTGGCTGGGCACCAGGGAAGTAGTGAGATCCAGTGGGGAGGGCAATGAAGAGGCAGCGAGACCCAGTGTCTGGGGCACTGGGGAGGCAGCGAGATGCAGTGTCTGAGGCACTGGGAAGGCAGGGAGACCCAGGGTCTGGGGCACCAAGGAGTCAGTGAGATCCAGTGGGGAGGGCAATGAGGAGGCAGCGATACCCAGTGTCTGGGGCACTGGAGAGGCAGCGAGATGCAGTGTCTGGGGCATGAGGGAGGCAGCGATACCCTGTGTCTGGGGCACTGGAGAGGCAGCAAGATCTGTTACCCGGGGTTCTTTCAACCCAAAGCTCTTGGTAACTTTACTCTGTGCGAGGAGGTGTCAGGAAATAAATCAGGGGAGACACGGCCGTGCGACCGATAGATGGCTGGCACAAACAAGACAACACAAGAGTGCTTTCACTTCAAGCTAAACAGATCCAGTGGCTGGGGCACTGGGGAGGCAGCGAGATGCAGTGGCTGAGGCACTGGGAAGGCAGTGAGACCCAGTGTCTTGGCACTTGGGAGGCAGCAAGCTGCAGTGTTTGAGCACTGGGGAGGCAGTGAGATGCAGTGTCTGGGGCACTGGGGAGGCAGCGAGATGCAGTGTCTGAGGCACTGGGAAGGCAGGGAGACCCAGTGGCTGGGGCACCAGGGAGTAGAGCAAGACAATGCCAAGTGGCAGGAGAGATGTCTGGGAAGTGGGCAGGAAGGAGCAAACAGGGATGCAGCTTGGGAAAGGGGATTTGGAGCTGTCAGGGCTGGGGCAGGGATCCCAAGTGGGAGGGAGAATGCAGGGGGGCAGCCCAGGCTGAGAGAGCGTGAGAGGGAGGGGGCAAGGCCCCCAGGGCTGGCAATGGGAGGGGGTGGCATGGAGGAGAGAGCTGCAGCCCGATACAACTCTGCTGAGGTACGCTCAGTCCTGGGCACTGCACCGGTGTCGCCAGCTCTTGGGATTTGAGTGCGACTCCTGTGCTGTTTGGTGCGCTCTGAAAGCCCCAGCCCCTGGAGTCCCGGGAATAGGGGAGAATCTCAGTTTGCATTTTTTTTAAATGGCAAGTTTCTAGCCCTTGTGGTTGGGGAGGAAGGCTGGAAATGGCGCCAATTAACAGAGCAGCAGAATGAACAGAGCAGCATTGATTATTTGCGAGCTCTGTGGGGTTTAGCCGATCCCATGATTCTGGGGGGCCTGGGCCGTGATTCCTGAACACTTGGAGTTGGCAAGACCATTGACCGGCAAGATAAACGCCAGGGTGTTCAGAGCCACAGAACGACCAGGGGCTGAGGGAAGGTTAAAGGAAGTGAACTAGGAAAGCCCAGCTCAGCGCTGGCTAATGGGGACAAGACCACAGCCTGCAGACCCCTGATGAGTGTATGGACCAAGTGGGGGTCTGGGTGGCTAGTGGGTAGTACAAGGGGGTGCAACTCAGGAGATGTCAGACATTACAGTCCCCCCCTCCTGGATTGGCGCTATGACCATGGGATAATCTGGGAGAACTCTACCCAGTGCTCCCGGGGCTGGGATACTGGGCTGAGGGGAGGTGCTGGCGTGGGGGATCGAGGCGCATTAACAGGACTGTGAGCCCAAGGTGCGATATGGGGCTGTGGGTCAGGATTAAACAGCATGAGCAGAGATGCTGTGTGGGGGGAGGGGAAGCCCAGCGCTGGGGTAGAAGGGGGGACTCTGAGGACGGGGTTGAGGGGCATTGGCAGAGCTGTGGGAGGCTGGAGGGAAGGGATGGTTTGGGGCCTGGATTGAGGTGCATCATCAGAGTTGGGGGGTGACCCCAGGACAGGAGAAGCAGGAGCCTGCAGGTCAGGGTTGGGGGCAATCGTCAGCTGGGTGCAGGCGGTGTCCAAGAATGGGCCGTGTGTGGGGAGTGACCGACATCAAAAGGACTATGGGTGGGTGAAGCCCAGGGCTGGGATAACGGGGGGAGCAGAGGGACAGGACTGAGGGGCCTTGGCACAGAAGGGTAGGAGATGGCTGCTCAGGACTGGAATAGCAGGGGCGGCTGCAGGGGGTGCATTGGCAGAGCTCAGTGTGTGGTGGAGACAAGATCTAGAAGAGCAGTGGAGGTGTGGGTTGGGCCTGTGGGGCATCACAGAGCAGGGGGAGGTGGGGGGCAGGCCAGGGCTGGCGTAGCAGGGAGGCTGCTGGTCAGAGTTGCGGGGCAGTGGCAGAGGTGTGTGAGGATGCGGCGGTGGAAAAGAAGGGAGGAATCTAGACCTGGATTTAGGAGTATCATCAGTGCACGGTGTGTTTAGGGAGCCCAGGGACTCTGGGTGATGACGGAGGAGCATCAGCAGCAACCTGTGTGTAGACAGCCCAGGGCTGGAGGAGAAAGATGCTGTGCGTTGGGACTGAGGGCCACCAGCAGACCTGCCAGTGAAGGTCACCCAGCACCTGCCCCTGTTATGCCAGACCCTGCTCTGACTCTCAGCCTGTCACTTAGTTTAGCCCCAGGGTCACATAATTAAAAAAATCCACCTCCCTTGTGTGTTTGTGCAAAGGCCAGAATGTGTAGCTGCCCTCAGCAGGAACCAGATGAGGCCTGAAGTGGCCCAGCATCTGATCCCCACTCTGCGTGCCAGGCCCGGCGGGTGAGGATGGACACGCAGTGGGGAGATTTATGACGGTAATAAAGGACGGGCGAGGAGAGCTGCCCAGCGGCACTAACTGACATTTGTGTTTGCAAATGGAGCGTAACATCCATTGAAGAGCCCTGGGGAGAGCGTGGCTGGATCCTGCCGCCTTCCCAGCACTGCTTGGCGGGAGAGGGGAACTAGAGCAGTGGGGCCCAGCTGTCGTGTCCCGTTCAGGTGCAGGAGCGGGGTTGTACCTGCTGCACGGCAAGGCTGTGTCAGGGCTGCCAGCGAGGGCTGGAGGAGCTGCATTGGATGGAGTCTGGGTTGTGTCGGCGCTGGAGGCAGGGCCCTCCCCAGCCTCCACAGTGGTGGGTCATCCCTGCTGTGTCCAACGAAAGGGATGGACTTCTGTCAGAAGTGAGTGCCGGAAGTCTGGCTTAATGGTTCTCTAACTATTAATACAGGCTGAGGGGGCCAGGAACCAGAGCCAGGGGTCGGAGCCGGAGCGGGAGCCAGAAACCAGAGCCAGGGGTCGGAGCTGGAGCGGGAGCCAGGGGTTGGAGCTGGAGCGGGAGCCAGGGGTCGGAGCCGGAGCGGGAGCCAGGAACCAGAGCCAGGGGTTGGAGCTGGAGCAGGAGCCAGGGGTTGGAGCTGGAGCAGGAGCCAGGAACCAGAGCCAGGGGTCGGAACCGGAGCAGGAGCCAGGGGTCGGAGCTGGAGCAGGAGCCAGGAACCAGAGCCAGGGGTTGGAGCTGGAGCAGGAGCCAGGGGTTGGAGCTGGAGCAGGAGCCAGGGGTTGGAGCTGGAGCAGGAGCCAGGAACCAGAGCCAGGGGTTGGAGCTGGAGCGGGAGCCAGGAACCAGAGCCAGGGGTTGGAGCTGGAGCAGGAGCCAGGAAGCAGAGCCAGGGGTTGGAGCCGGAGCAGGAGCCAGGGGTTGGAGCTGGAGCAGGAGCCAGGAACCAGAGCCAGGGGTCGGAGCCGGAGCAGGAGCCAGGAACCAGAGCCAGGGGTCGGAGCCGGAGCAGGAGCCAGGAACCAGAGCCAACAGGCAAGGCAGGGACCAGAAGCTGGGAACCAGGGCCAGGAAGCAGAGCTGGAGCCAGGAGCCAGGCAGGGAACACAGGGCCGGAGTAGGACAGAAACAAGAGCAGTGGCAGTGCTGAGCAGCCAGTGACCCCCAGCTGCTGCTGAGCTCAGAAGCCGCTGCTGGCTCCCTTCACCGATCGGGCTCCTCCTGCTGGCTGCTCCTCAGGCTCCGCTGAAGATGCTCAGTCCTGACAGCCTCAGTTGGTCCTGGTTGGTGCTGGGCTCCCCCAGGCAGGGGCACGGCAGTCAGGCCTCTGTTTTGTAGGAAGTGCCCCTTTCCCCGTCGGAGAACTTGGCCCGTGCGCAGCGACAGCAGCCAGCGCGCTCCCTGTGCTGTCCCCCAGGGCACCGCACGCCACGCTCTGTCCCAGGGAGACGTGGCTTTGTCTTCTTGTTTTCTGTAAGCTCTAATAAAAGTCATTTAAACCTGAAAGTGCCTGGGTTTGCTCCTTGTGCCTGGATAACCCTGGGACTGAGTCACTGCTCCAGCACTGGCAGCCCCTGGGCTTCCAAATAAGTGAGCCAGGCCCCCAAAATCATGAGCCTGGCTTAAAAATCATGAGATTTAAAAATAAAAAATGTGAGGTCTTTTCATTTGTTTTCTGAGCTACTGAGGGTGGAGGCTGCTGCATTTTCCAGCTTTTCTCCCCATCCAGGAGGGCTAGAAATAATGGAAGCTGAGATTTTTCCCTAATTCCAGGAGTCCAGGAGCTGGGGCTTTCAGAAAAACACAAACTATCACAAGACTTAGGATGAAATTGTGAGTGTTGGCAACATCATCCGTGGCAATACGCCAGTAGGAAGGGGGAGTAACACAACAGGGACTCAAACCTGTGACTTCTAGGAAGAGACACACTTGTTATTACATTTTTTAAATGAAAAGAAATTCTGAGAGTACATTACATGCTTAAACAGGCAGCCTGGGCTTGATCCTGAAAGGTGCTGGGGTCTCTGGCCCTGATCAATCCAGCGTCTGCTCAATTTTCAGAATGTAAGTAATTCCACTGAAGTCACTGGGAAGCTCTGTACATGCTTAAAGTTAAGCATGCGCTTAAGTGTTTTGCTACATTGGGCCAGAGTAGAACCGGGCCCTCTCAGACGATACAAGTTGAGGTGGTAGAAAAATGCCAATTATTGTTCATAACAATGTCCAGGAGTGATGGTTTTTTTCATTAAAAAACAAACTGAAACATTTTTGGTTTTCCAAACCCATTTTTGGTAAAAATATTCAAATTAGTTTCAGAGTAGCAGCCGTGTTAGTCTGTATCCACAAACAGAACAGGAGCATATATGCTCTATATGCATCCGAAGAAGTGGGCTGTAGCCCACGAAAGCTTATGCTCTAATAAATGTGTTAGTCTCTAAGGTGCCACAAGTACTCCTGTTAATATTCAAACTCAATCATTAAAAATGTGTCTGAAAACCGAAAATATTTACCCCAAAACTTTTGGTGGAACTGGTTTCCTTTTCTTCAAAAATTTCAACCGAAATGAAAATGTTCAGTTTGTTAAAAAAAAACCCAACTTTTTTCACCAAAAAAAATGTTTAGAGGAAAAAATATCAACCAACCCTTCCTGCAAGAGACAGGAACATGGCAGAGCTGAGGCAGAGCAGGGTCAAGGTCATGGGAAGTTCTAAAGTTCCACTGTTTTTGAGCACCAGCTTTGTGAAACCAAATATTCACAAACTTCACAGCACAGCATGGTGTGGAGAATCTTCTGCTTATCTCCTGGGAGTGTTCCACATGGAAAGATTATCTGATAGACTCATAGACTCATAGACTTTAAGGTCAGAAGGGACCATTATGATCATCTAGTCGGACCTCCCACATGACGCAGGCCACAAAGCCATCCCAACCCTTTCCCTTGACTCTGCTGTTGAAGTCCCCAAATCCTGGTTTAGAGACTTCAAGTAGCAGAGAATCCTCCAGCTAGTGACCCCTCCCCCATGCTGCGGAGGAAGGCAAAAAACCTCCAGGGCCTCTGCCAATCTACCCTGGAGGAAAATTCCTTCCCGACCCCAAATATGGCGATCAGTAGAACCCTGAGCATGTAGACAAGATTCTCCAGCCAGACCCTCATTGGCCATTGATACTATTTACCAGCGATGGCACACTGTTCATTTGACTAAAATCACGTTATCCCATTAAACCATTCCCTCCATAAACTTATCTAGCTTAATCTTAAAACCAGACAGGTCCTTCTGATGCTAGGAACTGGATGGATCAGCTATTTCACGTGTATCTCCCTGGTATTGTGGACTGGGAAAAGGTCCACAAAGATCAAGACAGTTTAGGATGGTTGGAAGTGCCTGAGTTAGGGTTACCATACGTCCGGATTTTCCCGGACATGTCCGGCTTTTGGGGGCTCAAATCCCCGTCCGGGGGGAAATCCCCAAAAGCCGGGCATGTCCGGGAAAATCAGGAGGTCAGCCGGGCCGGCGGGGAGCCGGGCGCGCGGGGAGCCGGGTCAGCCGGGCCGGCGGGGAGCCGGGCCGGCGGGGAGCCGGGTCAGCCGGGCCCGCGGGGAGCCGGGCCGGCGGGGAGCCGGGTCAGCCGGGCCCGCGGGGAGCTGGGCCCGCGGGGAGCCGGGCCGGCGGGGAGCCGGGTCAGCCGGGCCCGCGGGGAGCCGGTCAGCTGGGCCGGCGGGGAGCCGAGCCCACGGGCCGGGGGGTGCGCCGGGCCGCCAGGGGCCGGCAGTGCTGGGCGGGCCGGGGGTGGTCGGCCAGGGCCGGCACCCCAGGGCCCGAGCTGACCCAGGCTGGAAACGCCGGGGGGCCAGTCTGGGCCGCGCCTCCTTCCCCCACACCCCCCTTACCTGCTTCAGGCTTCCCACGAATCAAATATTCGCGGGAAGCAGGGGAGGGGGCGGAGACTTTGGGGAGGGGGCGGGGTTGGGCGGGGTGTGGGCGGGGCTGGGGGCGGGGCCGTGGGCCGTGGAGTGTCCTCCATTTGGAGGCACAAAATATGGTAACCCTACCTGAGTGACTTAGGAGCCAAAGTCTCCTTTTCAGAAGGGACCTGGGCACTGATTCTCAAAGGTCTTTACATGCCTAGCTGCCGCTGAGACCAGTTGAAATCAATAGGAACTAGGCACCTAGTTAGCCTTGAGGATCTAGGCCGCAGCCAGGAGCGGATTTTCTGTACTCTGATCCAAAGCCCATTGAAGTTGATAGAAAGACTTCCCTTGATCTCAGCAGGCTTTGAGTCAGTCCCTACGGCTATCAAAAAGGGTGACAAGAAGGGACACACCTAAAGAGCTTCCCCTGGCCTCTGTCTTTGGCTGCACAATCCACTGGGGATAACATGCCTGGATACAAACATCTGACTGCTTGATCAGTGAGATGTCTAAGTGCTAGATGCTCTGATGACAGGAATTTCTGCCCGCAGCCTTCATCCCTTCCTCAGCGAATTGCACTCAGGTGAGGGACTTGCTGTGTGCCATTGTCATTGTTTTTGGATGTAAGTATCGTATCCAGTGAGGCAGGGGTACTGGGGAGCCCTGGAGAGGGTATTAGCTGTGGGGAAGTCACCGGATTTAGGGTGTTGTGATGGATAAACCGGGCGACTCTGTAAAGTGACCAGGATCTATTTGCAGATGAGACATTTCCGTATGGTCTGAATCCTACTGAGCAGCTTGGGTCCCAAACTTGGATCCTGGAGGAGCTTGGGTCCCAGACTTGGATCCTGGAGGAGCTTGGGTCCCAGACTTGGAGGAGATGAACTGACCCCAGGGTGCTGGGTTCCTAGCAGCCCCACGCAAGCAGCCCTCACCTCCTTGCTCCCAAGCAGTGGAGCTTTCAGCCATTCTCAAATGTTGCTGGCTCCCAGCTGCACACCTCCCCTCCAAAATAGATCTGCCCCATGGCAGGGGGCCCCGGGAGCCAGCATGGGACACTGTGGCATGGGAAGAATGACGGACCATGCTTCAAACGATCATGCAGACTGTAGCCTTGTTTTAGTTTTAAATTGAATTTAGTGGTTTTGTATTACATTACAATCGGTTAAGGTCCTGTTGCTATAGTTTCTAGCTCAACAAAGTGAAAATCACCTCTGGTGCCTTTCTCAAATTTGGAGACTCCAGGAACATGCGAAAGACCAAGGCTAGTGACCACAGACACAAGCGCAAGTTTTGTTAAAGCAATAAAGTTACAATTACCCAGGCATAGAGAAATCCCACAGAAACCCATCCAATGACTGACACTGCCGTCATACTCACATCCCTAAAGCTATTCTAGTGTCCGATGGATCTCTCAATGGATGATCATTAACAGAGGGGTGGTTTCTGATGGGGTTTCCCGTGGGTCTTCCCTCTTTTACCCAACCAGGGAACCTCTTTTATATTGTTGTTCTGACCAACCCTAACACCTTATGCATATGCATGAGGGTTTCAGTGCTCTTTTCCTTTTCTGTACTTTCACACCCCATGAATATTGACAGGTTTCAGAGTGGTAGCCATGTTAGTCTGTATCAGCAAAAAGAATGAGGAGTACTTGTGGCACCTTAGAGACTAACAAATTTATTTGGGCATAAGCTTTTGTGGGCAAGAACCCACTTCACCAGATGGATGCAGTGGAAAATACAGTAGGAAGATATATATATACACAGAGAACATGAAAAAATGGGGGTTGCCATACCAACTCTAATGAGACTAATCAATTAAGGTGGGCTACTATCAGGAGGAGGAAAAAAAAGCATTTGTGATAATCAGAATGGCCCATTTCAAACAGTTGACAAGAAGGTGTGAGTAACAGTAGGGGAAAAAATAGCATGGGGAAGTAGTTTTTAGTTTGTGTAATGCCCCAGCCACTCCCAGTCTTTATTCAAGCCTAATTTAATGGTGTCCAGTTTGCAAATTAATTCCAGTTCTGCAGTTTCTTGTTGGAGTCTGTTTTTGAAGTTTTTTTGTTGAAGAATTGTGTCTTTTAGGTTTGTAATATTGAAGTGCCTTGTTTTTCATAGATTGCTGTCTTAGTTCTCCTTATTCTCATTAGCATCTAGGCAAAAGATGTGTCCATGGTAACCTGTGGTCAGAACAGATGTTACAATCATGTGTTTTGTGTGGTCTGTTGCAGTCTATTTTTTGTAACATCCCTTCTTGGCACATTCCTTCCAGTAATCTTGTAATCTCACTGGCATAGGGTTATTCCTAGGGTTCCCACTCATGTCAAGCATTCTTAAGCCTATGGCCTTGTATGGCTAAGCTAAAATCTTACAGGCCTCAGCCTGTAGGCCTTGCATTACAGCCATGCTTTACTTATATACCTAATACACACTCATCACTTGTAAATACTTGTCATTTTTATACTTCTCTAATCTGACCATTGAAATCTATTAAGCATATATTGATTCTATATGAAGTAACATGGGAGACTACTACAGCAATAACACAATTAAGTGGTAAAATGAACTAATTGGCTACACAAATCCTCTTGCTAAGGCAGTGCTGGCCCACTTCTAGTTCAAGAGGGACAATTCTACCCCGTGCCCATGGCCCGAAGCCTGGAAGGAAAAACCACTCCCCACAGCTGTATCCCTCTTCCTAATGCAACCAATAGACATGAAGCAGCAGATGTGTCTCTAATGAATGAGAGCAAGAGGAGAACCCAGCGCTTCAGGCTTTAAACCTCCTGCTTCAGAGCTTAAGCTGCTCCCTAACTATTGGAGACCAGGCTGAGACTTAATGTGGAGTCAGACTATCACCCATATGTTCCTGCGGGGTTCTTGTACCTTCGTCTGCAGTGTCTGGTTCTGGCCAGTGCCAGGAGACGGGATACTGGATGAGATGGGCCTCAGTTCTGACCCAGTCTGGCTATTCCTATGTCACTATGCAGCAAGGGGCATGGGTCACTCACAGGTTTAGTGTAAATGGTGGATTCTCTATAACTTGACGTCTTTAAATCATGATTTGAGGCCTTCAGTAATTCAGCCAGAGGTGATGGGTCTATTACAGGAGAGGGTGGGCAAGGTGCTGTGGCCTGCACTGTGCAGAAGGTCAGACGCGATCATGATGGTCCCTTCTGGCCTTAGAGTCTATGAGTCTAAGTCGCTATAATCTATGCCGGAGGTGTAATATCCAGCTGGAGCCGACAGACCGATTGAGCCAGCCTGCTAAGCATAGATGTGTATCCATGGCTAGCCCCTGAGTACGATCCCATCGGAGACCCTAGCTACGTGGTCATGGGATTAGCTGGACATACTTCCATTTTTACAGGGCTTGGGTGTGTCTGCTCAAACTGGAAATCACACTTCCAACTCCAAAAACAACAAGGAGTCTGGTGGCACCTTAAAGACTAACAGATTTATTTGGGCATAAGCTTTCGTGGGTAAAAACCTCACTTCTTCGGATGCATAGAGTGAAAGTTACAAATGCAGGCATAATATACTGACACCTGGAGAGCAGGGAGTTACTTCGCAAGTGGAGAACCAGTGTTGACAGGGCCAATTCAATCAGGGTGGATGTAGTCCACTCCCAACAATAGATGAGGAGGTGTCAATTCCAGGAGAGGAAAAGCTGCTTCTGTAATGAAATTGTGGACAAACAACATCACTTGTCCCATAACTTCAGCCGTACAGAACGCAATGCCATCCACAGCCTCAGAAACAACTCTGACATTATCATCAAAGGGGCTGACAAAGGAGGTGCTGTATAGTCATAATGAACAGGTCGAATTATGAACAGGAGGCTGCCAGGCAACTCTCCAAGACCACATTCTACAGGCCACTATCCTCTGATCCCACTGAGGAATACCAAAAGAAACTACACCATCTGCTCAAGAAATTCCCAGCTACAGTATGGGAACAAATCTACATGGACACACCCCCAGAACCCCGACCAGGGGTATTCTATCTGCTACCCAAGATCCATAAACCCGGAAACCCTGGACGCCCCATCATCTCAGGCATTGGCACTCTGACAGCAGGATTATCTGGCTATTTGGATTCTCTCCTCAGACCCTACGCTACCAGCACTCCCAGCTATCTTCGAGACACCACCGACTTCCTGAGGAAACTACAATGTATTGGTGTTCTTCCTGAAAACACCATCCTGGCCACCATGCATGTAGAAGCGCTTTACACCAATATTCCACATGAGGATGGACTACAAGCTGTCAGGAACAGTATCCCTGATGAGGCCACAGCACGCCTGGTGGCTGAGCTTTGTGACTTTCTCCTCACCCACAACCACTTCAGATTTGGGGACAACTTATACCTTCAAGTCAGTGGCTCTGCTATGGGTACCCGCATGGCCCCACAGTATGCCAACATTTTTATGGCTGACTTAGAACAACGCTTCCTCAGCTCTCGTCCCCTAGTGCCCCATCTCTACTTGCGCTACATTGATGACATCTTCATCATATGGACCCACGGAAAGGAGGCCCTTGAAGAATTCCACCTGGACTTCAACAATTTCCACCCCACCACCAATCTCAGGCTGGACCAGTCCACACAAGAGATCCACTTCCTGGACACTACAGTGCAAATAAGTGATGGTCACATAAACACCACCCTATACCGGAAACCTACTGACCGCTATACGTACCTACATGCCTCCAGCTTCCATCCAAGACACATCACACGATCCATTGTCTACAGCCAAGCCCTAAGATACAACCGAATTTGCTCCAACCCCTCAGACAAACACCTACAAGATCTTTATCAAGCATTCGTAAAACTACAATACCCACCTGGGGAAGTGAGGAAACAGATTGACAGAGCAAGACGGGTACCCAGAAATCACCTACTATAGGACAGGCCCAACAAGGACAATAACAGAACACCACTGACCATCACATACAGCCCCCAGCTAAAACCTCTCCAGCGCATTATCCACGATCTACAATCTATCCTGGAAAATGATCCCTCACTCTCACAGACCTTGGGAGGCAGGCCAGTCCTCGCTTACAGACAACCCCCCAACCTGAAGCAAATACTCACCAGCAACTACACACCACACCACAGAAACACCAACCCAAGAACCAATCCCTGTAGCAAACCTCGTTGCCTACTCTGTCCCCATATCTACTCTGGTGACACCATCAGAGGACCCAACCACATCAGCCATACCATCAAGGGCTCATTCACCTGCACATCCACTAATGTTATATATGCCATCATGTGCCAACAATGCCCCTCTGCCATGTACATTGGCCAAACCGGACAGTCCCTCCGCAAAAGAATAAATGGACACAAATCGGGCATCAGGAATGGTAACATACATAAGCCAGTAAGTGAACACTTCAATCTCCCTGGTCATTCTATTACAGATTTAAAAGTCACTATCATTGAACAAAAAAACTTCAGAAACAGACTTCAAAGAGAAACAGCAGAACTAAAATTCATTTGCAAATTCAACACCATTAATCTGGGCTTGACTAGGGACTGGGAGTGGCTGGCTCATTACAGAAGCAGCTTTTCCTCTCCTGGAATTGACACTTCCTCATCTATTATTGGGAGTGGACCACATCCACCCTGATTGAATTGGCCCTGTCAACACTGGATCTCCACTTGTGAAGTAACTCCCTGCTCTCCATGTGTCAGTATATAATGCCTGCATCTGTAACTTTCACTCTATGCATCTGAGGAAGTGAGGTTTTTTTACCCACGAAAGCTTATGCCCAAATAAATCTGTTAGTCTTTAAGGTGCCACCAGACTCCTTGTTGTTTTTGTAGATACAGACGAATACTTGATAGTTAGTTGGCTTCCAACTCCAGTGTAGACAGACCTTTCCGGTGAGCTCCTGGCCCCACTGAAGTGAAGAGCACTGCTCCCACTGACATGAATGGGGCCTGGCTCTCCCCCTCAGTCTCTCTGTCAATGGGGGTGCCCAGGCTAACGCTTCTCACCAGTGTGCTGGGACAATGGCACCCTGCGTGTCCTGAGGCACCCAGATACTGTGCTGCTGGTGGCGGTAGGTTGGACTCTGGCCCTGGAACTGAACTAAAATGTCAGGCTGCAGCTCTCAGGACGTCCACGGGGATGGGAGAGAACGGGAGCCCTGTGTGTCTGAGGCTCCCGACATTTACTCTCCCCTCTGCTGACAAAGGGCTGTGTCATTACAGGTGCCTGGTAGGCAGCGGGCTATCTCCTCTGCTAGGACAGCCTCTGAGACCCATTACTTCTTATTGCTCTGCTAGAGAACGGAGAAGGAGGCAATCTGGTTTTATAAGGTAATATATATTAGTGTATGTTTAAAGCTAACCTGCTCATACTTTATAGTCTTCCAAGCGAAGGAGTTCAGTGCCGGGCGAGAGAGGCTGTCTGACATGACACAGGGCTTGGAGCAGGTCTGCGTGGGGAACGCTTCATCTTGTGGGAAACGTCTCAGTTGTGCGTCTGCATGAAGAGGATCTGGGGAGCTGATCATCGCTGATATATACTCAGCCCTGACACCGGAATTTCCTAGAACTCTGTTGCATGAGCACAGGGCTGACATGGTTTATACATCTCTCCCCGACGGCTATAATTTACTCTGTGGGAGATCATCAGAGACACCCAGCAAGAAACGGCGGCACCCCTTCAGCTCCACTGCACCCTTGTGGAGGGCGGAGGTCATGACGTGTGTGGGAGTCTCTCTGTGGGGGGCTAGCAGGGTGTGCATGATGGCACAGTTGCTTGTGGGTGTGGGAGTGGATGTGGGAGGGGGTGAGCAGGTGGAGAGAGAGGCAGGGATGCAATGGGGCTCATGGGGTAGGAGAAGGGATCTGTGAGAGGCTGGTGGTTCTCGGTGGGTGTCAAGACATAAGAATTTGAGTGGAGATGGGTGAGGGGTGGGGTGGAGAAGGGGTGAGTCGATGGCATGGGGTGCCACCATGGGGTGGAGCAGGTGAGGGGTGGCAGTTACTCATATTCCCAGCCTAGGAAGTTTTCTGTGCTTTGCGGTGTTTTGACTCCACTGTGTGCAGGGACTGTTTTCCCCTTATCCTTACATCATTGCCAGCCGGGGTACATCAGAGGGGCCAAGGGAAAGTCCAGCCTCTTGCTGTGGGGACAAACCTCAGCAGGGTCTGTTCCTGCCTCTGCTTCAGCCCCAGACCCATCCTTAGTGCCCTGGGAAACACAGAACGCCCCTCGTGCCCTCCCAGGGAGAGCAGCAGAAGTCAGGAACCCCTCTCCATGGAGCTCAGGGCGATGCAGACAGCATGGTGCGACTCTCCCATTGTGTGTGAGGATGCAGGGGCTCGGTGCATTGCATGGCCTGCTCCCCGCACCATTCCCACTGCACACACTGACCTTTCAAACTCCCGTTGAGTCTGTGAGTTACTATCCCCTGCCTGGGACCTTCCTGGTCCTTATATTTATGAACATGCCTTATGCTTTCCTTGTTAGTCCCTTTCTGTTTCTGCAGTTGCAAGTTCTTATTTATTCACCTATCCAAACTTTACATCTTCATATATTGCTTGAATTTCGCTTGCGCACTATCTGTGAAAGCCTCCACCTTTCCCTTCACTTCTGCACCCGCTGGAGCAAGGCTTTCTCTGCTGAGGTTTGACAATTCTAAGTGACAAATGATCATCTCCCCGCACACCTGAAATTGCCGTTCCTTTCAAATCTCAGTACGAGACTGTAGCAGTGACATCCGAAGGCGATCTGATCCCATCTCTGACAATTCCACAGCCTGCTGCAACTTATGTCTTGCTTTTTCCACATCGCTTGACTGAAATGTAATCAACTCAGCGTACAACAATGTAACCCGCTGAATTATGTATTTAATAGGAAGCATGGAGCCAGGAGGCAAAACCAAAAAACAACAGCAAAAAAAAAAAAAAACCACCCAACAACAAAAACCACACAACCAAGCAACAAATCGATAAATTAAGTTACTAAATTTAAAAGGGGGATGGGAACACCTTTAAACAGTAATAAGCAAACTGCCTCTCGATGGTCTTCCTCTTGCAATCTCCTGGTGCATTCACAAAGTGCTAACAGCCTGGCTTGAATTGTTGCTTTAATTCCTGGTTTGGATGTCACCGCTCTCAATTACTTTTTAAAAAAAGACCTAAAATAGATTTATATTTCGTAGATTTTATTAGGCAGTAAAAAAAAAAAGAAGAAGAAGAAGAAGAAGTCTGAGCTGCAGCAGCTAAATAATTTATGACGTAGCTGGAGGGGCAAGAAGAACGAAACTAAAAATAAAATATGGGGAGCTGAGGAAAAGGTATTGGATCTTATTGTTTTTTTCCCTGGCGCAGAGCTGGCTGGTTGCAATGTGGAGATGTATTTATTCAATTGGAAAGTCCCCCCCCAGACATGCTGCAACTTATCATCAGATTCTAAACACCAATTCAGAGAAGACACTTCTTGATGGACTATTCTTTGCCTGGGTTGTGTGGTGATAAAGCAGAGCTGGGAAAGCAGATGGTGGGTGTTCTGTCTCCCGTGAAGGGATATTTATTGTAGGAAACCTACTTAAGCATTAAGCAATGATGTTTCTTTCCCACACAGCTTTGAAAATCAATATGTTCATCCACAGCTCCTCCAATATTATCCTTAGCATTGTAACACATCTCTTATGCACGGCTTTGATTTAACAGATTGGAGGGCATCTCACATTCCCATTAGCTTCTCACAGCTCCACTGTTGCAGCTAGATTCAGGCTGGGAGGGCTGCAGTTGATCTGAACAAGTCAAGGGAGGTTGTTCCCGGTTATAGATACTAGAGCTGGGCCACAAGTGGGAATTATGTTTCGGGGGTAGGGGGGTATTTGAGATTTTGAAATTTGATTTCATTCTGATTCAGTATAACCCCCCCAAATGCCGACATTCTCCACAAAAGAAAATGTAGAAAAAAACCCCAAAATCGTTTGGGATCGTTCAAAAGGTTTCATTGTGACAAAATCAGAAGGCTTTGTTTCCATTTTGATTTTGACTTTGCTTGATATTATAATGTACAATACAATGCAAAATACAAAAAAAAAAAGTTTTCAATGCAAAGTCATTTTGAAAGAAAAAAATAGGAACTCTCCCCCCAGGAAATGCTGAAAGGGGCTGGACTGTTTTGACATCCGTGGAACATTTCCCTGCCCCCTTCTTTATCTGCAAGGAAATGTTGGTGAAATTGTATCAACTTTGCAAAGTGTTTCAATTTCGATGGAACTGCATTTTCCAGTGGAAAACTGTTGAGTCAAAGTTTTTCTGACCTGCTTTGGCAGGTCCTACCAGGAAGCTCTCAGAGCCGCTCTCCTCTATCTCCTTGGACTGAGTCTCCAGAATGAACTGGGTGGTGGATCAACACTCCCAGGCTCTGAAGTTCTTTGTGCAGCTGCACAGTGACAGACAGCTGTAAAACAAGCTTCCTACGCATGGCCTTCCACCAGCAGGCTTTATTCTTGACCTGCTCTCCACTTCAACAGCTGAGAACATAGGCCCTGGAACTGAATCAATGGTCCATCTGGTGCCTAAGATGGCGGCTAGTAGCAGATGGAATAAATTCTCACAATGAGCATACAATAACGTGCCAAGAGGAGACATTCCTTCCTAATCTCATGGAGTTAATGGCTGGCTTATGTTCTCAGCATGAGGGTTTTATATCCCTTCTAAATGTTTATCCTGTTTCCTGTAACTGTGTGTTACTATTATTCATTTAAAAGGTTCCTCTTTTCTTTCTGATCTTTTTGGTCTGTGATACATTGTGGCAGTGAGTTCCACAAGTTAATTATCTATTGTGCAACAAACTGTTTCCTTCTATTAGTTTTAAATTTGTTGCCTTTTAATTTAATGTAGCTCTGGGTATCGAAGAGTCCTAGTATACAGACGCATAAATAGAAGTGTCCATGTAGCGGGGCGGCTGCCCCACTCCGATAAGCAGGAGTTAAAAGCAGCCAAGCTCAGCGGATTGGGGAAGCAGCCACAGCTGGGGCCAGTCCAATCAAGGCCCAGCTGGTCCTGATAAGAGGGCTGGAGGTCCAGGAATCTCTCTCTTGCTCTGGAGAGAGAAGGACCTGGCTGCCTGGGAGATCAGGGTACTGGGAGCAGAGCAGGGCTGGGGAAAGGCAAGAGGAGCTGGGGAGCTCCAGCCTGGCACCTCCCCAGGCTGCAGGCCTTGGGTAAGGCCTAAGGAAGTACTGGGGTTGCAGAGGTGCAGCCCGGGGATAGGCAGAGGCAGCTGGTCCTAATCCCTTGCCGATGATGAGTGGCCATTACAGACTGCGTCTGCCCCAGCGAGCAGGGGCTAGATGATGACTGGCAGTAGCCACTGAGGCAAGATGGGTTTAGAGGGTTGGGGGTTCCCCTGGGAGGGGAGACCCAGAACTTGGGGGTCCTGCTGGGGGCAGAACCCTGAGGAAAAGGGCACCAGGGTCTGGGAGGGACATGGGGTCAGTGGCAGGTGAGCCATCGGCCAGCAGAGGGTGCTCCAGGCTGAAATTGAGCTAATTCCCAGGATAACCAGCAGGAGGCGCCGCGCCAGTGAGTCTTTGTTTCGCTACAGTCCTATTTACCTTTTATGCCATTCCCTGTCTGACATACTGTGACATACCAGGATGCAATCCAGACCAGTGGGGAGAGGGGGAAGGGCTGTGTCACCCTTGCTCTGCAACCTCGGGTGCCTTGCAATGCCTTACTGTTGCAGCTCCTAACCTGGACTGCTCACAGCCACCAGCATTCAGGTCAGTCCCAGTTGTGTCTGTGTAACTGCAGCCTGCCTGTCACACCCAGCCTTGGTTATATTGCAGGGTGACCCCAACACTCTTGCAGACCTGGATTTCCCCCCAGAAACGTATGCCTTGTGCTGCCCAGCCCTCTTCTGAATATTCCTTCCTTCTGGTGGAGGAAGGAGACCTCATACTGTCTCTTTGCTGATATTCAGATCTCTTTGTCCCTGCCTCCCCTTCTTGTCAAAGAATGTCCACTTGACAGGTGGTGCCCCATCAGCTTTGTTGAAATCTGACTGGGGTGTCAGCCTGTCCTTTGTCTTTGAGAAACTGGTTTAGCTACTCCCCAGATTTAACTGGGAAACACACCTCAGTCATGAGTTCAGCTTATGTTCATAACCCATAACGCTGCTACGTGCATTTTACTGTGATATTACTGATCAGCAAGTTATGAGTTTTCAAATGATCCCTCACAAGGCAAGCCTTGCACACAGATTATGGCAGTAGTGAGTAGGATGTGAATACAGGGGTGCATCCTGTCTCACATCCCTCTAGCATGTCCTCTATAATTCATCTCCTCTCTAAAATAAATGATCTAATTTTTTTTACTCTCTCCTCACACGGAAGTCATCCCAAGCCTCCACTCATTGTCCTAGCCTTTCCCTAAGCCTTCTCCATTTCCGAATGTCCTTTTCGACCAGAATTCAACACAGTATTCAAGATGGGATTGATCCTTAATTTACATAGCAGCATTATCATGTTTTCCGTGTTATTCTCCATTTCTTCCTTAGCCACACTTTATGTGAAGGTTCCTTATATAAAGGGTTAATCAATGATGAGACGTTATAAGCATGTAACAGAGACGAGTAGCATGTGTTATAGACAATTATAAGCACATCGCTAGAAGATGTTATTGATATAGAGACCGACATGTCAACATGTTGCTTATATTCATCTATCTATGCCAATGGGTTAATCCTTTATTAAAATACCTACTAGTCATTTATTATGCCTTAATAAACTATTTATCAAAGGGCCTTTAGTATAAAGGGCAATCCTTTTCTTAACATAATCTAACCTCTTGTCTGCCGTTTTGGCTACATCTACATTGAGAGTTAAGGATATGAGTCCCCTGCTTACATACTATCTCTCATCAATCTAGGGTGAGTATAATTAGCAGTGTAGCCACAGTAACCCAGGTAGTTGCAGCGGAGTGTGCCAAGTACAAACCTACCTGAAACCGGCAGTTTTAAGTAGTATAGACGTAGCTTTGAGAACCCTGAGCAGTGGGTAGCTGTTGGGCTTCCCATAATGGTATGTTCATCTCGTTACTGTAATTTGGAACCCATCCAGGTGTAAGAGTAGTTCAAACAGTCCCTTCCAATTTGCATCACCTTGCAATTATTTACATTGACTTCTCATCTGCCAAAATGCTGCTCAATCACCTAGCTTGGCTGGACCCTTCTGTAGCTCCTCAGTCTTTTCAAGTCTTAACTGATTAAATCATTTTCTGCCACCAGCCAATTTTTGCCACCTCCCGGCTCATCAAGTCGTTGATAGCGACATTTGTTGCACAGCTTTGCCATGGTATCTTAAAATAAAGTCATGTCGATTGCAAAATCAAGTAATTGAAAGCTAGGAAATGCCTATTTACAGCTGCAACCTGCATTCTGTGCTTTGCACATATCTATTATGACACTGTCTGTAATTAAATAGTCACCTACTATTTTTCCCAGGAACCTCTACTGCATTTAGTGCCCAGAATGGGCACTGCTTGGGGAATGATCAAGGTTGTGTAGTGAATTAGGCTGCTGTCCAATCCCATCATTGGCTTCTTTCCACACTGAGAATTGATCATTTATTTTTGCCATTCTGTTTTCTCTCTCTTAATCTCTTTCTAATCCATGGCAGGCTAGCAACGGAGCACGAAGATTGTGGAGCCTCTGAGGAAGGATTTCTCCTATCCTCTTTCTACTACTCTGTCGACTCCTTAAAAAATTCTAGCAGGTTTGAGAAGCACAATTTTCCCTTGCAGAAGCTGAGCTGGTATGTTCCCATGATCTTCTAGGTGTTTTATAATTCATTTAGTAATTATCGTTTCAGTTTACCTGATACTGAAATAAGGCTCACAAATTCTCTAACTCCCAGGGCCACCCTTACCACCTTTTAGAAGATCAGTGCTAACCTCAAGTCCTTGATATAGTAACTGATTTTACTGAGATGTTGTATCCTCTTGTGGTGTTTAGTCATTATTATTGTATAATATTTATAGTGTAATAGTACTTAGAGGCCACCCAGGTTGGGAACACATTTTGCTAGACACCGAATGATGTAGATTTCTTCAGGTCTCTTAGATAAATGTCATCCACTCTTGGTGGCCGGTGGCAGCCTGAGGACTAAACGGATTGTGCAAATTACACAATAGGAGTAGAGCGGGGTGGTGCTAAGCTGCCCAGCTCCAGTGAGTGCATCAGAAGCCACCCTACCCAAGTACCTCCCCACGTCCCTGGAGGGGTGAACATGCTGCTACGTTCTATGGTAGGGCTCTGATGGCCATCCAATAGGGGGAGCAGAGTATGAGTGCAGGGGATGGAGTTACATGGGCGGGGGGACTAAACGTTTCACGAGAGGGGTCCAGTCTCCATGGCCCATTCAGCCCTTTCTACTGAGAGCATAGGAGCCAACAAGCACGAATGGTGATGAAGAGAAGAAAAGACACGGTGAGCGTTCTGGAGATGGGCAAGTGCAGCCGAGTATATTTGCTGGTGGGAAACCCTGGGTCCAGTCTCCCTCCTCTAATCATTCTTTAATTATTTCTCCACGGTGGAACAGCTTCGGCAGGAGAGTGGGAGGGAGTCCACACCAGAATAGCCCATAGCTCAGTGGCTAGAGCACTTTAAGAGACTCCCTGTTCAAATTCTTTCTCCCCCTCTGGGAGAGGGGGAAATTGAACCTGGATCTCGTGCATCCAGGCAAGTGCTCTAACCACTGAGCTAAAAGTTCGAAGGTGGGTGGCGACAGGACCACCTTCTCCTACTGGCAAAATGGCCTAGGTGCCTAACCCCAAAGAGGGCTCACAGGCAGAGCGAGGCCCCTCCCTGCAGCCTGGCCTCGGGGGCTATCTCTGTGGGAGGGACGCGGCTTAGCACACACCACTCTGATTGGCTGGCTTAGTTGGCTCCCTACTGCATAGGCGCTGACTCTGTGGGTGCTCCAGGGCTGGAGCACTCATGGGGGAAAAAAGCAGGCCCGCTTCCTGCTGCAGGATCTGACACTCCCTGAGGAAGTGCTAATGGAAAATCTGTGCTAAGCACATTCGCCAGAGGCTTCCTTGGCAGGAAACCAAAGAGAGACACGCACAAAAAGAGACGAGGCTGAACTGTCTCTCAAGGCATCGAAGGTACAAGCTGTCTGCCATGTCCAGTCCTTACTCACATACATTGGGTGGGGGGAGAGAATAGGCCCCCTGATCCTTGGATGATGCACACTTCTGCCTCAGTGAGTGTGTGGAGAGCTGATCCCACTGTTGGGTGCTGCTTCCTTCACCCCCAAAACACAGTGCTGGGTGGGAGCAGAAGGGAGTGCTCCGAAGAGACTGAAAGCAGCAGGAGTTCATGTCCATTAAGGACAGGAGTTGAACCCATCCTATGGTTACAGCCCAAGAGATACCAGAAAGTGCTGAACAGGCAAGAGGAAATGGAAAATCAGCCGCAGTCTGTGCCCCGACTGAGCCAGGCAAGGGATTGAAAACATCCACTGTCAAATATGCGATAGGAATACGTTCTGCAAAATTCATCCAAACGGCGATTGGCGAGAGATTGTGCAGCTCGATCCTGTCCCACCTCCCAAGTGGTTCTTCCTGCAGACGTGAGTGCTGGTGGCTCAGAATGATGGGAGGAGCTGGATTAGGACATTTCTCACTTGCTGTAAAGCTGACCTTAGCACTGAGGAGATCTGCTGGCTTGTGCCCCTTCAGATTCCTCACAGCTCTCCTGGGGCTGAGCCGCTCACTCCTGATGTCGTAAGGCCCAGGCGGTGACCTGCCTGTGACAGGAAATTCTTCTTTAGTTTCCACCACCAGCTCCTCTGGGTGGGACCAATTCCCATACAGATGGGGGTTTTGAGAACAAGGGTCCTCTGCAGGCTAAGTGGTCTGTCCTTTAAAAATAGCAACGTGCAACCTTGGCAACCTGCCTAACACAAGATCACATGCACGTATCACATTCCGGGGTGCAATCCAGACTGGTGAGGGGCTGTGTCATCACCTGCCTTGCAACCTTGGGTGTCTCACAATGCTTTGCTGCTGTATCTCCCACCTGGGCATTCACAAACAGCCAAACAGTGTGCCGGTCACACGCCGAGTGTCTGGGTGTAGTTGTAGCCTGCCAGAAACACTCTAGTCACCTCTGGCTTCCCCAGCCTCGGTTACCACTTGCAAGGTGACCCCACCACACTCCCAGTCCCAGATCTTCCCCAAAATGTGTGTTGTGCACTGCCCAGCCCTCTCCTTGGCAGTTCAAATATTAGAGGACCATTACCCCTGTAAGGGGTCAATACACAACAGTTTGCTTCTTTAATTGTTAACCCCAAACAATTCAGTTTAAAGACAACACAGGATTAGTTCTGATTAAAGAATAAAAATAGTTTATTTAACTACAAAGAATAGATTTGAAGTGAGTACAAGTACAAGGTATTAAAGTCAGAAATGGTTCCAAGAGCAATAAAAATAAAACGCTTCCTAGGAGCTAAGACTTAACAAACTAGAATCCGTTCAAGGTAAAATCTTTCGTACATGTTCCCAGCAACACAGCTGACAAAATTCTCAAGTCAGGATCTCCTCGCAAAGTCCAAAGGGCTGGTTCCTTTGTCGTCTTAGGTGAAAAAGCGTGTGTGTGCGCGTGCTACAATCATACAAGAGGAATTTGTAACTTTACATATAATGTTGCCACATACATTTCACCATAATATTATTGACCAGCAAGTTGTCAGTTTCCACAGCAAGCATGGGAAGAGGGCAGGGCCATGCCCAACCCCGTAGTGAGGCCAGCCCTACCTCACAAGGCATATGTCGTACAAAGATTACTTACAGAAAGCAGCCCCTGCTAGTCCTAAAATGGGAGCTGCACTTCCTTGAGCCCTCTTATAAGAAAGGCATTTAAAAAAACCAGGGATCTGACACATGGTGGGGATAGGTGAGAGGGTGCGTAGTGAAGGGGCGGGGTCAGGGAATTGCTATGTTCCAACTCTGTAGAAGAAATAGCAACACTACCCATGTTTAATAAACATAAGTGACACATTTAATACATTATTCATGGAAAAATATTTCTGAAATATTAAATATCAATGTCTTGTGAATATTTCATATGTGTATTCATTAATAAACAAAGTCACTGCAATGCGTGTGATGTGGAGTTGTACGCACGCTTAGTAGCCTGGCCTCGCAAAATAATGACTATGCGAGGACACACATCTCGAAACAAAGAATATCAGTCACACTGCCAGATAGAGCCCCTGCTTTCCAAAATGCAGTCCCTGAAAAGGACTAAGGGATTATGGTGGAAAGCAACTGAATATGAGCTCCCAGTATGATGCAAGAGATAACAGAATTCTTGAATGTATAAGCCAGGGAATATTGAGTAGGAGTAGAGAGGTGGTTTTACCTATCTAAGGGGCATTCGGGGAGGCCATTACTGGATAGAGTATCTTGTTGTAGTGTCCACACTTCGAAAAGGATGATGAACACCTAGAAAAGAATCAAAAAAAGACCCACAAGAATGATTCAAGGTCTGGAAAACCTGCAGGAAACTGAAAAAGGACAATTTCTTTAGTTTATCCAAGAGAAGGTTAGGAGGTGACTTGTTCTCTGTGTAGTTACTTGTAGACTGTGAAGAGATTTCTAATAGAGGGCTCTTTGATCTAGCAGACAAAGACAGAATGCAATTCAATGGTTGGAAGCTGAAGTTTGACAAATTCAGATCACAAATCACAGGGTTTTAACAGTGAGAGTAATCAACCATTGGAACAATTCACCTAGGGATGTGATGAATTGTCCAGCTCTTGGAGTCTTTAAATCAGACCTGAATGTTCTTCTAAAAGATACGCTCCAGTTCAACCAGAAGTAATGAGCCTGCTGCAGGAATCAGTGGGTGAAATTTATCTTTTTCTGTCTCCATGACGGCTCTCTGGATGGGTGTCAGAGTGTGTGAACCGAGCCTCACGCACACTAAGCTACGTTGGGCACATGGTAAGAATGTGGAGGTGCATATCTGCTCCGGACACTGATCCTTACCATTATCCACAAAACAACCAGAGCTGAGTGGGGGCCTGGGCCTGGGCTTGGTACTTACACCATTCAGATGAGGCTGTGCCTGGCCCTTCCTCGGTGCTCACAGCTGCTGAGAGCCTGCAATGCTTGAGCACCTCTGCCCTTGAGTCCCCAGAGAGGTAGGACTCTCCGCACCAATCGACACCATCAGAGGACCCAACCACATCAGCCACACCATCAAGGGCTCATTCACCTGCACATCCACTAATGTTATATAGGCCAGTGCTGCTGGGTGGAGACTGCACCATGCCGTTCGCAACAGCTACCAATCTGAGTCTCTTGAGCAGGAAAGGAAATGCTAAGCTGTCAGTAAGCCATGGCTGACTAGCCCGTATGGATTCAGCAAGCACCTTGCCTGCACATGAACATGATGCTGTGTAGAACCAACCAACTCCGTTCCTGCTACAGCTCCAAGGCTTCCGGGCGGCTGGTGCGCCAGTCCTGCCCACTGCTTACACCCTCTGGAGGGAATCGGAATAAAGACAGAGCTCAGGTTTCTCCTGACCAAAGGGCAAAAACTTTGAAAGCAATTTATGGCCATGCACTCGGGCAAGTGACAGTCTGGCAAAGGGGTTCCTGGGCCCTGGGGGGTGTCTGCCGTGTCATGTGCTTTCCTGTGTGCGGTAAGGGAGTGCTAGCGGTTGTACCAAACATGGTAGGAAGCAATAACGTGATTTATGCGGGACTAGCATGGTGTGTCAAGTCTCACTGAGAGATCATCAGAGGTAAGGGGTGAGGCTGAGCAATCTGCTGCATATTAGAAGCAAAGTTGTAGCATAAAGTCATTAGCAACACTAATTAAGAGCTAGATCATCAATCAGTGTCATCTTCCCAGTGCCCCGCTGCTCTGGGGAGCGAGTACACCGCACTGGGACTATTCCCAGCCCCCAACATGCTCCCTGACGTGTTGCTATAGCTACACCATCCGGGCACAATGGTGGCGCAGCCTCGTCTCCCCTCCTCTTCCATCCCATCCACTTCCATAGGGGGTCTCTGGACCCAGCCGTATGGCACACTGACACCAGGCCGTAAGGGGCTGCCTTCTCCTTGTGCCGGCATGGAGAACGGGCCACAGTCCAGCTAACACAAACCTCAATTAACTACAAGGGTTGTTAGTTAGTTGTGAAGCACTGAGTGTGTCCTCACCCAGTGATCACAGAGACAATGATGGCAGAATAGCCCTGTGTTCTGGATGGATCAATATATTGTGTGCAGATTCTCTGGTATGTGACAGCTGCTTTGTGTCTCCTGAAAGCCAGCTTCACTTGCCACTTGAGGGTTCCCCCTGTGTAGGGAGAGCCATGGGTGACCGAGTCAGGGTAACCACCTCTCTCCTGGCCACTGCTGCAGGAGCCAAAGTCATGAGAACAGGGATGTGGATGGGGCAGCCTTGCATTCCAGTGTTCAGGAACAGCTGGGATGACCTCAGTGTTATGCTTTAGAACAGTCCTAAACTGATACAAGAGCCAATGGCTGGAAGTTGATGTTAGAAAAATTCAGTCATCAGCCCCACGCATACTGAATTAACCCATGGAACTCATCGCTGCAGGATGTCATTATGACCAAGAGTTATTTCGATTTCTAACAAAGAAGTAGACCTTTATATGGATAATGAGAATGCCTACAATTCTATGATACAGGGTCAAAATATATAGGATATAAATCTTCTTGCTTCACAGCATAAGCCATCCACTAACTGACAAAATATTGAAAGAACGGGCACATGAAATTTCAAGTCCAACATCAAGGATTTTCAATAAATATATCAAATTGGGGATGATACCACTTGCCTGAGAAGGAGCCAGAATATGCCAATGTACATTGCAAAAGAGCCACAGTATTATGTCAGCAGCCCCCGGCAGCTCCCCCGCCCCGCCTACCAGCCGCCGGCCCATCAGCGCCTCCCCTCCCTCCCTGTGCCTCACGCAGGATGCAAGATGCTCTGGGGGGTGAGGAGAAGAGCGAGGGCACGGCAGGCTATGGGAAGGGGGCGGGAAGAGACAGGGCTTTGGGGGAAGGGAGGAAGTGGGGACAGGGCCTGTGGCAGAGGCAGGGGTTGAACAGTGAGCATTGGAAAGTTGGCACCTGTAGCTCCATAGTCGGTGTCTATGCAAGGAGCTGCATATTAACCTCTGAAGAGCCGCATGCGGCTCCGGAGCCACAGGTTGGCCACCCCTGCTTTAGAACGAATGTTGAAGGAAAGAATAATTAAAGACATGGAGATAAATGGAAAATGGGATAAAATACAACATGGATTTACCAAAGGTAGAGCACACCAGACTAATCCGATGTCGTTCTTTGATAACAGATTTCTTAGACGAGGGAAATACAGTAGATCTAATCTATCTGGATTTCAGTAAAGAATTTGGGATGGAACCACATGGGAAATTATTTATTAAACTGGAGAAGATGGGAATTAGTACAGGAAATGTAAGGTGGGTAAGAAACTAGCTAAAGGGGAGACCACAACAGATTGTGCTTCAAGGAGAAATATCAGGCTGGAGGGAGGTTACTAGTGGAGTTCCTCAAGGATTGCTCATCAGACCAGTCTTCTTTAATATTTTTATCAAGGGCTTTGGCACAAAAACTAGGGGTCTACTAATGAAATTTGCCGATGAACCAAAGGTGGGAGTCCTTGGCAATACAGAGGAGGATTGCAATATCATTCAGAAAGAACCGGATGACACAGAGGATTGGAGAAATAGAAATGGAATGAATTGAATTGAATAGCACAAAGTGCAAGATCATGCACTTAGGGTCTAATAATAAGAATTTCTGCTGTGTGTTGTTGGTGGCTGATCAGTTGGAAATGAAAGGGCAGGAGAGAGACCTGGGTGTGTGAGTTGATCGCGGAATGATTATGAACCACCAATGGGATGTGGTCATAAAAAAAGCAAATGTGATGCTAGGCTGGATCAGGCGAGGGCTTTCCAGTTGAAATATCGAAGTATTAATGCCGGTGCACGAGGCAGCAGTGAGACCTCACCTGGAACACTGTGTACAATGCTGGTCACCCTGTTAATGACGGATGAAGTCAAACAGGAAGAAGTGCACAGAAGAGCTACAAGGATGATCAGGGTGTAACCCCTTTAGGGTTTAGAGAGCATGGCCCCTTTAAATCTTTGTCACGATTCTTCCAGGCAGAGGAAGTGCTGTTTTGGGGTGGGGGGAGAGTGGAGAGAAGACGAGAGACAGGGTGTGTGTGTGCCTGGAGCCCCAGACAGAAGGGCAACAGCAAGCAGGCCCTCACATAGTAAAATAGACGAGATCCTGCCCGATGCCCAGGAGGGACAGAGCGGCCAACTGGGGACACCCCAGCACGGGAGCAAGGAGGAGCACGGTGCCAGGAAAGAATCACCCAAGAAGGACAGAGCTGGACCCAGTATCACTGCTGCCCAGACCTGTATGGGGCTGTGAGTACTGGGGCTGATGACCTTGCATTGGGACTAAGGAGGGAGGCTGTAGTTAGCTAAACTGGGAGGTTATCACTCTGTGTGAGTTTGCAGAGTGCAGCAGAAGAGGGCACCAGAGGGGTTTGTTGGGGAAAGTTTACTGCGGCCAAAGATGAACAGGGGCACCCAAGATTCACTGCTGGGCTGGAACTCTGCCCAGGATTCCTGAATGCTGAGTGTAGACACATTGCTGGGTGCCTGGCCTTTCAGACTCTGCTACCACTGGGCCTGTGAGGTCTCGAGTTGAATGTAACCCCGTTTTACTGCCCCCCCACATCTTTCCCTCCCCCAGTTGTTTTTCTCCATTCATCCCTCTGTGGATAAATATTTCCCTTTCCTATATTCATTGTCATATTCTGGTGTATGTGTATGTGATCGCCCTGGGGGTGGGGGTTGGAACAGGTTCCCCTGGGGTGGAAGGGACTTTCCCTGATGCATTCCTGCGTGCACCTTCTCTTGGCCAGAGCCGCCTACAGAACAGACTCCATCTGGGCCACGAGGTCACTAAGGTTACAAGGGAATGGAGGGCCTATCTTATGAGAGGAGACTAAGATACCTTGACTTGTTGAGCCTAGCAAAGTGAAGGCTGAGAGGGGAGATGCAGCATGGCCAAGTCTCACAGTTTTATCACAACTCCAGTGATTTGGGGGTGTTTTTCCCTGTCTCATGAAAACACGAGGAAAGACCCCAACTCATAAATTTCCCCATATTCAAAATGGCCACCATTTCCTATTACTGTCAGTGGGGCTGAAGCCAGAAAGATGCCACCATTTCCCTACAGTCTAGCTGCATATAGAAGTGAGTCTGCCCTTAATAAAGTTGGCTGCTGCCTCCCACTGTTCTGAGTGAGACTGAAGCCAGGGCCACAGACAACATGGCTGCCAGTCTATGGCTCAGGGGCTGGGCAGGACATAGGGACTGTGAGGAGCTGCAGAGACGCTGTGGCAGAGAGATGGGGAGAGTGCGTGGGAGCAGGAGGCAGATTTGGGGGCTACAGGGAATGGGGTGCAGGCAGACATGGGGGAGGAGGCAGATTTACGGGTTGCAGGGGAAAGGGAACTAGGAAGAAATTTCCCTTCAACGAAGATTATTTCTTCCTCTGAAGCATCTGGGATTAGCCATTGTTGGAAATGAGATCTTGGGGTAGATATGCGCCAGGTCCCATCTTACCTTTCTGTAAAGGACTGGGGCATAGGAAGTCTGTCCTAGCAGTAAAAGCCAAGCTGAGGTCTGATCACCAGAGATGGGGGTCACAAAGCCAGGTCCTGTAAACAAGAGTCTGGGTCAGAATCAGGCCAGGGTCAGAGACCAGAGGCAGTTCCAGACTAGAATAGGGAGGCAGGAGTCAGAAACAAGGCAAAGCCTAGCATTGCAGCAACCAAAGTCTGTATGACTGCCCAGATAACTTCCTAGGCCAACCCCTGGGGTTAAGTAGGGGCACTTGGCCAATCAGAGGGCTGCAGGGTACTGTCACCAGGGCCAGCCCACAACATTTTGGCACCTGAGGCGGAGAGCTCAAATGACACCCCCATGCCCCCTGGCTTGGGCCAAAACTTTGAAAGGTCTCAATTCTGCCTTCTTTCTGTTCTACTCCTCTCATGGTATTGTGCTCTGCTCCCTACCCCAATAAAGGAGAACTAACAATTTAAAATGCCTTGTTCAAAAATGTTAAGTAATACTTAACTTTCAAACGCCTGAACAGCAAATGTAACTTTTCTTGTCTGCATAGTAAACACTGGAATTTTTATCTGTTTGAATAATCAAAGTGGTGCTTTCCATGCCTTCTTGGTTGCAAAGATTTGAACTGCTTCCTGAAGGTCCACAGTCAGGGCCAGCTCATGTTCTATTGAGATGGTTGCAAGGCCGACCAGCCTCTCCTGTGTCATTGTGGAGCGTAGATGTGTTTTTATTAACTTCAGCTTGGAGAAGCTGCGTTCTCCACTGGTAACTGTGACAGGAAGTGTTAGAAGTATGCACAGAGCAACAAAAGCATTTGGAAAGAGGGTGGTCATCTTATTTGTGTACATATATTCCAAAACAGCCTTTAGAGTTGATCCTGCTGAAATGTATCTTGAAAGAGCTTTCAATTCATCACCTAAATCACTCGCATCAATATCATGCATGTCATCATGTGTCAACACTGTCTCTAGAGCTCTGCATTGCTGGTGTAGGTCTTCTTCAGGTATAGTGAGGAGTTTTGGAACATCATACAACATCCCAAATATACTGCTGTGTTCCTTGTGCTGCATGAAACATTCTTCAACTAACTGTATTGACAATCTAGCACCTGGTTAAAGAATTCAACTTTGAATTGTTGTTTGGGGTCTCTTATGGGATTATCCCGTGCCCGTAATCAAAATGTCTTCTTCTTCTGTGACTCTTCTATTCTTGAATGGGTGGGAAAATAGCTTCAGTGTGAAATTCCTCTGCCAAATTCTGTGCACTCTTCAGAACATTTTGAAATCCCTCATCTGACCGGTAAGACTGTAGGTATGACTTTGCTTTGTCTAGTTGTTCCATTGCTCCAGATATATCAAGGTCAACACCTTGGAGACTCTTGCTGACAACATTTATTTCAAACAGTATGTCATGCCACAACACTAAGCCACAGAGAAATTTGAAGTTATGTATGTTCTGGTGATTCCAATTCCCTCTGCCACTGTTCTCCCACGAACAGTTCCTGTCATAGCATTATCCTCCATAATGGCAACTGTGACATCATCTATCTTCCCAATTTGGTGTTTGATAGGCTTTATCGCTTCCACTCAACTTTCCCATTGTGTGGCACTCAGTGGTTTCAGTGTCAGAGAGGATGTTCCCAGATGTTGCTTCAAAATTTGCCATCGATGAGTTAATGCAGAGAAAAATACATAGATGCTTTGAATTACATTAAAAAAATTCAGCAGCCTCACTAGAAGCTGATGCTGCATCACTGACCACCAAGTTCAATAAATGAGAACTGCATGGGACAAAAAAAGCTCGAGGGTTTAACTCTCGGATCCATGTCTGCACTCCTCTGTTCTTTTCTCACGCTGCCACCATTATTGTAGCCCTGACCTCTCATGTCAGCTATCCCAATTCCCGTATCTTCCTCCAGCACAGCACTCCACCATCTCTGTGCATCTAGTGCAGAGAGAATACATATGTACCAGCAGCAGACACAATTTTCTACACTTTGGGTCCTAGTGGCGCGCCCCCACAGTCTGGCACCTGAGGTGGCCACCTCAGTTCGCCTCATGGTAAGGCCAGCCCTGACTGTCACTCTGGGTCTCTTGGGCGGTACTTCCTGCAGTGCCTACTCTCCACAATGCTCCCTGGCCACACGTTTGCATTGCCTCCTGGTGGCACTGTGGGAATATCAGCCAACCCAGGTTTTGCAGATGTGGGTTCTAGTTTTTCAGTTCCTGTAATATGTTTTTAAAGTGTGTCCATGAGTACAGGGTGGGCTGTGTTAATTACTCCCTGGAAAAAGAATATTTGAGATAATCCAAAGGCAAGTGATTAAAAGGAAACTACTTATATTTTTAGACATGGGATTAATTTCTGGTTAAAACTGTTGCATAGATGGACGTGTAAGGCGTTGATTGGCATGACAAGTTACTAAATGAAAGGATCCATTCATTTCAATATTGAGAACAAAATTCTCTCCCTAGAATAGCAAATGAGCTAAGATTGTCATTTTGTGACAAGACTTTAGTTATTGTGTGTGGAATCTATTACATTCTATTATCTGTCCCCGAGAAAGCTTTGACTCTATTCTCTTAAACGCAGACACTCACTTTGGTTATTCCTGCCACAGCACCATTTCACTTTAGTTTCCAGAACGTCTCCTTTTCTTATTTATTTTTAATTTTGATTTTAATGAATACAGCCCAGGAAGTTCAGAAGTCTTAAGCCAAGTTCTTTAGCTAAGCAACAGGTTCTTTCAAATTGTTGGAAGAGCTGAAGGCAATGACTCGATTATTCCCTAGCACTAAACCAGTTCATATTTCATCATTACAGATATTTATACCAACGGCTTCTCCTGGGGATGGGGGTGAGGAGTGGGCAGCTATTTCAGGAGACAGGGCATGGAAATGCCTGGGGGGGGGGGGGGAGGTGACCAGTTGGATCACAGAACCCCCCTTGGGAACTGCCAACCGATGTGCCAAGACTATGTCTGCCTCTTTCCCTGCCAGCTTGGGACCCCACCACCCTGTCCTGTTGAGCCAGACACGCCAGTCTGCTCCAACACAGACCTAGGGTCTGAACCACGTGCCCCAAAGCTGCAGACTTAACTGAAAACAACTTACAGAACTGTTCCTGTCTTTAGCACTCACATGCCCAGTTCCCAATGGGGTCCAAACCCCAAATAAATACGTTTTACCCTATATAAAGCTTATACAGGGTAAACTCATAAATTGTTCACCCTGATATGCACAGCTGTTTGCCTCCCCCCAGGTATTAATACGTACTCTGGGTTAATTAATAAGTAAAAAGTGATTTTATTAAATACAGAAAGTAGGATTTAAGTGGTTCCAAGTAATAGCCGACCGAACAAAGTGAATTACCAAGCAAAATAAAATAAAACATGCAAGTCTATGTCTAAGAAAACTGAATACAGATAAAAACCTCACCCTCAGAGGAATTCCAGTAAGCTTCCTTTTACAGACTAGTCTCCTTCTAGTCTGGGTCCAGCAATCACTCACACCCCCTGTAGTTACTGTCCTTTGTTCCAGTTTCTTTCAGGTATCCTTGTGGGTGGAGAGGCTATCTCTTGAGCCAGCTGAAGACAAAATGGAGGGGTCTCCCACAGGCTTAAATAGACTTTCTCTTGTGGGGGGAGACCCCCTCCTCTCTCCTATGCAAAGTCCAGCTCCAGATGGAGTTTTGGAGTCACATGGGCAAGTCACATGTCCATGCATGACTGAGTTTCTTACCAGCCAAGCCACATTCCTGGGAAAGCTCTGATGTGGATTGGCGTCTTTGAATTCATTGTTGGCTTAAGTGATTCTTGATTGGACATTTAATTTGCACATTCCTTTCTCAATAGAAATCAAGCAAGTATACAGCCAATACTCCTAACTTCAAGTACAAAAATGATACATGCATACAAATAGGAAGAATGTACCTTTATATAGATATGTTACATGGCATATGTAGCATAAAACATATTCCAGTTCTATCATATATATATTCATAAGCATATTCCCATGAAGACTTATGGGGTACATCGTCACAGTTCTTTCAAATTGTTGGAAGAGCTTAAGGTAATAACTCCATTATTCACTAGCACTAAAACAGTTCATATTTCATCATTACAGATATTTATACCAATGGCTTCTCCTGGGGATGGGGGTGAGGATTGAGGAGCTATTTTGGAAGGCAGGGCATGGAAATGCCTGTGTGGGGAGGAGAGGGGAGGGGATTGGGAACTAGCTGGTGGGTCTCGAAGAGGGGAGCATATTTGAGGCTATGGGCAGAGTCGCTGGAGGGCATGGAAACTGAGAGGGATAGAGGGATGCTGCTGTTGGAGTTTAAGGGAAGGGACAGGGCTGATTGGGAGGGACAAGTCGGGGTGGGTAGGAAAGAGGGGGATTGGATGGGAAATCAGAGGGGCAGCTGGAGGGGAAGAATGGGGGGTTAGAAGGGAATTTATTGAACGGAAAAGGAAGGGGGCAGGCAGGGGGAGACTGGGGAACACGGGGAGGCAGCTGGAAAGGGAAAGGAAGGGGAAGCTGTTGGGGTGTTTGGTGAGTGGTGAATTTGCCAGTGGTGGCAGTCGTAGGTGGGAGGTTGGAGAGAACCATTTGGGGTTTGCTGGTTGGAGGGGGCATGCGGGGGGTGGGGGCTGGACAGGGCTTTGAGCAGACCACTGTGGAGGTGGGGCAATTGGGGGGGCATTTAGAGAGCAGGGGATGGAAGGGTCATTATGTGGCGGCATTAGGAGAACGCAGGCAGCTGCAGGGGGAATTGAAGAGAGCATTATGCAGGGCTGTTTGGAGGGTGATCGCTTATGATGATTTGGAGAAGCTCTGGGTGAAGGTGCCCACCCTATGTGTGTGCCTGCTCCCAGCTTTCCCTGTTCCAACTCCATCTTGAAAACAGTGTTACAACTTCTGTTAAAAGCATGTCCACCTTCTGCAGACTAAGCAGTGGGCAGCAGGTCTGGTACTGTAACAGCTCCTTCTAAAACCCACGGCTCAGAATGGTTTCCTGACCCAGAGGACACAGCAGGGTAGACAGGACCATCAAGCAGGAGCTAACTGTGTTGAGTTTCACCCATCACTTCTAATAACCTGCACAAGACTCTGCCTTGCAGACATACGGCCAGCGAAACTCATGTGACTGCAGAAGTTCTGCATATGTTTAAATGGCCACCTTTTAAAAATACTTCTTTCGCTTATCTCAGGAGTGCAGGCAGAAGGTGGCGGTCCAAGATGCAGGCCCATCAGGACATGGACAATAAACTCCTGAGGACTAGCATCCCATCTGCTCCAAACTCCTCCTGAATGTAATCAGACTTTAAAATGAAGAGTCTTTAAAATTTTGTTGACGTTAATATATGACACTCATTGCAAGGCATGTGCTCTGAGGTGTCCTGTTAGTCAGTGATTTGTAACGATCTTAAAAGTGAATATAAATCTCTCCAAAGTCGCAGCTAGTTGGCCAGTTTCTTTTCAATTAGCAATTGTTTAATAAAGTTTTTTTTTAACTGAGAAATCCCCATGTTTTGCTTAAAACACCTCCCCACCCCATGAAACCTTGTGACCTACTTCAATCCATTTAGCTCTTGATCTAATAAAAGCTCCTTTAGCACTTTTTGAAAATAATTAATCCAATTTGGATTAAAGGGATTATAGATGGTTTTAGTCTTCATTTGATAACACTTCGCTCTTACCCGGCCCTCTCATTTTACCCAGTGTTATGAGAGGCAGAAGGCGAATCAGAAGTGTGCTTATTGTAAGTGCTCCCAAATCCTCACTTAACACAAGAATTGCTGCTCCTGTTGGAGAAGTGGGGACAGTGAGAAATTCTGTCTCTCACATGAATGGGGAGACTTTTCCAAAAACATTCTTTGCAGATTTGTTTTCATTTAAATTCCAAGGCGGCAAATGGTTGAATTTCACACTCTTTGAGCCTGAAATATGAAGGGACTGTTGAGTAGAGAAGAGAGATCGGAGATGGGGGTTGGACTAGATGACCTCCTGAGGTCCCTTCCAACCCTGATATTCTATGGGAGAACAGCATAATAGTCAAGAATTTCAAGAGGTGGCTGAATGCTTCAAAGCAGTGATCACAAACATGCATTCAGATTCTGAACTGCTGCTCCATTCACAAATGTCCGCGAGCTACTATTTGCCAACAGTTGTGTGAATGGTTTTGCACAGGTTTTTGAACAATGGTTCTTTGTACAGATATTCAGATTTCCATATGAACAATCATATTTGCTGTTCTCTTATTGCTGTGTTCTATCTAATGTACTTATATGGCCTGATTACCATACTACTGGAGCACGTCACAATTATTGATTCATTCATCCCCCGAGCCCCAGACTCTGCAGCAGGGCAGTGCTATTATTCCCATTGTATAGATGGGAGCTGAGGCACAGAGTCACTGAGGGATTTGCCCAGGGTCACACAGGAAGTCTGTGGCAGAGCAGGGAAATGAACCTAAGGCCTTGGCTACACTGGCGCTGTACAGCGCTGCAACTTGCTGCGCTCAGGGGTGTGAACCCCCCCCCCCGAGTGCAGCGAGTACAGTGCTGTAAAGCACCAGTGTAATCAGAGCCTGCAGCGCTGCAAACTACTCCCCTCGGAGAGGTGGAGTACATACAGTGCTGCGAGAGAGCTCTCTCGCAGCGCTGGTGGTGCGACTACACTCGCGCTTCACAGCGCTGCCGCGGCAGCACTGTGAATTCCCAAGTGTAGCCAAGGCCTTAGTCTTCCCAATGTGACACTCCCCCGGGTGCTGAGGCACCTCACCACCTCCTGGCCTTAGCGTGAAGTGGTCTTGTCTGCGCAGGCCTCTCTCTCTCTGTACCGGTAGTGACAGGCACACACCAGCCCTTGGACTGTTCCCTGCAGAGTCCAGCCCCGGTTCCACTGAATGTCACAGAACAACCAGGCCTGTTCTTCCCCTAGGAACAGAACAACCAGCTTGTAAGAGTCGGCCCCGGCCCAGCGCAGCACTCAGCACCTCAGCGCTGGGAGATGTCTAGAGTGAAAACGAGAGTACGTTTGTTCTCAAAGACCAGAGAGTCAAGTGATGGTGAGTAAGGACATTGGAAACAAACGGTTATGTCTAAAATGAAATCATAACACGCTTCCTAACTGTAACTAACAGGTTACCCTCCTGTTGAAAGAAGCCTATTCTCACCTAATATTCTCTTCAGCATTTTCAGCCAAGCCTGGCTGAGCCCCCTTTTACATGAAGCAAAGTCACCGCACATTTAGTTCCTCAGAGAAGGATTCCTGGGCGTCTCCTTTACCGCCCGCCCCCCCCATATACTAAAGCAAACCTCTGCTGTCACCTCCTGGTAGGGGTCTTCCTCTCGCTGTTTTTCTCTTCCTGTGAGTTCCTTTCTGAAGTCCCCACAATCCTTCATTTGCATTCTGTTCAGACTAGTGCAAGGAGACCCATTGTGAATGAGACAATACTCCATTTACATGGAAACAGATAGCTGGATAAACACCTCTTGTCTGACAGGAAACCTGCTTTTCACCTCTGCAGGTGACCAGTTCCTACAGACTGGAAGAACAGATTTTCAATATATACACATAACTTTGTACATAGTATCTGGACATACATTTCACAATGATATTGATGACCAAAGTGGCTTTTATTCAAGACCTCACAGGACACTCTTTTGGTGAGGTAAATGAAATACCAGACCCAGGAGTTCCCTGTAACCCCTATACACCCACTCGGTGCTCCCTGCCAGCTGGGAGTTCCTGGATCACATCAAATCCTAGACTAGTGCCCACTGGACAGTCCTTCCTCTCACAAGTCTGCCAGGCAATCCCAGAAGAGAACCGATACCATGTGACTTAAGTGACCAGTCACACACCGTGAAGAACAAAAAGCAAAAAGTCCAGCTGAACAGTTCCCAAGCAACCCAGAATCTGAGAATTGTTCACCCCGATGCCCAGGGACTAGTTATAAGTCAGCAGGAGTTGGGGGCTGTTCACGGACAGCTAAAAGGGTGGGATTCACAATGAGTTTTATTCCCAGCAAACAGCTGGATCAGTTCCACACCGGAGTTCCTTGTGTGAAACAGGGACCTGCACACGGACCTACATGCCGCTGCACATGCCACTCAGGCGCATCGTTCTAACAGTCTATCCCGACACCGCCGAGGCAGAAAGCTGCCCAAGGAAATGAAATGAATTTGAAAGGGGATTGATGAATTGGAGTCAAACCTGGCAAATTGATTTTTTTTTTCCTTTCTGGGGAGTTGAAGCTTTGCTCTAAATCAATTAGAACAAGCCCCAGGCAAATCTTGAGAGTGATTAATGAGGGGCCAGCGTCAGCTGCTTGGATCGCTGTCATTGGCTGGAATGGCTGAGGAGTTTGTTTCCAAAGCAGGACTGGAGCAGGACAAACTCAAAGCACAGCCTAGGTTCTGGCCCTTTGCATTTAGCTGTGCTCCGTAAATAAGGGCCAGTCATCCAGGAGTGTGCTTGAATGCCACCACTGGGTATAATGGTGAAGGTCAGAGGTACAACCACACACACAACTAAAAACGGACAAGTGAAGCCCATAGAAGTGAATAAAACCTCTGCCTTTGCCAAAGGCAAATCTGATTTGCTGATCAGTGAAAGCCGAGGCTGCTAATAAAATGAAAACAAAACAACAACAACCCCAAACACACAATTGATAATTAAAAGTGCCCCCACTAGGAGCTAAATTTTCAGTGGATGGAGCCCATGGATACATGCACAAAGATGCATGTAGTTGAATACCCACCTTTCCGTTCATGGTCGGTGTGGTTGCTGTACCAATGGGTGTTTCTCGGAGCTGGGCAGGAGATGGTTTTCCTGTCCAAATGAGAAAGGAAAAGTCAAAATCTGGAAAATCTTCATGCACCAAAAATCTGGAAAATATTTCAGTTTGGGTCAGTCAAAACATTTTGTTTCAAAATTACAAAATTTTGCCTAGAATTTTGCCTTTTTTATAAAAAACACATTGTTTATTCTAAACAAGAGGTCATTTTGACTCAACAAATCAAAGTGTCCTGGTTCAAGTGTTGAAACTGGACATTTCAACAATTTTGAAATGTTTCCCCCCCCAAAAAATTCTTTGAGTTGGGAGAGTCATTGCTCACAATACTGGTTTTGACAAATGGACACTTTTCAGCAAAAACATGGTTCTTAAAAAAGTCTCCTGACCCCAGCTCTAGTGTTTATATACACCTCATCGGTAGGGCAATACATCCTGTTGTTGAATGTACATAGCTGCCCATAGACCTCCTGATTCCCCTTCTAAATCTTTTTGCCATTGATTGTTTTATCTCCTTCCTTTGTTCAATGTAATCCATTTTTGAGAAGCCAGGTTCTCAAGGATCTGCTGCCAAATGCTAATACGCCTTTCAACCCACGTGCAGCTGGCACCTCTGCAGGTGCTGAGACAAAGATGCAAATCATTTGTCTCCCAGAAGCCCTCTGCTTTTCAGGGAGGTGGAAGTGAAGCCCACGGGAGAGGAAATGGGGTTTGCTGCAGGGAGAGAAATGCAGAGGAAAGCATGGAGGACAGACACAAAAGCAAGGAGGCTTAAAGGAACTAAAGGGTAGATACTCTGCCCAGCACAAAGGGAGCTGGGACTAGCCACATCTCCCTGGCTGGGGATTCCATGATAAAGTCCAATCCCACACGTGGGTAAAAGTGACATATGAATAGCCAGACGGGATCAGGCCCAAGGTCCCTATAGTCCAGCATCCTGTGTCCCACAGAGTCCAGCTTCTCAGCCCTACTGCCCTTTCCTCAGCTCCACATTCTAGTCCCCCATCCCAATCTTCCCTCCTTTGTCCCAGTATCTCCTTTCATCACTCCCCCCCCCCACACACCAAGCTTCACTCCTCTGCATTCCATTCCTCCTCCTTCTCCACCTGGCTGCCTGGGCACCAGCAGGGGGATCATTGAAAGCACAGGAGAGGCAGGATCACTGCTTGGATGTCTGGTGCCCAGCCCAACAACAGCCCCTGTCAACCAGGAGCAGCTGTAGGGAAAATCCTGCTGAGCTCCTGCATCCACTGTCGGGAGCATGCTCAGTTTCACGGTGCATGCATGACCTGATCACGTGCAGGAGGTGTGAGGGCACGGGGCATGCTGAGTGCAGACAGAAGCTTCAGAAAAGTTAGCTGCCGAGCTCTAACAAGCCTCCACTGAGCTTGTGTGAGCTGAGATTTTCAGATGATTGTAACTTGGCCAAAGTTGCATGGATATTTATGGAGATGGCAAAAGGCTCCTCCCTGACACTGTGGTGACACCCTGGGCAATTTTTCAGTCTTTCCTCCAAAGTAGGGTGGCCTTAGAGCATCTCAAAGAAACAGTTGTAAGAATTTTTTTTAACATGGCAAAAACCAATGTATTTTCCCTAACCTCATTCTGAGAAATGGCTGAACCATTTTGCTGATTTTTTTCTCAAAATATTCAGCCTGCGGCAGATGCTCAGCATGGGAAATTTCAGCCCAAACAGTTAAAGTTTGGTAAAGTTATAAGGGATCAAAACCAGGGTCTTCTAACAAGCGCCAGGCAACCTTCTCTATAGCCAACACTTCTGCACCATCCATAGAGAGCCAGACAAAATCCTTTCAGTGAAACATTTTCTCAGTGACAACCAGCTTTTCAACTGAAACAAACATTTCCCAGAAAAAAATTCATTGTGGGTGAAATTTTCTGATTTTTCAACAGCAAAATGTCAGATTTGGGGATTTTCTTTGTTCTCCCTTTCTCTTCCTTTTTAAAAACTTCTTTTCCCCATGAACAAAAATGAAAAAAAAATCAATTTTCAAATACTGAAAATTCAAAACAAAAATTGGTTTTCATTTAATCGAAACATTGTAAAAGTCCATGAAAATTTTTGACTACAACTTATTTTGTTCATAAGTATTCCTGTTCTTTTTGCGGATACAGACTAACACGGCTGCTACTCTGAAACCTGTCATATCGCTTGAAATTTTTGGCAGAGAATATATAGCATTGTTCAACCACCTCAAGCTAATATTATTTCTGGATATATTGTTAATATTAAGCATCCTGTAAAATTTAATCTTCACAACTATGCTGTGAGCTGGGTCAGTATCTATAATTATCCCCATTTCAGAGATGGAGCTACTGAGGCCGGGAAGTGCACAGATTTGCCTACAGTTACATGGGAGCCATTGCCAGCTGAGATTAAAATCTTGCTGCTAGTCCTGTGCACAGACTAACGGGCTACGTTCTCTCTCACCCTCTATACTGGAAGTTACTGGGGGTGACTCTGCTCGGAGGTGCAGGATGGACAGTGGGTCTGCTAGGAAGCTGGAGTTAATCTAGATGGCACTTAGCTCTCTATGCAAATGTGCCTGTTCCCTGTGAGGTAGCTTTGTTTTCCCTGCCTGTATTTCACAGAAGCTGCAAATCCCTCTCCACAGGGCATTTTATTTGGTAGTAGTCACCACTGCATCAAAATATCCCCATAGTATCCCCTGCTGTAGCTGTTTGCCAGCCAGTGCCCCTGTGGGTTTGGGTTGGGATGTTTGATGTAACTGGGGAGGAGGCGGTGTCAGACACTAATCCAGGAGCACTGAATCTGTCTATAGGGAAAACATTGTCACCCGTTCACTCTGCCCTGGTTTCCTGACATTTTTAAAAGAAGAAAATGACAATGGGAAGCCTAATTGAGTTTTCTGGCTGAAGCCAAAGTAAAGTTTTACCTTCCTGTTCACAGGTCGGCTGCAGCTGGTAGGAGAGACTCAGTGGTTACGGGAAACAGGGGACCTTACAACTTTCCCTTGAGATCCTGTCCCAAAACATCTACACACAGAGCCCTACACCCAGTATATGTACAGCCCCATACCCCTGCACCTACATACACATTCATGTGCACACAGCTACCTCCATACCTACATCCCCCCTACACATGTACCTCTACACACGCACACCCAGACCTACATCCGCCCATGCACATGCATTAATACAATTCAGAAAACTGGCCTCTCCAGTATGACAGACTGTATTTATCATGTTGCACAAACAGAAGATAAAGTCTCCTCCAGCAATTGCTTAGGCGTCCTCTGGGGCTAGTTTGGAAGCAGCATTTTCCCCTCTTTCCTTGCAGCATCCAGTCAATATTTGGGCTGTTAATAAAGAGCAGTTTTCTCCCCCACTTCCCTAGCTTTGCACCACTTGAGAACAACCTGTGCCTCGTGTTTCTTTAGTGCCACTGATCTGATCTCTGGCCAAAATGAATGGCTAGATCTCTACAAACAGAGAAATTAAATGAAAACAAGACGAGTGCCAAGTTCTTTGCAAACAGAGAAATGAAATGAAAAATGCCAGTCCCCGGAGGTTCACCCGCACATTGAATTATTATCGGTCGTGGCCCGCTCTTGCATTTTCCTCCAGTTGATAAAAGACTCCCCACGAGTTCTGAAGCTTTATCAGAAGTAGCTGAGCAGATCATGTTAAAAAACCTTGGGTGCTTTCTCTGGGGCCTGCCTGGCAATCAAATAACTCAAAGGCTGCATGGTTTCTAATGTGTTGCTTGTTCTAAACTCATAACTTTGAAATCTTTATTTTCCTGGGCTGGGTCCACAACTTGTGTCTTCCCCCAGCTCCCTTCTAGACCCAAGGACTGTTCCATGCAAGGAAAGGAGTGTGGTGGGCAGCAGTCCCGTTGCCTCATCGTCTGTATTGTTGCCTGTTCTGCTACGGGAACATTGATGGATAAGGAAAGAAGCTCTGCATTCTGCACTCTGCCTCCCCCCAAGGCGATTGAAAACAGCAGCTGCTCTGAGCAGTACTCTGGGAGCTGAATGCTCAAAAGGAGTTCAGTGCCTAAGTCCCTGTTTTATGTGCCTAAATCCCAGTTTTGGAACCACTCCCACTGCACTCTTCAGGCACTTAAACTCACTCGGCACCTCAGGGTTGGCAGTAAAAGCTGCCTCGGTGCCTATGTTTCTGCTCTGGGTGTGCGCCCTGTTGCCTCCAGTTGGTGTTTGGGGGCCTGTCTCCCACCTCAGCCCCAGTGTCACTCACAAGCCCGGGGAAGACAGGTGTTTAGTTGCCTAAGTTGCCTGATGGGCCCGATCCAGCAGCATGCTCAGAGGTTGCCTACGGGATTGAGCCCCCATAGGCAAGCTTACACAAAGGAGGGGGAGGGATCTGAGCTCCCTCATAACTTTTAGCCCAGTGGTTAGGGCACTCACACAGGGGGACCCTTGGTTCAAGTCCCGCCTCCACCAAGTGGAGAGAAGAGATTTGAGCAGGGATCTGCCACCTCTCAGGAAAGTGCTCTAACCATTGGGCTATGGGATATTCTGATGTAGGTCCACCTCAGTCTGAAGCTGTCCTACTCTGGATAAATAACGAAAGAGTCATTGGAGCGGGGGGCTACATCCTGGGTCTCCCACATCCTGGGTGCGAGCTCTAACCACCATCTGCGCTCTCTCCCCCCCCCCCCCCCCCCCGGCCCAAATGACTCCTATTTCCAAATGATCTCCGGCTTCTTGCAAAAACAGCACAATCTCCCTAACTCAAATGAGGGTTCCCGGCTGAGAATCACTAGCAGAGAAAGGTGCCTATCTCCGTTAGAGGGATGAGGCTTAGCACACACCCCTCTGGAAGGCATCTCCCTCTGGCTAGCTTCCACAGCTCCCTGGCTAGTGTCCTTTTGCACATCCAGGTGCTTATCTTGTTTTCTTGCTAAAACACAGAGGAGACACCTAGATCTACAAAAATGAGATACGATGTCTCAATAAGTGCCAAGTAGCAGCTGACCTTAATGACTTTAAAAACACAACAAAATAATTAAAAAATGAACTAACATAAAATAAATGAACAGACCATTTCAACTATTACATTCATCAGAATGTGGCCGGCCAAGTCATATGTTGTGACATGCATTCCTGCTACTGCCATGTCATGAAATAATATCAAAATAGCAAAAGTAATATCGACATTAAAATAAAATACATACATATGGGAAATGAAAATATCATTTAGAAACACACTGTCAGAGGTTTTCCTAAACAGCATTTCCCTGAAATGGAAAAATCTATCAACGCTACCTCGTGAACAAATTCACTTGAGTCAAAATGACATTTGTGGACAGAAACCGGGTTTGACTCCTCGTGCTCAGACTGTGCGGCCTCCTGGTGGCCAAAGGGGACCTGACGGAAGCTGCCATTCCACAGGGCACACCAGGAGCTCCTCGCCTGTCTGAGCATGTCCCCCTAGGCTCCGCTAGCAAACACTATGGGCTGCTGGCTTTGCATGGGTGCTGCTCCTCCCCCTCCTTCTGAGACATCACCCTGCAGCTCTAGCTGCTCACGCTTCAGGGCTGTAGTGCTTTATGGGCCTCTTATCATTGCCTTTACTCTTTGAAATGCCGGTGATGGATCTCTGACCATCCCCACACTGCACCACTGTGTGGTAACTGTCTCCAGTTTTCACAGGCTTCTGACAGGTGTGTGCAGAACCCAGCAAGATAGTTGGCCTTCCGTATAAATCACTGGACTCCCTTCACATCCTTTGGTTTGGGTTTTTCCTTACTGTATATGTCTCCAGCACCTGGCCACGTTCCTGTCTTACTATTGCTTCCTAACACTGTTACTGGAATTACATTGCAATTGGCTCCACAATCCAACTGGAATTGAATTGGTCATTTGCCCTAATGGCACAGATGCAAATGCAGACATTGAATGGCTGGCAGCCTTCTTTTTGCAGTGCACGAACATTGAGAGTCTTTGCATCTTTTAAAGTCACACTGCGGATAGCCTCCTCTTCACTGGGAATCTCTTATGTCCTCATTCCCTGCATGCCCAGCTGCTGTGTTCTTCCCGTGGTAGCTGCAGCATGGGGATATAAAGTGGTTGTGTTTCCCACACATCTTCCACCTTTGCCGAGTATAGACACTGGGATGCTACTGATGCCTGCATTCTTGGTTGGTCTGTCTCTGGCCTGCTTCCTGAGTTCCTTTAGCTTGACACTGGGTACTTTATTCTGCAGTAGGAGCTGTCATTGTTTTGATCTTTTATCTGGAAAGTTCGGCTGCCCTTGCTATGTGGAGGCTCTCACTAGGTTAGATCTGTTTCAGAGTAGCAGCTGTGTTAGTCTGTATCCGCAAAAAGAACAGGAGTCCTTGTGGCACCTTAGAGACTAACACATTTATTTGAGCATAAGCTTTTGTGGGCTAAAACCCACTTCATTGGATGCATGCAGTGGAAAATACAGTAGGAAGATATATATATACACACACACAGAGAGAACATGAAACAATGAGTGTTACCATACACACTATAACGAGAGTGATCAGTTAAGGTGAGCTATTACCAGCAGGAGAGAAAAAAAACTTTTTGTAGTGGTAATCAAAATGGCCCATTTCCAGCAGTTGACAAAAAGGTGTGAGGAACCGTGGGGGGGGGGGGAATAAACATGGGGAAATAGTTTTACTTTGTGTAATGACCCATCCACTCCCAGTCTTTAGTCAAGCCTAATTTAATGGTGTCCAATTTGAAAATTAATTCCAATTCAGCAGTCTCTCGTTGGAGTCTGTTTTTGAAGTTTTTTTGTCGTAATATTGCTACTTTTAGGTCTGTAATCGAGTGACCAGGGAGTCTGAAGTATTCTCCAACTGGTTTTTGAATGTTATAATTCTTCATGTCTGATTTGTGTCCATTTATTCTTTTACGTAGGGACTGTCGGGTTTGACCAATGTACTTGGCAGAGGGGCATTGCTGGCACATGATGGCATTTATCACATTAGTAAATGTGCAGGTGAATGAGCCCCTGATGGCGTGGCTGATGTGATTAGGTCCTATTATGGTGTCACTTGGATAGATATGTGGACAGAGTTGGCATCGGGCTTTGTTGCAAGGATAGGTTCCTGGGTTGGTGTTTTTGTTGTGTGGTGTGTGGTTGCTGGTGAGTATTTGCTTCAGGTTTGGGGGCTGTCTGTAAGCAAGTGGGCTGTAGCCCATGAAAGCTTATGCTCAAATAAATTTGTTAGTCTCTAAGGTGCCACAAGTGCCACTCCTGTTTTTTTAGGTTAGATCTGTTTCTCTCAACAATCTCTGCTGTAAACTGGAATCACACGTCCCACATATGTCTCCAAAGTTACATGTGGATGCTGTAACATACCTGTCCAGTCCCTCTTCTGCTTCTGGCTTTTTGGTAAAACAAACAGTAGCTCTCTATAATCTCGTTCGGTTTGGGTCACAGCACTCATCAAACATCTTTATCAGCTGTTACAGGCATTACTCCTGGCAAGTGTCTCACTCATTTTTTGTCCCTTTTCCCAAAACAAGAGAGTAAAACTTTACCTTCATTTTCCTCCCCGCAGGAAGCTCTGTGTACAGATTCAGTTCTCGCTTCCATGCTTGTGCAAGGATTTCTATCCCAGTGCTCTGAGTCCCTCCATGCTGGCTGTTTGCTCTTTGTCTCGGTAAGTCTAACGTCGGTACCGGGCAAATTAGTCGAAACAATAGTTAAGAATAAAATTGTCAGACACATAGAAAAACAAACTGTTGAGCAACAGTCAACGTGGTTTCTGTAAAGGGAAATCGTGTCTTACTAATCTATTAGAGTTCTTTGAAGGGGTCAACAAACATGTGGACAAGGGGGATCCAGTGGACTTAGTGTACTTAGATTTCCAGAAAGCCTTTGACAAGGTCCCTCACCAAAGGCTCTTATGTAAATTAAGCTGTCATGGGAGAAAAGGGAAGATCCTTTCATGGATTGAGAACTGGTTAAAAGACCGGGAACAAAGGGTAAGAATTAATGGTAAATTCTCAGAATGGAGAGGGGTAACTAGTGGTGTTCCACAAGGGTCAGTCCTCGGACCAATCCTATTCAACTTATTTATAAATGATCTGGAGAAAGGGGTAAACAGTGAGGTGGCAAAGTTTGCAGATGATACTAAACTGCTCAAGATAGTTAAGACCAAAGCAGACTGTGACGAACTTCAAAAAGATCTCACAAAACTAAGTGATTGGGCAACAAAATGGAAATGAAATTTAATGTAGATAAATGTAAAGTAATGCACATTGGAAAAAATAACTCCAACTATACATACAATATGATGGGGGCTAATTTAGCTACAACGAGTCAGGAAAAAGATCTTGGAATCATGGTGGATAGTTCTCTGAAGATGTCCACGCAGTGTGCAGAGGCGGTCAAAAAAGCAAACAGGATGTTAGGGATCATTAAAAAGGGGATAGAGAATAAGACTGAGAATATATTATTACCCTTTGTGACAAAGTTTCTCCTCTATCTTGGTGGGTCCTGCATTTATTGGCAGATTTTCTTGCCTCAGAGATTCACCATGTGGATTGGGGAACAGCCCAGAGACCTTCCCCTCTGGAAGAACCCACAGTCCAGGTCAATTGGGAGGTTTGGGGGGAACCCAGGCCCCCCCTCTACTCCGGGTTCCAGCCCAAGGCCCTGTGGACTGCAGCTGTCTATAGTGCCTCCTGTAACAGCTGCATGACATCTACAACTCCCTAGGCTACTTCCCCATGGCCTCCTCCAAACACCTCCCTTATTCTTACCACAGGACCTTCCTCCTGGTGTCTGATAACACTTGTGCTCCTCAGTCCTCCAGCAGCACACCCTCTCACTCTCAGCTCCTTGCGCCTCTTGCTCCCAGCTCCTCACACTCGCACCACAAACTGAAGTGAGCTCCTTTTAAAACCCAGGTGCCCTGATTAGCCTGCCTTAATTGATTCTAGCAGCGTCTTCTTAATTGGCTCCAGGTGTCCTAATTAGCCTGCCTGCCTTAACTGGTTCTAGCAGGTTCCTGATTACTCTAGTGCAGCCCCTGCTCTGGTCACTCAGGGAACAGAAAACTACTCATCCAGTGACCAGTAGATTTGCCCTCTACCAGACTCCTGTACCCCACTGGTCTGGGTCTGTCACACCTTATATAAACTGATGGTACACCCACATCTCGAATACTGCATACAGATGTGGTCTCCTCATCTCAAAAAAGATATACCAGCACTAGAAAAGGTTCAGAAAAGGGCAATTAAAATGATTAGGGGTTTGGAACGGGTCCCATATGAGGAGAGATTAAAGAGGCTCGGACTCTTCAGCTTGGAAAAGAGGAGACTAAGGGGGGATATGATGGAGGTATATAAAATCATAAGTGATGTGGAGAAAGTGGATAAGGAAAAGTTATTTACTTATTCCCATAATACAAGAACTAGGGGTCACCAAATGAAATTAATAGGCAGCAGGTTTAAAACAAATACAAGGAAGTTCTTCTTCACGCAGCGCACAGTCAACTTGTGGAACTCCTTACCTGAGGAGGTTTTGAAGGCTAGGACTATAACAGCGTTTAAAAGAGAACTGGATAAATTCATGGTGGTTAAGTCCATTAATGGCTATTAGCCGGGATGGGTAAGGAATGGTGTCCCTAGCCTCTGTTTATCAGAGGATGGAGATGGATGGCAGGAGAGAGATCACCTGATCATTGCCCGTTGGCCCACTCCCTCTGGGGCACCTGGCATTGGCCACTGTCGGTAGACAGGATACTGGGCTAGATGGACCTTTGATCTGACCCAGTACGGCCACTCTTATGTTCTTATGTCTAGCTGCTGCTTTGTTTGCCTATTAATCACACCACTCTCATGGTGAGTCTCACCAGACTGATGGCTGCCACCATATTTCATATACTGCAAGTTGGGTAATAGCAGGAGAGGACTTCACATTTCTAAAACTAAACTGGCTTTTTAGTGAGAGAAATACTCACAGAGGTGCTGCAGCTACAGCTAGCATTCCAGCCACATGCACACAGACTGACTTCCTGGTGATCCTCCAAACTCTACCCTCCTGCAGTCAGTGCTCCTTTCTGCACATTGCTGCAATGGGGGTAGTTCTCAGATGAGAGGGAAATCACGGGATGGCACCTCGCCGCCAGGTTTTCACGTAACTCTGTTTCAAAGGCTCATGTTGGGGCGTAACCATAGAGAATAGGGCAGGTTGGGTAATTTGGCTTGCGTCTGCCACTCCACATGGCATGAGTTCTAGGCCACTGTGCAAATGGTATCGTTCTTTTTCTGTATGTTGCACTGTCACATTTCCTGGAGTCTGCCGAAGGCAGGAGGCAGCTGCCATTTTGCAAAGGACACACACATATGCATGCAGACACACGCAGCTCCTGCAAAGAGGCTTATGTTCTATATTTGTTTTCCCTTAAACTAAACTAAAAATCACCCAGACAGAAAATTTTAGCTTGCTGTTTGTGTAGGGAAAATGTTACACGGTTCTGCTCCTTTAACGGCGTGTTATATATCCCCCTGGGCATAACGCCTAACTGATGAGGAGATTTGCACGGGCTATGGCTACATGTTCTTTAATTAAATAGTCATGTCAATAGGCACATGGAATTATGTTGAGTATTTGCAGGTAACTTACTGCCGCTCGAAGGATTTAGTAATATATGTGCTCCCTTGGGGGAAAGGCAGCAGTGTTCTTTAATAGCAATTGCGGTGGGAACATCAACTGCTATTTCCAAACAGCTAACTAGGGAGCAGTGAAACGACTGATCCTCGATCTTGTTGCCAGGTGCCTTGGTGCCGGTACCGAGGAGGATGGAGGTGAGTTTGCCAGAGAAATGAGATCCCCTTGGTGGGGCATGGTGCAGTGAGGAGATGTCTCTCAAAGCACTGGGGTGGCAGCAGTGTTGCAGACTTGCTTGAGCCCTTTTCACCCTGCCAGGATCTGGACCGTTTCCAGGGCTGGTGGGTAGCTTAGACTGTGAAACATGAGGGTTTACATGCCTTTCAAACGCCTGTTTATTTTTAAATACTTACTATTATAACTCTGCATATTCTTGTTATCCATAGATATATCCAACCACATATTAAATTCTGCTATGCTCTTGGCTTCTTGTGCCAATGAGTTCCAGAGGCTATTTGGGCTTTATATGAAAAACATATTTCCATTAGTCAGTTTTGAATTTGCCAATTTTCAGTTTCATTGACTATCCCCTTGTTCTTGTAGATGACTTTTCTCTGATGTCATAGAACTGAGAATGAAGAGACAAGAAGATGATTGGCTGGTTTACCTCTGATGTCAGAAGCCACTGGGGAGAAGGGGCAGCTGGACACAGAGGTATGATTGGCTGATTTAGCTCTGATGTCACAACCTTTCGTAGCTAACCAGAGCGATTGCTTGGTGGACAACACCCATCCCATGTACAATTACAGAATATCACTGTGGATTGCACAACAATGGCTTCCTTGAACAAACAATATTAGGAATTATTAGCACTGCTTAACAATTTCCTATCAATTTTTTTTCCCCGTGGAAAATAGCTTTTTGATTAAACAGACATTTTTAAGAAAAAAGGTCTCCTATCATTGAAAATTTTCAGGTCTTTGTGAAAAAGCCAACCCCCACCCCGCCCCCTCCCACCGCCCAACCATTAAGAAAACATTGCAGGCAAAAGCCAAACAAGTCATGTTCATTGAATGTTTTCGGGGGGCGGGGACACTTTTCCCAGCCAGCACTAGGAATTAGTTATCTGTTTTGTCTGACGGACTTGATTCGAGGCTGGCTGGAGGCTGAAGCAGCTGCTGTGTAAATCAGAGCAGTTCCAGGCTTCCAACAAAGAGATCTCAGCCAGCCAGAGCTTACGCTGGGCAGACGGGTGGACAGTGGACAAGCTATGGAAATGGCAGAATCACTGGCCCTGGGCATGGAGACCAAGCTACAAGCTGTGTGTTTGCTGTAAGTACAGAAGCCCATCGTCCCAGCGGGGACAGCCAATAGGACTAAGACTAGATTTCAAACCCTTGCAGTAAAGGCCGTGAGTTGTATTCCCACCTAAGAGGCTACCCGGCCAACCCAACCTCTGGAAAGGCATGCCAGACCTGTGGCCATGTCACAGTGTGAGCTGGGGCTCAGGCCTGTGCCAGGTGGAGGGAATGAACACAAGGGTCACACCGCAGGAAGCATGTGACCACAGAATGTCAACAACCCCAGTACCAAATAATCTACATCGTCTACTTTTTAAAGTGGCCATCTTTGCTTGACCCAAAATAAAGTTTGCCAGGCATACCACAGATCTATTTGTGAACCTGTACTTAACAGGAAAACGAAATACGGTAGGAGAAAAATCAAGGGACAATAACCAAATAATATGCTGCAGTAAAACCAATAATGGCTGTAACGTGGAACAAGTAAGAAATATGAAAACCAGTCTTCTCCGTGTCACAAAAAGGACATGACACGGACAGCTGCAGAATCAAACGATGCACAAAAACATTCATAGCAATAGCTCTGTGAAGGAGTCTCCTCTGGAGATCACCCATCCTCTTCTTGATCGGAGGCTTGTATACAGCTCTCCGGGCTGGCTGGCTGGCGTCTGTCACCAGAAGCTGTCTCCTCCATACTGCTTCAGGATAATCAGCAAGTGTTTATAAATGACAAATCTTTACCACAAGCATATACAATAATTTGTGGCCTAAGCTACTAAAAGTAAATCCAGAAGCCCACTGAAGGCAAGCGAGCTGTCAGACTTGTCAACATCCACAGACGGAGAAACAGGCAAGAAAATAGAACCATTCATACCACCAGGAATGGCTCGCTCCAGGATGCGGCTGTCCAAACTGGCAATACTGCCCCTTGCAAGGGCTGATTCCACCTCTGATAAAACCAAGAAACGCAGTGAATAGAATGAAAACCCAGCTCGACAGACAAGAGATCCGCTGAGACCCACGTAAAATTAGTAAAATCAATTACATGAACCAGTTTTGTTGCACCTGTTGCAATAAGAGAAGTGACAAGACTAGAAATAAGACTAGGAATCTTCACAGCAGGGTTATAAACCAGGGGTTCAGCAAACAGCCCTGGGACCTCCCGCCCCTTATTCTGCAGCCTCAACTTAAAAAATCTCCAAACGATAAAAAGGTTCTGATAAAAACTGGGTAACACCTCAAAATCGAAGAACCCAGGGTCCAACCAAAAAAGTTCCCGATCAACACCCAAAGGCCCTACCTGCCGAAGAAAGGCGAAGGCCAGTTGCTTCCATGGAACAGGCTCCTCCACATGTAACGGCTGCTGCAGAGACTGTAACAAAAAAGTGGCAACTCTGCTACAGACAGCTACGAAATTCCCTGCCTCGGCCAATGAGGCCATCCCAGAAAGAGGCCACGAGACCCTTCGGAAGTTTTTTCTAAAAAGAGTGGCGGGGGATCCAGAGCAAGACACTTATGCCACAACACTGAGGCAATTAAATGATCAGTGACTAATATCTGCCCTGGGAACGAGAATCGAGGCAAACACCACTTCTACCTTTGCACCCTCCTGTAGCGGGGTGGTTACCTGCTCCTGCCCAGAGGGGTTTAAAGACAGCCCTGGGAGAGGGCTGGGGCAGGGGAAAAGCTACTAGGCTGATTGGGGAAGCAGCCGCAGCTGGGCCACACCCCAATCAGGCCACAAGCTGGCTGGTATAAAGAGGCTGGGAGTCAGGAGCTCAGCGGTCTCTCTCTGTGTTCAAGGAGAGAAGGGCCTGACTGCAGGGAGCTTAACCAAGTGCCTAGAGTGGAGCAGGGCAGGGGAAAGGCCAAGGGAGCTGCGGCCTGGAAAACCCCCAGGCTGCAGGCCTGGTAAGGCCTATTAGGTACTGGGTTGCAGGGGCAGCCCATGGGTAGCCAGAGGCAGCAGGTCCGAACCCCTTTGCCTGTGATGAGTGGCTGATACTGCAGTCTGCCCCTGTGAATGGGGGCTAGATGGAGACTTGGCAGTAGCCAAGACTGAGGCGAAGTGGTGATAGTGGGTGGGGGTTCCCCTGGGAGGGGAAGACCCAGAACTGTGGGGGTACTGCCAGGGAGCAGCACCCAGAGAAAGGGGCACTGGGAGGTACATGGGGCCAGTGGCAAGGTGGATCACTGGCCTACAGAGGGCGCTCCAAGGCTGGGAGAGCTAATTCCCGAGGACAACCAGCAGGAGGCGCCACAGGGGTGAGTCCGCACTGTTACTTACACCTCCCCTCCTACTTTTCCTTAACTCCCTCCCAATTACGACCCAAAATATCATCCGGTCTCAGCATAACATAGACAGTATTCGGTCCTGCCATGAGGGCAGGGACTGGACTCGATGACCTCTCGAGGTCCCTTCCAGTCCTAGAATCTATGAATCTATGAATAATTCCCAGTGCCTTAAAGCCAGTTTGGCTCCACAATAGCCCCCACGCAAGGCCCCAGCAGGAATGTGTCACTCTTCCCCAATGTGTGCAAGCTGAGGAAACCTGCTCAAAAGAGTGCTGACATTCAGTCAAAACCTGGACATCGCAATCATGAGTCATGTTGTCAGTCATGAACAGAGACTTTCACTGGAGTACAAGCTGGAACAGCAAGAGAAAGGCCAGAAAGACGCTTTCGCAACATGCATAACAGGGGCTCGATAGGAAGAATGTATAATAACCCAGACAGGGAACAACACTGTCTGATTCCCCTACTGACCAAAAACAGGGCACTCAAAACACCGTTCACCTTATAGAATTATACAGTAACTGAATGCAGGAGACAACCAGGGGCCTAAAACCAAAAGCATAGAGGGTCTGAAACAAATATCCATGATCTACACGATCAAAGGCCTTCTCTTGATCAAGGAAAATCAACCCAACATGCAAATCAAACATCTGCGAGGTCAAAATTACATCCTGCAATAGGAAAAGATTATCAGAAATGGACCTGTTGAGGACTCAATAGATCTGACTGAACCAGTCGGTTTTCAGACTATTTGCCAAGGCCTTTGAAAAAAATTTCTAGTTGGAGCAAAGCAGGGAACAGGTCTCCAATTCTTCACCTCCCCAAAGTCGCCCTTCTTAGGCAACAGGGTAAGAACCACTCAGCAGCAACCGAGTGGCAATATCTTCTCTCTGAGGCTTTCCTAAAAAAACCTGGAGCCAGTCAGGCCCCCAAAGACAAAAAAATCAAGACAAACCACCAAGGCGCCTTCCTTGGAGCAAAGCCATTTAGAACAGAAGTCAACTCTGAGAGTGTCAGATCCTGCTCAAGTCTGTCCACGTCCAATACTGAGATCCGAGGAAGGTCCTCAAGGAGCTGCTGAATCTCAGATGGACACACAGGTTCTGCAGCTACAGGGCTGAGAAAAAAATCACAGCAAAGTTCCTAATCCCCACAGGATCTGAAAGCACTCAGCCCAACGACGTCTTGAAACCACCAATCATCTTCCATTCTGCATGTTTCTTGTCCAGGCTGAAGAACAACCGAGTAGGTGCATCCATTTGAGAAAGGCCCTGAAATTGGGCACTAACCAGTTGTTAGGAGTGCTAGTGACAATGTACGATTCAGGCCTGTATCTTTGCCTAAGATAGAATTATGGATCTTGCTTGCCCGTTTGATTCTTGATACACTTACATCCTTACTAATATGTGTGAACAAAGGAGAAAGACACTGTGTATGTTGCTTCTGCCTAGCCAGATGGGTTTGTTAGTATAATGGGAACAGATAAGATCAGTTAAAGTGTTACTGGGCATGGTGGGAGTATACTATATGCACGCACACTTGAAGACTGCCTCAACTCCTATCTCAAGGCAAGATCAAGCAACTAGTCACGAGGGGCAATTGGGGATTGGCGGGAAGGTATAAAACATTAAAAGGCCAGAGAAATGCCTGTCCCAGACCATAGCACAACCTCATTCCTTCCTCCTCCCACAGGGTACAAAAGAGGTGGGATGAAGAATCGAGACCCACGACCCCCCAGAACGGAACATGACCATAAGGTGGAAGGGGTGGGACTGTGGGCATGCATTTCAGGTATAATTATGCCTCTTGAGGAAGGGGGAACGGGACACTGGGAAACAAGGCTCTGCAGTGTCAGAGTTATGGGACACATGCTTGCTGGAAACTAACCCCAATAACCATCACATTGCCTGCACTTCAGACTTCTGGTCTTCTGCTTTCTGTCTGCATGACAAGAACCAGGGAAAGCCCTCTAACACCAGTACCCTGAACATTGCTATCCACCAGGTCCTGCAAGAGCTGTTTTTTATATTTCAAGCAGTCAAGGAACCCAGCATCATTTCTGCCATGAAAGGTCTTTTTCAAGTTCCCCAATTCCCAACTCTAGCTCCTCCATACCCCAGTGAAAGCCCAAGATTGTCTGCTGCATGTACTGCTGAGAAAAACATTGAATATTAACTTTACCCACCTCCCACCATTGCTTCAAGGAAAGGAAAACATCCTTTGAGGAGACCCCGGTGCCTCCAAAATAATTGAAAGAGCTCTGAAAGCGAATGTCTTATAAAAGGCAAGTGTTACAATGCCAGTAAGGATGACGGTCTTGAATAGAAAAGAAGAGACAACACAACTAAGACCAAACCAGGATCCGAAATCCCAGTCAGGACAATACAGCTAGAAAGCAAATGGGACAAATGATAAGTAAAAACATAAAAATGGTCCAAATGGGCCACTGGGAAACAGCTGGCACTATTCCCCAACCAGGTGTCCTGCTGCACCTCAGGGTGAAAATGTCACCACACCTCAGTCAGATGAGAAGCCTCTAAAAGTGGTTCCAACTGCTTCCTATCCAATCTCTCATTCAGAATACAATTAAAATCAGCCCCCCAAATTAAAATATCACTTGCCAAACAATTTGTCAGAAGAGCACCCAAGCTCTGAAAAACACACCCATGTCTTCCCCTACAGTCGGAGAGTGAACATTAATCAGAAAAAAGAGGATTTTGCTCGAAAGTCACTTGAACTGTCAATAAACCTCTGGAACAACTTCCTGCACAAGCAGGGAATCAATTTTCACCCTGTGCCAGGAGGGGCAGAAGCTCTCAAAAAAAGCTGGGAGGGGGGGGCATTGGAACCTGAACTGTGGCCCTGCCCCCACACCACCCTGCCCAGGCCCCCCTCCTCACCTCAAAGCCGCCACTCCTACTCCACCTCTTCCCCCAAGGCCTGGCTGCCTCAGGTTCACGGTTTGGAGGGCTTAGAGTCCCAGCTACTGTTGGACAATCACATAGCAGCGACCAGGACAGCCGTTATCCTTTACGTCTGGCCAGGAGCCTGCAGTCCTTGCTACCATGTCTTTTACGGCAGTGATCTCCACTGCTTAGATCCTTTGGGAAACGGAGGCTGGTACAGAATGAAGCTTCTCACCTGCTAAGCGGAGTGTCTTACTGGGACCACATGTTCTGGGATCTGCACTGGCTAGTGCGGACGGTGAGGGGGAGATCGTTTAAACCTAACCGGCCTGGGACCTCCCTGCTTGGAGACATCTCTGTTCTGTGAGTGACTGCGCAGATGCAGTGGAGATCAGCTCAAACCAGACTCCTCTTGGTTTAAAAGGGAGGGAACTGCTGGCCGGGCAAATCAATGCCCTTGACTATGGAACTGACTCCATCCCTCAGTCCAAAACAGCCTGAATCTGCCGAGCTGCAGGGTGTGCTGTATACACCCATCAATGTCCTTAGTTTCTGGGGAGGCTGAGAGGGCTGTGAGTTGGCATTTTTGTGGGCACGGGCAGCATATCACATCATATACATTATGTGCTTGGTTGCCTAACCCTGGCAAAGCAGCTGAAGCTATGATGCTAGATTGATTGGTTAGTTGTTTTGATTCTAGTACCAAAGATTTGTCAAGGGCACCTGGGGCTCGGGAGAGGGGCGTTGTTATATACATATATTCACATCAAGCTAAATAAGTAATAAAATTCCACCAAGCCCATCTAGCAGCATGGAGATCACTGTCACAGGGTGACTGGCCCCTTTAAGGGGAGATGGGGCCAACCACACTGGCGCCATAATTAATTAGCTGCTTTCCAGCCTGAGGGGGCTGGACTAAAGAGGGTCAGGTGATAGATTAATGGAAAACTGGGCCTTATCGGAGGACTGAGAGCAAGATCAGTCTGGCTCTAACTCCAGGTGGGCTCCCGTGGAAGGCCCTGAGCCAGGTAAACGAGCAGAGGGCCGCATGCTCTAGACCAGCGTAGGGAAGGGTGCAAGGAATAGAGCCCAGCAGGGGCTGAGAACAGAGCCCAGAGGGAGGACCAAAGAGAAGCCCCCTGAAGGCAGACAACCTTTTTTGTTTGTTGGGACTTTTTAGTTGGACTCTTGCTACCCCAGAAGGGGTTAAATTTGGTTGGTGAATGGGCCAGAGGACTGAGGACAGCTGTGCCCCATGACAGTCCTTCATGGAGCCCTTTGTCCTAAAAACAGCCCTGAGTGCAGGAGACTCCTTATAGGTTGGCTAGGGAGCCCCAGTTGAATCCAGGGTGCCTGGTCACGAGTGGGGCTTGTATTCAGATCACGTTTGGAAATGTTGTTGAGGTAGCAAGTGCCCTAGTTTCTGCAATCAAAGCCATCCAGAGATTTGCATCTTGAAACAGAGATGCTGCGAGAAAGCCGATTACATAACGGCTGGCTTTGTTTATTTGCTTAAACTTGACTTTGCATTGTGTTTGAGAACAGATAGGGAAAAATCATCCCTCCTTTAACATAATTAAAAGCAACCCGCTCATGCTGGTGTGCGCCCAACTGCAGCATTGCCATTCAAAGTACCCGCTCCAGGGATCTCCGCTCCGAGGGGCAGGCAGGGACCTTCCAGGGAGGTTCTCCCACCTTTGTACTGGAGTCAGTCAAGGAAATTACATACCAATTAGTGTAAGCAGGGAACCTCGGAGGTCAGAGATGTGGGGTGGAAATGCAAGTGAAGATTCCCAGGCTAATCCAAGTGCCTCATCCAAAGCAGGGGCGGCTCCAGGCACCAGCGCACCAAGCGCATGCCTGGGGCGGCAAGCTGTGGGGGGCAGCCTGCCGGTCGCTGTGAGGGTGGCAGTCAGGCAGCTTTTGACGGCATGCCTGCGGTCCGGTAGTTTCAGCGGCAATTCGGCAGTGGGTACGCCGAAGGCGCGGGACCGGCAGACCTCCCACAGGCATGCCGCCGAAAGCCGCCTGACTGCCATGCTTGGGGTGGCAAAATACATAGAGCTGCCCCTCATCCAAAGAATACGTTTACATTTCTCTCGTGCCTTTCGTGCCACTGTACTTTACCAGCACCGTGCAGCCTGGTGGGTCCAGACACTGAGGACAAAAACATGCACTTTCCATCCCAGATGGATTGGGTTGTAGTGGGGTCTGGGGCGAGGTGGGGACCCCAAACAAGCAGAACAAATGCAAGGCAGTTCTCTAGGAGAGGGTGTCGTGTGTGCACACCTGCAGTGACTGGTATCAGAGGGGTAGCCGTGTTAGTCTGAATCTGTAAAAAGCAACAGAGGGTCCTGTGGCACCTTTAAGACTAACAGAAGTATTGGGAGCATAAGCTTTCATGGGTAAGAACCTCACTTCTTCAGATGCAAGTAATGGAAATCTCCAGAGGCAGGTATAAATCAGTATGGAGATAACAAGGTTAGTTCAATCAGGGAGGGTGAGGTGCTCTGCTAGCAGTTGAGATGTGAACACCAAGGGAGGAGAAACTGTTTCTGTAGTTGGATAACCATTCACAGTCTTTGTTTAATCCTGATCTGATGGTGTCAAATTTGCAAATGAACTGGAGCTCAGCAGTTTCTCTTTGGAGTCTGGTTCTGCAGTGACTGGTTGCAGCAACGCTTGCTGTCTCTGCACAGGAGCGAAGCTGCTAGCTGCTGCCCCTATCCATTGCTATCCAGCTAAGATACTTATCTGACCTTCTCTACCATGGTACATGAGCATTTCACAATCATCCTTATGCAGGGCGGTTATCCCAACTGCACCGATGGGACCTGGAGCCCAGAGAGATTCAGGCTACATCGACCCTACAGAGCGCTAATGGTGGTGTGTGGTGTACAGGTAGCTACACGCCGCCGAGAACAGCGGGCTGCATCCACACTGCAGTGTGTAGCTACACGTGTCAGTGAAAGGCTCTGGCAGTGGGGACAGGTGCCAGTGCAGGATGCTGCACTGCGGAAACCAGCAGTGGAGATGGGGAGCCATGGGGCGTGGGTGAGTAGGAAGCGAGGAGGTATGCACTTCAGGAGTGTTGGCTAGCCTAAGCTGTGCCTTGCTGTCTGTGCTGCTATTTGTACCTGTGCTGGGGGCTATGTATCTACACTTCACACTGCCAAAAGAAGCGTGCACTGCAGACCTACCCTACACAATTTGCCCAGGGTCACACAGGGAGTCTGGGGCAGAGCAGAGACTTGTACCCAGGTCTCCTAAGTGGCGCCCAAACCACTGAGCCACGCTTCGTCCCATTCAGAGCACAGCAGCTCCTAGGTGCACACACCGCGCGTATGACCAGGGTGGGCCTGGGTGTTGCTTCCTTCGGGTATTTCAGTATATCTCCTTCCAGTGCCATGCATAAAGCCCCTACCCTGGAGCCAACGGGCGTCCCTGGGCATAGCAGCCCTTGTGGAATTGAAAAGGCCCGTGCACCATGTGCTGTACGGAATGTTGCTGGGAGCAGGGTTGGCCGTGAGTCACAGCAACATGGACATTGGAAAAATATTGTCTTCGAAAAGTGCACTGGGCTCAGCAAAGTCCCGTGGCGTTCGCTTCTGAGCAACCATCTGGCTTGGTCCTGGTTACCACAGCTGGTTCAGCCATCTCTAATTCAATGTGCTCCCAATGTGGGAATCACCATGGGCATTTAGTGGCTGTGGAATGTGGTAGGAAATGCGAGGTGGATTCTCTCGCAGTAATCCCGCTGGCATCAAGCACACACAGATGACAGATACCCCTAATGCCAGCACACTTAGCAGTAATCCTGCTTGTAATATAATCAATATGCTTTTGTTGAGGGAGAAAATATCAAGTGTTGCTTCCACATGGTAGTCAACAGCTGGGGAGATACCCTTCTCCTCCCTGTGACTGCAGAGAACTGACTTCGTGGCAGCAGCCCCTACGAAGGGAACTCCATTGCTTTGATAGGCAGAAGATCATGTGTGCTCTCTGTTTAAATGAGCCTACGATGACGGGAAGTAGGTGGCTGATGATAGTTGGGGTGAGGTTCACTCATGGGTTAGTAATCCTAGATTGAACATGGCTGGCTAACGCAAAGCTCTGTGGTCTAATGAGGCCATATGCAAAACTGTTAGGAGAAAGGGAGGTGATTGGCTGATTTACCTCTGATGTCACAATTCCACGAGGCCACAGGAGTGAGGTGGCTGATTGGCTGATTGACCTCTGATGTAAGAATCCCACTGAAGGAGATGGGCCAACAGCAGAGAAGGAAGAGTGGGGTTGGTTTTGCAGGACAGCAGTAGTACCATATTTACCAGTAATGAAGCTGTGACTAGACTCTTATAAACTGCTGTTATCGTCATCAGCTTTTGCTGCCAGACTCTGGCTAGATGCTTGTCTTACCCCAGTCCAGAGACACTTTCTGTCTGGTTTGGTTACATTATTGCTCAATGAATTTTGTTTTATTTTTCTTAGTGATCTTGGCCAAATGTGTGCCCCCTTTGACATGATCAGCAGATCCTTCAAAATCCACCTATAGTATTTATCTGGGCCTCCTGGCTACAGTGTTTGAGAGCACCTCCCAGTCTGTGATGGATTTATCCTCAGAGCATCCCTGTGTAATAGGGCTGTGCTCTTCTCCCCCTGGGACACACGAAGAACAGAGACTTGCCCAAGGTCACACAAACAGTTTGTGGGACAGTAGGGAACTGAGCCCAGGTCTCCCAAGTCAATGCCCTAATCACAGGGCCAGATTTCCAGATAATAATTAATGGAGATATCCCATGTCCTAGAACTGGAAGAGACCTTGAAAGGTCATCGAGTCCAGCCCCCTGCCTTCACTAGCAGGACCAAGTAGCAGGACCAAGTACTGATTTTTGCCCTGATCCCCAAGTGGCCCCCTCAAGGATTGAACTCACAACCCTGGGTTTAGCAGGCCAATGCTCAAACCACTGAGTGTGTGTGCAGGGCCGGCGCAACTCATTAGGCAACCTAGGTGGTCGCCTAGGGCGCTACAATTTGGGGGGTGGTGACCGCAGCAGTATTTCGGCGGCGGGACCTTCCGCTGCCTCCTTGGGGGCGGCACTTTGGGGCTGGACCTTCCGCCGCTTAGGGCAGCAGAAAAGCTGGCGGCGCTCCTGTGTGTGTGGGGGGGGGAGGGCGGGGGAGGGTCATGAGTTTTTGCATTCCCTTTAAGTGCTCTGTGACCAGGATGTTATTGAGAAATGGGAGGGAGCTCACAGAAGAGCACCCACATTATCCTGGGGCTGGAGGGCTCAATTTTTTAGGACAAATTAAAAGATCTGAATATGTATAAATTGGTTGAGTAATGACTGACTCAGGAGCATGGTCAGCCCACAAATATCTGAAAGACATTGTGATGGGGTGGACTAGGCCCAGAGGCCCTCTGCTGGAGGCCTTATGGTCCTGCCACATCCGTCTTAGGAAAGAAGCAGTGGAGCTGTCCTCTAAGTGGCCTAGAGAGACTGTGCAGGAAGCAGCCAATGAGGAGGGGCAGGCTGCAAGGGGCTAGCCAATCAGGCAGGACACTTAGGATGGAAGAATCCCATGCACTGTTAAAGGCTGGGGACCGACTGGCTAAGCAGCAATTCTGCGGAAAAGGACCTGGGGTTACAGTGGACGAGAAGCTGGATATGAGTCAGCGGTGTGCCCTTGTTGCCAAGAAGGCTAACGGCATATTAGGCTGCATTGCCAGCAGATCAAGGGAAGTGATTATTCCCCTCTATTCGGCACCGGTGTGGCCACATCTGGAGTATTGTGTCCAGTTTTGGGCCCCCCCACTACAGAAAGGATGTGGACAAATTGGAGAGAGTCCAGCAGAGGGCAACAAAAATGATTAGGGGGCTGGGGCACGTGAATTATGAGGAGAGGCTGAGGGAACTGGGGTTATTTAGTCTGCAGAAGAGAAGAGTGAGGGGGGATTTAATAGCAGCCTTCAACTACCTGAAGGGGGGTTCCAAAGAGGATGAGGATGGAACTCAGCTGTTCTCAGTGGTGGCAGATGACAGAACAAGGAGCAATAGTCTCAAGTTTCAGTGGGAGCTGTGATGGGTTAGATCACAGAAAACCCCTTGGGAACTGCCAACTGATGTGCCTAGACTCCTCTGAGCCTTTTTTCCCTGGCAGTTTGGGACTTCAGAACCTTGCCTAGCTTGAGCCAGACACGCTAGCCTGCTACAGACATAGACCCCGGTCTGAACCACGTCCCCTAAAAGCTGCAGGCTTAACTGAAAACAGCTTAAGAAGTGCTCCCGTCTCCAGCACTCAGATGCTCAGCTCTCAATGGGGTCCAAACCCCAAATCCATTTTACCCAGTATAAAGCGTATACAGGGTAAACTCATACATTGTTTGCCCTCTATAACACTGATAGAGAGAGATGCACATATGTATCCCCCCCCAGTATTAATACATACTCTGGGTTAATTAATAAGTAAAAAGTGATTTTATTAAATACAAAAAGTAGGATTTAAGTGGTTCCAAGTAATAACAGACAGAACAAAATGAATTGCCAAGCAAAATAAAATAAAACATGCAAGTCTAAGCCTAACACAGTAAGAAAGTGATTACAGATGAAATCTCACCCTCAGAGATGTTCCAGTAAGCTTCTTTTACAGACTAACCTCCTTCTAGTCTGGGTCCAGCAATCACTCACACCCCTGTGGTTACTGTCCTTTGTTCCAGTTTCTTTCAGGTATCCTTTGGGGGTGGAGAGGCTATCTCTTGAGCCAGCTGAAGACAAAATGGAAGGGTCTCCCAGGGGCTTAAATAGACTTTCTCTTGTGGCTGGAGACCCCCCTCCTCTCTCCTATCCAGAATTCAGCTCCAAGATGGAGTTTTGGAATCACATGGGCAAGTCACATGTCCATGCATGACTGAGTTCCTTACCAGCCAGGCCACATTCCTGGGAAAGCGCAGATGTGGACTAGCATCTCCAAATTCATTGTTAGCTTAAGTGTTTCTTGATTGGACACTTACTGAGAATAGTCTTTTCTCAGGAAGCTGACCAACTGCTTCACTGAGGCAACTTAAAATTAAATAAGTACACAGTCAATATTCATAACTTTGAATACAAAAATGATACATGCATACAAATAGGATGAATAGATTCAGTAGATCATAATCTTTACAGAGATATGTTACTTGGTATATGTAGCATAAAACATATTCCAGTTATGTCATATATACATTCATAAACATATTCCCATAAAGCATTATGGGGCACAACGTCACAGGGAGTTTGGCTATTAGGAAAAACTATTTCACTAGGAGAGGGGTGAAGCACTGGAATGGGTTCCCTAGGGAGGTGGTGGAATCTCCTTCCTTAGAGATTTTTAAGGCCTGGCTTGACAAAGCCCTGGCTGGGATGATTTAGTTGGTGCTGGTCCTGCTTTGAGCAGGGGATTGGACTAAACAACCTCCTGAGGTCTCTTCCAACCTTAATCTTCTGTGATTCTATGAAGCCCTGGGGTTGCAGCCCAATACCAGGGCTGGGACTGTTTAAGGACTACAGACACACTTGAGCAGAAGGGACGCTCGTGAGAGGTGGGTGCCATGCCATTAACGGACTATACATAAGAAGTGCAGACAGATAATTTAATGTGACACAAGGGATGTAACTAGGAGTAATTGGGTAACATTAAGAAAAGGAAAATAAAGGCAGAATATCAGAAAAAAACTGCCTGGCAGGGAGATGTGTTGGGCTGTAGAATCACCTCCAAAGGGAAGGGGTTGAATGCCCCATCTTTTGGGACTGTGAATACTGGCCTGGATATGGAAAGTATCCTGGGTGGAGCAGCCGTGCCATGGTGCCTGGGAGGTGGACTCGATCTAACAGGGCTCCTCCGTCTCTACCACCTGGGACGGTAACTCTACTTGAGCATGCTAAGGATAAGAAAAGAAACCTCCTTTCACCTTGTTTCCCTAGCAGGCTGAGGCAACTCATTCCCTTTCCTGGGTTGTGCTGTCTGGCGGCAAAGTGCTGGGGCCTCTTGTGTACCCCAGTTCTCCTGGTTTTTTGTTTTCATTGCTTTATTTTCTCCCCTCTCTGCACCCTGTGTGTCCTTGTGAGGGAAGGAAGTCCGGTCCTGCACCCCGGATGGGGTTCTGCACTGTTTTATTAGCCATGTCATGCACACACTCACCCTAGCAGCCGGGCTGGCATCTCCTGGATCTAGAAACCTGTATGGTTGTTAGCATTTGTAGAGGCTGCAATGAAGCTCGGTCCCCCTCAATGTGCGTGCTGTGGCACAAACACACAATAAGAGACAGTCTTTGCCCCGAGGCACTTGGGGTCGACATAGGGAAGAGAGACAAAGGGTGGGAGTGGATGGAATCGCTCAAGTTCACGCAGCAGGCTAGTGGCCAAGCTGGTAACTGAAGCCTATGCCAGTGTCCCACCCACTGGCCCACACTGCCTCTGGTGGTTCTGCTATGACATAGCATTGTCCCACAGGGAGGTGGCAGAAGAAGAGAAGGAAGTGTGGGGAAAGTGGGTGTGGTGACAGCAATGTTAGTATGGCACAAGGAAATGCTGGGCATGGCTAATGGGAGCTGCATGGGTTTGGCAGATGGAGGAATGAAAGGGGATATGAATTTAGGAGGTGCTGCCTGCACCATACCTTCCTTCCTGTTCCACCTCTGTCAGTTTCTAACCAAGGAGGAGGAAGTTGTGGCCAGCAGGCCTTTGAGATGAGAATGATGCCAAGGAAAGCGGAGATGCGTCAGGGAGGGTGAAGCAGGTGTGCAGCCCGCTGGGTGGGAAGCTGGAGAGCAGAGCTGCGTGCTTCATAGTCTAATAGATCCTTCCGATCGAAGCGGGCGGCCCTGTAACCTGACCTTTCTCCAGAGCTCAGCGGTGCTGATCGATACATCTCAGAAGAGCTGAGCTAGTTGAAAGGAAAGGGCGCGGAGATTGACTGGGATTAATGAGATGTGTGTCCTTTCGCCGCGCCTTGACTCGTTCAGGGGAGCACTCTCCAGTTTGTTTTGAGAGGGCTGAGAAGACTGCACTGGGCCAGTATTGTTAGCATTGGGGAATTCACTGGATTTGAAGAGGTTTAATCTTTGCTGGTTTCCACTCAGCTGGGACTTTGCTAAAGGGGGTGTGAAAGGGAAAAGTTCAGCCTCTAGGCGACAACATTTGTACTGATCAAGGCAGGGACTCGCGGTATTAACCAATGGTGGCAGATCGATACGATCAGATAGGGCTAGCCAGCTGTTTGTACAGGGTAACCATACCTGACTGCAAGGCATATGCTTTACAACGATGGAGACAGCACGTATGTATCTTCCATTGCACACACCCTATCTCTGAACACTGCCCGTCTGTGTGCTCCCTTTGCCCATACACACAAACTCTCTACACGCTGACCTTGTTCGCTTACACCTGCACACATCTCCCCCCCCCACACACACTCACACACGTCGAATGTGGCCACGAACCATTCAGAGATGAATATTGAGTTCAGGTAGACAAACAGAAAGTGTGCCCAATTTCATAACTGTGGATAAGAACGGCCAGGCTGGGTCAGACCAATGGTCCATCCAGCCCAGTATCTTGTCTTCCAACAGTGACCAATGCCAGGTGCTTCAGAGGGAATGAACAAAACAGGGTATCATTAAGTGATCCATCCCCAATCATCCATTCCCTAGCTTTTGACTACCAGAAGCTGGGACACCCACAGCATGGGATTGCATCCCAGACCATCCTGGCTAATAGCTATTGATGGACCTGTCCTCCATGAATTTATCTAGTTCTTTTTTGAAAGTTCTTTTAGTTCTGTTATAGTTCTGGCCTTCACAATGTTCCCTGGCAATGAGATCCACAGGTTGGCAGTGCGTTGTGTGAAGAAATACTTCCTTCTGTTTGTCTTAAACCTCTGCTTATTAATTTCATTGGGTGATCCCTGGTTCTTGTGTTATGTGAAGGGGTAACCAACACTACCTTATTCACTTTCTCCACACCAGTCATGATTTTATAGACCTCTATCATATCCCCCCCTTAGTCATCTCTTTTCCAAGCTGAAAAGTCCCAGTCTTTTTAATCTCTCCTCATACGGAAGCTGTTCCATCCCCTTAATTATTTTTGTTGCCCTTCTCTGTACCTTTTCCAATTCTACTATATCTTTCTTGAGATGGGGCCACCAGAACGGCACACAGATTTACTAACTCTTTCTTCTTACTTAATATTTCCGAGATCTAAACTCACCTGCTTTAGAAAAAAGCTGCATGTCTTCTTTCTCCTTCCCCTTCTTTTGAATCTTTTCTTTTCTCCCACTTTCTCCCTCAGGGACAACTTACGTCACAACTCTGTACAGCTGGGTGAAGCTCTCTCTCTGTGTCTTGGAGCACCAGGAATATGATATTGTTTGGTGGGACAGTATTAGCTGTATCTCATGTGGCTTTGGCTAGATGTACCTTCATCTTTAAAAATCAACAATAAAATAAGCCAGGTGCGGGATTCTCCCGCAGCAGTGGCAGAGGTTGGTGCCAGGCACTCAGTGAGTTCAGGGAGCCAGCTGTGTGTCATGGGCGCTTCTGGGAGCTGTGACTGCAGACTGGGATAACACTGCTACACTGCTTTCAATCCTCGGGGTCAGAGGCCTCAGCATCCTCTACCCTTTCCCAGTGCCTTCCATCCAAGCATCTCCAAATACTCTAGCAGCACAAACTAGTCAGTCCTCACACAGGATCCTTACCCATGTTCTACCGAGACACAAACAGAAGCGCAGAGAGAACAAACAAACAGTCAGGTTTCCCTCACAGCTTTGAGGGAGAGAGATGTAGCATTTGTCTCCTGTTCCTTTGATTCCCACAGTCTTTGTCTCTGGCTTTCTTTAGCCCCACCTCTGCACAGAAACATGGTCACATCTTCCCCACCGTACTCCCCTAGTAACATGAGCACACGCTGCCTTTGTGCTGTCTACCACACGCCACACAAAGCCAGCACAATGGGGCTGGCTGCTGAAGGGGAAAATATTGCAAAACTTCTCCCAAGTAGGAGAAAAGAGTTCTGTGTTCTCCTTTACCTCTCTGGCAAGATGTTTGCAGGGGTTGTTTTCAGGGCTGACTTCATCATGCCTGTGTGGATAATAGGAAATTGAGATGGCAAGATGTAACGGGGGCCAATCCTCTGGGAAAACAGAGGAGCGCCTGTGCTGTAGAGAAGACGTGGGTTTATTTTGCTGCCCTGAGCATTGGCCTGTATTTGTAAGGCAGCTGTGATCTGTGTGTGTGTCCCTGTGTTTGAATCACCTACGTGCGCATCCTATGTGAGGGTTGCTGTGACTTTTGCTGCATTGGCATGTCTGTGCTGCTACTGCTGTCTCATTGCTGTGTGTCTGAGTTGTGGTGTGTGCCACACGTCAGCCAGAGTGGATGGTGTTAGTGCAGAAGTAATTGCCTTTGTTTGACTTTCTCTAACCATTTTAACCAGCAAGCTCCTAACAGAGGACTTTTCTGGGTGTCTCTGAGCATGCTCAGTTGCAGCTAACCACTGTTTATTTCTATCTTATTTCCTACATATTGATAAATGCCATCAACACTTTCACAGCACTTAGCAGAAATAGAAGTCCTCTTTGTGCGCGTGCGCGGTCTGGCTTCTGGGCCTGTAGGTCATACTTTCAAGCTTTTCTTCACAACCAGGAGGCCTAGAAACTTACTATTTGGAAAGAAAGTAAGCTCAGATTCTCACATAATCACGTGAATCCTGGAGCTGCAGCTTTCTAAAAAACAGCAAATGTGAGAACTGCAATAAAATCATGAGAGTTAACGGCACTAAAAATTACACCACCACAGGTCTGGTGACAATCGGTGGGAAAGGGGGAGGGACAGGAACAACCTATAAGAAAATTCTAAACAAATTCCCAGTGGTCTGACAGTTTCCAGGAAGCTAGAGTGGGGATTTTCTCTCCTCTTTATTCCAGGATCTGGATGGAAAACTCAGCCCAGAAACAGAGAAAAGGAAGCTCAGCAATGTTACAAATCCTGTTCATCCTTTTTATTGGGTCTGTAACAGGATAAACTAACAACGCCTATGAAAACCAGGCTGGCTCTGGCCGCTGGTGTCCCCTATCTGTGGAACTCTGTGGATTTACAGGGACTGGGGCCCTAAGTCTTATCCCCCAAAATCTTACACTGATTCTCATCCCCTTTGGTTTAACACCAGGATCATTCTAGTGACCTCAGTGGAGTTACTTGTGACTTGCACCATTGTGAATGAGAGCAGAACCCACCCCAGTTGTACCCACACGTCTCAAACGTCACACTTGTAATTGTCTCCTTTTCGCTCAATCCTGTAAATCTAGGCCAATCCCGTCTTAATCTTTAGTTGTTACAGTCAGAAGATAGAAGTTCCTTTTCACGAGTCACAAAACACATTGACTGTTCATTAAAACATCTTCGCAGTTAATCCGTTCCCTTTAATGTGCCAGCATACAGATTTCAGACTGCGCCACTGCTCAGTAGGACGGCAAAGACACACTTCCCTTGTGGGCCCATCACTTACTTCAGAATGTTAGTTGGGGAAAAAAAAAAACATTAAATCCAAGTGTTTAGCCCTTCAGGTTTCCAGGAATGTGAAGTGATGCAGAGCAGCTTGTCTGTCTCCGCAAGGGGGCAGCTCTGAGAAGGTGAGACCTTCTGGAATTGTGAACTCTGAAGCCTAAGGACCACGATTTCAATGTCCGTTACTGATCACTGTAACAGAAATAGCTGGCTGCTCTCAGACTGGGAGAGGGGCAGATGTAACACCCTCTCCTCTCCCTTTTCCTACCTTGAACCCTGCCAAATGACTATTTCTCTTAGGTACTCCTGTGGTATCCATCACTTAGTATGTGGTCATCTCAGTCTCTAATGTATTTATCCTCCCAACAGCCCCGCGTGGCAGTGCAGGGCTAGTCCCATTTACAGCTGGTAACTGAGGGCCGGAGACACTGATTGTTTCAGGTCTACACTGCAATGAAATACCGGTGGCTGGCCCATGCCAGCTGACGCAGGCTTGCGGGGCTGAGGCAATGGGGCTGTTTCATCGCAGTGTAGAGACTGTAAGACTCTGTGACGTGGGCGGGTCCCAGAGCTCAGACCCGAGCCTGGAAGTCTACCCAGCAATGGAATGATGACAAAATACACGGTTTCATTTCAGGCAAAATGCTTTGGTGAGAGAGACGCTCTCACAATCGACTGCCTGGTGATCCGGGCTCTGGCCTGAGAGCAACGCAGGCTCACGTCACTGGCAGCTGCCCAAGAAGGCTCCCAGGCTGAAGCCCTATGGCCTTAAGCAAGGGTTTATGGTGAGCAATCACAGTAATGTTTTTGGCATCAGCTGTAGGCAGTGGTGAGCTTTCATTGTTCCCAGCGCTCTGCCCGAGCCCCCTTGCTTATTCTCTGCAGGGTGTGAGGTGCACATACAATCAGCCTGACATTGCCGCAATCGATCCATGGGATGTCCCAGCTCCCACTGCTACAGGAGAAGCGTCCCTAGCCAGCCGTGCAGATATTTGGGTCAAAATATACCCTGATGACACTATTTGCTTAGCGCCATCTTGTGATTTGGGGCTCGCACGGGACTTTTCCCAATTGTTATCATTTTAGCAAAGCGTGACATGGATTTTCCCCGCTGATTTGTGCTGGCCCAGCTCACAACTCGGGGGCTGGCTCTATGGTTTTCCTTTTTCTTGAGCTCCCAGGACCACAGCCTGTACCAGTGACACTGACCTGAGAAGGGAATATTTTATGGGACAGAGAGAAATGGCACATGTGGCTGTGAACCTACAGTCAGATCCCAACAAGCAGATCCTGCCATGCTGGGAGCTGCACATGGGCCAAGGCAGTATTCCTGTGCCAGGAGAACACCCTCTCCATGTCACCCCTGTACAGTACATGTCTTACCATACCAACTGTACTCCCAAAGCAAGTACCCATTGAATCAGTCTACCCCCCCCCCCATTACCCTATCCCCTCATATATCCAATGTCTGTTCTCTCCCCCACAGAGAGATTAAGTGACTTGCCTTTGGTCACACAAGAAGTCTGTAGCAGAGCAAGGAATTGAACCCAGGTTTCAGGCTGGGGCTCCAACCACTGAATCATCCTCACCCCCTTCCTTCTGTGTGCTGGATGTACATTGGTTACCTTAGGGGTTGAGAGAGCCAGTCTAAGTTCACCCGTGTAGAGGGTCAGCCTGGGGCCTGTGCATCACTCAGGTCCCATTTAAGTTCTGTTTTAGGACATGAGTGGAACCTAAGCCTTGTGCACAGGGGTGAAAATGACAAATGTCCTCCACCACTCTCCAGCCCTCTTTTTCTCACACTCCTGTGTCCTTAAGGGAGAGACTCCTACTTCACAGCTGGATTAAACTGGGCCTTACCACGCCATCCAGACTACTTTGTATGTGGGACTTGTCCTCTTCATTATTTACCACTCCCCCAATTTTTGTGTTGCCTGCAAACTTTATTGGCGATGATTTTGTTTTCTTGAAGGTCATTAATAAAAAAGTGAAATAGCACAGGGCCAAGGACCAAGCCCATGGGACCCCCATGAGAAATGCACCCACGCAGGGATGAGTCCCACTTACAGTTGCATTTTGAGACCTATTAGATAGCCAGCTTCTAATCCGTGTACTGAGGGCCATGTTAATTTTCTAGTTTTTTAATCAAAATGTCACGCTGTACCGAGTCAAATGCCGTACAGAAATATATGTATGTTACATCAACGCTTTTCCTTTATCAACCAAACTTGTAATCTCATCCAGAAAAGATACTGAGTTAGTTGACAGGATCTATTTTTCATCAATCCATGTTGATTGGCATTAATTATATTACTCTTCTTTAATACTTTATTAATCAAGTCCTTTATCAGCTGCTCCATTATCTTGTCTAGGATCAATGTCAGATTGACAGGCCTATAATTATCCAGGTCATCCTGTTTGCCCTTTTAAAATTTGGCACACCCTGAGCTTTCTTCCACTGTTCTGGGACATCAAAGTTGTTCCAAGGCTTACAGATTTTTTTTAAATAAGAAGCCACCATAGCTAAACAGCAGAATAAAAGAGGAAGTCAGAGACCAAAAAAATGGAAGTCAAATCCTAGCGAGGAAAATTGAAAGGAGCGGTCACAGGGTTGGAGCAGGCTCTCCCACTTTTGTGCCTGCACCCTGTGCTTAGGCTGGTATAATAAAGAGCCTTCTTTTGCTGGATCACTCAAGTGTCTTTATTTACAGTGCTTGTGCAGTTTCCCAGGTCCCCCAACAGTTAGGGCCCCACAGACCCTCCCCGGGGTCTCCTGGCCCTTGAGGCTTCCTTGTTGGGAAGCCGAGTGCAGCAAGATGCGAGACTCGCCCCTGCGGCACCTCCTGCTGGTCATCTTAGGGAATTAGCTCTTTCCAGCACTGAGCGCCCTCTGCAGGCTGGTATCCCACTGCCGCTTGGCCCCTGTGTCCCTCCCTGGACTCTGGTGCCCCATTATCCAGGGTGCTGTCCCCTGGCAGTACACACCCCCAGTCTCAGGGTCTCCCCTCCCCAGGGAACCCCCACCCCCATCCCCACCGAACCCCCACCCCCATCCCCACCGTGCCTTAGTCATAGGCTACTGCCAGTCACCAACTAGCCCCTATTCCCTGGGGCAGACTGCAGTATAAGCCACTCATCACTGGCAAGGAGGGTTTGACCTACTGCCTTCTTCTACCCCCAGTACCTCTATGGGCCTGGAACTAGGCCCTGCAGCCTGGGGAGTCACCAACATGGAGCTCCCCTGGCTTTTCCCCAACCCTGCCTCACTCCCAGGTACCGCTCAATCTTCCAGCAGCCAGGCCTGTCTCCCGCCACAGCTAGAGGAGAGACTGCTGTCTCTGGCTGCCCTGGCCTTCTTATAAGGCCTGGTCAGTCTGTTTGGGGCATGGCCCCAGCTGCAACTACTTCACCCAGGGCTTTGCTCCCTTCCCCAGCCGGTCTTTTCCAACCCCTTCAGGGCTGGAGCAGGTGCTCACCCCACTACACAGAGATACTGCCCTCCTGTCTTCTCCCAGACTAGCCTCCACACTGAGGTTTGCCCAGGGCTTTTATAGCCCTCTCCTGCTCCAGCCCAGCTGTCACTACTTTTCTTAGCATGTTCCTCTGAGCCAGCCCTCCTCAGGGCTTGCAGCTGGGCTCCCTGCTGCGTACCTGCATCTCTACACCTGGCCTCCTGGCCAGAGAGCAGGCTGCAGCCAGCATTTTGGCAGGGCTTTAAAGAGGGTTTTACCCCTGCCCTGCCATAAGCGTATAAACTCTGGCAAGTCAAGTGTAAAAGTATAATTAGGCCAAAAAAGAACTTGAAGAGCAACTAGCAACAGACACACTAACAGCAATTTTTTCTAAGTACATAAGCAGCAGGAAGCCTGACAAACAGCCAGTGGGGCCCCCGGACAATCAAGGGGCTAAAGGAGCACTCAAGAAAGACACGGCTGTTGCGGAGCAGCTGAATGAATTTTCTTGCCTTTGGTCTTCACTGCAGAGGATGTGGGGGAGATGCCCACCCCTGAGCCATTCTTCTTAGGGGACAAATCTCAGGAACTGCCCCAGATTTTTACATTAAAGAGTAAAACGTCGTTAGAACCAGCTGGTATTCACCCAAGAGTTCTGAACAAACTCAGATGTGAAATTGCAGAACTACTAACTGTGGTATGTCACCCATCACTTAAATCAACCTCTGTACCAGGTGACTGCAGGCTCGCTAATGTAATGCTAATTTCAATTACAGCCTAACTTCAGTCCCAGGCAGATTGGTTGAAACTATAGCGAAGAGCTGAATGATCAGACATGTAGATGAACAGGATATGTTGGGGAAGAATCAACATGGCTTCTGGAAAGGAAAATGATGCCTCTGGTCAATGTACTAGAATTCTTTGAGGAGGTCAACAAGCCCGTGGACAAAAGTTGATGTAGTGAACTTGGACTTTAACAAAGCCTTTGACAAGGTCCCTCACCAGAAGCTCTTAAGCAATCATGGGATAGAAGGGAAAGTTGTTTCATGAATCAGTAACTGGTTAAAAGATAGGAAACAAAGGGTAGGAATAAATGGTCAGTTTTCACAATGGCAAGAGATAAATACTGGGGTCCCCCAAGGATCTGGACTGGGGCCAGTGCTGTTCAATATATTGATAAATGGTCTGGAAAGAGGCATAAAGTTTGCAGATGATACAAAATTACTCAAGATAGTTAAGTCCAAAGCTGACTGTGAAGAGCTACAAGGGGATCTCACAAAACTGCATGACTGGGCATGAAAATGGCAGATGACATTCTATGCTGATAAATGCAAAGTAATGCACATTAGAAAACATAATCCCAACTATATATACAAAATAACGGGGTCTAAATTAGCTGTTACCATTCAAGAGCGAGATCTTGGAGTCCTTGTGGATAGTTCTCTGAAAACATCTGCTCAGTGTTCAGAGGCAGTCAAAAAAGTGAACAATGTTAGGAACCATTAGGAAAAGGATATATAATAAGACAGAAAATATCGCAGTGCTACTATATAAATGCATGGTATACACACAACTTGAATACTGCATGCAGTTCTGGTCACCCAATCTCCAAAAAGATATATTAGAAATTGGAAAAGGTACAAAGAATGGCAACAAAAATGATTAGGGGGATAGAACAACTATTTGAGCAGAGATGAAAATGACTGTTCAACTTAAAAAAAGAGATGACTAAGAGGGGATATGATAGACCTCTCTACAGTCATGAATGGTGTAGAGAAAGTGCATAGGGAAATATTATTTACCTCCTCCCATACCTTAAGAACCAGGGGTTACCCAAAGAAAATAATAGGCAACAGATTTAAAGCAAACATAAGGGCGTAGTTCATCACACAATGCTCTCAACCTGTGGAACTCATTGCCAGGGGATGTTGTGAAGGGCAAAATTATAACAGAGTTCAAAAAGAATGAGATGAGTTCATGTAAATAGTATCAAAGGGGTAGCCGTGTTAGTCTGGATCTGTACAAGCAGCAAAGAGTCCTGTGGCACCTTATAGACTAACAGACGTATTGGAGCATGAGCTTTCGTGGGTGAATACCCTGCATCCGAAGAAGTGGGTATTCACCCATGAAAGCTCATGCTCCAATACGTCTGTTAGTCTATAAGGTGCCACAGGACTCTTTGCTGCTTTCATGTAAATAGGTTCATCAACAGCTATTAGCCAAGATGTTAAGGGATGCTCTGGGTGTCCCTAAACCTCTGACTGATAGAAGTTGAGCCTGGATGACAGAGGATAGATCACTCGATAATTGCCCTGCTCTGTTCATTGCCTCTGAAGCATCTGGCACTGGCTACTGTCAGAAAGCAGGATAGTGTGCTAGATGGACCATTGTTCTGACTCAGTATGGTTGTTCTTAACATTAATGGTCCAGCGAGCTGCCAAGCCAGCTCTTTTAAAACTCTTGGACACAGAGCCCAAGCAGATTCTCTAAAATGTATTGTTATTGCTGGCGTCACCTGTTGGCATGTTATATATAGTCTTCCACTGTCTTTTTCTTAGCATGTGAGCAGTGTTCAGTCTTGGGAAGATACGCTGTGCTGTTGTTAGTCCGGGGTTTAGCTGGGTTCTCTGCAGAAGCATTTTTGGGGTGGGAGCAATGAGAGTAGCAGGACCTTTGCTTTGGTCTCAGATTGGGGTCAATTCCGTAAGCAGAGTTGCTCTCTGAGAGGTGGCCACTGGTGTTGGGCTGAGAGCCCTGGGAGAAGGGACTGCCCTGCCTGCTGGGACCCACTCTGTTCCAGGACTGGAGTATGTGTGTGAATAAGCCAGCTACCCTTAGAATATGCGCAGGCTCTATGTCACGGATTTCTCCTCCACTTGCAAGCTGCCAGGCCCCAGAAATCTGCTCTGGTGGCACTGGTGTCTGAATGGGACACTGGCAGGAAGACTAGGAACAAGGATACAAAATAATACAGCTAAAACTCAACCCCAGCATGTAAGATTGAGAGCATGATTTTGCAACTCAGCTGATATTGGGAAGCCATGCAGACATCCACACTTGCTTAATGAGTTAAATTCCCAGCACCAAATTCTTCACTGTACCTATCTTATCCTACAAACGCTTTCCAAAATGGGATGGCCAGATGAAATCTCTGCTAACCTTGAAGATCTGCAACGGGTACATTTAAATATCAAAGGGGGTGCTGGCCCAGAATAAAACATTTCTAAGAGAAAGTGAAACAATAGATTAAAAAAATGGCTCCTAACATTGAACAGAATGTATCCATCATGCTGCTGGGAGTTTAACAATGAATCCCCAGATGAGCAGGTAAATCCCCCTGTTCAGTCTCTTCTGATTGCTGCTCGCCTCTTATAGCTTGCAGCTGGCAAAATCCATATTACCCACTCCGGGATATTGATTCAATAAAATACAGGCCAGTCTTGCCATGGAGAAACTTACAAGATTGAAAAATAATAAAAATATGCCACATTGGGCTGTTTAGGCTCCATTTGTGCCCCCCCCCCCCACCTTGAAATTAAAAGGGATTCGATGACACAACAAGCCCAGTGGCCTTGAAGACATACTGATTGGTAAGGAGCCATCATGCCATGTTGAGCTTAATTTTTATTGCTGTCTGAGACGTCCTATTACTTTATCAGTCCCATGTGATGTTCACTGTATTAATGTGTCCCTTGCATCCTGGAGTTGTGCCCATTGTGGTTCCTTGATTCTCATCTATTGAGTCCCGCCTGTTCATGACTATGACAATCTATTTGTCAATCAATATTTTCTTTTTCTTGTCATTAGCATACATGAGCTGATCCCCATTTACAGATGGCAACATTCTCTTTCGTATAGCAAAAGAGGTGATGAACAACGAACAAAGTCCAGATTAGCGAGCCAGGGCCGAGCTTTGGGAGTGGCCGGATATAAGCCTGAGCTGCCGCTGGCAAACAATCAAAGCTTGCACTGATTTACAATGGGGTCCATAATTTGCAATTGGTGTCCACTGTCACATTGTGCAAAGGCGTAAGACATGACAACATCTGCCGTGCAACGTTCTAAACCGTGAACCATTGTTTAGGGGGTAGGTTGAAGCCGAAGTTCTCTTGTGGTGTGTGTTTGGGCATTATCCCAGAGCTCTTTCCAATGGGGATGCTTTAAGGGCTTTAGCCCAATCCCAACAAGATTTGCAAGGTTTCAGACGGGTCTGTGGAAGCTTCTGGAAATCCTCCTGAAGTCGTGAGTTCCAGTTGGACATGGTTTGGTTGTACTCATGGGCTGTATGTGTCTCTCTCTGGATTTTGGGTGGGGTCTAAGTGCCAGAGTGGGCAACCATTGAATGGGGATTGATTTCAACATTCTCGTTATGATTCTCATCGTGGCATTAAGCTGTGCGGACAGAGATTTGGTATGTGAGCTACCTTCTCAGTCTGCTGAGCGATATTCAACGATCAAGTCTACCAGGGCTAGAGTCGCTGTTTGAAGTGTGTGTGCATCGGACAAAGCTATCGGCGCGGTTCCAGGATTTAGAGTCAGCTGAAAGCCAGCCCCAGTGTGATTAGTGATGGCAAGAACTTGGTTGCCGTAACTTTAGCTCAGTCTGCAACCAGCCTGCTTCTTGGGCAGAAAGGCCAGACGCCGCCTGCATGTGGTGCTCCTGTTTTGTGTTATTGACTAACACAACGAATGCCATCCGAAGGCTACTGGACATTGATTTGCCGATCTCCCGGTATGATGAGCAATGTGGGGTTGGAAAAGGGAAGTGAGGCACAGAGAGCTAGACCCACATGGAGACTTAGGTAGTGCAACCTTGCCACCCCGTGGAATCCACAGCCCCAGGTTAGGTGCCCATGTACCCTATGCAGTGCCTGGGGAGAGTTAGGTACCTATGCATGGGATTCACAGAAGCCAGCAGGCTGAGAGAAGAGCTACCTAAAATAGCCAATAGAAAATGTTGAGGGGAGGGGTGTGGCCTAAGCCCTGCCCCTCAAAGGGAGGTAGGGGGGCACCTGTCTCCACTCCGGACTCACCGGAACCTCTCTCCTGGAGTTCAGCACCTAAGCCAGGTCGGCCCTTTCTCAAGGAAAGCTGAAGAGAAGGTGGTGGTGTCCCCACACTGGTAACTTTGAGCCCAGTGGTTAGATCACTCACCTGGGAGCTCAGAGATCCAGGTCAATGCCCCCCTCTGGCTGAGGTGGGGAAGGGATTTGAACTTGGGTCTTCCATTGCTCACGAAAGTGCCCGAGCCGGTGGACTGTGGGCTACTCCAAGTGTGTATGTGTGCTCTCAGCTCTCCTGTGGAAGTTGATCTGTGTATACATAATTTAATTGGTCACTGGACCCCAAGGAGGGTGAGAAGGGCTCCGCGGAACAGCTCCAACAGGAGAGATTGAGAGAGCCTGGCCCCTCTGGATACCCCACCGTGTGGCTCTTAGCACGTTCTTTTATGAGGGAAGGTAGGCCCAGGGCCAGAACCCTGCTCCACATCTGGCAAAGGGGGGAAGAGAACCCAGCTCCCCCACATCCTGGGTGAGTGTTCAAACGCCTGGGCCCAACACTGCAAGAGCAGCACCTGCTGCTCCAGCTGTTGTGTGTGGCTTGGGCGTGCTCTGAGAGTGCCGCAGGCCAGACAGGCGAGGCTTGATTAGACTAGACGCTTGAGGCTTCGGCGTGGGATGCACAGGCATCCTCCCCATCGCAGCTTCATTTTCTAGGTGACTCTTGGACCAGAAATAACCGAGCTCATGGCCCCAGGAAGCATTTATTTCTGTTTGGGTCTGTCCAGCGTCACCGCTCAGCATTGCCAGCTCTGTGCTTACAACCCTTACGTGTCACACTCAGCCCCACACCCACCCTGTCAGGGCGGTAGGAATGTGGAGCGGAGCACAAAGCAGCCTCCGGCCACTGCTGATACGCCGTCGGGTTAGTGTTCTGGGGGGCGGCACCAGAGCACAAGATCAGGCTGCTGACACGGCTAACTCCCTCCTTATTCAAGATGATCCCACGCGCCCCAAAGCGCGGGCGGCCTCGCACCGTCTCTTTGCTGTGGTTCATTGTGGAATCACACGTCTAAATGTTTCAGACGTTGGCTCGGGACCGAGCTGGGAAGCATCCAGGGGTGAAACCCTGGCCCTAATGGCGTCAGCGAGAGTTTTGCCGTGGATTTCAGTCAGATTCCACTCCTGGTCTCTCAGTCCAGCGTTCTAGCCGCGGTACCATCCTTCCTTTCTGATTGAGCTTACGCCTTTGCGTCAGTGATTGCTGCCAGCAAACAGAATCCTCCAAATGGTGCGAGGTTGGTGCAGAGCAGATGGGGGCAGATATGTCATTTTCTGTTGCATGCAGAACTCTCCAAATTATGCACCGTGCTCAGATTTCTCTGCTATAGACCGTACTTAGTAATTTGTTACATTGCTTACTACTAATAATTCCATGCACAAACTGATCACTCAGCTATTGTTCTACCGTCACGCCCGACACACACTTGGAAGCGAAGCCATTCGGGCTTGTTACAAATGCAGACATCTTTTCAGCTGGGTATTGTCTGTGGCCTCAGAAATTATCACATCTTTCAGCAAAGACATATGAATAAAAATCACTCAACGTTTTAATGAGAACATTAAACTTGGTTTCACCTGGCTTCCCCTGTGTCACAAGGTCCTTTAGCGAAATGAACATCTTTGAGCCGACCATTTTCAGGAATATAGCCTGTTTTCTGCATGATATTTGCTGGTAGATGAAGTTACAGGGTTTCAGTGTATATGGGGAGAATCTAAGTCAATCACTGTAGAAATAGCAGATTTTTCCCCTTTGTTTTTCTTCAATTGTCTTCTCCTTTTTTTCTTTGCTACAATGCCAACAATCCCATCTTTAATGACTATCTGTTGTGCCTGGAGTAACATATATTAAAAAACAAACTGCGAAAACCCCAAACTGAACTAACAATTATGGTTTTGAAAAAGGTTTAATTCAAACGGCACAAGCAAAGATAAAATCTTCATCAACAGCTCCATCCCCACAGGACCCTGAGCGACAACATAGGAGCAACCAATAAAAAAATGAACTACAAGTATTACATCCTTAGCGCTATTATGACGGGATAAATACACCCAGAGGATTGTGTTGGGAAGCAGCTTCCAAGAGCGGATTAACCCTTTCATGGATCCAAATATATCTCTCAGTTAGAGAATGTTTCCTGATAATCAGATTACCTTTTCCATCGATAAATTTCATTCCCTTACAGCTAATCATGCTCCTGTGTGCAACTCTAAAGAATCCTTTCCCACTTTGTTTACATAACCCTCCAAATATGGCTCGAAAGGGATTATGTCCCCCTTCAAGTTTGGTCAGATTTAAATTTGTTTGGCCAAATGATGGATAATTAGCTCTTTCAGGCTTTCCTCATCGTCATCCCCCACCACTGGAATTATTGTTGCTCCTCTCTGAATGTATTGCAATGAATTTACTACTAGCTGGCCTTCAGCTCCTTCACTCTGTGTCAGACGCCCTGTACTGCTAACCGGGGCTGGTTGAAAATTTTGCGTCTAAACTTTTTCTTTACAGAACATTTTTTTTTTTGACGACATGAAAATGTTCACGGTGTCGGCTTTCCTGGAACATTTTTTCATCATAAAATTGAACCCCCCAGACTGACATTATTTTGGCTTCAACCCAATGTTTGTAGGTTTTGTTTTGGGGGGAGGGAGGAGGGTTGGCTGAAAAAATTTGGTTGACAGGTTTTTGATCAAAAGTCAACGTTTTCTGTTAAACTTTTAAAAACAACTGAAAAGTGGTTTGTTTGGACTAAATTTTCTGCGGGGGCGGGTGGGGGGAGTCCAGCTAGCTCTGCTAGGAGCTAACAGATTATTCTGCTGTGCAGGTCGTAGGGGCCTCAGCTTCGGGGGTAGGCCGTGCAAGGTCTGTACCCAGGTAGGGTTACCATACTTCCGGATTTTCCCGGACATGTCCGGCTTTTGGGGGCTCAAATCCCCGTCCGGGGGGAAATCCCCAAAAGCCGGGCATGTCCGGGAAAATCGGGAGGTCAGCCGGGCCCGCGGGGAGCCGGGTCAGCCGGGCCCGCGGGGAGCCGGGCCGGCGGGGAGCCGGGTCAGCCGGGCCCGCGGGGAGCCGGGCCCGCGGGGAGCCGGGTCAGCCGGGCCGGCGGGGAGCCGGGTCGGCCGGGCCCGCGGGGAGCCGGGCCGGCGGGGAGCCGGTCAGCCGGGCCGGCGGGGAGCCGGTCAGCTGGGCCGGTGGGGAGCCGGGGCCGGGAGCCGGGGGGTGCGCCGGGCCGCCGGGGGCCGGCAGTGCTGGGCGGGCCGGGGGTGGTTGGCCGGGGCCGGCACCCCAGGGCCCGAGCCGACCCAGGCTGGAAACGCCAGGGGGCCAGCCTGGGCCGCGCCTCCTCCCCCCACACCCCCCTTACCTGCTTCAGGCTTCCCGCGAATCAAATATTCACGGGAAGCAGGGGAGGGGGCGGAGACTTTGGGGAGGGGGCGGGGTTGGGCGGGGGTGTGGGCGGGGCTGGGGGCGGGGCCGGGGGCCGTGGAGTGTCCTCCATTTGGAGGCACAAAATATGGTAACCCTATACCCAGGGCGATGATAAAGCTTATCAGAGCCATGAAATGCTCTGTGCCGATGCTCTAGGACGGGGCCAGGTCTGTGTTACTGTATTTGCTTATTCGGTCCATGTGTAGGTGCCCCTTGCTCATACTGGTACCATAGAGCCAGCAGTCTGTGGCCTCCCCTCAGCCTTGCTCATGTTACCCAAAGATCCGTGCTGTACACTTCCAGGGGGCTGGTTGGCAGGGGGATAAAGCAGCACTGAGGAAAAAGTAGTGGCCCTGCAAGGGAATTGGCCCTAGAGCAGGCGTTCCCACCCCTCCAGGGCACCTGGCTGCTGGGCAGATGACTCACAGATCAGCCCCCCCTTGAGAGTCAGCAGAGCGAGTGGAAGCTCTTCTCCCTGCCGGGAACCCTCTGGCAGCACGTCAGCAGCACTAACCCCCAGGATATTGATGGATGGTATTTACCAGCTGCTCACCCACAGAGGTTTAGTAGCAGGCCGCATCCTACACTAACAGCTACAGGCTGAGCTGTGTGTGTCAATTACAGATTGTTAATGTCCCCACGAGCCCTGCTGCCTCCTGATTTACACAAGTATCAACCCTCCGGTCGGACACTCCCTCCTCAGATCCAGAACCAATTTACCCGCAGGGATTACGTGCTCATATTCCATGCCTGACCTAGAGTCACGGGCCTATGTCTCTTCTCCTTGACTAATAACGATCAACATGGAAAATATTCCAGGTCTAGAGAGGCAAATTTGCTATTATTGATTTCTTAAATTTCCGTGGCATCTTTCCTTCCGGAGGGACCCAAAGCCCATAACTACTGTGTGTAACAGAACCACTTCACCTCCCGCTGAAATGCAACCTCCTTTGGGATGAAATGGAGCAGCTGTTTAGCGCAGCAGCCCTACCCAGCTGTTTAGCACAGGCACTGAAGAAGAACCTTGTATCCAGCTGACGGGGCCAAGGGTGTTTAGGGCAGCAGAATTCGATTAGTGCAATTGGGACTTGGCCAGACACTGTGGTTAACACACCCACCGGAATTTCTGTCTTGTTTAACCAGCTGGTTTTCATCTGTGTACTTGTCCCTCCCAGGTTCTGTGACATCTGTGATGACATCAGCATGACAATGGCATTGGAGCCCTTGAGATCTGACAGGTGCTCTTGGGGTTCTCGTGTATATGTTGAAATGGAAGAGGAAGCAGGATTGGTCCTTGCGGTAGTCATCCTGTGATGAGTCTGGAGGGTGAGGCACAGTTGCTTGTCACTACTCACTGGGATCTGTTGCAGAGAAAGGATTGGATTCAGGGGCCATCCACCACAGCCAGGTCACTCACACCCTGTGGTGAAGGCTATGGATTCAATCAAGAACGTTGAGCACAGAGGTTTGACATCGGTCCATAGCCATAAGAAGATCTTCCACTCAGGGTATTCCATTCTGTGTGTTCTATTCAGGTGCTTCTTACAGCTGTTCATGATATTTGACAAAATATAATTTCATCTAATTATTCAGGTTCATTGAAGGTGAAATGTTTCACTGACCACCAGAGTTCACTGACCCAGGACGAGCAGCCCCAGGGGCTGGGAACACCTCACACGCTTGTCTCTTAGGCCATGCCTAGATGGGGCCACTCAGGAAAACAAAGACGACTCAACCACACAATAATGCACAGACGTTAAAGCACTTTATCCTATGTGCATGGATGTCAGACCTTTAGTTAATTCCTCCTAATTTTCCTGAGCGTCCCCTGTAGACATGGCCTCAGAGAGGGGACAGGAGAAGCGGTAAGGTGCTGGACAGGGATCAGAATAGCATTTGCTCTCTGTCGCTCTTGAATCTTGGTTGAAGTCTCAGTTGCATTTGGAACAATGGAGGTTTGTCACTTGCTGGCTTAGAGCCAGCCGAGGAGGAAGAGCTGGCCCAGGCCCAGAAAAAAGATAAAACCCAGAGACCCGCTGTATATTATGGAGGCACCATAGCAGCTTCATAGTTACAACGGCACTCAGGTTTGCATTTAAAGCAGGGATTAAATATCTCATTTTTGTACATAAACAGAGTCAGTATAATCCCCCAATTCACAGTGCTTACCTATGAATTTTCTGTGAATTTACAAGTGATTGTCAGAAAGCCTTTGAGAGGCTCCCTCACCAAAGGCTCTTAAACAAAGTGAGCAGTCATGGGATAAGAGGGAAAGTCCTCTCATGGAGCAGTAACTGGTTAAAAGATAGGGCAGGAATAAATGGTGGAGAGAAGTAAATAGCGGGGTCCCCCGAGGATCTGTGCTGGGACCAGCGCTGTTCAATGTATTCATAAATGCTCTGGAAAAAGGAGTAAACAGTGAGGTGGCAAAGTTTGCAGATGATGCAAAATGACTCAAGATAGTTAAGCCCTAAGCTGATTGCAAAGAGTTACAAAGGGATTTCACAAAACTGGGTGACGGCAAGAAAATGGCAGATGAAATTCGATGTTGACAAATGCCAAGTAATGCTGTGACCAAATGCACCCCTCTATTCACACCCTACTCACAGTGATTCACACCCTATTCACAATAATCTTTGTACAAAACACGCCTCATGAGGTATCATTTCAAAACTACAGGTTTCAGAGTAGCAGCCGTGTTAGTCTGTATCCGCAAAAAGAACTTGTGGCAGTTTAGAGATTAACAAATTTATTTGAGCATAAGCTTTCGTGGGCTACAGCCCACTTCTTCGGATGCATATAGAATGGAACATATAGTAAGGAGATATATATACATATAGAACATAAAAAGGTGGAAGTAGCCATATCAACTCTAAGAGGCTAATTAATTAAGAGAAAAAACTTTTGTAGTGATAATCAAGATAGCCCATTACAGACAATTTGGCAGGAGGTGTGAGGATACTTAACATGGGGAAATAGATTTAATCTGTGTAATGACTCAGCCATTCCCAGTTTCTATTCAAGCCTAAGTTAATGGTATCTAGTTTGCATATTAATTCAAGTTCAGTAGTTTCTCGTTGGAGTCTGTTTTTGAAGCTTTTCTATTGCAAAATTGCCACCTTTAAGTCTGTTACTGAGTGACCAGAGAGGTTGAAGTGTTCTCCTACTGGTTTTTGAGTTATGATTCCTGATGTCAGACTTGTGTCCATTTATTCTTTTGTGTAGATACTGTCTGGTTTGGCCAATGTACATGGCAGAGGGGCATTGCTGGCACATGATGGCATATATCACGTTGGTAGATGTGCAGGTGAATGAGCGAGCCCCTGATGGTATGGCTGATGTGATTAGGTCCTATTATGGTGTCACTTGGATAGATATGTAGACAGAGTTGGCATCGGGCTTTGTTGCAAGGATAGGTTCCTGAGTTAGTGTTTTTGTTGTGTGGTGTGTGGTTGCTGGTGAGTATTTGCTTCAGGTTGGGGAGCTGTCTGTAAGCGAGGACTGGTCTGTCTCCCAAGATCTGTGAAAGTGAGGGATCATCTTTCAGGATAGGTTCTAGATCTTTGATGATGCACGGGAATGGTCAATAATATAATGAAATGTGTGGAAAACATTATATATAAAGTTATAAACCTAAGCTGAGATCATGCCTGCAGTGTGTTTACCAGACAAGTCGGGGAGTGGGTAAACCTGTTTCTCAAAGACAAAGGGCAGGCTAATGCCTTTGGCCAGGTGTCATCAAAGCTGATGGGCCATCACCTGTCAAGTGGCTATTCTTTGGCAAGCAAGGTGGGCAGGAACAAACAGATCTGCATCATAGCACCATGGACCCTCTTTCACCACCAGATTCCATGACTCCAACCGCACAGCGGGAATTAATTTTATCTATGGGTAACCCTCAGGGAGCACATTACAAAGGATGATGGGATGGATCACTCAATAATTGCCCTATTTTGTTCATTTCCTCTGAAGCATCTGGCATTAGCCACTGTCAGAAGACAGGATGCTGGGCTAGATGGACCATTGGTCCGATCCAGTATGGCCATTCTCATATCATGTTCTTATAATGTTGTTTAAGTTATGAGTTACAAGTATCTTGAAAGGATCTAATTTTTAAATATTCTTAGAGATTCTAACTTGGCGGGCCAAAGTTCAGAACCAGCTGGTTATTATCCCTCCAATCCTTCCATTCAATGAAATCTCATTGATAACTCAAGTATAGGCTACATATGAAGAGGATCAGTTATGAGTAAGCAAGGTTATGAATTAATCAGACCTAATAGTTATGGCTAGAGTCAGAGCCTTGTCAATAGGCCAGGTCATAAAGTGGCAATTTAGTGACTGACATAATTCAACCAATCATCACTCTTCCTATAAAGCTCATTTGCATGCTAACCTGCTATTGGTTGAAGTGATTCAGTAGGGTGAGGGGAACTGCCCACGTGTGTCAAGAGCTCACAGTGGTGGGTTACTCTGTTCACAGACCTATGGATGGGCTCATGCCCCTGGGTTTAGGCACCAGGCCTCCCACTCCTCCTAGCTGCACGCTGGGCTCAGCAAGGACCCCCACAGGCAGCAGGATGCAGATGCTGCTGGAGGGGCAATGCAGCAGCAGAGTCTTGACCCCTCATCCACAGGGCTACATGGTGATACCATCTTCAGTGCAATGCATGGCTAGGCAGGGGGCGGCATGCAGAATGGCAGATGAATTTACACACACACACAGCAGCAGGCAGGGGTGGGCGGCAGAAATTACACCCCCCCACACCACGCCTTTTCAGGGATCTATGTGGTGGCATCTCCATGGAAATTAATAAAAGCTAAACAGAAAGACAGCGGCGTGGACACCTCTTGGAGATGTCCTTAAAGACACGCTTATTATTTTTAATCGTTGACAGCCCTAGTTAAAATTGACACAGTGGGGATGGGTAATGGCCCCTCAGGCGTATCTCACAGGGGATGCTCAGGCCGGGCTCATGGACCGGGGATGATGCCTGGCCTGTCTCCTCACCTGATCCAGTCAGGACAGTCGTCATGGCCGGGATAAGCAGGTGGAATAGGGCGCTGTAACTGCCTTGGTGCCAGTAATGGTGAAACTGGTGAAGTGCAGCCTGCTGTGCTTTCAGATCACACGGCCCGGTCACTGTCACACTGAGCACATTACAGAAAGGTGATGGCTACCATCTCCCGTCCAAGTTACCCAGCAAGACAAGCTCCCGATGGGCCCCAGCACTGGCCTGACTGCCCACTGCCCTGCTCCTTGTGTGCCAGTTACACCAGTGCAGAACAGGCGTGAATGCTACTGGGATTGTGTTTCAATCCCACTTCCCATGTACTGTGCACTGGGGTAAATGATTCACGAAGGCCAGAACAACTGAGAATCAGGCCCTGGCTCCTCCTCCTCCATGTCCCCTGCCCCTCTCCTAGCCTAAGAGGTAAAAGAGACCCCTGGATATAGAGACTCAAACATGAACATCAGCCTATTCCTCATCCCTAGTGTTTTGCACTGATGCCATTAATTTAGGAGATTGGCCGGGCGTCAGGGGCTTTGCTCTCTGCTGAGAGTCTGTCAATCACCACTCATGCTTGGTGGTTCCTCCTCAGCTATTTTAGGGTAAGATCTAGTGAGCCAGGTGTATTCTTGTGGTGACACCATTGACCCCCGTGGAGTTCCATCAGGGATGAATTTGTCGCAGAGACAAATTCAGCTGCTCAGATGAAATCAGCAGAAATTCCTCCCTGTGCCATCGGATCAAAGCTGTTGAGTTTTGGTCAGAGAATCTGTCTTCTCTATAATCCGTTCTAATGCTGAGAGTCCTAGTGCAAATTGGAAAGAGCATGTCTCGGTCCTCTCTTGCTTGGGCTCCCAGGAGACCACACTGGACTCACAGTGGCCAGACCCAGCCCAGATTGTCTGTGTGCAGAGAGGAGGGACACAGAAGAAGATCCATTGGGAAAGCAGTTGGTGTCACCACTGGTCTCGGGTCCCTACCTTCCGCTCATCCTCACAAGGTGACACATTGAAAATCCCCCCTATTGTGAAGCCACTGGTGCTCCTTGACTCTGTCTCTCCCCCCATTGACAGGGGTTTGTACCATCTCTTTGTAAGATGTGCCGTACCCACTGGAGGCAAAAAGGGTTGATTTGGTAATTTCAGTGCAAGTCGGTGGGTGGGCACTCTTACTTCAGAACCAAACGCTCTGTTTTGATATTTTGACAGTAAAAATTGCCTTTAAGTCATAGCAGAATAGGACACCCTTAATCCAAAATTAGAATATCCACCACACACAGACTCCCACTGAAATAACCAAAGATGCGAATTGAAGCCAACGTGGTTATTTCAGATCCAGTTTGTGTGAGGAGGACATTGAGATCAGAAATACAAGGAGGGGACAGGAAGAGTGGATTTGCTGTTTCAGACATTTCTGTAATATCTAAAGGGGAAGGGTCAAGAATCAGGTTCTCCTATCCACATGCTCTGAATGTGGCACTATCTGTAGCTAAATTGTCTTCTTCCCATGGGATTTCCACATGCGCAGATTTCTTTTGGTGCTGTGTTTTCCGCAGAAGAAACTTTAGAGTCTCATTTTGTTGCATTTGAATCTAAATTAGATTCATTTTGTTCTGACAGAAGCTTGGTAGAAGACTCTATTGAAGAACTAGGAGTAAAAGAAAATATCTGAATTGCATGAAAGCATGAAGACGCTTGTGGGAGCCTTGATAAAAAGGACAATGCTCCACTTCATTGTTAAAGGGAGATAATTGAAAATAGTATCAAGTCATGTCATTTCTGAGCTTCAGGGCTGTGAGAAAATTCAGAAGGGGTTGATTTTTGTAGCCAATTATCTTAATTGTTGGAAACACTGTTTGATCAGAAATTTGATTCACCTTTAGAGATGATAAAAGCTTGTAGAATGCCACACAAACCCACTTGGCAAATTGATATTTCAGACCCTTCCTGTCTCTGCAGTCATCTTACATTTCTTGCTGTGTAGACAGACAGGATCTGGTGGCATGAGGATAATTTAGGTTAAAAAAATAATATATTTCCTGATGTAGCCAGAGCAACTCACTAGAGGCCAAAGAAATGAAGATCAGAATGTATTTCTTTACATACACCTGCTTCTCCTTTACTTTCTGCTAACTGATAATTGCTCATTGATGGAAATAAATTATTGTTAAAAATTATTTTACTGAATCATTTTATTTGTCTAATTATAAAGGATGTGAGTGAGGCACCTCTGCATGGTTAAGGAGATGGTCTAATCAGCTCTACCCTCCTGTAATCTGAATAGTGAACAGTGACTGAGATAGACTCATAGACTTTAAGGCCAGAAGGGACCATCATGATCATCTAGTCTGACCCCCTGCACAACACAGGCCACAGAACCTCCCCCACCCCCCATTCCTGTACTAGACCCCTGAGCTCTGGTTGAGTTACTGAAGTCCTCACATCATGGTTTAAAGACTTCAAGTTACAGCAAATCCACCATTTGCACTAGTTTAAACCTGCAAGTGACCTGTGCCCCATGCCACAGAGGAAGGCAAAAAAGCCCCAAGATCTCTGCCAATCTGACCTGGGGAGGAAATTCCTTCTTGACCCCAAATATGGTGATCACTTAGACCCCGAGGATGTGGCTAATTCTCTTTTAAAAAATAAGTTTCAAGGGCAGACAGCATTTATGTGATTCTGCCCAGTAAACAGCTTGTTATTCTTCTTTTTAATTGCCCCACGAGATGCGGACACATACACACAGAACACTGGGAACAGAGCCGTTAAGTGACATACCCAAGGACATGCACAGCCTGTGGCCATGCCAGGAATTGCATCCAGATCTGTTGAGTCTCAGTCCAGGTCTTAACTTCATGAGCATCCATCGTCCCTTACGTCTCTTTTCATTTCACCACTACTCGGTCCTGGGGGATTAAAACAGGAAAAGAGGAACCCAAGGTTAGGAACTCATAGCAGGGAGCCCTTCCATTCCCTGTAAAATTGATGAGACTGGTTGCACGCTCCTTCGTGAGAACGCCTTGGCCCACTCTTCTCTGTGCTTCAGCACTTTTGGGGGAGCTTCTGAGCCTTCCTCAGTTATTCCCTGTGGGCAGGTCAGATAAATGTCAGTATCTCCCACCGAATGAAATGGCATCAGCAGGACCTCCCCCTCCTCCCACAAGCAAAGCAGCTCACTAGAGTGTGGGAAAGAAGCTGGCCTGAGGAGGGGTCACTGCCCCTGCCGCCCCCATGCAGTGGTTGCCCATCAGCCCCAGGTAAAGGCGGGCGCACCTGCCCCATCTCTGCCCCCTGCTCTGCCATGCCAGGAGCCCCTCTGCTGTCTCAGGTCTATGGCCCCTCCCCCACTCCCACCTTGGCATGGTCCATCTCCCGCAGCTAGAGACGCCCAAGAACAAGCAAGGGGATAACCTGATTTTGCTGCTTGCAGAATCCCCTCCCCCTTCCCTGCCCTTCTCCTCTGAAGCTCGGGTGAGGGAGCCGCTGCGTATGGATGAGCTCCACTCCCGAGGCTGGTGAATCCCATTACTGGGCCCGGTCCCTGCTCCTGCCTGACAGCACCGTTGGGAGTGCACCTGCAGGAGCAGAGTGACGTTCTGGGACCCCACAGCTGCAGCAGCTCAGAACGTTGTCTTGATGCCAGAGCAAGTGGGGAAGGGCAACTGCTGGTGTAGGCGCAACCACCAGGGATGGGGGATGATGGGACGTGTCCTCCATAGCTACTTAATGTCCTGGTGCTGGACCCCACAACTCTTACATTGTCACTCCTAGTACCACACAGCTGTGCTTGTGTGGTGTGACCTCAGGAGGCGAGCTCCAGTTGACACACAGCAGGTTGACAGATCTGGCTGATCAGGAAAGCCAGTGTCCTGCATCCCATTTCCCACTGTATATCTCCTGGGTTAGGCAGCGTGAGCGGCGAACTGCAAGTGCCGATCAAAAAACCCATTTACCTCGTGTAATATTTCAAACCAACAAAAACTTGGAAATGTTTTGATTTTTTTGTGGGAAATATTCAAAAGAACTGAATGTGTCCTCTCGCTTTTCCTCACTTCTAACAGTTGGGGAAAAAAGCTTTCCAACGGTTTCAGAAAGTGAGTGGAGGGAAACACTTTCACTTTGAAAAACATTTTTTTCAGCTGTTTTAAAAAGTGGCAAAAGTAACTCTTTCTTTCCCCTGTTATAACATTTTTCACATTTTCCAGTTAAGAAAAAGTAAAAAAGCGTGGGAAAATGTTTTTATCCACCACTTTCTCAGAGGTTTTCCCCCCACTTTTTCAAGTGGGGGAAAAAAGACAAAAAGGGAGAGAGAGATTTTTAACCTTTCCTCCCCGTTTTCCAATGGATAAACCAACATTTATTGGGTTCGGAAACTAAACGGAAACAAAAAATGCAACTGGAAATTAAACAAAAATGTCAGTTTGGTTTAGTTTCAAAAGTTTACACAGAAAACTGACATTGAAAATAATATTTTCCTGCAGAAAAAACCCGTTTTTGACAAAATCTCATTGTCAGTGTGAAATCTTTTTGGTTTAAACATTTAAGGTGACCAGATGAGAGGAAGAAAATATCGGGACACGTGGGGGCAGGAGGTCGCCGGTGGAGAGAGAAAAAAAAAAAAGCCTAGTGCTGCCGGCGGAGCCAAAAAAAAAGTACCGTGAAATATCGGGACTAATAACGCCTAAATATCGGGATGGTCCCGATTTTATCGGGACATCTGGTCACCCTAGACCAGCTGCACAGATAAGCATTGCCTGATGCTGACCACACAACAGCAGCAGGATTCAACCCTCAATGCCCCTCTCCAGTAATCACCTCCTCCTGCCTCTGCTCCTCACGCAACGCCTGCTGCTGATATTCAAGCCCAGTTCTGCCACACTTGTGCTGTCAGTGATGGCCGTGTGCACCTACTTGTCACCACAGCTGGTTAGAAGCAGAATTTCCATTCCATGTGAAATTCCAACTCTTGAAAATTTGTTTTAAGTCCAAATCGGCACGAAAAGTCCAAATGTCAAAAGTTCTCTCAGCACAGACATTCCAAAAAATGTCAATTCAGAAAGGTCAAATCGTTTCATTTCGACAATGTCAATGAATGATTATATCATTCAATATTAAGTATAGTACATCTACATGGAACTTTTAAATAACTATTTTAAAATAATATACACATTGGAATGAAATGAATTGAAACAATCAAGTCGCAATGAAACAGTTTCTACTTTAGTGAAATGCGACGAGAATGTTGAACCCGGTTTGTTTCAACTTTTCCCATCTAAAACACGTTGAAATGGACTCGCTCGCGTGGAAAGTTTGGCTAATGTTTTGGCCAGCTCCCCTTCTCGCAGTGTGACACCTGGGGCTGGTGCTACTGTCATTGGTCTGGCCTGCAGGCCTGCGCAGATGTAACCCACACACCTCCTGGGGGTGGGGTTGTGCCCCATCTAGTGGCACTGAGACCACTTAGAGAGAGATTAATGAGTCTGCTCTACAGCCATAGCTAACAGAGGCTCGTGCACTAAGCTCCCGAGGTCCCCGGTTCAATCCCGCCTGCCGACGCCCGGGATCTGTCGGTGTTACACAGACACAACCTGCTGCCTCTGAGCTCTGCTCCCCTTCCCCCATCAACCCTGGCACACGCTGGGAAGAGCGTGGCCCGTGGAATCTCTGAGCTGCTCCCGCCCATTCAGGGTAGCCAAGCACTCTCCTAGGCTACTGCCTCCTGATCCAATGCCCCTCTGGGACTCCACACGGCTCGTCTGGGGGCAAATCTGTCAGCTTCAGCACATGCCATGGCCTGCCCTTGCTGTGACCTCTCCGTGCACTGGCATCCACACCCTGAGCTCTCTGCCTGTGGAGCTGTGCCACCCCCTCAGCTCTGCTCTTCCCACCTGATCTGGCCCTCCCAGATACACTCTCCCTCACACATCCCCCTCCAGCTGTTTTCTTTCTCTCTTTGTTACCCTCCAGCCAACCCCAAATTACCCCACTCCCTGCCCGTCCCTTGTGGGGCTTGGCTCTGCTGGTCTGGCAACACACTGACACCCCAACAGAATAACTAACTGTGTTTCCCTCGCTGATCCTTTTAGCAGCCGCGAATCTGCACAGAGCAGCACGCTCACTCAGGTTTCTCATTGATTTTTCGGGGGGCCATGCAGTCCTTGACCTGCCTGGAGTGCTGTGAGGACAAATGAATGGAGCTCTCCATTAACAAATCCCCAAGGATATATTTTTTTACCAACCTCTGCCTTGCATCTTTAGTACTCTGAGAGCTTCATGTTTTACATGATGGCCTGTTAGGCTCGGAGTAATTACGCCAGAAATGGGCCTTTGCAGCATGTCTTATTGCTGTAGCTTTATCCAGCCCTCCAGATGAATTGTTTGCTTCGTAGGAGCCGGTGATCCTTTGGAGAGCATATTCCAGTAGTTCCTATTTACCATTCCATTGTATGTGAGAATCTCAGGGATTTGTCCTCCGAACCCTGCTGTGCGGCAGGGCGGGGCTATTGTCCCCATTTTACAGATGGGGAAACTGAGGCCCAGAGTGGCTAAGTGACCTGCCGAGGTCACCCAGGAAATCATGGATGAAGGATAGCTGTGTGAAGCTGAAGCTGAGTAAAACAGAGCTGATGTTGGGGGGCAGAGGAAAGCGTTCGGAGGGGTTTGCAGCTGTGATGCCGTCTCCTGTGATTCACACCCACAATTGGTCAGTTCGGTCTGTTCCTAGGAGCATTCTTGGATTCCTCGCTGACGCTGGGCTCTCTTATTGCAACGGCTGCGAGTGAGGCTTCCTGCCATCTCCCCTGGGGGGAGGGCTGATGGAGACATGAACAGCTGAAGCCAAGTCAGCATCTGCCAAATGGGCCTTCTAGCCAGACCACATACCTGGGCATGAAAACTTCAGTGCTTAGGACACTCCAACAGTTCCAAATGCTGCAGTGAGTCTCCTCAGCAACCCAGGCTACTGTGAGCTCATCACACCCGTCCTCTGCTCCCTACACTGGCTTCCCATTGAATATCGAATCAAATTCAAGGTCCTAGTCCTTATCTGCAAAGTGCTCCCCGGGTCCAGGATTCGTACAAAACCATGCAAAGCTCCAGGACAAAGACCATGGTTGAGCTTCACTCCTTTGGCACAACAGAACTCTCTACAATAAGAGTAAAGCTCATCTGTGCAGAAGACAGAACCTCCTTCAGGGGCGGTCCGAGACAGTGAAATAACGCCCCCACCCCGCCGGAGCTAAAGCCCAGTGCAAACCTCACCACCTTCTGCTCCAAGTGTAAGGTGCACGGCTTTAACCTTGTCTTCTCCAAGATAAACACAGAGCACCAGGCCCAACAAACCCTGCCAAACCACGACCCCCTACTCCACATGCTTCTCCCTCTGGGGAGAGGATGAGCGAGCAAACGACATGTGACAGATGTGCAGTCACGTTGCTTAGTGCACAACTGCAAGGTGCTTGGATGCTACAGTGATGACCTACCTAGAACCGAGCGCAGTGTAAAGACCTGCCTAGAACCGAGTCTGTAGCAGAGCAGGGAAATGAACGCAGCTCTCACAGGTCCCAGAATAATACCCGAACACCTAAACCGCCCTTTTGCTCCTGGTCTCACATGTCGCACAAGGAAGGAGTTTGCTGTATACAGAGTCCCAGGACACACCCAGGAGTTGCCCAGTCATGTGTTCAATGACTCCAGCACTTTGCCCTGTTCTGGTAACTGCCCACCTGCCTTCTACGACCCTCCAGCTGTGCAGATAAGCCTTAGCCCTGCCCGCTTTCTCCAGCAGTGTGAGATTCCTGTGCGTGTGTGTGGAGCCGCATTGCCCTGGTATAAGTGTGATGTTCTCCAGGAGAGGGCATGGCTCCCTGGTGGAATCATGGGCCTATCAGTGAGGTCTGCGGCTGTGGTTTAAGCAGACATGGGCCACACTACTCAGGCCAGATCCTCCAGTGGCATCTGGAGGGCCAGGGAGGCTCAGAGACGGGGCTCCGGGTCAGACACAGCTCTAGCTTATTTAATGCCTGAGTGAAAATTCCCTATGTCTCAAAATGCTGCCCAGCTCCATCAAGCCCGGTTTTCTGGGAAAGCCTTGCTACCCAGCCCTGCTGCTCCGCTCTTTGTAGCAGCCCTGCCATGCCAGCACCACTACCCCAGCATCTGCGCCAGCCCTTGCACGCCCGCCCCGGCACCCAGAATATGTGCGATCTCTGCTGCCCACATGTAAATGCCAGCAATGCTGCCCCAGCGCTGCCAAATGTTTTGTCCCAGCTCTGCTGCCCCGTGTGCCTCCGCCAGTTCCACTATCACTCCTGCCTTCCCGCGCCGAGCTGTCAGCCTCCAGACTCGAGTGCACAGCAAGGGCGAGAGCAATATGCTCCTTTAACGGGGGCTTCTCAATCGTAGGGAAGCATCACAGGAAAATGTGATCGGAGAATGTGCTCTGTACCCAGCCTGTGTATAGGGAAGGGGGGTAGGGAAGGGCAAGGCCATGAGGTCTGGATAAGGTGGGAATAGGGAGGCGTGCTAAATGGGACAGGGTGAGAGAGGTGTGATGAAGGCGCTTTTCTGTGGGGCCAGACTTGTGAAGACAGCACTATTGGATGGTGGGGGTCATCTAATGGCCAGGACTGAAGGGCCACAGCGGGACACAGGGGGAGGTCTCTGGGAGCCTGTCTCCCTGTCGATGCAGATGGGGTTATCGCTCATTAGAAATGCTGGACAACAATAGGCAGCCAGGTGCTAGCATTTGGGGTAACGGGTCTCCCTCTGCTGGCCCGTGCTCCCACTGGGGGGCGTCCCCTCTGCACTGCTGCTGGGCTCTCTGGCTTGGCAGCTGGTCTTTCTGTCCTTGCAGGCTGATTGCTGAGGGTGCAATATAGGCTCCCGGGTGCCCAAGTCCAATGTCATATCTGGTGGTATCAGCAGGGGGCCACGGATCCCGCTGAAGCTGCCAGAGCTGGCTCTCCCGCTCCCTGAGGCAATCCCTGTCCCATGGCCATGCCAACGGTGTGAGGCCAGAGGCAACCTCAGGGCCGTTAGCTGTCCTGTGGGCATGGAGCTTAGCTGGCATGTGCTACAGAGCAATGGGGACTAGTACTTGTTCCTGGGGATGGGGAACACCCTAGAAGGGGCCCCCAAGGCATGCAGGGATTCATAGCTTCAGGTACAGCTGGACTATCCTGCCAGAGCTGCAGGCTTTGCACTCTGCTCCCTGGAACGCTCGCCACGCCAAAAGCAATGGGGAGCAAGCCAAGCCAAGCCAAGCCAAGTCTGGCCCCACATGGCCAGCTCCGAAGAGGAGTGCAAGCTAATCCCTGCTAAGGGGTGCTGGAGTGGGTGCTGGCGAGCTGCAGCGAGTGCTGTCTCTATCCACGCCTGCCAGTGCTCCCCTGGAACAGCCCCTAACATAGGGCAGGAGCAAACTGCATCCAAATAACAAATTCCTGGCGTCTCTGTCGCGAAACCTAGGGCCACTGCCCCAGGGGAGAGCGCGAAGTCACCTGCCGATAGATAGCGTCCTTCAGCCCAAAGCATCCCTCTCCTGGAGCTGCTCCAGACCCCTGCTGCAGGCAGGCAGCCCAGAAGGGAGTGGGCCCAGCCCGCAGGGCGTGTCTTAGAGCCCAAGCGCTGGGCTAAGGGCGAGTGTGTATACGTCACATACACAGAAACGACGTTAACGGGATGTTATTAAAGTTGCAAAGCCAAGGCCTTAGTGCCATGAGTGGAAACGTTTGTCTTTGATCGCTCTGTGCCTCACTTCCTCATCTGTAAAATGGGGATCCCAGTGCCCCGCACCTCGCTGAGAAGATACCTTCATTAGTATGTGTGAAGCGCTCAGAGACGGCCGGGCTGAGCGGCATAGGAAATCAATAGTTCTGTTTTCAGAGCAGGATTTGAATAGTGGCAGTAAATAAGGCCTAGGGCCACACGTTGAACAATGAGGAGAAAACAAAATATTGAATAGCTGCTCAGTAAGTGAGCGCCGTCCATCCTGTGCACTGGAAGAACCAGTATGTGACCGTAGACTTAAAGACGGCTTTGTAATGCCTACACACACACATTCTGGCATTTCCTAATTTCCATATTGAGACTGGCAAGGTTCATCAGCAGAGCGGGAACCTTTAGATCCGCTACCCAGACCCCTGCCGCTTGAGCTAATGAGCATCAGATAACAGCAGTAGCTTGTCATCCTCTGTGTGAGCCGGCACTGGCAGGAGTGGGACGCGGGGTCACAGACGCTGGCGGACGGTGGAGGAATGGTGAGACTCAGGAGTCGTGGGTTCCATTCCAGGCTGTGGAGCTGAGACGGTTCTTCCCATCCTCCCCAAGTGCGACCCCTGCAGCCTGGCCTGTCCCAGTCCTGCAACTTCCCCACTCCTGAATCCTCATGCCAGCCCCATCCTCCTCACCTAGCCACTCCTCAGTCTCCTTGCCCAACCATTCCTATTTCCCCCACACATTCCCTTGGCTCCTTGTGATGCCTCTCCTTCCCCAGTCCCAGTTCCACACTCCCAGCTCCTCAGCCAACCTCTCTGATTCCCCAGCCCAGCCTCCCTCCACCTACGTTCCCCGTCCCCACTGGCTCCCAGTTCTAGCCTCCTTCCATGGGCTCCTTGTTCGATATCAGTGTTCCCCTCCAGCTCCTCGTCACAGTCTCCTTGACCAGCTAGTCCCAGTCTCCCCCCACCCAAACTACCAGTCCGAGTTTTCCTCTCTTTCCACACCAGCCCAGTCCCTCTTTCCTTCCCCCCGCCCGCCCCATTCCAGCCCAGCTCTTGTTTCCTGTGCATTTGAGACAGGTGGCTTCCTCCTTCACCTGGCCTATGCCCGAGGAGATGTGTGGGTGGGGAAGGCACCAAGACCAAAGGACAATAAAACCATTGAGGGCATTGAGAGCAATCAGTTCTGGTGCCCAGCTCCATCGTGGCCTGCAGCAAGCCAGGGAATTGCAGGAATACTCCAGCTCAGTCCAGAGTACAGTTTTCCCAGAGTGGACAGAATCTTTGGACAATTTAGCTGCAAAGCTCTAACAAGTCTCTACTGAGCATCTGTGAACTGCAATTATTCGAAGGCTTATGACTTTTCCAAACCTGGGTGAATTTTCACAGGGACAGCAAGAGGCACAATGCCATTCCCCTCCCAAATTTCCAATCCTGCTCTAAAGCATGGGGGCCCTCGAGTTTCTCAAAGAAGAGGTCACCAGATTTTGTTTTTAAACACGGGCGAAACAACATATTTTTCAGCCTTGTTCTTGGACGTGGCTGAGCAATTTTGGCTGAAATTTTCCAAACAATTTCATAAGAACATAAGAACAGCCAGACTGGGTCAGACCAAAGGTCCATCTAGCCCAGTATCCTGTCTACCGACAGTGGCCAATGTCAGGTGCTTGAGAGGGAATGAACAGAACAGGGAATCCTCAAGTGATCCATCCCCTGTCGCCCATTCCCAGCTTCTGGCAAACAAAGGCTAGGGACACCATCCCATTCATCCTGAAGCAAACTCCGGGCATGGAAAATTTCTGCCCAAATGGTTGAAGCTTGGCAAAGTTTGGCAAACTGAAAACAGGGCCTTTTAATGGGACATGTTGGGCAACCTTAAGTATAGGTGGTGCCACCAGCCCTGCTTTCAATGAATGAGACTCCTGCCCTAAAAGTGCCAGGTTCATTTTTCTGGGAACCCAAGTTCCTCAGCTACAAAACAGCTCAACTGCATTACAATGAAGCTACAGGCCCTTCAAGGCCTCTCCAGACATCCAGGAAGATCTGATGACCTCCTTTGGGTGCATTGGCCGTCATGCCGTGCCCCACATGGCTCACCGTTCAGTTGTACCAAGGGCTTCCTGCTTGTACAGCCCCATTCTCTCCCTGCCCTTTGGCTGAGCTTTCCCTGCTCTGCTGACAGGCCAAGGGGCCCCAGCTGGGGCAGGCAGTGAAGTATTAATTGGGCCCCACTGGTAATCCAGTAAGAAATTCAAACTGACGTGCTAGCCTGCAGCTCGGCTCTCACTGATGGAAAGAAACAACAACAGCCCTGCTTTTCCTGAGCCCAGAGAAGGCTCCGGAGCCAAACCACGTCTCTCATCACATTCCCCAGCCCTTGCTGGGGGTTTATTCACCATTTTCTTTATGTTACATCTGTTCCCCTGCATGATTTGTTAGAGTTGCGTGAGCTGTCGGTTCAACCACCTGAGAAAGGCTCCCTGCCCTCTCTGGGTATCCCTGAGCGGATCCCAGGTGACAAGCTGGGAGTGGAGGCCTCTAAGCCAGCAGCCAGATTAACTCTTCAGGCTGGATCCCAGCCCTGGGGATGTCAGTGCAAACGCTCCCATTGGCTGCAAAGGGAGCTGGATTGAGCCCTGGGGGGGTGCAGGTAGGATTGCCAGCTTTGTAATATTTAAAAACCTCCCCCACCCCCCTCTTCCCCCGAGGTCCTGTTTCTGCCCCTCCTCTTCCCCTGAGGCCCCACCCCCATCCGCTCCTCTTCCCCCCTTCCCTGTTCCTTGCTGCTTCCCCCCTTCCCCGCCCGGGTCAGGAGGGACTTGCCTGCGGAGCCAGGGCTGAGATCCCCGGCTGAGAAGGGGCTGGTGCAGGTGATAACTCGGTGCCTCCCCTGCCTGCAGTACCTGGACTTCGTGTGTCCAGTCTGTTCTTGCACCTGTGTCAATTTTACAGGTTATTGCCACCAAACCTACATTGTCTAAACTGCTCCTTTTCTCTTCAGCGTTTTATTAGTTTCACAACATCTTCCCCTTGATGGTGCCCGTGCCGTGTTGCAGGCAGAGGGGTCTGAGCGGTAGCATTGTGATATCAGAGGCAACTCAGCCAGTCAGCTCTCTCTCCCTTAAGTAACTTCATCTCTAATCTTAAACCCGAATCCTAACCCTGTTGCCGGCCTTGGCCATCTCTCCCCTTGACAGTGCCCATCCGGTGCTGCGGGTGGAGTAATCCCTCTGCCTGCAGGCTCAAATGGGCGCGATTTAGAGGAACTAAAACAGGGCTGACTGAGCAAAGGCAGAACGTGGAAGGATGCACGGTGCAACTCTCAAGCCACACTGCTCCTCAGCCAATGCACCCATTTCTAGTCTGGTCCTGAACCCCCGTGGCCCAGGCCTCTGCCCAAACTCTGTCCTGACCAGCTGTTTCATTCATGACTTATTTCAACCAATGGGATTGAAGTTTGCAGATGAACTGGAGGGAGTGTGCGATGATTGGCTGAGTTACCCCTGAGGTCACAATGCTTGGTGCCCACAGCATCAAAGGGGTCGTGTGTGGAAATCAGCCGTATCCTCCTCTGCTGCTGTTTTCTCATCAATGCCTAGGACAGGCCTGCACAACATGCGGCCCACGTGGGCTCACTGTGCGGCCTGTGGGCAAGCGGCGGGGTGGGGCTGCTGGGTTCGCCCCCTGCCCGGGGGGGGGCCCTGCCTCACAGCCCCACGCACCGCACTCCAACCGCCCTAACGGTCAGAACCGCACGTGTCTCCGTCTCCCGCTCCCCCCGCCTGGCGTCGCTTCCGGGGTCTACTGAGGCGGGAAGCGCTGGGCACGAGGCAGAGCCGGTAAGTGCCGAGTGAGGGGAGGGGCGCCCGGCCTGGGCTCGAGCTGCAGCTCAGGGGGTGTGTGTGGGGGAACTGGGCTGAGACCCCCCCGAAGTCCCCCCCTTCAGTTGGGGGCGGGGCGGCTACTGCACTGGTTGGTCCCAGGGCGGCCTCCGTAGTGATCGGGGGGGAGAGGGGGATTAAACGGTCTGTGGGCAGCCAGGAAATCCCCGGGGGAGATGTGTGTGTGTGTGTGTGTGTGTGTGTGTGTGTGTGTGTGTTACACCTGCCCTGCCCCGACTGCTGCCCCCTTCCCTGTCCCTGGTCCAGGGACCTTCCCTCTCCCCGGCCCCTATCACAGTACCCCCCCCCATCCTGTTCTCCCGGCCCCTGTGTTTGTGTGTTGGACAGTCACATCCAATCCCTTCACACTGCCCCCCTTTCCCCTCCCCTTAGTTCATAGCCCCAGAAAATCCCTTCAAACTGTCCTCCTTTTCCTCTCCCCTTATTTCATTGGGGGATGACGAGCCGAGCGGGTGGGCTGGCAGTGGCGGCGAGGCTTTATACTTGGGGGGGGGGGGGTGAGGAGGCAAGCGGCGAGTCGGTGGCTGGAGGAGAGCATCCATTTTCAGTATTTTAATTTTTGGTACTGCTCTGTGCAGTAATATAGTGACCCCTAGGGGGTTGAAGAGGGGTGTGATGGTGGGGCTGAGCAGGGAGGGGGCGGGTCCTATTTTATTGCTGTGATCTGGTCACCCTATGTATGCCGTTTCTCCCCCCCCACCTTCCTTTTCGGCCCACAGCTGTTTCGGTGGGGCAGTGCGGGGGGAAGGAGGGTTTGTTTCCGCGGGGCAGGTGGCGCTGGGGGGGGAGGAGGGGTTGTTTCCGCGGGGCCAGGCAGCACTGGGGTGTGTGTATGTGTGTTTCAGAGGGGCTGGGCGGCGCTTGGGGGGTGTTTTGGCGTGGCCGGGGGGGTTTGGCCCTTGGCTGTTTTCTTTAGAGTAATATGGCCCTCGCCGCTTTACGAGTTGTGCAGGCCTGGCCTAGAACATTCCTGGGAATTTTGCAATTCATCATACTGGGTGTTCAAAAGTGACCGAATGATAGACAGACACACAGTCAGTGACATGCCATCGACTTGAGTGTTAGGCGTCATGGTGCTTGGCCGATAAATGAACTCAAGCTGCCGGTGAAGAAGCAGGAATCAAGGCTAGAGCTGCAAATAGGACTAGGCCGGTCTGGTATTGGTAACACAACTAGTTGGCAGTAAAAGAAAGGGGCTAATATTGCAGATGCTGGAAAAGGCTCATGACCTCCAGGGAAACATGCCGCATGAGGCAATTATCACACGCACTAGGGTTCACGTTGTCCTGAGTTTCAACAGGTGGGTGTTTGCAGTGGAGCCTCTGACAGACTGAAAGTCCGTTCTGTGCAGCAATGTCCATGTGCCATTTGGTCCTGCTCACGCCTATGCTGAGGACAGAAGTAGATCTGCTGACATGCCAAGGCCATATGGTGGCCCTCTGCACTGGGGGAGTTTTTTTGGGGAGTAGGAAGCTACCACTAGAAGCAGAGAAATGCATTGCAAGGAGTTGGGACTTCATTTCACTTCACTAAGGGCAGAATCCTGGGTGCTGGAAAATCCTGCAGAGCATTCAGAGATTGACAGATTCAAGGCCAGAAGGGACCATTTTGATCTGGTCTGTATCTCTCAGGCCAGAGAACTGCCCCAACATAATGCTAGAACATCTAGATTTAAAAATGGTCAGTGATGGAGCCTCCACCATGACGCCGGGTAAATTGTCTCAACAGTTAATTACTCTCACCGTTAAAAATGTCCATCTTATTTCCAGTCTGAATTTGTCTAGCTTCAGTTTCCAGCCATTGGATATTGTTATACTTTTCTCTGCTGAAGAGCCTATTATTAAATATTTGTTCCCCATGTAGGTAGACCTCAGTCAAGCCATTCACCCCTTAACCTTTTCTTTGTTAAGCTAAATAGATTGAGCTCTTTGAGTCTATCACTCTCACACAGATTTTCTAATCATTTTCCTGGCTCTGCTCTGAACCCTCTCCAGTTTATCAACATCCTTCTTGAATTGTGGGCACCAGAACTGGACACAGGATTCCAGCAACAGTCACACCAGTGCCAAGTACAGAAGTAAAATAACCGCTCTGCTCCTACTCCCGATTCCCCTGTTTATACATCCACAGAGCTCATTCACTCTTTTAGCCAAAGCATCACACTGGGAGTTCAGCTGGTTATCCACCATGACCCACAAGACTTTTTCAGAGTCACTGTTTCCCAGGGTAGAGTCCCCCGTCCTGTAAGTGTGATCTACATTCTTTGTTCCTCGATGTACACATTGACAGTTAGCCATTAAAACACATTTGTTTGCTTGTGCCTAGTTCACCAAGCAATCCAGGTCACTCGGTGACCTGCCCTCTTCATTATTTACCACTCCTTGGTCATCTGGTTCAGTGACATCAGCACTGATCATTCATCATTATTCACCATGGGAACATCGTGCTGAAATGGGCCAGTTGTGTCTGCTGGGGGCTGTGTGGAGCTTATGTGGCATCATCGCTCAACTCTGATCTAACATTCTGCAGGTGCCGTGTCTCCAAACTCAGGGCACGGCAGTTGCGTACAGACCTCAGCATTCTCTCACCCATAGGCTGAACCCCCCCGGGTGGGGTTTTGCAAGCAGTGGCCAGTGGGGAGCACCCCATAAATATAGAAACAGGCAGAGGTTTAAAATAAAAATTGTCGTGACTTAAACTTTAGACGGTCACTGCTGCCATGGGTCAGGCCCCTTGTTAGACCATCGACTGCAAAATCTCATGAGTGTAACTCTTGTACACCCGCCCCTCTCCTCCAGCTGTTTGCCATCGGCTTGTGGTGATGCATTTCGATCTAGATTGTGATTTGTGTCGATGATTGTTGCAGTCGCATCTAGCGGCCTGGCCTGAGATTGGGGCCCCGTTGTGCTGGGCTCTGCGCACACACACATAGTAAGAGACAGCCCCTGGCCCCAAAGGGCTTAAGGTCTAACCAGACCCAGCAGCTGCCTGGTGGGGAGCGGAGGGGCTGTTATTGGTTGGAAACGTTCGGACACATGGGTTTTCTCTTGCAAACACCCGCTTGAACAAATGGAAACATTCCAGGGGAACACGTCCGTTTCAGAGGTGCTGGAACTAAGGGTGTGGGAGGTGCTGCTGAAGTGGTTTCCATCATATACAGAGTTTGCAGTTTGGTTCAATGGCTCTCAGCACCCCCACTGTACAAATTGTTCCAGCCTCCCCTGGTCAATTTCATCAACCCTTCCCACAGAACCTGGCAGGTTTCTCAGGGGAAGGGGCCTAGTTTCCTGCCAGTTCGCCCCGGCCCCAGCGGCCTGCCTGGTGGGCTGCCATGGAGCTGTCAGTGCTGGCTCCCGGCAGTGTGGCAAGACGCCTGAAGGCAGGGCTGCTGGGGCTCCAGGTAGCTCAGGGAGCCTCATTAATTCCATTCTGAAAAGTCAAAGCAAAATGCCATTCTGATTCTGTTAAAGGCAACATCGGAATCCCCGTTCTGCAGAAAACATCTGATGCAGAACCTTTTTTTTTTTTTTATTTCCCACAAAACAGGAATTCGTAGTTCCCACTAGTCCTAATTATTATCCCCCAGTACAGGTGGGGAATGAGGCCCAGAGAGACTCTGACTTGCCCAGGATCACCCAGGCAGTCTGTAGGGTTCGAGCTCTGCTCTCCTGAGGCCTAACTCCGCTACCTGTGAACTCTTTGGGGTAGAGATGGTGTCTTCTTACCAGGATATGTTTGTACAGTCTTAGCACAAAGGGGATCTGCCTCTGACTGGAGCCGCTCAGTGCTATTGGAGGAGGATCATGGTGATGAAGGAACTGTGGTGCCATCGGCCACAGCGGGAAGAAGAGGGCACCTGTGAGGCTACCCTGTGGACCTTGGAGTGTTGACAGGCTTGAAGATAAATGTCCTGGCTTAAGGAGTTTACAGCCTAAGGCCTGATCCCACAATGAGCTCTGTGCAGCAGGATCTGTACCTACATAGCATTCACTGCAGGATCAGGGCCTGAATGAAAACAAGAACAAAGATGGAGGCAAGGACATTCTCCTGAGGGGCAGGGAGAAGGATGGCTGGGACTTTGCTGTCACTCAGGAGGTGACTGTGTAACCCACACCCTCCTGGCTGTGGTGTTTTGTCCCATCCAGTGGCACCGAGACCACTTAGAGAGAGATGAAATGAGTCGGTTTTACAGCCTTGGCTAACAGCCCGTTGGTTTTTAGCTCATGCATTAAGCTCCGGAGATCCCAGGTTCGATCTCGGCCACTGACACCCGGGGCCTGTCGGCGTTACAACTGAACCAGCTTTAAAGGGAGCAGAGAGGATTTCCCTTTTTAAACTATTTTTAAAAAACATGATTTCATGAGATGCTGTGATCGAGGCTTGGCCTGGCGCTGGTCCTGACCCAGCCCAACAGAAGTGACTCAGAATAGCCACTGGGGCCTCAGCCCTGCCATGAGATCTGCACAGGCAGCCCGCTACGTCCATGCGGAGGTGAAGGGCTCACCCACACGGCTCTCCTGTCATCACTGGGGTATTACAAGGGCCCGTGTGCGATGAGGGGACCTTAAGCATCCCTGTATTCATGCCCCACACACGATTGTAATCATCTTTGTACAAAATACACCTTGTGAGGTATCTGAAAACTAACAACTCGCTGGTCATTAATATTCTTGTGTGATGTGTGTACATGATGGGTATAAGAGTTATGGATATAGGCTGGAACGATGATTATGATGGTGTGTAAACCCGGCACGTCGGGTGAGTTGGTAAACAGGTCTGTCCTCGACAAAGGGATGTGGGTAAGCAGCTGACAGAAGCAGGAAGACAGCAGCGAGAGGAGATGGCAGGGAACTGAACAATTTGCATTTCAGCAGGGCAAGGAAAAGCATGGAGCTTCCTCCGCCACCAGACGCCATGTCGCCTTCCTCACAGCGTGAATAAACTTTCCTTTGAGGGGGTAACCTTCAGAAGAATTCATTTCAAAGGTTCACTGGGCTATAAAGACGGGGAGCGGGGCTGAACCTCAAGAGATAAGCAACTGAATCAACTGGTTGAATACAATTTTACTGTGTTATAAAAGTGTATCGAGTGACGTGTTTTATGAACGCCTATGCCACACTGGTGACTGATATCATTGTGCAGTGTATGTACTAATGCTATGTAAGGAATGATGGGTACGCGTTGATATTAGGTTTTACAGTCTGTGTCCAAACAAAGGGAGGGATAGGCCTCTCCCAGGGAGGAGGACCTCTGACCTCCTGTATCACACTGGCCAAAGCATATGCGCATCTGAGCAAAGAGGTCAAGGGCTGAGTGGGCCATGGGGACTGAGCTCCCCTCTGGCCTCAGGCAATGGTACTATCCATGCAGGGTGAAGCATGCTGGATCCGGGGCATTGTGGGAGAAGCTCGTGTTGGCACTGCTCGCTCCATGCCTGTTGTGAGGATGGAGGAGTCCAGCCTGTAGAGCTGCCAGTCTGGCACCTTTCACCCGCTCTGATTCCTGTAACGCTTTAATTAGTGCCAGCTGGCGGCTTTTCCGACTTTAATACGTCTGCTGGGAACTGGGGAGAACGCCACCAGCTGTCTTCACAAAAGCCATCAGATCCCATCCAAATGCATAAGGGCAATGCAGGACGCCATCTGGGGGGTAATTTGACTTACAGTGTCACAAGGCGCCCAGTGGCCTGGAGGGCTGTAGCAGATGTCCTCCAGCTTAACTTCCAAGCACATTTCGCTGTATAGCATCAAAACAACAGCCGTAACCTATCCTGGACCAAGAAGGAGTGTCGTCTGGCACCCGGAGCATGTCGTCTGCCTTCTCCCCCAGAGACCACTCTGAAGGAGCTGCCCCCCATGGGACCCTGAAGTGGTTGGCGTTGTGCTGCATTTGTCACCCGTCCCTCCTCTCCTCAGCTAACGTGGTGGGAGAACAGCTGCATTTTCACGCCATCTCTTGGGGCTCTTCCATATCTCTGGGAATATTGTTGCAGCAAGACACATTAGTTTGTTTACAGCATTCTATTTGCCGAATATGTCCTCCATTTAGGTTTTTTATTATGATATTTTATTTTTATTGCTCTCCACATGATCGAGTTGTTTGCATTAACTTGATTCTAAGATTTCCTAATCTGATTATGGGGAGCAGGGCTCAGGGGGAAGTCATAAACCAGACACGCTGTGTACCAATATACCTGCATTACTGAGCTCTGACTGTGCTCTTGGTGTTTAGCATCCAACACGTTCATTCCAAGGGCTTTTCCCCACAGCCGAAGACCTTTTCAAGCCTTTGGGCAGCCAGAAGGTCCACAAAGAGTCAAGGTTGTGGAAAGGAAATGACTTAGGTCTTAGAACATAAGAACATAAGAACAGCCAGACTGGGTCAAACCAAAGATCCATCTAGCCCAGTATCCTGTCTACCGACAGTGACCAACAGCAAGTGTCCCAGAGGGAATGAACAGAACAGAGCAATCATCAAGTGATCCATCCCCTGTCGCCCATTTCCAGCTTCTGACAAACAGAGGCTAGGGACACCATCCCTGCAAATCCTGGCTCATAGCCATTGATGGACCTATCCTCCATGAACTTATCTAGTTCTTTTTTGAACCCTGTTATAGTCTTGGCCTTCACCATCCTCTAACAAGGAGTTCCACAGGTTGATTGTACATTGTGTGAAAAAATACTTCCTTTTGTTTGTTTTAAACCTGCTGCCTATTAATTTCATTGGGTGACCCCTAGTTCTTGTGTTATGAGAAGGAGTAAATAACACTTCCTTATTTACTTTCTCCACACCAGTCATGATTTTGTAGACCTCTATCATATCCCCCCTTGGTCGTCTCTTTTCCAGGGCGTCACATTCAAGATCTTGGTCCTTGTCTTCACAATGCTCAATGGCCTGGGTCTAGCGCTCTAAGGTCATGTCTACACTGCAGTTGGGAGCATGCCTCCCAACTGGGTAGACAGACGTGTTAGCTCTGCTTCAGCTAATGCATTCAAAATTGCAGTGTGGACATTGTGCCACAGGGGGCGGCATGGGCTAGCCACCGGCGTACAAGCTTGCGCCACCCTTAGGGTATGTACTTGGGTGGCTAGTTTGTGCTGCTGCCTTTGCTGCCATATGCACACTGGATTTCTCTTATTATTATTTGTAGCATGCTAGCTCAAGAGGAGCAAGTGTGTGTCTGTCGACCCAAGCTGGGAAGGTCCCCCAGCAACAGGGTAGCCATAGCCTCAAAGATCACGGAAAGCTCTGGCATGGAGACCGCGGTTGACAACTCTGCTCCTCTGGTACAATGGAACTCTCTACCGTAAGGGGACAGCTCATCTGTGCGGGAGACAGAACTTCCTTGGGGACTGGTTCAATACGGTAGAACAGACCCCACACAAACTAACCTTACTGACCATCACAACCCTTCCCACCTTCCACTCCAAGTGCCGGGCATGCTTCTCTGACCTACTTTCTCTGACACGAACACCGAGCAGTATCAATGGCCAATGAGGGTCTGGCTGGAGAGTCTTGCCTACATGCTCGGGGTTCTACTGATCGCCATATTTGGGGTCGGGAAGGAATTTTCCTCCAGGGAAGATTGGCAGAGGCCCTGGAGGTTTTTCGCCTTCCTCCGCAGCATGGGGCAGGGGTCACTAGCTGGAGGATTCTCTGCTACTTGAAGTCTCTAAACCAGGATTTGGGGACTTCAACAGCAGAGTCAAGGGAAACGGTTGGGACGGCTTTGTGGCCTGCATCATGCAGGAGGTCAGACTAGATGATCATAATGGTCCCTTCTGACCTTAAAGTCTATGAGTCTGAGTCAGTATGGACATTAAACAGACACCCCACCAAACACGCCAGGGCACACACAATTCTACAGCTTGTGAGAAGGTGGGAGAGAGAGAGAATGAATCACCCGTGACGGATGTTCGTCACCTCACTTAATGCACAGCTGGGAGGTGCCCAGATTCTCCTGTGCTGAGTGAGGGACAGGCACCTAGAGACTAGACTAGACTAGCGGGTCAGATCCTCAGCTGGGTCACACTGGTGTAGCTCCACTGAGCGCTGTCAATGCTGATTTACTCTAGCTGAGGATTTGGCCCCACTTTTTTTCCTTAGGAAATTCTCAGCCTGTGAAAATGATTTAGCCGAATCTGTGGGACCATCACTTGATCCTTGAACAGTGGCTCTCAAGCTGTGGTTGTAGACAAGCTGGACCCCACTGTCAGAGAAAAACAGAGTTCTCACTCTCAGGTTGGGTGCAGCAAGTCAGATACTTTATTATCTCTAGCAATTGCATGGGGGGAGAGAGCTAAACAAGTCTCTCCCCAGGTAAACAATTACAGCAAGCATGTATACCTTTTGTTACAAACAATAATGGGCAACAGCTGCATTTTGTTTATACACAGGTCATCCTGATATCTTATTTTTCTCACCAATTTAAACTATAGTCTACATTCCATACTTATCTAACTCAAGGTCACAACAACTTCTCACACAGTTCTTTCGCACTCGCCTCACACAATCCTCGCTTCTACAAATCTCGCGTTATTAGGGTTACAGCTAGCCCGACTCTTGCTCACAGAGGGGACTGTTTGCATTGAAATCCCCTTCAAATCCCTGTCAGTTCTTTCTCTACTTCCACACCACCAAACATTTGCTTGTTGGACATGGGGAGCTGGCTTCTCTTCCTGGTTTCCATCTGCTAGACTGCATTAAAAGAAGATCAAAGCACATTGAATCTTTCCCCAGTGTTATTGTTCCATGTCAGCAATGGCTGCACTTACCATACGTATCTAATCTAGTCACCACTGGAAGGAGAGGTGGGTCTGCGTGGCCATGGATAGGAAAGGAGGTGGGTCCCTGTGGCCATCAGTGGGAGGGCAAATTGCCCATGAGACCATTGCTCTATTAGGATGTGGTTCATACTATGAAAATAAGTGGGAATCCCTGGGCTAGAAAATTAGACACAACGCAAGGAAGAGAAAAAAGGTAAAATCAAGCATATGCTGAGTGAAACTGAACTGACGTCAGCGGTCTAGAATTTCACCACCGTGCCCAACCTTAGAGTCATTCCTATTCAAATCAGCCCCAGCCGTGCCCTTTTGGAGAAGCCTCGTGGCTGTTAATAGGAGATGAGAACCACTCTATACAATTTCTGATCCATTGTATCCAATTGCATTGAGAATTCTATCCCTGCTCTCCGGTGCTCTAGGATGATTCAAAATACCTCCAGAAAAAGACTCACCATCTATTACAATCTAAAGGGTTTTAGTGTCATTTCTGTAAGCCCCTCGCATGTTTCTGTGTCACTCCATTGGCTTCATCCCGATTAAATTACATTGGACTTTTCGAAGTCAGACTAATCCCTTTGATCTCGCTATTCCATTGTGCATGGCCCCGGATGAGGAGTGACTCTCTCCTGAGCATATTTCAGAGCTGGTTGGCAGAAGCACCTTGCCGTGTCCTCCGTTGCAGTGTCTCTCAGCGGGAAGCTTGGCAGTCTAATCCTAACAAGCAGAAGGCCTGGCTCCATAGGGCAGGAGGTCCAAACCGCGCCACAGCCTCAGTGCTGGGAGCTGTGGGACTGGCACTATCCATTCGCTTTCGCCTTTGTAACACAAAGAGAGCCGCATCCTCCAGACTCCGCGTTTAAACGGGATCCAAGGAGCTGCTTCCCCGATTCCAGCACAGGCTCTGGGCACAGCCTCCCGGGCACTAGCCAGCGGGGACGGGGGCAGCTGGAGGGAGAGGAAAGACCTGGTGATATACTCAGTAGTTTGCCTCTTTAACTAGTGCATCACTTTTACTTACTGTGGCTTTCATTTGCCTAATGGGAAATAGGCAGGTAAAGAGCCAAATAACTCTCTGTTTTAGTATTGCCACCGATTGCTAAATTGCAGGGGAAATTAATCTGTAGCCAGCTTACTATATATTTGCCAGGTAATAAGTTTCCTCCAGAGCAATGGGGCTTTCAGCCTTTATACTCAGCATTAAATGCACCATTAGGAGCAAGAAATGACCCTCTCAGGTCTTTCCCTGAGGGCTGTCTCGGGGGGGGGGGGGGGGAGAGAAGTGTGTTGGTTGTGGGCTTTTTTTAACAGGGCTTGTAAATCTCGGCCAGGACTACGCTGGGTATAGCTGTCTCCAGGGGGCCCAGACTCGCAGCCACATCCTCAGGTGCAAAGAGCCATGTGGGACATGGATAGAGCTGGGGCTTGGCCTCACCCGAGCTGCTGGGGAGCCCCAGGGGCGGGGGCAGGGCTGTTCTCTGGCAGAGGGGCTGCTGCAGGGCTCAGTGTCAGAGGCAAGGCCAGGCAGGAGGCACAGGCTGAGGTGCTTCTCACTGGCAGCCCCGCTCCCTGGGAGCAGACGGCACTCAGAGGCCATAGAAGCCCGTGCTGAGCGGGACCCCCCGCCCGTCCGTCCCCATTTGAACAGAGGGCAGAGTGTACTGAGAGGCACGTTGCATGGAAAGGGGGGAAAGGTTGGGCTGTGGGGAGGTAGGAGAGGTGCTGGAAATGGTTAGGAGGTGCCTACTGGGGCTTCAGGGGAAGAGGTAACTGGGGGGGGGAGCTAGGCTTGGCAGATGTCCAGTTTTTGTCCAGAAAGTCCAGTTGAAAAGAGGACCTGGCAGTGTCCGGTCAGCAGTATTGACTGGACACTAAAAGTCTGGTTACCAGAGTAACTGCAATCAGCCTCCCTGCTGAGAGGGCAGGAAGAGCAGCCGCTGCTTCCTGGAGGGGCTGCCCAGCTGCTGACAGAGAGAACTGGCTCCAAGATCCTCCGCTGGCTCCGGGGACCATCCACTCCGCCGCGCACTGATTTCCCCATCCCTCCGGGGACCGACTCCACCCCTCTGCTTCTCCCTCCGGGGACCGACTCCACCCCTCCGCCCCACCGCGCGCCGATTGCCCCGGCTCCTCCCTCCGGGGACCGACTCCACCCCTCTGCCCCACCGCGCGCCGATTGCCCCGGCTCCTCCCTCCGGGGACCGACTCCACCCCTCTGCCCCACCGCGCGCCGATTGCCCCGGCTCCTCCCTCCTGGGACCGACTCCACCCCTCCACCCCACCGTACTCTGATTGCCCCGGCTCCTCCCTCCGGGCACCGACTCCACCCCTCCGCCCCACCGTACTCCGATTGCCCCGGCTCCTCCCTCCGGGGACCGACTCCACCCCTCCGCCCCACCGCGCGCCGATTGCCCCGGCTCCTCCCTCCGGGGACCGACTCCACCCCTCCGCCCCACCGTGCGCCGATAGCCCCGGCTCCTCCCTCCGGGGACCGACTCCACCCCTCCGCCCCACCGTGCTCCGATTGCCCCGGCTCCTCCCTCCGGGCACCGACTCCACCCCTCCGCCCCACCGTACTCCGATAGCCCCGGCTCCTCCCTCCGGGGACCGACTCCACCCCTCCGGCCCACCGTGCTCAGATTGCCCCGGCTCCTCCCTCCGGGGACCGACTCCACCCCTCCGCCCCACCGTGCTCTGATTGCCCCAGCTCCTCCCTCCGGGGACCGACTCCACCCCTCTGCCCCACCGCGCGCTGATTGCCCCGGCTCCTCCCTCCTGGGACCGACTCCACCCCTCCGCCCCACCGTGCGCCGATTGCCCTGGCTCCTTCCTCCGGGGACCGACCTTTTTGGAGCCAGAGCCCACCCGCTGTGCCCCAGTTGGGCAGGCAGGCAGGCTCCCTGAGAGCTCCTTCGAGCCCAGCTCTGCAGGCAGCATGTGGCTAGGAAGAGGTGCCATTGGAGTGGCTCTGGAAATGCCGGTGCAGCATTAGCGATGTCTCTGTGCATTGCAGGCACCTGAGCTGGGCGTGGTAACACTTTGTCTCCCTCGGCGCATGCGTTTGGAGCACCACAGCACCTTGGCGCTGTCCCAGTGACGGACCAGGACCCCTTGGAGCCAGGCACTGTACAAACACAGAGCAGAAAGATGGTCCTGTGACGAAGTGGGACTGTTCTTAATGTTTCCTCTGAATACTGTGTGGGTGCCTCAGTTTCCCCTATGCATTTCTTAAGTCTCCAATGTGCATAAATGGTCAACAATCTGTCTCCTAGCAACAAATGGCCAGGGCCCTTCCCCTCTTGCAAGGGGATAGCTAAAGGTGAACAAAGAGATGAGGTGACCTCCTGGCCCTGGAAAGAGACAAAGGCCAGAAAGGAGGGGCTGGAGGGGGTTTCAGTTGGGAGCTGGCTAGGGACAAGGAGTGAGTGCAGACGGGGTTGTCTGCCTCGCTGGGCCCCAGGATGGACTCGGCTGAGGGGTCCCGTTCTCTGTACCTACAAGCTCTGTTTTACTGGCTGGCAGGCAGGCAGGCTCCCTGTCACCTAATAAACCTCTGTTTTACTGGCTGGCTAAGAGTTATGTCTGACTGCAAAGTTGGGGTGCAGGACCCTGTGGCTTCCCCAGGACCCTGCCTGGGTGGACTCGCTGTGGGAAGCGCACGGTGGGGCATATGCTGAATGCTCCAAGGTCAGACCCAGGAGGTGAAGCCATGTGAGCTTCTTGCCCTGAAGACAGTCTGCTCCGAGGGAGAGGAGGCTCCCCAAAGTCCTGACTGGCTTTGAGGGGAGCAGTTCCAGAGCATCGCCCTGGGACTCCTCTAAAAGCCTATGCAGTCAGGTAAATAGAACTTGTGCGATGATCAGTAATAGCACCCGCCAATGTTACAGACATCCTCATTCTAGGCTATGAGTTCTGCAGGAAACATAGGTTAGGGCCTGATTTTGCAAACATTTACTACCAGGCATAGTGATTTCAGTGGAACTAACCACAACAGTGAGAACTAGCCCTGAGAGTAGATGTCTTCAAGATCAGAGACTGTAGCAGGGACAGAGTAGGGCTACACGTAGATTCTGTAGGCTTGATTGGAATAGTATTTGTGGTTAAAGAGGTGCATGAGGTAGAACATATATGCATACAAGTCTTCAGTCATCAGAATATAAGATGATGGGTACCATCCACCGCAGAAAAGAACAGTGCTCACAAATGTGAATGTGGAGAGCAATAAGTGAAACAACAAAATCTGGCAGAACAGTAATAGCAGGTGACTTCAGCTGCCCAGCTAGGAACGGTGGGAACGTCACTGCAGGACAGGGTTTGGAGAAGTAAATTACCTGTTAACAAGTATTTGCTTCTTGGAATGGCCCCTCCTGGAGCAGAGAGGGCAAGTAACGGTGACCATACTTAACTGCAAAATCCTTGCGGGGGGTCACGCCAAGCGCTCTGACACTAAACTTCGAGAAAGAGGATCTTAACAAAGCAAGGCCGTTAGTTAGAAAAAGCCTGAAGGGAGAAGTTAGGAAATTCAAATGAATTAAATCAGCACAGAGGCTGCTCAGGAGTTGAAAAGGGAAATCCCACAGTGGCCGAGGGAAAGCCCAAGTGTGGCTTAGTGTTGGCAGGAGATGGCACTTGGCAGCAGCGGCAAATTGCTCAGGGACCTGGGCCACGACTCGGGCTCCCAGCACTATATTGATACAAAGAATAAACGATCATCGTCACCCCCCCAGGGCGAAGGAGGCTCTGCTCTGGTTGTAGGGGATGACCTGCCTGAGACACACAATGAGCCAACTTTGAGGGGAGTCTAAGTGATGCTAAGCGAGTCTAAGCTGATGGGCTTCAAATCTGCTTCCACTCCCCGCAGCCCATGTTACATGGACAGAGACCCACAGCCACTCCCTGACACACCACCCCTTACCCAGGCCTCAGCCCCGGGCGGCTCTGGGGCCTGTGGTATAACTGACCTGCCAAGGAGCCAGCATCTCAAGCCAGTCCCTGGAGCATGTGAGCAACCATCACCCTGCACACCAGGGTCGACGTCACCATCTTCCAGCCCCCAGTAGGACCCTGTTCAGCTTTATCCTCTTACCTGCACACAGTAACTACCGATGGACCTTTCTCCGAACTCTTGGATTGATGCTTCCACATTTGGCACCCAGCTGCCACCTCCGGCATGTTCTTGGCTCCACTCCTCAGGCGCTGACGAGTCATTGTCCTTTTCCCCACCCGTCTGCAATGCAGCATCACACGCGGCTTGCCAGAGCACGGTATGTTCGCCGCTGCTGATCCGGCACGTGAGCCGGGCCTGGCATTTCATTAATCTCCTCTCCAGGGAGCATCAGTGCTTTGTAGGTGCTGTCTTTATGCCTCTTGCATGACACAAGCCATGAATTTGCTGCCCCGGTGCCTTCCAAACACCACGGTCTGCTCTGGGGGCAACTGAAAGGCCTGGATCCCCCTGCACGGGGGCTGGAGAGCAAATGTTGCCCTTTTATAGGCAGCTGCTATTACAGTGAAGGCAGTGGAGTCCCACGTGCTCACGCCCGGGCTGGATCTGAGCCCTGGGATAAAGTTTGGGATCCCATGACAGCACGCGCCCTTCGCTGAGCTGGCCTCATGAGTGGACAGCACAGAGCGTTAGGAGTGGTCTGCACGGAGCAGTTGTGATCATGAACAGCCAGCGAGTCCCTCACTCAGCAGGTGAGGGAAGGCCAGAGGAATGGAGGGTAGAGTCGGCCAGCCCCAGGGGCAGAGCAGGTCCCTGGAGGGTCAGATAGCCCTGGAGTGATGGGGCGGGTCTCACTCTGATCCACATCAGACTGAGTGGTGGGACCATGGGCATAAGGGAAAACCCAACAACTAAAGGGACAAAAACTACAGCAAAAGCCGCTTCTGTAGGAGAAAGCAGAAAGCAGCTGCTGCTGGGGAGGCGGAGGGGGAAGGAGGAGCAGCCTGCCCCCTGCCCGGTAGCCTGGAGAGCAGCGTCTGGGGAATGTCCTCCTTAGGACAGTGGTGTTTCACGCGTGGCTTACACACATGGCAACGGTGACATAAGGTGCAAGGCTGGAAGAGCCAAATATTCCTGTCGATCCCGACTTGGGGGGTCAGGGACCACGAGCAGGATTTAGCTGGAGCTAGAGCCGCCAGGCTGACTGCTGGAGTTGTGGGCAGTGGCTGGGGAGACCATACCCAGAGCCTGCACCCCCAGGATGAAAACCCGGGTAGCTCCATGGCTCTTGTCTTTCTCCAGATCATTGAGCCCCAGTCCTGTGGCGTTTTCCTGCTCTCTCAGCTAGACCTGGGTATTTACACAATTAGGTGCCCGGCATCAGTGGTCATAAATACTGGGTGCCATTTACGCCTAGGAAACAGTGCTGCTTGCCCAATCCAAGCCATCGATCTCCCATGCCAAGCCCACCTGGGCGTCGACAGCCCATGTCCAATCCTAAAGGGCAGCTCCCCCGGGGGAACATGGAACAACCCTCCTGCTGCTTGCTTGGAATTGTGCAAAACAAGCCGAAACAAAAAGCACCCGTCGCTGTTTCTTTCTGCAACAGATGGTGGAATCCAGCCCCCTCCAAAGTGATCCCTGGCTGGCTACGGTCATTCATGGAGCAGGCAGAAGACGCCGGGTCTAAGAAGGAACGGATGGAACAGTAGGAGTTCCCTTTGATAGGATTTTGGATGCCCATAAGACGCAGAAGCTCTTGGCTGAAGCACAAGTCAGACACGCTGGGCTTTCGTTTGTAGAAGCCAGAAATCCAGACAGTAAAGAGAAAGGACCTTACTCCCTCTCCTGGAGATGCTCATGCTTCTGAATATCAAAGAAGAAAACACACACAGCAGGAATGCTAATTAGAAAGGAATGGAAAAAAAATGTAGCTTTGTCTTTCATCCTCGTATTTGTTTAGGCTGCGTCTCCTTTCGCCACTGTTTGCTTGGGCTTAAACAGCCAGGTGGATTTATAATGGATGCAGAGAATGATAACCCCAAGGCCCTTGCCCTGAAATGCAACCGGTGTCACATTAAAGGGGAACCCCAAACCACTGGACCCAGTACTGAAACTATTGGAAGTGTGAGATGCAAATGAGTGGATGTCATCTTTTGGATGTTTGGTTGATGTAACAAGCTCAGCAACCAACCACAAGTGGTTCAGAACTGCCTTAAATCCAAATTCACTCTGATGGATTCAAATGAGCCTCTGGCTACCTTCCCCGGACCGGAGGAAGAAGCTTGAAACCTTGCACTTTTCACCAACAGAAGTTGGTCAATAAAAGATATCACCTTCCCTACCTTCGATCCAAATGGCAGGAGAATGGATGGGGCAGAGAGACTGCGTGGCAGCAACTCTACATATGAATTGTAGGTGGGACACTATAACTCACCTTCCCTGCCCCTCAGCCCCCAGCTGTGAATACCTGCATTTCTACATAGCCCTGCTAAGTTCTTGTGGCAAACCTGGGGGGTCCCATGCATCTGACCAGAGAGCCAGTAGGATAAGTGTGGGTATTGCCTGGATTAAATGAAGTTCATCTGTGTGACATTTCTCCTACATCTGACTCCCACAATGGAGTAGAGAGAAGAGTCACCTTGTATTCAGTGAGATCAATTAATCACTGGCTTACACCCAGGCACAAAATTTGACCCTGGCGCTGTTCTATTTTTAAAATTCCTTTTTTTACTTGTAATTCTTGCCATGTTTCTGAATCAATCAAGGAGCCTCCTGGAAGCCTCCAGTGGCTAATTTAACACCTGTCCATTTGCAGGAGTGTTTACTAATGGACGGAATAGTGCCGCCTGCTCATTCAGTCAAGTTAGATTTGTATTGTTATTAAAAATTCCTCATATTTTTTTCTTCCTCTCATGCTCAAATGGATCCTGCTGCTTGCAAGGCTTAATTATATTTTTACCTGCAAATATTCTTCCCCTAACACAGAGAGACATGCTCGTTTGATCAAAGAATTGAAACGCAAGGTTTGTTTTCCTGACACTTTGTATGTAGTTGGTGATAGGAGCCACGTAGGGCATTCCTGACGCATTCTGTTGTCTTTATGGAGTATGATCTTGTATTACCATGTCTCAGTAGGTTTCCGTTGTTTCTGTGGCATTCACAGAACAGGATTGTTCCTTCCTTTGGCTAACTGAGCTCTGCTTGCAATTCCTACGTGTGGTGCTTAATGAAAGACTTTAACTTAATTTTGTGCCAACAGTATCTGTTTTAAGTAGCAAATTCAAATCCTGAAGGAATTGTATTTTTATTAAAAAATTCTCCTGATCGCTTATTCTCTGCCTGTCAGATGGATCACAACAGTAGTACTTAATTAGCGTTATCTTCCCTCACTACTGTGCTCTTAACGACATTATTTAACTGCTCTTATTCAAGAGGCAAAGCTTGCTCTACATCCCGGGTCTGACCTCTCCGCTCTGACACGCGTGAGTTGTTTTACTGCTGTCCATGCATGGGGGTGTCCCCGACAGGACAAACCCTTAAACACAGGCTTAACTTTACACAGCTGAGGATTCCCACCAAAGCCACGTTCAGCACCTGCGCTGGGGTTCGTGGGATTGGGGCTTAGGGACCAGATCTTCAAAGGCATTCCGGCGTTTAACTCCCATTGAAATCAACTGCAGAAGGTTTTAAATAATTTTCAATGTGTATCCACTACCTAAAACCGAGGGACACTGCAGTGATCCAATGGCTCTTCTAAATCCCGCTGCCTTGTTGCAGATTGTGTAGCCTTGCAGAAGCACCTGCACACCCAGGTAAGGTCAGACTCTTGTGACTATTTCTAGTAGCTTGTTTCTACCAGTGTAATTTTGGCGATACTCTGCTTCCCCTGCAAAATCTGTGAGGAGGACTCTGAATGGAGCTGGGGCTGGGGGCCAATCCCGTGCACTCCAGAAGCTGGGTGTGGAGCTGTGACAAAAGCCCACTGTCTAATATCCACATCTTTTCCTATAGTCTTAGGTATAAATATAGGCTCTTGTAGGACAGGGTACTAGGGTATCTCTAGCAAGCCGAGTCCAGGACAGGCCTACACAACAATCTGCCTGTAGATAATGTGCTAAGCAGAGAGGAAAAGTGACAAGTTGCTGGTGTATATAGGCCACCTTGCTTTGTAGCAAACTGACTCATCCACTGAATGTAGGCAGTGGTGTTGTAGCCGTGTCGGTCCCAGGATATTAGAGTCAAGGTGGAGGAGGTCACTTGTCTTTTGTTGGATCCACTTCTGTTGGTGAGCGAGACCAGCTTTCGAGCTCTCTCACCAACAGAAGTTGTCCAATAAAAGCTCTTACCTCCCACACCTCATTCCCTGGCTGGCACCTTGGACAGGCTGAAAATGTGTAGTTCCTGACTAGCGACCAAGGCCTTGAGCCTGCAGACAGACCCTGGAATAGCTTGTTTGTCTCAAAGCTCGGCTCTAGGCATTATCGTGGGGCAGGTCTCTGGCCTGTGCTACACAGGCGGTCAGACTAGAAGATCACAGTGGTTCCTTCTGGCCTTCGAATCTAAGAATCGGTGAACTTCGTGCTTGTGAGTAACCTCCCTGAGTTCAAGGAGAACACTTGCACATGCAGAGTTACTCACCAGCACAAGTGTTTGTAGCCTCAGGGTCCATATTATCAAAACACCTACCGCAGAGGTAAGCAAACATCTCAGCTGAAAAGTCTTACGTCAACAGAGACAGACAAGCCCACTGAGTGATCAGGAATGGAAAAAGTATTACAGGATGCTATAAGATTACAAGCTGGGGCCCTAGAATGGGGGGCGGGGGGGCACAGGGCCATGGCCTCATCACTTTTTATCTGCCCTAAGGGCACATGACGGGAGGGGCTGGAGAGGAGTGAGTCTCGGGGGAAGAGTTGTGGCAGGGGTGGGACCTTGTGGGAAGAGATGGAGCAAGGGCGTGGCCTCAGGGAAGGGGCAAAGCAAGGGTGGGGAATCAGGGAGCGGGGCCAAGGTCTGGGCACCGGTGCCCCCCCCCTACACACTTTTAGGGTGCTTCCGGTGCTCCTGTACATGTATATCTGCAGCTGGAAGGGGAAAAAAAGTAGCTAGCATGTTGTATTGTTTGAGACATTGCATGTGATCAGGTCATGAAAGGCCACATGGCAATGCATACGCGCCCTGGCAGACCTGAACTCGGAATGCTGGCACGTCCTGCATGGTGAGCTCCGAGATCTGCAGCTCAGGGCAGACTCCACACACAAACAGCTCAGCCCCCGGCCCACGGGCAGTGCTGCTTTGCTAGGAGTAGGGTGACCAGATGTCCCGATTTTATAGGGACAGTCCCGATTTTTGGGTCTTTTTCTTATATAGGCTCCTATTACCCCCCACCCCTGTCCCGATTTTTCACATCTGCTGTCTGGTCACCCTAGCTAGGAGTTCATTTTTCAGCTGAGTTTGGGCTTTGTCTCTTTCTGAGGTTTCACTTCTGTAGTTACAGGCTTGTACATCCTTGCAAGGAGAATAATACATAACCGCAGGTGCTTATTGACTTGGGCACCGTCGCGTTACAAACAGCCTCTGCTCCGCCTTTGACTGGAGCTGAGACAGAGAGGCTGGTGAATTATTGATAAGGGCCGTGCGGTAATGGAGGAGCGTGTGGGTGGCCTCTCTGCCTTGCGCACAGGCTTTCCTGCTGCAGCGAACGCACATCAAAGAGATAAACAGAGAAGCCGCCAGTTTACACACGTGGGCCAATGGCTGCAATATGATCCCAGATTCAGAGAGCAGCTTGGGGTTTAATTACCAGGCACACAAGCCGTTAGTCATTAGAAGGGAATTGGGTTAATCTTCTGGCTCCTCCGAGCTGAACACAGTCCGCCAGGTTCTCACTCGGATCTCATCGTTTTCCCGGGGAAATTAAGAAATATGCATGACGTGCCCGAGCTGTTGAGGAGAGATGAACTTTGTCAGCTAGTGCTCCCTGAAGAGCAATCGCGCTTAGAAGGATTATTGACCCAAGGATGCGAAGATGATTTGTGAGTGATCAGGAGAATGAATGAGCCAGGAGCCGTTTCAGACAAAGCATTCTGCGCAAAGGCCTTGATCCTGACACCCGCTGTAGGCCTCCCATCAGTCCTGGAGTCAAGGCCCTGTGGAGGCTGCTGCTCCCATCTGGCTTTGAAAGGACATTCTGGGCTCAGGCGATAACCAGTGGCAGTTACTTTAGAACGAGAGCTGGTCCGATTATTTGTGGCAGAAATATTTCCCAAGGAACACAGTCAAACTTGATTTCTTCGGCTATATTTGTTATTCATAAACACGAATAACTCACACCAACTAATTTCAGCTCATGGCTTGTTCACTGAAGGCCAAGGTACTTAGGTACCCAAAGATGCAGAGGATGAGTGGGATTTCCAGGAACCCCTGGGGGAGTTCGTCGCCTCATTCCCATTGCAGGATTCTTGGACCACAGTTTGTGCTAATTTTCCAAAGTCAAGGAAAACTTGGAACAAACCCAACTCCTTGCCCTGATTTAACCATGAACCCCTCTCTCAATCATAGAATCATAGAATCATAGAATATCAGGGTTGGAAGGGACCTCAAGAGGTCATCTAGTCCAACCCCCTGCTCAAAGCAGGACCAATTCCCAACTAAATCATCCCAGCCAGGGCTTTGTCAAGCCGGGCCTTAAAAACCTCCAAGGAAGGAGACTCCACCACCTCCCTTCCAGTGCTTCACCACCCTCCTAGTGAAATAGTGTTTCCTAATATCCAACCTGGACCTCCCCCACTGCAACTTGAGACCATTGCTCCTTGTTCTGTCATCTGCCACCACTGAGAACAGCCGAGCTCCATCCTCTTTGGAACCCTCCTTCAGGTAGTTGAAGGCTGCTATCAAATCCCCCCTCATTCTTCTCTTCTGGAGACTAAACAATCCCAGTTCCCTCAGCCTCTCCTCATAAGTCATGTGCTCCAGACCCCTAATCATTTTTGTTGCCCTCCGTTGGACTCTTTCCAATTTTTCCACATCCTTCTTGTAGTGTGGGGCCCAAAACTGGACACACTACTCCAGATGAGGCCTCACCAATGTCGAATAATATCCCTCAGATAAGGCTCCCCCGAAGACGACCTCCGCTGATCACGCCTCTCCCATCACTTCTCTTCCTCAGATGGTCACTTTCTTTGCTCTAATGTCGATCAAACAGCTTGGATCACCTTGAAAGAGTTTAAAACCCACGCGTAGGGTTAAGTCCAGCTATTTTAAAATATGTTCCAATATAAAGTGTATTCCCCCATCAGCACCAGCCAGCATCAGCATTGCTTTTTTAAAATGCCCAGTGTCCAAGCTGTGCCTTGATATATAGCTTATCCTGTCGCCATTCATTTTTGATTGGTAATAAAGGGTGTTTTATTAAGGACGAAAAAAATGTTTTATCCACCATCATAAACACAGTTTTATTAAAAAAAAAAAGAGAGAGAAAAGAAAAAAAACCCCGCTCCCTTTTGATAGCTCACTGGGAAGGACTTTATAGCTGATTCAGCTGGTGAGTTGCCACATTTCATTCCCGGCGGATGCAGATGCGAGTGTTTCTGGGCTGTAATTGCTGTATGTACAGGCCCTGGAGTGCACGCCCGGAATTGCTGCCTGGAGACTCAGTGCTGGGGGAGAAGAGGAGCCGTTTTATTGGATTCATCCCGCCCAGCTGGATGGCTACACAGAACGAACACTCTTCTCCCAGCATCCTTTGTAAAACCCGACATGGATCCCCTGGGAGCTATCTCTCACTGGCGTGTTTCAGCGTGTGAAGCTGTGGGGTGGAGAAGATCATTCAGGCCCAATCCAGCCAAACGCAGCCCCCTGGAGCAACTGAGTCACGACTCAGGGAGCTGCCAGTGTCCCATGGCCTTGGAAACTGGCCCCTTTCCTCTCCAGGAGCCATGGAACCTGGGATTCAACCTATTGGAGGGGTGTTCTGTACATGAGGGGTCTGGATAGAGGCAAATAATGGCTCAGGTGCCAGTAGATGGTGCTCAGCTGTTCCTGGGTTGTGTAGGACCGGTAAAACTGGTTGTGTTGTGAACTGCAAATGGCTGCCAGCAGCATCTCTTCACATCAGCTCTGAGCACCACCTTTCCATGGGGGAAGTCTTAGGGGACTGCCTCAGGACGCAGTTTGAAGTGTCTGTAGGTGGATGAGGTACTGTAGCGGGGTGGTCACCCCGCTCCTGCCTGGAGGGGGTAAAAGCAGCCTTGGAGAGGGCCGGGGCTGGGAGAAAAACCTAGGCTGATTGGGGAAGTAGCCTCAGCTGGGGCCATGCCCCAATCAGGCCCAGCTGACCCTTATAAGAGGGCTGGGGCCAGAAGCCAAGAGACTCTCTCTCTAGATGTGGAGAGGGATGGGCCTGGCTGCTGGGAGCTGAGCAGGGTACTAAGACTGGAGCAGGGCTGGGGGGAAAGGCCAGAGGAGCTGGGGAGCTCCGGCCTGGAAAACCCCCAGGCTGCAGGCCTTGCCAAAGGCCGAGAAGGTACTGGGGTTGCAGAGGGGCAGGCCAAGGGTAGGCAGAGGCAGCAGGTCCCCGGGGAGGGGAGACCCAGTGAGACTGCAGGGGCAGAACCCCGAGAGAAGGGGCATCGGGGTCCGGGAGGGACACCGGGGCCAGCGACAAGATGAGACACCAGCCTGCAGAGGGCGCACTGGAGGCTGGCGAGCTAATTCCTTGGACCACCAGCAGGAGGTGCTGCGCCGGTGAGTCGCAGCCCGCTACAGGTACACATTGTTCTGAGTGGGGAACAAGCGTCCCCCGCAGGCTGGTGTGTATGAGCAACACTGCCCTCTACTGCATGGGCTCAGAGCTGCCTGCGTCTCATCACAAGCCCTAATACTGTCACAGCAAAAGGCGAGAAAGCCCAGCAGTTCTTATTACCTGTACCAGTTCTCCGATCAGGCTGAGTCTGGGCAGGCTTCTGGAAATAGCTAGCCCCCACTGGGTGTGCTTAGAGGTTTAAAATGGTGTTATCCTAGTACCTCCCGTACTAACATTGCACCGTCGCATTAGCATAGTCATGCTTTTGTCAGTGTCATGAGGAGGATCTTTATAGGGTTGAGAAGGGACCTCACATGCCAGGACTCATTCATTTTTTGAGTTTTCTGCTGAGAGTCTTCAGAAGGGGATTAAGCATTTTATTTTATGATGCAGACACCTGGCCTGATACCCACCATCTCACGTTGCACAGGCTACCAAGCAGTCACCAGCGAGGGGCGGGTCTCGATGCTAGAAAATCTGGGAGAAGCTTTCACTGCCCGCATGTGTGCAGTGTCTGTTCCGTACCATGCATATCAATCCAGTGCCTCTCATTGGCTGTCTCTGGAGGTGAAATGTTCTGGGTTGCAGGACCTGGGCTGCTAAGGGCTGACTCTGGTAGCGTGATGAGCAACATTTTGGGGGTCTCCAGGGTACCAGCGAGAGCAGCAGAACATCACTCCAGAGATGGATTTGTTAACAAATGAAAATGATAAGGGTTTATTGACACAATATAATAAATAAACAGGGTGATAAATAGAGAATTGCTCCTGAAGTTATTTGGAAGCGCTGGATATTGAATTTTACCTCTTTTTATTGTTTGTGGAATGGGATTCTTGTTTTATGTATCAGCATCTTTTGGATGCACTGATTTTGTATGGTTTCATAATCTACCATGGGAAAAGCCGGAGAAACAAATTTACTGCCGAGCATTGAACATACAAATGAACTAAAACCAAAACCACAGAAGAAAATGTAACAATCCAAACCCGACTTGAACTGGTGCCAAAATAAAGGAGGGGTTGCCATGATCAACAAGAGGCACCGCAGAGATTCAGTGACCTCACTGCATTCCACAGGGGCAGCCTTATTCCTGGCTCTCCAAGCACAGCATGTCAAGAACTAGGGAAGAGCTCGTGTCCATCAAGTGGCTGCGCTTCTCCCCATTTCCCATCGGGCCTCAGACATGGTGGAAGAGAAAGCCCATCAAAGTGGCCATCCTGGAACATTTTCCCAGCCTGCATTTCAAAGCTAGACCGAGGGCTGGTTAAATCCTGAGCAAATAGTGACCTTGACCTTTCATGTCAGTTCCAAATGGCTGCTTAGTTTAAGCCTGTCTGTGGTCATTTTTATTTTCTATTCCTGAATATTTTGTTCACACTAATGTTTGGGACTGACCGTTTGTCATCCCAATGCCCATTTTCACATGTGAGTGAGGGGATGTGTATGAAGAAGAATTTTAGCTATTCGTTATTTGTGAATTGAAGAACAGGAGGACTTGTGGCACCTTAGAGACTAACAAATTTATTAGAGCATAAGCTTTCGTGGACTACAGCCCACTTCTTCGGATGCTACTCTGAAACCTTTTATTTGTGAATTGTTATTCTAAAATGTTTCAATCATCCAATTGGGAAGCAGAAACAATGCCATGTGATTAAGTTGACTCAACATCCTACGTCTGGAAATTGAAGTTGGGGGGGGACAAAAAGTTTAGCAATAAAAGATGGTAGTTGACCGTTAGACCAAGGGAAGTAGTGAAATCCTCATTGCTCTGCAGCGAGATTGAACACCTGTTTCCAAAAGACCTGCTCTACTTTAACCACAACTTCTTGGGCTTCCTAGCATCACTCGTAGAATAGAGAAGAAGAGATCCCTCCAGTGCAGGGACCATTGGCCTTTGTTGTACAGGAGGTCAGACTAGATGGTCATCGTGGTCCCTTCAGGTCTTTGAATCTATGAATCTACTAACCACAAAGAGTGAACCGTTGGAGCGAACAGTTCACAAAAGCTCACAGGTCTTTGGACAAGGGAGATGTTGCCATGTTTTTGTATAAAGCACTTTTAGACCCTGGCCCACTGAAACACAATGTGCAGTGTTGGGCATAATTCAAGGAGATGATGAGAAAAGTGAGACCAGGTTTGAGAGATCTGCATCCAGCCACGAAGGATAGGCCAGTGGAGAGAGATGCATAGTCACAGGGAGCAGGAGGCACTCCCGGGACCTGCCAAGGTCCAGAATCCCCAGCAGAAATGAGACACTTTCCATACAGAGCGAGGGGATCTCAGCTCAATGTCCACCGACAAGCTGGATGATGAGGGTTGGGAGTGTGTGAATGGCTGTGAAGGCTCTGCCCAGAAGCCCTGGCAGGAGAGCACTGTCTGAGGAGCTAGGGCCAGTCACAAAGGTCATCCTTCCTGGATGCTGGTTCTCTGCTTCCCTGTCAGGAACTATGGCTCTTCCTCCTCTTCCTCCTCTGCCTGTATCGCTGGCCTGGGGCTTGTTCCATTAGAGAAAGATGGATTCAGTGACTGCAAATGCTGCCCGTCGCAGGGAAATATCGGGCCCGGTTTGTTCTGTTTCACTGTTGGAAATCCAGAGTGACTCCCATGAATTCAGTGCAGCTACGGCAGATTTACATCACTGAACCTCAGATCAGAGTCTGGCCCACTGTGCTCTCCTCCTGTCCTCAGTGCTTCGGTGCTGGTTACTGTAGAAATGTGTGTGCTAACCAGATAAGGAGAGAGTAGCCCGTCCTTTCCTTGCTGAGTTCTGCACCTCCCTCGCCTGTGCTCTAGCCCTTGTGGGAAAGTATATTAAAGAGTTTAATATTATTTGAAAAAGCTTATCACTGGAATCTGTTTCTCCTCCCTTGGGCACCATTGCAGCCATATTGCTGCATTAGCTTTCCCTTCCACAGCCTCCTGCCGACTGCCTGCCTGCCCCATCGCTGCAGCCCTTTTAAAACTCTTCCGGTTTTATGCTTCTTTGATTTATACCTCCCTGAAATATTGGCTGTCTCACCTCCTTCTCCGGCATCTGCCACTGTCCAAACAGCACAAGGAAATCAGGTGTCTTCCCGGAGGTAGCCACAAAGTTTGATTAGCCACTTCCCTGCTACGGGCTGTCAATGAGAAGCTCGCTGGAGGGCGTCCTTCCCAGCCAGGGACAGGAACAGCTTCCCAGCTTCTCAGCATTACAGCATTGCAGCGCCCTGCTAGGCTCCCAGGAACCACAAGGAAATCCCAGATTGAAATGATGTTTCAAACAGGGCAGCAGAAGTTTCTGTGTCCACTTGATGGTACAAAGTGCATTTCTTGGACCCGCCTTCTCTAACATAAATACATAACAACATGCATATTAAAAATAAACACACTCACTAACAAAAACCCCACCCCTCCGCTGTATACCCTTCTCCCCCTAGGGAAAGGATGAGAGAACACGGACAATTGTTAATCACCACGAGTAATGCACGACCGGAAGGCTCTCAGGTACTACTGTTATTTGAAGAATCTATGAAGTGTAGACCAGTACTGGTGGAGTCGGAGCTCCCATACTCCTCCAGAAAGTGTTGGTGGATCCCCACTGCAGTACAGAACCTATCACAGCCTGATGAGGGGGGGAGTTTATTCTGATGATTTGCTCACTGGTTATATTATAATATTGGAGGCTGCTAACAGATGGTGCCACCTGGGAAGAAGAAGGACTATCGTTCTGGGCCAAAGGGGAGGGAGCGAAGAAGTTGCAGGTGGTCACCAGCTGCCCATGGAAAAACTGCACCTAATTCTATAAAGCTGGGAAATGGCAAACTTCATCCCACAGGTCCCGGTATCCTCAAAATCCGTCAGGGAATAAGCTGGTCAAATCAAACACCTTGGTGGCAAGTGAACTTTTTTAGTGAAAAAATATTCTCAACAACATTTTTCAATGGGAAATTTAGATATGAAATGAGAATGTGTGCTACATTTAGGTTCCAATTGCCTCTTTCCTTTTGGTTTGGTTCTCAAAATAAATAAATAAATAAACACACTGCTTTTTGATAACTGAAATGAAACCAAAAAAAATGTTTTGTTTCAAAATTCCCTACAAAAACATTTTTTTTGGCCTGATATTTTTCACAAGGAAAACTTTCCAGTTTTTTCAACCAGCTTTATTGGTGAGAAATGAGTTAGCACAATGCATCTGAAGGGTAAACAAGTGTCTCCTGTCTCACACACACACGTGCTAATTACACAAGCAGAGTTGGGCGATTATTGCAAAGCAAACCAAAACAAAAACTTTCTCTACCTATTTGTTTGCTCATGAATAAGAATTCATCCTTTTATGTTTCCTTGCCATAAACATTTGGGCAACTGAGTTTTACTCGCACAAGAGATCGCAAAAAGTCACTTTTATGAGCAAACACTCAAATATTTCAGAAAGCAAAATTAAATTCACTTTTCTTGAGCTTTCACACCAGATACCAGATTATAAAAATTACACTCACAGAGTAGTATGATGGGGTTGCTTGTTGTAGTAGGGGATTGGACACCATTACCCAAGAGATCCCTTCCAGTCCTGTGTTCCTAACAAACTCAATATGGTGTCATTTTTACAACCAGTCCCAGCTAAGCGACACAATTTGAATTCTGGGTTCCAGTTTTGAATGGTAAGCTGCGGAGGGCCAAGGCTGGTGAAAAGGTCAGCTGGATAATTTGGAATAGTGACTCAATCTGAAACAGTGGTGCTGTGTTCACAGACCTTCTGCCAGCAGAAGAAGTCGTGAAATCGATCGCATGACTGATGAGTTCTCAACTCCTTGTTGCCAGCTCTATCGGCTGCTCTGGAAGGGAGAGGAGCAAGCAGCATCGTTCCTGACTAGTGACGAATTTCCAGGCGTACGAGAGCAGCTGTAGAGGTCCAGAAGCTTTGCAGGTAGGTTTGAGTTTGCTCAATCCCAGAATCAGTGCCATGGACTGAAATGCTCTTCTTAAATTCTGCTCCACTCCCCCAACCTTCCCAGGCTCTGAGGGGAGCTTGCCCTGTACACTCTACTAGTGCTTCTAGGGGCTATCAGGCCTTGAAAAGACGCTTCTGATGCTGCTTCTGAGGGTCTAGGCCTATCATCCCAGGGAGTTTGCCAGTGGCCTGCCATGCAGCAAAGCTACTAGGATGTTCAGCCAAGTCTAATGGGGTGAATCCTCGAGATATTGCTTTGTAGCCTCTACTAGTACCGCTGGGATGCACCCTTTAGCATTTACCTTACAGATTCTGCCAGTGCTATGTCTAAACGAATGGGTAGCTGAGGGGATTCTCACACAGGGTAACGGTGATCTCCACAAGAGGTCCTTTCTTGGCACCCGGAAACTCTGGTAACTAGCAGCTGCCATCATTTCAGTCCAGAACAGCTGTCAAGGGATGCCAGGTGCCATGATATAAATGCAAATGCTAGCAATGCCCTTTCATTTTCAAAACTCCCATCCACATTCCTGTGTCAAGTCTGCTTTTGTAACAGGCTAGGGGGGGTTGCCTGAACTACTGCAACTTGGAGGCAGGAGTTAACCTTACTCGGAAAAGCTAAGTAGGGTCTACTGACTCACGGAGGCGGGTGGCTGATTGCCCCACCCAGCTAAGGAGGTGGACACAGCTCTCTAGGAAGAGAGGATCTAGGGTGCGGGCTGAGCAGGAACACAACCTGGGAAGAAGGCTTGAGCTGAACTTTATATTGTGTTATTATTCATAGATTTGTTCAGAAAGCCAAACCCCAGCAAGGCCACGAGTTTGGACTTTGCAAGGCGTGGATTATGAATGGCACAGGGGTGGGAATGCAACTGCCTCCGGCCCTCTATAATATCCAAAGTACAGAACAATTTAAAACCCAGTCTCCAAACTGCATAGCCCGTGCTCACATGTCTAAGATGGGTGGCATGCAGGCAAGGGAAAGGAGCAACTTCCATGACTTGATAAAGCTTTTTAATATTAGTGTGAAACTCAAGTCATTCATCTTACCCTGTACAAAATTTATAAATGTGTCACAACTGGATGAGGCTTCCTTGTGCACAGCCCTGTGGAGCATGGCCATCTGGACCCGACGTTTCCAAAGACCTCAGCACCCGGAAGAGGAGCAAGATTTTCAAAAGATCTCCAAATCCCTGGGGCCCAGAAGGTGCCGAGCTCCTGCGAACATCTGGCCCTGAGACATGAAATATTAGCAACGATGGGCTCAGGTGATTGGCAATAAGATCCTTACAGAACCTTTCCCCCGTAGGCCGCTGGTTCCGTGTTAGCCTCTGTTTGTTAACAATCTCAGGTTCTCTCTGATGGCTGTAGGCTGGCCTGTGGGATCTCAGCTGGTCAGTCATGGAAATTAGAGGTGGAGAAGATATATTGATCCCCATATATGCCAGACCCTTGCCAGGGGACAGTGCTGGACTGTCCATTAGTGTGGGCTCACTCTTTTGGCCTGCCTAGATTTCTATGGCCCAAACAATGGGGTTTCCGCGCCTTGGTTGGGAGACTGTCCCATAATCTAGTAGACAGACTGTCCCATATTCTAATGGGGGGAGGGATAGCTCAGTGGTTTGTGCATTGGCCTGCTAAACCCAGGGTTGTGAGTTCAATCCTTGAGGGGGCCATTTAGGGATCTAGGGCAAAAATCTGTCTGGGGATTGGTCCTGCTTTGAGCAGCAGGTTGGACTAGATGACCTCCTGAAGTCCTTTCCAACCCTGATATTCTATGATCTAATCATTGATATAAAAGAGCCACCACACAATTGGCCCAGGTTAGTGTAACCCACACACCTTCTGGGTGTGGTGCTCTGTCACCTCTAGTGGCACCAAGACCGCTTAGCAATGAATGAGTCTACTACAGCCTTAGCTATGTTGGTGTTTGGCTCATGCATTTAGCTCCAGAGGTCCCAGGTTCAATCCCACCTGCTGGTAACGAGGGTCTGTCGGTGTTACATTAGCACTCTGGCATATTGCAGCAATGTGGACGCTTGCCCTGATGCTGGTCATGGGTAAATGGAAACCAGCATCTATGGCTGCCGCCTAGTATCTTTCATGAGGGAGAAACTCACTGTAACATACAGGATAATCTCTAGAGCCAGGCAAAGTGCCCAGGGCTTGGGTGGGTTCAAAGCATCAAACAATTTGGCTCCTTGTCAGCTGGCCAAACACCCCAAGAAGTTGCTCATCCCCGTGAAATATTTGGATTTCATCATAGCTTTGGGCATTGTTTTTATTTCAACCAAGGCAGCCTGCCCATCCCACCACACTCTGCTCTCAGCTGGGGTGTAGAGAAGAGGTTGGGGAAATGTCCTGGAAAACAGGAGTTTCTGCCTTAGGAGCTCACTCGCTCGGCATTGCCATGTCCGTCTGTTGCCTCAGCCTCAAAGGGACCCGTCTCGTGGTGCGTTACCAGCAGCAGCCCTCTGAGTGCCGAATGGAGAAGGGGTCAATGAAGGAGGCTAAAGAGTACTGCTAGGAGAACTCCAGGTCTGGTTGTCCTTAGCTATAATCTCGAGCAAATAGTGGCCCAGTCACTCAGTATATTGCTGCCAATCTTCCTTTCTGCATTAAACCCCTCCACTTTCCTTTAGGTTCCCATTTGTATGTTTTTCCTCATCATCAAATTTGTTAAGGGACCGCTCTGTGCAACAAAACCAAGTCTGCTCTCAGGACTGCAGGGAAGTTGCTGATTTATTCATCTGCATCACATCAGGAGGGAGTCAGGGGAGGGGCGGAGCCTGGCTCCAACCCATAATACTGTGAGTAACCCAATTAACCCCTTCATGACCCCTTTACAACAATCAACCAGCCCAAACTCCGCTGCAGCTCAGAGCCTCACTGTTCAGTATCGTGTGTGATCTCAGCATGTGCTGGGCGTGTTATTGCCCAGCGATGGGATCCCATCCATCCAGAATGGTTATGTTCACCAGTGCACAAAGGGCAGAGCACATGCTGTCTGTCTGGCTGCCTTTGATTTCAGACTGAGGAAAGCAAAGAAAGCACAAACGTAAGCTCAGCGTGAGAGCGAGCACATGCTGCACAGCTCGCGCTAGCATTCTACATCAGAACTGAAGCACAAAATGGCAGCTGTTCCTGCCGCCCTGCGGGAGGGCTCCCCTGCACATCTACAAACAGAATGCAAAGGAGCCTAGATATAAATGTCACAATGGCAAAGGGGAAGGGCTAGGATGGTATGAAGGGCAGGTCAGTGTTTTTAGTGCAACCAAAGCGAAGGAGACATGGGGTTGAGATGGTCTAAATCTGCCAGTTGGGAAGTGCTATGTGACCTACTCAGCGAAAGCAGCCATGGCAAGACACACCCAGCAAAGACATCTGTCTCAGCCCTCTATGTATCCTGATCAGTGGAAGTGGAGTCCTAGGTCTTGTTCCCTAGACACCAAGGGAACAGAGAAAGCAGGGAGTTAAGCTAGAAGCAACACAGCCGTGTGGACAGAGCAGTGCCCAGGGTTTAATAGAGCTCCTGCCGTACTGCTGCCCGTCTCGGATGTAAGCAACAGAAAGATCGAGATTTTCAGAGCTTGATTGTGATCTCACAGCAGTTTCTCCACATCAGCGTGCTAGGCGAACCAGGCCCTTCTTGTACGTAACCAAGTTTTAACAAACGTTCATACAGCAAATGGCAGAGGAACAGCGAGTTTCCTTTGGAGGGCGCCACTGTTAGGATTGCCTATCTGAATTTTAATCAAAGGTGCAAAGAACTGAGCTGGCCAAAGACTAGAAAACCTGATTTGTAGAGGCTTGGGGGTGAAATTCACCTCCGCGCGGAGAGCCAGCCCCAGGTCTATGCACCACGTAAGTTCAGTGAACGCAAGCGCCCAGTGAGATGCAGTCACTACCGTCTCTTTTGGCTGTATCCGTAGCAATAAGTACGGGGATTGCCTTGGTATATGGCCGCGGTGAGACCATCGCACAGTGTCGTGTTTTAGGCGCCACACTTGGGAAATGAAGCAGAAAAACGGAAGGTGGTTCAGTAAAGATCTACACGCACGTTTTGGGGTCAGGAACACTTGCCTGATAGTGAAAGAGGCAGCTCAATCCTAGCTTATGAAAGAGGTTGAGAGGTTACCCAGTGTGTGCGGCCTCTCCAGGGAAGCGATTTCTGATAGCAGGGGCTCTTTACTGTAGCAGATGAAGGCGGAAAGAGATCCAATGTCTGGAAGCCGGATCTAGACGAATGGAGATAAGGCACCCGTTTTTAACAGGGAGAGTAATTAACCACTGGAACAACTCCATCACCAGCAGGCTTTAAATCAAGCCTGGACGTCTCTTTCTAATAAATATGCTCTTCCTGAACCGGACGTTGTGGAGTGGCTGCAGGAATCAGTCAGTGAGGGTCTGTGGCCTGTGATATACAGGAGCTCAGACTGATCCTGATGGGACCTTCTGGCCTTACATTCTATGGCTATATGGAAGCGGGGCGAAGGCAGCATCTTGCACCTCGCTCCTGTGTACAGGGGTGAATTTAGCCCCTTGCCAGTAAAAGTGCTGAGCACAGGTGGAGATGGGGGGCATGTAGGGGCGTTGCCCCCCCCAAACTGTATACCAGAGGCGAATGTTTGGGGAGGGCGAGCGGCAATGCCAGGCGGCTCAGGACAGCCCCACGCAGCAGGGCTCAGGCAGTGCCACCGGCACCCCCTTGACTCACCTCAGTGGGCCACCCAGCCATGGGTCACTATCAGCATCCTCTGTGGTCTCACCGATTTCCGCTCCCCGCAGCCTCCGCCCCCAGAGACCATCACACCAGGCTGCCCCCACCCTGAAAACCCGAGGGGGCAGGTACAGAGGGAGACACAAGCATTAGCCTAGTTTGACTTTTATATTTGGGGAGAGGGAGGGAGGTGGCTCCAGTCGGGCTGCACGTGGTGGGGGGAATGCCGTGCCTGCCCACAGGGGCGCCAGCTCAGATTTTTGGGGGGGAGGCAACTTTAACCGTGGTTCCAGGGGCTACTTAGGCAACTGAAAACTCTAGGTGTTTTTTTTTTTTTGCAGATAATAACATAGAAATTATCTGACAGGAGCACTGTATCTAATTCCAATATCAAGAAAGAAAATGAAATAAAGATTCGACCCACTCAGCTCTAATACTAACGTGTTCTGACATCTTGTGGCAAGTCACTTATGGGACACTGGTTGGGTTTCAAATTGTAATGTAGCTTCTTCCTCAGAGACGCTTACTGAAGTCAGAAGGGACCATCGTGATCATCTAGTCTGACCCCCTGCACATCGCAGGCCACAGAACCTCCCCCCCCACCTACTCCTGTACTAGACCCCTGAGATCTGGTTGAGTCACTGAAGTCCTCACATCATGGTTTAAAGACTTCAAGTCACAGAGAATTCATTATTTACACTAGTTTAGGCCTGCATGTGACTCATGCCCCATGCTGCAGAGGAAGTGAAAAAAAACCCCAGGGTCTCTGCCAATCTGACCCGGGGGAAAAATCCTTCCTGACCCCTAGTATGCTGATCAGTTAGACCCTGAGCATGTGGGCAAAACCCACCAGGCAGATACCTGGGAAAGAATTCTCTGTAGTAACTCAGAGCCCTCCCCATCTAGTGACCTGTCTCCAGCCTTTGGGGATTGTTGCTACAGGCAGTCGCCGATGGGCCACACGCCATTATAGGCAGTCCTGTCATACCATCCCCTCCGTAAACTTATCAAGCTCAGTCTTGAAGCCAGTCTGGGTTTTTGCCTACACTGCTTCCCTTCGGAGGCTGCTCCAGAACTTCACTCCTCTGATGGTTAGAAACGTTCACTTAATTTCAAGCCTAAGATTGCTGATGCACAGTTTATATCCATTTGTTCTGGGGTCACATTGGCACTTAACTTAAATAACTCCTCTCCTTCCCTGGTATTTATCCCTCTCTGATGTACTTATACAGAGTAATCATATCTCCCCTCAGCCTTCTATTGGTTAGACTAAACAAGCCAAGCCGAGTCTCCTCTCATAAGATAGGTTTTCCATTTCTTAGATGATACTAGTAACCCTTCTCTGCAGCTGTTCAAGTTTGATTTCATCTTTCTTAAATATGAGAGATCAGAATTGCACACAGTACTCCAGATGAGGTCTCACCGGTGCTTTGTATAATGGTGCTAACACTTCTCTGTCTCTACTGGAAATACCTCGCTCTCCCAGCGCTCTAAAAAACCCCACCTCCACGAGGGGCGTAGCTCCCAGCGCTGGGAGTGCAGCTCCCAGCACTGGTGCATGGTCTACAGTGACGCTTTACAGCGCTGAAACTTGCTGTGCTCAGGGGGCTGTTTTCTCACCCCCCTGAGCGAGAAAGTTGCATTGCTGTAAAGTGACAGTGGAGACCAGGGGTTCTCAAACTTTTGTTCTGGTGACCCTCTGAGTGTGACCCCCCCCCTTATAAATTACAAACACTTTTTTATATATTTAACACCATTATAAATGCTGGTGGCAAAGCGGGGTTTGGGGTGGCAGCTGACAGCTCGTGAGCCCCCATGTAATAACCTCGTGACCCCCTGAGGCGTCCCGACCCCCAGTTTGAGAACCCCTGGTGTAGACAAGCCCTTCGTAACTTTGTTACCACCTTTTGGTACAATAGCTGAAACAATTGTAGAAAAATCTACCAGTACTTTCTGTCATTTAGGCTACTCACTTTTTGCAGTTCACCAAGTTTGGAACAGATCATTGAACTTTAGGAAACATCCTAGCAGCCCTTTCTTATCTTAATCCCCTGTTAATCACCCTGTTTATAAACACAATTCTGACTCCCTGCCTCCAGGGCACAAGCTGGGAGCAGCACATTTCCTGTCTCCTCTGCAGAACTCATCACATTGCACACTCAGGCTGCCTGAGTGTGCAACCCTCCCATGCCCTCCCCCCCCCCCAACGACACAACCCCAAAATATAGAAGTCAAACTACGCCTATGGTGGAGAGCCTGGTTCTTTCTGCTTTCTTGGCTTGCATTATTCCATCTCTGGGAGCATTCGGAAACATCCAAGAGGTACCAAAATGGCATGAATTTGAGCACAAAAGATTCTTTCCCTATTCTAGTCAAAATTGACTAGTCATCAGTCTTCTTTTTAAAAATGCCATTTAAAATTATTTGCCCAAGCTAAGTTGTGGAATTCATCTAGCAACAGGTACCAAGATTCAGTCATGAGCAATTTGTGAACTGATAAAAGGGGCTCAGTTTATAATGAATATCATTTGCAATGTTCGACCAGGCCCACCATGCCAGGGAGAAATGTACTGAAGATTAAAGACCTTTCACAAGAATCTGTATGCCACTGAGCTCTTCAGCAATGATACAACGGAGCGGAGTGCAGTGGGAGAGACATCAGACCTCAGTGAAACCCACTGTGGTGCCTGATGCGCTAGACGGAGCTAACTCCCGAGCAGGAGACCTGGGGCCTTTTCCTTTAGCGACAGAATGAGCTAAGAAGGGACGGGTAAAAGGAAGGCCTTTTGCAAATACATCAGCATAAAAGGACCTGCCAGAGCGAAAGCAGGCCCCATAATGAATGAGCCGGTATGAAGTGAATAATGACTCCAAAATGGCTGAGACACTGAACTGCATTTTAAAATCCGTGCTCAGTGAAATGTCGGCAGAGATGCAGGAGTGTGTGTGTGTGTGTGTGTGTGTGTATGGGGGGAGAGAGAGGCTCAGGGGCAGGGAGCTTGCTGGGGGCGGGGAAGCCTGGGTGGATGGATCACATGTCCATGCACATACTCCACGGGCAGACCTCCGAAAGGTTCTGGGTTGGGGCCCGTATCTGAGAAAAGTTGAGCCCTCTCCTTGTGGTTTGCACGTCTCATGCCCACTCTGGAATTGGTTGGGATGCCGAGTGGTGCTGAGGGTGATACTAAACAGAACTGCAGGTTGAATAGCTCTGGGCAGGGCCGGGACAGATGGGGGCATTGAACACAGATTGCACAAAGTGACAGAACATCAATTTCCATCTGATACCTGTTCAGACATGTTCCCGACACCACCAAGAAGCTTTCTCAGGGCCAGCACCCCACTGGAGAGACAAGCAAAGCCAGGAGATGGGATTGGCAGTGGGAGGGTGTGAGCACTGTGTCCCACCCTTTCATTTGTACCTAGAATCATAGAATACCAGGCAGATTTTTGCCCCAGATCCCTAAATGGCCCCCTCAAGGATTGAACTCACAACCCTAGGCTTAGCAGGCCAATGTTCAAACCACTGAGCTATCCCTGCCGCTGCTTGTCAGGCTCTGCAGTAACAGCTGGTGACAGGGGGCAGGAGGATGACACCATGATGCTGGCTCTACTCGGGGAGCTGCTGGAGGCTCAGAGCAAAACGTAATTGGCAATCACCGAGGTGGAGAAGCAATGGAATTAAATTGCTGACACTCCAACGCCACCCGCATCACTTCCCAGCTGGCAGGTTGCACCCTCTCCCGGCTGGGCTGCACAGTGAGTGCCACAAGGGGATGGGAGAGACCGGGGGGCGGTCGAGGAGAGGCAGAAAGGGGGCAGGGGGCAGCTCTGGGCCCTTTGCCAAGCAGCATTCTGCACACAGAATTGTCTCTGGCCCGCCTTTGCTGCTCTGCTCTCTGCAGGCCCCAGCAGCCCCTCTGGAATATCATGGGACTGGGGAGAGGAGCAGGCGATCAGGTGCCCCCTGTAACAGACCCAATGCTAGAGTCGGGGAAGGGGCTGTCCCGCACTGTGATGGGAAGTGCATGCGTAGAGGGGGGATGGCTGGCTCCTGCTGGGCCAGCTAGAACGTTGCTGCTGCTGGGAACTGGCAAGGGGCACAGGGAGTGGAAATCAGCCCCTCCCCTGGAGCCCTTTGCCTACCCTGGGCTCAGCATGGTGCATTCGTTGCCCTGTTCCGGGAGGTACACCCGGCCTTTGTCTGCGTGACCTCACTGCAGGCGGAATCGCCCCGGAACAATCTCCTCTGTTTGCTGCTTGGAAAATAAGCAAACCTCGTCGGTGTCTGCTCTGTGCCGATTGCTGATGCCAGCTCGGCTGGTGCTCACAAGGCCGCACGACTCAGGCTGCAGCTCGTTTGGCCACGGTGCTGTGAGGGTGCACTGGGCACTCAGGGGTTGGCTGAGAGGTTTGGGGGAAGCCATTTCAGATCCCTGCCCGGGTGCCCCCCCCAAGGGGTGCTGGATGGCAGGCTCTCCTGGCTGAGAGCCCAGCGGGCTTGCCATGGTTGGCAGCTGGAGCAGCTCTCCATGCTCAATGCTTCCCACGCTCCGTTTTATTAAATTCAAGCCCACTTTGTTTGCAAAGGCGGAAAAGCTGTCAGAGGCCATTAATCCAAACAGAATTTAATCTCTCCAACAGCATTTGCTCAGGCCCCGCTGCTAAATCTATAGAGTTAAAAACTGTTGACAATTAATTAAAATGCCTGTGGATGGGGCCGCTCCGCGGGGCACCAACTCCTGTATCAAGAGCCTGTCCCGGGGACTCGAGCCTCTTCTCTGCTCAGAGGCAAAGCAACTGGTTTCCCTCCAGGCAGCTGCATGCGTGGAGTGCAGCCGTTGTGGGGAGAGTCCGGGGATGCCTTGCCACAGCCGCCCGGCCGTGAGAGATGGAGCCATCCTGCCATGTCAGCAGCTCAGGAACACCGGGAAAGCAGAGAGGTGGCTGTCGATGGGCCTGCAGCTTCGGGAGACAAGACGCGGGAGAAGGGCGACTTTCATCACTCTGGTGCTAAGATACAACGGCTAGGTAGACAGAGAGATGAGCTAATGGGGTCTATTATTTCCCATGACAAGCCCCCTAACTCCCAGAGGGAGAAGGTCCCAACCATTCTCTCTCTTGCTCCCCTTACTAGTACAGTGTGGAGGAGGAGGCGGCAAGAGGCTTGTTCTGGTCCCCCACTAAAATCTGCTTTCCAAGGCTGGCTGCCTTGGCAATCCCCGGCCCAGAGGGCTCAGGGGGCCCCTTTGGAGGTATGGGGGCCTGCTCCTCAGGGCACGGCCAGGCTGGGGAACAGTGTTACTAGGCAAAATTGCACCACGTGCAGCGTGTGTGAGCAAGAGAGAGCACGTCTGCGTGTGCGAGGGGGACGTGAGTGCATGTGACATCGCTGTAAACAATAGGATTGCAGTATTATAGTCATTTAAGTCCACTGCATGATTATTGGCTACGTTGTTGCTGATGTCATTATGCTATTGTCCAATAAGAAGTGAATCAAACACCGCAGACATATTCCAAAGAGTTGGAGGTCTCAGGCAAGAGGGGAGAGGGGGGGCAGTGGAAGGGGTTAGGCAGGGGGGGCTCAGGCTGGGGGTTGAAGGCAGTGGAAGGGGTTAGGCTGGGGGGCTCAGGCTGGGGGTTGAAGGCAGTGGAAGGGGTTAGGCTGGGGGGGCTCAGGCTGGGGGTTGAAGGCAGTGGAAGGGGTTAGGCTGGGGGGCTCAGGCTGGGGGGTGCAGGCAGTGGAAGGGGTTAGGCTGGGGGGCTCAGGCTGGGGGGTGCAGACAGTGGAAGGGGTTAGCCTGGGGGGTTCAGGCTGGGGGGTGCAGGCAGTGGAAGGGGTTAGGCTCGGGGGCTCAGGCTGGGGGGTGCAGGTAGTGGAAGGAGGTAGGCTGGGGGGTGCAGGCAGTGAAAGGGGTTAGGCTGGGGGGCTCAGGCTGAGGGGTGCAGACAGTGGAAGGGGTTAGGCTGGGGGGTGCAGACAGTGGAAGCAGCTAGGCTGGGGCGGGGTCACAGGCTGGAGGGGCTTGGGCTGGGAGAGGAGGGCCCCAAGGGGATCTTTATGTAAATTTTTATCAAGAAAAGCTTTCAAGGCTTGTAATGTCCTTTGTCAAGAGCCTGCTAGATCCCTTCCTGCCACTGTAGCTGGGGGTCGCTGGCCTACATGGGCAGGAGGAAATGAAGCCATCAAGTGGGGTAAAGTCACTGGACTGGGCATGTAACAAACACATTGACTCCATCCAGCAGTGGTGGATGATCAGCATGTGCTCTGGTGGGTACCAAGTCAGTGGTGAGGGAACGGATAACCCAGAGAGCCACGCACAGTGCTGGTGACTTGATTTCCTGCTGGCTGACTTCACGTCCGTCCGTCCTAGGGCTGCAGAAGTCAGGCTGTACATCGGCCTACAGATGAGCTGGACAACGCAGGGGAACTGGCCCGGTGAGAATGGCAGGGGGAGAGGACTGAGCACTGAATGCTGTGCGAAGGACTCCAGAGGAGGGGGGTTGTTAAACAGGCTATTCTGAGGGTGACACAGGGGTACTACAGCATTACTGCTGTGGGCATCAGCAGCAGCATCCTGTCCATACCCCCTTGGCTCCCAAGCCCTGGCGGTTCCATCCCCTCACCCGGCTCTAGAGCTGGAAAGGGGCTGAGGGTTTGTGCTGTGACGCGTTCCTTTCTCCCATCGCGAGCCATTCGGATGGTTCCCACGTATCCTGTGAATCCTGCTTGGCTGCTCACAAGCTGACGGCGCTCGTCTCTGTTTCAAATGCCAGGCAGGTGGGGAGCATTGTGGGCCATGACCCCAGGCACCCCAGAAATTGACATCCCTGTGTATACCCCAGAATTTGATAACGCCGCAGTCAGCAATTTTGTATATTTAGCCACTGCCAGCTGAAAACCAAGCATCACATAGCCAGGAAAAGCTCAGCCCTTTGTGAAGCAAGGTCAGACAGCTGCGTCCTTGCAGTTTGTTAATCAGAATGGGAGGATGGGACAGAAAGTTAACAAGTACGGAAGAGAGTGAGTGAATAGCGCCCTTGGTTTGAAGTGCCCCTGACACTTTGTTGTTATGACTAGAAATGTTTTGATGATACGAGATAATGAGCAGTTTTGCTGGAAGTAGGCGAATGGTGACCCACTAGGAGTCGCTATAGGTTATGTGCGTCATTTGACATTAGCTATAAAAGATTAGGTGAAAAAATATGCTTTGGAGCAGTCCGAGGAAGCTTTCTTTGGGCAAGGATCTGACAGCTAAGTTCCCCAGCAGCTAGCACCCCATATTCTTCACAGTGATCCTGTGATATGATTATGACATAATCATAATGTATTTTATGCAAGGTAAGTCCCGGGAGGTATCATTGGAAAGGTTAGGTTTTACTGAATAGGATTATCCTATTTGTATGCCTGTATCTGAAGTTAGGAATATTGACTATGTATCTGTATTACAAATGTGTTTACACCTGAGGAACGCCCACTAGGCAAAAGTCTCTCAGTCAAGATGGTTGTCTGGGAAGGGCCCATTCAGGTTAATGAGCCATTAGGGGAGAACAATAGGCCTTAGGAGAAGCTTATCTCCCGTCTGGGGGTCTTCCTGAGGACACTGCAGACAGTCTCTGACTCATGGCTGCTGTGACACTATAGGGACATGTGACCAGGTCACCTGGTGGTGGTCTCCATCTTGGGATGTCAGTGTTTTTCCACAGACCGGTCTGGGAACCAAGCTTTGAAACAAAGGGTTCCGCCATATGCAAAAGCTGTATAAGGCAGGGGAGCGACATCGTCGTGGTTCTTCACTGACTCCCCACCCAAAGAGACTCCTGGAAACACTTGAGGAATAAAGGCTGAACTGGGGGAAGTGCTGGACCCAGGCTAAAGGGCTTTTTAGCCTGTGAATGGAATACCTGGGGATTCCAATCTGTAAGCCAGTGCAGCTTATCCCTTAAGAATCTGCAGCCTGCTTGTAGCATCCCTTAGGGTGAGAATTCGCTATTCATATCCAATCTCTTTAGTACATTAAGCTTAGTTTGCATGTTTTGTTTATTTGCTAGGTAATCTGCTTTATTCTGTTTGCTAGCCCTTATTATCGCTTAAAATCTATCTTTTGTAGTTAATAAACTTGTTTTTGCTTTGTCTAAAACCAGTGTGTGTGGGAGTCATAACTCGAGGCAGAAAGCTGTTGTATCTTTCCGCTCCACATTGAGGGAGGGGGCGAATTTCATGAGCGTACTCTGTGCAGCGCAAGACCGTATAATTTTGGGTTTACACTCCAGAGGGGGGTGCGTGCCTGAGCAGCTGGGGAGTTCCTTAGCTGGAGCCTCCCCATGCAGAGCTGATCCCAGTGTCTGCATGTAACTGCACCTGGGGGTGTCCCTACCTGTATGTGTGCTGGTAAAAGTGCAGGCTGGAGCCTGGGGAAGGGCTTGTCAGGCTGGACACAGCAGTACAGTGTAAAGGGAGCCCAGGCTGGTGGGTCAGGGGGCTCAGTGGTACCCCAGTTCCAGGTGGCACCCTGGGGGGAACCCATCACAGTGGGGCTCCCCGGAAGCCTGGCAGCTGATTCCTCAAAACTCTTGTAGCCATTATTTATCAGACGGAGGAGTTGTGCCCCCATTTGGGGTCTGAGAAACCCCGAGTAACAGCAGGGCAGGCTTATTCCAGGCCATGGGGTGCCTTGTGCAGTCAGACCCTCCTTCCATCTGTCCCTCTTTCTCTGGGGATCTCACATGGGCACTTTCACCCTCTTTGTGAGGAATGGGACCCTGCCGGCTCCTGGAGGCCAGTCCCAAGTGCCACTCAGCACTCCCTGGAGTGGTTTGAGGGGACGCGGCTCACCATCATGAATACTCTCTGGGAATTGATTTAGTTGGGGGTCGGTCCTGCTTTGAGCAGGGGTTGGACTAGATACCTCCTGAGGTCCCTTCCAACCCTGAGATTCTAGGATTCTATGATAATTCAATCCCACTTCGTCTCCCTGCTTCCTTTGTGCTCTTGCTGCTGGTACAAAAGCTGCATCCTCTGAGTGGACAGAGGTTCTGTAGCAGAGACCAAGGAGGCCGTGCCCCCTCCCCGCCCACACTGCCAAGCCCTCAGCTCTGAGTCAGATGCCAATGCAGCCAGGTGACGCCATGCAGGCCTGGAGGGAGCTGCTGGATCCCAGAGGCTGTCTGCACGGCTGCCCTGCTTAGGGCCCAGAGAAGCGGAACGAAGCTGGAGAAGCCGCGACAGAAATAGAAAGCATTGTCTCTTCTAGCTCGAACCAATCGCTTTCAAGTCAGACATCAATGGTGGGCTGCGAGCCCTGCAAAGGCAGTGTGAGCTGCCTGGCACTGAAGGGGGGAAGGAGGTCAGCCTCCGAGGCCGGCCTCTTCCCTGCCAAGGGGAGGATCCTTCCACACAGGGGGAGGCGCTAATTTTAACTACAAATACAGGCTCTTTCGTTTGTGGGAAAGGGAGGCAGCCTTGGAGCTCTCGGCTCTGTCCCCGGCTTGCCAAGAAAAAGCCCCATTGAAGGTGGAGGTGCCTGTGCCTTCAAGCCACCAGCCAGCATCGTTAGGGACAAAAAGGGTTCTGAAGGCAGGCGCGTCCCGAGGAGCTGGCTGCTCTCTGAAGGGGACTAGCTGCTTTTCCCTACAGATCTGGGGGAGAAGGGGGAGGAGGATGTGCACACAGGGGGTAATAGACCCGCAAGGGCTTGTATAAACGGCCCGGGGGGGGCACCTATGACACACACAGCACTCATGTTGTGATGTCACACCTCCCAGGTGTGTCGAACAAGGCCTGGCAGGCAGAACCTCATGGGGCTGGTGTGGTGCAGACCCAGACTGGGCTCAGATCTGGGCTGGGGAGGGTGGGGACTAGCAGGCTGCCCAGTGACAGGCTGCCGCTCGCTCCCCAGGGCTGCGACCCCCCCCCCCCCCCGACGATGCCTGGAGGCGTCTGCTCTGGCTCAGGCTGGTGTCAATCTGGAATGAGCCCTGACTTCGGCGGAGCTGCTCGGTCTTGACACTGGTGTCACTGAGGGCTCGTCTACACTACGGATGCTACAGCACTGCGGTGCTGTAGTGTAAATACACACTTGCTACAGCGATGGGGCGGGGAGGTTAAATCCACCCCGCGAGAGGCGGTAACTAGGTGGATAGAAGAATTTTACCCGCCTGGTGACGCGGCTGGGTCGACCTACGTTTTAGGTGTAGACCAGGTCTGAGAGCAGGATGGGCTCAGAGCTACTAAGCCAGAGCGATCTGGGCAACAACACAGCACTGCTGGGCTTCCACCTCTGCTTTGCACCCAAGAGCGAGCCCCGGGGATCTGGTACTCGTGTGAGACGTTCTTAGTGTCTGTCGGATTCACCCAGCACGGGCTGGAAGCCCTCCGAGAGTCCAGCGGCGCTCCTGCTGCCCAGGTTCCCTGGCTGGAGCCGTGCACTTCCTATATTTAATCTCACCGTTTACAATACAAAGAGATGGTGGGTGACGCTAAATGAGCTGTTTGCCTGGGGCAGAGGATTCCCGCAGTCAACTCTGCTCCCGCGCATCTCCCGCTCTGGTTAGCTGCTGCTAAGAGCTCCGGGGTGGTCGGTGTGTCCACTGGGCTCTGTACGCTACTGGCACTGCCGGACGGGGCGATTCAACACCCAGCAGCTCTCCAGCCGTTCCCATCAGGCTCACCCCGGTCCAGGCCCCGCCCTGCGGACGATGATGCCCAGCTGACATGCGGGGATCAGTGTGTGAGGGGAGGCCATACTACCTGGGTGGGTCCTTTGTGCCATCAGGAGCTGCTAGCTGCTGGGTTGAGGTGACCAGAGGAGGGGGCGCTTGAGAATGGCAGATTCCAGTAGCCAGGGCAGGACTGTCCCCAGTGCGTGTCGTCCCCAGGGCTGGCCCCTCACAGCCGTGCGGAGAAGCCTCCTCCACTTTTCAGGCACAGACAGCGAGAGTCCCGAAATCCCTGCGAGAGTCGGACTCGGGGTGGGTGTCTGTGCTGCACAGGGGCTGTGGGGGGACACATCGCTCCTTCGGGGCCACAACTGCAGCCGACGGCTCAGTGCAAAGGAGGAGGCTTTAATTCCTGCTATCCAGATAGGGCTGGGAGGGGCTGGCCCCTTTGCAGGGATGGTCTTAGTGTTGACACAGACCCCCGTGGGGAGCTCATCCCCCGGGGCGCATTTCAGATGGAGGCTGAGCTACAGGCGTGGGCCCCCCAGTTCCATGGGCACTGTTGCCTAGACTCATTGGCCCTTTTGCCTAGTTAGCAACGTGCCTGAGACCCAGTAGCACTTCCAGCATCACGTCCATCCCTCCATGGGCTGTCCAGGATGTAGCTGAGTCAAGAGAGCACCTGGCTACTGTGCCATTCCCTGCACATCCTGGGATCTCTCCCCGTTCACGTGATCTGTGAGAGCCTGCAGCATCGTCAGCCTCAGGGACCCACCCCCAAAACGCTCCCCTCCCCCCCCAAGCAGAAAAACAATCTCCAGAACTATTCTACCCCTCCCCACCCTCCACCCCCCGTCTTCCCGGGCACAATTGCCGAGCTCCAGGGAAGGAGTTAGCTTTGGACGGGCTGGATAATGCAGAGCTGATGGGTGGTAGGCACTTCCACGGTTCCGCGGTTCAGTCTCGCCTCTTCCTAAGAGGAGCCTCTCTCTTCGGTTAAGCCTTGAACATGTGTCAGCTCTGCAGCATAGACAGACACCAGCCAATCCTGCTGAGCTGTCAGTAAGTGGCTGCAGTTAAATACTTCCAGCACAGGATTTTCCCCATAAAGCCTGCGCCTTCCTTGACATTTGCCTCCTTCCATGACACATTGGCGACGGGGTGGGACTTAGCTGTATTCTCTGGCACAGAAATCACCCCAGTTCCCTCTAGCTTTTAACCTACACCTGACCAGCAGGGTCCCCCGTCGCCTGGGAATTGCCACAAGGAAAGTTGAGCAGAGTCTCCAAAAAAGTATTAGAGAAAATCAAGGAACCAGTGAGACCTGGCATCTCTGCTACTGGAAAAGCCCCTTTTGCTCACTGTCGTGCAAGCAATGGCCCAATGAATATCTGTACACGGAAAGGGAACGTGCGACGCGCTGGTTAGTGGGTCACAAATGGTCTCTCTGCACCTGATCCACGGAGTCTGTTCTATCCCCAGTTCTGGAGTCTTGCTTCTCCAGCTCAAGCTGCAGCAGATCATGTTTTCAAGTCTGGAGATCCCTGGTACAATCCCCAGGGCATGTGGCCATAACTTAAGCGTCCCAAGTCTCAGGTGTTGTATGTTTAAGGATTCACACCAGACGGGCTCACATGCCCGTCTTGAAATCTCGAGTGATTGTGAATGGGAAGGCCACCCAATCAGGGAAGAGTTGCAACAACTTGTGACCAATCACATCGCACACACACTGAATCTTGAACAGCCAGTGAATAGCTCCGTGAATAGTCGGGGTGAACTTTTCTCAGCACAACAGATTTGACAAACATCTTTGAGCTGTCAACAAATCTGTACAACTTAGGCCAGCCCAGGGAGAATTTGAAATCAAGCCAAAGGGCTGGATTAACTGAATGAGCAATGTGGAGCTAATTGCTTAAAAGGTGAAAAGTGGCATCTTCACCCCAGCCTGAGCCATGACCCACCGTGGTACAATCCAAGCGGATCCGGGCCTGGCACTGATCCTGGGGAATCGGGTACAATCCAGAGGGATCCAGGCCTGGAATTGACACCGGGGAATTGCCTATGATCAAGGGGGATCCAGTTCTGGAACTGATCCTGGACAATCAGGTCTGACCTAGAAGAATCCAGGCCCAGCACTGATCCTGGGGAAGCAAGTACAATCCAGAGGGATTCAAGTCTGGAACTGATCCTGGGGAACTGGATATGATCCAGGAAGATCTAGGCCTTGCATTGATCCTGGAAAATCAGGTATGATCGAGAAGGATCCAGGCCCGGCTCTGATCCTATGGCACCGTGTAGGCAGGGGCGGCTCCAGGCACCAGAGCATCAAGCACGTGCCTGGGGCGGCAAGCCGCAGGGGGCGGCCTGCCGGTCGCTGTGAGGGCGGCAGTCAGGGAGCCTTCGGTGGAATGCCTGCGGGAGGTCCGCCAGTCCCGTGGCTTTGGCGGCAATTTGGCGGCAGCTATGCCAAAGCCGCGGGACCGGTGGACCTCCCGCAGGCATGCCGCCGAATCCGCGTTAGCAGCGGACCTCCCGCAGGTGCGCTGCCGAAAGCCACCTGCCTGCCGTGCTTGGGGCAGCAAAAAACATAGAGCCGCCCCTGCGTGTAGGATACAGAGGGATCCAGGCCCAGCACTAGGAAACCATGTGCAATCTGGAAGGATGGAGGCCTGGCAGTGATCCTGGGGAATTGGGTGCAATCCAGGGGAATGGGACAAATACTAGCTGAAGGTCCCTTCTCCATGGGGCTGACCTATAGCCACTGGGGGAGTGTCTGTGAGAGGGATGGCAGGGAGCGCTGGCAGTCAAAGCCAGCTCAGCACGAACTACTTCCCTCCCCATCCCACTGACAGATCCTTCTTAGGACTCAAGAATGGAGAGCAAGGTGTGAGGGTACTTGTGGCCTGCACTAGCCAGGTGGTCGGGCAGGATGATCTGGTGGCCCTTTCTGGCCTTGAACTATTATGACTCTGACCTTCTAGCCAAGCAGAGATGGAGTAGGGATTCTTGGCCACAGCTGCTAGGCCCCAACTCAGCAAAAGACATAATCCCAGGAGTAACCTGAAGCACTTGTGGAAGTGCCGTTGACGTCAGTGACTGTGCAAGTGCTGAAGAGGTTTGCTGAATCAGGGCCTGAGAGGGGGAGGGAGCCGGGTAGAGTTGGATTGATGGGGACAGCTGGGCCTGCCTTTCAGAAGCAGTTGGGGTTTGCCCTGAGGGTCTGACCCCCATGAAGGTGGGCCAGCCACAGGTGACAGGGCCCTCTCACCCCAAAGCTGAATTAAGACCGTAAGAGCGGCCATACTGGGTCAGACCAGTGATCCATCTCACCCTATCTCCATGGCCAGTACCAGAGCTTCAAGGGGAGTGCACAGAACAGGGCAAAGTCTGGGGCTGGTCTGGGGCTGCCAAACCAGGGAGAGGGAAGGGAATGTTAGCCTCTATGTGCCCCTGGGTTCGTCAAGCTCTTGTACCAGGAGGACACATGATATTTGAGGTGGAGGTGGGGACATGCAGGGTCCGGGAGAGGGGCTGGGGAGGGTCTCACACATGTGAACATTCAGCCCCTCTCCAGGACCTTTTAGCCAAGAACCTGCAAGCACTGTACACATGGCAGGGACGTGAGCGCCCGAGCTCTCCAGGAGGTGGGGAACGGTCATCCCCATGTCACAGCTGGGGACATGGTGACCCAGAGAAGGTCAGTGCGGGGCCCAGTGTCACCCGGGGAGCCAGAGACCGGTGGAATGGAGGCCAGGCCCGGGTTTCTAAACTTCGGTGCCAAAGGTCAGGCTCCAGAACCTGCTTCAGGCCCCTCAGCCCATTAGCGAGGGGCTCAAATAGAGATTGAGGTGTGTGACGGGGCAAGGCCAGATGGCTACAGTAAAGTAGTGAGGAACATGTATGTTAGGTCCAGGCTAAACAAATCCCTGGTACTATGGTAACCAAATGGCAGTTGCTCCAGGTTAATCAAGACACCTGGGGCCAATTAAGATCCTTCTAGAAGGCAGTGGAGATAGCTAGATTGATTGGGACACCTGAAGCCAATCAAGGACTGGCTGGAACTAGTTAAAAGCCTCCCAGTTAGTCAGTGTGGTGTGGGTGTCAGGAGCTATAGGAGGGAGCTGTTGGAGGAATGAAGTAGTATGAATCCATATCAGGTGCAAGGAAGGAGGCCCTGAGGTAATTGTGAAGAAGATATTGAGTGGGGGCTGCTGTGGGGAAGTAGCCCAGGGAATTGTACATGTCCTATTTCCAAAAAGTCAGCTTTCATAGCTGCTAAGTTTAGGGTCCCTGGGCTGAAGCCTGGAGTAGAGGGTGGGCCTGGGCTCCCCCTCTCCTCCCTGATTATTCACTGATACTAGGAGACAACAGAGACTGTGTGAGGGAGGGTTGTTTCTCCTCACCTCCTTTGCTGGCTTATGATGAAAATGGCTCAGTAGACTGTGACCCTTGCCTCTAGAGAGAGAAGGGCTATGTGGAGGGTCACAGTGAGCCTCTGAGGCTAGCAGAAATCCGTCAGGAAATGCTGGACCCACAGAGTCAAGGACAGAACTTTGTCACAGGTGCTAACATCTGAACAGGTAGGCCCAAATTCACCCCCATGTAACTCCAGTGACTCTGGCGTAATGTTCTGTGGTTTGGCAACAGAGTCCTCCCCCATCCCCCCTGCCCAGTCACAGAGCTGCCACCACCCCTGGGCCCCAGTGCCTCCTGCGCGGCTAGAACTCCAGATTGTCCTTCTGGGGCTCTTACTCGATCCGGCAGCAAGTGCTCACAATGTGCTCTCAGACCAAAGGTGCAGCACTTCCAGCGTTCCTGCCAGGCACATCCCAGGGAGCGTCCCGGAGCAGCTACTTCCCCATTCTGAGACCCCCTGCCCATGGGATCCTGTCCCCTCGCTTTCAAGGCTATAGGAGAGGCCAGGCAGTGTGAGGGGCTCCGTGGTCACCAGCATACCAGTGCCACCCACCTGGGTTTCTTCATCTCTGCTGACATCACGCGTGATATCACGATGCTGTCACAATGCCTGCAACAGAAGGGGTGAGAAACAGACAGGTGGCGTTCAGCCCAGGAAAGGCACCAGTGATGCTGGTAGGAAGAGCTGAGGAGCTGGCCAAGACCCTGATGCGGCTTCCATAGAAAGCATCCATCCGCAGCTGTGAGAGCAGGATGTCGCCTTGAGTTAGACTCAGCTCAGCTCCTCAATACACAGGTACCAGGAGTGGTGAGAGTTCACACTGTGCTGGGCTCCACACCACGCAGATCTCCCTTGGTCCTCCGACAGGAGTGGCCCTTTGGGCTTCCCGTATGCTCACACCTTTAGAAGCGCCCTAATAAGCAATGGGGCTGCTTGTTTTTCTCCGCTGTCCTTCCTGCTCCTTGCTCTTCCCCTGGCAAACAGGAATTCTTCTTTTTGTTCCTATGGGCTGTAGGAACCTGAAATGAAACCAGCTAATTTAATAGCAACGATTTCAAGTCACTTAGCACCGTCTCATGCCAAAACATCTGTGCTTGCGCACGCCAGGGAGCAGCTCGGAGAGCAGCGCCTGTTGTTTTATCCTGGCAATGCAACCAGCGCAGGGGGGACACGGAGCAGTTGTGTTGGGTCTACACAAATACTGGCAGGTGTATATATTTTTATTTCAGGAACAGAATAAGCATTTCTAGCCCAAACTTGATCTTTATCTTCCAAAGGACTTCCCCCCATCAGGTGATAATTTTTTTGCTGGTCTCACTGTGTTTGGGATATGGAAACTAATCTCATTAAATAGTGGAGGATAGACCAGGGGTAGGCAACCTCTGGCACGCGTGCCGAAGGCGGCACGCCAGCTGATTTTCAGAGGCACCCACACTGCCCGGGTCCTGGCCACCAGTCTGGGGGGCTCTGCATTTTAATTTAATTTTAAATGAAGCTTCTTAAACATTTTAAAAACTTTATTTACTTTACATACAACAATAGTTTAGTTATATATTATAGACTTATAGAAAGAGACCTCTACTGGCACGCGAAACCTTAAATTAGAATGAATAAATGAAGACTCGGCACAGCACTTCTGAAAGGTTGTCGACCCCTGGGATAGACCCATCAATGGCTATTAGCCAGGATGGGCAGGGATGGTGTCCCTAGCCTCTGTTTGCCAGAAGCTGGGAATGGGTGAAAGGGGCTGGATCACTTGATGATTCCCTGTTCTGTTCATTCCCTCTGGGGCACCTGGCATTGGCCACTGTCGGCAGACAGGATCCTGGGCTAGGTGGACCATTGGTCTGACCAGTCTGGCCGTTCTGATGTTCTAAATAGTGTCCAATCTATTCAAATGCACCTCTGCAACATAAGAGCTTTCTGTAAGCAGCAAAGGGGCAGACTCAACTCACCATAGTATCCGGCAGCTTCTTAAATCAAAACACTAGACTCAGCAGTGAGGATCAGGACTATGAGATGTATGGATCATGTTTGTCCTGCATAGGCATCCACCCAGCACTATGTCCCCAGAGTCCTGTCCCAGCAGGCACTGGGCTCAGTAAAAATCCTGGGATGGATTCTTCACAGCAGGCTCTGCTTTGGTTGCTTCAAAGCCCAGTTTAGGAATGGGGAGATGCCCTCAGCACATTACACAGTGCAGCAGCTTGTCCCTTGGAGCAGCTGGGAACACTGGAGACTGTGACTCCGAGAGACATCATCCATTTCCCATTTCCCACCCTACAGGGGAGGGGGAACAATCTGTGCCAAGCCTATAACCTCCATGATATGGACCACCTATGCAAGGGAGTAAGGGGAGGCAAGGATCTACTGAAAGAGCATTTGACAGGACACCCTCTCGGCTTTCATTTTTAGCTTCTCTTTAAGCAATTCTTGGATGATTCATACCCCAGAATTGAGTCCTGCTTTCTTTGCTGAGTTGGCTGTTCAAGGCTAACAGGAATAAAAGAGAAGCAAAATTTTCTTTATTCAATTCAGCAGTTGTAGTGCTGAATCCACAGAGGGAAGCATGATCCACTGAAGAGGAAGGTACCAGTTTTACACAGTTACCTTTCAGAGAAGAACCACATTTATAAGCTTTGTGCAACTGGAACGCGTAGAGATACTGAGGATGAAGCACATTAGGACTGACAGATTGTAATGCACAGCGGTGAAGTCATTATAATGAACCAATTGCTCCGGCCACTTTTCTCATAGATTTGTTGGATTTTGGGTTGTTATATTAAAGTGCAGATGTGAGAATTCTTAACTTGATATGTTTTATTCATCCAGATAGAACATAAAGTTAGACAAGAAATTAAAGAATGCTGGTTTTATAATAACATTTACAACATTGAAATTAATGTGCTTAACAAAGGAGACTAAAATGGATCAAGGAATAATAAATCAAATCACAGTGAAAGTAATCACAGAGTTATAATAATAATAATGAGCTCTTATAAAACCCTTTTCATGGGTAGATCTCAAAGTACTTGTAAGGAGGTCATACCTGAAGCCACTGAATTAGAGCAGGTCAAAAAACAGAATTCCCGTCCTTCAGGGGATTCCAAGATTTCAAACTTTCATTTCAGCCCAAATCAGAATGAAAAATGGCAACCTTTGACTTTTTTGCGAAATGAAATATTCGGAACGATTTTGTTTTGTCCTTATTGAAACATTTCATTTCAGCTTTATTGTTTTCATTGTATTATTATTTGATATTATAGTTGAAACAATAAAGTTCAAATGAAATGTTTTGACCTTTTTGAAATGCCGTGTTTCGATAATATCCCATCAAAAATTTCAGCAAAATCAATAAGTTCCTGCAAACTATTTCCATTTGTTCAAATCAGCATTATGTGGCAGAAAAATGTTCCCTCGGAATATTTTTGCTAGTTCTACTCTCCATTTCAGCACCGGTTACAGACAGTGCACCAGGTACGGAGGGCTAATGCACTTTCTGAACTGGCTCTACAGAACAGGAATTAAAAGGAAGGTTCAGTCTCTGATCTTCTGCTCTCTGGGCCCTAGCAACATGTGAAACCATTGAAACAGAGCTGAACAATGTCAGAAGGCACAGTCCAAAGCAAGGAAGGAGAAGGCAGTGCAGGCACATGGAGGGGCACAGGGCTGTGACATGGAGGGGCACAGGGCTGTGACATCAGCCCGCAAACATCAGGACTTGGAGTGTTTCTAGGGTTGCCAGTGTGACATATCACATGTCCTTGGGCAACCTTACTGAAATAAGTTTGAGTATCTTTGGGGTTCATGGTTTATGTATTATTGTGGGCTGGGGTTGTATTTAACCCGCCTAGGGGAGAGACGGGCTGTGTACCTTGGGAAGGGTTATGCACGTCAAAGGACTGTACTGAACAATGTGCCAGACAAGAATGGACTTTTGGCCAAACCGTGTGAAGCGGTTTCACTGTGACGGGTTGGATCACAGAAACCCCCTTGGGAGCTGCCACCAGATGTGCAAAGACTACCCCTGCTTCTGCTTTCCCTGCCAGCTCAGGACTCCAGCACCCTGTCTTGCTGAGCCAGACACTCCCGTCTGGCTCCAGACACAGATCCAGGATCTGAATCTCCTGTCCCAAAGCTGCAGGTTACCTAAAAACAGCTTACAGAAGTGCGCTTGTCTTTAGCACTCAGATGCTCAACTCCCAATGGGGTCTAAACCCAAATAAATCCGTTTTACCCTGCATAAAGCTTATGCATAAAGCTTATGCAGGGCAAACTCATAAATTGTTCGCCCTCTATAACACTGATAGAGAGATATGCACAGTTGTTTGCTCCCCCAGGTATTAATACATACTCCGAGTAAATTACTAAATAAAAAGTGATTTTATTAAATACAGACAGTAGGATTTAAGTGGTTCAAAGTAGTAACAGACAGAACAAAGTAAGTCACCAAGCAAAATAAAATAAAATGCGCAAATCTATGCCTAATCAAACTAAATACAGATAATCTCACCCTCAGAGATGTTTCAGTAAGTTTTTCTCAGACTGGACACCTTCCAGGCCTGGGCACAATTCTTTCCCCTGGTACAGCTCTTGTTGCAGCTCAGGTGGTAGCTAGGGGATTCTTCATGATGGCTTCTCCCTTTCTCTGTTCTCTTCCCCCCCTTTATATATCTTTTGCATAAGGCGGGAACTCTTTGTCTCTCTGGGTTTCCACCCCCCCTCACTGGAAAAGCACCAGGTTAAAGATGGATTCCAGTTCAGGTGACATGATCACGTCACTGCAAGACTTCATTACTCACTTGCCAGCACACACATATACAGGAAGACTCACAGGTAAATACAGCCATCTGCAGACAATGGGAGTCATCAAGATTCCAAACCATCATTAATGGTCCACACTTTACACAATTACAATAGGCCCTCAGAGTTACATTTTATATTTCTAGTTTTAGATACAAGAGTGGTACATTTATACAGATCAGATGATCACACTCAGTAGATTATAAGCTTTGTAATGATACCTTACAAAAGACCTTTTGCATGAGGCATATCCCAGTTACTTACATTCACTTATTACCGTATTTTCTCTAAAACTATCTCAGTTACATTATATTGACTTATTATCAAGTTTTTATAAAACCATATAGACTGCACAACGTCACAGCGGTTTCCTGGGAAATCTCTGTGTTGAGGTGAATGCACTTTCCCCACCCCCATCTATGCAAAACCCCAGCCTTTGGAAGCTATCCTCTGAGGAGGGATTCAGTGTCTATGGAGCATCTGTTCCTGGAGTCTGAAGATGAAAGGCCCGAGCTGTAGAAAGGAAAGATTGAACAATTCATCGGGTGCTGGTTCTCAAGCTGAGCCAGTTATGAACATGTAACCACAGAAAACCCCTTTGTGGCATTTGAACGACTGACTCCTACCAGAGCCCTCAGTGGGGTTGGGGGGTGGCTCTCTGAGCTTATTAGTATGCATGTAGGTGCTTTTACTGTTTTTAATGTTTTCTCTGTAATGCCTTCACCTTAAGAATAAATGTGCTTGCTTAGAAAGGGCTGTATTGTAACATGTGACTACTGTCAATTACGGGTGTTCATAGCCTTCAAAGAGAAATCAAAGCGCAGTGACTGGCTGGTTTAGGCAGTCTGGCTTGCTGAGAATATCACAGTAGAGGCAGAGAACCCATTCAGGAGGGAGAGAGACACAGGTCTCTACCCACGAGAAGTGGCAGCTGAGGAGCTATGAGCCTAAAAGTCCCTAGAGGGACCATGGGCAGAGAAGACAGGGGCAGTTGCCCTGAAATGTGGCAGCCAACTCTCATGATTTTATCGTGAGTCTTGTGATATTTGATGGTTTCCCTAATGCCACAACTCCTGGAGTCAGATGATCATGGGAGAATCTCAGCTTGGGGAGAGGAAGGTTAACGTTTCTAGCCCTCCTGCTTGTGCAGAAAAGATTGAAGAGGTCATCCCAGCACATCCTGAAGGCCCAGAAACCAGGTGGCAAAGCACAAGAACCCCAAACTTATTCATGTTTTAAATCTTATAATTTTTAAGCCAATTTCTTGTTTTTTGGGGTCTGACTCCCATACTGAATTTCTTATGCCTAGTCTGTCTTTTCTAAAAATGGACTCCCAGATCACATTGCACAGTGAATGACAGCAGAGAGTGAGAAGATCAGATTTGCAATGATATGGAGAGTCACTGAGGCAGAGAACTGCAGAAAGAGCCTGCTCCACATTCTTACTATTACTCAGGGAGATTAGAGAGGCTACAAAAAAAGAAAACTCAATAATTATGGGGGATTTCAACCTGTCCCCATATGGACTGAGTATATGTCACCTCAGGATAGGATGCAGAGATAAATTTCTAGACACCATTAGTGACTGCTTCTTGGAGCAGCTAGTCTAGTAAGTGTGACAAGATGGCTGATGTTTGTATGGTGGGTCCTGCGCTTTTCTTGGGGGCAGGCTAAGACGCCACTCCTTGCCCCCTGCTCTTCGACACCTAGAGCCCCGCTAGTGGCCCAGGAAGGTGGTAGAGGAGGGAAGCAGGGGAGGGATCTGGATTTGCTCCTCTCTTTGAGTCCCAGCCCCTCTTAACCCATGCAGGTTTCTTACCCTCTTCCCCCTTGGGTGGGGTTACCCTCAGTCCTTAGACACTGGGGGAGGTAGTCTCCCTGCCCTGCTGGGACAGGGCCTCCCTTACTTTGGTTCTCTGGTCTTTCCAATCTCACAACACACCTCCAAGCTCCAGTCCTCTCTCCTTCCTCCTCCTCTCTAACTGCCTGAAGCAGAGGGTTTTATTAGGTTCCTGACAGGGCCTTAATTGACTACAGGTGTTCCAATTAACCTGTAGCAACCCGCCCTAATCAACAGGGAACCATGCCTTAATTAGCCTTGGGCTTATATATTTCCCCTCTACCACTGCTCCCTGGCCCTCCTGTATCACAGAACCCACAAGGGGAGAGACAGTTATTTATTTAGTCCTACGTGGAGCACAGGGTCATTTTTTCTTAAACCTGCTGCCTATTAATTTCATTGGGTGACCCCTAGTTCTTATGTTATGTGACAGGGTAAATAACACTTCCCTGTTCACTTTCTCCACACCACTCATGATTCTGTAGGCCTCTATCCTATCCCCCATTAGTCCTCTCTTCTCCACACTGAACAGTCCCGTCTTTTTAATCTCCCCTCAGACATTCCATGCCCCTAATCATTTTTATTGTCCTTCTCTCTGCCATTTCCAATAAATACTACAAGTCCAATATCAGAAAGTGTGGAAATGGCAAAAGTGCTAAAAGACTTTTTGGTTTCAGTTTTCAACAAAATGTTTATTAACGATTGAACTTCTAACATAGGGAATGACAGTGACAATGAGGTAGGAGCTGAGGCTAAAACCGGGAAAGAAAAAAGAAAAGAATTACTTAGATAAGTTAGATATCTTCAAGTCGGCAGGTCCTGATGAAATACATCCTACAATACTCAAGGAGCTGACTGAGGAGATATCTGAGCCATTAGCGATTATCTTCGAAAACTCATGGAAGATGGGAGAGATTCCAGAGGACTGGAAGAGGGCAAATATAGTGCCCATCTATAAAACGGGGAATAAGGACAACCCAGGGAATTACAGACCAGTCAGTTTAACTTCAGTACCTGGAAAGATTAGCAACCAATTTGCAAACACCTAGAAGATGAGAAAGTGATAATTAATGGTTTTTCAAGAACAAATCACTTTAAACCAACCTAATAGGTTTCTTTGACAGGGTAACAAGCCTTGTGGATAGCAGGGAAGCAGTAGATGCAATATATCTTTAGTAAGGGGTTTGGTATCACTTAATGATCTTTCCAAATGTTGTTTGTACCGTTAGCTAACTATTGTAAAAAACCCTTTAATATTAATTAACTTTTTTTGTTCTACAAATAAAAGCACACAAGTCATATGTTAATATCAGTAGTCTGACCTTTCTAATGCAATAGATGTGCCCTCTCTCCCCTGCCACGGCAGCCCCCGAACTGGGGCTGGGATGGAGGGGGGTCTCTTCCCAGCAGCTGCAGCCCTGGAGCTGGGGAAAGTCACCTCTTTCTTGACTGCGTAGCCCTGGACATCCCAAATTCCCCCCACCCCCACTGCCCCCTCCCACCTACCCCCTTTTCTCCCCCAAGGCCACCACGTCACCTTACATGTGCATCTTCTCCAGGGTCCAGGCACCTAATTAGTGGAGCCACACCTGCGCGACTCCATTAATTAGGTGGGTGGCCCTTCATTCTCTTGTATGTGGCCGTCCAGGCACGCACCTTAGAGGGAACTATCCGTGGACCGCCTGAATGAAGCTTGCGGACCACAGTTTGGGAACCTCTAGTCTAGGTAATATTTAGTCCTGCTGTGAGTGCAGGGGGCTGGACTAGATGACCTCTCGAGGTCTCTTCCAGTCCTAAGATTGTGTGATTCTATGAAAGAAAGGGTAGGAACAAACGGTCAGTGGTCACAATGGAAAGAGGTAAATAGTGGGGTCCTCCAAGGATCTGTATTTAACCTGTGCTGTTCAACATTTTCATAAATGATCTGGAAAAAGGGGTGACCAGTGAGGTGGTAAAGTTTGCAGAGGATACTAAACTGCTCAGGATAGTTAAGTCCAAAGCAGGCTGCGAAGAATTACAAAGGGATCTCTCAAAACGGGATACCTGGGAGACAAAAAGGCAGATGAAATTCAATGTAGATAAGTGCAAAGTAATGCACATTGGAAAAATAATCCCAACTATGCATACAAAATGAGGGGTTCTAAAGTAGCTGTTACTACCCAAGAAAGAGATCTTAGAGTCAATCTGCTGAGTGTGCAGCTGCAGTCAAAAAAGCTAACAGAATGTTAGGAACTATTAGGAAAGGGATAGATAATAAGACAGAAAATATCATAACACTACTGTATAAATGGATAGTATACCCACATGTTGAATATTGCGTTCAGTTCTGATTGCGCCATCTCTAAAGAGACATATTAGAATTGGAAATGGTGCAGAGAAGGACAACAAAAAATATGAGGGTTATGGAACATATGAGGAGAGAATAAGAAGACTGGGACTGTTCCGCTTGGAAAATAGCTCTCTGAGGGGGGATATGATAGAGGTCTATAACGGCATGAGTGGTGTGGAGAAAGTGAACAGGGAAGTGTTATTTACACCTTCACTCAACACAAGAATCGGGGGTCACCCAATCGAATGAAGAGGCAGCAGGTTGAAAACAAACCAAAGGAAGTGTTTCTTCACACACAGCACAGTCAACATGTGGAAGTCAGTGCGGGGGATGTTGTGGAGGCCAAAAGTATAAGTAGTTTCAAAAAAGAATTTGAGAAGTTCATAGGTCCATCAGTGGCAATTAGCCAAGTTGGTTAGCAATGCAACCCCATGCTCCAGCTGTCTCTAAACCTCCGACTGCTGTCAGTGGGACCGAATGACAAGGGATGGATCACTTGATAACTGCACTGTTCTGTTCATTCCCTCTGAAGCATCTGGCACCATCCACTGTCGGAAGACAGGAGACTGGACTAGATGGACCATTGGTCTGACCCAATCTGGCCGCCCTTAGGTTCTTATGTCATGTTCTTATGTACTCTGAAACTGGAGAATGTCAGCCAGGAGACTAATGCCAAGGGAATTCTGATTGCTGGTGTCAGTGCAAGAGATGCAGCTCACACTGTGCTCTGCAAGTGACCAAGGCCAGGCAGACACAGCAGAGGAGAAGGCCTGCAGTGGCTCTTGGGGGTAACTGGATGTGACACAGCGCATCTCAAGGCTGGTGCTGAACACATCAGGGGTTTTTCATGGGCGAAGATTTAATTAATAACCATCCACATGAAGGTTAATGCTTGATTATCATTAAAGAAGGCAGGGAAATTGCTTTTCTTTTTTAACCATTTTCGTTAACGATGGAAATATTAACAAGGTTCTAACAAGCATATCACTGTTGAGGCAGGAGGGTCCAATGGTTAAGAGATCTGGGAAATCTGGATTCAATGTGTGATCTTGGGCCAGGCCCTTAGTGTCTCTGGGCCTCAGTCCCCCATCTACAAATGGGGCTATTCGTGCAGCCATACACTGCATGTGAGGATGGGAGGATAAATGCTTTAAAGACAGTGAGGTACTAGGGTAAGGGAGGTTATAGGAGGGTTAAGGATTCTTAGCTGACGCACAAAGCCGTGCATTCTGCCGTATCAATTTCCCCACCCAAATTCAGAGAACGACAATGGGAGAAGGAAAAATGAAAACCAGACAGACAGCTACTTGCTGGGAGAGTGTGCACAAAAATCTGATGGGCATAAAGCCTAAAGCGGGAGAGGAATTCTTTCTAGAGGCTCCACGAATAAAATCTTTGCCTTCCTGAGGTCAGTTGGAGTTTGGACGGGGTCAGGATTCCACCCCAGAAGGGGAGAAGTAGGAACAAGTTTAAATGAAAGGAAAAGAACATTTAGGTTGAATATCAGGGCAAATGGCCTCACATGGAGTTGTCTCAAGCTGTGGACCTGCCTCTAGGAGCCTTAGAAATAGGGGACACTTAGAAATAGAATTCAGAGTAGCAGCCGTGTTAGTCTGTATCCGCAAAAAGAACAGGAGTATTTGTGGCACCTTAGAGACTAACACATTTATTAGAGCATAAGCTTTCGTGGGCTACTGCCCACATATGCATATGCATCCGAAGAAGTGGGCAGTAGCCCACGAAAGCTTATGCTCTAATAAATTTGTTAGTCTCTAAGGTGCCACAAGTACTCCTGTTTTTTTAGAAATAGAATAAATCCCTACTCAGTGTACTGTAGGGACGGCCGTGCCCAGGCCACAGGGAGAAGGGTTGGATAATCTGAGGAGGCAGGGTTGCTGCTGGAAGTGGGTTTAGGGGCACAGAGGCTGTCTCTCCTAGAAGAAGGGGTGGCTTGGGAATACAGCTTTCAGCATGTGCTGTAGTCTGGTGACCAGGACCCCATAATTCTATCCTCTTCTTCACATACTTCATTCTTATGGGGCTACTTCTCTTACATTCTTCCATAATGCTGGGCATTGGGTCATAGAATCTTACACTATCAGGGTTGGAAGGGACCTCAGGAGGTCATCTAGTCCAGCCCCCTGCTCAAAGCAGGACCAATCCCCAACTAAATCATCCCAGCCAGGGCTTTGTCAAGCCTGACCTTAAAAACCTCTTTAAAAAAGGAAGGAGATTCCACCACCTCCCTAGGTAACACATTCCAGTGCTTCACCACCCTCCTAATGAAAAAGCTTTTCCTAATATCCAACCTAAACCACCCCACTACAACTTGAGACCTTTACTCCTTGTTCTGTCATCTGGTACCACTGAGAACAGTCTAGATCCATCCTCTTTGGAACCCCCTTTCAGGTAGTTGAAAGCAGCTATCAAATCCCCCCTCATTCTTCTCTTCTGAAGACTAAAAAATCCCAGTTCCCTCAGCCTCTCCTCATAAGTCATGTGCTCCAGCCCCCTAATCATTTTTGTTGCCCTCCGCTGGACTCTTTCCAATTTTTCCACATCCTTCTTGTAATGTGGGGCCCCAAACTGGACACAGTACTCCAGATGAGGCCTCACCAATGCCAAGTAGAGGGGAATGATCACATTCCTCGATCTGCTGGCAATGCCCCTACTTATACAGCCCAAAATCCCGTTAGCCTTCTTGGCAACAAGGGCACACTGTTGACTCATATCCAGCTTTTCTCTTCCACTGTAACCCCTAGGTCCTTTTCTGCAGAACTGCTGCCTAGCCACTCGGTCCCTTGTCTGTAGCAGTGGATGGGATTCGTCCGTCCTAAGTGCAGGACTCTGCATTGTCCTTGTTGAACCTCATCAGATTTCTTTTGGCCCAATCCTCCAATTTGTCTAGGTCCCTCTGTATCCTATCCCTACCCTCCAGCATATCTACCACTCCTCCCAGTTTAGTGCCATCTGCAAACTTGCTGAGGGTGCAGTCCACGCCATCCTCCAGATCATTAATGAAGATATTGAACAAAACTGGCCCCAGGACTGACCCTTGGGGCACTCTGCTTGATACTGGCTGCCAACTAGTCATGGAGCCATTGATCACTACCCGTTGAGCCTGACGATCTAGCCAGCTTTCTGTCCATCTTATAGTCCATTCATCCAGCCCATACTTTAACTTGCTGGAAAGAATACTGTGGGAGACCGTATCAAAAGCTTTGCTAAAGTCAAGGAATAACACATCCACTGCTTTCCCCTCATCCACAGAGCCAGTTATCTCCTCATAGAAGGCAATTAGGTTAGTCAGGCATCATTTGCCCTTGGTGAATCCATGCTGACTGTTCCTGATCACTTTTGTCTCCTCTAAGTGCTTCAGAATTGATTCCTTGAGGACCTGCTCCATGATTTTTCCAGGGACTGAGGTGAGGCTGACTGGCCTGTAGTTCCCCGGATCCTCCTTCTTCCCTTTTTTAAAGATGGGCACTACATTAGCCTTTTTCCAGTCATCCGGGACCTCCCCCGATCGCCATGAATTTTCAAAGATAATGGCCAATGGCTCTGCAATCACATCCTCTAACTCCTTTAGCACTCTCAGATGCAGCGCATTCGGTCCCATGGACTTGTGGTCATCCTACTACCCCCAGAGTCATAGATTTAAAGGACAGAAGGGACCATTAGGATCATCTAACTTGCCCTTCTGGAGAAGAGAGGCCAGAGAATTTCATTGCAGGAGTCCTGCATCCAGCCCCAGAACTTGTGAATGACCTAGAGCCGGTCTGTCAGAAAGACACATCCAATCTCCACATAAAGATCAGAGAAATCCATATTTTGGAATCGCATATTAGCCAGGTGAAGGCGCTGAAATGCTTCTCACGTTGATAACAGTAAATTGTTGGACAGAGTGGCACCGTTCCATTGAGCGCTAGATAACAGGGTAGACCCGGGGCAAAGACTGTGTTTTGTTATGAAATGATGTTAAACGCTCTGAAAATAATAAGTAGCTGTTATGTTTTCTTGTAAAAAAGCCCATTAAGGTTGCGAGTTGCATAACATTGCTGTCAAAGGAAATGGGTGATAAAGAAGTTATTTTTTTCCAATAAATATTTTGTAGGTGATGTATGTAAGGGTATCAATTATTTATTTCCCTATCTGGTGGAGATGTGCACTTTAATAAAATGCAGAAATAAAGGCTGAACAATAAATGCAATTGATTTTATGACCAATATGAAGAATAGATTGGCTCTAATGTCTTCTTGTAGTATTTTGTCTTGTTTTATGTGGAAATCTCAAGTCTAATAGGTTTTTAAAAAAATAATCTAAAATACTTAGGGATAAGGATAAATCTTATTAATTCAATGTTCCTTATTTTCCATGTGCAGATGGATAAGGATTATCATTAGCCCCTCTTTCATCTGGCTCATATCCTGTTCATTTGTTCTCTATTTTCATAAACATTTGCAGATATTAATCATTTAGAAAATATATTTCATTTTGGTGTAATGAATATATGCAGGCCTAATAAACAGGCAGTATAAGTAGTGAGTTTGCCTACTAGCTAGTAAAGATATTTTGATCGCTTTGTTGTCCTTCAAAAGCAAGAACAGTTTCTAACCTTGGTTATGCTGGAGCACCTACTGCAGTCAGTGGATTTACCCCAGTGCGATTTAACCGAGGACAAAATTCTAGACTTTTCAGCTGGATTACTCCCAGTTTACACCAGAAGACGTGAAAGCAGCATGTGTTTTATAGTCTTGTTTTGGATGCGCTCATAAGAGTCAGTTCTCAGCATTCAACCCCTAACAGGCCAAGGTTACAGGAACTTTTTTCACTTTATGATAATGCACCTGAAGAACGTCATACGACGGTACAATTGTTGTTAGATCATTTCCCAGGTCAATACTGATCCATACCTAATCCAGATATGTACAATGAAGATTTGCCCAACCATTGCTTAAGATTACGCTATCATGTAAGGAACGCATCTGTAATAAGGCATATATAGGCTTGGTAGAATTAAATTTTTATTTTTTATACTTTCGACAGATGAAATTGATGTTTATTTTAAAGTTTTTTTTATTTTTATCAATTTAAATGTTCACAGTTGCGGGGAAATTATGGGGGAGGATTATTTAATGACAGCAGATGATGAAATTCAAAAAGTGAAAGCTTTACAAATGGTTAAAACACAAACTGTCAACATCACATCAAGATATACAAAGTAAATATCCTTAAATCAGACCTGTTTTTACTCTTCATTCAATAGTCTATTTGTAACAAGCCTATTTCAAAAGTCTAAATCACTGGATTTTGACTCCAAGAAGCTCTCAAGCAACTCTTTTCTTGCATAGCCTATCTGTAAATTTTGATAATTAAAAATAAAAATATTTTTCGTTGGTATGTGTCTGTACAGTGAAATTGACATTTGCTGACATTTACTGACAAAAATCTAATCCTTCCAAATCTATGTATAGATACAAAAAGGACCAGACTAAGTTACCATTGGAATCTTAACTTTGACCTTCCTGGCATTGTAGGTTTAACATCTTAATCTGAAAATATGGTTAGCAGTAAACAAACCAGCAAAACGGCAAACCTGCAGATTTGAACTGGAGAGGGGCCTGGATTTGAATTCCCTGCCCTCCTTCTAGGTTAATCCATTTCTAGAACTGATGCCACATGCATTCGTCAGGGCTTGGCCCATCTGTAATAAAAACAGCATTTAGATGCGTGTGGCACTGCACATCAGCTCACTGCGTGTGTGCAGAGCCAGGCCTCGCTAGCTGCTTCTTTTAGTGATAAAGACAAGACCCTGCCAGTGTCAGCTCCATAGATTGGCAACAGCGGCAGAGAGCAGGAGGAATTCTGTTCCACCTGGTACATCAGCAGCAGTGCCAGGCAGAACAGAACAGCTCTGCTGAGTTCGATCTCGGATTGTTTTTTGTTGGGGATGAGGCTGGAGGCAGACAGAGCCCGGATGGATTTTCAGACCCTGGCCGCTTGCCTGCTGGATTTGTTGCTCTGAAGATGGCCCTGGCAGTAGGTTCTCAGTGCTGTCAAGTGTATAGTTTAGTCTAAGAATATCTCAAGGAACCCAGGCAAGTAGAGGCATCCCGCTGGGAACAAATACTGCTCGGAAAGCTTGAAAACATCCTATTGTCACTGTGCTGCTGTGACAGCATCGCTCTCTTCCCGTTCCACAGGCGTAACGATTCCCAAAGAGTCCCGATGCCTTTTATAAGAGCAGGGTTTGGCCCAGCAGTTGAGTGCTGCTCTATGGGCCCAATGAATGAAATGCTTTGGGATGCAAGGTGTTGTATAAGTGTATGTAACACATCACAACAGGATAGGCTGCTTCAGAGGTTCTCAAACTCTCTCTACCAACACCCTCAGACGAGCTGGGGTTCCTTGGACACCTTCCAGATATTCCTGAAAACATTTGCAAAGACCCAAATTTCACAGATCTGAGAATGATGCAGGATTTGTTTGGAAATCTATTCCGAAAGTTTGTTATTTGCCAGTCACTACTCTTCTGCTTAAAATTGATAAGCCATCTCATCCGGGAGCACAAACAGTGCCACGTGATCAGTCACACAGCACAACTCACAAACAGTGACCATTCAAATGGACTCAGTGGCAAACACCCTATAGGCTGAATCTGTTCATCCAAACTTTCCGTTTAATAGCTGTGAGTCACAAGTGCACTCCCAGATTCCAAGGCCAGAATGGACCATTGGGATCATCTAGTCCAGGGGTGGCCAACCAGAGCCTGAGAAGGAGCCAGAATTTACCAATGTACATTGCCAAAGAGCCACAGTAATACCTCAGCAGCCCCCCATCAGCTCCCCCCCTCCCAGCACCTCCCACCCACTGGCAGCCCCACCAATCAGTGCCTCCCCCTCCCTTCCCGCATCTCCCGATCAGCTGTTTCATGGTGTGTAGGAGGCTCTGGGGGGAGGGGGAGGAGTGAGGGCATGGCAGGCTCAGGGGGGCAGGAAGGGGTGGAGTGGGGGCAGGGCCTGTGGCAGAGCCAGGGGTTGAGCAGTGAGCACCCCCCGGCACATTGGAAAGTTGGCGCCTGTAGCTCCAGCCCCGGAGTCGGTGCCTAGACAAGGAGCCGCATATTAACGTCTGAAGAGCCACATGTGGCTCCGGAGCCACAGGTTGGCCACCCCTGTCCTAGTCTGACCTCCTTGATAGCACAGGCCAGAAAATGTCCCCAAAATAATTCCTAGAGCAGATCTGTTAGAAAAATATCCAGTCTTGATTTAAAAGTTGCAGAAATTAGGATCATGTTAAGAACAATTTGCCCACCAGAAAGGGCTTGATTCACAGGCTGCATTACCAGCTCTAGGAGCATGGAATTATTACTTCAACGTTTTTCCAGGGGTGCTCCTCCTTTGAGGATCACAGACACGAATGGAGTTCTTTTCCTCACTGCAGCACTGTGCACTGCTATTAGCCCCATTTTATAGGTGAGGCCCAGAGAGACTTAAGTGACTTGCCCCAGGTCACCAGAGTCACTAGCAAAGGTGGGAATTGAGCGCAGATTTCTGGAGTCTCTGGCCACTCACTTGGCCACAAGGCCAGCTTTCCTCACATCTGGGATCCATCAGCTCAACCCGTAATTAGAACATAATGGAGTGCGCGAGAGATGCGCAGAACCTCTTTGAAACGGGCTTGTTTGCAATCATTTACTGCAGCCAGGATAGTCGAGGTAGAGGCAGGCGTCCAAGGTGAGTAAGTTCCCCTGCTGAGTGTGGGTGATACTGTGATGGGATCCCAGGGGTTAAACCTGGGACTGGGGTACCACAGTGTCCCCTTAACTCTCCAGCCTGGGCTGTCTCTCGTAATGCTTTGCTAGTGACAAACAGCAAACCCCTCCCGGTGCTGTGATCACTCAGCACAATTGCATGTGGCGTCCCTAGATTGCATGACTGCTCCCAGAGCCACTCACGAATAACACACCAGCCTTACAACCCAGAGCTATACTGTCTTGCCCTGGTCAGAAGCCTGACCAGTGGACATTTATTACCCACTCCGCCCCTGCCTCAGTGTGGAGAGGACACGCACTAGCCTTTGTAACCTGAGCTGAGAATTCCCAAGCACTTCAAGCAAAACACACTGTTTAGGTAAAATATAAAACAGGTTTATTAACTACAGAAAGATCGATTTTGAGTGATTATAAGTGGTAGGCATAAAATGCCAGAGATAGTTACCAAAGAAAATAAAATAAGCACACAATCTAAATCTTAAAACTGATTACACTAGGCAGTATTTAGATCATAATACACAGACTTTTCCCTTAAATCTGGACCAGTCTCCTCAGTTGAAGTCTTCCGTCTTTCCAGTGTTCTTGTTGCTTCCAGCGTACATGGGGGAGGAGAAAGGCCAAGGCACTGCCCCCTATTTCATACCCTGGGTCCATGTGCCTGGAAGACACATGCCCAGATATGTACTGATGGGCTTTGCTGAGTCACACGGTTGAGCAACCCCCCTGGTGGTCTTGTCCAACTGAGTCGTGGAGTTGAGCAGTCCCCATTGTGTGATGCTTGTGCAACTGTCATTGAAGTGTAACTCCCTTGATGACACTGCCCTGGCTGATTAATGGTCGCTTAATACCCTCCTGGGAGTGGCTAGCAGTAGAGACTCCCAAATTTACTGCATATTTCAGTCAGAACCATACAGCAAAATCTCATAACGTCATACACACTAATGACATACATATTTGAACAGAACAACGGGTTTCAGCAGATCACGGCCTTTCATAAGATCTCTCACATGACATGCTTTGTATGAAATATCACAACCATGTATGAATGATGAATATGAGAGTTACAGGGGGCTATTTTGAGGGACAGTGTGTCACAGATACCACAGCTACTTCAGTGTGGGGGGGAAGCCTGGAAAGAATGGGGAAGGTCTGAGGTGGCTTCGCTGCCCCCTGGAAAGGCTGCTCAGCGGGAGGGACCTACGCCAAGCACTTCCTATCCTATCCTATCCAGGTTAGTTCTGAGGATCGATTTAGTGTAGAAGATTTACTGACATTTAAAAGCTGCATCAGTCGGCTGTCTGGTAGCCGAGAAGCAGAGAGCTGTCAGCACTGCCCTGCTAAGATATACTGGCTTGCTCTTTAGCCAGACCTCAGGGGAATGGACCAGCTAATGAACTCAATGATTAAAAACTTCCACCTGCCTGAGAAGAGGGACAGGACAGCTGCTGATGAACATATCTTGGGGACAGCAGCCTGCTAGAGAGGAGAGGCCAACCATTAGCTGGACCATTGTGAGGGGTGCACAGAGCTCCCCACTGCCCCCATGACTAGGGATGGGCAATGGTGAGTTTGGGCTGGGCCAGTTGCCACCGGGCCTCCGAGTTAGCAAGCCACAATGCTGACCATGAAGGCCAGGGGATCCTTGCTACTGGCCAGGGGGGAATTCACAAGGCGCAGCCCGTTTGGTGCTTGGACTCCATCTGAGAAGACCGATGTAGCTACTATGTTGAAAAAGGCCAATTATCTTCCATGGGATTTTTTTAAAAAAATATTTGTTTCAAGATTTCCCATGAAAATTGTAGCTGGTTTTCAATGGAAAACAATGGAACCTGAAAAAAATTACTGTCTTTAAAAGCCACTTTTAGTAAAAACCTTGGGGTTTGGGGGGAAAAAAAACCCCAACAACATTACTTTTCCTAGAAATGGTTTCAGTTTCCTGGTTTGCATTGAAAAACCAGAAACTTTCAACCAAAAGGAAAATGTCTGATTTGCCCCTTGAAAAATGTTTTGATGCAAAAATGCCAATCGTCTCTGCAACATGTGCACTAGGGGTTGGACTTAGATACCACCACTCATTTCACCTATGTCACCAAAACCCCCTCAAACAGCCATGGTGAAGCAGTGAGCTGGGCCAGAGGAGAGCCGGTGACCGAGAGATGGAAAGCACCATGTCATGTTCCCAGTTCCCTCAGCCTGAAATTCAGGTCCAACATATCTCCTGTTGGTTAGCCAAAGATCACACCCTAAATCACTGCGCACTTGTGCATAAATTACAATGTGGACTGACAGCAAAGGTGAGTGCTCATAACTCACCTATATTCCCAGATTGATCTGCAAACTAGGAGCTGATCTTTGCTAAATTGCATTTGTTTTCCATTCTAAAGTTGCCTTTTCTCGTCCTAAAGACATAATTTCCTTGCTATATAGCTGCAGGAGCACTTTACAGAAAGCTCATTTGGAAAAGAAAGAGGAGCCGGTTAATTGATTGAAAATGTCATCTGCTTGGGATCTTTCTTCGCATGCAGAAATTAAGATGAATATTCTGTGTATCTGATGTTGAATGAGACCATTTAATACTAAGCCAATAACAGATGATGCCTGCTTAAGGAGAGGAGGGTGTTCATGTGTGGTACCGTATTGAGAACAGATTGAATGAAATAACTAAGTTTAAACAGTCAGAATCAATATTGAGGAGGTGTCCTTTAGATTGAAGCTATTTAACTGCAGCCGGATAACATCAAGGTTAAAAAGAAATTACACAGAAGCAGGAAAAAGACACAGGGACGTGAATATTAAGGTCTTTTTATTGGCACAAATGTAAGTTTATACCATGGCTAGACAGTAGCTGATCAAATGACCCTGCAGCTGAATTCCTGCCTGTATCCGGTGCAACAATGTCCTGTGAAGGGCGAATGGTCCATAATTCACTCTGCTGGAGCCATCCCAGCGGGGAGTGAGGTGGAGGATTTCAGGGACATGCCACGGGCCCCAGGTGTGGCAGCTCCAGATGGAGCTTCGCCTAGAGGCTGACCTGCAGCTTTCTTGCCCTGCAAAGGGCCGATGGGAGGCAGAAAGCACAACTCACTTTCCCTGGCTAAAAACGAATCTGCCAGTGACCCCAGAGTAGCACTGTGAAGGTTGTTGCTCACACAACATGCTTAGTCTGATGGGTTTAGGGAATACATTGCTCAGTCTCCAAACAGATGGTGTGGCTGCACCAGCCTGGAGCAGGAAGGGATCCAGTCTCACCTGGGGTGTCCACCTGGGCAGCACCAGTCCTGCCAAGTCAGCTGCTGGATCTTGCTTCTGGCCATGCCGCCGCTCACTCCCGCTTTTGTCAAAATGCACAGCAGGCCTGGACCTTCATGTCCTGCCACCTCGAGTCCATTAGCCCCGCCCCTTTGGCTCCACCCATTGTGGACACCATTACAGAATCCTTTGTCGAGCCTAGCCCTGAAACCCTTCGGTTCCCCTTGGACCTGAACGATATTTTCAGCACAATCAGTGCAGAGGAGCCGCGCTGCAGATAAGGAGCTGCCGGCACTGCCATTAGGCCTGAAAGTCCACTCTTGCTGGGAGCGGGGGCGACAGGCGAAGTGCGGTGGAACCAGCTGCGGTATTTCTCTTGGAAGAATAGCTAGTGAGCTAATGGTGCTTCCAGCAGTGCCCCAGTGGACGGCTGCTCCCTGTGTCTCCAAGGTGCAGGATGATCAGAAGGATCAGACTCCACTGAGTTGGTCTGGCATTACAGAGGCGGGGAAGCACCTGAGATCCCGGGCACAGTTTATATTATGATGCTATTCCTCCGTGCCCAAGTGGTACCTGATGAGGTGCCATAGGGGTCACAGGTAAAGGGGGAAATGGAGCTGGCTTTAAGCCCCAAGTCAGATTCTATGGAGATCAGGATAATTTAGGGTGATTGTGACAAGGCGCTCTACTCATCGCAGGGGGCGCCTCCCCCTGGCCGTTCTGGGAATTAGCTCACCAGGTCGACACCCCTTCCCAGGTTTGCATGCCATCTCTCTGCCTCTCCCACTGGGTGTGCAGCCCCTCTCTCGCACCACGAGCTGCTGCTGTCTCTTCAAGACTCAGGCCCCCGGACAGGTCACTCAACACATTTTCCCCTTTGGGGGAAACAAAGTTTTCCAAAGTCTCTCTTCACACTGGCAGTCTCAGGCAGTCTTCCCATTCCCTGCCCCATGATGCCACTCCCTCAGTGGCTGGTAGGGGAACCCGGGCCTGCCTGCTACTCCAGGTTCCAGCTCTGGGGCCTTCTAATCAGCAATCAAGGTCTGTTCCCTCCTAGACCTCATTACCTTTCCCTGAGCCCTGTTCTACCATCTAACACCCCCGGGGTTTGCCAGCCCAAACTCACCTCCCGTCTCCCAGGGAATGACCACTGCCTATTTCCCAGCAGCCCCTTCTGCAGCCAATTTCCTGTCGCTATAAGTCCAGCACAGCCGGTTCCTCCCCAGCTGGGTTCCCTGCCTCAGTCAGGGGATTGCTTAGCCACCTGATTCCTCTCAGCTGTGTTGGGTTAAATAGCCCCCTTCTCAACCTCCCTTAACCCTTTCAGGGCAAGGGTGTGGTGAACACCCCATCACAGTGATATTTAGGGACTGTGAATTTCCTGTATACATTTTTTTAGGCCATCATTGAAATTAGCTGGTGTGACTGTGATGCTTTGGGGATTCACCCGGGCTGGTAAGGGGCTCTGTACCCCTGGGTGCCCTGTGCTGTGCCACTTTGGCTTCCAGCCTTGACACAGCTGCCTGCTCACAGCATGATGGCCTCATAGGGTGACCAGACAGCAAGTGTGAAAAATCGGGACGGGGTGGGCGGTAATAGGAGCCTGTATAAGAAAAAGACCCCAAAATCAGGGCTGTCCCTATAAAATTGGGACATCTGGTCACCCTATGGCCTTACCTCGGCTTCCACCAGCCTGGTTATTCCTTGCACAATGACACCAACAGCCCTTCCAGTCTCGAGTCTCCCAAAAGCACCCTGGGAACGGAGGTTGTGTGTAACTCTGAAATGTTCGTAACTCTGAACAAAACATTATGGTTGTTCTCTCAAAACATTGACTATTGAACATTGACTTAATATGGCTTTGACACTTTACTGTGCAGAAGAAAAATGCTGCTTTTAACCTTCTTAATTTAAATGAAACAAGCATAGAAAGTTTCTTTACCTCGACAAATCTTATTTTTTTTTAAACTTCCCCTTTATCTTTTTCATAATTTGCATTTAACACAGTACTGTACTGGATTTGCGCTTTTTTTTTTTTTTGTCTTCGCCACTGCCTGGTTGTGTACTTTCGGTTCCAAATGAGGTATGTGGTTGACCGTCAGTTCGTAACTCTGGTGTTCCCAACTCTGACATTCTACTCTACTCTCGTCTCCCAGGCCAAGAAGATCCATTTTTCAAGAGCTTAAAGAGTGCTGCTCCCCTTTGTGCTCTATATGGCGGGTCCCCCAGGGAGCCAACGTCATGCTAATTTTTGCAGTCTCCTCTGATTTTGCATTGCAAATGGTCTTTCTGTAATCCCCAATGCAATGAAGAGCCCATTGTTCTAGACTACACCTGGACTGATTTGTGATTGAGCACAAGAGCTGCTGGCCATTCTCCTTTGTCTGGAAAAAAACCTATTTTGACCTCTTGGTCTGTTTTCAAACTCCACTATCCATAATTTCACAGGTAGTGTCAATACATACATTTCACAGTGATACTAATGACCAGTGATATGTTACATGCCATCTTTTAAATTACTATCATGATACTGTTCTGCAGTGACCTAGAATCCTACTTTCGATGTCTCCAACTCAAGGAATATTTCCAACACACCACTGAACAGCACTCTAACACCGAGGAAGCTTCCTACCAACACTACAAAAAGGATTCTGCGTGGATTCCTCCTGAAGGTTGAAACAACAGACTGGACTTCTACATAGATTGCTTCCATCGACGTGCACAAGCTGAAATTGTGGAAAAGCAGCATCACTTGCCCCATAACCTCAGCCATGCAGAACACAACGCCATCCACAGCCTCAGAAACAACTCTGACATCATAATAAAAAAGGCTGACAAAGGAGGTGTTGTAGTCATCACGAATAAGTCAGAATATGAACAAGAGGCTGCTAGACAACTCTCTGGCACCACATTCTACAGGCCATTACCCTTTGACCCCACTGAGGATTACCAAAAGAAACTGCACCATCTGCTCAAGAAACTCCCTAAAGAAGCACAGGAACAAATCTACTCTGACACACCCCTAGAGCCCCGAGCAGGGGTATTCTACCTGCTACTCAAAATCCCTAAACCTGGGAATCCTGGACGCCCCACCATCTCAGGCATAGGCACCCTGACAGCAGGATTATCGGGCTATGTATACTCTCTCCTCAGGCTCTATGCTACCAGCACTTCCAGCTATCTTCGAGACACCACTGACTTCCTGAGGAAACTACAATCCATTGGTGATCTTCCAGAAAACACCATCCTGGCCACCATGGACGTAGAAGCCCTCTACACCAACATTCCTCACAAAAATGGACTACAAGCCATCAGGAATAGCATCCCTGATACCATCACGGCAACCCTGGTGGCTGAACTTTGTGACTTTGTCCTCACCCACAACTATTTCAGATTTGGAGACAATTTATACCTTCAAGCCAGCGGCACTGCTATGGGTTCCCGCATGGCCCCTCAGTACGCCAACCTTTTTATGTCTGACTTAGAACAAAGTTTCCTCAGCTCTCGTCCCCTTATGCCCCTACTCTACTTGCGCTACATTGATGACATCTTCATCCTCTGGACCCATGGGAAGGAGGCCCTTGAGGAATTCTACCAAGATTTCAATGATTTCCACCCTACCATCAACCTCAGCCTGGACCAGTCCACATAAGAGGTCCACTTCCTAGACACTACAGTGCTAATATGCAATGGTCATATAAACACCACCCAATGCCAGAAACCTACTGACCGCTACACCTACCTACACGCCTCCAGCTTTCATCCAGACCACATCACATGATCCATTGTCTACAGCCAAGCTCTAAGATACAACCGCATTTGCTCCGATCCCTCAGACAGAGACAAACACCTACAGAATCTCTATCAAGCATTCTTAAACTGCAATACCCAGCTGGAGAAGTGAAGAAACAGATTGACAGAGCCAGAGGGGTACCGAGAAGTCACCTACTACAAGACAGGCCCAACAAAGAAAGTAACAGAACACCAGTAGCCATCACCTACAGCCCCCAACTAAAACCTCTCCAGCGCATCATCAAGGATCTACACCCTATCCTGAAGGACAATCCCCTCACTCTCACAGATCTTGGGAGACAGGCCAGTCCTCGCCTACAGACAGCCCCCCAACCTGAAGCAAATACTCACCAGCAACTACACACCACACAACAAAAACATCAACCCAGGAACCAAACCCTGCTACAAACCCCAGTACCAACTCTGTCTACACATCTATTCAAGGGGCACAATCATAGGACCTACTCACATCAGCCACACCATACGGGGATTGTTCACCTGCACATCTACCAATGTGATATATGCCATCATGTGCCAGCAATGCCCCTCTGCCTTGTACATTGGCCAAACTGGACAGTCTCTACGCAAAAGAATTAATGGACACAAATCTGACAACATCAGGAATCATAACATTCAAAAACCAGTAGGAGAACACTTCAATCTCTCTGGTCACTCAATAACAGACCTAAAAGTGGCAATTCTTCAACAACAAAACTTCAAAAACAGACTCCAACGTGAAGCTGCAAAACTGGAATTAATTTGCAAACTGGACACCACCAGATTAGGCCTGAATAAAGACTGGGAGTGGTTGGTCATTACAAAACCTAAACTTAATTTCCCCAATACTAATTTCTCCCTACTGTTACTCACACCTTCTTGTCAACTGTCTGTAATGGGCCACTCTCTTACCACTTCAAAAGTTATTTTTCCTCCCTTGGTATCTTGCTGTTAATTGATTTATCTCGTTACACTGACCTCACATTTGGTAAAGCAACCCCCATCCTTTCATGTATTTATACCTGCTCCTGTATTTTTCACTTCATGCATCCGATGAAGTGGGTTCTAGCCCACAAAAGTTTATGCCCAAATAAATTTGTTAGTCTCTAAGGTGCCACAAGGACTCCTCATTGCTTTTATCAAGACAACAGTGTGTGAGGTGTATTGAGTTGGTCTGGCCAGCCGACTTTCTCTGTTACATACCAAGAAGCCCTTGGCATCTGGCATCGGGGGTGCTCTTGGGGTCACAGGCACACCCACCCACACCCAGGAAAGGAAATCAGAGAGCAAAGCCATTCAATCACTTCCCAGCCCAGCCTCAGATCTAAGATTCAGTGTATGACCCCCCTGTCCCTCCCAAAGTGCTCTGCCATGCCCGCTTGGCAGTGCGTGTGCATGTGTGTGGGAGGGGAAGGGGCTGGGAGTTCAGTTTCATGCCAGAGAGCAATAGAGAGCATGCCCAGAACTGATGTGCGTGTGTTTGGAGGTAGCTAGAGAAGTACAGGATGGAGTAAGGAGGAAGCAGTGATGAAGCTACAAGAAAGAGAGAGATGTCCTCCTTCCCAGGGGCCTCAGCTCATCACCACCCCAGTGCTCCATTAGCTGGAAGCAACTGGTACGCCCCCTACATGGCCCTGAATGGGTCGAATCCCCACCCTCCCATGTCAGTCACTGCTGGGATTTATTGTATATGACCTATGTTCATGGGCATGTGCTGAGATATGAGAATCATTTACAATGTGGTGCTGCATCATGGCCTGTACATACCTATCCGGGGAGAAGATTTCTGATAGTAGGGGGCTCTTTAATCTAGACGGCAAAGGCAGAATGAGATCCAATGGCTGGGAGATGAAATGAGAGAAATTCAGACTGGTAATAAGATGCAATTGCAAACAGTGTTTATTTAATTAATTACTGGAGCAACTAGGGACATGGTGGATTCTCCATCACTTGGAGTCTTTAACTCATGATTGGGTGTCTCTTCAAAGAGATGCAATCTAGCCACCAGTATGGACTCAATGCCGGGATCACTGGGAAAAATTCTCTGACCTGTTATGCAGGAGGCCAGACTAGATGATCATAATGGTCCCTTCTGGCTTTATAATCTATAAACCTGTGAATAAGAGAGTCTAAGGACCTTCCTGCTGGCCTGTAATGTTGACAGGGGTTCTATAATATTGATGCTGAGACTTCTGTCATTACTAATAATCATCAGTCAGACTTGTGCTTCCAAATGCTTTGCAAATGTTCACTCGTTAAAAGAGCTGGGTGGAATAGCTGTAGCCCAACTGTTCTGGCTGCAATTTGCCAGTTTTTTGTTCTGGTGACTACCATAAAATAACAACTATTTCATAGAATCATAGAAGATCAGGGTTGGAAGAGACCTCAGGAGGTCATCTAGTGTAAGCCCCTGCTCAAAGCAGGACCAACCCCAACTAAATCATCCCAGCCAGGGCTTTGTCAAGCTGGGCCTTCAAAACCTCTAAGGATGGAGATTCCACCACCCATTCCATTCCTTGCCTCTCCCACCTAGGGTGACCAGATGTCCTGATTTTATAGGGACAGTCCCGATTTGTGGGTCTTTTTCTTATAAAGGCTCCTATTACCCCCCACTCCCCTGTCCTGATTTTTCACATTTGCTGTCTGGTCACCCTACTCCCACCCCAAAAAAGCACTCACTATAAAATGAGTGAAAGGACGGGTGAAATACTGGCCAGGTGAGGACACAGTGTGAAAGTATGGGGAGGAGAAAGAAGGGCCTCTAGAATTCTCTAGTGGGCTAAGTATAGCATTGGAAGTTGAAGCCACATTAGTTCTCCCACTGGTTGACCTTAATGATCCTTTCTGTGGCCATCCACACAGGGTCCAGTTGTCAGAAGCCTGTTACCTTGCACCACTACCTCTGATGTCACAATCCTAAATGAGAGGAGGGGGATGACTGGCCGATTTAACCTCTGGCTTGATCTGCAAGCATCTACCGAGGGAAGAGATTTCTGGCAGTAGAGAGATCTTTAGTCTAGCAGAAAAAGGCTGAACAAGATCTGCTGGCTGCAAGCTGAAGTTAACCAAATAACTAGAAATAAGGTGAAATTTTTAAGTGAGGTTTTTTAGCCACTGGAACAACTTACCAAGGGAAGTGATGGATTCTCCCTCAACCTCTCCGTTCTATCCACCACACCCCAACAGAGACCAGACAGCAAACAGAGCTTTCTATAGCCTGAAAACAGAAAAGAGCCAGAGACTTCACGCAAGCCACTAGACATATTACCAAGATATTTGATGTGGAAGGTACCCAGAAGCCATGATGAAAGTTTGCAATACAAACCCTAAAATAGATAGATAGATAGAGGGGGTGTATGGGGATAGATAGATAGATAGATAGATAGATAAGTGAGGGACGGAGGACTCTCCTTCCCTGAAATGCACCAAGCACAGGTATTATCACTGTATTCCCTGGGGTGTCGAAGGACAGAGCATTCAGAAGCAAATTGTATTCTAGTGTATACTTGAGACCAAGGGAGTTAGGGTTTGGGAAGTTCCTGAAGCAAGAGCCGTCCGTTTGCTTTTGGCTGATCAGATCAGCAGCACCAGTCAACAACAACAATACCTAAATCTCTTGATACCCATTTACATCCAAACACCCTCCGTACAGAGCAGAAGGAATAATTCTGAACAAATACCAGGGAATCTGAAAGCCCGAGTGAGCAGCAGCTTATTGGAGACGCGGGATAACAGGCAATCTCGCCAGCACAGGCCTGAAAGAGAGCGCACGGAGAGTGAAAGAAGGAATGTTTTAGAAAACACGTAGGCACCAGATGAGCCAGGGATCAAGCCGTAGGCAGGAACTACAATGAGAAGAGGTAACTCTGCAGCTCAGGGGACCCTTTGCTTAATGCCAATGACTCATGCCTAGCAACAGGAAAAGCACATCAAAGGCTGCCTGGGATGGCAGGGGCTGCCGGCTGTCACTGGAGTTCTGAAGGAGCACAGAGAGAGAGGCTTTGAACGTATCTCACTATCCCATTGGTGCCTCCTGGAGAGGTAGCAGGGGGAGAGCAGCGTGGTAGAGGGCTACAATTAAATCATGCCTGCATGTTGCCATAGTGCTTGTTCAGATTATTAGACTTTGTGTACACACAAAAGTTGTGTTGCCTTAACTATATAGGTGTAATGTAAGTGATACAACCCCCCTAGTGTGGGCACAGCTATATCGGTATGAAGGTGCTAATACTGGTACAGCTATTCCCATATGGAAGGGAGAAGTTTCCTTATGCTCCTCATCTGGCTGGCTGTTTCTACCTGTTGTCTCTGGTCTTCGACTATAAGCTCTTTGGGGCAGGGATCATCTTTTGGTCTGTTTGTACCGCACCTGACACAGGTCTGGTCTCTGACTGGCACTCCAAGGCACTATTGCAAAACAGTCACTAATTACTAATAGGGCTGTCAATCGCACAATTAATCACACTGTTAAACAATAATAGAATACCATTGATTTAAATATTTTTGGATGTTTTCTACATTTTCAAATATACTGATTTCAATTACAACACAGAATACAAAGTCTACAGTGCTCACTTTATTTTTTTGACAAGTATTTGTACTTAAACAAACAAAAGAAATAGTATTTTCAGTTCACCTAATAGAAGTACTATAGTGCAATCTCTTCATCATGAAAGTTGACATTCCAGGGGACATGCTTCGATGCTGATGACAGGTTCTGCTTGATAACAAGCCACCAGCAGAAGGATGATTTTCTTTTTTGGTGGTTTGGGTTCTGCAGTTTCCGCATCAGAGTGTTGCTCTCTTAAGACTTCGGAAAGCATGCTCCACACCTCGTCCCTCTAAGATTTGGGAGGGCACTTCAGATTCTTAAACCTTGGGTCAAATCCTGTAGCTATCTTTAGAAATCTCACATTGGGACCTTCTTTGTGTTTTGTCAGATCTGCTGTGAAAGTGTTGTAAAATGAACAAGATGTGCTGGGTCATCATCCAGACTGCTATAACATGAAATCTATGGCAGAATGCAGGTAAAACAGCAGGGGACATACAAGTCTCCCCCAGGGAGCTCAGTCACAAATTTAATTAACGCATTAATTTTTTAATGAGCGTCATCAGCATGGAAGCATAGAATCATAGAATAGAATCATAGAATATCAGGGTTGGAAGGGACCTCAGGAGGTCATCTAGTCCAACACCCATCCCCCCACCCCTGCTCAAAGCAGAACCAATTCCCATCTAAATCATCCCAGCCAAGGCTTTGTCAAGCCTATCCTTAAAAACCTCTAAGGAAGGAGATTCCACCACCTCCCTAGGGAACCCATTCCAGTGCTTCACCACCCTCCCAGTGAAATAATGTTTCCTAATATCCAACCTAAACCTCCCCCACTGCAACTTGAGACCATTGCTCCTTGTTCTGTCATCTGGTACCACTGAGAACAGTCTAGATCCATCTTCTTTGGAACCCCCCTTCAGGTAGTTGAAAGCAGCTATCAAATCCCCCCTCCTTCTTCTCTTCTGCAGACTAAACAATCCCAGTTCTCTCAGCCTCTCCTCATAAGTCATGTGCTCCAGACCCCTAATCATTTTTGTTGCCCTCTGCTAGACTCTTTCCAATTTTTCCACATCCTTCTTGTAGTGTGGGGCCCAAAACTGGACACAGTACTCCAGATGAGGCCTCACCAATGCTGAATAGAGGGGAATGATCACGTCCCTCGATCTGCTGGCCATGCCCCTACTTATACAGCCCAAAATGCCGTTAGCCTTCTTGGCAACAAGGGCACATTGTTGACTCATATCCAGCTTCTCGTCCACTGTAACCCCTAGGTCCTTTTCTGCAGAACTGCTTCCTAGCCATTCGGTCCCTAGTCTGTAACACTGAATGGGATTCTTCTGTCCTAAGTGCAGGACTCTGCACTTGTCCTTGTTGAACCTCATCAGGTTTCTTTTGGCCCAATCCTCTAATTTGTCTAGGTCCCTCTGTATCCTATCCCTACCCTCCAGCATATCTACCACTCCTCCCAGTTTAGTGCCATCTGAAAACTTGCTGAGGGTGCAGTCCACGCCATCCTCCAGACCATTAATGAAGATATTGAACAAAACTGGTCCCAGGACCGACCCTTGTGGCACTCCGCTTGAAACCGGCTGCCAACTAGACATGGAGCCATTGATCACTACTCGTTGAGCCCGACGATCTAGCCAGCTTTCTATCCACATTATAGTCCATTCATCCAGCCCATACTTCTTTAACTTGCTGGCAAGAATACTGTGGGAGACCGTATCAAAAGCTTTGCTAATGTCAAGGAATAACACATCCACTGCTTTCCCCTCATTCACCGAGCCAGTTATCTCCTCATAGAAGGCAATTAGGTTAGTCAGGCATGACTTGCCCTTGGTGAATCCATGCTGACTGTTCCTGATCACTTTCCTCTCTTCTAAGTGCTTCAGAATTGATTCCTTGAGGACCTGCTCCATGATTTTTCCAGGGACTGAGGTGAGGCTGACTGGCCTGTAGTTCCCTGACTCCTCCTTCTTTCCTTTTTTTAAAGATGGGCACTACATTAGCCTTTTTCCAGTCATCTGGGACCTCCCCCGATCGCCATGAGTTTTCAAAGATAATGGCCAATGGCTCTGCAATCACATTCACCAATTCCTTTAGCACCCTCGGATGCAGTGCATCTGGCCTCGTGGGCTTGTGCTCATCCTCTGGAATGGTGGCTGAAGCATGAAGGGACATACAGAAGTTTAGCATATCTGGCATATAATACCTTGCAAAGCTAGCTACAAAAGTGCCATGCAAATGCCTGTTCTCACTTTATGGTGACATTGTAAATAAGAAATGGGCAGCATTATCTCCTGTAAATGTAAACAAACTTGTTTGTCTTAGTGATTGGGTGAACAAGAAGTAGGACTGAGTGGACTTGTAGGCTCTGAAGTTTTCCATTGTTTTGTTTTTCAGTGCAGTTATGTAACAAAAAAAAATCGACATTTGTAAATTACACTTTAATGACAAATAGATTGTACTTCAATACTTGTATGAGGTGAATTGAAAAAATACTGTCTTTTATCATTTTTACAGTGCAAATATTTGTAATAAATAACATACGCTTTGATTTCAATTACATATTATATATATGAAATTATATATGTAAGCAGAGTCAGGATGAGCTCTACCCTGACATCTGGTGGTGAATTATGGTGAGTGTGGAAAAGAACTCCAGGGGCTGATCTTGTTTGCATAGGCACACCCACCCGCCTGGCATGAGACAACAACAACTGATAGTGGTTACTTTGGATGGGGTGGGATCCCCAGTTTCTCTGTTATGGGGCAGGAGGAATAAAGTGATTATATGAATCAAGGACAATGAAACTGTTTTATGACAAACGGTCTCACCATCACCTAAGTAGCATTCGCTAGACAAGGGACATGGGTTCCACAACCCAGTGAATTGAGAGAGGATGTAACAGAGGGTCCAAGATGTGGCTGATGAAGCCATGAAAGCTTATGCTCCAATACTTCTGTTAGTCTTAAAAGTACCACAGGACCCTCTGTTGCTTTTTACAGATTCAGACTAACACGGCTACTCCTGTGTTACTTGAGAGAGGATGGGGACAGATATTTGTACCTGATGGTATGGGCCCCCTTTGAGGGCCTGAAACACCAATTGTACTATCTCCTCTCTCCACTGTTGAATGTCAGAGCTAACTTTGATTCCATTAGGAGTCTAGTTACAGACTGCTGAGCTGAATTCACTTTGGGCCAATAGTGCACCAGCACTGGGGCTCCCCTACTATGAGCTGAAATCACTAAGAGCTGAAGTTACTAAGAGCTGAGATCATGAGTGCTGTGTTAACTAGTGGGGGAGCCGGAAGCTATATTGCTAAGCGGCTGGCAGAGCAGTTTGCGGGGATGGCTGGAGGAGCAGCGAGCGGCGCGGAGGCTTGCAGGGACGGTTGGAGCGGCCCAAGGAACGGCGAGCGGAGCTGTTTGCGGGGACAGCTGGAGCAGCTCACAGGTCGGTGAGCGGAGCGGAGCCATTTGCAGGGACGGCTGGAGCGGTTCACAGGTCGGTGAGCAGAGCAGAGCAGTTCGTGGGATGGCAGGAAGTGGACTGGCTTGTGGTGAAGGCTGCAGCGGAACCCCACAGAGAGACGGCCAGTCGGCGTTGGATCACATAAGGTGCCCCTTAACACCCTGCGTGCCCCCCTTTTACTCTGGGGCTATACTGACCAGGGACAGAGACTTTGGGGGTTGTTGGACTTTGGGAACTTTGGGTGGTTGCTGGACCCAAGAGACTTTGGGAGTGTTGGACTTTAGAGACTCTGGGTGATTTTTGGGTTGCTGGATTCAAGAACCAAAGGGAAAGGATACGGCCCAGTTTGCTGGGGTGGGTTTTTTGCTCATGGTTTGTGTATGAATCCTGTTTGTGGTGTTTTTTCCAATTTAATGCTGATGTCGTTTACCTCATGTTATTAAACATTTTCTGTTACACTCAAACTCTGTGCTTGCGAGAGGGGAAGTATTGCCTCTTAGAGGCGCCCAGGGGGTGGTATGTAATTGTCCCAGGTCACTGGGTGGGGGCTCAAGCTGGTTTTGCATTGAGTTATTGAAACGGAACCCCTAGATACAGAACCCGGCCCTTGTTGCTGCCAACTTATATGGGCAGAAGGGTTACATATATATGAAAAAGTAGAAAAACATCCAAAATATTTAATACATTTCAATTGGCATTCTATTGTGTAATAGTGTGATTAAAACTGGGATTAATTTTTTAGATCACAATTAATTTTTTTGAGTTAATCGCTTGAGGTAACTGTGATGACTCATTAGCCCTAATTACTAATTATTATTACTATCTCCACACTAGGGGTTGTGGCAGGGTAACTATTTTGGTAAATTCCTCCCACCGCTAACTGACAGAGCCATACCGGCATCGTTCGACGCTGTGTGTAGACCGTGGTACGACTCCCCTACCACAAAGGTAGCTCATCCGGGCAGGTATCGTACAGGTATCATTAGACCTGTAGGGCTCAGGAACTTTCTGATTTTGTCATTGTACCTTTTCTTCCAGGAGGTGGTGTGGAGGAGGCATAAATCTGCCAGCCTGTCACTCTCTGGATACACATTACACTGAGTTCTGTTGTTCTAGCTCTCTGCCAAGTAGCAGACTCCCTAGCTAGAGACAGAGCTGTTTAATTTATGAAGGGCTGAGTTTTAATCAGCTTTTTATTGTTTGTTCCAGCCATACATCACTTCAATGGCAGTTTAAAAAGTGCACCGTAAGCAAATCTCACACATGCCACTCTTCTCCCCTTTTGATAACTCAAATCAAAAGTTTGACTCCAGTGCATTCTGGGAAATATGCAACCTGTTAAATAGCGCAAAAGCAGCACAAAAACGTCTTCCTTTCAGAGCTGGGGGTATTGCAGCGCTGGCTAGATTTGGAGATTACCTTAAATCCCAAACCCCTTCCCACTGAACTTTGGGAGGAAGGCAGGGGCTGGAAAACCTTCTGAAGCGAACATCTGATGCAGTTACTATGTAATCCTCTCTCATAAACATAGGGAGTTCATACAAGAACCTAGATCTTTCAGGATCAAAACAAAGCAGATTGCTACTACTCAAGCTGAAGAAGACCTCACTTGATGCATGTAGTAGGTCCTTTTTTCCTCTTTTTATGAGTGCAGCCAGAGATGCAAAGAGTGTATTCAGATCCCTGCTTGGCTTATTTGACTGTCTCTAGTGAAAGGCACCAGGAGCCCTGGCCCAGCCCAGATGAAGGATAACTCTTGCTATACCATGAGCATTCATGGCTAGTAAAACTCTGGCTATGGTGAATTCATTTTACATTCAAGCGAAGACCAGTGGAATGGATTTTCTACTGTATTCGCCAGTTCTAATTTCAGCCCATTGCAGACAGAAGAGGTGTGAGTCTGGATCTAGAATCCAGATCTCAAAGGCAGGTTTGGGCCCACATTGGTTCACGGATAAATGAAAAGCAGAGGCCTGCTGAGCCAAATCCAGTGAGAAGCTCAACACCTTAGTTCCAAGCAACGTTAATGGCAGTTGAGGTTGCTCATCATTTTGCTAAACCGATGCAGGTTACCTTGGTTACTTTTCTTTTCTCCCACGGTCATAGATGAGTTCCTGTCTGGCCCGGGGGCTCAGGATGGTGCCTGGCAAATTGTTATATGGCAGGAAGATGGTGGTCAGCTGCCTAGTCAGTGACGAGATAAATGCTGCAATGAGAATGTGGAGAGTCAGTGAAAAGGAAGAGAAACAAACAAACTATCTACGGGAAGAAGCGTATCCCATCAGACGTGCATCACTTGTGGTGAATAAACAGCATCATTAGGCCCATCCCATCCCAGCTGTAACTCCAGCGCAGGCAACGGGCTTACCCCATGGCTGTATTTGGCCCAGTGCATCAGTGAGTCAAAGGGGCAGCATGCACTGGACTGTCACCAACCTCATGATCTTCTGCAAGGCCAGTCTTGAGCTGGATGCCACATACAACCGAACAACGTGGCTCAGTGGTGGAAATCCAGAGGCAGGGCAGCAGGTAGAGGAGAGAGACAGGACTCCTTACCCTGCAGGGAGCCATCCCGCCGAACTCTAAGCAGTCTTTCAAAGCTCCAGTGCCCCCAAATTTCCCCCCAGGGACACCTGTGGTACAGCTGCACTGGGAGGAGACTAGGGACAACATTTTCAAAAGCAACTAAGTGACTTAGGGGCCTAAGTTCCATTTTCAGAAGTGATTGGGGTCAGATTTTAAGGTATTTAGGCAGCTAAAGATGCATATTGGCCCCTAGACGCTTCTGAAAATCCCATTAGGCACCTAGCTGCATCTCTGGGCTCCTTAGCACCTTTGAAAAGTGAATCTTTAGGCATTAAATGCCAAAATCACTTCTGAAAATGGGACTTAGTCTCCTTAATCATGTAGGTGCTTGTATTGGGGCGGCTGCCCCACTCCCTGAGATTATGGGCTGCGGCAGGCCAGTGGGCCTGCTCAGACACACAGCCAATGAGAGAAGGGCTTACTGGGAGCCAATCAGGGCCCAGGTTGGAAACAGCCAATCAGGGCCAGGCTCAGCCCTATAAAAGACTGCACAGGGAGAAAGCAGTCAGTCTGTCCCAGGCCTTCGAGAGGGGAAGGTCTATCTCCAAACTGGGAGACTAGCACCGCGGACAGCGCAGTGCTAGCCAGGCTCAGGGAGCCGAGGGGAGCTCTAGCCTGAGACCTGCCAGGCTGCAGGCCCTGAGTGGAAGGGCCTAGCGGGTGCAAGGGGCTGTAGGGGAAGCAGCCCAAAGAAGCGGACAGACGAGGGGACAGTAGGAGGACAGCGAGGCTGCCGCCAGAGGGTCCCTGGATCGGGACCCAGAGTAGAGGGCGGGCCTGGGTTCCCCCCTACCCTCTTGCAGTACATCTAGCCATTGGCCGTAGGGAGCGGCCAGTACAGACCACGCCAGATCCCTGACGGGAGGGATTAGACTTTGGGGTGTGTGGTTGACTACGGTGGCTGGACGAGGAGACTGCTGATTGACCCGCCCCAGAAGGGGGTGTGGAAGAACTGAGGGGCACTGCCAGAGGGCAGTGGTCCCGAAGAGGACGCCGCAAGTTGGTGAGCGGCGAGGGCTCAGACACGCCAACCGAGGGCGAGACGACGGTCGGGACACCACTAGGAGGGGGTGCTCCACTGGACTGAGCTAATTCCCAGAACAACCAGTAGGAGGCGCCACGGTGGTGAGTCCCAACCCCTTACAGTGCTTTTGAAAAGGCTACTCTAGAGCCAGTCCCAAAGGAAATGTTAGACATGTTTAAAGAACTGATTTTGTACATTTTCACCACATTGTTTACCAAAAAATTGCAGGGTTTTTGTTCTTTTATTTAATTAATTTATTTATTTATTGGTTTTGACATTTTGTGGGGAGGGGCAGGGCCGGATTTCCAATTAGGCACAGTAGGCATGTGCCTAGTGGAAACAGCATTCTAGGAGCACCTAAAAGTTAAAAGTGGGTTAAAAGTGTCATTTTTTTTATGGAACACAAACACAAAGGTCAGCTGTAGGCAGTGTGTGTGTGTGTTTGTGTGTGTGTGTGGAGGGGGATGACACTGAAGATGCTGTGACTAGGGGCATGTAAGATGTAAATCCAGCCCTGGGGAGGGAAGTGTTTTTCCATGCAGGGGCACTGACTTTCCAAAGTCTCTCTCCTCTACAGACCCCCGGCTCTGCTCCAGGCCCTACCCCCACTCCACCCCTTCCCCAAGGCCCCATCCCTGCCCTGCCTCTCCCCACCCCTGCTCTACCCCTGCCCTGCTTCTTCTCATCCAGTTCCACCCCCTCCCCCAATCCCCCCTTCCTCGCTCCTCACCCATCCCTCCCAGCCTCCTGTACGTCACGGAACAGCTGATGGAGGGGGGTGCTGGGGGAGGGGAAACGCTGATCCATGGGGCCTGCTGGTGGGCGGGAGGTGCTAGGGGGTGAGGGTTGCTGATAGGGGGGCTGCCGGTGGGTGCTCAGCACCCACCATTTTTTCCCTGTGAGTGCTCCAGCACCGGAGCACCCACGGAGTCGGCGCCTATGTTTCCATGTTCACCTCTTTCCTTTCCTGCCTTTTCACTTTTTTTCCATTTTTGCCCCTGAAAAAAGGGGGGAAGAGACAAAAGGAACCAAGGGAGAAAAGGGAAGAAAAGGGTAAAACAACTACAAAAAACAAACCGTCAGACCCCTACGGTGATTTTTTTTTTCAATTTAAAACCAAAATGGAAAATGTGCAAAACTTCAATTGTAGCAAAAGACTATTTTTGAAAGGAGAAAAAGTTGGTGGAAGAATTCCAGGGAGCCAAAGTGCAGAGAAGGCTCCTTCGCCCACCTCTGCTTACCCGTGTGGGTAAAATCCCAGCCCACAGAAGCTAGTGGCAGAATCCCCATTGACAGCAGTGGTGTCCCCCTGGGCCATTTAGAGCTTCACTGCTCTAGCCTGGCATGAAAGGATTTCACCCCTCGGGGCTTATCGCTCTCCGGCCCCTGTCCCTTCCTGTGTTTGACTCAGTCTTTCCCTCTCCTGCTTCTTTTCCTCCCGCTCTCACTGTAGCGGGGTGGTCACCCGCTCCTGCCCTGAAGGGCTTGAAATCAGCCCTGAAAGAGGGCGGCAGAGGCAAAAGCAGATCTGGAGAGGGCTGCAGCTCTGATTACTGGACTGATTAGGGGAAGCAGCCGCAGCTGGGCCATGCCCCAATCGGGGCCCAGCTGGCCCTATAAAGGCTGGGAGCCAGGAGTAAGGACTCAGGGTATGTCTATACTACGAAATTAGGTCGAATTTATAGAAGCCGGTTTTATAGATATCGGTTTTATACAGTCGATTGTGTGTGTCCCCACATAAAATGCTCTAAGTGCATGAAGTCGGCGGACCGCGTCCACAGTACCGAGGCTAGCGTCGACTTCTGAAGCATTGCACTGTGGGTAGCTATCCCACAGTTACTGCAGTCTCCGCTGCCCATTGGAATTCTGGGTTGAGATCCCAGTGCCTGATGATGCAAAACAGTGTCGCGGGGGGTTCTGGGTACATGCCGTCAGGCCCCTCCCCCTCCGTCAGAGCAACGGCAGACAATCGATTCGTGCCTTTTTACCTGGGTTACCTGTGCAGATAACATACCACGGCAAGCATGGAGTCCGCTCAGCTCAGCTCACAGTCACCATATGTCATCTGGGTGCTGGCAGACGTGGGGCTGCATTGCTACACAGCAGCAACCCCTTGCCTTTTGGCAGTAGATGGTGTATTAAGATTGATATCTGTCATCGTCGTATTCCAGTTCAATCAGAGGCACCTGGGCAGACATGCTTCGTCTCCTGGAGACTCAGTCCTGCCGACAGTCCTATTGAACTGTCTTGACTATGATGGCTAGCAATCGTAGTACAGTATCTTCTGCCAAGCACCCAGAAGATGCCGAGGGCTATCGGTCATGCTGCACCGTCGGCTGCCAGGTTAAGATGTAAAAAATAGATGTATTCATTTGCTTCCCCCTCCCTCCATGAAATCAACGGCCTGCTAACCCAGGGTTTTGAGTTCAATCTTTGAGGGGGCCATTCTGTGTAACAGTTGTTTGTATTTCTCCCTGATGCACAGCCACCTTTGTTGATCTTAATTCCCTGTACCTGTACGCCATGTCGTCAGTCGCCCCTCCCTCCCTCCGTCAGTTTCGCACCTTTTTTCAGACCAGACGCCATAGCACTGGGATCATGGAGCCCGCTCAGATCACCATGGCAATTATGAGCACTATGAACACACGCGCATTGTCCTGGAGTATATGCAGAGCCAGGACATGCCAAAGCAAAACCAGGACCAGCCGATGAGGCGATTGCAGCGCGGCGACGAGAGTGATGAGGAAATTGACATGGACACAGCCCTCACACAAGGTACGGGCCCCAGCAATGTGCAAATCATGGTGTTACTGGGGCAGGTTCATGCAGACTGGTGGGACCGCATCGTGTTGCAGGTCTAGGACGATTCCCAGTGGCTGCAAAACTTTCGCATGCGTAAGGGCACTTTCATGGAACTTTGTGACTTGCTTTCCCCTGCTCTGAAGCACCAGAATACCAGGATGAGAGCAGCCCTCACAGTTGAGAAGCGAGTGGCGAAAGCCCTGTGGAAGCTTGCAATGCCAGACAGCTACCAGTCAGTCGGGAATCAATTTGGAGTGGGCAAATCTACTGTGGGGGCTGCTGTGATCCAAGTTGCCAGGGCAATCAAAGACCTGCTGATATCAAGGGTAGTGACTCTGGGAAGCATGCAGGCCATAGTGGATGGCTTTGCTGCAATGGGATTCCCAAACTGTGGTGGGGCAATAGACGGAACCCATATCCCTATCTTGGCACCGGAGCACCAAGCCACCAAGTACATAAACCGCAAGGGGTACTTTTCAATGCTGCTGCAAGCCCTGGTGGATCACAAGGGACGTTTCACCAACATCAACGTGGGATGGCCGGGAAAGGTACATGATGCTCACGTCTTCAGGCACTCTGGTCTGTTTTGAAAGCTGGAGGAAGGGACTTTCTTCCCGGACCAGAAAATAACTGTTGGGGATGTTGAAATGCCTATTATGATCCTTGGGGACCCAGCCTACCCCTTAATGCCATGGCTGATGAAGCCATACACAGGCAGCCTGGACAGGAGTCAGGACCTGTTCAACTACAGGCTGAGCAAGTGCCGAATGGTGGTGGAATGTGCATTTGGACGTTTAAAAGCACGCTGGCGCAGCTTACTGACTCGCTCAGACCTCAGCGAAAAGAATATCCCCATTGTTATTGCTGCTTGCTGTGCGCTCCACAATATCTGTGAGAGTAAGGGGGAGACATTTATGGCGGGGTGGGAGGTTGAGGCAAATCGCCTGGCCGCTGATTACACGCAGCCAGACACCAGGGCGGTTAGAAAAGTACAGCAGGGCGTGGTGCGCATCAGAGAAGCTTTGAAAACGAGTTTTGTGACTGGCTAGGCTATGGTGTGAAACTTCTGTTTGTTTCTCCTTGATGAACCCTCCGCCCCCCCCCCACCCTGTTCACTCTACTTCCCTGTAAACCAACCACCCCACCCTCCCCTCCACCCTTCAAGCACCGCTTGCAGAGGCAATAAAGTCATTGTTACTTCACATTCATGCATTCTTTATTAATTCATCACACAACTAGGGGGATAATTGCCAAGGTAGCCCGAGAGAGGTGCAGGAGGAGGGAAGGAAAAGGACACACTGCAGTTTAAAACTTTAACACTTATTGAAGGCCAGCCTTCTGATGCTCAGGCAATCATCTGGGGTGGAGTGACTGGGTGGCCGGAGGGACCCCCCCCACCCTGTTCTTGGGAACCTGAGTGAGGAGGCAATGGGACTTGGGGAGGAGGGCTGTTGGTTACACAGGGGCTGTAGCAGCGGTCTCTGTTCCTGCTGCCTTTCCTGCAGCTCAACCATACACTGGAGCATATCAGTTTGATGCTCCGGTAGCTGGAGCATCGACTCTTGCCTTCTGTCTGCAAGCTGACGCCACCTATCCTCTTCAGCCCGCCACTTGCTCTGTACATCCTGCAATTCAGCCCACCACCTCTCCTCTCGGTCATATTGTGCTTTTCTGTAGTCTGACATTGACTGCCTCCACGCATTCTGCTGTGCTCTTTCAGCGTGGGAGGACATCTGGAGCCCTGTGGACATATCATCCCAAGTCCACCGTTTTCTCCTTCTAATCTTCACTAGCCTCTGCGAAGGAGAAACATTTGCAGCTGGTGGAGGACAAGGGAAAGGTGGTTAAAAAAGACACATTTTAGAGAACAATGGGTACACTCTTTCACGTTAAATTTTGCTATTCACATTACACAGCACATGTGCTTTCGTTACAAGGTCGCATTTTTCCTCTTATATTGAGGGCCTGCCGGTTTGGTGTGAGAGATCACTCACGCGGTGCCAGGCAACAGAATTCGGCTTCCAGGCAGCCATGGTAAACCACAGTCTTTTGGCTTTTTTAACCCTCATAACATGAGGGAATGGTTTCAAACAGTAGCGCCCTCATTTCCCATACCAAGAACCCGTTGGGTTGGCTATTTAAAAGGGGTTTGCAATGTAAAAGGAGGGGCTGGGGTTTCCGGGTTAACATGCAGCACAAACCCAACTACCCCCCCCCCCACCACACACACCCACACCCAATTCTCTGGGATGATCCCTTCACCCCTCCCCCCCCACACCGTGTGGCTAACAGCGGGGAACATTTCTGTTCAGCCGAGCAGGAATGGGCACCTCTGAATGCCCCTTAATAAAATCGCCCCATTTCAACCAGGTGACCGTGAATGATATCACTCTCCTGAGGATAACAAAGAGAGATAAGGAATGGATGTTGTCTGCATGCCAGCAAACACCGGGACCATATGCTGCCATGCTTTGTTATGCAATGATTCCAGACTATGTGCTACTCGCCTGGCGTGGTAAAGTGTCCTACCATGGCGGACGGGATAAGGCAGCCCTCCCCAGAAACCTTTTGCAAAGGCTTTGGGAGTACATGAAGGAGAGCTTTCTGGAGATGTCCCTGGAGGATTTCCGCTCCATCCCCATACACATTAACAGACTTTTCCAGTAGCTGTACTGGCCGCGATTGCCAGGGCAAATTAATCATTAAACACGCTTGCTTTTAAACCATGTGTGATATTTACAAAGGTACAGTCACCAGAGGTCCCTTGTGTGCCCTCAGGGTTTGGGAGCATGCCTTGGGTGAGTCGGGAGTTACTGGTTCCAGGTCCAGGGTGATAAACATATCCTGGCTGTTGGGGAAACCGGTTTCTCCGCTTCCTTGCTGTGAGCTGTCTTCATCATCATCATCATCATCTTCCGCGTACCCCGAACCCGCTTCCCTGTTGCGTGTTTCTCCATTGACGGAGTCAAAGCACACGGTTGGGGTAGTGGTGGCTGCACCCCCTAGAATGGCATGCAGCTCCGCGTAGAAGCGGCATGTTTGCGGCTCTGCCCCAGACCTTCTGTTTGCTTCTCTGGCTTTGTGGTAGACTTGCCTTAGCTTCTTAATTTTCACGCGGCAATGCTGTGCGTCCCTGTTATGGCCTCTGTCCTTCATGGCCTTTGAGACCTTTTCTAATACTTTGCCATTTCGTTTACTGCTATGGAGTTCAGCTAGCACTGATTCGTCTCCCCATATGGCGAGCAGATCCCGTACCTCCCGTTCGGTCCATGCTGGAGCTCTTTTGCGATCCTGGGACTCCATCATGGTTACCTGCTGATGAGCTCTGCGTGGTCACCTGTGCTCTCAATGCTGGGCAAACAGGAAATGAAATTCAAAAGTTCGCGGGGCTTTTCCTGTCTACCTGGTCAGTGCATCTGAGTTGAGAGCGCTGTCCAGAGCGGTCACAATGAAGCACTGTGGGATAGCTCCCGAAAGCCAATAACGTTGAATTCCGTCCACACTACCCCAAATCCGACCTACAAAGGCCAATTTTAGCGCTAATCCCCTCATCGGAGGTGGAGTAAAGAAACCGGTTTAAAGGGCCCTTTAAGTCGAAAGAAAGGGCTTTGTCGTGTGGACGTGTCCAGGCTTAATTCGATTTAACCCTGCTAAAGTCGACCTAAACTCGTAGTGTAGACCAGGGCTCAGTCTCTCTCTGCATTCAGAGAGAGAAGGGCCTGGCTGCAGGAAGCTAGAGACAGGGTACCTGAGTGGAGCAGGGCTGGGGAAGGACAGAGAAGCTGGGGAGCTCCAGCCTGGAAAGCCAGGCTGCGGCCTACCAATGGGCTAAAGGTATTGGGGGTTGCAGAGGGCAGCCCAGGGGTAGGCCAAGGCAGCAGGTCCAAACCCAACCTTGCCAGTGATGAGTGGCTGATACTCCAGTCTGCCACAGGGCGTGGGGCTAGACGATGACTGGCAGTAGCCTTATACTGAGGCGAGGTGGGAATAGTGGATGGGGGTTCCCTGGGGAGGGGAGACCCTAATACTGAAGGGTTACTGCTAGGGGGCAGCACCCCAGGTAAAAGGGCACTGGGGTCCAGAGAGGGACACGGGGGCCAGAGGACAGGCGGATCACCGGCCTGCAGAGGGCGCTCCGGAGCTGGAATGAGCTAATTCCTGGAAGTCATCAGCAGGAGGCACCACAGGGGTGAGTCCGCATGCTTACACTCACCCAAGCAGATCATGAGTCCCTCCGCCTTGAAGAGGGAGTGGTGAGAGCCAGGCGAGTCTGATGTCCTGCAGTCGACAGGGAGAGACTGGGGGTGAAGGAAGATCCGTTACTCTTGCAGGCCCTTGGTGCCATTTCTGTCTGCCACGCGACAGCCATGCTGCGTCCCATTCCCGTGCTGCTGGGGTACCTGACCATGAGGCGGTGAAGAGGCTGGGAGCCAGTTAGCCAGTTCCCCCCCATCCCCCCAGGCTCGGTGCTGGTTACCGAATTCCCCACCAATGGTAGGACTACCCGTCCCACCCATACCTTGCAGGTACGGCACTGTCAGCCTGCTGTGGGGGTAGCACCCACCCTGGGAGAAAGCAAGGACAGAGCACGGGGGCCTGCTGCAGGGAGATGGGGCTGGGGGGGAATCCTGGGAGAGCCTCCGCACGGGGAGCAGGGACCGTGTGTGAGACCCACGGGGGGGGGGGGGACTGGAGAGAGAGAGCTGTTGATTGAACAGGAGCAGCAAAGTGAGTGTGACCCACTGGGGAGGCTGATGAACTGTCCAATCAATCATCTCCCTCCACATGGGATTGTGACATCAGAGATAAACCAGCCAATCACCCCCTCGCTCATGTTGCCCCTCACCGCTCCATAGGGATTGTGATATCGGAGTAAGCGAGCCAATCATCTCCCTTCCTACTGCCCCCACCACTCCAATGGGATGATGACATCAGAAGCAAATCAGCCAATCAATGCCCTTTCTGCAGTGGCTCCTCCTCCCCAGAGGTGCTTGACAGGAAATTCTCCAAACCTCCGCAGCGGAGTGAGGTTGGGGAAAGGCTCAGAGGCTGGATCTGGATTTATCTAGACTGGTCCTCTGCCCAGGCTCTGCTTTTGTCTTCAGCCTTCTAGCTGTGGCGAACCTGCTGTCGCACACACACCTCCCAGCTGGGCATCGTTTCTGCCCTACAAACACTCGATAATCAGATTCACCCCCCAATGGGAACCAGCCAATGGGAGTTGCAGGGGCGGTGCTTGCGTGCAGCACGCGGAGACCTGCTTTCCCCCTCCTCCAAAGGGGCACGCAGACATGTGCCAGCAGCCAGCCGCTTCCAGGAGTAGCGTGGGGCCAGAGCCCTGTTGCGCTGCCGGCCGGGAGCCGCCTGTGGTAAGCGCCTCCCGGCCAGAGCCTGCAACTTACATCCCCTCAAAACACAGCCGCTTGCAGGGGCGGCAGCCAAAGAGCCACTAGAGGGCAGCCAAAGAACCCTGTGCAGCTCTGGAGCCGTAGGTTGCCGAGCCCTGTTTCAGCCTAAGCCAAGGCGTTGGGCCTAACCCAGGGGTATCTGGGGGAATTCCCTGGCCTGTGTTCTACAGCAGGTCAGACTGGATGATCTAATGGTCCCCTCTGGCCTTCCACTCTCTGAAAACCAGTGAAACGGGCCCCTGCATTGAGAGAGGATCCAGCGCACTTGTTTAAAGATGGAGGATGTGGGCTGTTTACCAGGCTCCCTGCTCCTGCTGGGGAACTCGGCCTGAGGAGAGAAGGGATATGAAGGAGTCACATCAAGGCGGAGACCCCGACACGTCGGCAATAAGGAGAGGCCGCTGTGTTCTCTCTCCTCGACCCCTCTCCCCACAAGCCACGGGCAAGAATCCCAGGTCTCCCATCCAGCCTATCATGACTGCTTCCCACACCCCACGTGAGGTGAGAGGGCCCTGCTGTGCCCCCATTCAGGTTTCCTGAGGAAGCAGCCGGGGCTCTTGCTAACAACAAGTGAGGATGACATGTCTGGTATCCTCCGAGTGCCGCCAGGGCCTCGGAACTGAAGCAAAGAGACTTGTCTGATAACTGTTTTATTCCCTTTCATGCAGGCAGATTGAACCAGAGCAGAATAACTGGCAATTAGCTCACTCGGAGGAACTGGCTCCCACCCTGCACCGAGACTATGGAAAGGAGAAATTCCTGCTACTGGACCTTGTCCTTTGTTGGACTCAAAGCCTGCTCCTTTTGTTTAGGACAGGAAGTTGTTGTTCCCCATGAGAGCCCTCATCAGGCCCTAGACTGCCTCTCCAGGCCCAGCTCAGACAGATCAGAGGTGCCGAGACTCACACAAATCTGATCAAAACTTTGCAGAGCAGCTGGAAATGTCACCATGAAAAGCTCCCCCTGGAAATCCTGCACATCCTGCCTCCCCTTGGGATAGAAACTCCAGCCTTGCTCATTCTCCCATTGTCCTGCTTTCTACCTGAACATGGGGCCTGGTCGGCTTTCGCACATCTCATCTCTCTGTAAGCATTACCTTGGCTACCTCCATGCTTCTTCCCCTCATCTGTTTCCCCTAGGAATAATGGATTCTAGAAGTTGGTCAATGCTTCTACTGGTAGCCCCTTGTGCCCTGAGAGAAATCCACAGCATGAGGGTGCAAACAGTGACCAGGCCTAGCCTAGCCAGAGTAACATGTTCAAAAGAACCTAAGTGACTTAGGAGCCTAGATCCCATTGTCAATTAATGGACCCTGCTTCTAAGGATAGATCCACAAAGGGGACCTAGAGTGAGCATTGCAAGGCCTAATGTTTAGGCACCTTCCCACCTAGTGGAATCTACCACCCTGAATCGGGCACCCAGGTTCCCTGTACAATGTATGGAGAGAGCTGGCGCCTAGAAAAAGGGTTCACAAAGCCATCAGGCCAATAGGAAATGATGACAAGAGGGATGGGGCTTAAGCCCCACCCCTCAAGGGACTTAGGCACCTAACTCTGGGGCAGAGAGAGGCGTTTTCCTCCATTCAGGATTCATAGCCTTGCCTGGAGTTAGTCACCTCAGCCAGGTCACTCCTTTCTCACAAAACACTGTGGTGAAGCTCCCATTAGACCTCCCTATTAGCACTTGGGGCACGCACATGGGAGACCTGAGTTCAAATCACCACCCCTCCAAACAAGAGGAGCCCTTACAAATAATGAATCCACTCAAAGAAATTCAGATTTGATTTGTGATGAACTCACTAAGCAAAGAAGGGTCTAATTTTCATAATGCATATCAGTAATGAACATGATGAATAGTTATAGCCACTGATATTCAAAAATATAATGAAGTGCGACCGCTCCAGTCAACACAATAGCTCATTATTTTGTCTTTCCTATGAACTAAATCCCAAAGCACTTTGCAAAGTTCCAATATGATTCAATCCAAAGTAAAATAATAAAAAATAGAAAAGGGAGAGAGACATAAAGAAGCTTAGACTAAAGACACGTTGCCAGCTGCGAGTTGAAATGATGTATAATGCAGTTGCTGTTGCACTAATCCCTGTAGCATCTAGGCACATAGGGGAGAGATGTTGAGGAAGAGAGTTATAATGAGGCTCTTCTAAATGCCAGGAAGGAGGCGCAGAGGAGAAGGGTCTTCGACCAGCGGTGCCAAGCTTGTGGGGAAGGGCAGAGATTGGAGTGATGTCTTTACTTGAAGTGTATCATTCATAGAATCATAGAATAGCAGGGTTGGAAGGGACCTCAGGAGGTCATCTAGTCCAACCCCCTGCTCAAAGCAGGACCAATCCCCAACTAAATCATCTGACATCTAGTCACTAGATATCTCTGTGTGCTGTACAGTAATGCCTCACTTAACGTTGTAGTTCTGTTCCTGAAAAATGCGACTTTAAGCGAAACAATGTTAAGCAAATCCAATTTCCCCATAAGAATTAATGTAAAGGGGGGTTAGGTTCCAGGGAAATTTTTTTCACCAGACAAAAGACTATATATATATATATATATATATATACACACACACAGTATAAGTTTTAAACAAACAATTTAATACTGGTACACAGTGATGATGATTGTGAAGCTTGGTTGAGGTGGAGGAGTCAGAAGGTGGGATATTTCCCAGGGAATGCCTTGCTGCTAACTGATGAACTGGCAATTGGCTGAGTCCTCCAGGGTTAACTCTCACACTCTACAAGACAGCAGGAATGGAGGGAGGGGAGACATCGCAGACAGAGACAGAGGCATACAACATGTGTGAGAGAGAGAGAGATGCACATTTCCCCTTTAAGTACGCTGACCCTACTCTTAAGTACACTGCCTTGTTAATTAGATCAGCTTGCTGAGACCGCAGTTGCTGCCAGCAAGCTCCCTCCATCCTGATCCCTGTCGTGTGTCCCCCCTGCTCTATGGAAGATGGGGTAAGCGGGGTGCAGAAGCAGGGGGGAGGGGGACACCCTGACAGCCCCCCTCTTTCCCCCCCCCCCAGCAAGCAGGAGTCTTGGGGAGCAGCTCCAAGGCAGAGGGCAGGAGCAGCACATGGCAGTGGGGGCAATGCAATTGCTAGCCTACTGGGCGGCTGCTGCACAGGGAACTTAGGGGAGCGGGGGGCTGCCGGTCCACCCTGGTTCCAAGCCCCCACTAGCTAGCTGCAATGGGCTGCTCTTCCTGCAAGCAGTGGACAAAGCAGGTGGCTGCCAAACGACTAGAAGGGAGCATTGCACAACTTTAAACGAGCATGTTCTCTAATTGATCAGCAACGTAACAACGAAAAAACATCAACCCGGACGACTTTAAGTGAGGAGTTACTGTATAGAGAGACAGGGTGTGGTCATGGTAAACAAAAGAGACAAAGTTGAGACTCATGATATGTGTAAGCTGGTTATGTCTGTATTTGTTTTAATTAATATGCGCTTCCTGCTTAACATTGACCATGAGTCCATATATCAGACCTTAGTACAGGTCTAAAGTTTTCTGTTGAAACCTTTTTTATGGAAAATTGGGGGTCTGACTGAAATAACATTTTTGCAGAATTTGTCTGCATTCCTTGAAAAAGTTTGATATTTTGTTGGAATACCAAAAATTGCAAAATGGAATATTTTGGGGAGAATCCTGAACGTTTTTCAGTTTTTGACAGTTTGAAGGTGAAACATTTTTGGTTTGCGGCCACAACATTTTAGTTTGGGGCTTTTTTAATGAAAACTGGAATTTTCCACTGAAAAAGCCTCCATTTTCCAAGCGGCTTTGTCAAGGCTGCTTCCCCACTTTGAATTTTAGGGTACAAATGTGGGGGCCTGCATGAAAACTTCTAAGCTTAACTACCAGCTTAGATCTGGTCCGCTGCCACCACTCCCAAAGCTAATTACCTTCCCTGGGTAGCCTTGAGAGACTCCACCAATTCCCTGGTGAATATAGATCCAAACCCCTTGGATCTTAAAACAAGGAGAAATTAACCATCCCCCTCCTTTCTCCCACCAACTCCTGGTGGATCAAGATTCAACCCCCTGGGATCTTAAAAACAAGGAAAAATCAATCAGGTTCTTAAAAAGAAGGCTTTTAATTAAAGAAAAAGGTAAAAATCATCTCTGTAAAATCAGGAGGGAAAATAACTTTACAGGGTAATCAAACTTAAAGAGCCCAGAGGAATCCCCTCTAGCCTTAGGTTCAAAGTTACAGCAAACAGAGATAAACACTCTAGCAAAAAGGTACATTTACAAGTTGAGAAAACAAAGATAAAAACTAACACGCCTTGCCTGGCTGTTTACTTACAAGTTTGAAATATGAGAGACTTGTTCAGAAAGATTTGGAGAACCTGGATTGATGTCTGGTCCCTCTCAGTCCCAAGAACGAACAACCCCCAAAAACAAAGAGCACAAACAAAAGCCTTCCCCCCACCAAGATTTGAAAGTATCTTGTCCCCTTATTGGTCCTTTAGGTCAGATGCCAGCCAGGTTACCTGAGCTTCTTAACCCTTTAAGGTAAAAGGATTTTGGAGTATCTGGCCAGGAGGGATTTTATAGTATTGTTACACAGGAGGGCTGTTACCCTTCCCTTTATAGTTATGACAGGCTTCAATCCTGACAGAAAGGAGACCGGGGCAAGGCGAGCAGAGGGCTAGACAGTAAAAATAGGTCAGGGGGGTCCTATTCCAAAATGTAGCAGTGGTTTTATCACTGATAGCAAAATGGTCGCATTTGGGCTTTTCTGTGTTAAGTGCTAATTAACAGACCAAAACTGACCATGGCAGGAGCTGGCCAACACAGTCTGTGCACTGCGGGCTTGCTCGGTTCTCCAGTTACAAAGGCTTCTGTTCAGAGATGGGCTCCTCAGGTGTTTCCTGGAAGCCTAAATAGTTTGCAAGAGGGGAAGGAGCACCAGGATTTCTTGTTTCCAGTTGGCTGCTACAGCAAGTTAATGTCTGATGAGGAATCCAACAGCAACCGCTTTATCATCTGCTGAATAGCATGTCACTGCTCCCCCAGGAGCCAGCGCACAATTGTTTCCTAAACAGCCAAACAAATGGAGAGCGGCACTTTCATTATTTATTCATCAGGTGCCGCCTCCCCCCATGGCTGATGCTGCTCCAGCCCCACTTGCTATTTTTCTTTATTATAAAATGCCAGGATCAAATCCTTCCCCCGACTGGCGTTAGCACATCACTGGCAGCCGGGGAATGCGGATGAGCAATGTGCCGAATCCCTGCTCATCACAGACCTTCCCCGTGCACTGCGCACAGCTACAATATTAGGGAGGATGGGGGCAGTTCAGCTGCACCAGGGACTTTGTGGACACGGGAATATAACCCTAAACCCCATCCCTGTCTACCCCAGACTGCCCCAGCCGCGGCCCACACTGAGACTGCCACTCCATCCTTGTCTCCCCTGGCCCCCGAGCCGGGGCCCACCCTGAGACTGCCACTCCATCCTTGTCTCCCCTGGCCCCCGAGCTGGGGCCCACCCTGAGACTGCCACTCCATCCCTGTCTCCCCCGGCCCCCGAGCCGGGGCCCACCCTGAGACTGCCACTCCATCCCTGTCTCCCCCGGCCCCCGAGCCGGGGCCCACCCTGAGACTGCCACTCTATCCCTGTCTCCCCCAGTCAGGGCCCACACTGAGACTGCCACTCCATCCTTGTCTCCCCCTGCCAGGGCCCACCCTGAGACTGCCACTCCATCCCTGTCTCCCCCTGCCAGGGCCCACACTGAGACTGCCACTCCATCCTTGTCTCCCCTGGCCCCCGAGCCGGGGCCCACCCTGAGACTGCCACTCCATCCTTGTCTCCCCTGGCCCCCGAGCCAGGGCCCACACTGAGACTGCTACTCTATCCCTGTCTCCCCCAGGCTCCCCAGCCACGGCCCACCCTGAGACTGCCACTCCATCCCTGTCTCCCCTGGCCCCCGAGCCGGGGCCCACACTGAGACTGCCACTCCATCCTTGTCTCCCCTGTCTCCCCAAGTCAGGGCCCACACTGAGACTGCTACTCTATCCCTGTCTCCCCCTGCCAGGGCCCACACTGAGACGGCCACTCCATCCGTGTCTCCCCTGGCCGGGGCCTACACTGAGACTGCTATTCCATCCCTGTCTCCCCCAGGCCCCCCTGCCAGGGCCCACACTGAGACGGCCACTCCATCCCTGTCTTCCCTGGCCGGGGCCTACACTGAGACTGCTATTCCATCCCTGTCTCCCCCAGGCCCCCCTGCCAGGGCCCACACTGAGACGGCCACTCCATCCCTGTCTTCCCTGGCCGGGGTCCACACTGAGACTGCTATTCCATCCCTGTCTCCCCCAGGCCCCCCAGGCAGGGCCCACCCTGAGACTGGTACCCCATCCCTGTCCCCCTCCCCCCAGGGCCCAGGCTCTTGACTGGCTCTCCATCTCTTCCCCCCCGCACAGGGCACAGTGGAATCCTCCCCCTCCTCCCACAAGCAAAGCAGCTCACTAGAGAGTGGGAAAGAAGCTGGCCTAAGGTGGGGTCACTGCCCCTGCCGCCCCCATGCAGTGGTTGCCCATCAGCCCCAGGTAAAGGCGGGCGCACCTGCCCCATCTCTGCCCCCTGCTCTGCCATGCCAGGAGTCCCTCTGCTGTCTCAGGTCTATGGCCCCTCCCCCACTCCCACCGTGTCATGGTCCATCTCCCGCAGCTAGAGATGCCCAAGAACAAGCAAGGGGATAACCTGCTTGCAGAATCCCCTCCCCGTTCCCTGCCCTTCTCCTCTGAAGCTCGGGTGAGGGAGCCGCTGCGTATGGGTGAGCTCCACTCCCGAGGCTGGTGAATCCCATTACTGGGCCCGGTCCCTGCTCCTGCCTGACAGCGCCGTTGGGAGCGCACCTGCCGGAGCAGAGTGACGTTCTGGGACCCCGCAGCTGCAGCAGCTCAGAACGTTGTCTTGATGCCAGAGCAAGTGGCTGGAGCATGCGGGCACCGGGCAGTAGCTTATCACACCCCCTTGCCCAGCCTCCGAGCGCGCCGCAGCTACCCGCATCCTGCTGCCCAAGCGGGAGCGTCTGGAGCTGCTGCATTTCCACTGAGCAATGGAGGGGCGGATGGAATTAAACATGAAAAGCAACAATCCAGTCAGCACAGAGGTCCCCGGGTTATTTATTCTGGTATTAGGCTGTGCGTTTGACACTGCCCTCCCATTTCCAATACGCTGCAGTTCGCTGCATTAGCAACAGCTGCAACTGCCACCGTTGCATCCTTGCTAAATAGCCGGTCGCAGCACCAGGGTTGAGGGAGGCTGAGGGGCATTGGGCCCCGGTGGTTTGGGATCGTGGGACCAGCCCTGTTGCTGGGTGTTTCTGCTGAACTGATCAGCAGTGAAAGGGTCAACAATGGTGAGAAGTGTCACTGGGGGTGGGGGCGGTTTCAGCGTTCACATGCCAGGGGCATGAACGGTGCAGATCACACCACCCAGAGCTGTTGCTGCAGGCTAGCTGCAGACTCAGGCAGACATCGGCTGCACTCACGGTTTTCCCCAGGATCGTTAGGACTAGAAGAGAAAAGGGAAGCTGAGGCACTGGTCCGAGGAAGGGAAGTACCTTGGCCCTGCTGAATAGTGGCCCCTGGCCTCCTCCTGCACAGTTAGGGAAATGAGGGTGAAGGCGAGTGTGTACAGCTAGCTCGAAGCCAGAAAGAGAGATCGCCTGTAATGGCAGCACTAATAATAAACAGTGATAGCATGCTGTAAATCTGCCCAGGGCTTTGCAAATAGATAAATGTGTTCCCTGCCTGGAGACAATCTAATGACTAGCTCCTGCTCTCAGTCTGGAAGAGCTCCGCTCAAATCGATGGGGTCACACCAGGGGCAGGAACTGACTGCTTCTCAGAGGAGCCAAATCAACCTAGAATGAGAGGATGCAGGGACCGCTGCTGAGAAGGGGGAGCAGGATACCGGGGCAGGGGGGGATTGAATGAGGATTGGGGGAGGAGTGCGGGGGAGGGTGTGAGATCCAGGCAGAGCTGGTCCAAACTTGGAATTTCCATGCCGGGGGGAAAACTGACATTCTGAAATTTCCTTTCATCCCAAATCGGAACAAAAAGTTAAAATTTCCTACAAAGAAAAATGGAAACTTCAGAAAAATGGAAACGACCTTATCAAAACATTCCATTTCCGTAAGGTCAAAGTGCTTTGTTTCAACAATACGGTCAAAATGAAGCACTTCAGACATATCAAAATGAAACCTTTCAACTCCGTTGGAATGGAAAATTTGGATAGTTTGTTGTCAAAGATCGAGGACTTTGACACATTCCCGTGAAACATTTGGATTCCATTGAATCAACATTTTCCAGTGGAGAACAGTTCCACTAGGAAGTGTTTGACCAGCTCTCCTGGCAGGAATTGAGGGCGCTGTCATGGAAGGAGCGAAGCTAGAAAGTCCGACTGTCCTTAGGGCAGAGAATAGAGAGAATGTGGAGATGGAGAGGGGTAAATGAGAGCACAAGTGCTGGGGTAAGATAGTGGGGCCCTGCTGGTGAGCAAAAGGAGCTTGAATATGATGCAGTAAGGAGGTGAGGAAGATGATTAGGAACCCCTAGGGAGGAAGGGGTTAGCAGTAGTTGGTGATGCTTTCCAGAGCATAGGACCAGCCCCTTTGATCCTCACAGAATAGTAGCTGCTGAGCTGGTTGAAAACTTTCCACTGAAAGTTTCTCATTGAAAATTGGGGTTTCATCCCCATAGAAATGTTTCAAGGGAAACCATCAGTTGAGACAAAATGTCTGATTTCCAAAATAACCCTTTCCAAGGGACAGAACGTGAAGTTTCAAACTCACGTTTCGTTTCACTCAAACACGTCAGCCTTTTTCCTCTCGGAAAATTCTTCTGAGCTGTTTATTCCATGGACATTTCTGCAATTTCGACTCTCCGTCCCCGTTCGAGATGAAAACACGTGTTGCGACATGAGAATTTCCTGCAGGATGGAAATTCCATTTTCCAGCCAGTGCTAATCGGCACATTCCATCGCTCAGCCCCTCATTTACCACTCTACCTACCAAACCAGAAAGCCAAGTTGGCAGAATGAGACTGGAATGGGCTGGAGGCGGAGAACAGGGGCCCTAAACAGTCAGCCAGCCATAGGCACCTGAGGCCAAATAAAAATGACCCCCCAGCCATCTCTCTGAGCCATCCCAGGTGATGGGATGTACAAAATGAGAAAGGAGAAAAAGGGCTCTGGTGGGTTGGGGTCAGGTGGTCCGCTGTGGAGAGGAGAACAGATGTAGTTGGTTTTGCTTCTTCCTCATCCTACTCCCTCCCCCAATCCCCACTGAGAATGGCCCTCAGGGCACAGCAAAGGGCTGGGGGAGAGGCAGTGCCATCCTCTCTGAGACCCACTGTGCGCCTTCCCTTAGTACCGCAGAAACTTGTCTGTATTTCAGACCTTGCTGCCACAGACCCAGCTCCTTCTTCATTTGCACTGTAATTTAGAGAGCCATTATTTGGTGAGCTGCAGTTCAAGTGTGTCGTTAATAAAGCATGCATCTGGGCATGGCCCGAAAAGGATTAGCCCTCTGGTCCCTGGTATGTGGGGGTGTCTTGAGGGGGCAGTGACAAGTGACTGACACACGCAGCTCCTTTCCCCATGTTCAGGAGGGCAGGTCCCCCCCCACTCCTCCCCCTTCATTCAGAGGTTGCCCCTTTTCCTTCGGAGAGTAACTGACCAGTGATCTCCGCCTCTCTCTGCAGCCCAGCTGTCATTTCCCTCCATTGAACTTCCTTCCCTGGGTTTTGATTTCGGACTAATGGGGAAAAATGGTATTGTTCCCTTTGCACAGTGACAGGCTGCTGGTAATTACTGTCATTTGTACCGATAAACTGGGGCATTGAAATCGCCTGGCTCTGGCTTCCAGACAATTCCTCCAAGACATCTCCAGCCGTTTTGTAATGGCCCAGAGGGTTCAGGGTTCCAACGGGTCCAATCCGGACAGGAACTGACCTCCCAGAGTTTGCACTGAAGCCAAAGTAGGTTGCAGAAGCTTGGCACAGTTTAGAATCGGACACAAACTCATTGGAAGTTAACAGCCGCTCTTGGACAGGGCCCGAGCCAACTCCACTGGACATCAGGGAGAGCCTTTCCAGCAACTTCTATGGGGCTGGGCTGGGCCAGCAGAGGTTTGAAATTATAGCCAATCCAGTGCTCTGGGCTGGAAGTCAGGATACTTCAGTTCTGTTCCTGACTTTATTGCTGATCAGCTTTGGGACCCCGAGGGAGCCACTGCACCTCGCTGTGCCTCAGTTTCCCTATCTTGTAATTTGAGGATTATCCTGGTGACCTTTCTGAGATCTATGCAAAGGTGCCAGATGAGAGCTAAGGCTCACTATCCCTGTTTTACCGGGAGAGCTCACCAGGCGACAGGACTCAGACTACTTTGCATGTGCGCACCGGTGGGAATTGCGGTGCCTGGAGGGTCAGGCGGCAGCGAGCAGGAACTTTGAGGATCTAAATGTTGGGTTCTGATGTGTAAAGTGGCAGTTAGGCCCACAGATCCCTTTGTGGGTCTAGCCCTAAGAGCCTAAATCACCTTGGAAAATGAGACTTGGCTGCTAAGTCACTTAGGCCTTGTGTAACCCACACACCTCCTGGCCGTGGTGTTTGGCCCCAGCTAGTGGCACCGAGACCACTGAGCGAGAGATTCATGAGTTTGCGCTACAGCCATAGCTAATAGCCAGTTGGGTTTTAGCTCATGAGGTAGAGGCTCCTGCACTAAGCTTCAGAAGTCACCGGTTCAAGCCCGCCCGCCGCCGCCTGGGGTCTGTTTGCATTACACATGCAACACTGAGTGGAGTTCAAGGGGGCTTATCACATGTTTAGGGGCTACGCAGGTGCTTATAGTGAACCGGAGGGGCCTCAGATTTTTGTGGGAAGAGATGGGCAGGAACAGAGCTGGCCTGGATTGCGACCATTGCCCTTGGCGACAGTTTAAGAGCTTTGCTTGCACTGTACACTCTAGTGAACAATTCAATATTTAACTTTTCCACTTTGAACATATGGACATTACCTTAATGTATTAGTTCAGCAGGGCAATAGGCATCTCCCAGCTAGCAGCCACAGCCTGGCTGTTTGCTTAGACTTTCACTCGCTAGGCACTGTCTGCATACACACCTCACAGAGCACGTGGCTTCCGGATCCAGGGCAATCCCCAGTTCAGCGTTACAAGCTGAGGGGACATGGCCATAGGGGACACCCAGGGAAGTGCAGGACTGGAATCCAGGGGAGCGGACTGTCACAGAGTCCCCGGGCGCTGCTCTGGAACTGCTCCCCACAAAGCCAGTCAGGACTCTGGGGAGCCTCCTCTCCCTCGGAGCAGACTGTCTTCAGGGCAAGAAGCTCAGATGGCTTCACCTCCTGGGTCTGACCTTGGAGCATTTAGCATATGCCCCTCCGTGCGCTTCCCACAGCGAGTCCGCCCAGGTGGGGTCCTGGGGAAGCCAGAGGTCCTGCACACCCCCCCACTTCGCAGTCAGACATGACTCTTAGCCAGCCAGTAAAACAGAGGTTTATTAGATGACAGGAACACGGTCTAAAACAGAGCTTGTAGGTACAGTGGCAAACGGGACCCTTCAGCCAGGTCCATTCTGAGGTTCAGAGAGCCAGACACCCACGTGTGCACTCACTCCCCATCCCCAGCCAACTCCCAACTGAAACCCCCTCCAGCCCCTCCTTCTCTCGGCTTTGTCTCTTTCCTGGGCCAGGAGGTCACCTGACCTCTTTGTTCACCTTGAGCTATTTCCCTGTAGGGGGGAAGGGCCCGGGCCATTTGTTGCTAGGAGATGAGTGTCAGTGATTTATGCACACTGGCCTTTATCCCACCTCCTAGAGACTTAAGAAATGCATAGGGGAAACTGAGGCACCCACCCAGTATTCAGAGGAAACATTAAGAACAGTCCCACTTTGTCACACGGATAATGCTGATGTTCAGTGTCATTGGCGTCATGTGAGGTCCATGACTGCTGCATGCACAGCAGGTCATCGTCACATGAACTGCACAAGGGAGACCGCCCCTCTGCTCACCAGGGGCACTAGGAACCAGGCCGTGCCCCCTCCTGGAGCCAGCCAGAGAACCCAGCCTTAGGGACAGAAGCAGCCAAGGCAGGGACCTTTGGATGTTCAGAGAACTGTCTACAGTCTGAGTGGGCTTTCTCTGCCCTGTGCTGATCCTCCAGCCCTCCCCATCCTCACAGTCTCCTCACCTTAGATTCACGCCATATCTGCCCCTCCCCCATTTCCCTTTCCTTTCTGTTTAACTGACCCCCTCTGAACTAACCCGCCCTCCCAAATAATAAAGTAACTCTGGCACTTATGATGCTAGCAGACTGAGCGTATCATGGCAGCAAGTATGTTCTACCCCTTTCCCCACCCTGGGGCTGTCTGGTCTGCTGAGGTTGAAAGCTCTTCAGGGCAGGCACTGGGTTTGTATAAAATTACTCAAGACAGCAAGTCTACAGTGAACCGGGAAGAGCTACAAAGGGATCTCACAAAACTGGGTGACTGGGCAACAAAGTGGCAGATGAAATTCATTGTTAATAAGTGCAAAGTAATGTACATTGGAAAACATAATCCCAATTATCCATACAAAATGATGGGGTTTAAATTAGTTGTAGCCACTCAAGAAAGATCTTTGAGTCTTTGTGGATAGTTTTCTGAAAAAATCCACTCAATGTGCAGCAGTAGTCAAAAAAGCAAACAATGTTAGGAACTATTAGGAAAGGGATAGATAATAAAACAGAAGATCTCATAATGCCACTGTATAAATCGATGGTGTGCCCACACCTTGAATATTGCACACAGTTCTGGTCACCCCATCTCAAAGAAAAATATATTGGAGATTAAAAAGTTATAAAGAATATGGAACAGCTTCCATATGAGGAGAGATTAAAAAGACTTGGACTCATCTTAGAAAAGAGACAACTAAGAGGGGATATGGTAGAGGTCTATAAAATCATGTGTGGTGTGGAGCAGGGCCCAGGCCCCCTTCTGGACCGTCTAAACAGGGCTGACGAGAGGCGGGGGGGGGAAGCCAGGCCCTGGTAATTTGTACTGGCTCCCCCCACCCCTCTCGTCGGCCGCTGGTGTGGAGAAAATGAATAAGAAAATGTTATTTACCCCTTCACATAACATGAGAATCAGGGGTCACCTGGTGAAATTAATGGACAGCAGGTTTAACAGTTAAACACTTGAGGAAGTGTTTCTTCCTCAACCCGTGGAACTTTTTCCAGGGGTTGTTGTGAAGGCCAAAAGTAGAAGTGGCTTCAAAAAGGAACTGGATCAGTTCATGGAGGATAGGTCCATCGATGGCTATTAGCCAAGATGGTCAGAGGTATAATCCCATTCTCCAACTGTCCCTAAAACTGCCAGAAGTTGGGACTGGAATACAGGGGAGGGATCACTCAAAATTGCCCTGTTCTGTTTATTCCTTCTGAAGCATCAGGAAACTAGCTAGACAGACCATTGGTCTGACCCAGTATGGGCGTTCTTATGTTCGGTCCTTAGGCACTACCATAATAGACATGTCTACTAATAAAAATTAATCAATAACATGCCAAGGTGTGGATGGGTTTCTTTGTTCTGATTAGTGGGAGGAAAGGGGCAGGCTGGCAGATGCTGGCTATCAAAGCTCTTAGAGGGTTTGGTAGTGACTTGAGCTAAACATCCCCCTGCATCCTCTACCCCTGTGCTGGCCAGCTGGTCCTTGGGGAGCAGGCGATGGGCAGAACCTGGATTCCACCCATCAAGCAGTGAAGGCAGGGAGAGGGCTCGGCCAGCCATACATTATGCCCTGCAGGAATGAGGAGGAAGGGCTGGGACTCCAGCGGTATCTGAGATGTAGTGCTGTGTGGGATGGGACAGCCCAGAGAGGAAGGCTGGCTGGTGGTTAGGGATTTGGGAGACATGAATTAAATTCCCTGCTCTACCACCTGCTGCCTGTATGAGCACAGGCAGGGCACTTAACTGCTCTGGGACTTAGCTTTCAGCTGTTTAATGGTGGTAAGAGCCCTTCCCTACTCCTGTTTGTGAGGATAAACACCTTAAACAGGGGATGGTTCTCAGATACCATGGGAAGAGGAGCTATAAAACTACCATAGATAGATACGATAGGGCTGTGCCTAAAAGGCACAATCTTGGCCTACCAGAGGTCACCTCCAGCCCGGGGCTGGGAGCCTGGAGACCTTTATTCTGCTCCCAGCTCTGCTCTTGGCCATCTGCCTCAGTGTCTCTCACTGTAATTGCGCCAATGTCAATTCCTTGCAGTGCTTTGTGATCCACTGGTGGGGAAGGCCCTATAAACATGGAGGAAAAGCCCAACTGACCCTGGTTTTGTCATCTGTCCCAGAGGCCCCGGTCTCTCCATGCAATGTGGGCCACAGCTGCCTGGCTTATGCCTCCACCCTGCTCAGCAGGCCTGCGTCCCAGCTACCTGCTCAGGGGGCATTTCCTGTCAGACTTCTGAGCGAGTCCACAGGTCCTCTGAACTGCAGCGTGTGCTGGGCTGGGCTGTCGCACCAGAGATGCCTCCACTTGGAAGAGGCTTCTGCTTGTTCTCAGCCAACTCACCACCAAACCCTGCAGCAGAGCTCCTTGAACAATCCTGCTGCTTTTCCACTGGGGATTCTGAAGAGTTGGTGGTTTGTTGATGGAAAATGAAACTGAACCGCCAACATTTTTCAATTTTCCAAAATCATTTTCAGGAACCACTTTCAATTTTCAGCAAAACCATCCCATGAAAACGTACAACAGAAAATTAACATGTTTACCAAAATCTGACATTTCAGAGGAAAAACATAGGTTTTTCTAGTGTTGATGAGAACACCAACATTTTGACCAAAACGAAAGTGTTCGGCAAAAGTGTTTCTTTTGCTGAAAAAGCCATTGAGTCCAAAACATTTGTTAAAAAAAAAAAAAACCAACCACCACCAGCTGTGCCCCAGAGCATCCTCTCATGCAACCCCTTCCTCTGCCCAGTTTGCAAGCTGCCCTTTCCCCTGCTGGTGAGGACTCAGCAGGAGGAGCTGGCATCCAGATGGGGACTTTATGGACTCCCAGCCTCCCCCCCTAGTAGGCAGAGCACCATCAGTACCCAATGGGGAGGAAAAGGTGATCTGTAAACAGCCCTTTCACTCCCCAGATCCACCTCCCTCTAGAGCAGAGGGACATGGGTCACCACCAACGCCCAGGAACAAGACAGACATCTTGCACAACCTCTCTCCCAATTTCAAAGTGGGGGAGGAACCCAGGGGGAAAACACAATGACCCTGTGAGGTCTCTGTCCTAGTGGCTTCCTTAGTGGAGTGAGAAGGAAAGTGTGGGACCAGAGGGGGCACCTGGGGAAGGATGGAACAGGTGGCAGGGGGTGTTACCTGGCGTTCCAGGGAACCTGAAGCTCTCAGTAACTTCATTTTTTGAGAGTTGGTATCAGGACAAACCAAGGGAGATGTAGCACCTGTCTGCTACGTGGCTGGCACACAAATCAAAACCACATGCTGTCACTTAAAGCCAGTTCTTCATTAATTCCCTGTACTCCCCCTCCAAAAAAATGCCTCTTAGTCACTGCTTTATCTAGCCTCAAGCACACAAATACAATAGTTATAGAGCATTCCAAACTGCAAAATACCTCTTAGGATTACCCCTCAGCAGTTTGGAGTGGTCGTCGGGTGATTTCAGCTGTAGAGTCCCAGTGGCCAGCTGTCCATCTGCGGCTGGACATCTTGATGTGTCCACAAAGTGATCCGCCTGACCCAGACTCCCAATTCCCCTTTTATGCCCCAAAACTCACAAAAACATGCCAATCAAAAGGTATTACGTAGCTGGTCAAATGGCACAAAAGCAAAGACTACAAGGTGTGCCAAAAACAGGATGCAGTTTTGTGGGTTTTGGGTCATTAGTCTGGCAGGCGTACTTACTTCCATGCTTCCTGTTTTTCCACTGACTTTCACCCCCGCACTCCAAGGAAAAGGGCACAGAGGGTCAGATTCAGGGCAGAGGGTCAGGTTCACCCCTCCTCCCTTCTGGCTTTGCCTTAACTAAGCTAAGTGAGCGCAAAGATCTACTAAATAACTACTCCTAGCAATAGACAAAACAATTGCTAGTCCATCCCAATAGTTGGCAGTGGCTTAGGTACCTGGTTGTTTGTTAAAATACCCCTTCCCAGGGGTTAGAGAGAGAGGAGACTACTAGAGATGCAGGAAGAAGGGGAGACTTTGATGGAGGAGGGGGCAAAGCTAAACATAAGGGAAGAGTAAGGGCACAAGAAAGGTGCAGAAAGATGGGGGGGGCAAGGAGAGGTGAAACAGAGGGAAAGGGAGAAGGGGAAATGCAAGAGGCCCAAGATATAAAAGTCCCCTCATTCTGGTCTCAACATGTGTCAAACATACAGCTAAGGGTAGCATAAAATCCCTCTTTACCCTGTAAAGGGTTAATTCCTCTTTTACCTGTAAAGGGTTAAGCTCAGATAACCTGGGTGGCACCTGACCAAAAGGACCAATAAAGGGAGAAGATACTTTCAAATTTGTGGGGGAAGGTTTTTTGTCTGTGTCTCCCAGAGTCAACAAGGAAACAGGGCAGGGGAAATACATCTCCCTAAGCCAAGCTAAATTAAGCATCTAATATTGCAGAAATAATAAGTAATAGCAAAGAAATGCATTAGAGTATCTTTTGTTTTAGCTTGTGAATTTTCCCTATGCTAAGAGGGAGGTTTATCCCTATTTTTGGCCTGGTCCACACTAACCCCCCACTTCGAACTAAGGTATGCAAATTCAGCTATGTTAATAACGTAGCTGAATTCGAAGTACCTTAGTTCAAACTTACCGTGGGTCCAGACGCGGCAGGCAGACTCCCCCGTCGATGCCGCGTACTCCTCTCGCCAAGCTGGAGTACCGGCGTCGACGGCAAGCACTTCCGGGATCGATCCCAGAAGATCGATTGCTTACCGCTGGACCCGATCCTTTGTAACTTTAAAGTTTTGCCTAGAGGGGAAATCCTCTGTGTTTTGAGTCTTGTTATTCTGTAAAGTACTTACCATCCTGATTTTACAGAGGTGATTCTTTTACCTTTTCTTTAATTAAAATTCTATTTAAGAACCCAATTGATTTTTCGTTGTTCTTCAGATCCAAGGGTTTGGGTCTGTGTTCACCTGTACCAATTGGTGAGGATATTATTCTCAAGCCTTCTCCAGGAAAGGGGGGTGCAGGGCTTGGGGGGGGGGGAAATAGGACTCAAAGTGGTCCTTTCCCTGATTCTTTGTCTAAAATCACTTGGTGGTGGCAACATACTGTTCAAGGCAAGATGGAATTTGTGCCTTGGGAAAGTTTTTAACCTAAGCTGGTAGAAATAAGCTTAGGGGGTCTTTCATGTGGGTTCCCACATCTGTACCCCAGAGTTCAGAGTGGGGAAAGAACCCTGACAACTTATTACATTAACCTTTTCGTGGGAGTTTGCTAGAGACAGTGCGAGGTGATGAGACTGTGCCAGGGGGGCTGGGGAATGCAGACAGGTGGCCCAGGAGAGAGGCAATGCTGCTTTGGGAAAAGGGTAAGGTTCCGGCTTGTTGGTTTGAGACAGTTTTTCTGCAAACCTCAATTACACTTGTTTTTTCTTTTTAGCATCAAATCTTTCTCCTGAACAATGAGGCTGGGTTGTCCCATGAGCTTAAGGGAGTGAGGTGGCAACTGCCATGGAACGGGGCACCTGGTCCTGTTGGCTCCCTTGGAAATCCCCACTGAAAATTGGCTAGAACACAAGAAACTGCATCAACATTTCCAGGGAAGGAGTCTGGCTCCGTCCACCCCACAAGTGATTTTATGTCAGCCCAGATCCTTTGTTCGGGGCAAGACTCAATGGCAGTGCATGGGAGAATGGGGAGGCACCGGGTCCTCTACCATGCTCTGCCCACTGTGCACCTGTCCACACACATGCACTCATGGACATGCAGGCATTATGCACCTGTATGTCTGTGCACAGGCATGCATCAAGCACGAATGCATATGTCCATATGTGCAAACACTCATTTGCACCCAGACATGCACAGGTGCACACACTCGCACAGACACATGCACACACAAATATTCAGGATTTGCACCCAGAAAAGCACACACACAACTGAGACAGCAGCCACCAGAGTGGGTGCAATTACCCCAACCTATTTTGATTGACTTTAGCCACTGATGACCGGCTCCTATGAAGGCAGCCTAGAGGTCTGGGACTGTCCTGTTTCAAGGGCAGGGGGTTCTGAGGGCCATCCTCAGTGTTGTTTGTCTGTCTAGACAGCACCCATCCCTGTAGTCGGAGCACCTGTGTCCTCCAGATATCTTGGCATGAGACTGAGCTAGCAGCAGCAGGTCCTATTAGAGGAATACTCAGCTTCACAGCACTAGGTATCAAATTCCCTACAAGGACCTTCCACATGTCCTCCTCTGGCTGCAGTTTTCATCCCCCGTCAATGCCAGGAGTTGCCAATATTCAAGGGCTCTACCAAGCTTCATTACTGCTGGGGGCATTTGATCTGTGCCGAGCGGATCTTTGGGCCGGCAGCTAGCAGAGCGACACTGGGGATTGAAGAGGGGTAAAAAAAAAAGAAAGCCAGCACTATGTTGCAGGCCATTTGCCAAGCTCCTCAAAGAAATCCAGGGGTGATTTGCTTTCAGCTCATTGCAATGGGGTGACATGGCTTCCTGAGGCCACAAGAACTCTGCTAGGCAGGATCTCCCTTACCTGGCCTGGAGGACTCGGAGATTCAATCCTAGCTGGATCAAGGTGGTTTGTGCAGAAGAATAAGCCAAGAACTTGCAAAGTTAAAAACCACAGAATGAGAGAAATCAAAGCGTCAGGTCAGATCCTGATCCCAGTTCCATCGGTGTAAACCAGGAGCAGCGCCACTCGGGGCAATGGTGTTACTCCAGAATTACACTAGTGTAACTGAGACCAAGACTTGGCCTATTTTCTGTAACATACTATCAGACTGGAAATGAGGAGCCTTCTCTACTCAGCAAACACACATCCCCTCCCTCAGCGCCTCTGGTACAGTGGAATACCCCCATAGGCCACTGCCACCCTGGAGCATGTTACTCACTTGCCCCTCTGCTCGGGGGGAGGAAATCACTGAAAGAAAGAGAAAGATTCACTCCACATAATTATTTTCTACTTGCTTAAAGTAACATTATCTGTGCTGGTCCATGAATATTTATTACCAATTCCGCAAGTTCCATTATGGGGCATTAATGGGAACTTATTATGCAGACTAGTTATTTCATTATTTAAAACGAGTATGTCCTGAAACACCCGCCCCCCTTGCCCACATCTGCCAGCTGTGACGTGGTTGCTTGAGGCTGTGTTTTGCAAGTGCAAACATCGGGAGTTCAGGGGATGCGCTTTGCACGATGAAAATAAAGAAATAACTGAAATCTCTGGGAGGCTTTGGGAACCCAACCAAGGAATCCCTAAGATCCTCAGTGCAGAGAACAGCCACTAGCAGGATGTAAGATCTGGGAAACACCCTGGGAGAGCCTAAAGAAGCTGAATCCATTCAGTGTATTGAAGAGAACATTAAGAGATGACTTGATGAGAGTTTATAAGTCCCCCCAGCAGGAGATTGAAGAACCTCCTGCCACCAGAAGTCGATCAGGAAAATGAGATCCCAGGTCTCAAAGTTGAAGCCAGAAACATTTCACCTGTAGCAGAGAGGAAATGGAATGACTGGAGGGTGGGGACTCTTTCCTCTTTGGGGGTCTCTTAAAAAGATATTAGGCTTGATTCAGGAGTCACTGGTTGGAACTCAATGGTCTGTGTGGTGGGGGAGGTCAGACCTTCTAGCCTTCACATCTATGCATATTGCTATTGGGTGCCTAGGGATTGTCATGCACCTGGCTTGGCTTTCATTGTGGCTCACCCTGGAAAGCCCCATCAGTCACTGCTCACTCTCGCACGTTTTGCTGCACCTCTGCTAGTCTGTCTGCTCCAGCAACACGAAGCATCTGCAAACTGGTTTGGACGTCAGCGTCCCCATGGCAGCTGGAGCGCAGGGTGAATCAGGCCTGCGATGCCTCCCCCCCCCCCCCCCCAAGTGGTTGTGGGTCATTCAATACTGACAACAGGCTGCTGGAACCCGTGCCAGGGACTAGCCTGTCCTACAGCGGCCGTGCATGCGCCATAGGGACAGAATCATACATTGGCAGCCCGCCTGTGACTCCCACCTGGTCCCTTTGCGGTGGGCTTCAGAGAAGCTCAGACTGCCTGCTCAGCATGGCCAGTAGAGTGCTGTTCAGTGCTAGGTAAACACAGAATTACAAAGAGTAAGTGTCCCAGGCAGGCAAGAGGAGAAGTGCCTCGCCCTTGGGAGCTCGTGGTCAAAGCTCTGATTTATATTCCTGCCATGAGCTTTGCAATTTGCCTACTAAATAAACGAGCACGTTAGAGGTTATTGAATCAAGATCAGTGATCACAGCCTAGCAGGGCCCTTCCCCTGTTACAGGCACGTGTACATTGTCCAGATGAGCCCCAGGTTGGAGACAGCCCTGTAGATGCTTTATCAGCAATGGAGGGCAGTTTCCCTACAGCCCAGGGGTTTCACAGCCAGGTTGCTAATCCTAGCTGTTAGGCCTAGTGGCTGGGGTGGCACATCTAGACCTTCCAAAAGTCCTGGGTTTCATGGGACTATCCTGGTTTGATTCACAAACCCCGGTCCCTGAAGTTGGCTGGGCTCGGCTCCCCAGTGCAGGCATTGTGACTTGGCTGCTGGTGCATGGTGTCTCAGCCCTGCTCAGGTTGGGCCTGGCCGCTGTGACAGAAGGGTCAGCTGGGCTCCATTTAAGTGGGTGGAGATGCAACCCCGTGTGCCAGGTCGCAATGCTACTCACTCAAATTTGACCTGGCCAACTCTTCAACACAGGGGCCAGGCCAAACCCGAGCAGCGCTGTGACCCCGTGTGCCAGGGAGTAGGACCTGTCCTAGCTCAGCCACTTGAAATGTTGGGAGCTGTGCGTGTTTCCATGTGGTGGCTGTGTGCAGGACATTTCCATGTGGTTCTGGGCACGTGTGCGTCCTGTGTGCATATGTGCTGAGGAAGGTAAACCAAGTAATGCAAGAAAAATGTCATGGGTCTGATCCTACCCTGCGCCTTGGGGAGAGGTTTACATTGGTGCAAGGCTCCTGTAAGTCCATCTGGATTTCGGTAGCATTTTGCCCCACTTTGTACCGGTATAAATGGCTGCACAGGGTCAAAACAACAAAGAATGAGGCCCGGTGGGAAGCACAGCTCCTACAGTTACTGCATGGCTGAGTCCTGTTGGATTTTCAATCCAGTTCTCTTTGTTTCTGCCCTGTGCTGCCGAGCACGTTCTAAAGGGTCATGTGAAGGCCGAGTCTGCAGGTTCAGGGAAGGGGTACTGATATTACACTAAACTAATCCCTGTTAAAAACCAAGCAAACGGACATGACCCCAGCTGCTTGGAGCCCTCAGCTAAGCCCACAACCCCAACCCCTCCTTTCACTGCTCCTTGAAACCGACTCATTTAACATTGCATAAAGATCATCCGTCCTGCCCTCTCTCTCCAGTTCCTTCCTCTTAATGCAGAAACTTAGGGTTGCCAGGCGTCTGGAACACCTGGTCAAAAAAGGGACTCTCGTGGCTCCATTCAGCCACTGCTGATAGGGAAATTAAAAGTCCAGTTGGCCCCAGGCAGGCTGGGGTGCGGAAGCGGGTTTGGGGTGCAGACTCCAGGCAGTGCTCACCTCAGGTGCCTCCCAGGAAGCAGCAACATGTCCCTGTGGTTTCTAGGTGCACGGATGGCCAGGGAGTCTATGCACGCAGCCCCCAAGCACCAGATCCACCCGGCAGCTCCCATTGGCCACAGCTCCGAGCCAATGGGAGCTGAAGAGCCGGTGCTCGGGACTCCACGCCCTCCCCCAGGCTCCACTCCCACAGCTCCCATTGACTGTGGTTCCTGGCCAATGGGCACTGGGGAGCCGGCACTTGGGGGCGGCGTGTGGAGCCTCCCTGGCCACCCCTACATCTAGGAACCACAGGGACATGCCACCACCACTGAGGAACCCCACCTCTCCTGTACCCCAACCCCCTGCCTTAGCCCCCTCCCACACCCAAACTCTCCCCAGGAGCCCACATCCCAGCCTCTTGTCCCTGCCCTGAGCCCCCTCCTGCACCCCAAACCCCTCATCCCTGGCCCCATCCCAGAGCTGTGGCCTGCTAAACCCAGGGTTGTGAGTTCAGTCCTTGAGGGGGCCACTTAGGGATCTGGGGCAAAAATCAGTACTTGGTCCTGCGCTTGAAGGCAGGGGGCTGGACTCAATGACCTTTCAGGGTCCCTTCCAGTTCTAGGAGGGAAAACAAATATATGGAGATATACCTATTTTATTTAGGCAGAGCTAGAAGATAGGGCAAGAGGAGGGAATGTAAGGTCAGCCGGGAGAGCTGCTTCAGGGAGGATGTATGTGCAGTAGAGGACTTGATAGCGAGCCTATCACATCCCCTCCCAACGCCTCTGCACCCAGAGCAGGGCTTCAAATCCCTGACAATTCACCAAGGTGACCATCTCTCTCTGAGTCCCACCCGTCTGAAGGAGCAGTTTTCTAAGTGAGTCACTTCCCCTCTCCCTCCCCCCAAAACACCTTTATAGAGGTTCTTTCTTCATGGGTTGTTTTCCCTTAATCTAGAATTAAGCAAACTCAGAACTGGTAGGTAAATCCCATGGGAAAAAGATATGCAAGGGATAAAGGAGTTCAGAAGAGCTGGCAGTTTCTCAAGACGACAGCATTAAACTGCCCCAATACAGTTTCCTATCTTTCTTTTGTAAGAGGACAATCGAGCTCCACCCAGAGCTCTTTCATGACCTGAAAAGAAAGGAATCCTACAAAAGCAGAAACATGGATGAATTACTAAGGAGGAGCACAAAAGAATAGCATGAGCATATAGGGACAAAATCAGAAAGGGTAAGGCACAAATGGAGCGATGCCGAGCAAGGGACATAAAAGGCAATAAGAAGAGTGTAACAGGGTGGCACCCACCTCTCACGAGCACACCCGTCTGATTGGGTGTGTCTGCACTTCTCTCAGTCTGTGGTGACCCCTTCTGGCAGTGTCTAGTGACTCAGCCCTCCAGCCAAGTCACACACAGTCTGTGAAGAACCCAACTCAAATAGACCCTTTGGGGTGTTAGCCCAACTAAGTCTGTAAGCGCGCCTGGCCTGATAGGGGGCCATGTCCCCAGGGCTTCCTCCCTGGAGACTCTTCACCCACTCCAGTTTGTTCTGCCCCAGGTCTCCAGCTGGGCTTCTTAGCAGTGCAGATCCCTTTATGGGGGTTTATCACTGTCCACTTGTAGACTACTTCCCCAGTGGCTAAAGGGAGAGGGGGCTCAGGCCCACCCACATCTCTGGGTCCCAGCCCAGGGACCCTAAGAATAGCAACCACACACCACCATGTCCCTTTAACCAACGGGCTTTCAGTTCCCTAGTCCACTTCCCCACAGCCCCAGCCTTCAGCAATGCTTCACACTTATCTCCAGGCTCTCCTGTGCTCAGGCCCAGCCACCATCCAGGAGCTCCTATCTCCCTCAAGCCCTGAGCTATCCATGATGCTGCAGTCCTTCAGTCCGCCAGGAGTAGCCTCTTCACTCCTTAGGCTCTAAGCAGTAACTGACTGTAGGCTGCACTGCAGCTCCTTTTATACTAACTGCAACCCTCTGATTGGCTAGCTCCTTGCAGCCTCCTCCTCATTAACTGCTTTCTGGGCACTTTCTCCAGGATTCTTGGAGAACTTATCTCTACTGCTCCTTGCCTGGGGTGGGTGTGGCAGGACCCTAAGGCCAAAAGGGGCCTCTGGGCCTAGTCCACCCCATCACAAAGAGGTTTTTAAAACATATTAGGAGCAAGAGAAAGACTAAGGCATGTGTAGGCCCACTACTTAGAGAGGAAGGGAGCTAATAACTCATGACATCAAGAAGGCTGAGGTGTTTGATGCCTATTTTGTTTCAGTTTTCACTAAAAAGGTTAATGGAGACCAGATACTCAACCCAATTATTGTTAACAACAAGGGGGAAGGGCTAGATGAAATTAATCCTAGTCTATTTAAGTAACTAGTTGAAGCAATTTCAGAACTGTTACTAATTATCTTTGAGAGCTCATGGAGGATGGTGCCTGTTTCAATCCACATGTTACCTATGTGCTCCATTTATCTCCATATATTGTGTTCCAAAATATCTCTATCAGGTGATCTAATTACTATGGTTCTTTCGACACCAAGAGACCCAAAAGCTTGGTTGGCACACAGAGAATTCAGAAGCATCCTTGTGTCTGTTTCGTTTTGAGTACTATACAAGTCTTGGGCTTTTTCAATACCTCTGCTGGTGGTGGACTTTGCTACTTCACCATTGGAAATGCCTCCAGCCCAGAGTATTTGTGTTGGGTGTGCTCCTATACTCTCAGGTGCATTTTGAATGATAAGAGGGCTGGAGAAGGGCAAACGTAGTAGCTATCTTTAAAAAGGGGAACAAAGACAGTCAGCCTGATTTTGATACCTGGAAAGATACTTGAATAAATTATTAAACAAGCCATTAGTAAGCATCTAGAGGATAATAAAGGAATAGCCAGCATGGATTCATCAAGAACAAATCATGCCAAACCAACTTAATTTCCTTTTTTGACAGGGTTACTGGCCTAGTGGATGGGGGGAAGCCGTAGACATGATATACCTTGATTTTAGCAAGGTTTTTGGTAGAGTCCTGCATGACATTTTCATAAGCAAACTAGGCAAATGTGATCTAGATGAAATTACTATAAGGTGGGTGCACGACTGGTTGAAGATTGTACTCAGAGTAGTTATCAATGGTTTGTTGTTAAACTGGGAGAACATATCTAGTGGGGTCCTGCAGGGGTCAGTCCTGGGTCTGGTATAATTCAATATTTTCATTAATGATTTGAATAATGGAGTTGAGAGGAAGCTTATAACATTTGGGGAGAACACCAAGCTGGGAGGGGTTGCCAGCACTTTGGGGGCCAGGATTAGAATTCTAACTGACCTTGAAAAATTAGGGAATTAGTCTGAAATCAACAACATGAAATTCAGTAAAGACAAGTGCAAAGTACTACTTAGGAAGGAAAAAATCAAACACACCACTATGAAATGGGAAATAACTGGCTAGGTGGTAGTACTGTAGAAAAGGATCTGGGAGTTATAGTGGATCACAAATTGAAAATGGTGGCCAAAAAGGCTAATATCATTCTGGGCTGTACTAACAGGAGTGTCATATGTTGGACATGGGAGATCATTTTTCCGCTCTGCTTGGTACCGGTGAGGCCTCAGCTGGAGTACTGTGTCCAGTTCTGGGCACCACACTTCAGGAAATGTGGATAAATTGGAGAGAGTCCAGAGAAGAACAACAACAATGATAAAAAGTTTAGAAACCCTGACTAATGAGGAAAAGTAAATGGGCATATTTAGCCTGAGAAAAGCAGATTAATGGGGAACCTGATAACAGTCTTCAAATATAAAGAGCTGTTAGAAAGAGCCCGGTGATCAGTTGTTCTCCACGTCCACTGAAGGTAGGACAAGGAGCAATGGGCATAATGTGCAGCAAAGGAGATGGAGGTTAGATAATAGGGAAAACTTTCTAGCTCTGAAGATATCTAGGCTCTGGAATAGGCTTTCCAAGGAACCCCCTTCATTGGAGGTTTTTAATAACAGGTTAGACAAACCGTGTCAGGGATGGTTTAGGGTTACTTGCCCCTGCTTCAGCCCAGGGGGCTGGACTATAGAACTTCTTGAGGTACCTTCCAGCCCAACATTTCTGAGATTCTACAGTATAAGCCAACCAGACAGAAAATCCATTTCCACCTTGTGTCATGCAAAGTGTACGATACACATAGCTCCCCAGTACCCCATTTCCCATGACACACACTCTCCAGAGCTGCACCAGGCACGTACCAACTCTTTCCCAGAGATCTATGTCTGAGCATCAAACCCTGGGCTGCCACCTTCTGCTGCAGTTACACGCGACCTGTTTTTCCAGCAATATAATTCACAGCTCCAGACGCATTAAGTACCAGCTGAGCTGCTCGTCTTGTTAGCAGGATTATAGCCGTAATAATACTAGAACTCGTAATTATCAGAAATTTAGTATCTAAATTACTAGCAGGAAATGAATGCCCTCTGTGAACTTGATTTTCCAGGGCAACATGCTGAATTGAGAGTTTTTGCCCTGCTTATTTTCACGGGTCACGTTTCTCTGGGAAATAAAAGTGAAGAGACAATGCAAACATCTCCTGGAGAAGCGGAGGGGCACCAGCCAGCTGTGAATCTGGGCACCCAGCTCTGCGGATTCAGACAGCTGGCTGTGGTTGTGATCTTGCAGCTCCAGACACGTCATTTCCAATCCCCTTATGCACACTTTCCATGGTGACTCCCCTTCTGGGCCCACCCACCCTGCCCTACGCCTTCCTTCCTCTCCCTAGAGCTGTAATGGGGAACAGGATTAACCGAGTCTCCTAGGGAAACAGAGGCACATCCAGCAATTGAGGCATTTAAAACTATACTGGACAAGATTGGTGAATACACAGCACGCGACAAAGCTGCACTCGCCCCATGGATGGATAAAGTGGCCTAATCCAGCTCTAATTTCTGTGTGATCTCCAGCCACAATGGCAAAACTAAAGGAATCCTTACTACATGACCCCATTGTGTTTCAGCCTCCCTTTTCCTCCTGGAGCAGGTGCCCATGCCCCACACCATGCACAAACAGGGAGGCCATGAAGAACATTAGGGTTCAGTGTTAACACCCAGTGTGATGAATGGGGCAGTTCTCAGCTCTCAGAGCTCTTGATTCTGACTGTCTATGTGCAGACTCAGTGACAGGGGCTGGTTCTTCTGAGTGTGAGGTTGTAAAGGGGATGTGCACATGATTTTGGTGTGGGTTTAGATAAAATCCACTCCCCAAAACCTTCAGACACAATCACAGCCAGGCCAGACCACAGCCACGTCTTTCCTGAGGGACAGGCAGGAAATGCACATCCCAATTCCCACCAGCAGTGTCATAGATCGGCTGCCTGCGGCCAAGTTGCTGCCCCAATACACTCCCTCCTGGCTGGTGATGCTCAGTTTCATCCCCTGTCTTTTGGCCTCCTCTGGCTCTAGGTTGTATGATTGTCCTGGCCCCCTGGCCAGACTGCTTTGCCAAGTCCTAGCCCTTCTAGGGCCACAGAGTCCTTTCCCAAAGCCCCACAAATGTCGTCAAAACCAAGCCTTCAGCCCAGCTGGCAGCCACCATCTCCCATGTGTGTCACTGCTGCTCTGTAGTAGCCTCCCGGCTAACCACAGGCTTCTGGGCCTCAACCAACCCCACAGCCCAGGGGGCCACACTCTTCCCCTCACTCAAAGTTCAGGGAGGCTTCAGCTCTTCAAGACACCCCCCACCGCCCGCCTCCAGTCAGGCTTCTGGCTAACCCCTGGAGTAGCCTGTCTGTCCGCCTCTCAGCCTCCCAGAGAGGAGAACGCCGACCTCCTCTCCTCTGGGTCTCCTCCTCCAGCTGGGCTCACCCAGCTCTTTAAGGCCACAAGCCCTGCTTTTGCCCAGCAGGGCTTTATTTCTAACAAGGCCTGGCCCACCTCCAGCAGACAGGTTCATTGGTCTTTTCCCAAGGTGTATGGGGTGGACACCCCACCACCCTGCCCTTGTGCACTGAGGACACAGATCACATGCTTCCGTGGGCAGCTGCCCAATGCCATGGGCAGGATCACGTGCCTTGTACAGAAATTAACATGCATCACATCCTGGGCTTGATTAGGAACAAATCAATATTATTCGGGCTGGATGGATGATTAGCTTTTCACCTCTCCACTAATGTCACCAGCCTGCCTGAGGACTGTGTGTTTGTCCACCCATGCCCCCACGATGCAGGCAGACCTTTGAAATATGCAGACTGGAGAAATAGCCTTCCCCGGAGCTTCCCAAGAACACTAGTTCTAATTCAGCTGGACTCCCCCTCTTTGGGAGGTGCTAACCCTCCCAGCGGGGATGGGATCAGGGCATCCTTGAGTCTGGGATTTTGGAATCTCTGCCACTTTGCACAGGTCCCTCATTGGGCTCCCATCACAGAGGGGCAAAGCTGCCAGGGGTATAGAAATTGCTTACTTGTGCCCACTGCCAACTGCCGCACGGAGATGAAACTGCAGCTGAGGACTGGCATGGCAGGAGAGCATCATAGCCACGCCCCCTTTTCTCTGGCCAAGCCCCGTCTCCCTTCTATGCTGGTTGAGGGGAGTGGAAGGCAAGCGCCCTTCAGGCTGCTTTGACTTAAGCAAAGGGACTTGACCAGTACAAGCCAGACCAGGCTTGGGGAAGCAGAGAGGTGGTTTAAAGCCACCGATGCACCCGCCTTCCTGAACCGCTCTGTGCCCAGTTCAGCTGCAGGTGAGGAACCTGGGCCATTCATCTGAATTTGCAATATCCACACAACACCCAAAGACATTGTAATTCTACTTTTGTACAACAAGACACAGATTCACCTGGCACATAATTGTGTCTGCTCACATCTCACACCCAGGAGGAAGGAAGGAACATTCTCTCTTTGAGATGCTCAGAAGGGCTTTGCCTGCTTCCCATGGAGACTCATGCTCTCTCTGTTGGCCTTGTCATAATGGAGGTCCTGATCCGGAGTTGATAGCTGGGTGAGAGGCTGTTCTTCGACCTGAACAGTCAGTTCCAGTCAGTTGGAAGCTCTAGTTCTTTCGGTAAAGTGTAGCTCTCCGGAGTCATTATGGCACCCAGAGAAAGCCAGTCAGGGATGCTTGTTGTTCCCATGAACATTTTTGATGAAAACAAAAAAAGTTTTCATTTTTATCAACATTTTTCTCCAAACGTTTTCAGGTTTTCCTCCAAAAGCTCCCAAAGCTGGAAAAAGAAGTTACCGAAATTGGAAACGTTTTGGGGTTTCCATTTTTCTCCTTCTTTTATGAAACCCTGAAACATGTCATGAAAATTGGCTGTTCTCCATGGAAATGTCTATTTTGTCAAAAACATTTATTTTGAAGGGAAAATTTCAACTCTGCTTCTGGATTGACCGTGCTGTGTGGATTTCAACAGCAATCAGCCGGCTGCTCACAGAGCATACACCCTACGAGAACTTCCCTGAAATAATACTTAAAGTAGATCTTTCAGAAAAACATCCAATCTTGATTGTTATCCATAGCTGTTGGGCTGTTAGCAGGACCAAGTAAAACTAGACCATTCCTGATAGGTTTTGTTCACCTTATTCTGAGAAACCTCCAAGAACAGGATTCCACAACGTCCCTTGGAAGCCTATTCCAGTGCTTAACCACCCGTAAGAGTTAGAAAGTTTTTCCTAGTATCTAACTTAAGTCTCCCTTGCTGCAGATAAAGCCCATTACTTCTTGGGGACAGGTCAATGAGTTCAAAGGCAGCTGAAGCAAGCGCTACCTATCAGCTTTACCAACCTGTTTTCCATTGTCTCCAGCCCTCCCCTCCCCATGTTGGGTGTTGGCTGCAGAGGAGGGTGTTGTGCATATTGTGGTAGTCCCATGTATTCCCGGCTGCAGCTTGCCTAGTTCAAACCCCCACCGCGCTGAGGAGGTAACTCCATGCAGAGAAGGTGAGTAGGAGAGAATTATATCTGTGTCCTTAGCTCTTTAGCTAATTTGTGCATTTTAACTGACTGCCTTGTCTGTCTCCATTAAGCTGATGAGGCAGGAGTCACAGACACTCTCCACAGGCAGGACGGTTGAACTAGAGGAGAGGTGGAAAAATAATAATCCAGGCAGCCTGAGGAATATTGATTCGTCCCTGATCATGCACTGAACATGACATCCGCCTGTCCCTCTGTAGGCACGTTGTCTGTATGCTAACCGAGCTGGTGCAGCCCACATATGATAAATTGGACCTAGAGGGTGAATTCTGGCTCCAGTAAAGTCCTTGGGAACTTTACCATTGACGTCACATGGGTCAGGATGACACCCAAAGTCCCTTGGAGTCCAGCCAGCATAACATGAAGTGCCGCAGAGAGAACGTGGAAATGTCCTCACTTCAGAGACTGAAGTCCCATTACAGTTTCCTTCGTGCAGTACATAAACATGCTCTTAGGTCCTGAATATTTTTTGGCGTCACGGGTGAGAAGAACTGAGCCAATCGTTCACAAGAAGTCATTTCTCCTCTTCACCTGTCCCCATGCAGCTTACCATTTCTCTATTACTACAGCACATGATTTTCTTACATGGTTCAAACATTTATCCAAAGGGCTTTGTTTTTTTGAGTGGGGACCTGTAGGAATTGGTTCTTGGCCCAACCCTTTTCAATATCTTTATGGATCGTCCAGAAGAAAATATTCAATTGTTGTTGACAAAGTTTGCAGATGACACAAAAACTTGACTCAAGTCTACACTTAAAATTTAGATCGACCTAATGATGTTGCTCAGTGGAGTGACAGGAGAATTCTTCTGTCAACCTAGCTACCACCGCTGGAGGAGGTGGATCATCTACATTGATGGAAGAGCCCTTTCCGTCAATGTAGGAAGTGGCTACGATCTGGCGCTGCAGCTGTGCTTGTAGTGTACACACGTCCTTGGTGTCATAAGAACATAAGAACATAACATAAGAAAGGCCGTACTGGGTCAGACCAAAGGTCCATCTAGCCCAGTATCCTGTCTACCGACAGTGGCCAATGCCAGGTGCCCCAGAGGGAGTGAACCTAACAGGTAATGATCAAGTGATCTCTCTCCTGCCATCCATCTCCATCCTCTGACAGACAGAGGCTAGGGACACCATTCCTTACCTGTCCTGGCTAATAGCCATTAATGGACTTAACCACCATGAATTTATCCAGTTCTCTTTTAAACTCTGTTATAGTCCTAGCCTTCACAACCTTCTCAGGATTAACTACAAATAAATAATAGTCAAATAACTACAAGGACACAGAACAGATACAGACCCATACAGGTCTTAGTAAGCTGGGTGTGGTCAAACATGTGTTTTAGTGCAGACAAATGCAAGGTCATCCATCAAGGAACCAAGAATGTAGATCACACTGACAGTATGAGGGACCATATCCTGGAAAGCAGTGACCCTGAAAAGGAATCGGGGGTCGTGGTGGAAGCCAACTGGCCATGAGTTGCCAGTGAGATGCAGGTGCCTTAGCGAGTTAGCGTGCTCCTTGGATACATAATCAGGGGAACAGTGAGTAGGAGAAGTAGGGAGATGATATTACCCTTGTGTGGAACCTCTACCGGACTATCAGGTGTCCAGCTCTGGTGCAAACACTTGAACAAGGATGCTGAGGAATTAGCCAGTGTTCAGAGAAAAGCCACAAGAATGAATTTGAGTTCTGGGAAACCCACCTTACAATGGCAGCTAAAGGAGCTCAGTCTATTTAGCCTAATGAAAAGAAGGCTAAGAAACAGCTTGAGTGTGGTCCACACGTCCCTACCTAGGGAGCAGATTGCTCAGAGTAGAAGGCTCTTCAATCCAGCAGACAAAGGCATAATGAGATCCAATAGGAGGGAGTCACAGTCAGACAAATTGAAACTGGACATAAGATGACCATGCTTAATAGTGAAGATAATGAAACACTAGGACAGTTACCTAAACAGACTCCATCACAGTGTCCATTGGTGTCATTCAAAAAGCTGTGCTCTAGTTTGGCCATGTGTTCCCATGGTCTAGGTAAGAATCACTGGGTCAGAGTCTCTGGCCAGTGCTATGGAGGAGGGCAAACTGGAGGACCATAAAGGTCCCTTCTCACTTGAAATCTGTGACCCTGTGCAGTTGTTGTTTGCTGAATTAATTCTGCAAATTGTACATGGCCTGTAAACTATTCTCCATCCCTTCGTTGTGAGAATTTGGAATTTAAGTGATGTTGGTTCTTTTTGACTGGATGCTGAGATCATATGTTAGAATCATAGAATATCACGGTTGGAAGGGACCTCAGGGAGGTATCTAGTCCAACCCCCTGCTCAAAGCAGGACCAACCCCAACTAAATCATCCCAGCCAGGGCTTTGTCAAGCCTCACCTTAAAAACCTCTAAGGATGGAGATTCCATCACTTCCCTGGGTAACCCATTCCAGTGCTTCACCACCCTCCTAATGAAAAAGTTTTTCCTAATATCCAACCTAAACCTCCCCCACTGCAACTTGAGACCACTGCTCCTTGTTCTGTCATCTCCTACCACTGAGAACAGTCTAGCTCCCAGGGCCGGTGCAAGGATGTTTTGTGCCCTAGGCGAAACTTCCCCCTTGCGCCCTCCCCACCCCAGCTCACCTCTGCTCCACCCTCTCCCTGAGCCCTGCAGCAGCTCCCCCCACCTCCCCTCCGCCATGAGGCACCTCCCCCATGGCAGCTTCCCCCCCCCTGCCCTGAGGCGCCTCCCCCGTGGCAGTTCCCTGCCCTCACCCGGGGAGCCGTGCGGCAGCTCCCCACCCCAGCTCACCTCTGCTCCGCCCCCTCCCCGAGCACGCCGTCGCTGCTCCACTTCTCCCACCTCCCAGGCTTGCAGCGCCAGTCAGCTGTTTGGCACCGCAAGCCTGGGAGGGGAGGAGAATTAGAGCGGGGGCCGCGTGCTCAGGGGAGGAGGTGGAGCAGAGGTGAGCTGGGGCGGGGAGTTCCCCTGCGTGCCGCCCCCCCCCCACTTGCTGCAGGCAGCCCTCCCCGCGCCCCCCTGCCCCAGCTCCCTTCGCCTAAATGCCGACGATGACCGGGGCGGCCGAAGATCCGGCCGTTGCGGTCGCCGCCAAAGAAAATGCCGCCCCCCAAATGCTAGTGCCCTAGGCAACCGCCTAGGTCGCCTAATAGGTTACACCGGCCCTGCTAGCTCCATCCTCTTTGGAACCCCCTTTCAGGTAGTTGAAAGCAGCTATCAAATCCCCCCTCATTCTTCTCTGCTGCAAACTAAACAATTCCAGTTCCCTCAGCCTCTCCTCATAAGTCATGTGCTCCAGCCACCTAATCATTTTTGTTTGTGTGCATTGTTTGGATGGGTAACTCAATGCAAATATTCGTGTTTGGGTGACATTCATCCCTGTGCAAAGGGTCGGCATGAGCCCTATCGACCAATAAGTCCCACAAGGCCTAGACACCACATACATCCTGCCCGGTTCTTGTCCTGGCTCCCTGCAAAGGGATGAGTTTCACCCCGACTTGGATTCCAAATTCACTTTTTGCGACTCTACCTAATGCTCACCTGAAATTGTTTCTGGGAACATTTTTGCCGGCAAACTCATTCGGGAAAAGTGAGCGTAAGAGGGTCACGGTCACAGCTGAAGTGAGCTCAAATTTTTATTTGCACGACGATATGCGGACAACATTTTGAGGTATTTTTTCCAGCTGTAGTACTGAGGCACAGCTAGATATGAAAGCTGCCATCCACACCCAGCCTCTTTACCAAGGAAAATGATTAGAGGCTGAATACATAGTTCATATTGTTCTTCATTAGTTTATACAATCAGGAGAGTGTCTCAAATAAGCATTTAATTAAGAATTAATAAGACAGCTCTTATAAAATGAAATATTAATTGGGAAAAGAAAGTTTCAGATTTGTAGAAGGGAGAGACATCTACCCGCCACACGCTTAACTTGATTGCACAAGTGCTTTCCAATGCCTGGCTTGTTTAACATATCCAAGTCGTAAGGAAATTGACATTTAACAAGGGAACTCTGGCAAATAGAATTAATTCCGTTCTAAAAATGCATCTTGACATTTGGTAGCTGGTATGTTAACCGGTGTCTCCTCATCTGAATTACATGTTTTGCTATGTGCTAATTAAATGCCTTGTTATCCCATTTCAAGAGGATTAAGAAACAATTGGGATTTAATGTATTACTAATAAGTGAAGTGGTGCATTCTTGACGCCAGGCAGAGGGCAGAACCGGCAGCCTGCTCCCTCCTCCCCGGGGGTGGGGCTCTGCTGCCGCTTTGTGGTTGGGGGTGCAGGGCCTCTAAAGCTCCATTTGATGGCACCCCACTTATGGGCCGCTTGTGTGCTAGCCCTGGATGCACGACCGGGCCCCAGAGTTATGCCTAACTTAGCGAGTGCTCCCTCGGCTGCTTCCCATTATCCCTGCTGTGCACTTGGAGCCTGGTTTGACCTGCCCCACCCATGGGCAAGCTGGGGAGCAGCGACTTCTCGTGGCTCAGCTCAGCAGAACGCAATCGGGGGGTGCGGAGTCTTGTCGAGCCATGGGTGATGCCAGCCTCTGGACTGGGCATCTGTGCAGCAGGTGCTGCATTCGGGTCCCTGAGCATCTCCTTTTAGCTGGCTTTGCTAGGCAGGGTGACAGGGGAGTGCTGCTGGCAGGTGCCAGGCGCTAATCCCTGGGCAGAAATGAAAGCGGTTCTGCCGTGAAAATACTGTGGAAGCCACTGTTCTCATCCTGCAGCCGCTCAGCTCCTCAGTGCACTCCTCTGGGGGGCGGAAGGGGGGGACTGGGCAGGTGTGGAGGTAGGGAGATGGGCAGAACTAATATGGGGGCTGGGTGGACAGGATTGCTTCCCCCCCCATCTGGGAGAGGGGACTGAAGAGCTGCTGGGGCTGCAGGAAGAGCAGGGGTGTGACTTGGGGGGGGGGGCAGAATTGATGGGGAGTAGGGGACAGGATTAATCTCTGGACTGGGGATGGGCAGATGTGGGGGAAAGCGCTTGCAGCAAGGGCCAATACATTTGGGAGTGTTGGCAACACACAGACGGGGGGAGGCGAAAATCCAAAGACAGACCAAGAACCCCCCAATAGCATCGTTTGTTTAAAAATTGCCTGTTTGTCGGGGTCTGACTGATGCCTTTGGACCCTCTGGGGTTGGCCAGCCCCCAGCTGCTCTTTTCCGGGCCTGGGCAGGGACGCGCCGTGGAGGAGCTGGCAGGTGGTGCTGGGCCCAAGCAAGGCTTCTCTGACGATTTTCAGCCCAGGATTGCAGGCCCCAGAGGCCAGCACAGGCCAAACAGTCAAACTCCAGGCTGCATTCCTGAACTGAGCCAAGCCCCAGAGCCCTGGGAGACTGTGGGCCAGTTCTCCTACTCCAGCTCTGTGTGAGGCAATGGGAAACACGCCAGCGGGAATGGCCAGGGCTTTGGCCTAGCCAGGAGGCCCAGCCGGTTCTTTCACACCCAGCTGGCACCAGCAAAGCACACCTGGTGTGTAACAGACTCCAAGCTCACATCACCCCAGTCAGGCTTCCAGCTCACAGATGCTGCAGTGGAAGAGACTATGAAGGATAAGCCAACAGGGCACATGGGGCTGCTTCCTTCCTGTCTGTCTCTGAGCAGGCCCAGCCCCTCTTCACACCCGATCACTGACTTCCCCCACCATCCACATCAAGTGTGAGCTCCTTCTCCTTGTCCCAGAGACCCAAAGCACCTCAGCTCCTGCTTCTTGTTCTGCTTTTATCCCTTACGTGGCCTGTCCATCCCACCCCTCATCTTCTCCCGAGGGGTTAGTGACACTCAGGTCTCAGGCTGGCCCTGTGCGGTGGCATGGGTTCCCCCCTATGGTGAGTGTCTCTGGGCGTCGTATCCAGCGTGAGCTCCTCTGCTGTCCCGTTGCCCCGCTCCGTGAGAGCCGGCCCCACCACTCACTCCTACAACAGGGCCGAAGGAAAGGCGAATGCTCTACTGTGCTTTCCAGCCAACTGCTTTGAAGGGGGGAGCCGAGGAAGAGCTGCTGGGGAAGTCGTGCACTCGGCGTTTATGCGCGGCACGTCCTGGCTTGCTGGTACGTAGGGAATTACAGCACACCCGCTCTGTTCCTCAGAAGACGCCAGGCGGTGCACGGGCCGAAGATTAAGAGCATTCCAGTGGTTATAATTTAATTTCTGCTCAGCGCTTTTCTTCGGCTGCAGAGCACCTTGCCTGCGTGCGAGGCCTCCAGCTGCAGTCGGAGGAAGCAGGAGGGTTTGTGGGGAGGGTGCAGCAAGCAGCCGTGTGGCTGGTGGGCTGGGCCTTGTCCTGGAGCACATCACCTTGTGCTCAGGGTTAGCCACCCTCTGGCCGCCCGCAGCATTCCTGGCTCCAAAGCCCCATAGGGCTTGTGCCTGGCTGGTGGCCTCCATTCTGATTCACCAGCTAGCAGGACAGAATGGCTGAGTCTCTCCCATGCAGTCCATTGGGGTCTTCTTCTGCCCTGACCGGGCTCCTGCCGAGGCGCTGCATGGGAGCCAAGCCAAATGTCATCCCTGGACAGAATGTCACAACGTTCAGCACTGTCCTGGAGGCAGCTCCTGCCCCCCTGCACCGGTGCATAGAGGGACCCCGGTGAGCAGAGCTCGCCCCCCGGCATGGAACGGGAGTGGTCAGCTGCCCACATTTCACACTCTTCCTCTCTGCTATACCCACCGTGGCCATCCCATGCGGGCTGAGATCTACAGTGGCAGAGTGGGGGAGTTGGAGGGAGAAGGGGACAGGTGGGGAGATGCACTTCATCCCTGATCAGTCCCTGTATGCATAACATAGCCTGGGGCTCTATTATCCTTTCCACAGACACCTGCCCGCCGCAGATCCTGGGGCCAGCAGCAGCTGGAGGTGAGGGGCTCTGGTAGCACCGCTCAAGTCAAGCCAGGCTGCCAAGGAGCTGCGGGGCCCACAAGGAGGGGCCTGGCCTCCAGGGGATCCCTGGGGATCTGCTGGGTTTGGGGACGTCCTTGTCAGTGACCAGGATGCGGAGAGTTGTGCCTAGTGGTTGAAGGAGGTGTCGGTAGTCAGGAATCGGAGCCCAGAGTCTAGGGCTGGAGCCAGCTCCAAGGGTCAGAGCCGAAGTCAGAAGTCAGGAATGGGAGCCAAGGGTCAGGACCTGGAGTGAGGTGAGGCAGGTGAAAGGCTGGAGTCAAGGAAGGAGGAAGGCTGGGAAGAAGCAGACACAAGCACAGCCATATGCAAATGCTTTGAGCCCACGTGCTGCGGGGTTAAGAGCCAGTCTGCTGACTCTTCCCCCAGTCCGGCAGAGCAGCCAGTCAGGCAGCCTACCAGGGGCCAGCTACGCTCATTAGCTTGCCTGAGATTCGCTCTGCTGCAGGCCCTGAGTCCAGACCGTACCCTGTGATGGTTTCTATGTGGGAGACGAAGCCCGGCCCTTCCCTGATGAGACAGTGGGGAGACCTTCACAAGGGAATCCCCATGGAGATTTCCTGCCCCCAAGACAGCGTTTTGATGGCAGAGGGAAGGTTGCTCTCTGCAGAGGTTCTCCCAGGACCTTTTTTTTCAGGTATCTGTCCTGGGAAATCGGCACAGGTTCTCGGTACACAGTGACAGGCAGTTGAGGGGGCAGGCTGTTAGCTTTGAGGAAGCTGTTTTCGCAGCTACCACCAACAAGGGCACGCTGCCAGCTATCCGGTTTTATAGGCTCAGGATCATCCCCCATGGCCTGTGTTTTAGTATCTCAGAAGTGGTGATCCTAGGTAGGGGACACGCCGAGCCTCCATGTTCAGTGCTCAGAAAGAAGCTGATAGCATGAGGGAGCTCCATCCCTAACTCCCTGCTGCCTACCTGGACACTGTCGTGTGCAGAAGGCCTTGCCACCAGCCAGACCACGCTGGTCTTTGGTGAGCTTGCTGTCCAAGTCTGTACTTAGATGGGAGACCTCCAGGTGGTGCAGGGAAAAGATCCTGGTGAATCAGTAGACGGCGCTCCTCCTGCTGGGGTTGTGGCAGTGGGGTTGTTACATCAGAAGCAAATCAGCCAATCGCCACCCCCTCTTCTGTCACCTCACCTCCCCAGTCGGGTTGTGACATCAGAGGAAAATCAACCAATCCCTCTTCTGCCTCCAGTTGCCCACATTCCTACTTGATCTGCTATATGAGAGCTAAGCCAGCCAATCACCCACTTCTTGGATTTTTCTTCATGTTCTACAAAAACACAATACCTGCCTCGAGGACTTTACAAGGTTCCTGCAAACACCAGCTCTTGTGTTGACTTTGTACATGTAGGCAGGGATTATTCACATGCATAAAGGTGCTTGTGTGTGTGCTTGCTAGTATACAAATTATACTTACACAATATTATCCAAGGCCACACAAATATAGCAAGCACCCCTCTGGGAATAATACACAGCACTACAGATGCCATTATAGTTAACTACAATGTAAAGAAACTGTGCAACTAAGTAGAAATCCAACACTTATCAAAAAAGTACTGGTAAGTAAGGACTCTGTTCAACAACGGCAGTAGTTGTAGAAGTTATGATAACCTTTAAATCTTGGTAATTTTTAAAGGACTATACAAATGAGAATCAAACTAACCCCATATGTCATGGAACATTACTCATACACAGCATTAATGGTTCCCATCAAAACTCTCACAAAACATTAGTGACAAACATTAAGAAGCAGATGACAATTACCCTTGTAATCTCTGATTTCAGAAATACGGGTAGTTACATTATCATGGAGAGTAATAACAGCAATTAGGAGAATCTTCAAAGTCCCATGCTAATTAATATGCTGTTCCTCCACAGCTCTTTTCTAATTATTGACTGGCGCTGGTCAAATTGTTCAGTGCGAATAATGTTTTGGATGAATTTCCTGCATGTGAATTATTCTCATGCAGGCTTTGACTTTTACAAATCTACTCGTTAACTGGAATTCTCCAATGGCCAGCTTATGCAAACAAATTGAGCCAATAATAATAAGTTTTAAATAGTAAATTTTTAACAGTGAGAGTAATTAACCTGTCACGGGGACCTCTACTCACTGCTAGCGTGTCTTCTGGCCACACCTGGGGATTAGCTCTGCCAGCCAGACACACTTTTCTGGCAGTTTCCCAGCCTGTTCTCTCTCTCTTTCTCTGGCCCCGCTCTTGCGCCTCAGGAACTACAGCGCCTCACCTGCATGACTTAGCCCTCCGGCTAATCACAATAGTCCTTCCCTTCTGTGGTAATAGTCTCTCCAGACCAGCTGTCTGCTTGGCATCTCCAACGCTCCTGTGACACGTCACAGTGACTGGTAGAGGAACCTAGGCCCATCCTCTACACTTGGGTCCAGCCCAGGGATCCTATAACAAGCAGCCAAGGTCTGCACAATTCTAATCCTTGCTGCTGTTTCCCTGGGTTTCTTCCTACCTAGCCTGTTCAGGCTTCCTTTCCCCACGACTCCTCTGAGGCTGACCCTGGTTGTGGGGCTAGACCCCTGGGGCTTATTCTCCCTCTTGGGTTTTCTCCTCCTCGCCCCTCTGCTCTCTGAGATCGACTGCAGACTCTTTCTGCTGCAAACCTCCTGGCTTTGTATTCCAGCCTGCTCCAGCACAGCTCAACCTCTTGTTCAATTAAGCCTGGTTCCCCCTCCAGGTGCAGCCAGGTACCTTAATTGTCCCCCCCCCAGGCCCACAATAACCCATTCAGGGGCTGTGTGAGGTACCCGTCCCACCACATAACGCAGGAGGGACCATTTCCCAAAGGCTGTGGTAGATTCTCCATCACTGACAACGTTTCAGTCAAGATGGGATGGTTTTCTAAAAGCTCTGCTCTAGGGATTATTTGGGGGCAGTTCTCTGCCCTGTGTTGCTCAGGAGGTCACACTGGGTTGTCACCATGGTCCTTTCTGGCCTTGGGCTCTATGGGCTCTGCCTTTGAAATGTGCTGGTACCCAGAGGCCCCAACAGATGATGATGACAATTGTTATTATTGTTGCTGTTGTGGTTGCCGTAGCACCCAGGGGAGCCCCAATCATAGGTCAGGACCTCCTTGTGCCAGGTGCTGTACAAACACAGAACAAAGAGAGCCCCAGAGAGCTGAGAGTCTAATCATAAGACAAAAGACAGCAGCTGGACACTAACAGATGGGTGAGTACAAGGAAACAATGAGACAATCCTGGCCAGCGTGGTAGGCAGTGGGATCAGCAGACCAGCAGTCTAACCAGCGGCAAGTTTTTGTGGGCTTCTTGGCAGAGGAGAGTTTTAAGGAGGGATTGGAAGGAGGACAGTGAGGTGGGTTTGGGGATTTAATGGGGAGCTCTGCCCAAGCATGGGAGAGCACAGGAAGGTATTTGAACATTTAACAAGTGGGCGATGAACGCTGGCACCACTGGAAGCACAAATCAACATCTCAATAACAGCTGATATCATGGGCAGCGCGTGAACCACCGGCTGGGGGAGGCTAGCCCCAGGCCCCTCCCCTTCTGCCTGAGGCTCTGCCCTGTCTGCCCTCCTACCAGAGCCAGAGCTCCCCCAATGCAGCCGCTGCCCCCCCGCCCCCAGGCTAGTGCCCCTAGCCCCGGAGTGGCAGGAGGGCGGGCGGTGCAGCTCCAGCCACTCCAGACCCAGAGTGCCGGGAGGGCCGGCAGCGCGGCTTCAACCTCCCCAGTCCCGGAGCACCAGGATCAGGGAGCTGCAAAGCGGGAAGCAGGAGGGAGCCTGCTGGGGGCAGACCATGGGCAGGGCCATGCCTGGCTGTTTGGGGAAGCACAGCCTCCCGCAGCCTATGATACCTGCCGCCCATGGCTGATATCATGATCCCATGGTGCTAGACGCTGTACAAACACACAGCAAGAGAGTCCCTCCCCCCACCCCCAGAGCTGACAGTGTGAACAGCCAAGATAGACCAGTGATGGGAGAAATGAAGCACCATTGAACTGCTTATTCAACTATTCACCAAAGCCGCGTACTATTATTTCTGCTGTGACTGGATACATGGAACTTTATAAACAAGAAAATACAGACTAACAATTTGCAAGTAGAAAACACTCTTGTTTGCATGTGAATAGTCACGTTTGCACAAGCGCACGGCAATGCATTCTGGGTGCAAGCCACTCCTGTGCGGGGGGCAGCGGGGGGGTAGCCGAAGATCTAGGCCACACTCCTCTTCCGCTTGAGCACTCGTTTGGCGATGCCAGGCAGGCCTTGTTCTGGCATTCTGCAGAGAGGAGCGTTTCACACATAACGAAGAGCCATTCGCTAAACATTCATGCTCACAAAATCTCATTCTCCTGGAGGTTCGTAACGACAGACCAGCCGCTGTTCAGCATTCAAATTGAAATGGATGAAGCCTTCTATTAAAGGTTCCTCCGGCTCTGGCCTTGCTCACCGGACTCTCATGTATTGACCACCTTCTATCCACAGTCATTAACGTCTCTCGTTAACGCTAAATCTCACAGGTTTCTTCTCGCTGAGGGACCCACTGCTGTTTTCAGAGCCATGGGAGGGCTCTTTTTTCCCAAGGCGGGCCTGATAGTTATTATCTGCCTCACTTCCACCAACAGCCTCTCGTTATTCTCTCTGCTGCTGTCTAACTGCCCCATTAGCCGCACCTAGCGAGAAAACATCACTAGGGGGAAATTGGCCATTAAATTGGAATGTCAATAATCAAAGAGTCGGAAGAACCCAGCTCTCTGCCGAGCAGTCAGAGCAATGCCCGCGGCATTGTCTCAGCCTTCGCGTTTGATGATGGCCCAGCCCCATCGCTGTCTCTCTGGGGGGCTCTAGGTTTTAAAGGTGCATATAAAATAACATGTTCAGTGCCGTAGTCCAGAAGAGTTATGGTTTCTACATTACAGTCAATTCAGCGCATAGCATTTATCCGGCTGTTTGCGGGAGCGGAATTGTGGTTTATTTGCCTGGGGCCATCATTCACGTATAAGTGGTAAGTGTTCAGAGCAGCTGGATAGGGCCTTCAGCTGGGAACGACACCATCTACATTAGTTTTGTGCGTTGCTTTCCCACCACTCATGTCCCATCTCCCTCTCCCCACCTGCAGCGTGGGGAGCTGCAGATAAAGAGGCGGGTGTTATAAAATCACGTCCATCTGGACAGTTTAATACCTGCAGATACTGACGGCAACTGTTCTGCCATGCTCCTCTCCCCTCCCCCATTCACTCCGAAATGCTGCTGCCCAGGCATCTGTCCTGCCCGTCGCCCCTGTGCCGTTCTTCCCCAGAACGCCAGGGTGGCTTGCATTGAACTCTGACCCAAAGCTGCAGGAGTCGAACGCTACTGGACTCTCCGTACAGGGGTCACTGGTGACAGCGGCGCCAACTTTCTAATGTGCCGGCGGGTGCTCAACCCCCCACTCCACGTCTTCCCCCGACCCCCCACCCCCGCCCGCCTCTTTTCACCCCGCCCCGTCTCCACTCCACCCTTCCCCTGAGCCCCCACCCCCACCCGCCTCTTTCCACCCCCGCCCCGTCCCCCACTCCACCTCTTCCCCCCCGACCCCCCCACCCTGCCTGCCTTTTTCCACCCCCGCCCCGTCCCCACTCCACCTCTTCCCCCGACCCCCCACCCCCCGCCTGCCTCTTTCCACCCCCGCCCCATCCCCACTCCACCCATCCCCCGAGCCCCCACCCCCGCCCGCCTCTTTCCACCCCCTCCCCGTCCCCACTCCACCTCTTCCCCCGAGCCCCCACCCCCGCCTGCCTTTTTCCACCCCCGCCCCGTCTCCACTCCACCCTTCCCCTGAGCCCCCACCCCCACCCGCCTCTTTCCACCCCCGCCCCGTCCCCACTCCACCTCTTCCCCCGACCCCCCACCCCCACCCGCCTTTTTCCACACCCGCCCCATCCCCACTCCACCTCTTCCCCTGAGCCCCCACCCCCACCCGCCTCTTTCCACCCCCGCCCCGTCCCCACTCCACCTCTTCCCCCCCGACCCCCCCACCCTGCCTGCCTTTTTCCACCCCCGCCCCGTCCCCACTCCACCTCTTCCCCCGACCCCCCACCCCCGCCTGCCTCTTTCCACCCCCGCCCCATCCCCACTCCACCCATCCCCCGAGCCCCCACCCCCGCCCGCCTCTTTCCACCCCCTCCCCGTCCCCACTCCACCTCTTCCCCCGAGCCCCTACCCCCGCCTGCCTTTTTCCACCCCCGCCCCGTCTCCACTCCACCCTTCCCCTGAGCCCCCACCCCCACCCGCCTCTTTCCACCCCCGCCCCGTCCCCACTCCACCTCTTCCCCCCGACCCCCCACCCCCGCCTGCCTTTTTCCACCCCCGCCCCGTCTCCACTCCACCTTCCCCTGAGCTCCACCCCCACCCGCCTCTTTCCACCCCCGCCCCGTCCCCACTCCACCTCTTCCCCCGACCCCCCACCCCCACCCCGCCTTTTTCCACACCCGCCCCATCCCCACTCCACCTCTTCCCCTGACCCCCCACCACCGCCCGCCTCTTTCCACCCCCTCCCTGTCTCCACTCCACTCTTCCCCTGACCCCCCACCACCGCCCCGCCTCTTTCCCACCCCCTCCCCGTCTCCACTCCACTCTTCCCCCCGACCCCCCACCCCCGCCCCGCCTCTTTCCACCCCCGCCCCATCCCCACTCCACCTCTTCCCCGACCCCCCCACCCCCGCCGCCCTCTTTCCACCCCGCCCCCGTCTCCACTCCACTCTTCCCCCGACCCCCCCACCCCCGCCCGCCTCTTTCCACCCCCGACCCGTCCCACTCCACCTCTTCCCCCGACCCCCCACCACCGCCCGCCCTCTTTCCACCCCCGCCCGTCCCCACTCCACCTCTTCCCCCGACCCCCCACCCCCACCCGCCTTTTTCCACACCCCGCCCCATCCCCACTCCACCTCTTCCCCCGACCCCCCACCCGCCTTTTTCCACCCCCGCCCCGTCCCCACTCCACCCCCTCCTGCCTCCTCCCCTGAGCGCGCCCGGCCCTCGCTCCTCCCCTGCGCCTCCTGCGGAACAGCTGATCGCGGTGGGCAGGGGGCACTGGGAAGGAGGGGGAGGTGCTGATCAATGGGGCCGCCAGCAGGTGGGAGGCACTGGGGAGGGGAGCTGGCTGCCAGTGGATGCTCAGCACCCACCATTTTTTCCCTTTGGGTGCGCCAGCCCTGGAGCACCCACGGAGTCGGCGCCTGTGACGCCGACTGCCCTGTGACATTCTCTGCCCTGTATTATGCAGGTCAGGCTGGATGAGCTAATGGCTCCTTGTGGCCTTATAATCTCTGAACCCACCAGTTACTTTCTTTTAGTGACATTTCCCACAATGCTCACATCACCAGAGCCTGCTCTTAGCTGCAGCCTGCCTCTCCCTGTCCTGCCCCGCAGTCCGGAGCCTGGCCTCTGCGACCTTGTGACCTCTGCAGCCACACCCCACATCTTGGCTGCTGCCCCTCACTGAGTCACTTTGCTGACTCCCCATCAGGACACGCATCGAGTTTAACCTCTTCGCCTTGTGCCTTAAAGGCTCAGGCCTGCCTCTCAGCCCTTCTCTCCATCCGGAAATGGCATGGATCAGTAACATGCCCGCAAAGAATTCCCCGAGTGGCTGTTCTTTAAAGGTGGGAGCTGTGTGCAGTTCATTTGAAACATGTTCGCCAGCCTCCGTTGGCACTAAACTCTTTTCCAAAGTCATGCGTTTCTCTTGTGTGTTCTCCATCCCCTTTGACGGCCGCTGTGTGCAGCCCTCTCGCCATATGGATACAGAACAAAAGCCTTGAAAGCTGAAGCCCTTCCCAAACGAGCACTTGCTACCTGCATTGTGCATCTGAACAAACACGTCACTGGAAGAACAGTCAAGGGCTGGACTTCCCACCCTGTGGACACCACTGCACAACGATCACTGCTGCATGAGCAGCCCGGAGAGGGAATTTGTGACTCCAATTTGTGTCACAGAGAAGAACGGTGCCTCTTGACCTGTATGGTTAGCCAATATCTGGAGCCTTGTCGGATTGTTCCATTGATCAGGAAATTGTTTTGGAATTTCTTTGGTGAACCCTTGGTTATTTACAAGTGTGGGCAAAGTTCTGTTTTCTTGAATATACGGGGAACAAACAAAAGCAGGCAGGTTCCTTGCTCACAAATTGAAGTTTGCATTCCCACCAGTTCTGTGCCCCCAAAATGTTCTCTTTCTTGGTTTCCTCCCGAAGCCACTCATCTGTGTTTATCTGGCATTCTCCTGACTGCTTCTGACACATGCTGCTCCACCAGTCATTGCCCCATCCACTGCTTTTGCAATCAGCACCAGGGAAACCCCTCTTATTCTCCCTGAGATAATTCTTGCTCGGGCCTTCCCATGGGGTCCAGTGCCTTGGGTGGTAGCTTCTATCATTTTAGCTATCGCTACACAAAGTGGGCATTTAATTGCTCAACCATTTAGTGTGAATGGCGGGTGGCTAGCAGGTCCATCAGCTTCAACAAGGCCTGTGAGTGCCACAGATCAGTGATATGCTTACTGAAAGCCACCAGCACCCTCCAGCGTAACAGTACATTTCTGAACAGGGTGCGGCTTACTTCCCTCTTCATGCAGGCTGTGCTCCACTGGACCATGCATTGTGTGTGGGAATGTGGCAGGGAGGATGGTAAAGGCTGCCCTTACTCTCCTGCCACTTTTGACCCATATGTTTGTAACACTGGCCCTGTGGAGCATGCCCCCAGTTCCCATGGCATGAGTGGAGATCAATGCAGACATTGGGTGGGAATTTACAGCCCATTTACTCCACTGTGCAACTTGCCCTAAATAAATTAATATTCCCTCTGTGCATTACAGGCCAGGAGACCTGCTGGGGAGCAGAAATGTTGAAAATGATACTTAGGCCCATAAGTCACTTATGGGCTTTTGATCATTTTACCCGGGAGGCTGTGGGAGAATTTCTAGAAAAAGACAAAAAACGCCAGGCACATTATGCTCAGTGGATCCCATTTCTGTATCCAGGCACTGCTGCCTTCACCGGAGCAACACCCAACAGCAGCACTCCACAGAGTGGTATGTGTTTGCTGGATGAAATTCACCCTGTGCGAAAGGCCAACACCAATCCTCATCATCACCTCAGACCCACACAAGCCCTCAGGTCTTGTGCACGGGTGGGAATGCCCCCCTTATTGCTGAAAATCAATAAACCGCAGCCACGCTCCAGGAAGTGAGATCAAGCAAGCCATAAAGCAAGCAGCTCTTCATAAACTTTCTCCCATCCTTGCTTTCCTGGGTGGAGCCGAAGTATTTCTCTCAGTGGCTCATTGATCAGCTAATAACAACACGACTGGCACTGAACGGTTTGGCTTAATATGAATCTACAGCTTTGAAACTACCCTTCCCCACTGACTATTTATCGGAACCACCCAAGTGCAGCCTCCTTCAGCAGGAGGCCATTACGCATACAGATGTGGTCTCCTCAGCTCAAAAAAGATATACTGGCACTAGAAAAGGTTCAGAGAAGGGCAACTAAAATGATTAAGGGTTTGGAAAGGGTCCCATATGAGGCGAGATTAAAGAGGCTAGGAGTTTTCAGCTTGGAAAAGAGGAGACTAAGGGGGGATATGATAGAGGTATATAAAATCATGAGTGATGTGGAGAAAGTAGATAAGGAAAAGTTATTTACTTATTCCCATAATACGAGAACTATGGGCCACCAAATGAAATTAATGGACAGCAGATTTAAAACAAATAAAAGGAAGTTCTTCTTCACACAGCGCACAGTCAACTTGTGGAACTCCTTGCCTGAGGAGGTTGTGAAGGATAGGACTATAACAGGATTTAAAAGAGAACTAGATAAATTCATGGAGGTTAAGTCCATTAATGGCTATTAGCCAGGATGGGTAAGGAATGGTGTCCCTAGTCTCTGTTTGTCAGAGGGTGGAGAAGGATGGCAGGAGAACGATCACTTGATCATTACCTGTTAGGTTCACTCCCTCTGGGGCACCTGGCATTGGCCACTGTTGGAAGACAGGATACTGGGCTAGATGGACCTTTGGTATGACCTAGTATGGCCTTTGTTCTTATGCTGGGCATTGTGGGACAGCTGCTGGAGGGCTGTTAGTGTCAACATAAGTAACTCAGTATGAACATTCATGCTGCATTGACCTCAATACATTGACCATGGCTCAATGCCATGTGGGGAGGTGGTCTACGTTGGTGTAATGGAGAGCTTACATTGATGAGAGAGAAATTTAAGTGTAGACACATGCACAACTAGGTCGACATAAGACAGCTTATGTTGACTTAAATTCGTAGCGTAGATCAGGCCTTAGACAAGTTAGATGTCTTCATGTCGGCAGGGCCTGACAAAATACATCCAAGAATACTTAAGGGACTAGCTGAAGAGATCTCTGAGCCATGAGTGATTTTCTTTGAGAACCATAGAAGACGGGACAGATACCAAAGGACTAGAAAAGGACAAATATAGTACCTGTCTATAAAAGGGGGAAGAAGGCCAACCCAGGGAATTATAGACCAGTCATCTTAACTTCCGTTAAAGTAAAGTACATGAGAAACAGGAAGCCTGCTGAACAACCAGTGGGGCCACTGGACAATTGAGGTGCTAAAGGAGCATTCAAGGAAGACATGGCCATTTCAGAAAAGCTAAATGAATTATTTTTATCCTTCTACACTGCAGAGGATGTGAGGGAGATTCCCACACCTGAGCTATTCTTGTTAGGCAAGAAATCTGAGGAACTATCCTTGATTGAGATGACAATAGAGGAGGTTTTGCAACAAATTGATAAATTAAACAGTAATAAGTTACTAGGATCAGAAGGTATTCACCCAAGAATTCTGAAGGAACTCAAATACAAAATTGCAGAACTACTAACTGTGGTATATAACCTATCGCTGAAATCAGCATCTGTACCAGATGATGGAAGGATAGCTAACGTAATGCCGATTTTTTAAACGCTCCAGAGGTGATCCTGGCATTACAGGCTGGTAAGCCTAACTATAGTACTAGGCAAATCGATTTAAACTATAGTAAAGGACAGAATCATCAGACACATAGATGAACACAGTACATTGGGGAAGAGTCAACAAGGCCTTCGTAAAAGGAAATCATGCCTCTCCAATCTATTAGAATTCTCTGACAGGGGTCAACAAGCATGTGGACAAGAGTGATCCAGTTGATATACTGCACTTGGACTTTCAAGGTCCCTCACCAAAGGCTCTTAGCAAAGTAAGCAGCCATGGGATAAGGGGAAAGGTCCTCTCATGAATCAGTAACTAGTTAAAATATAGGAAACAAAAGTTAGGAATAAACAGTCAGTTTTCAACGTGGAGAAAGGTAAATAGCGTGGTCCGCTAAGGATCTGGACTGGGGCCAGTGCTGTTCAACATATTCATAAATGATCTGGGAAAAAGGGGTAAACAGTGAGGTGGCAAAGTTTGCAGACAATAGACAATTATTCAAGATAGTTAAGTCCAAAGCAGACTGCGAAGAGTTACAAAGGGATCTCACAAAACTGGGTGACTGGGCAAGAAAATGGTATATGAAATTCTGTGTTAATAAGTGTAAAATAATGCAAATTGGAAAACATAATCCCAACTATACAAACAAAATGATGGGGTCTATATTAGAAAGATCTTGAAGTCATCATGGATAGTTCTCGGAAAACTTCTGCTCAATGTGCAATAGCAGTAAAAAAAAAAAAACCTATCAGAATGTTCAGAACCATTAGGAAAGGAATAGATAATGAGATAGAAAATATCATAATGCCACTATAAATCCATGGTACACCCACTTCCTGAATACTGCATGCAGTTCTGGTCATCCCATCTCAAGAAAAGATATATTAGAATTGGGAAAGCTACAGATAAAGGCAACAAAAATTATGAGGGGTATGGAACAGTTTCCATATGAGGAGAGATTAAAAAGACTGGGACTGTTCATCTTAAAAGAGAGATGACTAAGGGGGGATATGATTTAGGTCTATAAAATCATGACTGGTGTGGAGAAAGTGAATAGGGAAGTGTTATTTACCCCTTCACATAAAACAAGAACCAGCGGTCACCCAATGAAATTAATAGGCAACAGGTTTAAAACAAAGAAGTACTTCTTCACACAAGGTACAATTAACCTGTGGAACTTGTTGCCAGGGAATGCTGTGAGGGCCAAAAGTACAACTGGGATCAAAAAAGAATTAGAGAAATTCATAGAGGACAGGTTCATCAATGGCTATTAGCCAAGATTGTCAGGGACACAACCCCAGGCTCTGGGTGTCCCTGAGCCTCTGACTGACAGAAGCTGGGTGCGGACAATGAAAATGATCACTCAATACATTTCTGTTCATTCCCTCTGAAGCCCCTGGCACTGGCCACTGTTGGAAGACAGGATGCTAGATGGGCCATTGATCTGATTCAGCATGGCCATTCTTCTGTGCTTATGTACTATTGTTGGGGGTGGCTTCTGAGACCTTGTCCACTCAGTAGCTTCTGATATCTTCTCCACTTGGTTCCCAGGGACTCAGCTCAACTCTTAACTTGTCACTGCGGTTTCTTTACTGGTATACAATCAGGCTACACTTGAGTTGATCAGGGTGTACCACATATCCTAAGTTACACAGTAAACCTCTTCCTTTATCTACATTTACGCATTATATTGCATTTACTAAACATTGCATCACACGTTTTGGGATTGACTTGGTCACCTTTTAGGAACCAATCCCTGCGCACCATACGCTGTCCATGCACTGTCTATATTTGACTTTACTCTCTACCTCCGCTTTATGCTCCTGATGTCTCTTGTCCGTTGTTTTCTTGTTCTTAGGCTACATCTACACTACAGGGGGGAGTCGCTTTAAGATACGCAAATTCAGCTACGTGAATAGCGTAGCTGAATTCGACGTATCGCAGCCGACTTACCCCGCTGTGAGGACGGCGGCAAAATCGACCTCTGCGGCTTCCTGTCGACGGTGCTTACTCCCACCTCCGCTGGTGGAGTAAGAGCGTCGATTCGGGGATCAATTGTCGCGTCCCGATGGGACGCGATAAATCAATCCCCGAGAGGTCGATTTCTACCCGCCGATTCAGGCGTGTAGTGTAGACCTAGCCTTAGTAAATGGTTCCCTGGGTGTTCCCTCCCCTTATCTTAGCTAGCTCAGACATTCTGTCTTTTAGCTTACTGACCCACTTACAGTGTTGACAACCCTCGCCATTGGAAAATCATGAGTCAAACCACCCAAAAATATGAGATTGTCTTCAAAACCATGAGGACTTTTTAAAATGAATGGGGGTTCTCTTTATTTCCCTTCTGGTTTCTGAGTCCTTAAGGTGCTCTCAGGTCACATTTTCAACCATTCCTCTGCAACCATGCAGGCTAGAAACTTACCTTTCTAGTACAATGGGAGCTCCAGCCAGCAGGGGCTGGCTGACAGCAGGAACCCCAGCCACTACCGCTGGAAAAAACCCCACCCTGACATTTGAGAGTTCTATCCCGAGATCATGAATAAGGTTTAATTTTACTTAGGAATCGCGTCTCTCACGATAAATTCACAAGAATTGGCAAGTCTACATTTACTTATCTTAGCACAAACATTGCAGCCTGCTGATCTATTTACCTCCCTAATCCTGTCGTCCAAGAACGGAATCCTCCCCCAGGTTTAATTTAACTCATGTCAAGCCAGGCCTACAACTATAAGGTGGGTGCACAACTAGTTGGAAAACGGTACTGAGAGAGTTGTTATCAACGGTCCACAGTCAAGCTAGAAGAGGATCTCAAATGAGGTCCTGCAGGGATCTGACCTGGTGCTGGTTCTTTTCAATATCTTCATGAATGATTTTGATAATGCATCTGTGACAAGTTCTCCCCAGGGTGCCACCTGGAATTGTGGTTCCACTGAGCCCTCTCACTCTCCAGCCTGGGCTACCTCTCAGCACTGTGCTGCTGTGACAGGCTATAGACTGTTCCCAATCCTACACTCCCATCAGCATTCACACAGGCAGGGACACCCCCAGTTGCAGTTGCATGCAGGCTTTGGCCAACCACAGCATAGATTCATAGATTCTAGGACTGGAAGGGACCTCGAGAGGTCATCAAGTCCAGTCCCCTGCCCGCATGGCAGGACCAAATACTGTCTAGACCATCCCTGATAGACATTTATCTAACCTACTCCTAAATATCTCCAGAGATGGAGATTCCACAACCTCCCTAGGCAATTTATTCCAGTGTTTAACCACCCTGACAGTCAGGAACTTTTTCCTAATGTCCAGCCTAGACCTCCCTTACTGCAGTTTAAGCCCATTGCTTCTTGTTCTATCCTTAGAGGCTAAGGTGAACAAGTTTTCTCCCTCTTCCTTATGAAACCCTTTTAGATACCTGAAAACTGCTATCATGTCCCCTCTCAGTCTTCTCTTTTCCAAACTAAACAAACCCAATTCTTTCAGCCTTCCTTCATAGGTCATGTTCTTAAGACCTTTAATCATTCTTGTTGCTCTTCTCTGGACCCTTTCCAATTTCTCCACAGTAGAGCGGAAGAATGACTTCTCATGTCTTGCTCACAACACACCTGTTAATACATCCCAGAATCATGTTTGCTTTTTTTGCAACAGCATCACACTGTTGACTCATATTTAGCTTGTGGTCCACTATAACCCCTAGATCCCTTTCTGCCGTACTCCTTCCTAGACAGTCTCTTCCCATTCTGTATGTGTGAAACTGATTTTTTCTTCCTAAGTGGAGCACTTTGCATTTGTCTTTGTTAAACTTCATCCTGTTTAACTCAGACCATCTCTCCAATTTGTCCAGATCATTTTGAATTATGACCCTGTCCTCCAAAGCAGTTGCCATCCCTCCCAGGTTGGTATCATCCGCAAACTTAATAAGCGTACTTTCTATGCCAATATCTAAGTCGTTGATGAAGATATTGAACAGCGCCGGTCCCAAAACAGACCCCTGCGATACCCCACTCGTTATGGCTTTCCAGCAGGATTGGGAACCATTAATAACAACTCTCTGAGTACGGTTATCCAGCCAGTTATCCACCCACCTTATAGTAGCCCCATCTAAATTGTATTTGCCTAGTTTATCGATAAGAATATCATGCGAGACCGACCAATAAGAGAGAGGCTACAGCCAAGATAACCCCCAGCTTCCCAGCCTAGGACCCCAGAGCTGTGCCATCCTGCCCTGGTCAAAACCCCGACCGGTACAAATTTATTACTCAATTTGCCTCTCCCTCAATGTGGAGAGGAATATACAACGAGTCTGTGTTAAACCAATCTGAGATTTTCCCCCAGACACTTTGCTTAAAGGCACACTGGTTTAGATTAAAAAATAAAACAAGTTTATTAACCACAAAAGGATAGATTTTAAGTGATTATAAGTGATAGCAAACAGATCAAAGCAGATTACCTAGTAAATACACAAAAACGCAAACTCAGCTTAACATACTAGAAGGACAGGATTTGAATTAATGATCTCTCACCCTGGCTGATGATACACGCAGGCTCGCAGATTCTCAAGGCACAAACTGCTCTTGCTTTGCAGCTTGGGCTCCCCCCCCCCGTTCCAAGTCCTTTTCTTTCGGAGCATCTCTCAGGTGTTGAGTTGTGGGGGAGTGAAGAACAACAGATAATGTCACTCCCGGCTTTATATAGCTTTCCCATATGGTGGGAACCCTTTGTTCCAAACTTTGGTTCCCAGACCCGTTTGTGGAAAAATACCGGTACCCAAAATGGGATTCAGAGTCATGTGGTCTGGTCACATGGCCTTGCAGAGTCAGAGCAGCCATTACTTACAGGCTGTCTGGAGCGTTCTCAGGAAGGCTGGGGGGTGGGGTGGGGGAGAATAAGCTTCTCCTAAGGCCTATTATTTTTCTTAATGGGCCATTACCCTGAATAGGCCATTCCCAGCCAGGTGTCTAGGCTGGGAGCATTTTGCCAAGTGGGTGTCACCCAGCCGTAACTACATTTGAAATACAGATACATAGTCAATATTCATAACTATAGATACAAAAATGAGACATGCATACAAATAGGATAATCATATTCAGCAAATCATCACTTTTCCAACAACACCTCACGTGTCTCATCTTGTACAAATGCATCATAATTATGCCATAATCATATCATAATAATATTACTATGACAAATATGGGGTGCAGTGTCACAGCACAGAGAGTACACTTATAAAGTTTGAAGAAGATACCAAGCTGGGAGGGGTTGCAAGTGCTTTGGAGGACAGGATTAGAATTCAAAATGATCTTGACAAACTGGAGAAATGGGCTGAAATAAATAGGATGAAATTCAATAAAGACAAATGCAAAGTATTCCACTTAGGAAGATAAAATCAATTGCCCAAATACAAAATGGGAAATGACTGCCTAGGAAGAAAAGTTTAAGAAAAGGATCTGGGGGTTATGGTAGATCACAAACTAAATATGAGTCAACAATGTAATACTATTGCAAAAAAAGTGAACATCATTCTGGGATGTATTAGCAGGAGTGTTGTAAGCAAAACACAAGAAGTGATTCTTCTACTCTGCTCAGTACTGATAAAACCTCAGCTGGAGTATGGTGTCCAGTCCTAGCACCACACCTTGGGAAAGCTGTGGCCAAACTGGAGAAAGTCCAGAGAGAACAAAAATGATTAAAGGTCTAGAAAAGATGATCTACAAGGAAAGATTGAAAAAAAATGGTTTGTTTATTCTGGAGAAGAGAAGACTGACGGAAACATGATAACAGTCTTCAAGTACATAGAAGGTTATTAAAGAGAGGAGGGTGATAAATTGTTCTCCTTAACCACTGAGGACAGGACAAGAAGTAATGGGCTTAAATTGCAGCAAGGGAGATTTAGATTAGACATTAGGGAAAACTTCCTAAGTGGAAGGGTGGCTAAGCACTGGAACAAATTATCTAGGGAGGTTGTGGAATCTCTGTCACTGGAGGGTTTTAAGAACAGCGTAGAGCAGTGGTTCTCAGCCTATTTACCATTGTGGGCTGCATATGCAGCTCTCTGTGTTATGTGGGCCACATACACAATATATGTATACTACCTGTACATCTACCAGAAAAGTAAAGTGTGGCATTTGTTATATGACAGAGATAAGATTCAAATCGATCTGGTACCTTTCATTTCAGCACTGACAAATGTCTGCCAAGGGCATTTAACATTAGCAAAGTAAGTCAAAACATTAACTGTTAAAATGAATGAATTTACGGTAAGGTGTATTGCCACCCGGACTGCTGGTGACACAGCTGGACTGAGCACCTGGAGAGTGCAGCTGTGGAGCCTGCCTGCAAAGTTGGGGAGCCCTGTCCAGTGCGGCGTGTCCCCCAGCCAGAGACTGCCCCCCATGCATCCAGACCCCACCCGGTGACTGCTCCCAGCACCCTCCAGCAACTGCCCTCCGCACCCAGCCCCCCAGCACTCAATGCTCCATCCAGGGACTGTGCCCCAGTATCTAGACCCCCAGCCAGGGACTGACCCCTGCTACTAGTCCCTCCACCTAGAGTCTGTCCCCCATGCACAGGCTGCATCCCCGCCCCCGTGCCCCAGCCCCCTGCACCTCCCTCTGCATGCCCACTGGTCTTCCACCTTGGCTGCATGTAACTTAGCCATGCACCCTGCCCTGTCTGTCTGCTGCTGCGATCCTAGAGCCAGGGATCCTGGTCCAGCCAGGGTCACTAGAACTGGGCGGGCGCTGAGCAGCCTGGCCTTCTGTCAATGCTGCTGGGACCGATCCTACTGGGGGGCGGGGAGGGGCTGATGATGCTGGGCCCAATCCTGCCAGGGGCTGACGCTTGGCCTGATCCTGTGCTGCCCCATTTTTGCACCTCTGGCAGTCTCTGCGCCCAGGTCAGGTGCTCCTCCCACCTCCCCCTAGTTACAGCCCTGAGGATGTCACATGGGCCGCAGCTGTGTGTTAATTAGGCCACAAGTGGTCCACGGGCTGAAGATTGGGAACCACTGGGTTCGACAAACACCTGTCCGGGATGGTCAAAATAATATTTAGTGTTGCCTCAATGCAGGGGACTGGACTAGATAACCTCGCAAGGTCCCTTCCAGGCCTATGATTCTATTTATTTATTTGCTTTATAGAGTCTAACTAATGGATGAGTTTGCAGTATACAGACACTATGCAAAGTTTATTCTGAGACGCATAATAGAGATTTAAAAGGGGGACTGTGGTCAGGGATTTCTGACTTTCAAATGTGTGAGAGTTCCCTGAATAACTGTGATATCCTAGCGATGCAGTTTTAAATGAGTAGAGAACTATGCAAAAGCTTTAACCCTCTCTTCACAACACTAGACCTGACAAAGTGATTCTTCGCTTCGTTCCTCACAGCATTTTTCAATATTAATTTTCCTGAATAAAAAAAAATCTTTTCTAAATAATGAAGAGAAATCTCATTAACCTACATACCGAGATACCAGCCCTCTTAGGCATAAACCAACTGCCCTGATTTAGATGTAAATATCAGCACAAAATTATCAACCCTGGTAGGAAACAAACGGTCTTATACATAGGGATGGATGGTAGACGAGAAGTGCGATAGAGCAAAGAGTGGCAGGAACTGCCATCCTCTGGGCAGGCAGTGACCCACTGGTGTGAGGAACACATGGAAGCTTCATCCACAACTTCACCCCTAGAAGCTCTGCTGAGGAAGACAGCCCCTGCAGCTCCACTGCTAGGCAGTTTGCAAACTCCACAGGACCCCCACCCTGGTGTCTCCTCTGCTCCTGCACAATTGATCAACCCCAAAGGCTCAGAAACAGGCAGTGCAGCTAGAGACAGGGAGACCTACCATGTCTATAGAGGAGCTTTCTCTTCCTGTAGAATTGATAAGCTCTGCAAGATTTCTGGATCTTTGCTCCGGCAAAGTTTGCCAACTCCATGAGTCCCAGGCAGAGACTCTGTACAATCTAGTCAGCGTTCATGGGGTTCCCTGGCTCCAAACAACTGTAACGAATATCTTTGAAATTCCCTCCCAGACTTTGCAAAACATCTTGAAGGCACCAGTCCCCACTGAGGACATCACAATAAAGGAGGCCCAATCCTGGTTATTCACATGCATAAGGGGTTGCAGGTTTAGGACCCCAGTTTGGAGGTTCTACACCAGGGTTTGTTTGAGAGGGACAGTCCAAGGAAAGTTAGAAAAATGTTACAAACCCCAATTACCAAACTCTCAGATCTCGTGAACGTTTTGTCCAATTACCCCCCAGACTTGCCCGACAGTGTCCTTCGCTGGCAGAGACGACACTTGATCAATTTGAAATGGAACAGCTTAGTCCAGGGAAAGTTAGAGCAGGGTTATAACTGGGTTTTCATGGCTAGTTAGTCACATTTTTGATACATATCCATAGTGGATTCTCGCCTTATCTCTGAGAAGCACTTGCACATAGTGCAGAGTTGAGCGCTTGTTTTTTTTAATGTTTTACATATAAAAGTTTGTTCCCAAAGTTCTTTAATGTTTGTTTCTTGCACAAGCATTCTGAAATCTAAAACAACAGCCTCTGAGGCCCTTTTTATGTCTTCCACAGGCTGCACCTTCTGCTGTGTGTGGAATTCACATCTGTCCCTTTGAACCCAGGACTTTCAGTCCCACTTCTCAGAATGTCCCATACATGTTTTTAGAAGGCACATCTAAGCCTGGAAGAGGTGCATGGTTGGGCATGTGCACAACAGGGGCCTAGGGTGACCAGATAGCAAGTGTGAAAAATCAGGATGCGGGTGGAGGGTAATAGGTGCCTATAGAACATAAGAACATAAGAAAGGCCGTACCGGGTCAGACCAAAGGTCCATCTAGCCCAGTATCCTGTCTACCGACAGTGGCCAATGCCAGGTGCCCCAGAGGAAGTGAACCTAACAGGCAATGATCAAGTGATCTCTCTCCTGCCGTCCATCTCCATCCTCTGACAAACAGAGGCTAGGGATACCATTCCTTACCCATCCTGGCTAATAGCCATTAATGGACTTAACCACCATGAATTTATCCAGTTCTCTTTTAAACTCTGTTATAGTCCTAGCCTTCACAACCTCCTCAGGTAAGGAGTTCCACAAGTTGACTATACAAGAAAAAAACCCAAACATTGGACTGTCCCTAGGAAATCGGGACATCTGGTCACCATACAAGGGCCCGAGGCAACGGTTTGCATCTCCTTGACTTGGAAGTGTCACCTTCTTACTAAAACTAGCTGCAATCTGTGGCTAACCAGGACCTGTTGTTGTGCAAGGCAGTCAGTCCAACCCTTCCCTGAGCTGGGAAGAGAGGGGCCTGGAGGCGCAGTGGGAGGGAGGGGGAGCAGCAGAAGGGATCTCTCTGCCCAAGCTCCATGCAGACATGTCCCGCAGGATGTGCATGGGAGTGCTAGGAAAGAGGGGATGTCCAGTTTGTGTCTTCTTCCCTTAGCCCAGCAGCCCCTCCCTACATGTCTGGCTCCACTGTGTGCACCGCGCAAGTGTGGAATGCTTGAGGTGTCGGCCACAATCCGATTGGCTGATGCCACGTGGATCTCTCCCGATGCGAGTGCGAGTTAGGACGGCAGTCAGGATTTGCTGGCTCAGTCAGGATGGTAAAACCCCACAGCGGCTCTGAGCAAAATCATTCCGTCCTACGCGGCTTTAAATTCAAATGTATCACACCACGGTTCTGACTGGCGCTGGGCCACACATTCCACTTCGTAGCATTTCAAATTCCCTCTAATTCCTCCCCTTCCCCACCTGCCATCTTCCCCTTGTCTTCTCCCTCTTCCTCATTCCCTCCTTCTCCTTCCCCGCTTGCACGGTCCTCTCTCGGAACCGCCCAGCGCTCTGAGACGCTTGCTGCCTTCACGTTTCTCAGCCCAGTACATTTCTCTGCTTCCACACACAGTAACTGCTCTTGTCCTCAAGCTATTCACGGGCTGGGCCTGGGGAGGGAGCCTTTGCCAGGCAGTTGCCCGGGGTACCAGAATCCATGATGCTGTGTTCACCAGGAGCTGATGTGTCCTTTGGTACTGAGCCTGGATGCAGGCAGAGCATGTCCGGGGCTGTGGGAGGACAGATCATCTCATCTTTCTTCTTCCCTTCACTAATGAGCAGTAGTGAGGCTGCAAAGGAGACGCTACCCAGTAGTCTGGTCCGATGCTGGACTCCTCAGTAGGGACCTTTGAGAATGCAACAGGGGATTTGCAAAGGGAGGCGTGGCTTTGTCTTTTGTGCCATCCGGAACTTTTCACTTCGAAGTGCAAGCGGAATCCCGTGAGAATGGCCCCGTGTGTTGGCAGGGGAATCTGCCACACTGTAACTGATTGACCGCTTGTCAGCAAAGCTTTTTTTCCATTTTGGTTGACATTTTCCATGTTTTTGAAATAAAACTAGAAACCCAAACCCACCTTTTTGTATTATAGCAAAAATGTTCAGGGTTTGGTTTTGAAAACTAAATGTTTTTGCTGATTTTGTAAAAACAAAACCTATTTTTGAAACTATTTTTTTCTGAGTTCCATTTTTTCTCGAAATTCTTTGTGGGAAACTTTAGGGAAAAAATTTCTCATGAAAAATAATTAGTATTTTTCAACCATACATTTACTGCACTGAAGTGTTTCAAACTGGTGGGGTTTTGTTTTATTCAGTTTTACTAGCACAATAATATACGTTGGCTTCATCATCAGACATTACACACACACTTCTAACCATCTCTTGTGCTTTGTGCATTAGCAGACAGATGCACACCCTTATATATGTGGTTAATATTCTTTACCCAATAAAGTAACAATATCCATTCATCCTAGAATATCCCAAAGGACTTTCCAAACTCATAAATCAATCCACCTGCCCCTGAAATGCAGCTACCTCTAGGGTGCAATACAATAGCGGTACTGCAACACTGAACATCTTCTTAAAGCAAGAAGTGAAGAGGAATTCCATGCACAGTGAAAATGCAAGGATGATTTATGGAGCCAGAATGTAATTCAGAAGTTGTTATTTGGCCAGGGCACCCGTGTAAGAAAGAGCCACTGGTATTGTTAATGACCACGTGCTCACACATGCATGACCTCACTCTTCACTCTCATCTGCAAATGGCCATTCCTACAGCATAGCGCCCCCTAGGGCTAGGGTTTGGTATGGAATTGTAGAGAAAGTCACCACCAGCACCACTTCCAGCACAATGTGTGGATTTCCCCCCAGCACCGCCTCTGCGTGACCCCATTTAGCCTATGAAATCTGAGATCAGAGGCCCAGGTGGCAGACCATTGCACGACAGATCTGTGGGTGTCTGCTAGATGCCTGTGTATGGGTAGCCAGCCAGGAGAGATCACTGTCTGCAAGTATTTTCCCCATGAGCAAATTGCACACACAGCCTGCCATGCGTGTGCCCTGAGCAGGCTGTCTGGGAGCCACGCTTCGGAGCATGTCACCCTCAGGAGCAGGTTTGCTTGTGTGTTTTGTTACTCCCCAGGAAACATGCTGCTCTGAACACAGACACCGAGTGCGCTGGCCAGAACAGCCAGTGAACAGGAAGGTGCTTCGCTGCTCTTCGCAAAGGTGGGGCAATGCTGTACGCTGGGTCTTCTGTTCAGCTCTCCCTCACTAGCTGCCGAGAGCAGAGTCTATTTCCTTCCTTGAACTAGTTCCCAGCAGCTGGAGGGAGCTTTGATTTCAAGCTTTACTAGAGTAGCTCTTTTATCCATCTCCCCCTCCCCATGCTCATCGATCCACAAACAAGAGATGGCCTTTCATGCCTTCACTGATGTTAAGGACAAAAGGGACCATGGTGATTATCTTGTCTGACCTCCTGCAAAACACAGCCCAGAGAATTCCACCCAGCCAGTCCCTTCTGGAGCCCAGGACTCCTCGCTGAGTGAGACCGTAGCTTTTGGAAAGAAACTCCTGGATTGCTGGGTGCTTAATGAGAGCACGTGCCCCTGCAGGGCAAGGGCCAAGAGCCATCCATGGCTGTGCCCGCCAAGCAGCAGCCCATGCTAGCCCGCCTGGACGTCTTGCCAGTGGGTCCCAGGCTAACTCAACGTGGTTCCCGGGGCTCTTCCCATGGCTACATCAGGTGACTGCCTAGGTGTTTGGAGCAGCTGGTCCCATAGCTCGAGCAGTAGAGGTTAATTCCTTTTGACTGTGAGCACCTGAGTTCAGTCTGCCCAGCCAGGCACAACATCATTTCCCGAGAGGAGTGAGATGTTCTCCAAGGCAATGGGGCTGCTTCCTTAGCCACAGAGCCCTGCCCCAGCTCTAGGCTAGCTGTTTGGACCAGTTCTTCCTGGATGTTAGACCCTTTCCCATCTGCTGCCTAGAATGGGCACAAAACCAGCCTCCAGACCCCATCAACTCCTCCATCCTGCCCCACAGATTGTTCCATCGCAGGCGATTGCTCCTGTCCAGCGAGAGATGGGATGAACCAGATGCTGGGATTGCAGAGCCTTAAATTTAGAGGGAATCTGAATCCAAATTGTGCAGCTGAGGCCCATCTAAGCAACAGCACCTACCTGCTCCGCACCACACGCGTGCTGCCGCCGGCTCACCACCGCCACGCCACAGGCGCTCAGCGTTCCTGAAGAAATCTGGCCCTCTGTACTGAAAAGTTCTTGCTTCTGCAAACTGAACACCAGGCCCTTTGAATGCAGTGTGGGAGGAAAGCCTGTTGCTGCCAGGAGGTGACCCTGCCAAGCGCACCCCCTTTGGCCTTTGCAGACTGGCTGGCTCGTGCTGCTGGGGGAATCCATTTTATTGACAGCTCTTCATAAAGCCTGGCAGCATTTGAAAGGCTGCATCGCTTCCCTCGGAATATCAATAAGCTGCAGCCTTTCCAGCGCGGGGCAGATTTGAAGGAAGAAAGAGTGAGGCTCAGAGGATCAGCGATCAATGCCGGGCCCATCGGGAGCCCAAGTTTAGGAGATTTGTTATTGAAATAGGAACGGAATTGCTGCCCGAGTGAGCGCTCTGATCTGACCCTGCTACGTGCGGCGACTTCAAAAGCACAGCGCATCTGTGGGGCGAGCTCCTGGCCTCAGGGCACCCGGGGCATGAGAAGCACTAGCACCCAAAGGGGGTTGGCACGCTTGGATGCGTCTCTTCCCAGACGGGGGAAGGACACTGTGCCATGGTTCCGGCGCTGTGACTGCTCCCCCTACACCTCAGCCAGACAGTTAGATTAGCAAGGATTAGAAACAGCCCCATGCAGCCGCAGAGGGTGCAAAATCAGACCTTCTCTAATAGAGCGGCAGGCTGGTCTGGTGGTTGGGACATTCGCTTAGTCTGTGGGCAGCTTGGCTTCAAGTCCCTGCTCTGCTACAGCTTCCCTGTGTGAGAGTGGGCATGTCTCAGTGCCTCCGTTCCCCTTGGTGTCATGGGGATAACAGCACGGGGGGGCGGGATGGTAGATCCATTAGAGATGGTGAGGTTCTCAGATCCTGTGTTAATGGGGCCCTCTATCTACCTAAGGTAGATACATTTCCTGTCATGGGGCTGTTGGAGAGGATGGTGCAGCCAACCTGACTGCTAGGTAGGGTGGGGAATAATGGGCTGGGTTATGGGGGATCTGGGAGTTATAGTGGATCACAAATTGAATATGCGCCAACAATGGGATGCAGCTGTGTAAAATGCCCCTATCACTCCGGGGTGTATGAACAGGAGAGTCGGATATAAAACACAGGAGGTTGGTGTCCTGCTCCACTCGGCACTGGTGAGGCCCACAGCTGGAGTGAGGTGTCCAGTTTTTGGCACCACACTTTAAAAAAGATATGTGGAGAAGCTGAAGAAGAGGAGCAACAAAAATGATAAAACAACCCACCTCTAGCCAGCGGGCGTCAGCTCCCCCTTCCCATGCTCCTCGCCCAACTGGGCATGGTTAGTCTTGAGAAAAGAAGACTGAGGGGGGACCTGATAACAGTCTTCCAAAATATTAAGGGCTGTTATAGAGAGGAGGGTGATGGATTGTTCTCCATGTCCACTGAAGGAAGGACAAGAAGCAATGGGCTAAAGCAAAGGAGATTTAGGTTAGATATTAGGGAAAACTTTCTGACCGTAAGGATAGTCAAGCTCTGGAAAAGGCTTCAAAGGGAGGTTGTGCAAACGCCGTCATTGGAGACTTTAAGAACAGGGATGGTCTAGGATGACTTGGTCTGGTCTCAGCGCAGGGGACTGGACTAGACGACCTCTCAAGGTCCCTTCCAGGCCTGCATTTCTATGATTTTATGATAAAGCAGCCACTTTGCTCTGCTGCACATCACCCGCAGTGCTGCAGTATGTTGGGGGGGGCGATTTTGCTCAAGACGTGGGGAAAATTCCTGTTAAGCATTATCAGAGATAGGGTGATGAGGTGGGGGGGTTAGTGGGTTTAAGAGCAGCAGACGGGGGCTTGGATGGAGGACTCAGCACCAGCAAAACTGCTCTGTGTCTCCAGGACATACGTTTTCTATGCAAACTCCTAGCAGCCTGGGACAGTAGCAGGATCGTTGTGTCTGGCGCAGAGAGTGGACATTGCAGAAATGGGGCGAGCTTCCAGGTTTTCTTATATTTCTTTTCCTAAAAAAAGAAGAGGGAGTTCTCCTACAAAAACTGTGGTTAACTAATATCACCTTGATCCAGAAAACAAGGCGAGTACGTTAGAATGAACCCCCTATGGATTAAACGGAAATGGCCAGTCAAGGTAGTTAACAGAAGGATTCATTACCCCCAACAGGTCAGACATCCAGTTAATGAAAAAACTGACGTGTGAAAATCTGACTAACCAAAGCCAGGAGCCCTGGTGACTTGGAAACATACATGTATCTACCAACACTTCAGCACCCACAACCTCATCTCCATATGTCTTGTCAGTGTCACCATGGTGGCTTTGCTGTATCTCACTCTGGGGCCAACCAATGAGTAGGAGCCTGGGGTGGGCGAGGGGAATCTGGCAGCCTGGAAGGAAAGACAGAAGAACCTGAAGAGGAGAAGAGGGAGAGAGTTACCATCTCTGGCGCCATTCCTTAGGTCAGATCCGATTCTTCCTGACTGCCCTAGTCACAGCCCTCAATGGACACTCCAGCCTCCTGTTCTCTGACAGCCCCACGGTCACAGGCAGGACCCCAGGATTCCTACGCCCCAGGCTCAGGGAACTGCTGCCTGCAACCAAAACTTCACATTTGGAAATTTGACATCACTCTGCTCCCTTATTGCAAGGAGCCTGTCCCAGGAGCGGGGCGCTGTCTGAAGGCTACTGCAGAAAAACTCAGTCACCACAGCTCCACTTTGGACTTGTTTATCAAACTCTTTATTAATTACCAGTAATCCTATGTGTGTTATTGTTCAGCTAGAAGTGACCTCTGTACCCTCTCAAGCACAGAAACATTTTATTACAGATCCCAGTTCCGACTTCCTTCTCAGAACCTGCTGGGTCCTACGTCCTCCCAACATGGGCTCAATGCCACTTTCCCGGTAACCTGGACCCATCCAGTCCCCAATGGACCTGCCTCTGGTGCCTCGACAGCACACTCCTGGCTCCTACAGCCAGGTTCTGAAACGAGCCACCTCCGACCAGCCGGCGTCAGCTCTCCTTCCCCATGGTCTTCGCCCAACTGCTGATGTTGGAACTAGCATTGCATGCGGGCCCCCAGCAACCAAATGGGCCTTTACAGAGTCCACAGATGTTACCTCACTCTCTCATGTCCGCCCAGTGCAAGCAGGCCTTAAAATCTGGCTTTGGGCTCACCAGACCCTGGTGTCTACTTCCAGAATCTTGGCCAGTCCTGCTTTGTCAAGACAGCCATCCCTGCCCTTCCTTCTGGGGTGCAACTCTGCTTTTCCCAGTGGGAACCCCCACAGCTTCGCTGCTGGGAGCATCCCTCGCTCCCCCGGCCCTCGCCCTGTACTGCTGGGTCCGGCTCTCCCGCCTTGGAGATGTCGCAGATCAGCTCCTCCACTCATCCCCTGCACTTAGCCCTGGATCTCTGTCTCAGAGCCAGCAAGCAACTCCCGCTGCTCCTTCTCCTGCCTTCAGCCTGCTAGCCCGGGGACGCCGACAGCCAGCCAGCAAAGCCATCTTGCTGATTTCCTGCCTTCAGCCTCCCCCACAGGAGCCCCCTTCTCTCTCTGGCAGCTGTCCTCTCCTGCCCTTCTTCTGGCTGACTCCTGACTGACCTTTATAGCCTCCCTGGTTCTGTCCCACCCTCTTAATTGCCCCTGCACTGGAACAGGAGAGCAGAGCCCAGTTCCATTTAATGGGCCAGCTACCCTGCTCCCTGGCCCCATTTCTCTCCCTCTGTCACTTCTAACAGGTGGACAGACAAGGCGCAGGAGGGACTCTCTTCCATTGGACCAACTTCTGCTAGTGGCAGAGACAAGCTTCCGAGCTTACACAGAGCTCTTCTTCACGCTGCAGACAACTAACACCAGGCAGATACGTCACAGTGAAAGCCCCCTGAGCAGCCCATTGCCTGTTCCTCTCTCAGCCATTTATTTGCTCTTTGCAGTTCTCTCATCTCCAGCAATGCAAATCAACGCAGTCAGCTTCATTCCTATTGAGAGCCACGGGCTCTTTCGGGCCCCTATTGGGGATCCACGGAGAGCAGCAGAAGATCCGTTTCTCTATAAGCGTTGCCTTTCGCTGGGACTTTAACAGAACTGTGCGACCATTTCTACATCGACATCTCAAGCTACATGGCAGCGGACAGGGTCCCTGTGCCTGCCCTCCAGAGAGAACAGAGAATGAGGTGACACCAATCGAATGACACCACAACACATTGCTTGGAAAGGGGGGACGGACCAAAGGAGAGACCCAAACGCCTGGCTGCTGTCTGTAATTTTTAGACGGTGCTCAGCTGTCTCAGTGAAGGAAAAGAGGGAAAGAGATGGAGAGAGAGAGAGGCCTTTGGGCTGAAGGGGACTTCTTGGTCCCTCGGCTTGATGGGACTTTAAAGATAATGATGAATTTCCCCCTTTGCTGAGGTCTGGGCACTGAGTGGTTGAGTCCTTCCAGCCAGTACTCCCATGTAGAAACGGGGCCCCCGGAGGTGGCAGTGAATTCACTTTCCACCATCATTTGGGCTTGATGGGACAAATACCGACAGAGGCTGAGCTCCTCTGCTGTACCAAGGGACAGCCCTGCTGTAGGGCCACATACGCCTTCCAACAGGGCTAACGTGGGGCAAGGTTCTGCCATTGGCTCACTACACGGGGGTGAATTTCACCCAGGTAGTGGAAATGTACACCGGGGTGTGGTCCTGGCCAAATACCAGGTCAAAGAGTCATGGCAAATCCCTCTGCGTCACTCAGCACCCCAATGTGCGAGGCTGTGGCCAGCTCCTCCCCTTTGGTCCATTGCACCCACAAGGGAAGTCAGCACCAGGTATCGAACCAGGGCCCTTTTGGATCTAAACACATGACCTCCTGCTGTAGCAGGTCTGTCTGTGGCCCAGCCACCTCTAGATGGGGACAGAGCACCATACTGAACGTGTGGGGGCTGCACCTGCCCTCTTGTGCCTTGCACTCACTAGTGCACGTACGTTTGAGCGCTTCCTGATGGAAGAAACCGCCCTTCTCCGGCTGACGCCGCTGCCCTCTTGACGAGCCAGCCAGAGGGGTGCATTGCACAGATGGACAGGCCCTCTGCGTGCAGGCTGCAGCTTCCCGCAATTGCTGGAATCACTGAAGTGTCCCCGAATGCTGAGCCGCAGCCTCTAAATGTGGCTAACAACAGCCAGCGTGAGGAAACATCAAAGGGGGCCTTTCCAGCTGCACTTTCGAAAACACAGCACTAAGCAGCCGCAGATGGGAGCAGGGGCGATGAAATATGCATAACCCAGCAGATCACAAGGTAGCGCTTAGCTGTCCTCTAATTAAAAGGGAGCTGGTTCCTAATACAGTGAGGAAAGCTGCCAGTGGAAGCTGTGTGCAGCCAGATTTTCCCCAATTGAGACTGAACTGTCTACAAGGGACCCTCCAACCATTCCTGCCTGGCTCAAAGGTGCTAGGGGGCTTTGGCAGGTCGCACAGCGTTGTGGAGAATCCCAGCTGATCTCTGCACAGCGTAGTCAGACAAAGTGCGCCTGGCTAGAGCGCGGCAGAACCATGGCCCCACGGCTCAAGGTCATAGCATTGATGGGATGGGAACTTTGAGCTGCGCCCTGGCTGTGTAAAAACCATCCCTGCAATGAGGGGGGAGATCCTGACACCCACCCAATCCATCTCCCGGAGCCGGGATGAATTGAGGAACTAGGGGAATATTGTGCAAAAAAGGACAGGGTGGGGTGTGACTGCGAACGCTCGTTTGGTTTGTGGGAGCGATTGTTAGTGCAGGAACCAGAGCCCTGATAGTGCAGCATTTCCTCACCGGCCAGGGGACCAGAGATTATACAGCCCCCGCCCCACGGCTTCCCTGCTCCACAGCACTCCTGCCTCCTACAGCCCCTTCCCCCACACAAAGAAAGGGGTGGAGCCTGAGGAAGAGGCGGAGAAGGGGGCAAGGCCTCCAGGGAAGAGGTGGAGAAGGGGCGGGGTCTTGGGGGTCCAGTTACCAGATGTTAGAAAGGTGGCAACCCTCCCATTCCCTCACAGATCTCCTCCCCATATAGCCGCCCTCCACACAGCTCCCCTAGCCCCCAGAATCCTCCTCTCCTCCTACACCATATAGGCCCCCTGCTGCCCACAGGCCTCTTTCCCCCCACAGCCCTCCCCTGCTCCACGGTTACCAGCCCTGACCCTTGGGCACACGTGGAAAGCTGCCGGTTAAGCTGCCTGTGTCAATCCCACCTCTCTGCACGTCTGCCCTGGGCTGATCAGTGGGCTGGATCCCAAGGCCTCCCACTGCAGCCCCTTCGGCTGCTGCACCCACTGGCTTGTATCCCGGTGGGGCTGGGGAGCGTGGCTCAGGCACCCCCCACGGTAACCACATTGCTTCCGGCTCTGGACGAGCCTTCAGGCTGTTTTCAGCTGCTTGGCTTCTGGGGTGCCACGGCTCCAATGTGGCCAACCCTGCGATCAAGGGGCTTTTCCTGAAACAAGGTGTTCCCGACCCTCGCAAGGCACTGGGGGAGCTTCCCGCTCCCCTCGCAGAACATTAGTGAATTCTGTGCTCCCATTTCCACCCTCCCCCAGCCCAGCGATTCATTCCACCCCCACATCAGTTCTGTCCCGTCCTCCCTGGCCATCTCTCCCGGCTCCTCCTGCACATCCAGGGGCTCTTTACCCCCCTCTGCCCCGTCCCAGCTGGGGAGGAGGGCGGCAGAGCTGCCGTGAGCTACTGGGCTCATTCGGCTCTCTCCCCACTCCCTTCCCCATATTCCCCTCTGGGCTGCTGAGTGGAGGGGGAGGGCTCTGCCTGCTTCCTGCTGCAGCACTGATTGGCTGCTCTTCCCCAGGAGGTGGGGCCATGGGGGAAGCAGACAATCAGAGGGGGAAATTCCCATGGGGGCAGAGCCTTTCGATGGGTCATGGCTGGACAGGCAGCAACCCTGGTCACCACTTGGCAGCACTGTGTCTCAGAGAGAGCTGGTCAGGAAACAGATTTTCTGTCTGGGGGGAACATTTTTGAGATTTTGGGAAAAAAAATTTGTTCTGAACTGGGATGAAAATCCAACATTTTGATTCATTTTTTTGCCAAAGTAAAATCTGAAACAAAATTTGTTTGGGGTCAAGCTAAATGTTTCATTTTGATGTTAACTCCTTTTTTAAAAAGATTTTTTCATTGAAAATAAAGTAAATGACAATAGTAATAATAATTAATTGAAACGTTTCATCCCGGGAATGACATTTTTTAAACAGTTTCCCCCCCACACACACGTTTTTTACTAAACAAAATGTTGTAATCAGTATACTTTCCCCAAACAATTGAAAAGGCATTTTCTGACTGAAGAACATGGAAAATGTCTGTGTTATTGAAAAGTATGTATGACACAGTTTCCTCACTCACATTTGTGTTGTTACCCATTGGATGTGCAGGGGTTAATTTCCTTCCTGGGACAGAAAATAACCAATGAAGTGGCTGGGGGTGAGAAACACGGCATGTAGGCAAAGATAGGGGGTTAACGCCATTAATCTGGGCTTGAATAGGGACTGGGAGTGGCTGGCTCATTACAAAAGCAACTTTCCCTCTCCTGGAATTGACACCTCCTCATCTATTATTGGGAGTGGACCACATCCACCCTGATTGAATTGGATTTGTCAACACTGGTTCTCCACTTGTGAGATATTCCCTTCTCTTCATGTGTCAGCATCTGTAATTTTCACTCCATGCATCTGAAGAAGTGGAGGTTTTTACCCACAAAAGCTTATGCCCAAATAAATCTGTTAGTCTTTAAGGTGCCACCGGACTCCTTGTTGTTTTTGTGGATACAGACTAACACGGCTACCCCTGATAATAGGCATGTAGCGCTGCTGTGAATGGTCTATCAAGAACTGTCACCGGGTGAATAGAGCTACCTTGGAAATACAAAGGAAGACCATGGACTGGCCCGTTAACTTTTAAGGATGGCAGGCTGAGGAGTGCAGGATATGTGAAAACAGCCTGTTTGGAACTGAAGCTTGCCACAAACAACTGAGATGTCAGCAGAATGTAATGAGACTCCAGCTGCCCAGTGCAGGGGGGCTTCCCAGGACCTCTGGGGAAGCAGAGAGGTAGTGCTGAGCGTGTAGGTTTTGCTTTACCATTCGAACCTAATTCCCCTAATCACTGTATTCCAGGTGGCTAAGAAATGCCAGCTAGTTTTGAAAAGGCTGCCGTGGGTCACTGCAAACACCGGTTGGTTGCATCGTTCCCGGGAAAGGAAGTCTCTAACAGAGGTCCACGTGAAAAATGGGGGTGCTGAGCCAGGGAGCCAGTGTAGGAGTTGTGGGGCTCCCACCTGTAACAGGTAGAGGCCCCGGGCCCAGCACTAAGGAGAGGACACTCCCAGAGAGACTGTGTAAAGGTCAGAGGCAGAACCCAGCCTGTGGATCTGTGGCCTCTGATTGAAAACACTTTAGATGAGGATTTTCTGGCCATTTGTAGTCTGAGAACATAGCTTGACGGGAGGCGCTGACTGTGGCCAAGTTGTTTGGTAACAAGCTATTTCTGTAGACACTAGAGCAAACCTGAGCAGCTCTGCCTGCAGCCTCACTGCAACTGTCCAGGCCAGGAAACATCTAGGTCGGGAACATGCCACGGGGCCCTGATGTAAGGAGCAGACTACAGCCAATGGCAGAAATGCCACAAGGACCAGCGCTCCCCCAAAAGAGGGAGAGCCTGACAATCTGACCTGGGAGTCAGGCATTTCAAACCGGGCTAGAAAAGAAAAGGGAACAATTAATCCATGTTGCCACCCCTCCCCGCCCCCCCGCCTTTCCCATCTCCAGCTTGTGTGATTCCTTTGGGGAAGGGGATGCACAGCAAGGGGCAGGTGTGAGGGCAGCATGTTGGGGTGAGTCTGATGCCTACCAAGCAGGGGAAGCGAGTAGCCCAGTGCTTCCCAACTTGTGGCTGGGGCAGGGGGTCGTGAAAGGATACGAGGGGGTCGTGAGACATTGAAAATCTACGGAGGAGCAGACAGGCCAAACCTGCATGGTGCTCAAAGCTGTATACACATCACGCACCGTGGGTACAATTTTGTCAGCCGGGATTATGGAGAAGCACCAGTACCCCCATGGAGACTCGCGGGTTCACTTCTCCAGGTGGCACTGGTAAGATCCCCTGGCAGGAGGAGCCTGTCCCAGGCCCGTGCATCTGTGTAAGGCCCAAATACGTGGCTGCTGCACCACCACCACCAGGAGCAGAGGGCCAGGCTGAGAGCACCAGCAGCAGCTGGCGGAGAGCCACATAGTCCCCCTGTGCATTGCCCGCCAGGGGCTGCCGGTACCTGGATCTGTCCAGGCTGGATGGGCACCTTCAGCTACAGGATACACTGAGCAGCTGCCTGCCTACCTCCGCCCACCTCAGCACCGCCTGCACCTGGTATTGGTGCCTCTCCCTGATACTGGATGGCTACTCCCCTCCCCCCCACCAGGCCTCCTCCATGCTCCATTCTCCACTCCCCCATATCACCAAGCAGCCCCCTTCATCCGCATGCCCTCTCCACCCACCCCAGTAAGTCTCTTTCCCCTTCTCCCAAACATGTCTAATGCCTCTTTCAGCCCAGCAAGCCAGCTGCTCAAGCATCTGACCCTAACCCACCTCGCCTTCCTCCCCCCTGGAGATAGGACCTGTGCCTCCCCCCAGGGTACTGTGAGAGAAATTTCTGGGGTGTCCCTGGTGGGGTGGGCCTAGCCTGGGGGTTGCATTAACAGAGGTGAGCCCTACTGGGGTGAAGGCATGGAAGAGTTTGGGAGCCGCTGTTCTAGCCCGATCTCTGTGCTGGGGAAATCAAGAGCCACAATGCAAAGTCCAGCGGCGGGTAGAGGAGGCGGCGCTCCCATTCTCCACAGACAGCGGGCATGAGGCTGTCGCAGCACGCGCTCAGCGCTTTGCGGGATCACATATAAATCTCTGGCTTCAGGGAAGCTACGGCCCAGAGGAGGTTGGCTCAGTGTGTTAATCCAGTATTGGAAGGGTTAATTACCTCAGTGTCTGCGTGGGAGCTACTCTGGATAACCAAGCCAGCCCCTGTGTCTCCTGGCAGCTAGAGCTGCCTGGAATCAGCACGGCGCATTGTTGCAGCAAATGTTGTAGTCTGCACCTGCCTGACAGTCCCTCCAGAGGCCGGAAGGGCGGAGCTGGCCTTGGAACCCATGAAGCTGCAAAGCGGCTGGAGGAGTGTGCTGGCTTCTCAGCTGGTTAATCCTAATAATTATTTATTTATTAATTATTTGTGTCACGGGAGTCCCTATGAGCCCCTGGCGTGGAGCAGGGCCCCACGGTGCTAGGCATTGTACAAACACAGACCAAAACGCCAGGCTCTGCCTCGAGGTGTTCCCAAGCTAGACCAGAGACAACAGGTGGCTACAGACAGGCAGACAGGGAGCGCGAAGAAACAATGAGACGATACTGGTCAGCACGACGGGCAGCGGTCGCAGCATACCAGCCGCGTTGCTGTTATCGAGTTGTTAGTAGGCCTGACAGGTGGCGCTGGAACGAGGGGAGCCAGGGGGCCATGCTCCCCCCATGTGTTAACAAGAGAAACATAGGTGCTCTTTGCAGGATATGTAAGTAGTATTTTAATTCCTTTGCCACTTTGGCCTTGCCCCCCCTCCCTTTTACAAACGGTGCCCTGGTCTCATGCAAAGGAGCGTTCTAAGCCCAGCCTGCTGTGTGGGTCTCACTTCTTGCTGTTATGTAGAGACCGAGTGGATTCCTCAGGCCGGAGCACTGGGGTGCCTCCAGAGAGCAGGGCTGGGCCTTTGTACTCAGCCAGGCTCAGCTCGCTTTGGGGGCTAATTAGAAACACGGTGTGGAAGCCTGGCCCCATTGAAATCCATGGGTGTTTTGCCATTGCCTCCAGTGGGGCCAGGATTCCATCACTGGCATCTCGCCACAGGGAGCAGGGCTGGAGAGGCCCCTGCAAGTCCCTTTAGGTGCCCCTGGCTTAGCTATGCTGGGGAAGGTGCTGTCCCAAAGACCCCGCCCTGCCGCCAGCAATCAGTGCCTGCAAAAGGGAGAGCGGGTCTGAGACACGGCGCAAAGGAGCTTCTCATGTGCAGCACGACCTGCCCGCCGCGGCACTGGTGGGATCAGAGACACTGACTCAGTCAGCAAGACACAGACTGCATGTTAAGTAGCTGCATGCAGCCCCCAAAGGAAGCTTGCTATTAACAGCAACCTTTGTTCCTCATTAGGGATGAGTCTGTAATTTATCCCCCAGCAGAACAGCGAGGATGCTGAGGTGACGTTCAGCGGTGCTTCCCATCCCAGCCATAATGATGCACAGTTTCCCACCTCCTGACTCTCCACCCACCTCTCAGCCCAGGGTTAGGCTGGAAAACCCAGAGCTGGGATGGTCGTCAGGGAGAGATGGGCTCCGGGTCGGATCTGGGCTCCCACCCCTGGAAAAGCACTTTAAAAAAATCTGATTTTGAAAAAAGAGAGCGAGAGAAATGAGAAGCAAAAATGTCAAAAATGAAAAATACCAAAAACATGTTGTTCAAATGTGAGAATATTTGTATAAAGAAAAACGTGGGTACCTTTCAAACCTCGTGGATGAAAAGAACTTTTTGCGATTTCAATATTTTTGGTGATTTTTTTCTCGCATTGCTGTTAATTTCAGAGGCAAAGAATGCCCAATGTTCATGTCCACCTTTGGGCTGCAAGCACATAGCTAGGGGCCATGGGAAGCACTGGGACTGCACTCAGTTCAAAAAGGAAAGTATGTGCATAAGTCTGCGCAGATTCGGAGCCTAAGGGTATAAGCAGATCCCTGATGTGTGCACTGGATGTTGTGTGATTGCGGCAGGGTGTACCAATCCCGCACGGGTGAGGCAAGGGTTAAGGAGCTGCTCTGGATGCAGAAAGCCACACCCCCTCGCCCCTGGTGAGCATATTCCCAGTGGACGGAGCATTCAAAAGGGTGCGGCTCAGCTCAGCCTGGATGGATGGAGCAGGAGAGCAGTTGGGTGCAGCAGTCTCCTGCAGAGATGCTGCTGGAGCTCCAAGCAGCCGGGACTGGGCCTCACAGCCAAGCTACTGCAGTGCAAACTCTTCAACTGCGGGGACCAAGGGTGACACGTTGCTGCTGGCAGGGGAAGGTGCTCTGGAGACTGACCTGAGAGGATGCGAAGAGGGATCCGAAGGCAGACCCATGGCATGATGGAGGAATAGAACCTGGGGTAGGAAGTGACCCAGGAAACTGGAGGAAAGGTGTGACGAACTGGGACTGTTCTTACTGGGGTCTGTGAATGCTGACAGGGGAGTGTGGCTAGGATAGTCTGCATTGGGGGATGGGAGACTGACCGACGGAGAATACCTGAGCATGTATCGTGAGAACCCAGGAAGGGGTTAGAGGCCAGGTGACACCTTTGCCTGGGAAACTGAACAAAGGCTGTGGGAGGAGTCGCTGAGGGCAGAGTTTCAGGAACTGGCTGGGGAGCTGGCTGGGAGGCAGACGGGGCTCTGACCTCGCAAGGGGCTGGGGTGCCCTGAGACCCCAAGATGGACCCAACTGAGGGGCGTCCTGTTGTCTGTGCCTGCAAGACCTGTCTTGGACTGTATTCCTGTCGTCTAAATAAACCTTCTGCTTTACTGGCTGGCTGAGAGTCATGGTGAATCGCAGGAAGCCGGGGATGCAGGGCCCTGAGTCCCCCATACTCCGTGACAAAAGGTGCCAGTCCCTAAGACATGTGTATGGACTATTGTTATGAAGGGCCCTGGGTTGGAACCTCGTGGATCAAGGTGTGTCTGGGTTCCCCTACCCCACTCTGGACTGTAACCATCAGATAAGACAGCCCTTGACTCTTGCCAGTAGGGTACATAGTCCACAGTATCGCCACTGGATGCTACTTCCGGCCTCAGACACCCAAACACCCCACCACAGTAAAGCAGAAAAGTGCGTATGCAGTTTAGCTTGATCCCTTCTGAAAAGTGGGCTGAGAAGTGTGCAGATATTTGACAGGCGTAAACGCCCCCAAAGGGAAGGGGCTAGTTAAGATGAAACAAGCTGCTGTGGTGAGGGGTCATGGGGTGAAGTTAAGAAACGGAAGATTTAGGCTGAAGAGCAGCACTGACTCCCTGGCAGAGAGATGTGTCAGAATGTGGAATCGTCTTCCAAGGTGAAGGGCTGAGACCCACATTGCCTGGGGTATTTAAATGGAGCTAAGACACAGCACATGGAGATGTAACAGCATCTCTGTAAGACATTGCACGTCTGTAGCATCTCCCATCTAGTATTACAAAGCCCTTTCCAAAGGTGGAAGAGTGCTATTATCCTCATTTCACAGGTAGCATAACTGGGGCACAGGGTGGTTGAGTGATGCTCCAAATTTACTCAGCAAGAGTCCCTCTACACGGCAAAGGCCCGCGGTGTGACCGCAGCTGGCCTGGGTCAGCTGACTTGGGCTTGTGGAGCTCGGGCTGCGGGCTATACAATTGCAGTGTAGACAGGCTAGAGCCTCTGAAACCTCCCACTGCAGGCTCCAGCCAGGACCTGAATATCAACACTCCAGTTTTATAGCCCCAGAGCCCGAACTCTGCAAGCACAAGTGAGCTGACATGGGCTCTGAGACATGGGGCCAGGGGGTTGTTGTTTTTTGCAATGTAGATGCACCCCAGGACAACAGTAGAATCAGGATTAGAAACTAGATCTCCCAGTTGCTATTCCCTGGTCTCCAGTGGGATCATCCAGTGCTGGGGGGAGGGACAAGACCATCCAGTTGCAATGACTGTGATTTTATACTTGAAGAGTTGTTGTAGGCAGGTATCTCCCAGGATAGGAGAGAGGCAAGGTGGATGAGGTAATTTCATTTATTGGACCAACTTGTGTTGGTGGAAGGGACAAGGAGAAAACTAGAGTGTCCAAGCTAAATACAAGGTGGGACAGATCGCTACACGTAAGGGGTTCATACATGTTGTAGGAGACCACGTAAAATGAAGGGGGCAATTAACACCCCTGTAGTCACAGGGCAATGGAGAGTTAGTAGGCAGCAGACTGTTACAAATTGTTGTAATGGGCCATAAAAAACAGTGTCTCTGTTAAGTCCATGGTTTTTAGTGTCCATCACAGTTATGAATTTAAGTTCCAAGGCTTGTCTTTTGAAGGTGTTTTGCAGGTTTCCTTGAGGAAGAGGACTGAGAGGTCAGCTATAGAGTGATTGCTTTGTGAAAAGTGTTCGCCCACTGGTAACAGGGAATTTTTGTCTTTGATCATTTTCAACCACCACCGGTCCATGAAACTTTCTCTGGAATACTCCCACACTAGCATCAACTTTCTGGACACCACAATCAGCTTGGAAAAGACACAACTAAGGGGGGATATGCTAGAGGTCTATAAAATCATGACTGGTGTGGAGAAAGTAAATAAGGAAGTGTTATTCACTCCTTCCTATAACATAAGGACTAGGGGTCACCAAATAAAATTAATAGCAGGTTTAAAACAAACAAAAGGAAGTATTTTTCACACAATGCAAAGTCAACTTGTGGAACTCCTTGCCAGCGGATGTTGTGAAGGCAAAGATTATAAAAGGGTTCAAAAAAGAACTGGATAGGTCCATCACTGGCTATTAGCCAGGATGGGCAGTGATGGTGTCCCTAGCCTCTGTTTGCCAGAAGGTGGGAATGAACAACAGGGGATGGATCACTTGATGATTACCTATTCTGTTCATTCCTTCTGGTGCTCCTGGCATTGGCCACTGTCGGAAGACAAGATACTGGGCTAGATAGACCTTTGGTCTGTCCCAGTTATGGACATTATTATGTTCTTAACAATGGGACCTTACAGACAACTATATATGAGAAACTACAGATCACCACACTTACCCTTCATCATCCAGTAACCACCCCAGACACACCAAGAAACCCATTACCTACAGCCAGGCACTCAGATACCACAAAATGACTGAAGAGACAGTCCAAGCTACACATCTTAGTGCACTTAAAACTGCCTTCACCAAACAAGGACACTCCAACAGAGAAATAGATTGCATCGTGGAACGGGGCACCTGAATACCCTGAGAGAACTTGCTTCAATACAGAAAAAGACCCCGCACTGACTGACACCCCTAGCAGTCACATACCACCCTACACTAAAACCCATAAGGGGCATCACCAAACAATTACAACGTATCCTTGATGGGGACCACATCCTGACCATCTTTGCCAACCCCCCTCCTCTGCCTTCAAACAACCATCCAATCCCGCCAAGCCCATCCTCGGAGGCTCCCCACAGACCAGGACACACCCGCTCAGACCAGCACCAGACCCTGCCAGAACAACAGTTGCAAGATCTGCAGACATCTCCCCACTGCTTCCATGATCAATACTCCCCCCAACACACCTTTCAAGATCCATGGGTCCTACACATGCCTATCCCAACATGTGGTGTACTTCATCCAGTGCACTAAATGCCCCAGCAACAACTATGTGGATGAAACCAGACTATCACTACACTTCTCACAGGCACTAGCCACTTTCTCCACATAACCGTGGTCTGCCATGCTTGTGGTGGCTCTCAGATATCAGCCTCCATCAGGCTTTCCTTACCCTCCCATTAAATGAGATTTCAGTCACTCGCTGCTCTCCCAGTGGTAATACAGGATGCATCACATTTACCTTGACCAGCCTGTGCCAGGAGGCGGGAAGAAAGCCATACAATTTATGAGTCACCTTTTTGTTTTTTCTCCTGCGAAATGTTTTCAACATTTAGAAATCATTTGAATATTATGCAAATGGAAGTGACTTGGCTCCTAAATATAATGAAAAATGCCCACTCCAGCAGTCTGTGCCATATGGAAATTACCTCTGCTGAGTTGTTGCAAAATAAATCACTGTTAAGGGAAGGATGGATTGGCTGAAAGCGAACAGCTGATTTGCAAGAAAGAAAAGACTCTGGGTTAACCCTTTCAGTTTTCTTCTGCTCTCTGGTTACCACCATTAAGAAAATGCTTCCCACACCATAGTTCTAATGCGGGTACTCTGGAGAAGGACAAGAACTGCCATATGCAGCAGCATGGGGTCACTCCTTTAGCTAGCAGGCATTTAATGCGTCTAGGTAGCTCAGTGCTAGCAGGATGTCTCACAGCAAAGCTACCAGGGGAGGTCCCTGGATTACTTCCATTTTAGCAAACGGCAGGCAACATGTGACTTCTACAAATGCTGCTTGTGAAATGCTTAGGAACCTGTTAGGATTCCTAAACAAGCTGATGCCTCTGAGGAGCTGTTGGGAACCAATTCAATCTCCTTTTGAAACAAAGAGTAACGACTTCAGTATAAAGTTACGAGTGTAGATGATTATTATTGGCCATAAACCATACAGTCATCCCGGTCTTTGCAATATTCAGTGAGACGTTCCCTGCCCAAGAGAGTCTGAGACAAGACAAATGAAACGCAGAACGGTTCAGGCGAGGGAGGGTGTGGGGAGGTTATTGGGAAGTAGCACAAGGCAGGAAGAATCCCTGGAAGGGGAAATGGAGGGATGGGTTTGAGATGGTGAGAGAGAGGCTGCTTGGCATGGAAGAAGAGAGAGAGCTCTCCATGCTGAGGAGTAGCATGAATCCAAGGCAGGGAGCCAGGAGTGGGTGCGGGAGGCAGGATTTGGAGTGTGGGGAGTGAGAGGAAGAAGAGGAGGAGTGAAGAGCAGAGCTGTAGGTGGGGCCAAGATGACAGGGCTTTGAGGAGAGCAGAAGGAGATTTGAGTGTGAACCAGGGAGCCGGGGAAGGGACTGAAGGCTGGGGGGGGGGGGGGATTGATGGAACTGGAGCAGCAGTGGAGGAAAGGGATTAGGCAGCAGCATTTTGGGTAAAATGGAGAAAGGATTCGGCTGGTGAGGAAAAGGTGAGATGAGAGGTGACCAAGGGTTTGAGCAGTGGGGAGAGAAAGGAAAGAAGAAATTCTTGGGGAATTAAAGAGCAAGATGATGAGGTATCCAGATCCATAGACAGAGAGATAATGAGGGAACCACCTCCTGTCAGCACTGGCCATTTCATTTCCCACTTCTGGCCAGCTCATGTCAGGATGTCTAGGAGATTCCCCCTCCAGCCCTGTAGGAGATCCCTCTCCAACTCAGGTATGCAGTCAGTGAGACATGCTTTTGGTCTCTGGAGTATGAAAATGTAGGCCTAAATTACTAAGAATTCGGCCTGTTTGCAGAAACAGCAGCCATTTTGTGCTCAGCACTGCGACAGCCACTCATGAAGGGGGGACATACACTGCGCTCTCTCTCGCTCTCTCTCTCTCTCTCAGTTATAAACATGTTACTTGTTCGTTCTTCTTTTTCCATCTTTTAAAATTAAAGACCTTTTACACAAGGACTTTTTGTGTTTTATGCTTTTTGTGTTTAGAAAAATAACATAAACTATCAAACACAGCAGGTGACTGTATAATTTATTGGCCTATCCCAGCACTTCTCCACCTTGGGGCTGTTGTCTGGCGGAGCTAACACTTTCTAAGGTTTCATTTAAAAGAAAAAATATATCTTTAGCTCTGCTACATTGGAAGAAAACATTCCAGATGTAAATACTGGAGGGGCGATAGTTAGCTTTATTGACTACACCACAATGGGGCATGTGTAAGTCAGGAGATTTTCCATACGCGTGTATAAATTAGACGTTGAATATGTTTTTAAATGTGAAATTATCTAATTTATATACATGGGATGGAGTCACTGGCTTTTCCTACAGATGGGAAAACAAACTGTAAACACAATGACAAATGGTTAGGGATCAATCACAGCAAGCAGTCTGTATGTGCTTTGGCTTTGCTGAAACAGCACAAAGGATTCTGGGATGGAGATGCATAGGATTCTGGGACATGGGATCATAAGAGAAAAGGGTGATTTGGGAGTCATGAGAGAAAATAATGGGTGATTGGTGGGTGGAGGATGGACAGAGCTCTGGGGTCTAATCTTTAGTCCAATGGGCTCTTTGCTTATCCAGTGTTTCGGCTTGCATTGCAGTGGGACATTGGATCCATAGAAGGAAAGGAGGGAGGATAAAAGGGAGGTGAAATGTGGGTTTATGCAGGGGGAGAGGAGGAGGCAGCAGGGGGAAAAGGCAGATGAGTTGGCAAGAAGAGAAAGGGAAAGAGAGCGAAAAGACGTGTGTGGGGGAAGCACAGAGTGAGGAAGAGGGTGAGGGCCAGAAGACAAACTTGGATGTGCACGGAGGAAAGGGAGCAGGGGAGCAAACAGGTCACTCGTCGGGCTCCATGAGGTGGCCTTGCTGGCTGGGAGAGAGACGGAAGGACTCCTGAGAGGCAGGTGGCAGAGATGGCTCCAGGCCATAGGGTGCGGTGCACCTTGGAGCCCTTGGGGTTCTCCTGGGAGGGAATGCCCTTAGACTATGAGGGGACACAGCTCCCCTAAACAAGCTAGGCAGGCCAGGGGCTCCCCCTGCTGTTGGGGCTGTCCCTAGTCTGAGAGGAGACCCTGCTGGCAGCTTAGGGAGCAGCTTATCAAGCTGGAGCCAGTCGAGAGCTCCTTGCTGCCAGACGTATTTCACCAGTGATGGGGTTAATCACAGACAGGACAGTTCTCCAAGCCTGGCCCCAGCCAAGACTGAATGAATGAACAAGGGCATCTAAGTGCTCCAGGCCACAGGTCAGGGGGTGGGCGGGGGGGGTGGAAGCAGGCTGGCAGACCAGACGAGAGCCCTGGTGAGGGATCTTCTGGGTGACGCCTGCAACCAGGGACAGAAGGACGCATTGAACTGTAGAGAGAACCCCTTCCTGGCTCACAGGGCTGAGGGCAATGGCGAATTGGGATTCGTAACTGATTGCTAATCTTGGAGCAGGAATTTAAGGGAAATCCTGGAGCAAGGGCCATGAGCTCAGTGAATGTAAGATGGCAGCCAGGTGTCGGGGCACCAGATCTCAAAATGCCCAGTTTGGGAAATTAAGGGACCTCATGTTAAGGGACTCCTGGGTTGAGGTCTGATGAAGGTACAGCCCAGAAGCTTTAAGCCAGCACCACCTAGCCTGCATCCATAGCCTACTATGCTGTGATCAAGATAAGCAAGACCAGACTAAGCCAATAGTGGGAGGGGAGACCTCCAAGGAAAGTCCACGAGCAGCAGAAAGTGCCAATGGGGAAGTCAATAGATGGTGCTTTTCCCATTGAGTCAATACTGAACGGACATCCCTGTATGATGCTAGGGGGTGATGTGCTGCTGGAGGGGCAGTCATTTGGATGAGATGTAACCTGAGCAGCTGATCACTTGCGATCTTTCAAGCTTCCATGACCCTTTAGACAAGATCTGGCATGTTAACCCTAGTGTCCTGGCCATATTTCAGTTTGAGTGACAATCTGCTTGTCTTCAATCCCCCTGCACTGGGATTCCGGATTCTTCTCCCCTTCCTGCCATAAACTGGTGTGGAGCAGCTGAACTTTCAGAAACGTGGGTGCACTGCATGCTTCAGGGTAAAGGAATTCCTTTATGTAGCCTGTACAGTGTACTGGTGTCCATTTCTAATGGTCTCTAGAGGGAGAGGGCTTGTATAAATATAAGATGATAATAATGATGATGAAGAGTTAATGAAAGACCTGCAGTATTGTAAGTGAGGAGAAGTAAAGTAAGAAGAAAACAGACAGCAGTAAGAAAAACATGGAGGAATACTAGATAATACTTTTATTGGCACCCAGAGTAAAAAGAAACCACAAAAATAAATCCAGGGACAGAGGAAAACTCAGCGCAGAATAAGGATTGGCCACATTTTAAAAAGGATATAGAAAAATTGGACAGGGTGCAGAAAAGAGTCACATCAATTATTAGAGAACTGGAGAAAATGCCTTAGAGTGAGAGACTTAAAGAGCTCAATCTTTTTAGCTTATCAAAAAGAAGATTGAGAGGTGACTTGATTGTGCTGTCTAAGGACCTTCACAGGGAGAAAATACCAGGTACTAAAAAGCTCTTTACCCTAGCGGAGACAGTTAGAACAAGAACCAGTGACTGGAAGCTGAAGCCAGACAGATTCCAGTTAGAAATGCAACACACATTTTTAACAGGGAAGGTGATTACTCACTGAAACAAACTACCAAGGTAAACAGTGGATTCTCATGAAGTCTTCAGACCAGGAGTGGCTGCCTCTTTGGAAGAGATGTTTTAGTCAAACACAAGCTGTAGGCTCAATACAGGAGTAACTGGCTAAAATTCTCCGGTCTGTGTTATATAAGAGGTCGGACTACTGGATGATCTAATGGTCCCCAATGGCGTTAAACTCTATGAATCTAAGACAACTGATAAATAAAGGATGAACTCAAATGACAGAAAATAATGTGATGGCTAAATTCACCCTACTGTACAACTTCTTCTCAGAAGGTAGAAAGAAAAGAACGGGGCCATGTCTACACTATGGCACCGTACCTATGCCTCTGTAACCCCGTGATGTGGATGCAGACTACAGTCATACAATGGATTTTTCCATCACAGTAGGAACTCCACTTCCCTGAGCAATAGTATCTAGGTTGTCAAGTATCAGGGGGTAGCCGTGTTAGTCTGTATCCACAAACAGTTGTTTTTTTAGTAGCTAGGTTGATGGCAGCATTCTTCCATTGACCTAGCCGTGTCTACACCAGGCTTAGGTTGGCATAGCTACAGCATTCAGGAGTGTGGATTGTCTTTGAAACCTGAGACTGTGGTCGATTTGTGGGTGTACGTTTACCTGATCTAACCTTGTAAATAACTCTTATTTCTTTTCTTAGTTAATAAATCTTTAGTTAGTTTATTACAGGATTGGCTACAAGCATTGTCTTTGGTGTGGAATCTGAGGTACAATTGACCTGGGGTAAGTGACTGGTCCTATGGGACTGGGAGTAACCTGAATGTTGTTGTGATTTTTTTGGTGTAAGGGACCATCGATCACAGAGGCAAGTTTGCCTGGGTAACAAGATAGACCGGAGTGTCCAAGGGGACTGTCTGTGACTCCATGCTGAGGCTGTTATCGTGCTTGAGGACCTCACATTTGATACGTGGTTGGCAAAATCTAAGTATAGAATTCACAACTAGTTTTGGGTTTGTGCCCTGGTTTGTAACAGTCTGCTCTGAGGTTGGCACGCATGTTCATGAGCCACTCTGGCCAGCTTGACAATCACATTGTAATGCAGGTTTCCCCTGATGAGCAGGGGCTGCAGAACTTGCAGATGCAAAAGGCCACATTCCTGGATCTGTGCGCTGAGCTCGCCCTAGTCCTCCAGGGACACCAGCATGAGAGCTGCAATGACAGTGGAGAAGTGAGTGATGATCACGATCTGGAAGCTTGTAATGACGAAGTTGGAAAATCCACTGAGGGGGCGATTGTCATGCAAGTGCGTAGGGCCATTAATGGTCTTCTGCTGTAGAGGACTGTGACTCTTGGCAATGTGAAGGACATAGTGGATGGAGTTGCATCTTTGGTGTTCCTGAACTGTGGCAGGGCAATATCCCTATTTTGGCACCAGCCCACCTTCTCACAAAGCACATCAACAGAAAGGGCTCCTTTTCTATGGTTACGTAATCATTGGTGGATCACCGGGCTTGCTTCACTAATATCAATGTGGGCTGGTCAGGGAAGGTGCTTGACACAGGCATCTTTAAGAACACAGAACTGTTCAGAAAGCTGAAAGCAGGATCATTTTTTCCTGACCGGTCAATTACCACTGGCAATATTGAAATGCCAGGAGCGATCCTTGGGAGACAGCCTACCCCTCCCTCCCCCAGTTCATTTAGCCATACACTGGCCACCTCAACAGTACCAAGGAAAGATTCAACTCCTGGCTCTGCAAGCGCAGAATGACTATTGAATGTGCTTTTGGTAGATTAAAGGGACGCTGGCGGTGTCTATTCACTAGATTGGATCTCCATGAGAAAAGTATCCCAGTAGTTATACCTGTCTGTTGTGTCCTGCACGATAGCTGTGAAGCAAAGGGGGGGAAAGCTGCTGCCAGGGTGGAGGGCAGAGGTGGAGCAGCTTTTTGCTGACTCTGGACAGCCAGAGAGAGGGGCTATTACAAGAGCCCCATGCGGAACTCTGCGGGTTGAGGGAAGTTTTCGAAGAGCACCTTGGTCAGCCACAGTCGTGTTCTGTTCTGGGCTGTTCTCTGGTCCTGGAGCTTTGGGTGATGTTAGGAATTGTGTAGTGCTTGTTGTGCATTTATAAATATGGCTGGGTGTTTATCAGGAGCTCTGGATTATGTGGTGCTTGCTGTACATTTACAAGCACTGGGTGCTTCAAGAACTGCTATGCATTCTGCAATGTGTGTTGTGAACCAATAAAGGTAGCTTTATTCTCCCAAAATAGAAATGTGCTGAGTGGCAGAAACAGTGCAGAAAAACAACATGCAAAAAACAAGAGGCAGTGCAATACAAACTTTTAACATAAATTAATGGAGTGGAGCTTTAAAATTGGAAAGGCAGCAAACATGTCAGTGCACAAATGTAGTAAGTTGTGGCTACAAATGCCGCACCCGTGGTTCTCAGAGGTCAGTATATGTGAAGCTGCAGTTTCCTAGCTGTCCCCCAGGGGGGAGTGATGGGGGTATGAATTTAGCCCGTGATGCCCTGTGGTATACTGGGGGGCATAGAGAGCTGCGACCATGGTGTTCTCCAAGGATGACAAAGGAAGGGTGAGGAATCTAAGATTGTTGGACTTGTAGATCAACCAGGATCTGCAGCACTTGGGTTTGATGCCTGAAAAGCCCCATTATGTCCTGGTGCAGATCCCTCTCCTTTTCCTGCTGGGACTCTTGGGCCTTTCTCTTGTCCACTCTGTGCTTCTCCAGACTGTCTGCCATGTTGGCCCTCCAGGCCCTGTGTGAGGGTGGCATGTGCAAAACAGCATCACTGCCTCAGAGAATTTGTCCCACAGAAGCAGACACTATAAACCAGCGGAAAGCCTGCGGGAGGATTCTACCTCTGCCAGGCCCCGCTGTGCTGTGCTGCAAGGGGCCAGGGAGACTTCTTACCCTGCTGACACAGTGTAGATCTTCCATAAGGAACCACACTCTCCCCTTCCGAGCCCTGGGTCTTTATGTGACAGCTGCCACCTTGGCCAACATTATGGATTGAACCAGTGACCTCCACAGTTAAAAGCCTGAATTGCTGCCGGATTGAGCTAAAGCACCAGGCTTTGTAGATAACAGCTGTAAGAGATTAACAATCAGCTGTGGCTCAGGCATGGCAGGGACCACGTGACACACTCACCAGTGGGTGTCACACACTGGAGATGGGAGCGGGACACTCCATAGCCTATGGGGCTGTGGAGATTCAGGGCTGCTGCAGAGCGCCCCCCAGCCCACTGGCGACTGTACTCTGAGCACCCGGGGACTGTGCTGAATTGCGACAGGGGCCGTTTTAGCCCCCGGAACAGCCCATAATCCCAAGACCACAAGGATGGTTTAAAGTCACCTTTGCCCCCCACCCCCTGGACTGCATCTCCTAAGGAAGCACCAGGAACGGGGGCTGGAGGAAGGTCCATGGCAGGGCGGTGCCTAATGGAGTTTTGGGACACTACTGGTGCTGGAGGAAGCATGGGGCTTGGGGAGGATGTCCAGGACGGGGAAAGGGGAGTAAATCCATCCCTTGTCACCCTATAGTGTGTCCTTCTCAGGATCCCATACTGTAAGCAGGGAGCTCGTTCAGTAGGTGCTGATCAGCTGGTCATGCTGCTGAGACATCTCTGTAGCAAATAGCGAGTCCCGGGCAGAGTGAATTGCGGGGTTTTGCTAGGTCTGCTCCCATGGAATTAAAGGGGCAGACTCCCCAGCCCTGTCAGGGAGACATCAGGTCTTTAGGCCTTAAATATTCCTGAGCTGTGGAGTCTAACGGCCGCCTGTTGGGATGGGTTGGGATTGGGATGGGTTTTGTTGCCTTCTGATTGTGGGGTCGGTCCCCTGTTTTTGCCAAGTCCTCCTATGAGGCTGGTGTGAGGAACATGAAGTGCTCAAGATAAATTGGGATGTTTTAGACTCAAATGGCTGAATATCAATGCTTCACAACATGATGTCAGCAACAGAGGTTGACATCACAAGTATCAAGGGGCAATTTAAGGCAAGAAACTCAGGAACTAGTCCCTGCCTCTGAAGTGGCTCAGCAGGGCAGCGATCCCATGAGTAGCCAAGGGCCGGTGGGAGGAGAGGATCTAGGAGTTCATTGGAGCAGAATCAGAACAGGTGGCAGAGGAGAGAATAATAGAAATGTCGACTGAGAGGGACCTCAATAAGTTGTTAAGTCCAGTCTCCTGCACAGAGGCAAGACTAAGATGAAGGAATTCAGGAGGTGTAGATTCACAGATTGCAAGGCCAGAAGGGACCATTGTAACCATCTAGTTTGATAGCACAGGCCAGAGACCTGCCCCAGAATATTCTCTGTTTGGACTAGTGCAGATATTTCAGAAAAACATCCAGTCTTGATTTAAAAATTGCCTGCAATGAAGGCTCCACCACGACCCTTAGTAAATTGATCCAGTAGTTAATTGCCCTCCCTGTTAAATATTTATGCCTTAATGTCAGTCTGAATTTGTCTAGCTTCAATTTACATGCTAGACTTTTGTCTGCTAGACTGTTGCGCCAGTTATCAATTTTTTTCTTTCCAGTGCAGGTACTTAGAAACTGTGAACAAATCGCTGCTTAAACTTCTCTTTATTAAGTTAAATAGATTGAGCTCCTTGAATTTATCACTATTTCCAGTCTATTGATCATTCTCATGGCTCTTCTTTGAACCCTCTCCAATTTTATCAACCTCCTTCTTGAATGATGGGCACCAGAACTGGACACAGTATTCCAGTGGTGGTCACACTAGTGCCAAATACAGAGGTAGCAGAACCTCCTACTTGAGATGTTCTTGTTTATACATGCAAGGATCACATTAGCCCCTTTGGCCATAGTGTCCCACTGGGAGCTCATGTTCAGCTGATTATCCACCATGACTCTCAAGTCTTTTTCAGAGTCACTGCTTCCCAGGATAGAGCCCTCCATCCTTTAAGCATGGCCCACATTCTTTGTTCCTAAATGTGAACATTTGCCATATTAAAATGCATATCATTTTCTTGTACCCTGCTTACCAAGTGATCCAGATTGTCCTGTATTAGTGACCTCTTCATTATTTACCATTCCCCCAGTCTTTGTGTCATCTGAAAACCTTAGCAGGGATAATTTTATGTTTTCCTCTCTGATAAAAATGTTCAATAGTGTAGGGCCAAGACCCAGACCCTGCGGGACCCCACTCGAAACACACTGGCTTGATGATTGTTGCCCATTTACAATTCCATTTTGAGACCTGTCTGTAAGCCAGTTTTACTCCATTTAATGTGTGCTGTTTGATTTTTGTATCACTCTAGATTCTTAATCAGAATGTCGTGCAGTTCCAAGTCCAACACCTTACAGAAGTCTAAGTGTATTACATCAAGACTATTACGTTTATCAACCAAATGTGTAATCTCATTTAAAAAAAGGAAGTTAATTTGACAGGATCTATTTTCCATGAACCCATGATGATTGCCATTAATTACAGTACCCTCCTTTCATTCTTCATTAATCGAGCCCTGTATCAGCCGCTCCATTATTTTTCCTAGGATCGATGTCTGGCTGACAGGCCTCTAATTACCTGTATCATCTTGGGTACCCTTTTTAAATATTGGCACAACATGAGTTTTCGTCCAGTCCTCTGGAACTTCCCCAGTGCCCCAAGGCGTATTGCAAATCGACATGAACAGTCCAGCAAGTGCCTTAGGATGGGGGTGCAGATGATGCTTCTTGTGGGAGCTCTGAGATTTGGTGGACCCAGGACCCCACCCCCGCTGACGATAGCAGGAAGAGCTCAGAAACCTGCACCCAGCACCTACGTGACAGAGAACCAGGTTTGCAGACAGTTGGCGCTAAAATGTGATGCTGTACAGGAAGCTGCTGCCTGTATTCCCTAGGCACATGGCAAGATAGAGGTAGCAAGGGCTAGAGGAAGGAGTCGTGAGCTCTGCTTGGTGCATGACCGTGGGGGACCCCTGTGCCTGTAATGGAGGAATGCTAGGTGCTCTCTGCCGTACTGAGGTAGCATGCAGCTTCAATGACTCCTGACTGTAGCGTACTTTGAAGTCATAGAATCCTAGAATATCAGGGTTGGAAGGGACCTCAGGAGGTATCTAGGCCAACCCCCTGCTCAAAGGAAGACCAATCCCCAGACAGATTTTTGCCCCAGATCCCTAAGTAGCCCTCTCAAGGATTGAACTCACAATCCTGGGTTTAGCAGGCTAATGCTCAAACCACTGAGCTATCCCCCCCAATAAAGTGCTAACTCTTGTCAGGCAGGCATTTTGTGTGTTCATTTTGTAATGGAAGCTTCGTGTTTCCCGTGTCAGTGGAAGCCCCTTGGAATCAGAGGGACAACACTTTTTCTTGGCTTCATTAAGCCCTATTAGAAACTTCCCATTTGCTTTGTGTAGTAGCTGAGCTGGGCTGAAATTCACTCTGCCCGACTCACGAGTTGGACTGAACTCCCTCCCTCCCAAGTCGCGTGCTGTGGTTTGCTGCAGTACCTTTTTACCAGGAAAGGCAAGGCACAGGCCTCCCAGGGGAGCGGCCCCAGCCAGATGCTTTTTGTCTCTAACAAGCAGCAGGATGCTAAGTTGACTGCAGGCAGTGAGTCAGAAATTGTAATTCTGTTTCTCTTCGTCCCGTGGGGAATTCTCTTCCTGCCTGCTGAATGCTGGGCGAAAAACAGCCCTCCCCGGCACCATCAGAGCCCAACAAGCAAAGCAAAGCAAAGGGCTTGAGAGACTCAGATAGGATGCCAGCTCTGGAATTTGTTTTCTGCCTCCCCTCCACTCCTCCCATCTCCTCTAGCAGGCATTACCGCCTTATATGGCACGACACAGAGTTCCTGACATGCTGCGAAGCAGAGAGGTTTATTTTGAGGTTCCCGGCTGAGGTGTGAAACTCTAATTATATTCATTAATGATGCCTACGCTCACCGAGACCTGAATGGATTTTGTAGGCAAGGTTTCCTCCCTCCCTCGTGCCCTGTTGATCCGGAGCCATGTGGACCAGCGTGCAGCTGCAGTGCGGGGGGGCACCCACACTTTTGTTCTGACCCTGTGAGCTCAGGTCCAGGTGCTGGGGGGCCAATTGTCTATTGGCGTCAATGGGGGCTGTGGATGCTCCACTCTGCCTCCCACCCAACAGCTTTCCCCTCCCCACACCATACAAAACACAGCTCCCTCCCCAGCCCCCCTGAGCATGTCAGTCTCTTCACGGCCTCTGGGTTTGACAAGCTCCTTGACCCAACCTTTAAGGCTCTTTCCCTCTTTGCCCCTGCTTATTGTGTGTGCTTGTCTCTGCTGCCATTTGCTTCTCTGCCCATGAGTCCAACCAGCCTCAACCAGACATTTGGCCTGGTTTCCCACATCGATCTTTGCACATGATTCCATACTGCCCTTTGCACATGGATGGAGCGCCCGCCTTGAACTGATCCTCAAGGCCACGACAGGTTAGAAAAACACCTGTCAGGAATGGACTAGCTATTACTTAGTCCTGGCTTGCGTGCAGGGGACTGGATGAGATGACCTATTGATGTCCCTTCCAGTTCTACAGTTCTATGAGTCTACTCTCAACTCCTTGAGATCCCCTTTGCTGTGGCATCTGGCAGAAATCGAGCAACTAACAGCAGCTTGGTCTGAAGCCACCGTCAAAACAGACAAGCCAACCAACCCCACATCCTGGCCAGTAACTGAAGAAGCCATGAACACGAGTGATCTTTGCAACCATGAAGTCTTAGCGCTGCTGCCCTCGGTCTCCATCTCCAGCCAACTGCTGGTGACACTCACTTGTCAAGTCATGTGTGAAATTGTGATCTCCAGACTAAGACTGTGTCTTTTTATGTTTGTACCATTCCTAGCACAATGGGGTCCTGGTCCACGTTGGGGCAAAACAAACTGGGGCCTATTGCAACACAAATATTAATTATTAACAATAATGCAACTAGAAGGGAAATAGACGTAACTGGAAGTTTATTTCTAGAGCTGGTCAGGATATGGGCTTTTTGTCTCATCCAAATTTTGATTTTTTTCATAAAAAAACCCCAAAGTTTTGGGTTTTCTCTGAAAAGTTTGCAAAGAAACCTTACAATTTCTGCAGAAATAGACACTTTGCAAAACATTTCATTTACTCAAAAACCCAATTTTTCATTGAAAAAAGTTTTAATGGAAAATTTTCAGCTGCCCCTCATAATAATGCAACCACAAGAGTCATAGCAGTAAGAGGAAGATTATTTTGAGAGTTGTTTGGAAAATCCATATTTTGTATGGAAAAATAGACACAAATGAAGAAAGGTTTGTTTTTGCTGACATTTTCTGCAGAACATTTTGACGTTTCATCAAAAACCCTGAAATGGTTAGTCTACCAGTTTTGTTGAAAACTTGAATTTTTCCACAGGAAGAAGACACTTTTTGTGAACATTTTTGCTTAGCCAAAACCCCAATTTTCCATCAGAATCCAGTTGAGATGGGTTAATTTCATCCAGCCCTATTTATTTAAAATGACTTCTCCATCTTCTACTTTAATGCATCACAAAAATTGCAGTTCAATTTGCCTTTGAAATATTTGCTTTCTCCAGAGTACATCAAGTAGCCTCAGTCTGTATCCCATTACTAGCCTTCTGTTTTCTCTCTTGGTTTTTCGAAGTGAATGATGAAAATCTTATATGGTTGAATTGTACCTAGGCAGGTGGTTTGGCAGCCCTTCCATATTCAAAGTATTAGTTACTGGAATAAGTATGTATTAGCTGAGCCGGCATGGGAGAGATGTTTCTTCTCTAACTCTGTGGCTGTGAATGACACTGTTCTGTGTAGAGACTACCTAATGGTGGGCTATAAATGTTTGATTGCTGCGACTTTGTGATGGGCACAATATGCATGCATGAGCTATTGAGGTCATCCTGGGGCAATGCCTACAAAGCCTCCATCCCACTCCACACTGGCCTGTTTTCTGTGAATACCATGGGAAATGTTGTGGAGTGTTTCAGACTGTCATTGGTACCAGTGGGGGCAAAAGCAGGGCCAGTGTAACCTATTAGGCGACCTAGGCGGTTGCCTAGGGCGCTAGCATTTGGGGGGCGGCATTTTCTTCGGCGGCGATGGCGGCAGCCGGATCTTCGGCTGCCCCGGTCGTTGTCGGCATTTAGGCGGAGGGAGCTGGGGCAGGGGGGTGCGGGGAGGGCTGCCTGCAGCAAGTGGGGGGGGGGCGGCACGCAGGGGAACTCCCCGCCCCAGCTCACCTCTGCTCCGCCTCCCCCCTGAGCACGCCGCCCCGCTCTGCTTCTCTCCCTCCCAGGTTTGCGGGGCCAAACAGCTGATTGGCGCCGCAAGCCTGGGAGGCGGGAGAAGTGGAGCAGTGACAGCGTGCTTGGGAAGGGGGCGGAGCAGAGGTGAGCTGGGATGGGGAGCTGCCGCACGGCTCCCCAGTCTGGGGGGGGTGGGGAGCCGCTGCGGGGGAGGGGGGGGGCGCCTCAGGACGGGGGGGGGGGGGGGTGGGGAGCTGCCACAGGGCTCGGGGACAGGGGAGGGCGCAAGGTGGAAGTTTCACCTAGGGCGCGAAACATCCTTGCACTGACCCTTGGCAAAAGAGATATCTGGCTTCAAGACTAAGCTTGATAAGTTTATGGAGGGGATGGTATGATGGGTTAGCCTAATTTTGGCAATTAATTGATCTTTGACTATTAGCGGTAAATATGCCCAATGGCCTGTGATGGGATGTTAGATGAGGTTGGATCTGAGTTATTACAGAGAATTCTTTCCTGGGTGCTGGCTGGTGAGTCTTGCCCACATGCTCAGGGTTTAGCTGATCGCTGTATTTGGGGTTGGGAAGGAATTTTCCTCCAGGCAGATTGGGAGAGGCCCTGGGGGTTTTTCGCCTTCCTCTGCAGCGTGGGTCACGGGTCACTTGCTGGAGGATTCTCTGCACCTTGAAGTCTTTAAACCGTGATTTGAGGACTTCAATAACTCAGATATAGGTTAGGGGTTTATTACAGGAGTGGGTGGGTGAGATCCTGTGGTCTGCGTTGTGCAGGAGTCAGACTAGATGATCATAATGGTCCCTTCTGACCTTAAAGTCTATGACTCTATGACTCTACCAGAGGCTGTCCATATTCCTAGGACTCTAAGGGGGAGGAAACCTATAACAAACCCATTTAGAAACACTGACCCCTCACCCATATGTTTTTTCTATACATCACATTGGAGGCTTCCTTTAAATCAATGGGATTGTTTGCTCACTCCTTAATTTGGTATTTTCTGATAGCAAAACTGTCCTCGTCTCCACTCAGCCATGAAAATGGGGGGTGCGGGGGGGGCTGGCTGGAGGAAATGCTGAGAGTTTCATGCTGTGCTTCTGGTTTTGCAGTGAGGCTGGGTCTAAGGAAAAATAATGTTCATTTGGGAGCAACCCAGACCTGTGCTATGCACCAAGTGCTAGCAGGACAATGTAACTTTATGCTGGGAGAAGGAAGTGCTGGCACGCCGGAAGAGCAAGTGGTAAATGTTCATATCGCTAGCGATTTCTTGAAAGCATTGGGGAGGTGGATTGATATTGAAAGCGATGAGGCCCCACATGTTTGTTACAAAGCTAAGCAGCCAACTGCCGTCCCCAGGGAGTGCTCCTGCGTCAGCTATGGCGGCTGGCTGGACAATGTGCAGGGTTTACTAACGAGATACCGCACCTGGCAGGTACGTTCTGGGGGGGGAGGGATAGCTCAGTGGTTTGTGCATTAGCCTGCTAAACCCAGGGTTGTGAGTTCAATCCTTGAGGGGGCCATTTAGGGAACAGGGGTAAAAATCTGTCTGGGGATTGATCCTGCTTTGAGCAGCGGGTTGGACTAGATGACCTCCTGAGGTCCCTTCCAACCCTGATATTCTATGATTCTGTTATTCACCAGGAGTCCTGGTCAGCAGAGGTGCAGTTTGCAGTGAGCATCAGTGTCCCCAGCACTGTATACCGTATCATTGTATCACCATAGCCCCTAGGAGCCCCAGTCGAAATACACTGCAGAGAGCACCCTGGAAAAGGAGCAAAAATGTTCACCCAAAGCTTCCAGGAGCACCTTGCAACTGCAAACAAGGTTGGAAGGAAGCCCAGCTCTTCTCCTGCACAGTCCTGCCAACGTCCTTCCTGGGACTAGCAACTGCATCCGGCTGGAACCCAGGAGCGCCGAGGGTTCTGCAAAAATAAAAAAGGATGGGGGGGAAGGTGGGTTTCCGCTCGCAAAAGAAACGTTTATTTCCCGTTTGGTGCTGGCATACCTGGGTGGGTTGGTAGCTTTGATTGGATACTATCCCCTCCTTAGATAGGCAATCCAGTCTGAGAGAGGCCACAGCACATCAGACTTAACTCCTGCTCACTCTTATGCTTCTAAAGTGCTCCCAAATTCCAAGGGCACGGTCCTTCTCCAGTGGGACCCAGACGACTCGTAAAAGCATCTCTCCTCCATCCCAGACTGGAATCCTTCTCCAGTGTCTGCAAGCTCCCTGTGCCCCAAGGCAGTTGTCTGAGCCATGAGGCCATGTCACACTGGTGCACAGCAAATGAAGTTTGTAGCCATTAATAAAGCGTATTAGGGGAGTTTTCTATATCTATTTATGAGAGCTAAAGAGAAAAACCCATCTGGGCTGCTTTGCATGGAGAGAATTCCTGCCTGCTCTGCTGAAAGTGACCCCCCAGCCCTGTGCTCTCGAGAACCTGGGCAATCAAGAGCGGTGGAACAGGAAGCAATCGAAGCGTTAGCAGGATGAAAAGGTTCAGGCCGGCAGGCTGGGATCGGATGGATTGTCACTGCCCAGGCTTTTCATTAATGTTTAATAAGGAAAAATGATTATAGAGATTGAAACTAGAAGGAACAAGCCTGGCTATTAAAACCCCAGGCCTAGTCCTTCAATCTTCCCCCTCTCCTAGCAATGTGCCGCGCGGGGGTGGGGGGGGGAGGCTGCAGTAGCAGATTTCCCAGCATGCTCTCTAAGGCTATGTCTACCCGCACAGCAGTGTGTAGAGTACATACACTGCATGCCCCCCTCCCAGCACAGGTAGAAATAGCAGCATAGATGGGAAGGCACTGCTTAGGCGCACAAGGTAAAGACGGGCCTAAACCTTCCCTACGTAGCTCTCCACCTGCCCACGCAGTGCCTCCCGTGTCTACACTGCTAATTTTAGCAATGTCGTGTCCGGCAGCTGGACCCTTTCCCTGCTGTTCCCCACACTGTAGTGAAAGGCTCCTGCAGCAGGATGTTACTGGATAGGCAGCCCCCTCGTCGGCTATTAAACCGGACAGTTCTGCTTTTCTAGGGCTCGTTCCCCGTCCGGTACTCAGACAAAACCAGATGTGGCTTTGCCCGATATTGGGCGGGGGACACCATTTTGAAAAACGCCCCCACCGGTGAGACCTCGCACGCAAGGTCACGCTGGCAGGGCGGAGCAGCGCGCTCTTCGAAATAGCGCCCCCATGTGGCATGACCTCACACGCACCGTGGGTCCAACGTCATGCTGGCAGATGTGGGGGTCACGTTGGCAAGGGCAGGCCCATGCCGTTCCCAGAAGTACTGGAATGTCCCACATGGTGGGAATGCGTCAGTGGCTGTGCTGTTGCCAGAGCCTTTTCCTTCCACCTTCTGCCTGCCAGAGCCTTTCACTACCCCATGTAGCTGCACACCAGTGTCATGTATCTACCCCTATATACAGAGGTGAAAGCAAGCTGGTACAGGCTGGTACGGTGTACCGGCAAGAGCTGGTAAGCAGTGGCGGATCGGACTGACTTCCCCAGGCTGGTGATTTAAAGGGCCCGGGGCTCCCTGCAGCAGCCACAGTCCCTGGCCCTTTAAATCAGCCCTGAGCCCCGGGGCTCTGCAGCTGGTAGCTCCAGGAGTGATTTAAAGGCCCCGGGGCTCCCAGCCACAGCCGGAGCCCCGGGGCCTTTCAATCTTGATTGAAAGGCCCCGCCTCTTCTGGCTGAGGCCACGCCTCTGCCCAGGATTCCGGCGTACCGGTAAATCCTTTAACTTACTCTCATCCCTGCCTATGTACATGCTGCTGCCAGCGTAGACAAGGCTTGACTGTGTTCAGTGTGGCCAGGGGCTTGCTGGAATAACAGTGTATGTAACTGAAGACTGTATGGTAAGTGTGCACACAAAGGGCAGAGTAAATGTCATACCAGTCTGGAGATCAGGGAGACAGTCCAAATCTCACCACAGCAGCTACCTGCTGATGAAGTCCAGGTTAGAATAGAATATCAGGGTTGGAAGGGACCTCAGGAGGTCATCTAGTCCAACCCCCTGCTCAAAGCAGGACCAATCCTGAGACAGATTTTTTTTTTTTTGCCTCATATCCCTAAATGGCCTCTTCAAGGATTGAACTCACAACCCTAGGTTTAGCAGGCCAATGCTCAGGTTCACGATTGCAGGGGACGGGCCAGGGTGGTGTCAGTGGAATTCACCATCTGATTGGGCCTATGGCCCTGTCTACGTGGGCCTGGTATCACCACATCTAGGCGGTCACTTTGGTGCAAGGCCCTAATGTGGACGTACTGCCCCCGTGCAAAGCAGGGCTTACCCAGAGCTTGTTGCAGTGTGTTACCAGATCCTGCTGCCCAGGAGCAGTGCCTGTGTATTAAGGATTTGTAGGGTACAAATGTCCTTAATGCAGACAAGGCTGGAATGCAAGACTCCAGAGTCCTCTCCTTGAGAACTGAGCTGTGTAATGGCTCCAGCGGCAGGCTGTAGGGAATACACTAGCTACAGATGGCTCTTCTTAAGTCAGCAGCTTTTGTCTCTGGGAAGGAGACGTTTGCTCCTCTTTTTTGAAGCAGTTGAGTGAACCTCTATATCTGTGGAGTGGTGCCCAGGACACAGAAACTCTGCTAGTCATTTTCCCCTGGTTTACACATGCTCAGAGCAGGAAGGTCTCATGCCTGGTCTCATCCCAGAGGTGAATTTCCGTTGAAGTTGGAGATAAATCTGTTCTGTCATTGGAGTTGCTGGAAAGGGGAAAAAACATCAAGAATCTTTTTTTTTTTCATTTTTAAGCTGATGTTTGTTTTGGGGGACTGAGACCTGCCCTGCAAGTTCATAGCATGTGTAGGGGACGATTTTCTGATTCAGAAAGTTGAGGCAACAACAAAGGGGTCATCCATTTTGGATCTGGTGTTGACCAATAGGAATGAATTAGTTGCAAATGTGAAGGTGGGTGGGAACTTGGGAGGAAGTGATCGTGATCTGATAGAATTCAAGATTCTAGGAAAGGAGGACATGAGAACAGAAAAACAAGGACACTGGACTTCAGCGACAGCAACAGACTTCAAAAAGACACTGGAGTTAAAAAAGGAAGATTTCAGCCAACTCAGAGAAATAGTCGGAAGATCCCATAGAAAGGCCAATTAGAAAGAAAAGGAGTCGAACGGAGCTGGCAGTTCCAACAAGATGTAATACTAGAGGCTCAACATCAAGCTATTCCGATGCAGAAGAAAGATAAGAAGAACCACAGGAGGCCAAAGTGGCTGCACAAGGAGCTTTTTAGGTATCTCAAACCCAAAAGGGATGCATACAGGAAATGGAAGGAGGGGCATGTCACCAAGGAAGTATACCTGGAAATAGCATGAGTGTGCAGGGACAAAATCAGGAAATCCAAGGCAAAAAATGAATTACAACTGGCAAGGAATGTTAGAGACAACAAGTCAGACAGATAGGTCAGACAAAAAAGAAAGATCTGGGGTGGTGTGGGTCTGCTGCCCAATGGAGAAGGCGAGCTTTTAACAGAGGACGATGGGAAGGCAGAATTGCTCAATGCCTACTTTGCTTCAGTCTTCACACACAAAATAACATGAGACCAGATGACTACCGAAGTTATCATAGATAATAAAGGGGAAGGGATGCAGATCAGAATAAGTAAAGAACATGTCAGAGATCTTTTGACTGATCTGAATGAATTCAAGTCAGCAGAGCCGGATGCTATTCACCCCAGGGTACTGAAGGAATTAGCTGAAGAAATCTCAGAGCCACCGGCAATAATATTTTCAAAGTCATGGATGACAGGAGAGGTCCTGGAAGACTAAAGAAGGGCTAATGCAGTGCCCATCTTTAAAAAGGGGGGAAAGGAGGAGCTGGGGAACTATAGATCAGTCAGTCGGACTTCAATACCTGGGACACTATTACAGCAATGGATAAAACATTCAATTTGCGAATACCGGGAGGATGAAGGGGGTGATCACTAGCAGCCCCATGGATTTACCAAGAACAAATCATGCCAAACCAGCTTGATTTCCTTCTTTGACAGGGTAACTGATTGGGTGGATAGGGGGAATGCAGTGGACATAATATACCTGGACTTTAACAAGGCTTTTGACACAGTCCCACATGACATTCTGCTAAGTAGACTGGAGAAATGTGGGCTTAGTGGAGCTACCATTAAGTGGATACATAATTGGTTAAACAAAGAGTAACTATTAATGGAATGATGTCAGATTGGAGGGAGGTCTCCAGTGGGGTTCCACAGGGATCTATTCTGGTTCCATTGTTGTTTAATATCTTTATTAATGACCTGGATGTAGGACTAGAGAGCATACAGATCAGATTTGCAGATGACACAAAGCTAGGGGGAGTTGCCAACACTTTGGAGGATAGAGCTTACATTTAGAGGGATCTTGATAAGTTGGAGAACTGAGTTATAGACAACAAAATGAAATTCAACAAAGACAAATGTCATGTGCTACACTTTGGGAAGAAAAACCAAGTGCCCAGATACAGAATGGGGGATAACTGGCTTGGTAGCAGCAGTGCTGAGAAGGATCTGGGAGTTGTGGTGGATCACAGCCTCGACATGAGTCAGCAATATGATGCTGTTGCGAAAAAAGCAAACGCAATTTTAGGTTGCATCAACAGAGGACTAGCAGGCAAGTCACAGGAGGTGATAATACCACTCTACCCAGTGCTGGTTAGGCCTCAGCTGGAGTATTGTGTCCAATTTTGGTCACCATGTCTAGAAAGGATGTAGGGAAACTGGAAAGAATCCAGAGGTGAGTGACAAAGATGATCAAAGGGATGGAATGCAAGCTGTATGAACAAAGGCTGAAGGAACTGGGTACATTTAGTTTTGAAAAGAGAAGATTAAGGGGGGAATATGACAGCGACCTACAAATCCTCGAAAGGCTGCCATAAAAAAAGATGGAGAAAAGTTTTTCTCTCTTGCCACGGAGGGCAGGACCAGAAGCCGGGGGTTCAAACTACAGCACAGCAGATTTAGATTAAATTTTAGGAAAAAATCCCTACTTGTAAGAACAGCAGGGCAATGGAACAGACTGCTAGGGAAGTCACTGAGGTTTTCAAAAGGGTGTTAGAAGCCATCTTTCTTGGATGGTTTAGAGCAGGTGTAGTCAATTGGTGTTTTGACTTTTTCAAAATGAAAAATTCCAGTTTCTCAGTTTGAAATGACTTTTTGTTTAGAAATTTAAGCTAATTCGATTTTTTTAAAATGAAAACATTGAAAATGGTCAAAATCAAAATGAAACATTTCAAAATTATCAAAATGAAATGTCCTGAACACAAAGACACAGAGACAAAACATCTGGATTTTAGGTTCATGAAGAATTAAAGATTTTGACTTTTTGTTCTGATTCAGGACAAGAACATTTTGGAAATCAAAAATTTCACAAGATGGAGAAATCATTTCCCAGCCAGCGCTCTTTAACACAAGCAGCTCTCTTCCTTTAATTATATGGTTCTTGCTTAGTAAATATTTAGCCAGGATATTCGAAGTAATCTGCAATTTCCCTTTAATTAAACTAATCCTTCTTAAACAATTACTAAGGCAGGGTGCTTAACGCAGAGAGAGTATAAGATGCCGTAGTCGAAAGTGCTAAGTAAAGGTGCTCATTTGTGCTTGTCTGCTTAGCACTGTTAAAAGCCCTTGTCACAACCTGGCAAACATTACAATATTTAATATTTGATCAGACTCCCAGTGAAGCATTGCGTGTTGTTTGTGCATTTCTTTCTCCCTTTTTGCTGAGTCACCGAGATGTTGGTGCCTCCTCCCTGATCATCCTTCTGCTCCCATTGGCCCAGTTCCCTGTCATCATCACTTCACTGTGATGTCACAGGCACTTGAGTGTGATGTCACTGCAGGAGCGCTAGCTCTGAGATCTGCGGGGATGGATAGAGGCCACAGTGGAAACTAGGACAAGACAGATAAAGACACTTGAAAAAGGAACCCAAACTTTTTCAGAGCGCTGGAGACACAGACTGAAGTGGCATGGGCTGTCAGTCACACACATTTGTGTCCTGGAACCAGCATTACCTTGCTAGTCGGTGTAACATACACATTGAGAGTTTGCCTAGGGTTTGCATACATTCTGTCACAGTTCAGGGCAGCTGCACCTGTATATCCCCTCTCAGCAAACCCCCAGTGTGTACATTACACCCACTTAAACTCCCTGGTGCATCAACAGAGCAGATGTAGTAGGTCTGAGTCTAAGGAGGGTCAACTTACACCACCATATACATCACCTCTAAATCTGACCACCTCCCTACTCACAACTTACTGATAGCTATTCTGCTTGGGAAGGCTGGGGATGTCAGTTTGGGGTGAGATTCTCTGACCCAAGGAGAAGGAACCCCACCCGGACCATCTTCAAAGCACAATGCAAGCCACATATCTTCACCTAAACATTCCTTCCAGAGGAAGGCTGAAGGAACAGCCCTCCTGGGCAGATGATGATGAAAGAATGGAGGAGGAAGTGTGTGAAAGTCAGTGAAGACTCTGGGTCTGTCTACACGGCAATGTAAGCCCAGAGTTACTGGGTCTCGAGTCAGCTGACCCATGCCAGAGAACGCGGGGCTGGAGCGTTTACACTGATTCTTAACTCTACATGAAGCATTTTGTAACCCGAGGCTCAGTCATCTACACTGCTGCACAATGAACCAAGTCACATCAACCATATCCCAGACTCCCTAGTGCCCTGCCGAACTGTGGCTACTCTAGCCCTCTGACTGTGGTGCATCATGGGAAAACTTTACTGCCCACCTTGCCCATTATAGGAAGTTTGAGCAGCCGCCAACACAGCCTGTCAAGCAACAAGGAGGGATAGCTCAGTGGTTTGAGCATTGGCCTGCTAAACCCAGGGTTGTGAGTTCAATCCTTCAGGGGGCCATTTAGGGATCTGGGGCAAAAAGCTGTAGGGGGTTGGACTAGATGACCTCCTGAGATCCCTTCCAACCCTGATAGACTATGATTCTATATATATAAAAAAAACATTTGTGAGATGTTTCCTTGCTCATGCTTTCATTCCTGGGTCAGGAAGCAGGCAGAGCTTCCGTGGGATGCTGGTGGACATCTTGGTGCCCTTTTCTGATCCACCAAAGGCACCTGACAGAGCGTAGGATCGAGGTGGAGGAGGAGTGCCTAGGCATGGCAAACTCCCACTGGCTTTTGCTGCTCAGTACCGCTCTGCAGAGTCACTGATGCCCCCTGCATTGAGCGGCACTGCTGGCGCACCCCACAAGCACAAACTGGTGGGACCTCGTTGTCATGCAGACCTGGGACAACCAGCATTAGGTCCAAAACATTTGCATGAAAAAAGCTACGTTCCTGGAGCTTTGTGAGCAGCTTGCCCCCACCTTCCAGCGTAAAGACACGGCCATGAGGCCTCCCTTGCCAGTCCAGAAGCGGGTTGCTATATCCGTCTGGAAGCTGGCTACCCCGGACTGCGATAGGTTCGTTCCCAACCTGTTTGGGGTTGGAAAGTAGACGGTGGGTAAAGTGGTGGTGGAGGTTTCTGAGGCAATCAGACATGTGGTTTGCCCCAAGGTGGTGGACATTAAAGAGATTCCTAATGTAATTGCTGGCTTTGAGAGAATGAGGTTTCCTAACTGCGCCGGGGCCATCGATGGGACTCATGTGCCCACCGTTTATCCTCTCCTCAAGGAGCACATGAGTACATAAACCTCAAAGGTACTACTCCATTGGTACGCAGACTTTCATAGACCACAGAGGTAGATTTATGAACATCAACGTGGGATGCATTGGGAAAGTTCATGATGCCAAGGTTTTTTGCCACTCAGGAGTCTACATTCATGAACAAGCTGGGACACTATTCCCACCAAATAGCATTGTTATAAATGGAGTTACTGTCCCCACCATTACTCTGGGGGACCCCATATGCCCCCCTTTGCCTTGGCTTATGAAACCATACCTGGATTTCAGAGGCCCTAGAAAAAGAAGGTTAAATTACACTCTCAGCGGGTGTAGAACGGTAGTTGAATATCCTTTTGGGAGATTGAAATCCTGCTGGTGATGTCTATAGACCGTTTGGATGCCAGTGTCATCAGCGCTGTCTGCATCTCTGTGGCTTGCTGTGCTCCTCACAATCTGTGTGAAGCCAGAGGTGAGCCATTTCCCCCTGAATGGACCTATGAAAGTGAGGGGCTGCTGAATCGGTACGCTCAGCCTGAAAGGACACCTACCACGCCTGGAGCTGGCTCCGCCCAGGCATCAGACGTCAGGGATGTTTTGTGCTCCCTCATTCTGGACTTGCATGAGGGAGTACAGTACCTTTATGAATGTGCTTGTGGGTGAGGGCTATTTGATTGTTGGGGTTCAGTGCTTGGGGAGAGGTGGGGGCTTGATTGCCGTGCAATGTACTTATGAATGACAGGCCAACTTAAGAAATGGGGTGGCGTGGGGAACAGTTCACAGTATGGATTCATATAAGCGTGTGACTGAAGTGTGGATTGCTGTACCTAACCACACAGAGGCATAGTGTTTGCTGATTAACTCCTAATTGTTCCAGATCATGGGTTTCACTTTCTTATTTCAAATGGTGATTGTACGATGAGATGCAGTGGTAGCATTTAACTTTCTTAATGATGCAAAAAGCTTTATTTGTAAATGTGTTAAAACAGTACAACTGTCACCCACTGCCAAGCAGGCCAGCTGCCATTACAACATCCAAACACCAGTTACAAAAGAACCATTCCAAAACAAACAAACGAAAATGCATCAAGTCCAAACAAGACAGAAACCCTCTGCACTTCCCCAGACCCCCCATCCTCCTTCCCCTTTCCCAGTTTTCCATGCGCTTGGCACCTGGGGAGGGCAGTGGGGCATCCACAGGAGAGGGCGTCAAGACGGAGGATTGCATGGGGCTAAGGTGCCCTGCCCAGACGTCCATGGGGCCTGATTGCATAGGCCAATCAGCCATGGAGTTTGCCAAGTGGTTTCTGGGCTGAAGGTATGTCACAGGGGAATTGGGGCGTGGTGTGGGAGAGGCAGCAGGAGCCGGTACTCTTGCAGCCATGACTGAGATGAGACGCTCAAACAGTTCTCTCTGCTGAGCTTTGTCCTCCTCCCTTAGCTGCATTCCTGTTCCAGGAACTGTGTAGTAAGTGCCTGCTCCCTCGCTGAAACTCTGTCGTGTGTTTCTGGTGCTGGACCTGCTTGTTGGCCTTCTCCATAACCTCAGCCATCAGCTCATCACAGAAATGCCTCCTCTTGGAACAGCCCATGAAGGTCCATTGGGCCAAACTTGTACTGCACTAGGGTCGAGCTGTGGAAGTCCAGCAGCCAGTAGAGGTCGGGAGGCCGGCAATAGGGCAAGATGCAGAAGGTTATTGTCTCAAATAGCTCAGAAATAATTCATGTGGAATTTCAAGGACATAGAATCATAGAATCATAGGACTGGAAGGGACCTCAAGAGGTCATTTAGTCCAGTCCCCTGCACTCAAGGCAGGACTAAGTATTATCTAGACCATTCTTGACAGGTGTTTTTCTAACCTGCTCTTAAAAATCTCCAATGATGGAGAATCCACAACCTCCCTCGGCAATTTATTCCAGTGCTTAACAAACTCAGACAGTTAGGAAGTTTACCCTAATGTCCAACTTAAACCTCCCTTGCTGCAATTTAAACCCATTGCTTTTTGTCCTAGCCTCAGAGGTTAAGAAGAAGAATTTTTCTCCCTCCTCCTTGTAACAACCTTTTATGTACTTTGAAAATGTTACATTTCAAAACTGAATTGCAATATATTGTGAGTGGGCAGCGTTGGTCAACGGAATCTCCCTGGACACAGCCTGAATAATTGCAGTTACAGAAGCGCAGAAACACTGGCGAGTTAAAATTTTGAAGCTGCTTTTGGTTTACAGAAATTGCATAACTACTCGGGTTGGGGAAGGGAGGGAGCGGGCAGTGTCCTTGCTACAAAAGGCTTTTTCTATCCTTTCAGGCCTCTCGCATTTTAGAGGCTATAACTGTTCTTGCGGTGCCCAGTTGGCAAAGAGATGTAATTCCAAGATGCTGGTGGGAAACCAGCTACGTATGCAACCAAAGTCTTTGAACCTCTAGAGACTGAACAGCACATCTATGAATGGAGTGGGCTGATTGGTTACTGAGGTGGCTCTGGAAAATATGCCCTTCCCTGCAATGTGACTGATTACCTCTCTGGAGTTCGTGCTTCAGCAGAAGTTTGCACCTATCAGCACCCAGGATTGGGTCAAAATTCATGAGGGAATCAACAGGATGCTGTGTTAGCTTCCACATGGCTTACCCTGTCACACTGCATGCAAAGATGCAGAGCTCCCCAGCCTTCCTCCTCCCCACCCCGGCACATTTCTGGACAAAAATTCAAACCCCAATCATACTTGGGCCAGGTGATTTCATCACTTGTGGACTCCATGGACTACCTCAAACTGAAATGGGCTAGATTTGGATACGGATCACATTTTTCCAAGCACACAAACAAAGTCCACTGGTTCCAGGTGGCTCCATAGACCTTTGAGTGGTTACAGAGCAGAAAACTTAAATGCATGGCATTGCAAGGTTTTAAGAAACTTTTAAGAAACAGGAATGGTCCTATCAAAAATCTGTGCCATTCCACTGAAAATATATTTGTTTGTATGTTTAGTTGATTGCCATAATTTAGGGGCGTTAATCTGGGGAAGAAAGAGGCAGCACCATGTGTGGAGCTGGCCTCTAATCAAGTTATACTGCCCAAAGGTCTCTAAGAAACCATAAACATGTAATGATCAACAGCTCCAGACTCAGCCCTGATTAGATCGCCCATGCAATAAGCCTAACTGGGAACTGCCCGATAAAGAATGGACTGGTCTAAAGCTATGCCTTCATACGGCTTGTGTCTGATACTCGGGGCTTGATTGATTGACTTCCTAAAAACCATAGCACCAAGCAGCCAGGTTTGCATTTGTTTTTTTCCTTGCTAACCTCTGCAGCAAAGCACATGCTTCTCTGAATCTTCAGACCATGAAAGCTCCCCGAATTGCAGTCACATCCCTCCTTCGATGGAGGGTAAGGAGCGCATACTTTACCTGCAACGATTGGATGTTTTCTTTCAGATCATTAATAATTATAGTGAATAGCATTGTGCCAAAAACAGATCCCTGCGGAACCCCACTACAGACACCCCATTGGATGAGGTTTTCCCATTTACAATTACTTTTTCAGATCTATCAGTTAGCCAGTTTAAAATCATTTACTGTGGGACACATTGCATCTGTATAGTGCTCATTTTTTAATTATAATGTTGTGTGGGACTAAAATTGGTAAGTAAATCTGCAAATAATATCACCACTGAACAGATGCTAAGTGATTCATCCAAAGTCAGACAATAGGAAAGTGGCAGTCAGGATTAGAACCTGACTTTAAAACTCCTCTTCTAACCTTTAGAGCAGTGGTTCTCAAACTGGGGTCGCCGCTTGTTCGGGGAAAGCCCCTGGCGGGCCGGGCTGGTTTGTTTACCTGCTGCATCCGCAGGTTTGGCCGATCGTGGCTCCCACTGGCTGTGGTTCGCTGCTCCAGGGCAATGGGGGCGGCGGGAAGCAGCGCGGGCCGAGGGATGTGCTGGCTGTGCCTTCCCGCCGCCCCCATTGGCCTGGAGCAGCGAACCGCAGCCAGTGGGAGCCGCGATCGGCCGAACCTGCGGACTCGGCAGGTAAATAAACCGGCCCGGCTCGCCAGGGGCTTTCCCTGAACAAGCAGCGGACCGGCTTTGAGAACCACTGCTTTAGACCATGCCATCTCCCTGACTGGCTTGGTCCTTTGTAACATTTCATACACAAAGCACACATGGGGGCGGAGCATTTGATGTGCCAGCTCCTGCTTGGATCACTTGTTTGAATTTTTCATTTAAGAAAGGACATTGCCACAGCCAACTTCTCAGTATATGTCAGGCGCTCTGGGGAAACACGAGTGAGCTGAGGAGTAACTGTGGATGGGATTCCAGAGAGTAACTGTGCCGCTAAGCGTGCGTCTACACTGTAATTAAACACCTGGCTGGCCCATGTCAGCTGACTCAGGCTAAGGGGCTCGGGATAAGGGGGTGTTTCATGGTAGTGTCGACGCTCGGGCTGGAGTCTGGGCTCTGAGAAGAGTAGGGTCCTAGAGGCCAGGCCCCAGCCTGAGCTTGAATGTCTACACCTCAGTTACACAGCCCCATAACCCAAGCCTGCAAGCCCAACTCAGCTGACATGGGCCAGCCACGGGTCCTTAATTGCAGTGTAGACAAACCCTAACTCTCCCGGTTGCTCATTTCTGGATGGCATATCTAATCAATACGAAGCATTGCATGCTGGGGTCTCCATGGGCTGTACTTCTCTATTACAAATGTATAGCTCCGTAAGTTCCCAGGCCAGGAGGAACCATTGTGATCCTCTAATCTGATGTCCTGTTTAATGCCGGCCAGTGAACTCCACCTAGTGACTCCAGCACCCAGCCCATCACTCCTCTTTGAACAAGAGCAGCTGCCTTAATGACTGCAAGTGGTAGAGAATCCACCACGAATGAGGTCAGCTGTGGGCCACCTGGCTGAACTCTATATTGGAGCTTAGCTTGTGGACTGGAAAAAGCAACAGAGGGTCCTGTGGCACCTTTGAGACTAACAGAAGTATTGGGAGCATAAGCTTTCGTGGGTAAGAACCTCACTTCTTCAGATGCCACAGGACCCTCTGTTGCTTTTTACAGATTCAGACTAACACGGCTACCCCTCTGATACTTGTGGACTGGGCCACTCTTGTGGTAGTGGAACAGCAAGGGTCTTAGCACATGGACGAGAAGAGCGTTAGCACCAACCACACACCCAGCAGGTACAGAAGAGAGTTCGGTTTACAGAGTCCTGTTGACGTCCACTTTCCTCCTTTCTCCTCCCAGCTGGAGGGGCAAAGTGCTCAGTTGAACATGAGGAAGGACCTGTCTCTCCAGTGCTTCCCCTCCTGGCAGTAATGTCCATGTTTCCTAGGAGACTGGATGTGATGTCTCATGGACCATCTCATCCCAAGTGACTCTTCTAGTCACTTCTCTTTTGGTTGATCTTCCTCCTATTGGTCAGGATTCAGACTCTCCAGCACATCGTATGTCTCATTGCACAGCATGTCTATCATATCCTTGAGGCAGGCTAGTCAGCGAGATACTGTTGCACAATTCCCTTAGCGCCAATGCCTGAAGCCATCTGAGCATAACCAGGAGCCCTGGTGTTATTTGAACATGAGGAATTCATGATGCTCCAATAGATCCATTATGATTCTGGAGCTGCATTTGTATCTCCGGAGCTGGTTGGGTTCCCTCACCTTCAGAGATCAATCCGTTTTTTTCTTTAAAAAGATTTTTTTGCAGTGTAAACCACAGAATACCCCACCACCTTGCCATCCAGACACACATAATCTGAGCCTCACAAGCGCGTCTAATTCACATGAATAATTTATGCAAAGTAATAAGTTCTTGATACCAATAAACAGAATAAATACAACTCCCAGAGACCACATTACCAACCAGAATTCATTTCTATGTTGCGAGGAAATTGTTATGATCAAGTAAGGAGAGAAATAATCTCCATCAATAACACTTCCTTATTATCTCATTGTTTTATTCGTGCCGTGATACATGTCTGCATAGTGTACAATTCATCCAGCCGTCCCGGGGTTGGCTAGGAAGTTATTTCATCAGGTCTTATACTCATCATTTCTCATCACCAGACAGACACTATTGGAAGCTTTTCTTGTTTCGCGTGAAACATTAGATCACTTTTAGCAACAAGCCGAGTAGACCCTAAACATATTTTCTGCGGCCAATGCTGAGACACCATCTCTCTCATTTGTAAAATACATATTTTCCTTAATTCCTTCTCAGTATTCACTGCATGAGACATAAAATACCATTACATGAGACCAATAGCACATCACATTTCAGCAGTAACAGAGCTGAGGAGTTATTTTGTATCACTAGCTGCTCTTTATTTCCGTTTTTACGAATACTTTCTGCAATTCCGGTCCAGAGCACCTTTTCCCATTACTTTCCAACTTCTGCCATTTTGGCATTCTCTAATGAACTCGAAAGCTTCATACAGTCATTTGAATATGTGCTGCGTGTGTTACCCAGTCTACTTAGTACTGTTACCTCTAATGTCATTTTCGGAAGTTTATCCTAATAACTGTAAAATTGCTTCACAAAAATATCCTTTACCTGGAAATGACCGAAGAAAACCATCTGGGGTAATGTGTGATGCTAGCTGGAATTGTTTACATAATTTCATCAGACCATTAGTATATCTGGAGAGTATATATTATGCCACAATCCCTGATTCCCTAATTTCATGCACTTCCCTTTCTGATGGGGACTCGGGATGTCAGCAAATAGGGAGAAATGATGAATATTTAATTCTTTGTGCTAGTTTTTTAGTACCTTACCACACATTTATCTAGCAAGATTTACAACAGGGACAACGTTTGCCTGCATTTACTTAGCAGCCCAGAGTAGCTCCCTCAGCAAGAATCACCCTTTCTTTCTCTCTCTTTCGTTCAGCATGGAGAAGATCAGCTCCCTTTGGCAGAGAAACTCCCCGTTCCCCTCTACAGACATTAATTGCAAAAGCCAGGGAAGGGGGTGTCAGTTTGCAAATGCTTGCTGGCTAAACTGAAAGTGTGATGCTAAAGAGGGTCCAAACCTAGGGTTACCATATTTGAACGTTCAAAAAAGAGGACACTCCGGGGGGGGGGTAGCCCCGCCCCCTAGCCACTCTCTCCCACTTCCCGCCCCCTGACTGCCCTCCACAGAACCTCCAACCCATCCAACCCCCCCTGCTCCTTGTCCCCTGATTGCCCCCTCCCAGGACCCCTGCCCCTAACCACTCCCAGGGACCCCACCCTATCTAAGCCTCCCTTGTCCTTGTCCCCGACTGCCCCCTCCTGAGACCCCCCTACCCTAACTGCCCCCCTAGGACCCCACTCCCTACCTGTCCCCTGACTGTTCTGACTCCTATCCACACCCCCGCCAGATCCCCAGGACTCCCATGCCTATCCAACCGCTGCCTGTCCCCTGACTGCCCCCCCCGAACCTCCAACCCATCTAACCCTTCCTGTCCCCTGACTGCCCCAATCCCTCTGCCCCCTGACAGCCCCTGCACAGAACCCCCAACCCATCCAACCCCCCTGCTCCCTGTCCCCTGACTGCTCCGATCCCTCTCCACACCCTCGCCCCCTGACAACCCCCCCATAACTCCCGACTCATCGAAACCTCTCCCTGCTCCCTGACTGCCCCCAGGACTCCCCTTACCACCATGCCGCTCGAGCCACATGGAGCAGGCTGCCACACTGCCAAGTGAACAGCCCCTCCCCCACAGAGTGCTGAGGCAGGGGGAGGGGGGAGCGGGGGAGGGGCTCTGGCTGCTGGAGGCCAATGGGAGCAGCTCAATCAGGCCCAGCCACCCTATCAGCCGCGCTGCACTCTGCATGGGGGGGGGAATCCCGGACCTTCCTATCTCATTACCAATTCCTCCCGGACGGCTATTTAAAGACGAAAAAGCCGGACATGTCCGGGGAAATACGGATGGATGGTAACCCTACCCAAACCCAGGGAGAGCACTGATATTAGTTCAGCACAGTACCTGGGTGCTTTTTCAGCAAGCTGCAGCTCAGGCCTGGAGCAGCACTCTAAAGCAGCAGGCTGCAGACTGTGGGGTGGCTCTGTGCAAACATGAGTCCCCCAGCAGGGCACTTACTGCTCCTTGCATTGTTTATTTTGTATCACATTCCATTTCCTCTGCTCTTCAGGTTTCAATATTTGGCAGGTTTTTGTATTAAGCATGCAGAACAGAGTCACAGCTTGTTGGGAGAAGCTGGAATGTTTGCCAGTGGTGTAGATGGTAAAGGGGACTTATAGCTCCCGAGAGATGTGGGAGATGGTTTGAGATCATGGCATAAAGAAATTAGCTGCATGTGCCTGCTAAACTGATCATCAGTGAAAAAAATAAACAAGTTGACATTTACATTGTCATCCTTAAGTTTCAGGGTTAACGGCTCCATGAGATGCATGAGGCAGGTCTTTTGGAGCGGTTATTTCAGACTGTCTGCAGACTCAAGCAAACATCATGGCAGTGGTTACACTCATTTCATCATTCCAAGTTTGTTTTCACAACTATTAGAGAGAGAGATTTTTCAGATGAAAATTCTGGAACACGATTTGCAGTTAAGAAGTGGTTTCTTGGCTGCATAATCACAGCATATACGGCACCCTGCTATAGTGGATAGATGTTTAAAGTAATTTCTGCAGAGCCTCTTGGATGCATCTCCATTAAGTTCCACCTAGATCTTCCATAATGAGTAAGAAAAACACCCTTTTGAAATTATCCTGTTGGGAAATTTCAGTTTTCCCAGGCAAAATTTTGAAAGTGTCCTCCCTGCACACACACTTTCTTACATTTTCTTACATTTCCCAACTTTTTCCAGTTGGAAAACATGGGAAAATGGAGGTGGGAAAAACCCCCTTTTCACTCTTAAAAGTAACCCTTTCACTTTTCAGTGTTAATGCCATCAGAGAGAAAGGAACATGTTCAACACGTTCTGACTCTTTTCTGACTGGCAGAAGTTGGGAAACAAGCGCCAAGCGTGGACAAGTGGGTTCTCCCCCCCACCCCCTCTTTCCCATATTGTGGAAGAATCAGAAAGTGGGGGAAATCCCATCATTTCAATATGAAAAAAATCAATATTGCTGAATTATCTTCCCCAAACTTTGCATTTTTTTTCCAGAAAATTAAAAATGAATTGTTGAGAATGAAATTCTTCCTCCCCAAAAATTCATTTTCAGTGAAACCCTATTTTCTAAGGCAGTGGTTCTCAACCAGCAGCCCACAGCCCGCATGTGGCCCAATTAACATAGAGCTGCAGCCCGGCTGTGTGCTAAAGGCTGTTGGGCCACATGGCGGGGTCGGGTCTGGGGTCAGGACTGCCAGCCAGCCCCATGAGGTGGGGATCGGGGCTGCTGGGGTCGGGGCTGCTGGCTGCAGGGGTCCAGGGCCGGGTCCGGGACTAGTGGCTGGCTGGCCCCACGGCATCGGCAGTGGGGCTGCCAACCTGCCACTTGGCCCTAGGCAGCTGAGTCCAGGATTGGGGCTGTCACCTGGCCCCCCACCCAGGGCTCCGCTCCTGGCCCCACTCTGTGAAGGGGTCCCTGTGCGGGAGGCACTGGGCATAGGGGTATGTGAGGGAGGTAGTTGGGTTCGCTTTGTGGTTCTCAACCTGCGGCCCATATGCAGCCCACAATGATAAATAGGTTGAGACCCACTGTTCTAAGGGAAAATAATTTCTTCTGAATAGTTTCAACCATGTCTAGCTTACACTGGATTGACAAACCCTTGTGCAATTAACGATCCTCTTCCCATATTTCTCTCACCACTTCCCTATAGCTCAGGCTACATGATTTTTCCTGTGCTGTAACGGACCCGACTTTCAAGTACCTAACACTATGTTTTACACATCCCAGTAGTCCTTCTCCGAGTCTGAGCATATTCCTGTCCCCTTTCAGCATGGAGGATTTCTTTCTCTTTAGACACAAACCAGAACATTTTCTGAATTCCCTTCTTTGACCCAGCCCTGCTAGAATTACTTTCCTCATGGCCTTTCTTTGTATCCTCAGTGCAGGCTCCTCAGACCCCGCTGAGGCAGTGTGAGACTCACACGCACGTTCCAGGTCTCCCTTACGGAGACCCAGGTAGAACGTCATGGCTGGAAGATGCCTGCTTTTGTCATTCAGGCTCTGCTCTGTGAGTCTGGGTTCAACCTCTGGCTCTGCCACAGACTTGCAATGTGATCTTGATCAAGTCACTTAATTTCTCATCTCCGAAGTAGGAAAAACAACACTTCCTTTCTCCCACCCTTGGTCTGTCTTATCCACTGAGGCAAGGCCTGTCTCTTACTCTATGCAGGTACCACATACAGGTCTCTTACTGTCTCTGTGCAGGTACCAGGCCAAGCCCAATCTTAGCAGGGGTTCTACTTGCTCCTATAGTACAATAATCATAGAATCCCTGAAGAGTTCAGCTCTCTTGATATTCAATGGCTTGGATGCTACCAAAATTCAGCTCAACTTGCCTCACTCAAGAAATCATGATCGGAGCCTCCCTCCCTCCCTGACCAACTGACTCTACAATATCCCTTCCTCGACAAGAAAAAAAGAGATTTGTCTCTGGCCTTTCTCCTAATAAATCACCATATCCCAGGAAACCATCTGGAGCTGCTCCCTTATCCCTGATTAGCTTCTGTGTTGCTGAGAAGTTTCTTCTTTCCTCCTTCACCTTTTGAAAAATTCCCGTTATTGCCGGCATTTGAGATGTTTGCCTCTGTTTCTCTCTCTCCTGATCTCTGGAGCTGTTAACATTTCATCACAGTCTGTAGCACTATCATTTGTTTTCTGCAGATCATTGGAAATAGATTCCTCACTCCTCTCCTTTTGCGAGGGCAGCCCAGCACCGATCATCCGGGTAAGCACTTTGCCAGCTTGTTCCCCTTCCATTGTAAACGCTCACATGGGTTTTGTTCATTCCTGGCTCTGCCGCCCACGGACCCAGCAGAGTTGGATTGTTTCACTAAGCAAATCTCCATCTGGGAATTTCCAGTCTAGGCACATCACTCTTACAGTCTGGGCACATCACCTGGGTTCTTTCTCTCAGGTAGCCTGACATGAATCAGCCGTTCCAGGATTGATTATCATTCCCTGTTTATATTATAGTAATCCCCACCGGCCCTATCAGGGTCAGGGCTGCACTGAGCCGTGTGCTGTACAAATACAAACAAAACAGCAGGCTTTGCTTCCAAGAGCTCATGGTCTTGTTCATGGAATGACATTGCCCTGAAGAGAGGTTACTTCAGATTCTCCCTTCACACAACACAGCCACAGACAGCGGCCACCAAGCCGGAGGAATGGCTATTGGCCAGAACCAGCTGGAAAAGAGAAACAAAGTTCTGTGGTGTCCCCCCCCTCCATTTTTCATGGTTTGGTCATTTCTTCTGCAAGCCCCTCCTTCAGCCCTCCCCAACCCCCGACTTCAGCACAGCTGTTCCCATTTACACAAGCTAAGGATCTAGGCCCTACAGTTTGGTTGCCATAGATTGAAATAGTCTCCTTATAAGATTTCATACGACCGACATCTGCTACAGCAAATGGAGATGTTCTATTATTCAGATGGAGATGGGGCCATGCCGGGCTTTTGGCAAAGAGTGGCCAGAGTTCTACCCTACTTTGTGACCCTGATGCCCTGAATATCCAGGATGTGTGGAATAGGGATAGGCTATAGCTTATAAACCCTGAGTGGCAACTTGACAACACTTAACCTCCTATCCAGGGACCCTACCCCATCCCCCAGCAAAGGCAGGTACAAACTCTTCTGAGCTCACTGCTTTATTGGCATAATAGCCAACATCTGCCCAGATAAAAGCAATGAGTGTCGTGCGATGAAAGCAAGAGAAAAGAGACCAAACCAAAAAAGGTTGCATGAAAGGCTCCTGTACAGCCCCCTCGGCAGAGTAAGTCACTGAATGACATGATGAGCCAACACCAAAGTACCAGTACCCAATGGCTTTGCTGTCGTCATCCCTCATTTGAAGTAAAGCACTTAGAGGACTGGGCCAAAAGAAATCTGATGAGGTTTAACAAGGACAAGTGCAGAGTCCTGCACTTAGGATGGAAGAATCCCATGCACTGCTACAGGCTGGGGACCGACTGGCTAAGCAGCAGTTCTGCAGAAAAGGACCTGGGGATTACAGTGAACGAGAAGCTGGATATGAGTCAGCAGTGTGCCCCTTGTTGCCAAGAAGGCCAACGACATATTGGGCTGCATTAGTAGGAGCATTGCCAGCAGATCGAGGGACGTGATTATTCCCCTCTATTCGACACTGGTGAGGCCACACCTGGAGTATTGTGTCCAGTTTTGGGCCCCACACTACAGAAAGGATGTGGACAAATTAAAGAGAGTCCAGCGGAGGGCAACGAAAATGATTAGGGGGCTGGAGCACATGACTTATGAGGAGAGGCTGAGGGAGCTGGGGTTATTTAGTCTGCAGAAGAGAAGATTGAGGGGGGATTTGATAGCAGCCTTCAACTACCTGAAGGGGGGTTCCAAAGAGGATGGAGCTCGGCAGTTCTCAGTGGTGGCAGATGACAGAACAAGGAGCAGTGGTCTCAAGTTGCTCTGGGGGAGGTCTAGGTTGGATATTAGGAAAAACTTTTTCACTAGGAGGGTGGTGAAGCACTGGAATGGGTTCCCTCGGGAGGTGGTGGAATCTCCTTCCTTAGAGGTTTTTAAGGTCAGGCTTGACAAAGCCCTGGCTGGGATGATTTAGTTGGGGATTGGTCCTGCTTTGAGCAGGGGTTGGACTAGATACATCCTGAGGTCTCTTCCAACCCTAATAGTCTGTGATTCTAATTGATTCCCCTTTAGAAAGCTGCACTCCAGTGTTCCCCCATTGTCTCTCCTGGGGCTGAACAAAATTTCACCATTTTCTTCCCAGGAAATCCAAGCTGCACTCACAGGATGGGAAAACATCGTCTTTTCCCCAATCTTGATCCAAACTGCCCCTGCAGGGTCACTCCCTTGCAGGACAGGGATCTCCATAAGGCAAACAACTTAGGACTGATTTCATTTACACCGGCGCCATTGACCCACATTCTGGCTGTGGTGAAGTGGGAGTGGAGGCCTTACACGGGGAGCGAATCACATCTACATTCACTATACTGCCCCTGGAGCAGTGTAAAGAGCTCAGTGCAAATGACACCTCAGGCTGTTGGGGTGGCAACTGCTGGTTTCGTCCCCGGGGGGTCCCATGCCCCACAGAAGGGGAAGCTCTCTAGCTTTTTGCTGGGGTTGGTAACACACTTTGTTTAATCCGCTCTCTGTTCCAACCTCCGGGACTCTCCTTTGCAGCAAGCAGCAACAGAGTTCAGGCCCTTACAGGGCAGTTCCCCTGTGGAAGAGAGATCAGTGACATGGAATCTCAGTATTTTCTTAGTGCCCTTGGTTTATGTACAGTGTCCAGAGCAGTCCTTGAACAGAGGCGGTCAAACAGCACCCAAGCAACCCTCTGGTTCAGGAATCTCAGCTCCAATACCAATGCCCCATTGCTCCGAAGCAGCTTTGCCCCAAGACCTGGCTCTAGATATAGCAAAGAGCAAACGCCCCTGCCCTTTAACACAGCTCCTCTGTGAGACCCCACAGCACAAAAGTAAGCCCAGTCCAGCCCCTCTTCCAAGCCTCTGCCGTGCTGGCAGACCAAGAACAAGCATTTGTAAGTCTATGGGTAACTGCGCCATCTAGTGGCTCCTCCCAGAGCGGTCATGTCTGGACAAATGTGGGCTACCAGACAATGAGGAAGGGTCAGGGGTCCTGCCTCTCCTGTTCCTGGCTCCTTCGGGGAGCACGCTCCTGCAGTGCCCCTAGCTGCCACTTTCCCCACACCCACCCTCGGGGGCAATGGATCTTATCCGGGGCATCCCTGCCCTGTCACGGAGTGGGGAAGGGCATCGTGGAGGCGGGTTGCTCTTCACCCTGCCCTTGTGCAGCCTACTCCTCACACCCCACCCGCCCTTCCTGTGCTGCCGCCTAGACCTGTGCTGGCCCCTCTCCCCTGACAGATGCCGTTTCAATTCCCCTTTCCGTGGCTTTCACACATGGGCTCAGCTGGGCCAAGCTCTAATTAATCCCCCCTCCTGTTTGTTGACTGTTTAAAGGCACAAACATTGAGCTGTGCGGGGTCTTGGCAACAGTCCAGGCGCAGTGTGATGTGCTGGGATACGATGGGCGCCTTCAATGGGGAGCTTTATAGTACTACGCCGAGCTTCAAACAAACCTCTAATTAATTCCTTTACAAAGTTCTGCCGTCCTTGTGGCCTCCAGCGCTTTCGGGAGGCTAATTAACCCGAGCCTCCATCTCCTCCTCCTCCTCTCTTGCTTCTCAAGATTGTCAGGTTTTCCTTGTTGAATATTAATTCCTTTCATCATTTGTAACAATATCCTCTTGTTCACGAGCATCCTCCAACTGTCAGCCCCACCATGCTGGCGCCGGTTCTTTCTGCCTCTGGGAGCTTGATGTAGAGATGCCTGAAAATCGCCAAGGGTTTTTTCCCTGGAAATGTTGAAAATTTGTCATTCCCCCTCTCTCTCTCTCTCCCTCTCTCTCTCACACACACACACACACACCCCTCCGTTTCCTGTGAACCATGTTGGTTTCTATAACAATTTTCAGTTTTCAAAACTGATTTTTTAAATAAAAACGGAGGCACCAGGCACCTGTCTGTGTCTTTGGTGCCTTAACACCTCTGAAAATCTGACCCTGTCATTTTGAAAATAGGACTTAAGCTCCTAAATCACTGAGGTGCTTTTGAAAATGTTACCCCTAGTGTCTCTGTATCGGGGCAGGGAGGCCTAGGGGGGCCATGGCCCCGTCACTTCTTAGTGGCCGTAAGGGCGAGCAACAGGGGGGAGGGGGCAGAGAGGAGCGAACTGGGGGGAGGGTCTTGGGGGGAAGAAGCAGTGTGGGAGTGGGGCCTCGGGGGAAGGGGCAGCACGGGGGCCGGGGCCTCAGGGGAAGAGACAGTGTGGGGGCGGGGCCCCAGGGAAAGAGGCAGTGCGGGGCAGGGCCTCAAGGGAACGGGGGGCCGGGGCCACAGTTTGGGTGCCAGTAGCCCCCACACATTCAGAGAGCTTCTGCCGCTCCTGCTCTGTATGATTCAGTTCCCCATCTGTAATATGGGCACAACAGCACTGCCCTACTGCACAGGCTTGGTGTGAGGATAAACGCATTAAAGATTATGAGGCGCTAAGTTACTGCCATAAGTGGGGGCCATATCAGTACCTAAGATGGAGATATTTTGATAGGCATTCTTATTTATTGCTTGTATTTTCATAGCACCTAGGAGCCCTATCACAGATCAGGACCCCATTGTGCCAGGTGCTGTACAAACACAAAGAGATGACTATCTGAGTAGAAGTTAGAGCAGCCCTGAGGCCACTTATGAGAGGGGCTGAACTGTCCACGGGGGGTGAGTAGGTGATGAGCAGCACAGGTGGGGCTTTGCTGTCAGGACCAACTCCAGGGTTAAGCTGGGTACAGAAAAGAAGTGAGAAGAAGGACGGGTAACAGAAGGGGCACCAGGGTCAGAAGCGAAGGCACCCGAAGAGCGGAATATACCCAGGTTTCTGTTCCAAGGGGCCGAGATTCCCTGCTGAGATGGGAAGAGAAATTCCCGAATGATTGTGACCCATTCAGATACTCTAGTGATGCGCACGGGGGCAAAGGAAATGAAGAATCGCATATTCAGAGCAGGGTTTGAATGATGTGCAGGAAATGAGGGAGGGGCCATACAGCACGTAGTGACTCTAAAAAGAAATACAGAACAGCCGTCTCCTCCTTGAGCACCCCTCCCTCCTGCATAGTGAATAAGGCAGGGGTCCCAGGGGGGAAATAGTGTGATGTGTAATTAGAAGCTGTATAATAATGCATGCACACAAGGGGCCTGAAGGAAGATTCCGACTACCATAAATCTGACATTGCTTGACTTTGCAAACTTAGTAACATTCTTTTCATATAACTTTAGTTGTGTATGGAATTTTCTGAGTCAGCGGAAAGCCCCAAGTGTTTGGAGCGGACGATGCTTGCAGTGTGGGAAACCTAACCCTGACGATTGTTTTGCTACTGCACGAGAATCCACAAGGACCTTCACTATAAACAGCAAGTTTCTAATTTCACTTTCCAAGCTGAGGGAGATGCAACAAAAGAAACAGCATCAATGATGAAAAGCACATTTGATTGTCACTTTTTTTTCCAGGTTTAGCGACCTGAGACATTATTAGTTACCCAAGTGACAAGTCGGGTTATGGGTCTGTAGCCTAGCAGGTAGGTAGGATTCGGGTCTAGTCTCAGCTTTGTCCCTAGCCCGCAGGGTGAGCTGGGACCAGTCCCTTCCCCTCTGTGTGCCTGGCGATTGATAAAGTGCTGACTTCGAGGGAAGACATTTACTACGGAAGAGCAAGGTATAATGTTACATCTACATACACTCTGTGACAGGGCTGTTAGTAGCACCCTGGGCACTGGGTTTGCTGCAGCTGGGAAGAGTCCAGGCTTAATTGATGCCAATTATACAGTTTCCATTGAGTGATTATGAGCACTGGGCTAACGAGGTAATGGGGAGGATATAAGTGGAAGGAACAGGAAGCAAGGGGGTGCTCAGAGGGTGAGCCTGGGCTGAGGAGTGATGGCTGTGGGAAGCCTCCTTTTGCTATGATCCTGCGTTACACCGTGTTTCTTTGCAAGAAACAAATCACAACACACCTTGGTGACCGCTAACAACCTGGGGTGTGTTTGTGACTGTGAGGCCACACAAACTGGCCAGGCAGCTGAGTACATCGGAGGCACCAGTGACAACCCCTTTTCTCTTGACACTGTGCACTAGATTCTGATCTCACTTGCACCAGAGTACCTGCATTGGCTAGACTTGGTGAGTTCACCGTATCCCATCTAGACATGAAAAAGCATCAGTTAGCTCAGAATGTAACAGCCCATCTGCACAGCAATGCAGGCCCCATGTTACTAGCGCACCAGTGCTCTGCTCTACGGAAAGCCCTACTAGCACTGGCCCATGGTACCAAGGAAGCACCTCCATTTGTACAGCTCTGCTCAGCTCAAGCGAGCTACGTTCCACGCCAGCCAAGAAGTTTGACCGTGCCCAGGTGAGGCTGGTGAGCGTAGGGGGCACAGTGTTCTTGGCAGCTTGCCCTCGGCTTGCAGGCAAGAATGAGCCCAACTCGATGTCTTCCTAGGTGTGGCTTGCCCACAATCTAACACAAAGCCTGGGAGCGTCTTTGGGAGAGACTTCTTAGCCGATTGTTTAAAAGCCACAATTGTTTTGAAATGTGGGAGTTGCTCCCATGCTATGATGACGAGCATAGGTGCTGACTTTTCTGTTTCCCGGTGGGTGCTCCATCCCTGCTCCACCCTGTGGCCCTGCCCCCACTTCACCCCTTCCCCGAGGCCCCCTGCTTCAATTCACCCTCTCCCAAGCACCTTCCACCAGCCGCCAAACAGCTGATTGGCGGCCCATCTGAACAGCGGTGGCTAGTGGGTGCTGAGCCCCGGAGCAGTCAGTGCCTATGGTGACGAGTACGGCATAGAAACCTAGACAGCCAGAAAATTCAGGGGTGGACTCCAGGCCGACGCTGGTGCAATGCAGCCCAGGCCCTGTACAAAGGCCCCATGGGGTGGAGAGGGACAGTCCTTATCCCATCACAGTCTATTAGTGCCCTCTGTAATGGCGTTAGCAAGAGGAGGGTAATAAAGCAATCTTGCCTCTAAATAGCTTCTCAGGATGATTTACTAATTGAGTTAATTGGGCTGCAGCGGTTCTGCTGCTGAAGGATGTGGGTTTTGATCAGGTAAGACCATTGCCTCTTGCCAAATGAAAAACACATTAAGAGGTTTTTCTAGGTCAAACTCGACTGTTCCAAGCAGCTCTTTCCCACGTCATGTGGCACCTGGAGCCGGTTCCCCCCCAGCCCAGGCCAGTCAGTCCTGGCCGCATAGCGAATAGAGTTCTATGCTCCACCTTCCCTGGGGACAGGGCGGGCGGGAGAAATGGCCCCAAACTGGACTGCGTCTCGGCCCTCTGACCAAAGTGTCACTGCCGCAAGCTTTTCTCTGGGTTGCCCCGAGAGTCCAGGCTGGGTTCCGCGGAGATCGGGAAGGACGGGACCTGTAGGAGCAGATTCAGCGTCCAGGCTGGGTTTCGCGGAGATCAGGAAGGGTGGGACCTGTAGGAGCAGATTCAGCGTCCAGGCTGGGTTCCGCGGAGATCGGGAAGGATGGGACCTGTAGGAGCAGATTCAGAGTCCAGGCTGGGTTCCGCGGAGATCGGGAAGGACGGGACCTGTAGGAGCAGATTCTCAGGGCAGTCTGGAGAGGGCAAGGAGAAACACACTCAGCGTCTGGGTATCGGCTCAAACAGCAGCGGATAAAATGCAGCTTTATGGCGAGCTGTCCCCTAGCCCGCGCTGCAGGCTCTGACCAGCCGAACGGCTTGCTCGGGAGATCAGTGCACAGCCGGAATTCTCTGAGCCCTCTCCTCGGGGCCACGGGAACCGTCTGCACACACTCCCTGCTGCAAAGCAAGACTGGCTTTTGGGGGCAAAGGCAACTGGCCCCTTTCCCCGCCTGTGGGTCCTGAGTCTCCTCTGGGTCATCAAGGCTATCAGAATAATTCTGTGTCTTCCTGAGACACTTGCTTCCATGAGCAGTGAGTTCCTGGGGGGGAAGCGCCTAGCCAGGTCACTGTCAGGAGTGAGGGCTGGCAGCTGGGCCTGGGGCCAGCTAGCAACCAGCTCAATCCCCTAGACTGCCAGATGGCCTGATTGGCTGAGCAGCATTGCTAGGACTGCCCTTAAGCCGTGCAGTCATACTCAGCCAGGGGCTCCTCAGTGCGTATGCCTGCATCTGAGATCCCTCCTGTGCCTGCCTTGTTCCTGGCTCAAGTCCTGTCCTTGCTGTGCTCCATGGCTCTGACTACTGGAGCTTGACTCTGGCTCTGACCAGTAGGCCAAACTGCCCATGCTACAGTGCATGGCAACCGCACTCAGGCCACACCGTACCATGAACCAGGAACAGACAGGATGAGGTGGGGGAGGGTCGTTAATGCTATAGGCCAGGTGAGCTCCCAACCATCCATGCAGCATCCAGCATCCCGTTTCTCCTCCTGGTAGCTCTCTGGGCCTGGGCAGCACTGACGGCAAGGAGGTGAGCTGCCTTCATGGACATAGTTCTGGGAACAGCAGTAACCATCAATGCTGAGAGTGCTAGTAGTCCATGAAGAGTGTAGGATGACTCAGAACACATTGTGGGGCCAGACAGTGTAAAGAAGCTATCCGGGCTCCAGGCTGAGTCAGCACTGGGGCAGGGCGCACGCAGGGAGCATTGAACTGCCCAGGAATGGGACAGGACAGAGTGACATGGCCGTTGGCTAATCATAGGATCATAGAACTGGAAGGGACTTCGAGAGGTCATCTAATCCAGTCCCCTGCACTCATGGCAGGACTAAGTATTATCTAGACCATCTCTGACAGGTGTTTGTCCAACCTGCTCTTCAAAATCCCCAATGATGGAGATTCCACAACTTCCCTTGGCAATTTATTCCAGTGCTTAACCACCCTCACAGTTAGGAAGTTTTTCCTAATGTCCAACCTAACCGCCCTTGCTGCAAATTAAGCCCATTGCTTCTTGTCCTATCCTCAGAGGTTAAGAGGAACAATTCTTCTCCCTTCTCCTTGTAACAAACTTTTACATACTTGAAAACTGTTATGTCCCCTCTCAGTCTTCTCTTCTCCAGACTAAACAAACCCAATGTTTTCAATCTTCCCTTTTCTAGACCTTTAATCCTTTTTGTTGCTCTTCTCTGGACTTTCTCCAATTTGTCCACATCTTTCCTGAAATGTGGCCCCCAGAACTGGACACGATACTCCCGTTGAGGCCTAAACAGAGCAGAGCAGAGCGGAAGAATTCCTTCTCGTGTCTTGCTAACAACACTCCTGCTAATGCATCCCAGAATGATGTTTGCTTTTTTTTGAAACAGCTTCACACTGTTTACTCATATTTAGCTTGTGATCCACTTTGACTCCCAGATCCCTTTCCGCAGTACTCCTTCCTAGGCAGTCATTTCCCATTTTGTATATGTGCAATTGATTGTTCCTTCCTAAGTGGAGTACTTTGCATTTGTCCTTAGTGAATTTCACCCTATTTACTTCAGACCATTTCTCCAGTTGGTCCAGATCATTTTGAATGTTAATCCTATCCTCCAAAGCACTTGCAACCCCTCCCAGCTTGGTATCATCTGCAAACTTTATAAGTGTGCTCTGTACACCATTATCTAAAAATCACTGATGAAGATATTGAACAGAACTGGACCCAGAACTGATCCCTGAGGGACCCCACTCGTTATGCTCTTCCAACTTGACTGTGAACCACCGATAACTACTCTCTGGGAACGGTTTTCCAACCAGTTTTGCACCCACCTTATAGTAGCTCCAGCTAGGTTGCATTTCCCTAGTTTGTTTATGAGAAGGTCATGCAAGACAGTCTCAAAAGCTTTACTAAAGTCAAGATATACCACATCTACTGCTTCCCCTATCCACAAGGCTTGTTACCCTGTCAAAGAAAGCTATCAATCCCAAGGGGGTCTCTGTGACCGAACCCGTCACAACAGGTTAATTCCGGGTCTCCCAGTAGACTCTCTCTGAGTTGGTTCCCCATTAGATCCCCATCATTTAGCCTCCTCCCCCACACACCAAAAAAATTGCAAGATTGGATCTTCAGCCTTTGATCAATCACAAGCTCTTTTATGGTCTCACCTGCTTTTGTACCCTCTGTTTAAAAGCATCTCTATCCTTTGTCTCATTTTTCCGTGGAGTGCAGAGCTCCTCGCATCCCTGTGCCTGTGTTAACTGAAAATGATTAAACTCATCAAATGCTTCAGTACCAGCTATTGTCAGGGATAAAGCAACCTTGTGACCGTCCTCCTGTCTGCTGGCCTCCAGTGCATGCAGATACAGAGTGAAGGGCTCTTTAAACCTTCTCCAGTTGTGTTCCATGTTTCCAGAGAGTTTCACCTTGGATGGGGCTTTTAACAGTTCCGCTCGTCCACTCAAGGTATTTTCTTAGGGCTGGTCCACACTGGAAAAAGAACACCTGAGCAACTCAGCTAGGCCAGCTTAACTCCAGTGTAGACAGCACTAGACCAGCAGAAGAATTCTTCCATCAACCGAGCTAATGCCTCTTGGGAAGGTGGATTAATTACAGATTGTAAGTATAGACATAGCCTTACTTTCTCTTTACACAGTGCAGTGTTCAGTGATCAAACCATTCAACTGTGCCTTTTAGGGCAGAGCATCCCAGACAGAAAGTGCTCTGAAGCTCTTTCAGTTGCTATGCACAGCCAGATGCATCTGAACACAGAAAAAAGCAGATCTCTTGCAAACACCTTCTGCACTAAGTGATCATGGAATGATACAGCCCGCTGAGCATTATTCTGTGTCCAGTTCCATCGGTCTGCATATCAGCAGCACCCACCCAGACTATCTGCCTGAAAGCTCAGCCTTTGAAGGCACAGACCCCAGTACTACAATGGCCAGGCCTACAGAACGATACCTGTGGTGGCTTCTACTTTTGCAGTCTCTGCCAGCCTGTCATTCTCAGCTCTTCCATCTGGTTAGATGGGGCTTTCCTAGCGACAGCCAACTCTAGAGACTGGTTCTCCGTATCAGCCCCCTGCCTAAGCAGGTGCTTATTTGTATGGTGTCAGCGTCAGGTGTGAGATATTTATTCCACAGACGTCTGGCAGGTTGGAGGCTCGCTCGGATTTCCAGCTGTAATTGTCTCGCTGTGTGCATGCCGGTGAGTCATTAGGGCTTCCCAGGGAACACGCCAGCCGCAGCGCCTCCTGAAATGATGGCTTCCCTTCAGCAAAGGTTCGATACGGGAACACGCTCAATCCATTACCCAGCCATGTCAAGGATTTCAGTACCTGCTTGTCAGAGGTAGTAAACACACAGGCCTCCGGATGTTTCCTTTTCCGGGGGGGATTATTGCATCAGCACAAACACTACCTCTTCTCCAGCAAAGCCTTTCACGCAGGCCCTGAAAGAGATTTGACACAGAGCAAGACCTAGCCATTGGCGGCAGGGGCAGCCCTGCTGACTGGCCAGTGGGGCCTTTCTGGTGATCTCACAGCTATGCACCGACTCCCACCAGGGCTCAGCTGGGACCTCAGCTCTGCAAAGCAGAGGAAATCCCGATCACCCCTAGAATACTAAATAAAGGCAAATGCGGGCCGGGACCACAGGGATTGTAACAAACTTTCAGCCTTTCATTTGCTTTATTCCCCAATTTACACAATGAGTTAAATTCCCCGATGCAGAGGGAACTCGGCTTAACGAGTTTAAGGATTTTCCTCTCTTTAAATATGCCCCAAACTCCCGCTGAACCCTGCAGGCGCCTAAACTCACGATGTGCCCAGTGTTGGCAGTACAATTTCTTCCTGACTGTGTTTCTGCCTCTGGGCATGCACCCTGCTTCCTCCCTGTGGGCATCTAGGCCCCTGTCTCCCACCTAAGCCCCAGTGTGAGTCACAAACCAGGGGAAGACAGGCGTTCGGCCGCCTGAGGGACCCAATCTGGTAGCTGCTTTCTGAGCATGCCCGCCACATCATGTCCCTTTGGTGGCGACAGAGGCAGCCTCTCCCTCAGAACGCCTCTCTTAGTCCTCTCCCAGTGGCTAGTTTAGCAGCTCCTCACCCAGCCGGATAGCTTTTGGTGATGGCAATCTGAGGTGCTTAGCTCGCCTGGTCCATTATATAGGGCCTAACTCAGGCTTTGTGGGTTGCAGTGATTTTCCAGGGGCCTGAATGTTAGGTGTTGAGGCACTGAGCATCAGAAGGCCTAATTCCTTGTGCGCCCCCAGGCCGTAGTCTTTATGGGTCTCGGTTCCCCATCTGTAAACTGGGGATGATGGCGCTGCCCTGCTGCACGGGTCACTGTGTGGAGAAATACATTAAGGACTGCAAAGCTCTCAGATGCTGTGGTGATCAGGGTATCGAGGTCCCTTAGGTACCCAGGCAGTGTGAGGGAAGGGCCAGTTCAACCTGCCCACTTCCCCCTACATCTCAGCTGCCCTCCCAGGGCATTGTGGGTACGTCTACACAGCAACTAGACACCCGCGGCTGGGCCACGCCAGCCGACTTGGGCTCGCGGGGATTGGGCTGTGGGGCTGTTTCATTGCTGTGTAGATTTCTGGGCTCGGGCAGCAGCCTGGGCTGTGCAGGGTGGGACTGAGCCCAGTTTTTCTTGGCTGTGTAGACACACCCTTTGTGGCCTTCTGGCCTCTTCCAATTACCATCGTATTCTAAAATCTGAACTGAGAGCCTGCATGACTTTTCCCTGGGCTTGGAAGGGGGAAGGAGCTCAACCATCCAATAAAACTTAAAACCAAATCAAACGTACATGCAAACATAACGACAAGTGAATGTAAATTACAGTGGAGGAACATCCCTCAGAACATTCCTACATGGCTCTGTTCCTGGAGGAATATGTTGACAAAATCCTTAAGAACTGGCTTTAAATTGATTCCTTTAATTATGTGTCACTTTAAGGAGCTTCACGCTAGCAGGAAAAAGACGTCAGGCTGTTCATTTGGTGGCTATTTTCACACGTCTCAGCTCAGCTAACACTAACAGCTGGTTGAAAATGTTCAGACAGAACGTTTTTATGTCAGAAAAATTAAATTTTGTTTTTAAAATAATAATGAAATGAGACAAGGTCAAAATGGAACATTTCAATTGTTTGTTCGGAAATGACTTTTCATTCCGATAGTTGCTATAATAAATTAAAATGTTATATCAAATCAAAAAGTCAAAATTGGTCTGAAACATTTTGATTGACCCAAAACAACAAAAATTAAAAATTTCATTTCAAGGACAGTTTGAATTTTGTTTTGTTTTGTTCCAGTTCCGAACAAAAGCAAATTTTGAGCTGTTGGTAATTCCAGTGGAACAGCAGGTCTGATTTTCGATGAGCACTAGTAACCAAAGGTCACTAGATCTAAGCCTAAGGGCATGTTGAAGGACCATCTTGGTAGCACACTGATGTATATCTTGTTGCTATTCCACAGTGCTTAATTTGTAATGAAACTGGTGCCCGGGCTCAAGCAATTGGGTGGCAGAAATCAGGCTTTTTTTTTTTTTTACTTTCATAACTGATGTGGCAAGCCCAGCGGTGCCGGGGCTATGAATTGCCAAGCCCAGCGGTGCCGGGGCTATGAATTGCCAAGCCCAGCGGTGCCGGGGCTATGAATTACCAAGCCTAGAGGTGGCAAGCCCTGGCACAAATTAATCATTGCTATTCCTCATCCCATCTTATTCAGGGTCTAGTCCATTATTGTTCTCTGCAGTACATTCTCCAGGCCTGGCCTTTGGATGTCTCAAGCAATGGAATGTCCCCCATTCCTTTGAGAGATTATTCGCTTGTCCAATAGGCCTCAAGGCAAGGAATTTTACATCCACCCTAAATGCTCCTTTGCTCACTTTCTGTCCATGCTATCTACTTACACCTCTTTGGATCAAACAGTTTCTCTGTGCCTTCAGTGTTTATATCTGTCACATGCTTGTAGAGGGTCATTACAGCCCTATCACCTGATGTGGGCTTGCAGCTGTCTGCTTAAGAACCCCCAGGTGTTCCCCCGATCTGCAGAGTTGCTGTCTGCATGGAGAAGGAAGGCAGCAAGGTATTATGGCCATGCAAAGGGAGTGGAGTAAGCACTGAATTAACATTGCCTTGGGAGTTTTGATTGATTATTCTGGTTTTTCAGGTCCCAGCTCAGCACTGTCCTCAGGTAGCACTTAGCTGTTGTGAGCCTGGCTCTTCACTCAATTCCCACACCTGTGCCTGCCTCACCACCTGTAGGCAGGCCATGCATGGTTGCATCAGGAGGGGATGGCAAGGAAGCATGAGCTGAGGGGTTTCGAGCAGCTTTTGACCCCAAGGTTTATGTTTCCATCTCAGCCAGCCCACAGAGGTCAATGCAGTGTCTTTCTCGCTGTCTGGGTGAAGTGGGGAAGTGGTCAAAGGATTTGTCTGAGACTGTACCAGACCAGACACCTCTGCGGTTGTAGCAAGGAAACAACTCCTGGATGTGGATGGACCTTGCTACCACACTCCATGACTTTGTCACCCCTAGACTGGGCAGCTACAATGGGCTCTATGAGTGGCTGTATCTCAGCACCATTTAGCTAGTGCTGAACACAGCTGATCATTTGCTGAATGGCGTAGGACTGGCCTACTTGAGAAAGGCCTCTCTCCCCACATGGTATCGCCACAGCTGAGCTGGGCAGGTGCACTTGAGTCAGAGCTCCCTTGATACAGAGGAGAGGGAACTGGCAGGGCACGTCAGTTGAAGCTCAAATTGACTCACCCTTTGGTCTGGAAGATCCTCAATATGTTGACCTTCCAAACATGCTTCTTGGCTGCAAGGGTAGGGCATATAAAAGCAGGAATTTAAAATTACATTGGCTACACTCAGTCCTGGACCAGTGACAATTTCAAGGTGTGATATTCCATGAAATGCCAGTGCTTGAAATAAAAGTGTTATCTCATCAAAGTATTGCGAATCCATGGTTTCCAGTTTGGATGGATGGATGGATAGTATTGGGGTCTAGCTATGGTAGGTCATGAGGTACATTTACCAAAACTTGCTGTAGCTATATTTAAATGTAAACACTGAGGTAATCTGAATCCTCAGCACATAAACAAGACTGTATGCATGAGTTTAAAAATCTCCTTTGATATTTACATCCCTCTGAGGCAGAGATCTGTCTAAGGTAACTAAGCACCAGCTTTATCAGACAGGGCGCAATGAAGGAGAATAAGGACATTGCTGGGAAGCTAAATGGTTTATTTGGATTGCTCTTCATCGCAGAGGATACTAGGAAGGTATCGTCCCGGCCCTGACAAAACTACATTAGAAAGTTATGACAAAAGAGGAGGAGTTGGAACAAAGTGATCAATTAGGCAGCTCCATTCAAGAGTTCTGAAGGGATTTACGAATCCAGTGGCTGGGCTGATACCATAGTAATAAGCAATCCGCTCTTCTACTACAGGGCAGGAGGTTATCCAGTGTTGTACCTATCGTTCAAAAGAGCACTTAGGGTGAGCCTGTGAATTACAGTCCAGCGAACCTTACTGCTGCACCAGGGAAATCAGCCGGAAAAATAATTAATGAGAGAGTTATAAAAATCTGGATGCTCATAGCACCATGAGGACAAAAAGGCAAATCACCCTTCTCCAATCTACGAGAATTCTATGAGATTGTTTATGAAAGAGTGGAAAAAGTAGATTTTGGATGCTGTGTGTTGGCGCTGTACAAAGTCCCTCATGAGAGTGTATTGTAGCCTGGAAGTAGCCACAGGGTGAAAGGTAAATTTCTGGTGAGGTTCAGAAATTGGTTACGAGAATGAAAACAAAAAGGAGGTAAAAATGGTCAATTGCATCATGTAAGGAGGGTAGCAGCAGGTGCCTCTAAAACCATATTAGGAGCAAAGTTTTAACAAATCTATTAGGCCTTGTCCGGACTAGGAAAAGAGTCCTCCTTCCAATCATGTTAACCCAATGGAGCTAGCTTAATGTGACTGAAAGTCCCTCAACACCAGTGTGGACACCTTTTAACACCTTCGGACAGCTGAACTCATACAGTCATAATGGTCTGGGACAGAGGGTTAGCAGGGAGGTGGCAAAATGTGAAGACAACACAAAATTATTTAGTCAAAACTAGAGAAGACTTCTAAGAATTGAAGAAGCACCCAGATACGTCAAGCAATGGGGCAAAACCGTGGCAGATTAAATTCAGTGTCGGGAAGGTAGAATCATGAAATCATAAAACCATAGAGTTAGACGGGACCGCAAGGGTCATCTAGTCTAACCCCCTGCCATGATGAAGCATTTCTTGTGTCTAAACCATCCAAGACAGATGGCCATCCAGCCTCCCTTTAAAACCCCCAGGTAAAGGTGGTGCACAGTCACTGTTTGATAGTGAGCTCTTTGGGGCAGGGACTTTCATTTATTATATGTCTGTACAGCACCAAGCACAACGAGGCTACTCCAAAGCCTCCAAATGTTACAGCAGCAAAGTCAGCCCATGGAGAGTTGCTTGTGCAGCTTGGCTAAGTGTCATTACAATAAATGAATGTGGCAGGCAAGGAAAGCATGTCCTTGCACACTGGGTATCTCAGCAATTGCTAAGGGGGTGCTAAGCCATGCCCTTGGGAATACAGGGGCCATGGTGATGTCACAATAGCAGATGTCATAGTAGGTGAAGGTGGCATGGTGATGTCACATGAGCAGGTGATGAAGGCACAGGGTGATGGGCATGGTCCCTTCACACTAGTAGATGATGTACAGGTAAGTGGCTTGGAGATGTCAGAGCAACCATTACGGTGGAACAACACTCCTGCAGCTGGTCTTGATGAGAATGATGTGGGAGAGGCAGTGTTGCCCCCTCCCTCACTCATCACTACTCAGCTCTGATTACTGAGTTGCATAGAAGTCTTGATTCCCTAGAGAGCCAACCATCCTGTTAACCAGTGTGGCCCCATTCCCCAGTGGAGCACTATGATTAATGTGGGAATTTGGGGTATATTTTCATGAGCCATGTGTGCCTCAGTTTACTCATCCCCTTTGCATTGCTATCCACTGGGTACAAATGGATTGACACCTCCTAGGGAGGAGCCTGATTCTAGGTAGCCTGATTAGGGTGACCAAATGTCCCATTTTGGCCGGGACAGTCCCTTTTTAAGCCCTGTCCTGGCCGACCCAACTTTTTTTGTCAAAACTGGGCATTTGTCCCATTTGCTGTTGCCAACTGATCATCATTTGGCAAAAGCAAACAGGACAAATGCACAGTTTTGCCAAAAAAGTGGGGTCGGGGCGTAGAGGAACATGTGGGCTTGGGAGAGCGGCCAGCCACATGCAGGCGGGCGGCAGGGGGTCTTGGGCCAGCCCTGCGTGCAGGGGATAGAGGAGGACCTCAGGCCGGCCCCATGTGGGCGAGCAGTGGGGGAGGGGGGGAAATCATGCCAGCCTCATGCATGGGGGAGAAAGAAGGGGGGCCTCGATCCAGACCCATACTGGCAGGAGGCAGGGAGGGCTGGGGTGGGGTGGGGAGCTCGCGCCAGCCCCATGCAGTGTCCCATTTTCTTTTTGGGAAAATATGATCACCCTAAGCCTGGTTCTGATGGTATGAAGATTCCACCAAGATCTGAATGGAAACAGCACACAGGAAAGGAGGCTCCAGAAGAGACAGTGGGAGCTCCGATGACCGAACATTAACACTTAATTGTTGCCAAGGCAGGTTGAGCATGTGAACACAGCGTGGTAGGAGCAAGAGACAGAAGGAGGAGCTGTGCGAACAGACTGTGTTTTAAGGTTGCTGCTGAGAACGCAGAGGGGCATAGAAGAGACCCTATAAATCTGTGACAGGCAGGTGTCCAGTCTCTCCCCATTCCCCAGTGCGCAGGTGCCCATCATGACCCCCGGCCCCAGTCATTGTCACAGGGACTGAAACCCAGGTGTCCCCTGTTTGGTGCCCTAACTGCCAGGTTATAGACTCATTCTTACTCATTCTCTGGCCCAATGACTATTCCAGGACTTTAGACACAGTGGAACAGCTTCAACAGGGCAGACTGAGCGAGCCCTGCACTAGACTATCCTACAGGCTGGTGGTCAAGGCACGCCCATTGGAGACTTCAAGTCCCTTCTCCAGAGCAGTGATTCAAACCTAGGTCTCCCACATCCCATGGTGATTCCTTAACCACTAGGCTATTGGAGAAAAGAAGGCAGCTCCTCCTCATCGCTGAGAACCTCCCCTACCTCCCCTTGGGAACGTAGTCCTAAAAACCAGGGAGTTTGTTTGGATAATGGCGATTTGTTTTGACATTTCCAATTTTTTTCTTTTTTGGTTTTGACTGAACCAATTTGCTGATTCACCATGAACTGGTGAAATGTTTTGTTTGACCCAAGCTTGCATTTTTCAGAGGCGGATGTCCAATGGGTTATATTTTATCCATTGCCTTTGGTGACATTGGCTGGTCCTTCGCTGAAAAGAAATAGGAGGATGGAAAGCTTGAGTAAATCCATTCCCCCACATTTCCAGACCACGAAGTGCTCTACCTCTAACAGGACGCGCATCCATGGCACGTTAGACAGCTGAGCTCCAGCCCTTAGAGCAGCAAGGAAAGCTTCAGGCCCAAAGATTTTCTTTGCATTCTGTCAATCGTTTTTCTCCGTACAGTTTCCCCTACAGGTCTGTGGTGAGAGGTTGTCTGCAGAAGCAAAGAGTGAGGGGGGATTTGATAGCAGTCTTCAACTACCTGATGGGGGGTTCCAAAGAGGATGGAGCTCGGCTGTTCTCAGTGGGGGCAGATGACAGAACAAGGAGCAATGGTCTCAAGTTGCAGTGGGGGAGGTCTAGGTTGGATATTAGGAAAAACTTTTTCACTAGGAGGGTGGTGAAACACTGGAATGGGTTACCTAGGGAGGTGGTGGAATCTCCTTCCTTACAGGTTTTTAAGGCCCGGCTTGACAAAGCCCTGGCTGGGATGATTTAGTTGGGGATTGGTCCTGCTTTGAGCAGAGGGTTGGACTAGATGACCTCCTGAGGTCTCTTCCAACCCTAATCTTCTATGATTCTATGAAAAGAGGTGGTACCGAAGCCCCCAGACCCTCCAAAACAGAAAATGACTATAAGTTGTAAGGGGTAACCAAGGGCATGTACTGCAAGTATATTTGGACCTGCTAAGAAAAAGGAGGTGGAACAGGGACAAAAGGAAAAGGGATCTATCAGTGTGCAAGGCTATGGATATGCTTGCTTGATTAACCCCAATAAACATTGCATTGCCTGCACTTTGAACTTCTGGTCTTCTGCTTTCTGTCTGCTGAAGGGAAAGCCCCTAACAGTGGGGGTGCAGTCTTATTGCTTCATTCAGTCACCTAGCTCTAGAAATATCCAATTCACTCATATTTGTGACACCTCTCCCCCCCCAGACTGGCTTGAGAATACCTGAGCCCCTCCGCTCTGGGCGAAGTTGGAGTCTACCTTTGATGGGGAGATGGTCTCAGGAGTTAAAATCCAGCTAGCACGACAGACGTTTTTATTGTAACAAACCCTCTTGGGGCCCTTTTCAAAATTTAAACTTTTACTGCCCAAAGCAATGCAGAACATTTAGTCCCAGAATCTTGAAGTCAACTTGAAACTCATGTAAATGTCTGAGATAATAGAGTGGTGAGCGTGTTTATGATCCTATACTGCTGCATCTCGTTTTGTGTTCAGAAACAGCCTGTAATTGTTATGCATAAAGGGACTGTGCCTTACAGGTATTCCAGCCTTAACTCTGCGCTGTGGAAGAGAGGAGGATGAGCACAGTTAATGAACTAGTAAAAGTGATCGATTCCTGTCGGGGTGTCAGGCTGCCGATTGGCTGTTTGTCAAGAAACAACAAAATGTCAGCAGGATTTCTAAGCAATTGTAACCATTATATACAGCACTTTGACTAAAAATCACAGAAGATAACTTTCCGAGCCTGCTGCTCCGAGTGTGTGTTAATATAACCACTGGCTCTTCTTGACATTTCTGCAAACAGCTTATAAATTTTCCATGGGAGCGTCCGCTTCTGCTGCTGTTGTTGGCGTGTGAATGGAAATACCAGGGGGCAAAAGAAGAGGAGCGCGGTCCTTATTTAACAAGTGGCAGCCAAATAGGAGTCATCAGTCAGGCTATTCTGGGGGCTTTGTTCCAATGAAAGCAATGAACGCCCCACATCCTAGACCTGGCCTAGCGATGGAGGCACCTCAAAGCAGTTGGAGAGCAGTGCAGAGAATGACATTAGCTTCCTTTTACAAATGAGAGAACTGAGACGGGGTCAAGTGACATGTCCAAAGTCACACATTCTGGAAGTGCCAGACCTGGGATGGGAATTCAGGAATGCCTGATTGTCTGGCCTGTGTTGCAGCCACTAGACCTTGTTGCCCCTTCCTTATAAGGACCCAAATGTTCAGGCAATAATCCAAAGTTTATCCATCCTCTGCAAGCCAAGGGATAAAATTGTGTTTTTATGGCTAAGGCACTCACTTGACACCCAGGAGATCTGCATTAAGTTCTTGGCTCTGCCATACATTTCTTCTATCACCTTGAACAGGTCACCCCAGGCCAGATTTTCACACTCTCACAGGGGCGCCCACAACCAGATTGTCAACCCGGCTCAGCACCCAGTGTGCTGTCTTCAAAGGCTGGCCCTGATTGTGGGTGCTAAGCCCTCCTCAACATTCTACCCTCAGTCGCTTTCCCACAGGTCCCCTATTCAAGGGGGAGATGATACTGTCATATCCGCCAAGGGCTGTTGGGAGGCTGAGTTCACCCACGCTTGGGAACTGCTAGAGTGATGGGCCAGAGAAATAGATAGGTGGGATAGCCTGAGTCTGCAAGATAGCTTCAACATTGTTCTACCCTGGCCCGACAGCCTGGCTAGCTTAGTTGGTAGAACATGAGACTCTTACTCTCAGGGTCATGGTTTCACCCATCTTAGGTGCTTGAGTTTAATTTTCTTTAAGGTGGGAGGGATAGCTCAGTGGTTTGAGCACTGGCCTGCTAAACTCAGGGTTGTGAGTTCAATCCTTGAGGGGGCTGTTTAGGGATTTGGGAATTTAGTTGGGGGTTGGCCCTCTTTAAGCAGGGGGTTGGACTAGATGACCTCCTGAGGTCCCTTCTAACCCTGATATTCTATGATTCTACCCACAGGCATCCTGGGACTGCTGAAGCACTTTGCCTTGACAACTGAATGATCTAGTTCAGGGGTGCCCAATACATGGCCCACCACAGCATTTCTTAAGGCCTGCAACCCACTTCAACACAGTGTGCTAATGGCTGATTCATTAGTGTTTTGTCATCATGTTTACATCATTTTAGTTTACACAAGTGTGTAAATGGACCACAGTGGACATAGAAACAACCTCTCGAAACATACACAAAAGAAGTGGAACTTTAACCATAAATCAGTACAGGTGACTGTCACTCGTATTAACATATGCAGACGCTGTATGGCCCACACAAGGCTGTGCTTAGTCTTATGTGGCCGTCCTGTGCCATAAGATTGGGCACCACTGAGCTAGTTGAAAGGGGGAGGATAATGTTATGACCAAGAAAATAATACATGGAGCTCTCCATGCTAGGACTAGGCTAATCCGCTCTCTTGGTCCTGAGCAGAAGCTGATCGCTAAAGGGGTCAGGATAGACAATCTCCCCCATGCTCAGCAAGGCAGTTGGCCAGGTGCATTCTGGGCTGGGGAAAGTGCTGTCCTTGGACGCATCCAGGTTGGGGCAGATCCGGCGGTAGGACACCAGGCCTGGCGGAGCTGTGGTCCAGTCCAGGATGGCTGCCCCACTGCTTCCAGCACGACAGAGGCAAACATAGCTTTAACACATACTCCTCCAAAGGTTGTGAAATCTTCATAAAGCTCCAGTGTTTGGGCCAATTTCGGGCCTGGCAAAGGTTCGGGTTGGCTCTGATCAGGAATAGGCTCACGGTGTTCCCAGAGGCACCCGTGACAGCTACTCCAGCTAGTGACAATCCCTGAGTAAACACTCCCCCCAAAAACTCCTGTAGTGCTGCATTGCCCGCAAAACTGCTCCACCCCCAGCCCTCCTCCAGCATGGTTCCCCCACTCAGCTCCTCGTGGAGCCGCTCAGCAGGTGATGCTCCGTGTAGCAGACCAAGGCAATGAGCGGATTGTCCTGTGGCCTCTGGCTGTACAGCAGCTGCTCGGATGTGATGGGGGCCCCCCTGCCTGTGGTGCACTGGGTGCTCCATGGGTCCCTGGGGCTAGGTGCAGGATGGGTCCCTGGGGCTCTTCACTGGGAGGTGTAGAGGGTGAGTGACACACACTAAGAGACTGAGCTTTGTTTCCTGCCCACAGTGACAGGAATGGGGGTCAGGCTCCAAAGGGCTAGTGCCCCGTCCTACAGCAGGGCCAGCACCACCCACTCCAGGGGCTGTGGTGACAATGCTCATGAATTCCTCACCAGTCCCGTGATTTCTGCAGGGCCTGGAGCCACCTGGCCACGAGCCCGAAAACCTTCAGCCCGCTCACAGCTTTCAGCTCTGCCCCGGGGAAACCCCACTCGAATTGGCTGCCTTCCCCACTCCTGGAGAAGAGCAGCCAACCAGACTTTCTGCAAGAAGCAGGCAGAACCCTCCTCCCTCTGCTCCGGAGCCAACACTGTTCTCACAGGATGGGTGTGGGGATAGAGGAGCACAATGAACCCAGCGGCACCCTCTCACCTCCCCCCCTTGTAAGGGACAGGGCTTCTGCCTCCCCGCCCACTGTCCCCGCTGTTTCTCCTCACTCCCACCCCTTCCCTGGTCCAACTATGACAATGAATAATTCCTGGGTAGGGAAAGTATGTGGGAATAACCCTACAGCCTGGTGGGCCGGGCACTCCCCTCAGTGCTGGGAGAGCCAAGTTTGAGTCCCTGCTCCGAAGACTAGCAGATTATTTATACAAAGGGGAACAGCTTCCAGAGGAGAGATTGCGAGAGAGCCCCACCCTCAGAATAGCCCGTAGCCCTGTACATCAGGCATTTTCCGACTCAGCTTCAACTCTCTCCGAGGGGTGGGGGCACTGTGCCTGGTCTCTCCCCTCCCTGGAGAGTACCCTGACCACAGGACAGTGCTGCGGGCGTTCCTCGCCCCCGCGTTTTGGGAAGCTAGTCCTTTGCTTTGCTGAAAGCGCCTGAATCGAAAAGAAAATGTCGACCTGGGGCGAATCAAAACGTTTCATTTCGCCCCAACTTGATATTTTGTCAACTTATTTGGTTCGACCCAAGACAATTTTGTGTGTGTTTTGGAATTGGCAGCACCCTGAAAAGGCCGTTGTTCAGCCAGAACTACTCACAGTATTTTGGGGCCTGACTTGGAGCACTTGGGCTTGGCCAAGCTACTGAGGTGCGGGGGTCTGACAGGGCTGTGGGGGTCACCTGGATCTGGGGAGGGGCCGGGGAAGAGAGTTGGCCGTACTGGCCTTTCCCATTCGGCGCTGGGGCTGTACAGGCTGAGAGAGGAGGTTGCAGCAGCTGCAGGATTCCCACTCAGTGCCACAAAACAGCTGGGCTCTGCCTCCTTCCCAACCTCTCACAAGCAACGGGAGCTGCCTCCCCCTGGGCCTTCAGCTGAGTTCCCCTTGGAGCAGCGAAGGCAGGTGCATGCAGATGTAGCAGCAGCCTGAGTGAGCAGTGGCGCCAGCTTTGTCCCAGCCCAGCGATTGGACTTTAAAGCAGGCCTCCAGCACCAGCGTCTTCAAGGTGAGTAAGTCCTGCACACCCCAGCAGTGTGCTGGGGATGGTGGCCAGGGCTGGCTCTAACTTTTTTGCTGCCCCAAGCAGCAAAAAAAAGCGCCGCCCCCCCCGCCGAGCGCCGCGCCACCCCCCGCCCCAGTGCCACGCCCCATGCCGCCCCCCCCGCCGAGCGCCGCCGGAACCCCCCGCCCCAGCGCCACGCCCCGTGCCGCCCCCCCCGCCGAGCACCGCCGGAACCCCCCACCCCCAGCGCCGCGCCCTGAGCCCCGCGCCACCCCCCCGCCGAGCGCCGCGCTGCCGGAGCGCCCCTCCCTCCCCGCGGAATGCCACGCCGCGCTCCCCCCGCCGCCCCTTACCAGGTGCCGCCCCAAGCATGTGCTTGGTTGCCTGGTGCCTGGCGCTGGCCCTGATGGTGGCCCTGCTCAGGGAGGGCCGTCTTTGGCTTGCACCCCACAGGTAACATGTGGGTTTCCATAAGACGTCCGTGTGTTTTGGGGGGCAACCTAATGGCCTGTCCCCTTCAGCTCAGCACACGCTGGGCAGGGGGGTTATCAATTTGGAGCTGTTCACATTTTCAAGGTGAGGAAAAGGGCTAAACATAGTCTGGCAGTCTCCTCCCTCAGGCCCCAGGCCAGCTCTATTAACAGGGGACTCCCTGACAACCCCTAGCTCATCTGGGCCTCTGACATTAGCCAAACCAGATTGCCCGTCCATACAATAAGGGGCGCCTGTGGATGAAATCCTGCTAGCCAAGAGGATGGGCATGTGTGCTGGAATTCAAGGAGGAAGGTGGGTCCATGAACAGGATCAAGAAAGAAAGGAAGGACTAGGTCCTCTCGGGATGCGGTGCAGCCAGAGCGCGGGTGCAGGGGGACCGGCGAGGGGGATGGAGCGGGCAGGAGAGAGAGAGAAGGGGGCAGCCAGGGCTACAACGGGGCGCTGCCACGCGGCCCCTCCCGCTGCGCCGCCTCCTGCTGCCTGCCGCGAGGGCTCCGCTCCGGTGGGCGGGGAGGGAAGGAAGAGAACTGCCCTGCAGGGCGCTCTGGTTCTCCGCACCGCCACCCCCTACAGGGCGGCCGGAGTGGAACAAGAACAACAACAACAACAACAAAAGCGGCCGTGCCGCCCTAGGATTGGGCAGAATGCCGCCTCCAACAATCTGCCGCCCCAAGCACCAGCCGGCCCTGGCTCCAATGACCCTTTCATTATTCAGCCACAATGGGTCAGCTTCATCTGGAGAGACTGGGGGGGCCCACAAGCATACCCCAGAGCCTGGGTGTTAGAGCCCTCATCTGAGAGGTGGCAGAGCCCTTCTCAAATTCCTCTCCTCTTAAGGCAGAGTGGGGACGTGAAGGGGGGAGGGGTCTCCCATATGGCAGGTGAATGCCCTAACCGCTAGGCTAAAAGTTATATGGGAGAGAGCTCCCCTTCCACCCCCTCCCGCCCCGGCGGATGAACCTGTGTTTGCGGGTCGCTCTGGGGTTTAGGCAGGAAATAAGCATCCCGGGAAGCAGCAGTGTGCAGGTCCAGAGGCAGAAACACAGGTACCAAGGGGACTTGTACTGCAAAACCTGGGCATCGAGCTAGTTTAGGTGTTCAGAGGAGCTCAGCAGAGCCTAAACCCGGGACTTAGGCACCTAAACCAGGGGACAGCGAGGCTCAAGACACTAAAGACTATGACAGGTTCAAACTCAGCAGTGATGGGAACAGATGTATCCCTGGGACAGACAGACCCTTCCCCCGGTGCCCTGGTGCCCCTCATGTGGTGGATGGGAGGATCCACCATTAAACTAGCCCAGGAGTTGCCCGATCTCTGGGGCTTTGCAATATCTGAGCACTCCTTGGTGTGACTTGCCCCTAAGTTTGGCTCTACTTAGTGAACGGGCTTCTTGTGGGTGATGTTCAGCCCCCACCCGTGAGGCAGCACTGGGCAGCAGCAGGCATGGATGGAGCGTGAAGTATGCCAGTGCAGCGGGAGTGGTAATTAAACCCAGTGGAGGATTTGGCTGCTGCTGGAGATCTGCTCATTGACTGCCCCTTTATTAGCAGGCATGAAACTCAATGGATGGCGCATTAAACTGCCACTTGGCGGAAAAGACCATTGGACCCAGGAGAAGCCCAGGGAGGCCCATGCACTGAATTCCATAGTCCTGCCTCTGAACAGGGCCGGAAGCTGAGCCCCACCTGCCCCGTGCCTCCTGACCACGTCCCCAGCCCTCCATGGAGCCCCTGAACAATATCACTGCCTCTGTGCAGATCTGAGCACACAGTCACAGCGGGTATGAATGCGGCGCCTGAGCAAACATGGAAATGCAGCATTTGGAGAGAGCACAGCTTGCTCCCGCGCTCCTTGCTCTGGGAATTTATGAGCACTGGAGCCTGGCCGGTCTCTCCGCCCCTTTGAAGGCTCGGCTGAGATCTGCCTCCTGGCTTCCCCCACTGCAGCCTGCCTGCTTTGTTTGCTTTATTTCACTCTTGTTACCATTCTGAGATGCTGTCAGGAGAGAGGCCAAACCAGCCAATCTCATGCTGTACGGGGAGCAAGGGAGACGGGAAACAATCTCAGGCCCTGAGCCCCCGTTGCCTGGCCCCGACGACTGGGTGTCATTTAAATTGAGCAATGTGGGCATGAGTCAGCTCCATCCTGATCTGATAGCGTTTTACCAACACTGGGGCAAATGACAACAGTGCCAGGCAATGGGGAAGGGGCCAGCTGATTGTCAGCGGGGGGTGGGGATTGCAGCTCCCAGACATGAGGCCCAGCTCCACCTCCCAGCTCAACTCTTCTCTTGCCCTCCTTCCACCTCCCCCTGACAAGCATTTCCATCTCAACCTTCCGTCCAGCCCCTTGGGACCAGGGCCGGTGCAACCACTAGGCAAACTAGGTGGCTGCCTAGGGAGACAAGTGGTTGGGGGCGGACAAAAGCGGGCTCTGGGGTGGTGGTGGAGTGGAGGTGAGCTGGGGCAGGGGGGTGCGGGGAGGGCTGCTTGCAGCAAGTAAGGGGGGGGCAGCACACAGGGGAACTGCTCCCCGCCCCAGCTCACCTCTGCTGCTCCTCCCTCCCCTGAGCTCGCCGCCCCGCTCTGCTTCTCTCCCTCCCAGGCTTGCGGCGCCAAACAGCTGACTGGCGCCGCAAGCCTGGGAGGTGGGAGAAGTGGAGCAGCGACAGTGTGCTTGGGAAGGGGGTGGAGCAGAGATGAGCTGGGGTGAGGAGCTGCCGCATGGCTCCCTGGGCCTGGGGGAGTGGGGAGCTGTCCCGGGGGGAGGGGGGGACACCTCAGGGCGGGGGGTGGGGGGAGCTGCCGCAGGGGAGGTGCCTCAGGGCGGAGGAGGGGTGTGGGAAGCTGCCGCAGGGCTTGGGGAGGGGGCGGAACAGAGAGGTGAGCTGGGGTGGGGAGCTGCTGCACGGCTCCCCGGCCAGGTGGCGGGGAGCTGCCACGGGGGGATGCCTTAGGGCGGAGGGGGGATGAGGAGCTGCCGGAGCGGGGGGGGCGTCTCAGGGCGGAGGGGGGTGGGGAGCTGCCACAGGGCTCGGGGCGGGGGGAGGGCGCAAGGTGGAAGTTTCGCCTAGGGCGGGAAACATCCTTGCACCAGCCCTGCCTGGGACACCCCCCCATCCCTGGCGCCATTCAGACAGCAAAACCTGCCCTCCGGACTTGGAACTGGAGCGCTAGGAGCTGCTCATGCTTTGCTTTGGCCATGTGATGCGAAACAGCCAATGGGCATGCTACAGACTAAAGCTAAGCCAAGCTGGGGACGTCACCGGGGCTTGTCTACACAGGGAAGCTGCACTGGCTTAACATAATTTGTATTTTACCCCAATTCAGTCCAAGCACTGCAAAACCTAGATTCGGTTTAAGAGTGGGTTTAATTTGGGGTTCTTAAAAGCGTTCCTAATCAAGTTTGGATTTCCTGAAGTAAGCGTAATTTAAAGGAAATGAGAGCATGGGTGGCGGGTATAACAGGCCCGGGGAGGCTAAGTCTCCCCTGGTGCAGCTGTTGTTGACTTGCCGCAGGACGCCCAGGCCATGGTGACGCTCAGGGGCGGCTCCAGGAACCAGCGCAGCAAGCGCGTGACTGGGGTGGCAAGCCGCAGGGGGCGGCCTGTCGGTCGCTGTGAGGGCGGCAGGTAGGCAGCTTTCAGCGGCTCACCTGCGGGAGGTCTGCCGGTCCCGCGGGCTTCGGCAGCAATTCAGTGGCGGGGACGCCGATGGCGCAGCACCGGCGGACCTCCCGCAGCCGTGCCGCCGAATCCGTGTGACCAGTGGACCACACGCACGCGCACCGCCGAAAGCCGCCTGACTGCCATGCTTGGGGAGGCAAAAAACATAGAGCCGCCCCTGATGGCACTGCCTGTGCTCTCCCTCTTCGCCTCCATGCTCCGCCCCTTCTCCAAGGCCCCTACCTGGTGAGTCCCTCCTCTCTCCACTCCACCCTGCGTCTGTACGTCCCCGTTGCCCACCGCCTCCTCCCCTCTGCCCCTGTCCCCTGCAAGGCCACCCGTCGTGTCCCTCCTCACCCACCTCTCCTTGGAAGTCGCCGGGGGCTCAGCTCCGGTCAGTGGCCTGGAGCTTGGGGCTCGGGCTGGCCGGTGGTCCAGGATGGCTCAGGGCACTTGGGCAGGTGCTTGGGCTGGTGCTCAGGCTGGACAGTGGCCCAGACTGGAGGTCGGGGTGGTGCTCGAGCCATCCCGGACCGGGGGTCAGGGTGGGGCAGTTCTGCCAGGGCTCCTCCGGCCACGGTGAGGATGGAGGGGTTGGTGTTCCAGCAGGCAAGAGGGGATGGAGGGGGCAGGGTAAGGGAGCGGCCTCGAGTGGAAGGGGCGGGGCTGGTGGTTTAGCCTACCAAAAAGGGAGTTTCACCCGCCGCCCATGAATGAGAGTGTCCACAAGGTTACTAAAACTGGTTTAAATTTGCCCCTCTGGTGACCCACCACAGCTCCCGCAGTCCCACCCCGGAGCCCGCACCCCCAGTTAGAGCCCTCACCCCCTCCCACACCGTAAGCCCCTTCCCCAGCCCAGTGAACGTGAGTGAGGGTGGGGGAGAGCGAGCCACCCAGGGAGGGGTAATGTAGTGAGCGGGGGGCGGGGCCTCGGGGAAGGGGCGGGCCTAGGGAGTTCAATTTTGTGCAATTAGAAAGTTGTCAACCCTAGGAGTCCAGCTTCAGCAAACTCACACGTCACTGCTCTGGGGACAGGCCATACCCAACGTTACGCGCTCTTCTGGCCCGTGGTTTATTCCAAGCGGTGTGCTGCGCCCCTTGTCCTAGCTTTCAGGTCCATAATGCCGCTGGGCCTCTCTGATTGAAGGGCCTGATCCTGTGATGCACTGAGCACCCAGTGACCTCACCGGGTGCTCAGGGCACGCCACACCCTACAGGCTCAGGACCTGAAAGGCTGGCTCTAGAAACCGTGTGTCCAAACCAGTAGCACACGTGGCTGCCGGGGGTCACTGTGGGAGCCTATGTGCTGCATATTGTGAGCTCTGCCCCCTTCTCCCCGCTGGCCGGCCCCATGCGACGCTAGTGCCCCGTGAGCCACTGGATCAGTCCAGTGCTGGGATTTCTCCAACAGCAGGCAGCCGAAGCAGGAATCCCCGCTGCCACCCCCCACACTCACACCCTGTTTGGAACGTCCCAGCATTGGGCTAATTCCATGATCTCCTTGCAGGCCATAAATTCATGAGCTACACAGCCCCACAACTGCACTCACGACCTCCATGCTGCCGCTCCAAGCCAGGGGAGGGCTATGGTGTTGGAGCCATGGGGGCCCTGTGCCATGGGGGGCCTATGGCCCCCGATTGAGGACAGATGCTGTGCTGGCTGGGAATGCCGCATGCAGGATCCCAGCCCCTCCTAGGAGGCGCCTAGGGACTCAAGGGGAGGCTGGTTATACTTTGGTATTTAAATACACTGTTGTGTCACCCTGCCACCCTTCCCAAGTCTGCCACAGGAACCCAACTGCGGGGCACCCCCAGCCCAGGCCAGGAGCCCCTGACAACAGTGGCTGTGGGGTGAGGAAGTGAGGGGGGCTTAGCACAAAGCAGGGTGCTGGTCCTGACTCTGCCACTGATTCCCCATGCGAACTTGAGCAACTCACCTAGCCTCTGTGATGCTGTAAACTGGGGTTAGTCTTTGTGGAGGGCTTTGAGATCCTCGGATGAGAGGCATTAAGGACGGTCCAGCTGTTGTTATACATCAGCATCACCAATACACAGCTAAAGCACCTCCTGCCCCTTCTCCTCCCCTGTCCTCAGCCACCCTGGGCCTTCCTGGCTAGCTCCCCCCCACCCCCGCTCTAGTCCCATCCCTGTCCCACTTGTCGCATCCCAACCCCACCATCCGCCCCTTGGCCCTCCCTGGCGAGCTGAGACCCAGGTGCAGAAAGGAGACTACTGCAAGGAGTGACAAAACTGAGCACAGTCACTCCAAGCCCCAGCAAGCAAAGCAGGGCCCTGAACCCAAACCCGTGAGCTGGGGTGGGAGGGTTATAGCAGCATTTGGTGTCTACGCATTGGATAATGGGGTCATGATCCTTAACTTCAACTTGCTTACCCAGAATTGAAACAACTCTGGAACAGGTATCTGGGTGCCTCTCCCCCACCACCACCTTTTCAGCATTCTCACACTATAGATCGTTCTCCCAAAGCTTCTCTGAGCCCGCTCCACTGCAGGCCATAGCCAGAGCTTAAATTCTCTCCAAATACTTCCTGGAGCCCCAGGGCTTGGGGCTTCAGCCCCACAGGAGGTGCCAGGCTTGGGGCTTCTGCCTCGTGGGATGTGCCAGGGCTCGGGGCTGGATTGGAGTGACCTTGACGTTCAGGGGAGTTCAGACGCGGGATTCAGGTTTGGCCCAGGTCAGAGACACAAGCCACTCATGAGGCTTGGGTGTGGATCTGGGAGCGGCCTTCACAGATTGGAGTGTGTTTTGAACTTGGATGTTGTTGGTGCACCAGTGCAGACATTTTTGCTCTACTATGGCAAATATTTGGCTGTGAAACCCCCTGCTCAGTGCCTAACAATGGAATCATAGATTTTAAGGGCAGAAGGGACCACCATGTCATCAAGCCTGATCTCCTGCGCCATTCATTCCATAATTTTCTGTCCTATCCGTTTCCATTTCATCCTCCTCCATAGCTCTTCATCTGTGAATTTTTTCTGGCCCTCTGATGTTGAAGATTTGTCTAAGGGAGCTGCTTTTAAAAACTTGAAGTTTAGTTAGTAAGAATGTAATAAGTCTCCAAGTTTCAGTGCCATATGGTAAGACAGATTTTACAGTGGTGTTAAATATTCCAAGTTTACTTCAGAGGGCAAGGTTTCTGTTACTCCGGCACAGCTTTAGGGTTGCAAAGGCTTTCGCTAGTCTGCCTTTCATGTCTTTGTCTGTTCCACCTGCTTTGTTTACGGTGCTGCCAAGATATGTCAAGTGTCAGACCTCTTCTCTGTCAATCCCAGAAAAATGTTACTGGTCGTTCTCGTGTGTTGATTCTTTTGCTTTTAATTTTTTCAGCTGGCATTGGCCTGTAATCCCCAGGGCAAGAGGCAATGGGGCAGACCAAAGACGATGGAAAACACGTAACAGAGGCAGAACTGACAACTATCAAAATGACTTGGGAAGAAGCTAAGACTGCAGCAAGAGAAGGCAGGGGTGAAGGCCCTATGACCCGCATGGAATAAAGAGGCAAAGGTCAAGTCATTACGTGTCACCTGCCTGTTACAAATCAGGCTTAGGGGCACTGATACAAATGACTTCACACTCTCCCTGAGGAAGTTACAGATCACAGAGGAAACCTAGCCACTTTATAGGGAAAAGCAATCCATTTTCTAATGATGCCCCCCACAGCTCTGGAATAACCTGGGATACAAAGAGACAGGTCTGGTTTTAATACAAAAGAAACCATAGAATCATAGAATATCAGGGTTGGAAGGGATCTCAGGAGGTCATCTAGTCCAACCCCCAGCTCAAAGCAGGACCACTCCTCAACTAAATCATCCCAGCCAGGGCTTTGTCAAGCTGGGCCTTAAAAACCTCCAAGGAAGGAGATTCCACCACCTCCCTAGGTAACCCATTCCAGTGCTTCACCACCCTCCTAGTGAAATAGTGTTTCCTAATATCCAACCTAGACCTCCCCCACTGCAACTTGAGACCATTACTCCTTGTTCTGTCATCTGCCCCCACTGAGAACAGCCGAGCTCCATCCTCTTTGGAACCCCCCTTCAGGTCGGGTCCAAAGAAGAGCAACAAGAATGATTAAAGGTCTTGAGAACATGACCTATGAAGGAAGGCTGAAAGAATTGGGTTTGTTTAGTTTGGAAAAGAGAAGACTGAGAGGGGAAATGATAGCAGTTTTCAGGTATCTAAAAGGGTGTCATAAGGAGGAGGGAGAGAACTTGTTCACCTTAGCCTCTAAGGATAGAACCAGAAACAATGGGTTTAAACTGCAGCAAGGGAGGTCTAGGTTGGACATTAGGAAAAAGTTCCTAACTGTCAGGGTGGTTAAACACTGGAACAAATTGCCTAGGGAGGTTGTGGAATCTCCGTCTCTGGAGATATTTAAGAGTAGGTTAGATAAATGTCTATCAGGGATGGTCTAGACAGTATTTGGTCCTGCCATGCGGGCAGGGGACTGGACTCGATGACCTCTCGAGGTCCCTTCCAGTCCTATAATCTATAATCTATGAATCTAGTTGAAAGCAACAATCAAATCCCCCCTCCTTCTTCTCTTCTGGAGACTAAACAATCCCAGTTCCCTCAGCCTCTCCTCATAAGTCATGTGCTCCAGACCCCTAATCATTTTTGTTGCTCTCCACTGGACTCTTTCCAATTTTTCCACATCCTTCTTGTAGTGTGGGGCCCAAAACTGGACACACTACTCCAGATGAGGCCTCACCAATGTCGAATAAAGGGGAACGATCACGTTCCTCGATCTGCTGGCAATGCCCCTACTTATACAGCCCAAAATGCCGTTAGCCTTCTTGGCAACAAGAGCACACTGTTGACGGATTTCTATCCAAGGTACTTTATGAGCCCATCACCATGGTATCCGAGCACCTCACTGACAACAATGTATTTATCTTCATAACACGAGGGTGCATTATCCCCATTATACAGATGGGAAAGCGAGCTGCAGGGCTAATGAAGTGAATTCCACCAGACCCCCGGGGCAGGCCACCCAGATCTCCTTGATACCCAGCCATTGCTTGACCACAAGGCCATGTTTATTGTCTAGCAGCAATGGGGCTATGGTTCCTGGTTGAGAAGCCCAAATGTGAACACAGCATTGCTCTGGAAGCACTTCCTGACTATTAGCAGTCAGATTCAGTAATTTGTACAGGCCTAAAGAAAAATGCCCCATGTGAGTCCTGTGAGTGCTCAGGATTGCTTAGTCACCAGTCCTACACCAAAGAGTTTGGGACGTTTGGCTTGGAGGGGGCTGGGTTAATATGTCCAGCTATTCTGAGCATCTTGAAATATGCATGAGATGTTGGGGGAAGCTGTGGGACAGGTGGGAAAAAGCTGAGGCACAGTATGTTTCATGCAAGGAAATCCTTTGTTGGTGCCAATTAAAGATTGCATAATGGTGCAATGCACGTCTCATTTATTGCCTTCACATTAAATATTGGACCCTACCTCCCAGGCCTGAAGTTAAATGAGAAGATCTGACCCCCTTTTTATTTTCCAAGCTTTTCAGTTAACCAGCATGCTTCACCTCTTGCGGATGACGACAGCTTAGGAAAAAGAAATCTTTATTTTATATTTTTTTGTATACTTGTACACAAGTAAAATAAAATGCATATCTATATATACTGCAATCTTAGTGAAGGAAAAGGCAGCATTCTTTAACAAATGCTGCCCATAAACATGGCATGACGGAAATGAACACGGTAAAACGGCAATATTCATAAACATAGGAGTAAAGTAGCATCAAATGCATCACCTCCGCAAATGGGAACTTGCAACGCCGTTCAGTATGAGTTCAAGTTACAAACAAATTTTAAACATTCTTTCAGGAGCATTTTCTTACATACTCTTTTGGTGTGTGTGTGTGTGTGTGTGTGTATAAATTCTATTTCTTTACCATCTGCTGTAGCAACAGCTGTTATGTGAGTAAGTGCAGTTCCAAAGACCAAAGGTATAACTCACAGGTTTCAGGACAAATAAATTATGTACATCTTGGTTTTGTCTTTTTTTTTTTATAAAGGCATCCAGTTAACTTTTGTGTAACAAAGCTTTCTTGGGGTGTATAGCAGTTTGCTTCACTCTTGCAACATTTATGGAGGTCAGCAAAATTCTGGTGTTAACGTGTCATTGGCCAAGGGAAAGAGTTGCTTTTAGCAGAACAACAGTAAGCTCCACACCAAGAGGGGAAGCAAAAGATTTAGGCTTGGCTGTAATGTGGAGCTGTTTCCTTGTTGGGTGAGGCGGCACTGGGCCTTCGACTTGTTTTTTTTCGAGCACCCCTGCCTCTTTTTGGTTGGGACTGTGGAGGGTTGAATGGGAGCTAGGAATTCTGGTTTCAACTTGGTCAATGGAGGGTCTACAACGCTGGGGAAGGTCCCAAAAGGGGAGTCGTTTATCTGCTTGTTGCTCCCGTTTTTGGAAGGGTCCGTTTCGATGTACTTGGTCTTGGACATGTTCTCCTTGTCTTTGAAAGGGTTGTTGGGGGACGGACGGCTGCTGTGTGAAGATGGACTTGCCTTGCCCTTGGCTTCATAAATAAAGGATTTATCTGTTTCCGGTTGGCAGCACTTCTGGGTGCCGTCCCGGGAATTTAGAGGGGAGTCGGTGGTTGGCAGTTTGCCAGATCTGGTCTTAGTACTAAAAACACTTGTTCTTATCTGATTGAAAGAGTCGATACATCCTTCCAAGTCGCTGCTCTGCAGTCTTTTGAGGTCTCTCCCTGCCAAGTTAGTGGGCAGATGGCACTCCAGCTCCGATGAAGATCCTTTAAACTGTTTAAACCAATTCCAGAGGGACTGAGCCTGACAATCACAGATCCACTGGTTGCTATTTAAACGAAGGTATTGGAGGGACACCAAGGGAGCCATCGTTTCTCCAGTGAGCACCGTCAAGTTGTTATTGAACAGATACAAGGTCATCACTTTCCCCAGGTCATGAAAAGACCTGCGGTGAACCAGGCTGATTCTGTTCTGGTGCAACAGGAGCCGATCCAGGTTGATCAGCCCACGAAAGACATTCTCTGACAAGCTCTTAATTTTATTACCATGCAAAAACAGGTAGGTGAGATTTGCAAGATCTAGGAAAGTGTCATCAAGCAGGTTCTGCAGGTTATTATCCTGAAGGTAGAGATGCTGCAAGGAGAACAACCCTCGGAAAAGCCCTGTGGAGAGCTCCAGGAGCCCACAGCGATCCAGGTGTAAGGCGTGAAGGTGAATGAGACCCCGGAAAGTGGTGGGATTGATGGACTTCAAGTTCACATTGTCACTGAGGTCTAACTCCTCCAGTTTGTCAAGCCCATAAAATGCCCCGGACTCGATGAGGCTGATGTTGTTGGAATGGATCCAAAGGATCGTCATGTTGCGGCAGGAACTGAAGCTGGTGGACCTCACCAGGGTTATCTTGTTATTGTGCAGGAAGATGCGCTGGGTCTGTATGGGGATCTCAGTGGGGATTACTGTCAGTCCCTGCTGCTGACAGCTTATTGTGATCTTGGGTTCACTGTAGCATACACACGCCCCGGGGCAAGATTCCACTTCCGACTGGATGTTCAAGCAAAGCACCAAAATCAGCAGTTTGCTTCCTAAAGGACAACAAAAATAGAAAGTAAATTAGAGTCAGTTACAGGAGAGCATTTTTCTCTGCAACTCATGTATTAGGCTGAAATTCACCTTTGCAAGTGCATTGCATTAACCACGCGGTATCCACAAACAGCATGGGCCAGGGGAGCCAAACAATTACAATAAAGAATGAAAACTCTTCTGCCACTCAACACAATAGTTAAAATCAATGTACGCTTGGAGAGAGTCTGAATGCTGCATTGGTCTGTCACACCTGGGAGGCCTCAGAACTAGACCACAAGTGGAAATTAGTATCCTTATCATTTATGTGTAGTGGGTATTGCATTGTGTGTTGTGACGATCAGGAAGTGGAGGGAGGCTCTGGATAAATGTCCTAACACAGAGACAGTCCCTACCCCAAAATAGTAAATAGCCTTACTCCCTGGAGGCATTTCTTTCCATCGCAGAATCACCGCACCGTTTAGCACTATTCAACACTAGGACCAGGTCTACGCTACAGCCCTATATCGGTATAAATACGTCGCTCAAGGGGGTGACAAATCCACGCCCCTGAGTGACATAGTTATGCTAACCTAACTCCCGGGAAGATAGTGCTATATTGGTGGGACAGCACTATGTTGGCTGCACCGCTGTACATGAAGACAAGCCCTCTGCTCAGGAATCAGGGGGTAGCCGTGTTAGTCTGTATCCACAAAAACAACAACGAGTCTGGTGGCACCTTAAAGACTAATAGATTTATTTGGGCATAAGCTTTTGTGGGTAAAAAACCCACTTCTTCAGATGCATAGAGTGAAAGTTACAGATGCAGGCATTATATAATGATACATGAAGAGAAGGGAGTTACCTCACAAGTGGAGAACCAGTGTTGACAGGGCCAATTCGATCAGGGTGGATGTGGTCCACTCCCAATAATTGATGAGGAGGTGTCAATTCCAGGAGAGGCAAAGCTGCTTCTGTAATGAGCCAGCCACTCCCAGTCCTTAGTCAAGCCCAAATTATGTCTCATGATATAATGCCTGTATCTGTAACTTTCACTCCATGCATCTGAAGTGGGTTTTTTACCCACGAAAGCTTATGCCCAAATAAATCTGTTCCTCTGCTCAGGAGTGGCCCAGGGCGGGGATGGCAGAGGGTGCACTGGCCAGGCATGGGTTGCATTGTGCCAGGTGGTGCTGGTGCTACCCTTTTAGTTCCTCCTAGTCTGGCACACCACAACCCATGTTGCGCCCTCTGCCATCCCAGCCACCCATAAGCAGGTATGTGAATGTACAGAAATGTGAACTAGCATCTCTTCTTGTGCCTTTCCATCAGCTCTCTCTGCACTAACCCCTTTGTCCGGCAGGAAATGATTGCATCCGACTCTCAGAAGAACTGACAAGCCAAGCATGTTTATAGAGAGGCACTAGGGCATTGGGCTTCATTTCTGCCTCTTCTAATGCTGATCATTTTGCCAGCCAAGTGCTATGTGATCTCATACCTTGGCCTTCCCTTTTCTCCTGGGAAATCCGTGCAGTCCCTCCGAAAGAGCAGTTGGGCATGGCTTATGCTTGCCAGAGGGTGATGCTGTGCTGGACGGAGGTTGTGCCCAGCCGGATTCAAGGACCCCTGAGAGTTTGCATCACAGGAGAATCTTTCATTTGTGCTTTGTGTGCGCAGTGAGTGTGAAATGGCAACATTTTTGCATGCTGAATCTCAGCCCCACTCCTTCCCAGAGCCCAGCCCCACACGACAAGGTGCTGAGGCCCAGACCCTCCAATGGGAGTTCATGCCTAAATACCTTTGAGGAGCTGGGCTTGTGTGCTTTCAACTCCCAATGAAGCTGGTGAGAGCTGAGAGCAGTCGGCCCTCACAGGGCCCAGCCCCAAATTCGCATTAGCAAAAAACTCACAATGCCAGGTAGGTGACTTTTGAGGTGCATGCATGGCAGATTAATCTTTTGTGGGCCTTGGCACTCAGACTGTGGCCCCTCCCCTGCCCCCCCCACCCAAGGCCCGTCCCCTGCTTGGCCTCTCCTCCCTCCCCTGCCCCTGGTCGAGACCCTGCCGTGCCGCTTGCACAGAGGGAGGGAAGGAGTGGAGAGGAGTGAGCAGGGGGTGGGCAGGGCTTCAGGGGGAAGGGGCCAAGTGGGGGCAGAGCCTCAGGGCAGAGTGCAAGTGGAGTGTGGGGGGGGCAGTGCCACGGTCTGGGCGCCAGGGCCACTTCTGAGTGTGGGGCTGGCACCACAGCGTCATTGGCGCCATCGTAAACCCGGTACTGGGTACATGCCTGGTTGTGAAATGAGACACGCTACAGGCAACAGGTCCGGTGTGTTCTCCTCTCTCCGTAACCCAGAAACCCACAGGGAGACAGCAAGAGATGCATCTTACCCTGGGCCCATCGCCCCAGCGAGAACTACAGGCTGAGATTAGCCTGAGGAACCTGGGAAGGCATTTTTAACAGGGTTCTGCTAGCAATTAGCAGCCATGTAATTAGCTTGTTCCCTCTAACTAATCTGCTGAACCACGATCTGAAAGCAGCAGTGACAGCACATGCCCGTTTGTGAAATGCCCCATGCCGTTTGGAACACATGATCGTCAAACACATGTGTCTCCATTCCAGCTCACCACAGCATCTGGCGCGAAGGAGACACGCTCCTATCATGAGCCGGGAAAGTCCTCGCCAAGGGACAAAGAGCACCTTTCTGTATTTGTTTCTATGGCAGGTTTGGGCTTTGTTAAGAAACTGGAAATGTTGGTCTTGCATTTTAATGCCTCTTTACACCTACATTAAAAGTAGCAGCTTGAGAGTTGAGATCAGAGAGTCAGGCTAAGGTGACCAGACAGCAAATGTGAAAAAATCAGGACAGGGGGTGGGGGGTAATAGGAGCCAATCTAAGAAAAAAGACCCCAGAATCGGGACTGTCCCTATAAAATCAGGACATCTGGTCACCCTACGTCAGGCAGACCAAGACACTGACACGGAACCAGACAAATGAGCGGGACACAGAGAGAGTCCTGTCAGTTCCAGCCAACGTAGGTGCAATGGAATCAAAACACCGCTCTCGAATGGCTGACTGCATTTCACAGGCAAGCCTGGAAGCCAATACTGTATCTAATGCAATCTCCTCATCTCTGAGTCTAAGTAGCAACTTCAAACTCAGATGATAAGAGCATAAATCATATGGAAATTCTACCAAACTGTTTACTGAAGCAACGACAAAGGTATCAAAGCGGCTGAGGGGGAAGAGGCTCTTTCACGTGATAAAAGGCTGGAAACCTAGACGCGTGCTTCACTCCTGTCATAAAAATTCACTCGGCAGAGCTAATAAATCGGTTGCTGATCCAATAGTCCCAGATAGACATGAGATTCCTGTACATCATATTTCACTTGGGAGAAGAAACCTCCCCAGCACGTTGGGATAATTCTAGCCTGATATTATTATGTGCTGTGCCTCCCTGGAAGGCGGCGTGTTGGGCTCAGTATTATGACACATTCTGGCTGGCTTGTCATGTTTTGACACATCACAACCCGTTGTATGGAGTAAAGTAACACAAGGCAACTGAAGTCTCCTGCTGGGGAGGTGTCACGCCGGGAGGAGCCTCTTGGGAAATTAAAACAATCCCGGCATCTCGCTGGCCAGCACGATTCCTCTCCCGCTAAGACAGAAAACCGGCAGGAAAGGAAATATGTCTTTCTGGAGGGTTCTTCAGCAGCGTGATTCATAGCACCAGGGGGTCAGGGATGGCGCTAGAGGGGTGGAATTCAGTCTGCACCACAGCAGCATCCGCTCCATTGTAACACAGCATCCAGGCTACACGTCTTGCCTGGCAAATCAGGGCTGCTTCCAGCGCTTCCTCCCCTGCAATTACAAGAGTGCAGGGCCTAAAACCGACCTGGGAGCAAATCGAACTCGGCCCTTGATGCACCACACGTGCCCTGCCAATACGTGAGGGGGGCACAACAGAACCAATGCAGAAGACAGAAATCGGTGTGACGGCACATCCATCTCCAGCCCCAGACAGGGGCCGGCAACGCTTGTGTATATACCGCTCCTCCCACGCACAAGGGACTGGGATCGCATGTCACTATACCCCGCATCCTCCCCCTCAGAGCTATATCGCCTGCTTTCAGTCCTGTCCATTCGGGTGTTTTGTACCAGTGTGCAGAGTGAGGGCCCCGCAGGTCCCTGGTGGTGGCCACAGCTGCTGGCTGTAGGCCCAGGCCTAGCCCCAGTCTCTTGGCCTACAGAGCCAGAGGGGTGGCAGTGTTTCTTCCCAGCCCACAGCAGCAGAAGGAAGGTGACAGGCCTTGCTCATGCTGCTGGGAGCCCGTCAGTGGCTTTGATTCCTGCTGCTAGAGAAGCAGCGGAGGGGAAGTAATTCCAGGCACCACAAACCTCTCTGTCGCTCTGGCTTTTAGTTAGTGAGCTCGGTGCTAGCGAGTGGCTCCTTTCACCCAGACAGCTCCTGTCAATGGTCTCCCCAGCCTTTTCTCGCTTCCAGTTTGTTTCCCTTTGTTGGGCTGGGCCCTGCGCTCACAGGGCTCGCAGCGCCGGTCACCAGGAGCCTGGCCAACTTCCCCAGCCATCACAGCGGGACCCAGGATAGGCTGCTGGGGCCCACGCCAGCGCCGCAGCCCCCAGCGATGGAAGAGTTCGGCGTAGGGCTGCCAAGTTTGGTTGGCCGTATTACTGGAGGCTTCATCCCATGACATCATCTTTAATTAAAGATTCAGCTTTAATTCCTGGAGACTCCAGGACAGTCCTGGAGTGTTGGCAACCCTACTTCAATGAGGCAGGGGCACTCGCTCTCCTCCCAGCCCCCCCCCCCTGAGGGCACAGCAGCTATTTCACTGCACTTGCCATGGCAGCAGGTGGGGGGGGGGCATGCAGCGACAAGGGCGCATCTTAGGGGAGCTCCTGGTCTGGCTGGGGCGGATCGTCCCTGGGACCTGGGCTAGGGGTGGCATTTCCTCTGGACAAAACAGCCCCATCCCAGTGTCCCAGCGTTTGGATGGGGCTTTGACTGGGAGCTGGAACATGGAGCTGGGTTCTATTTATTTGTCAGTGTGCATGTGTGTGTAGTAGGTGGGGGTGTTTGTGAGTGTGTGTTGGATAGTGTGTGGGCAAGTTTGCTATGTTTATTAGTAGTATTTGTACTGAGGGAGCCAGTACAAATTTTAAGCTGCCATGGAATAAAAGGGAAGGTCCTTTCATGGATTGAGAACTGGTTAAAAGACAGGGAACAAAGGGTAGGAATTAATGGTAAATTCTCAGAATGGAGAGGGGTAACTAGTGGTGTTCCACAAGGGTCAGTCCTCGGACCAATCCTATTCAACTTATTCATAAATGATCTGGAGAAAGGGGTAAACAGTGAGGTGGCAAAGTTTGCGGATGATACTAGACTGCTAAAGATAGTTAAGTCCAAAGCAGACTGTGAAGAACTTCAAAAAGATCTCACAAAACTAAGTGATTGGGCAACAAAATGCCAATGAAATTTAATGTGGATAAATGTAAAGTAATGCACATTGGAAAAAATAACCCCAACTATACATACAATATGATGGGGGCTAATTTAGCTTCAACAGGTCAGGAAAAAGATCTTGGAGTCATCCCTTCCAACCCTAATCTTCTATGATTCTATGATTTGGGGGTATTTTAAGAGCTGTTTCAGACAGAGTGTGTGTGAATGTGTGTTTGTCCATGTGCCTGCTTGCCTGTTTCTGTTTCTATATATGTATGGGCCTCCTCCATCTCTGTTTCCTCTTCAATTCCCTGTCCCTCCCTCCATCTTCCTCTCCTCCTTCTTTTTCTCTCATCCTCCCTCTTCCTCCCCCATGTGCTTTCTAGTTTCCCTACCTTGGGAGCCGACAGTTAACAGGGACCCAGCCTGTGGGAACAACAGCCTTGTCTTTGTGGCCTGGGCAGCTCTTTGTGTTTTGTCCATCACCATTCACACTCTGCTGCCTCTGATTACCCGGAGCACAGAGCAGAGAAGAAAGCATTGGCACCGCAGATACAACAGAGATGTTGCACAAACCAGCCAGGACAGTGGCCTGCAACCTCTCAACCCTGTGAACAGGGTTAACTGAGTCCGAATGAAGGGGCCCAATCCTGGGAGGGGCTGAGCATCTGCAACTGTTGGGGGCCCCAACGGGAGTGGCTGGTGCTCAGGATCCCTTCGGATCGAGCCCCTGGGGCGATGTCAGTTGCCGAGGGAACCAGTGCTGGGGGGATTTGACTTCGGCGAGTTAAAAGAGACCTGGTGTCATCTCCTGCCATAGGGTTGCCAACTTGGTAATATTTAAAAACCGGACACTCCGGCAGGAGTGCCAGAACCTCCCCCGAAGCCCCACCCCTTCCCTGAAGCCCCACCTCTTCTCCTAAGGACCCGCCCCTGCCCTGCCTCTTCACGAGGCCACACCCCCATTTGCTCTTCTTCTCCCCTCCCCCCATTGGGTCACTGCTTTCCCCCCCCTCCCCCTCCTGACACAGGTAGAAGGCAGCTTCAGCTGAGCAGGGGCTGGCACAGGTGACGACTCGGTGCCTCCCCATCTCCCCCACCCATGGTCACTGGACTTTGGGTGTCTGGTCAGTAGCTCTGACTGGATACTGTCAGGTCCCCTTTTCGACCGGACTCTCCGGTTGAAAACCAGACACCTGCCCATGCCCCAGACCAGAGCAAGGCCCTGGCTGTGTGTCTGTTAACCAGCCCATTCCTTTCCCTGTATGCAGAGAGCCTGCAACCCTGCAGGGCACTGCAGCTATGCCACTATGGGACTCGAAGTCCACAGGGTGGACTCTGCCAGCACCCAGCCGGGCCCCTGATGTTGCCACCTGAACAAGAGAAGGCAGGTAACCAAAGGGATGGGCCTGGGGAGGGAAAGCAGGGGCCCAGCTACACCAGTGCCCGACTGGCACATTTCCAATACAGTTGCTTGTTTTCCCCGAGTTCTGCATTGCAAGCCCAGCTGTGGGTTCCCGTTCACTGCAGGGCCCCATATCCGCCCAGTCTAATGGCCCTGAATTATGTCCCACAGATTGGGAGAAAGGAGACAGCAGACTCCTCCACCCACCCAGCATGCTCCCACAGGATCAACCACTGCACTTCAGCACAGAGCCCCAGACCAGGCCCACCACCTCTAGCGCTGTTTCAATCCCCACCCATCCCTGTGGAGGTAAAGACCCTCGGGGGGAGATTGATTCCAAATCCCCATGAGGGACCATTCCCTTCTCCCTTCCAGATCATGATTAAAACTTTACTGGTTTAAAACACAGTTCCGGTCAAAAGCAAAAGATAAAAAGAAAACTCAGCACCTGGCACCTTCCGTCCTTCCAAGAGCTTGGCTTGGAGTTTTGCATTTGTCCCTCCTGAGCTTTCTTTAAAGCCAGAAACCTCCTCCAGTCAAACAGCAGCACTTCCCCTTTGCCATACAAGTGTTATGACTCATGGAACTGGGAAGCAATTAAAGTGGGTCCATTAGCTGCCTTTCTGCTAGTCCCACGTGCGATCGCATTGTCAAATACAGCAATTAGAAAGAAAAGGCTCCTGGGGCCTCTAATAGACGCTTTGCAAACTTTCTAAGAGGCCAAAGCAAAATGCAATTTTCTGCAGTTTGCAGAGCCAGAACCTTTCCCTCCCGCTTTCCTCTTGTCTCTATTGATTTGGAGATATTATAATGCAGCTTTACTACAGTGGAGGGTCAATAATCATTTGAATTCACTCCGGGTTGGACATAAAGGGGCTACTTTACAATATAAAACCTTTTGCTGATGCAAACAGCACTTTACTTTTGTTTATAGCATATGGCGTGAGGAGAGCGGCTTAATTCCCAGCTGTAAATTGCTATTGTTTGAAATTCACCCTATGGCTTTTAAGCCCATTTTGCAAAGTAACTTCAGTTTCTCCTCTATTGTTGACTGAGGCGGAAGGATTTTGGGGGGAGCAGGGGTTATGTGTTTTACGTTGAATGTGTGCTGGTAGGTTAATGGGGTACAAGTTTTTTGGGGGGGGGTAGTCTCATGCCAGTAATTACATCCACATGGAGTGGGGAAGAGTACCCCATAACCTGGATAGGAGCATTCAGGGGGGAATCAACCTTATTACCACGCCCCCATGGGGGAGAAGCACCCTCCATGACATCTAATGGGAACCATGCACCCCCAGCTGGTGAGAGAACAATCCAATTTGTGTCCAGGGTACCTATAACCCCATATTAACTACACCCTTCAGTGCTACATGCTGAGCCAATCCTTTGAGCTCCGTCTCCATCAACCTTCAGGGCTGCATGTGTGTAGAGAGCCAGAACGATTTAGCTTAACAAAGAGAAGGTAAAGGGGGTGACCGGATTGCAGCCTATAAGTATCTACATGGGGAACAAATATTTAATAATGAGCTCTAACACAATCCAGTGGCTGGAAGCTGAAGTTAGAGAAAGTCAGACTGAAAATAAGATGTAAATTTTTAACGGAGAGAGTAATTAACCACTGGAGCAATTTAATTTGCCAAGGGGCGTGGTGGATTCCCCATCACTGACAATTTTTAAATCAAGATGGGATGTGTTTCTAAAAGCTCTGCTCTAGGAATTATTCTGGGGCAAGTCTCTGGTCTGTGTGATACAGGAGGTCAGACTAGATGACCACAGTGGTCCCCGCTGACCTTAGAATCTATGAATGGGACCTTGGTGGTACAGTAATATACATTAATAAAGATGACATACTTGAGAACTATGTTAAAAGAAAGTTATTTGGTTTGCAAAGTCAAGCACTCAAACGTTAGGAAATGCCGGTCATCAGCGCAACCTTAATTCTGTCTCCTTGTCCAGCTACCCTGCGCACTGAATGAGGTGTTGTCCTGTGGAAAAAATAATACGTGAGCATGTCCTTAAAGATTGCGCCGCAATGTATATGCGCAAGATGAATAGGCAACTGGAAAGCTGGCATTCCCTCCCTTTTGAGTGCTCAACTTTGCCATCTCAATAACATTCTTTTACGTTTTTTATTTGGTATGTAATATCTTAGGGGGTTATTTTTAAGGAAAAAAGGTAAACACAAGTTCTATGGTGTGCAACCAGGGTGGATAAAAATCAATGATTTTAAAACAATTAAATTCAAAATCTGATTTTTTATTTAAATTAGATGGGTGATCCCACTGAGGAATACACCAAGAAACTGCACCATCTACTCAGGACACTCCCTACACTAACACAGGAACAAATCAACACAACCTTAGAGCCCCAACCGAGGTTATTCTATCTACTACCCAAGAGCCACAAACCTGGAAATCCTGGACGCCCCATCATCTCGGGCATTGGCACTCTCACTGAAGGACTGTCTGGATATGTGGACTCCCTACTCAGACCCTATGCCACCAGCACTCCCAGCTATCTCCGTGACACCACAGATTTCCTGAGAAAACTACAATGCATTGGTGACCTCCCAGAAAACACCATCCTAGCCACCATGGATGTAGAGGCTCTCTACACAAACATCCCACATACAGATGGAATACAAGCTGTCAGGAACAGTATCCCTGATGATGACACAGCACAACTTATTGCTGAGCTCTGTGACTTTATCCTCACGCACAATTATTTCAAATTTGGTGACAATATATACCTCCAGACCAGTGGCACCGCTATGGGCACCCGCATGGCCCCACAATATGCCAACATTTTTATGGCTGACCTGGAACAACGCTTCCTCAGCTCTCGTCCACTCATGCCCCTTCTCTACCTACGCTATATTGATGACATCTTCATCATCTGGACCCATGGGAAGGAGACCCTGGAAGAATTCCACCATGCTTTCAACAGCTTCCACCCCACCATCAACCTCAGCCTGGACCAATCTACACGGGAGGTCCACTTCTTGGACACCACCGTACAAATAAGCGATGGCCACATTAACACCACCCTATACTGAAAACCCACCGACCGCTACGCCTACCTTCATGCCTCCAGCTTCCACCCCGGTCACACCACACGATCCATCGTCTACAGCCAAGCACTGAGGTACAATCGCATCTGCTCCAACCCCTCAGACAGAGACCAACACCTACAAGATCTTCACCAAGCATTCTCAAAACTACGATACCCACACAAGGAAATAAAGAAACAAATCAACAGAGCCAGACGTGTACCCAGAAGCCTCCTGCTACAAGACAGGCCCAGAAGAGAAACCAACAGAACTCCACTGGCCATCACCTACAGTCCTCAGCTTAAACCTCTCCAACGCATCATCAGTGATCTACAACCCATCCTGGACAATGATCCCTCACTTTCACAGACCTTGGGAGGCAGGCCAGTCCTCGCCCACAGACAACCTGCCAACCGCAAGCATATTCTCACCAGCAACCACGCACCGCACCATAACAACTCTAACTCAGGAACCAACCCATGCAACAAACCTCGATGCCAACTCTGCCCACATATCTACACCAGCAACACCATCACTGGACCTAACCAGATCAGCTACAACATCACCGGCTCATTCACCTGCACGTCCACCAATGTTATATATGCCATCATATGCCAGCAATGCCCCTCTGCTATGTACATTGGCCAAACTGGACAGTCACTACGCAAGAGGATAAATGGACACAAGTTAGATATCAGGAATGGCAATATACAAAAACCTGTAGGAGAACACTTCAACCTCCCTGGCCACACAATAGCAGATGTAAAGGTAGCCATCTTACAGCAAAAAAACTTCAGGACCAGACTCCAAAGAGAAACTGCTGAGCTCCAGTTCATTTGCAAATTTGACACCATCAGATCAGGATTAAACAAAGACTGTGAATGGCTATCCAACTACAGAAACAGTTTCTCCTCCCTTGGTGTTCACACCTCAACTGCTAGCAGAGCACCTCACCCTCCCTGATTGAACTAACCTCGTTATCTCCACACTGATATATACCTGCCTCTGGAGATTTCCATTACTTGCATCTGAAGAAGTGAGGTTCTTACCCATGAAAGCTTATGCTCCCAGTACTTCTGTTAGTCTCAAAGGTGCCACAGGACCCTCTGTTGCTTTTTACAGATTCAGACTAACACGGCTACCCCTCAGATACATAAACTGTTAGAATAATTTAAATTAAATAAAGAATAATAATATTCAAGCGGCATACGTTTGCTGCCAAAGTTTTAAGGAAAGTCAAAGGACTGAACTGGTGGAAGTTGCTGGCTAAGGCTAGGTCTACACTACTGGGGGGAGGGTCGACCTAAGATACGCAACTTCAGCTACGTGAATAGCGTAGCGGAAGTTGCGTATTTTAGGTCTACTTACCTGGCTGTGAGGACGGCGGCGAGTCGGCCGCTGCCGCTCCCCCATCGACTCCGCTTCCGCCTCTCACTACAGTGGATTTCCGGAGTTGACGGCAGAGCCATCGGGGATCGATTTTATCACGTCTACACTAGACGCGATAAATCGATCCCCGATAGATAGATCACTACCCGCCGATCCAGCGGGTAGTGAAGACATGCCCTAAGAGTATGTTGAAGGGCTAAACTAGCATTCAACAGCAGTAGCTTCTTCTGCAGATATAGAGGGAATATTTTCTCCATTTCAGTTTATTCAATTAGTTCAGTTCAATGACTAGTTCATTCAAAGTTAAGAAACTGATTGAGAGTTGAAAAAGCAGGAAAGCTTGTTTGCCTCTTCCAGTCTATAAATAAAATCTAAGTGTGACAGCATGAGATTCACTAGTTCTAAAATTTCAACAGACATGGTGACCAGAAACAACCAGTTCTATTCACTAGCTACAGATCATATTTCCTGTGTTTCATAAATCAGTTAGGTTTAAATGCAAAACATGTTTTGATAAACTTTCTTTTTTTAATGTATCCAGCACATGTAAGGTAGATTTATTTAACTAATAAAAACAATTTTAAAATGCTGTGTTTGTGCATTTTTAATTGAATTCCAAATTCCATCCAACTGCAGCTGGATACAAATCAAAAGTAAAGCATTTATCATCACCTTGTAAATAAGAAATGCAACATTCCGCACTTTCTAACAAAATAAAAATGTAAAAATGAAGAATCTGAATAAATGCATGTTAAGCAATGTAATTGCTTAAATAAACGGGTACAGATATAGTACTTCCTCCTGGTTAGCAAAAAGAAGTATCAAATTATACCAGCAATACGAATCAACCTTTCCTTAAGATAATTAAATGTAAAAATACAAAATGAGGTTTAAATTGATTCTTTAAAGCAACATTTCTTACTTCCCCCCCCATCATGAAACATTAGCAGGGTTTGAACCCCAAACCTTCAACACAGAACACTACAATTTGAGCTAAGCAATTAGCTAATAGTAGTAAACAGCTGCTATCTCAGAGGGGAATCGCAGCTTGCTGGGGCCATGTGTTAGTTCTGCTAGGAGTTATCCAGGCTGGCTCTATTTCCCCCTAACCACTCCAGCGACCCTCAGGTGTTCCTAGTACTTTGGCAGTAGCGTTAGCCCAGACTTGGAATGCTTGTGTTTAGTTATTACGTGGGCAGGCTGTAAACATTTCCCCAAGGAAATGGCGATTTTTTAACAGTTGATATTTCAGTAAATCTGAAAGGAATTCCATGGGGAACAAAAAAGGCACTTCTCTAGCCTGAGGGCTTTTCCCCTGACAAATTTCAAAAGCCTTCTGCAAACCATAGAAATGTGAAATCTTCTCTAAGAAAAGGTTGCAGGAATCTTTCTATTATGAAAAGTGTCAGCCAACTTAATGTCACTAGAGCTCAGCTCCCCCCTATGATGATAGCAATAACAACACCACCAATTCAGCTAATATTTCCCTATTGTGGGCAGGGAATGAGAAAGCCACATTCTGTGGCTATGGAGTTTGCTGTAGAACCCACCTCTTCTTCCCAAAGAATCATGCTCCGGAATCTCAGCTTTCCTTCAAACAAAAATGTTCCCAGATCTCAGCTGCACAGAAAACCTTAACATGTGATCAATGCAGTAACGTCTTCCTGAGTCTGGAGACAGCCTGAAACGATAGCTGTCAGTGGCATGAGCCACTCGATTCAGCTTTAAGAGTTAAAGGGTTGTTACAAAACTGGGCCTCCCGCATGGTTGTGCAATTGGGAGAAAAGGGAGCCAGGAGCCTCTCTCCTTTTTTACATCCCCCTCACAGGGCTCAGTACGTCCTTGTGCTTAGCAAAAGCAAGTAGGTAACATAGTGCTGCGGTAGCACAATACCTCCAGGAGCTCATGCTGTATCATTCTGCCTGGAATGTCCTAGGGCCCCCATTCAGATCTTCAATGTGAGGTCACTACTACCAGAAATTTCAGTGTGTCAGTGTCCTGCACAGAAACAAACTGTTAAGCTCCTGAATGACCAGTATCTAAGGTAGTGCAGGGAGTGGGAGAAACTCACTGCTCCTTTCCCACTACCCTAGAGAAGAACTGTGTTTGCCCTGTGCCAAGAAAGTGACTGTTAACAATAATCATCTCCTCTAAAACACTCTCATACAAAGTGCTCTACGGCCTGACTCCACAATTCTAGAATCCCTAGGGATACAGATCCAAAATCAGCCACTTCTGGAACCCAGCAGCGATCCCACACCAACAGCATGGCACAGCAAGGAGTTTCTCATGAAGATTAATGTTGCCATGATACTGCAGGTGGAGCGTAGGAAGATGGAATGGAATCACTGAGCTGGGATCTGGCCCAGATATCAGAGTTAACACTTCCTTTGCTCTTGCATAGAACACAGTGGATTCTCACAAGAAGCTAGGATCTTGGTTTTATATCTCATCCCAAAGATGGCACTTCCAGCAGCACAGTCCCACAATGCCCCAGGCCGTTCACTGGCTCAGCACTGCCCCAGAGTGAGGAGTCCCACCAGATGAATTGCCACGGGCAGCCCCTGAAGCACAAGTGCCACCTAGAACCACTCTGGGGTGACTGATTCTGAACACAGGAATGTTTTCAATTGTCAGTGCCATTTCTTGAAGAAACAGCTCCTGCTGTATTACTAGGCTTGGCTGAATTCCATTTTTTAATTTTGACAGATAATATCAATGTTTATTTTTAGGCATTTTTTCCATTTCTGTAAACTGAAATTTTCACAGTTGAGCAAAATTATGAGTTTTAAGCATTTTCTTTTATTTTTATCTATTTAGATTTTCACACTCGTGGGAAATAATGGGGGAGGGGTCAGACAGCAATTATTTAATGACCGTGGACGTTGAGATTCACAAAGTTAAGGCTTTATAACCGTTAAAACACAAATTGTCAACATCACTTGATAAAATATACACAGTAAATATCCCTTAAATCAAACTCTGACTTCTCAAGCAGCATTTTTCTTATTCTGCCTATCTGTGAATTTCGATTGTTAACAATGGAAATATATGTGGTGGTTTGTGTGTGTACTCTTGAGTTGTTTCTAAAATTAGTAGACCTGGGTTCTACTTCCCCCATGGACTTCCTGTCTGACCTCAGGCTGGTACCTTACCTTAGGGACAGAGTTTCAAAGGTTTTTAGGCACCCAAAGATGCATCTAGGCATCTAGTGGGGTTTACAAAGCACCTGACCTTCTAGGCACTTTTGAAAATCCCACTAGGTGCCTGCATACTTTTGAAAATCTGGCATTTAGTCTGTGTGTGCCTCAGTGCCCCTCATTTACAATCGGGATAACAGCACTGCTCTTCCTCAGTGGGTCTGTGAGGAGAAATTGGTTAGACATTGTGAGGTGCTCAGATACTAGGGTGAAGAGGCCACATAAGTACCACCGGTAGAGTGGAAACTTCTCTATACCACTGCTAGCCCTTCCCCTGGTTTTGTCTCCTTCTTTTCACCTACCCCCCTCCCATGGGCAGCAGGTGGAGAGGCAGCCCCCGGCTCTGTCCCTTCCGCCTGCGTCTTCCCCCACGGCCGGAGCCCGAGGGCCCCCCCCAGCCAGAGCCACAAGCCCTCCCCGCTTGGAGAAGCCCAGAGTTTCCTCTCCCCTCAGCTGCAGGAGCCACAGGCTGGCCAAAGCCCCAACCCCCCACCCACCCACCTGTCCGGAGGAGCCCCGGGCTAACCACAGCCCAGAACGACCCCCGACCTGCAGCCCGGAGTGCCTACATGTGCCTCCTCAGCCACCCCGGAACCTGCATGGGGCATCATAAAGCAAAAAAACGTCGCCACCAAACCTCACAACTGGAGGTTCAGTGGCTGTGGCATCTCCCTCTTCTCTGAGCGTAACCTTGGCTCAGAGTCTCTCTGTCCGCACAGAGTGATTCCTGTTTTACAGGCTCATCTAAGGACTTCCAGATCCTTAGTTTAATTACCAGCCCTTTCTGATCTGAATCACCCTGCCTCTGTTTACAAGCAAAATGCTGACTCCCTGCACAGGGCACAAGCTGGGACCAGCACCTCTCCTCTGATGAACTCACATTGTACTCCTCAGGCTACAGGGCAGTTCAGAGCTCTGCCATGCCGCTGACCTGTGCCTGAGCAGAGCTCCTGTATGAAACTCGGGGAGAGAGGGGGGGCAGGAGTCCCCCTCTCGCCCCCACTAAATGGCGCCCCTGGGAAGGGAGCCACAAATATTTCTGACCTCAGCACCATGGTGGAATCAGAGGTTTGTAAAAGTGTCTCTAAAGCCGGACAGGCTGCAGCATCAACCACTGGGACTGGAGGCCTAGTAACCCAGGGCAGCAGGGGCAAGCACACGGAGGGCAGGAGGGGAAATTGCTGCTCTCCCTAGGCACAGGTGGCAAAGCCCAGAGTAACTGTGCCAAGCTCCTGGGAGATGGTGGAGCCGTGGCACGAGCAGTGTGGCCAACCCTGGCGGTTCCATCGCAACTCTCATGATTTCGAAGTGGCATTTTCCTGCCTCATGAAAACATGATGGAAGGCGCCAAGTCGCAAATTGTCCCTTACAAAATGGCTGCCAGCTCCTCACAGCAGATGGTGGCCATTTCCCTACAATCTATCTGCACGGGGAAGGGAGGCTGCCCTTAATAAAGTTGGCTGATGCCCCCCATTGTTCTCAGTGAGGCTGAAGCCAGGGCCACAGGCAACATGGCTGCCAGTTTATGGGTCAGGGGCTGGGCAGGACACAGGGACTGTGAGAGGCAGCAGAGACGTTGCAGCTGGGATTGGAGAATTGGGGGAGTAGGGCACTGGGGGAGCAAAAGGAGGCAAATTTCGGGGTCTCAGGAGAGTAGGGGGCAGGGGGAGGGAGGGGGTTCGGAGTGGGGCAAGTAGCAGAGGAGTGGGGAAGCAAGTGGAGGGAGGCCAGGAGGCATGACAGGGGAGGGGGAGTGGAGGGAGGCCCAGAGCAGGGTGAGGCAGCAGACAGTGGGGTGGAGGCGTGCTGCTCACTCTGAGACAAAGAACGAGGTGGGGAGTCAAGGAAGTGTTGTTTAAAAGGCTAAACCAGCCCATATGTTTTTTATGGTGCTATCGCTTATCTGAATGACTGATACAAGTTTAAATGGCCATGGCAGTGCACCCCCCCCCCCAACAGGAATAGACGTTCTGTGTGTGAGTGCGACTCACGATGCCTTAATTAGGTCAGCAGCAAAGAGTCCTGTGGCACCTTATAGACTAGCAGGCGTATAGGAGCAGGAGCTTTCGTGGGTGAATACCCACTTTTTCGGATGCATGTAGTGGAAGTTCACCCACGAAAGCTCATGCTCCAATACGTCTGTTAGTCTATAAGGTGCCACAGGACTCTTTGCTGCTTGTACAGATCCAGACTAACATGGCTGCCCCTCTGATACTTAATTAGGTCAGTGATTCTCAAACTACCATCCAGCCCTTCTTTTGTCATGGGAAATAAACAAGGGGGGGAGAGAATCTAGAATCGGGACAGTGTGAGGAAATGGAGAGCGTCTGCCCTTCCTCGGGGTGCGCAGGGGGCTAAATGGAGTCTCCATCCGAGCAGCCAGGGAGAGGCCGTGTGCATTCAAGGTTGACTTGTCAACCTGACGCCCTCGCACATGCACTGGCAGAGGAGAGAGGGGCGTTAACAAGTCATAAGACCGACTACAACAGGATTTTTTGGTAATCTCATGATTGGGGGGAAAGGTTTGACTCATGATTTTTGATTTCTTGACATTGGCAAACACTGAATGAGAGGCAGGTTCTCTACCAGATGAGGGGAGCCGGCCTTGGAGCAAACCAGCTAAGGGAAGGGGAAGTCACAGGATCTCTCTGAAAGCACTCCCGGTTTCACCATACACCAGAGAATCCAGCCTCATCCACCAGAGAGAATCCCAAGGAGAAGGAAATCAGCCCAGCGTCTTCCTTCCCCAGTAAACCTGTGTCTTCCCCATCATCGTTTTCCCCACAATCCCCTGCCATCACAACCTGGGCCCTCACCGCTGTCCATTCCCCAGCTCCCCAGTACACACTCCATGGTGCGCACGGTATGTTCTCTGATTCCCAGCTAAAAACCAGGACTGAGAGCTAATACGCATGTAAATCTGAATGCGGCTGCCCCTTATCAGATGTCAGCATTGTCTCCTATGCAGTTTCACCATTCGACACACTTGGCTGCGCTATGTAGCTCTCTCATCCTCTCTCGCCAGATGTGAAACGAGACAGCCACAACTCTATAAATGCATTTCCCTAAGATGTGCAGACTCTGTGAAGCCAAACTAAACATGAATACAATGGGATGCTAATAATACACCTTCCTGCTTGCATGGAAACCAGCAAGACAGCACTGGGGGAAAGCTTCCAATCCCCTGCCTGCACACGGCTCTAGACTGATGAAGCCCCGCAGAATACACTGTATGGAAGGAACAATTAACTGAGTCCTACATTTTAAGGCCCGAAGAGACCATTATAATCATCTAGTTTGATCTGTATAACATAGGGCAAAGAATATCACCCAGTGATTCATGCACCAAATCCGTAATTTCTGCTTGAGCTGTAGCATATCTCTTGGAAATATACCCAGTCTTGATTAAAAGACTCGCTCCAGTTGATGGAATGCTTACCACAGCCCTTGAGAATCTGTTCCACCGGTTACTTACCCTCATTGTTACAAATTTGCACCGTATTTCCTGTTTGAATAAGTCTAGATTCAACTTCCAGTATTTGGATTTTGTTAGGACTTTGTCTACTAGATTAGAGCCTTCTTGCTCTTTAATCAGATTAAAATCACCTCCCTCCTCATACCTTAGATTCCCCTGTTTACACATCCAAGGATCATATTCATGCTTTTTGCCACAGCTTGGCACTGAGAGCTCACGTTCATTTGGTTATGCACTATGGCCCCTAAGTCCTTTTCAGAGTCACTCTTTTCCACAATACAATTCCCCAGCTTCCAAGCATGGCCTATAGTCTTTGTTCCAAGGTGGATGACCTGGCATTTAGCTGTATTAAAATGCATGTTGTTTGATTCTCACCAGTTTACCAGATTGTTCTGTATTGGTGACCCGCCTCCATTATTTATCAGCCATCTCTGTGTCATCTGCAAACATTACCAGCAACGGGTTTGTATTGGCTTCCAGACTGTTCATAGAATATGGACTAATGGGCTGAGAACCGATCCTGTGGGACCTCACTAGAAACCCCTGACTCGGTGACGATTCCTCATTAACAATTAGGTTTTGAGATCTATCAGTTAGCCACTTTTTAATTCATTTAGCTACATTGATTTTGTATAGTGCTAATTTTTAATCAAGTGTCATGCTGCACTAAGTGAAATGCCTTACAGAAATCTAAATATATTACGAATACACAAATATATCAGGGACCATCATTTTGTTCTGTGTTTGAAGAACACATAGTGCTAGAGGCTCCAGAACAGAGGGACCAGGGGGCCATGGCCCCATCACTTTTTACCAGCCATAAGGTCGAGCAATGGGGGAGGGGATGGAGAGGAGCGAATGGGGGGGCGGGGTTTAGGGGGAAGAGGCGGTCAAGGGGGGATCCTCAGGGAGAATAGGGGCAAGGGTTCGGGGAAATGGGGCTGCATAGGGGAAGGGACTCAGGGGAAGGGACAGCATGAGGGCAGGGGCTTGTGGAGAAGGGGCGGTATGAGGGCAGGTCCTCAGGGGAAGGGGCATCAAGGGGGGGGAGAGGGCAGGGCCATGGTTTGGGTTCTGGTGGCTCCACCCTCTCTTTTAGGGAGCTTCCGTCACTCCTGCGATAGGGTCCTGGACTCGTAGGGGCAATCTCAATAGAAAATGACAAATAAAGTATCTTTAACCTCACCAAAGAAAAATCTCAGGTTTGTTTGAGATCTATTTTCCATGAAACTATGCTGCCTGGTATTTGTTATATTTCCATCCTTTAGTTCTTTATTGGTGAAGCCCTATAACAGCCTTTCAGTGTTTTTGTTTTGCTCAGGATTGATGTCAGGCTAACTAGCAGATAATTACCTGGGTCAGCCCACTTGCTATTTTTAAATGGTGGCATGACCTTGGCTTTCACCTAGTCCTCTGGAATAGCTCCAGTTTTCTAGGATTTATGAACAATTAGAATCAACATTTGGAGAGCTCCTTGGCCAGGTTTTTAAACCATCTTGCACTGACCCCCTGGGAGGAGGAGCAGATGAGACAGAGCCATGGCGGGACTCATGGCATTATCTATAAACCATTCTGGATTGATGGCGTCTAGTGGCAGCCTGGGACATCCCCAGAGACCGCTATCCATATTGTCCTTTGGCAGCTTGCTCTAGTGCTCTGGCCGGTTTCACAGAGGAGTAAAAATTTTCTGAGCATTGACTCTCCCAGAGGTTCCTTGTGCTTTCTCTAGGAGCCGGTTCCTGACGCACGGAGGCTCTCATCTCTCTTTGAAAACAACAGCCATTAGTTACTGATCCAAACATCATCCGAGTCGCAGTGCACATTGTTGCCATGCTGCTGTCTTTTCATGCTGGCTGAAGGCATCGCTTGTGGGTGGTACCAATTCACCCCCTGTTGGATCCGATTATTTAATGAAAAGAACCAAACCATTGAGAGCTGTTTGCTGAAAACAAAATTCACTTCCCGGTCCTGAGCTGGCAGCAACCCATTAAGCTGTGTGCCCCGTGGCAGCTTTGCCAGTCCTCACACGGCATTTCCAGTGCAGCAGAAACCCCCTCACGCTATTAAGGGAAACTTTCATGTTGCTCTTGCCTTTTGGAAAATACCCAGGGAAGTCACGCTGTTTAATTGTTCCCTGTTGCTGGGGTTTTAGGAGACAGGACTAGCCCTTGCAGGGAGAGTAAGTGCCACTTGCCATTTTAGTGCTAGTAAAAATCAAGTCATTGAAAGAGTCAAACAAACATTTCTCAGATTACAAAAAGGACATTTTATTACCAAACACCTAATTAACCTGTGGAACTCACTGCCCCAAGGCATCACTGAGCACAGCAGGATTCAGAATAGGATTAGCAGGAGCTCAATCAGAGCTAGCATGGGTATGTCTCCTCAGACTGGGAATTACTCCTCCAGCTCGAAGGGCAGACACACCCTCAGTGTCAACAGATTCTCACCCACGTCCATACGACCTCCTTTTAGGCATGTATATACTGCAATGCCCTCCAAGAAATGGCCTTTTCTCCTCCCGCTGCTCCAGCCCATTCTCAGGATGCCCTCTTTTGCTTCGGTCAGTTGTTGTGGACTTTCTCCAGAATTTGCACATCTCTAGGGGGGTTTGGTGCTCACGCCTGGAGCAATCTTCTCTCTAAGGCAGTGCGAATGAGTGCTCTTGCTGGGGGGCGCTTCATGGCCTGTGCAGTGGGAAAACACCTGCTTTTGTTCCTAGAACGCTTTTGATGCAGACAAAGAATCCTGATGGCCTCCACTGCTGAGGCAGCACAATGCACCCCCGCTCCCATCCTCAGGATACTGCTCTCAGAAATGCCTTTCAATATCAGAACCCGCCGGCTCTGCTACCCAGCAGCCTAGAGGTCACCTTAGGAGATCTCAGCTCCCAAATGCATCGCTCGACATTAGCTCATGCTAAAATCCAACTGCTATTGCTTTCTCCTCTCTCCTAATGGCTTTAAATCCTGCTGAAGGTGACGCCTGTCACTGAGCCTTTGTGATGCAAGCTGGTCTCCAGTGGCGATCATCCAGGGGCTGGCTAATCCTGGAGGTGGAAGGTCCCTGCGGGGAGATTCGCTGTGGATAGACAATAGGGGTGTCTGGCTACTGGTCCGGTTCAAGACCACTGTGTGCAGCAAAGCCCAACTGGCCCCACTTCCTCCTATAAACACCTCCTCCCTTGGCAGCAGCAAGGGCAGGTGGTAGGTAGCAGCAGGCCAGGGAGCCTGGAGTTCCCTACCTGCCCACTATGGGCTTGGGTAGGGCACTGCCGGTGATCCCAGGGGCTCTGTACTGGGGGCGGGCAGTTGGGGGTTAGCGGCATGCTCTCTAGAGAAGGAAGAGGAGTGTGGGTCATTTCCAGGCAAGGGGACCCGTCCTCGGTGCCCTACAGAGTGTAATAAGAATGAGCCCCAAGGGGTTCTGTAGGGACAACTCTGAAATCCTGCAGACGTAAGGAGCATTTCTAGAGCAGGCTAGCGCCCACTAGAACCTCTCACAAGGGCAGTTCCAGGGTTGTCTCTCCGAAGGCCCCACCCTGCACTTGGGCAGTCACACAACACAGCTGCGCTTGGAGTGTTCCCAGCGTTTACCGAGTTAACGGCGAGTCACAGAAGCCGGAGAAGGACGTTAACAGGCCAGAGGCAAAGGAGAAAAGGGAGGTTTTACAAGGAGGTGTGAACAAGGATGCATTATATCCTTGTCTATCACCTCCCACCTCGGGGTCTCACCTCAGGAAAATAACATTATTTCCATTATACACATGGGGATACTGAGGCACAGAGCATTTTGAAGAGACTCGCCTGAGGTCACACAGGAAATCTGTGGCAAACCTAAGAATTACACCCATTCTCCTGCTGTTCGGTCCTCTGCTCTAATCACAAGCTCAGGAAAGTCAATGACCGTAATAAATCTGAGGAGAAGAAATCTGAGGTGGCATGGACTACCAGGGCGATAGCTTTCATGCCCACATTGGACAGAAAGTGGGGAAGGGGCCAGTGCCAGGTAAGAGAAGGAGGCAGCAGAGAGACAAATGCACGGACGAAGAGAAAAGTAGTGCATAGAGGGGGTTAAAAGTAAGGGAAATTTGGGAATGGATTCTTAAACAAATAAGGGAATGGGTGAATTGTTTGAGGGCGAGGCGACTGGCTGGATTTATACTGCTTCTAAAGAACAAGTGATACTAGACAAACGGTCCCCAGAGAACCACTCCAAATCCTCAAACACACAAAAACCATTTGCCTCACGTCCAGTCCCTGATCCTCACAAGGAAAAAGAGAAAAGTCCTGCCTTTCAGACTGCATGTTTGTGCTACACAAATCCATTTCTACTCAGACACATCAGCAATGGCCGTGTTAAAAGATAGATAGATAGATAGATAGATAGATAGATAGATAAGATTTTATTAAAACATTTGATCCAGTGTCTCCTGAAATTGTACTTGATGCATGAATTCAGACTAGGTTGGCTAGAACCGCTGTCATGTGGACAGAAATATGGCTGGATAATCTGAACTAAAGCATAATGCTAATGGTGATGCAGTAAGTGGAGGGGGGCTGTGTGGTCAGGAGCTGCTGGGATGAATGTGAGAGCCAGACTTATTAGACATCTTCATCAACGATCAGGAGAGAAGAAAAGCGGGTTAATTACATTAGCCCCCCCTGAGTCTGGAGGAGCTGTCAGTTTCAATGGGGACAGAGGAATAATGTCAAAGGGGCCTTAAAGGAGGAAAAGGCAAGTTGATTTTGCTTGGAAAAATGCAGCTACTTCTTGTGGAAGATATTAACTCCCCCAGCTATTCTGTGTGAGAGGAAAACCTGGGAGGCCTTGATGCTCTTATAACTTCTTCTGCCCTGCAGATCTGTGTGTCCTTGTCCCATTGGCCCTGTGCCCTGCAAATATTCCAGCACCACTTTGGAATCTGTATCATTCTTTTTGCTTACAGAGGAAATATTTTCAGGGAGAACTGAGGTTTTATATTGACTCTCCTGACGCTAGCATTACCAAGAAAGCAAGTGAGAAGATAACTCTGAAATGCTTTTAAACTAGACAAAGCTGGAACCAGGAAGTCAAAACGTCACCCGCATTCGCCTTGACAGAATATGACCTGTGCAGTGACTTCCCGGAGTGAGATTACAGAACTGTCGCTCACCACCACTGCAGAACATTGGAATTAGTGGATCAGTCCAGTGACGAATGTGTTGCCTTAACTTTCAATGTGGGCCACTCGGATCACCTCTCTTTTTTCACGGGTTTAGCTCATGACAGGCAACGCGTCTCTGACAAGGCAGGGTAGGCTTCCGAGGCCTGGCTCTGTATCAGTGTTGCCAACTCTCATGATTTCATTGCAAGTCTCACAATATTTGGTGCTCTTCTTAAAGCCCCAGCTGCTGGAGTGATTTATTTAACTCAGCTTTCATTGTTTTTAAAGTCAGTCTCTAGCGCTCTGGGTTGCAATGAAAAGCTTGAAACTATGAGCCAAGTGCCTCCTAAAGGCTCAGAAAGCAGAAAACAAACAACAAAGAATCCAGGATTTTTTTTTAAATCTTTTTAAACCAATCTCACAATTCTGGTTGACAATGCAGGTTTACTAGGAATGAGATTTGGATAAAGTGAACCCCCTAGGTCACAAAGCTCCCGGCAAATAGGGGGACAAACCTCTCCTGATTCACATTTCCCAGGATTATTTCCCCATTTCTCCCGGCCTTTGCGCTGCCTGGCTTCTAGAACTGGAAGCAGCTCAACAAGAAATCCCTCTCCTACAGCATCTCCATGCCAGCAGAAGCTGGAAGTACTGGGAATCTCACAAAAAACCCCTGTGACGGGTTGGATCACAGAAATCCCCGTGGGAACTGCCAACTGATGTGCCGAGACTACCTCTGCTCCTGTTTTCCCTGCCAGCTCAGGACTTCAGCACCTTGTCTTGTTGAGTCAGACACTCCCGTCTGCTCCAACACAGACCCAGGGTCTCAATTACCTGCCCCAAAGCTGCAGGTTTACCTGAAAACAGCTCACAGAAGTGTGCTTGTTTTTAGCACAGTCCCCACACCCCAACACCTTTCATGGGTACATCTGCACTGCAGCTGGCTTGGGTAGACATACCTGCACTAGCTCTGATTGAGCCACACAGCAGTGCGGCTGTGGCAATGGGATGGGCTAGCCACCAAGTATATACCCCCTCCCTCCCTCCCATACCGCCTGGTGTTGGAGAACCTAGGGTCGCACGGGATCGTACTCAGCAGCTACCCTCAGTTGCCACCCACGCCGCTGCAGCTACCCTGGTGTTTCTAGCGCATTAGCTCCATCAAAGCTAGTGCGCGTCCATCCCCCCGTGCTGGGAATGACCCCTCCAGCTGTAGCGCAGACCTGCCCTCAGTCAGCGGGCACCCCACCTTGTGCTCAGTGGGCAGCACCAGCTCCAGGCACTAGACTGAAAATGCCCATTTGTCAAACTTGATGTGGGAAAGGGTTGGTTTCAATGAAACTTTTCTGGGCAAGTGTCTCAGGTCCAGGATGGAATTTCTGGTCAGAACAAGAGGGAGCCAGATACCCCCTTCTGCCCCCAAATAGACTGGTGGTTGGAGCACCCCCCCGGAGATACAAGAGACCCAAGTCCAAGGCCCTGCTGCAGCACACCAGCCTATGCAGTCAGTCTCTCAATGAATATTCACTAGTTAGACAAAGTGGAACAGCTCCAGTGGGGGACTGAGAGCGACACCCATTCCAGAATGGCCAGGTGACCAGGGCAGTGGCCTGGCAGAGGAGACATCTGGGTTCCAGGCCTAGGGCTGAGTAAGGATTCAGTTCTGGGTCTCCCATATCCCAGAGGAGGGCCATAGCTGCTGGGCTGTGGCTCCCACGTTCACCTTTCCATGGCCAATGCTGGAAGATCCTGGTTTCAGAAGTGCAAATGGGGGCTCGGCTCCGTCACAGAGCTGCCTCCTAAGGTGGAACGACTGAAAACTCCGCCAACATCCTGCTAGGGACCGAGAGGATGCCAGCATGTCAGGAAACGTGCCCAGCCTCCAGCTCGTGGCTGTCTCAGCTCCCACCAGGGAGCTCCCCTTTAGGATTTGGGGGGCCCTGAATCTCAGTCTCCTGCCCAATGGGAATGAGGACCCCAAACTCCAGGTGACCGTTCAAAGCAGCAGAGCCCCCTTTCAAGGGGAGGTGAGAGGCTGGTGCCTGAATGCCCTGGGGAGGAGAAATGGGGAGCCTGGAGGAAGGGGTGAGCGAGACGCGGTGGCCAGAGGCTCTAAGCCACCTCTAGTGGGGTCCCTCCCCACTCAGCGTGAATTGCGGTAGCCTGTCGTCTCTCCCTCCTGCAAAGGCCTTGGTTCAAAGCTTGTGGTGGCCCTGCATTTAGCAGGGCTGGCCCCACCGGCGAGCACCTGCTCTGATCACACGCCCGTTACGCTGATGCCCCGCAGTCTCTGCAGATTTCTGCTGCGCTGCGCGTTCTCTCCGAAGCGAAGGCAGGAAGCCAAGGCTGCGTAATCTGCGTGGGCAGGTCCCCAGTGGCTTCCCCCATCCCTGCTCGCCATGCAGCACCTCCGCTTCCTGCCAGGGACGTGACGGAGACGCCTGTGCCCTCCTGGCCTGCTGCTGTTCCTCATCGTCACTCGGCTGCCACGTCACACCGATCCCCCTGCAAACCCAACTGCAAACACCATAGCTCCCGGCCCAGCTCCTTCCCTCCAACAGGAACAGCTAGCAGGGAAAAAACAGCCAGCACAACCCCCCCCAGATTAACACACGCACGTCCCCGCTCCTCCTCGGCTGGGCTAGCGTCTCTGGCAGCACCAGCCGGGGAAGAGGAGATTTCAGCTGCCCGTGTTTTCCTCTAGAGCAGCCCTGCCTAGCCGAAGGGCGCAGCCCTGGACTCAGACCTTTGCAGGGGTGTGTGAACGAGCCCAGGTTTCTACACATCTGTTTAGCTGAAGTCGTTTGGCAAAGCACATCCCAGTGCCTGCGGCTTGTCCATAGCCCGTGTCAGCAACACATTGCACACACGGGACTATGCACACGCACCCAGGCCGCCGATTCCAGTGGCGATCTTAGAAGCGAGGACCGATCGGTCAACGGTCAGAGCACTGGGCTGGCACTGAGGAGAGCTGGGGTCAGGTCCCTGCTCTTCCAGCGGCTCCTGGTTCCAGTGCCCAACTTTGCAATGGGGGAGTAGGCCTGTTCTGCACACAGGGGTGCTGGTCAGGTGCTCAGGTTCATGGTGACCAGAGCTCTGGAAGAGATAGAAGAGGGGCAGGGAGGGAGTCTGCCTCTGACTGCAAGAGAACAGCACAGAACTTCACTCTTTAGTGCCCAAATCCTCTCCAGCCAAGCCATGGCTATCTCAGTGACGGCACTGCCTGTGTCACTCACACGGCCTTCATCGGACGACCCGACGCGTGCTAACTGCCGCCTTCTTTTCCAATTTCCTTTTATCCAGAAAAGACCCGCCTCTCTCGATTCGACCCAGCTCTGCTCACGACCCAGCACCTGCAGTTCCTGACCGTTCCTCCCAGCCACACCCCGGCTACCCCAGCATTTGTGAGCCGCGAAGGATACAGCGGCACAAACAGGCTGACGGCAACCCAGGTTTCGGATTCAATGAGGTGACCGCGAGCGGGTTATGCGACCCCCCACTTCTCAGCAGCCTCCGGGGCGGATACTTTGGAATATAACAAGCCGCCCGCCCACTGGGGAGGCTTTCAGTTCTGCTTCTGGTTTGTCCCTTCCCCTTCACAAGAGAAAACGCCGTGAACGGCAGCAATTCCCCAGCTCGTTGCAGGGAGGAACTAATTACAGCACTTGTGATTCTGGGCACAGCCGAAGCCGTGAGGCTGAAGAGCAGCTTCTGCAGTTCAGGAACCTTCTCCTACACTGTCCCCGCCAGCACGCTCCAGTCCAAACCACTCGAATCAGCAGTTCCCTGACTCCACGTCCATCAGAAGGAAACTGCCTTTTCTTGCCACTACGGAAACAATGACATTATAAAAAGGCCGAATTTAATTACAGGAGGGATAAGGCGAGAAGGGGGCGTGGGCTGAACCAGCTGCAATCCAGGGCGTTGCAGGGAACGCGAGGCCAGGAATACTGGTCTTCCCACTATCAGATGAGCCACCAAATCTCATCCAGGGGGAGGGGCAAAGAAATAGTCATTGACATTGGGTCATCCAAAGGCCTCTCCACCCATAGGCCTTTAGGGATGGAGATAGCATGTCATTGACAAGACACTTCCATTCTATTCCACTTGGCGAGTTCCGTCGCTGACTGTGTCCGTTCCCAGAATGTCTGTTCTTGGGGCAGGGACCAGCATTTTGTTCTGGGTTTGTACAGCACCTGACACAGTGGGGTCTTGGTCCAGGACTGGGGTTCCTGGGTGCTAAATACATGCATTAATAAATCATCTGTGGTGGGTTCAGTGAACTTGCTGTCTTTACCATTCTGGCGAGTGGTGAGACACAGGCAGTTTGGATGAGTATCCCATGTAGGAACCAGCCAGATCATTCAGCAAAAAGGCAAAAGGAAACGTCTAACGGCAGGGACTGTCTGCAGAGTTATTTTTGTTACAAGAATGTACAGCCTCCCTGAAAACATTATGACATGTGTCACCATACGCTTCAATCTGGCGGGCCGGGAGGGAGGGGGGAACGAAAAGAAAAGAAAAACCAAAACAAAACAGAGTTTCTGCTTCTCTGCTCTTCTCTTTCTGTGTCTCTACCAGTTCTGCTCTCCGTTCCCCCGTATAAATCAAGGGTCACTCCAATGAAGTCAGAGATGTGACTCTGGGTTTGCACCAGTCCCTGTTTCTGTCGCTCTCAGATTCATTGTTTCCAGCTCAGAAATCTTTGCCGCCGACTCTTCTCGAGCCGAGGACCGGAGAGCTGTCGGATTGGGAGGCCCGGTTTCCATAGCAAACCCAGCGTTTTCAGGTGGAGGACTCAGGCATGGCATTCACTAGTGCTGAAAAGAAAAGGCTTTATTTCTCCATAGGCATGAAGGGCGGACAGAAGCCTAATGCCCTGCACAGTTTATATTTCATGAGCTTCTTCAAAGCAGGACTAGGCTGCCAGGGAGAGCCTGCCAGCTGCCTTTCACTCCCTCCCTCAATAAATGAGCTGGAGTTGTTGCAGGCCAGAGCTGATTCGGTCACTATTTATCAGCTGGTAGGTTTCAGGTGTGAGTCAAGGGGCTGGTGAAGTGGGATGCTGTTAAGGGAGGGAGGATGGGCTGGTCTCTGTCCACCTGTGCTATGGGGCAGCTGGACTGTTGTCAGGCTTAGCATATTCAGACAATCAGGGCTGGGCTGTGGTGGGTTCAAAAGGTGCTGCTGGTAATTAGCAAGCCCTGAGCTCCAGCAGGCGGAGATGTGCTTGACGGGACAGCACTTCTAGCTATGGCCAAGAGTACTGCCACCAATCGTGCAGGGACAGATATCATACGGCCCAGGGGACAGGTGCTGGAATTAGGGGTTCTGGGGTGCTGCCACACCCCCTGGCTTGAAGTGGTTTCCATCATATGCAGGGTTTACAGTTTGGTTCAATGGCTCTCAGCCTTCCCCCCCCCAACTATACAAATTGTTCCAGCACCACCGGGGGACAGTGCTCTGACAGATGCATTGTGGATGTTGTCAGGGGGAAATATGTAGGTTTTGGCAGCCAGTGGAGGGGGCCGTTGGGCTTCTGACACATGGAGAGGCATGGGAGGCAGTTTGGGATTGTGGGACAAGCACAATAGCTGGGTGTTTCTGCTAAACCAATCAGCAGCGAAACAGTTAACACAGATAGCTTGCAGTCATTAGGTTTCAGAGTTAACGACAGTTTTAAAGAATGGGGCCGTTTCCACACTACAGCTATTGTTTCAGGCTGTCTGTGAACTCTAAAGCCATCACTACATCAGCTACCCTGGGCTCAGACATATAAGGACCAGGAACATAATGTTTTAATGAAAGCTCAGATTCTGGAGCACGGAGCAGCAGTTGGAGCTGCACCCACTGCCTTGTATATGGCGCATCTGTCAGAGTCGGGGCCAGTTACCCAGTGTAAAGCTGGAGTACGTGAGAGCAGAATTCGGCGCTTGGAAGGAGATTTAGTCCTCGGTTGTGAAGTGGACGGGTCTCGGCCATCAGTGAAAGTGCAGACTTACAGCATAAAGAAGAGACCCAGGATCATCGGTGCCCGGGGAGCTAAAGGAGAACTATTGGCTACCAGCAGGATTCAGGCTCAATGCACAAGATACAACAATTTGTCAGCAGAGCTACGTATGAGCTATTCTGACCCCTTCTGTCCCGCAGAGGGCAGTGCTGGATACATGCAGACCAGCCCCTGCATGGAGCTCTCCCTGCACCTCTCTGCCAGCTGGGCATCCCCCGGCTCTCTCCATGCAGCAGGACAGCGGGTGCCACAGCTGGCCACCAGTGTCTGAGGCTCTGCAGCTGCACACCACGGCTGGGACTGCCAGAAGCTACAAGAAACCCAGACATGCACATAGGGGAGGAGAACTTCCACTTCCAGCTCCGACAACACAGGCCGCTGTAGTATTGCCAACCCCCAGGGGCCAGCAGTCAGGCCCCCAAAATCATGAGCTCCCCTTTAAAATCGTGAGATTTTTTTAAAAAGATCTTTTTTCCCCCCTGACTTTTGGTGTGTGAATCTTTGGGGCCAATTATCCCAGCTCTCCCCACAACCACGAGGGCTAAAAACTGACTTAAATCCCATGACTCCTGGAGCTGGGGCTTTAGCAAAAAGACCAAATATCAGGTGACTCCCAATAAAATCCGGAGGGCTGGCAACACTGAGTCCCTGAGCTATAGAGGCGGGACCAGTGCAGGAGTGAGGGGTGGATCCAGTGAGCGGAGCTCATTGGGGAACACAGAGACAGAATGCCTGTCACCAGGCCAATGAAATCAGAGCCGCAGAACGACCAAGCTGCGCTCTGGGGCTGCATTCTGCTCTTGCTGGCCCCAGCGTTAACCAGAGTGACTCACCTCCATTGATACATGGCAGTGTCAAGCTGGATTGGGCCCCTTCCCTCCAGGAGTTCCCAGTTTCCCATAAATATTAGAGGCCAGTATCCTGCTGCTATTCCCCTGCCTTTCCAGTCCAGTCCATGGCAGTAGCTGTAACATGCAGCTACACAGAAAAGAGGAAGCACCACTTCCCACCCCCAGCCCTGCGCCAGGCGGCCCTTTGGCCTGAGAAGCGGGTTTGCTGTGTCGAAAGAAGCCCGAGATGCCTCTGGCATTGCAACGGCATCCACGGCTGCCTGTGAAAGGCAGGGCAGGTTTGCAAACTCCAGCCCAGAGCTAGGAGGCTCAGGGATTGCAGCAAAGCGCAGCTGGCTTCCTTGGCGAAACGCAGCAGCGGGTGGGCGGGCGAGCCTGGCACTCAACATCTTCATCAAGGAGCCATCAAAGGCCTGAGCACTCCCGGGGAACCGTGAAATAACCAATAGCTTGGGCTGAGGAGGGACGAGCATGCGGGAGCAGAATCCAACCTGCTTGCTGGGCAGGTCCTCGTGCCGTGAGTGGGGAGCCAGGGACCCCAGCCGAGTGCAATTGGTACAAGCTGTCTGGGGGGTGTTATTTGATGGGCAGCTAGACCGATCTCAGCGACGCCTGGCTCCCTGCCATGTCCTGCCAGCTCCTGATTGCCTCTCAAAACTGGTTTGAGCGAAGGACCTGGACCGAGGGTCTCAGAGACCTTGACTACCACAGAGGAGATGCCGCATCAGCAGATACAGGGCAAACTTCCCCACCCAGCTCCTCCTTGCCAGTATAAGCCCCAGCCCGAGGGAGTCTGCCAGGATATTTCTTCTAGTGCTAGGATATCTCTACTCGTACTAGAGTGTGGACGTGGCCTGAGACACAGTGATCAGCTTGTGCAGGGAATCGGATCCTCTGCGGACAACATCTGGACTGGCAGCCAAGTCCCTGCAGTTTGGGGCTGGATCGGAAATAACAGGAACAATGTGAGGCAGAGACGCAGAGGCAGCGTCTCCCACTGCAAACGGGAAGAACGGAGGCCATGTCTGAGGGCAGCAGCTCTGATGAGAACCATCTTGTTTAACCACCACAGGTCACTCTCCGCAAAACGCCTTCCTTGGGCTCTAACCAGCTCCCGGCTTTGTGCGGTCACCTCGCCGCACCGGAAACACAAGCCCAGCCTTGAATGGAGCTGCTGGATTATTTGGACGTTGACCAGCAAGGGCACCGCACTCTTTGGTTGCCACATTCACACCCAGTGATGGTCAGACACCTTTGCCCTCCAACGCAGCAGCACTGCTAACGGGGCTAGCGAACGTTGCGGAGCAGTTCTCTTCTGTGCAGGCAGCATAGCACAGCGGGTCATCCCCAGAACTAGCCACTAGCCACCTGCGTCCTGCTCCTGACTGAACCCCTCACCTGCCCGGTGACCTCGGTCAAGTTGCTTCCCTGTGCCTCAATCCCCATCTGTGACGTGATGGGGATGATGCCCTGGCCTGCTCCTCTAGACATCCAGGGATGGTGACGCCTGATGGAAGTGCCAAGCGCGAGTATTACTTATGGCAGCTCAGCAGAACGAACTCCACAGAAGTAGGATGAGGGTATTTTCCCAAGGGGCGGCCACTCCAGCCTCCATTGTGCTGGCAACGGAGGCATCAGCACAGTGGACCTTTGCTAGCAATGGAGAGGTTTGGTTCACCCTAATCAGAAGAACTTGGGAAACAGACCGCTCTGCCTCGTGGGGGATCATGTGTCCAAGGCGCTTACCTCCGTCTCAGCTTACCCCCATCACTGCACTCACAGTGGGGACGAATCCCTTTGCTATTTAGGACAAACCCTGTGCCTCAGCACCAAGCCTATGTCCCTTGGTCTGACCTCAGAGTGGATGCTCTGGGAGGTTAGAAGTCAGTCTGCTCAGACCTTAGGAGTCAGGAAAAAAATCAAGGGAGCCCTTTGGGAAATAAAACTGTGCGGGCTCGCCTCTCCCGCAGCACACAGGCAAGTGTAACTCGACGTGAATGCTGCTCTGGGTGGGAATGGAGCTCAGCTCTTCCTATATCTATCAAATTTCTTCTTGAATCTACAAAAGCCTTGTGCATCTTTTGGCAACCCCATCATCTAACCCCCTTCCTGTCCAACTTCCATTGCTGTTCCCAGCTAGGTGTGAATGTACTCCGCACAACTCGCCGGAAACAGATTTCACAGCTCGAGGAGAGCGCAGTCATTCCTGATTCTGTGGAAACATGGTATTTCATGGCTCCATGAGAATGTCCTGTTTCACAGCTCTGAGAATACCCCTGAAACACAGCTGCATGAGATCCCCCATTTCAGAGCTCTGAGAACCCCCCATTTCACGGCTCTGATCAGGCTCCATTGCATGGTTCTGGGAACAACCCATTACACAATTCTGAGAATGCCCCATTTCACGGCTCTTAGAAACCCCTGATTCACAGCCATGTGAGAACACCCCATTTCACCGCTGTGTGCTCTCCATTTCACAGCTCTGAGAAAGCCCCATTTCATGGCTCTGAGAACACCCCATCTGATGGCTGTGTTTAAAATGTCCCTTTTCACTCCATTTCATGGCCTGTGAATACTCTTTCCCTCTAGGTCTGCGTACACATTACAATTATTGGAGAAAGACAGCGAAGAGGGGAAGTTGCTTCTTGTATTAATTACATTCCACCTCATTTGCTCAAGAACTGCACTGGGAACACATGAAGAATTACAACATTAATTAGGGAGTAAACGACCCCAGCTCATAACAATAGTCTCCTGGCTTTGGCAGCCATTTGCTAATAATGAAATGCACCAGATTTCCTTGCAAAACGTAACAATGGGGAGCGACACGTCCTGGGTTTAATATTTCTCTTCCAGCGCAAAACATCCTTCCTTCCTGCTCTCTTTGTGGCCTTGATCTCCCATCTGATGTCACCAAGACTTCAGGGCCTGACCAGACTGGCTGCATTCAAGGGACCCGGGTCCTTTCGCTCCAGCTGAAATGGCTGAAGTGCTGCTCCGGGTGGCGCCTGTCGATGTCACACATCAGAGCAATGGCCACAGGCTACTTGCTCTTCTTCTGGGGCTCTCCCCAAACCAGGGACCCACCAGCCTGTGCATCCTTAATTGACAGAATTAGCAAGCTTATTTGAAGAATACTTCATTCCTCAGAGTCTAATTTCCTGCTGTATAAATAATACATCAGCAGCAGCAGGCTCTTCAAAAACAGATGAACATTCGCACTGCCATCCTATTGTGAAAAGCCTTCGCAGAGGGGTTTTCACAATAGCCAGCCCCCAACAGCACTGCACCGCCTCTCACACCCGCTGAGTCAACCAACAGGGATGTGAGATGGGGACCACACGAGTGGGTTTCACGCCCCCGCTGTGAGATCGCACCTTCTGATGAGCGTGGCGTTCGCGCCTCTGGGTGTGAGCACAGGGCTCACAGGAATAAACAGTGCCTCCTTTCGAAACAAAACATAGCGGCCAGTTAGGTTGCAAAGCCCAGCCTTTGTTAGCACCAGAACCACAGGGCCTGTGCAGCCTTAAGTCTGTCCCCCTCTGCGTGTACACTACGATACAGTCTTCACCAACAGAGAATCATAGGACTGGAAGGGACCTCGAGAGGTCATCTAGTCCAGTCCCCTGCACTGAGGCAGGACTAAGTATTATCTAGAATCACAGAATCATAGAAGATTAGGGGTGGAGGAGACCTCAAGACGTCATCTAGTCCAACCCCCTGCTCAGAACAGGACCAACCCCAACTAAATTATCCCAGCCAGGGCTCAGCCCAGAGCCCCCTCCTACACTCCGAACCCCTCAGCCCCACCCCAGCCCAGAGCCTGCACCCCCTCCTGCACCCCAACCCCCTGTCCCAGCCCGGTGAAATTGAGTGAGGGTGGAGGACAGTGAGAGACAGAGGGAAGGGGATGGAGTGAGTGGGGATGGGACCTCAGAGAAGGGGTGGGGCAGGGGCAGGGCCTCAGGGAAAGGGCAGGGGTGTGGCCTCGGGTCAGGGGCGGGGCAGGGGTGGGGCAACGGTGTTTGGGTTTGTGCGATTAGACAGTTGGCACCCTAGTGGCAACTGCAACTTGTTTTTAACTGTTGCATGTAATTCCCTATTTTCGTTTAAAGCAGATATCCCATCATGTGACGCCACACGGACCCCCTCCCCAGCTATCAGCAGGATCTATCTCCAGGGCCTTTCTAGTCACAGAGAAGGCTTCTACCATGGGAACTAAAGGAGCCCCAGCACGAAGCTGTTATCCTGTGTGTGGATCAGCCACCGGCGTGAGTGGAAGCATGTGTGCTTGCAACACACACTTTGTCAGTGGCCTCCATGACTATTTGTCAATGGAAGGAAAACCTGGGAATCAGGAATCCCGGGCTTTATTCCCGGCTCTGGAGGGAAGCTAACCCCCGAGACTGGGCACAGGCAAATCTAGGCACTTTAAAAAAGTTACTGCAACATGCCGGACTGAAAGGGGTCGAAGACGTTCTCCAGTTCAGGGCAATAACGGCACCATGTCCCACCCGACGCCGTCACCCACGCTCCTTGGGGTCACGTCCAACAGATGTGCAGTGAGTCATTGCTTAGCTAACCCATACATACTGGGCCAGATCCCTGGTTGGTGTAAAGCAGCGACGTCCATTCACACCAGCTGGGGATCTGGCCCATTGTCCTTTTATTCCTTTTCTCTTCAATCCGTCCTTGCAACCCTTTGGGCTTTGCAGACAAGTATCAGGAACCAGCTGGATCTGCCTGTAGTCACTAAAACCACCCAGTGTAGCATGAAATCCTGGAGTCTGCCTGGGCTCTCGTACCGCAGCCCTGCCTCCGAAGAGTCAAATCATTAGCTGCCTCGGGATTATGCAAGTGCCGGCGATGTTCTGAATTTGCGGGGGTTTTAAAAGGCTTGCAAAGGAGACATGAAAAGTGTTACTTTCCCTGCCTGTCAGAGAGGGGCTGGCTGTGGGGCTGGGCTGGGAAGGCAAACAAACACGCTTTGGAAAATAGAAAATGAATTTTAAAAAGGGAACCTGCAAGAGCCAATCTGAAGGGCATTTGCAGTACAAATGTTTGTATTTCTCTCAGGTGGGATTTTATCAACAGATACTGTGCAACCGCAAGGGATGCGATACCTGAGAAATATCTATTATCTAGCCCCAAACACACCCCTCTGTTCATCTATCTATCCATCCCCGTCCACATCCCTCTATCAGCTATTCACCCCATACACACACTTCTATCCATCTACCCATCATGCAAACTCATCTATCTAATCTATCTATCCACCCCATACACACCCTCTGTTTATCTACCCAGCCCCATCCACATCCATCTATCTACCCATCTATCTATCCACCCCTATACACACCCCTCCATCTATCTATCCACCCCTATACACACCCCTCCATCTATCTATGCATCCCTATACACACCCCTCCATCTATCTATCCACCCCTATACACACCCCTCCATCTATCTATGCATTCCTATACACACCCTCTGTTTATCTACCCAGCCCCATCCACATCCTTCTATCTACCCATCTATCTATCCACCCCTATACACACCCCTCCATCTATCTATCCACCCCTATACACACCCCTCCATCTATCTATGCATCCCCATACACACCCTCTGTTTATCTACCCAGCCCCATCCACATCTTTCTATCTACCCATCTATCTATCCACCGCAAAACACACCCCTCCATCTATCTATCCACCCCTATACACACCCCTCCATCTATCTATCCACCCCTATACACACCCCTCCATCTATCTATGCATTCCTATACACACCCTCTGTTTATCTACCCAGCCCCATCCACATCCATCTATCTACCCATCTATCTATCCACCCCTATACACACCCCTCCATCTATCTATCCACCCCTATACACACCCCTCCATCTATCTATGCATTCCTATACACACCCTCTGTTTATCTACCCAGCCCCATCCACATCCATCTATCTACCCATCTATCTATCCACCCCTATACACACCCCTCCATCTATCTATCCACCCCTATGCACACCCCTCCATCTATCTATGCATTCCTATACACACCCCTCCATCTATCTATCCACCCCTATACACACCCCTCCATCTATCTATGCATTCCTATACACACCCTCTGTTTATCTACCCAGCCCCATCCACATCCTTCTATCTACCCATCTATCTATCCACCCCTATACACACCCCTCCATCTATCTATCCATCCCTATACACACCCCTCTATCTATCCATCCCCATACACACCCCTCTATCTATCTATCCATCCCTATACACACCCCTCCATCTATCCATCCCCATACACACCCCTCTATCTATCATCTATTCACCCCTATATACACCCCTCTATGTACCCATCTATCTATTCATCCATATACACACACCTCTATCCATCTACCCATCATGCACACTCATCTATATAATCTATCTATCCATCCCCATCCACATCCTCCATCTATCTATTCATCCTCATGCACACCGCTCTATCTATTATCCATCCATCCCCATACACACCGAGCTATCTATATACCCATCTGTCTATCCACCCCCATAAACACCCCGTTATCTATCCATCCATCCATCCCCATCTATCTATCCATCCATCCATCCCCATCTATCTGTCTATCTACCTACCCACCCTATGCCCATCATTGTTATCTATGTCCCATGGGTAGGAACCATGCTGGTTTTGATGTGAGCTCTTCCCAGGACCAAGGAGCATCTGATGCGAGAGGAACCCGAATTGTCCCCTGCCCGGCACACTGCCCCTAGGTGGAGCTCAGTTCATGCCCAGGGCGCTGCTCCAGCAGCAGGGCCCAGGGTTCTCCTGTGTGGAGTTTGAGCCCTGCCCCGTCACAGCAGGCAAGGGAGAGGAGTGCTTGGGGCTGTCTCTTTTGTCTGGGGGCAGGGAGCGAGGCAGAGCTCACGGTGAGCAAATTGTGCCAGCTGCTGAGTGTGTGCAGGGGGTCCTTTCCCCTTGGCACCCCCCTCAGAGTAGACAGTCCCTGTGCCCTGAACCACAGAGCTCCTGGAGACACAAGCTACCCCCCCAGGGCCAGGAGAAGAACAGAGTTTAATATCCCCCCTGCATGGCCCAGCTGCGCTGCCTGGACACAGACGAGGGTGCAGCCACACTCACTACATGCTGGCAGATCAGGAAATGCCCATCCTGGGGCACTCCCTGGGCAGTGCAGCTCTGTGCTGCCCACGTGGCTGATCCCGTGAACTGTGGGGCGTGGAGCAGGGCTCCGCAGGGACACTAATCCGCATGGCATCAAGGGGAAGTACCCCAGCCCTACGGGAGTCCAGCCACATCCCTGCGCAGTCACCACCCCAGCCCGTGAGCCCAGGAAGGGCCGTGGCCAGTAACTGCAGTGCCCCTTGTCGCTTGGACGGGGCTCTAAACATCCTTACTTGAGTGGGGGGCAAATGGATGTGTCCAAGCAGCCGTGTGCTGCTGGGCATAGGCTATTCTCTGAAACCCAAGATACGAGCAAGTCCTCCGGAAGAGACCGGGAGAAGCTGCCAGTTGCAGAACCCCAGACTGAGTCCTTGCTGAGGTCACATCCTGGCCTGGTTTGCCACACCTGGTCAGACCCTCTGTCCACCTTGACTGCACCCCGCCACCTTCAGTGGGCAATGCCAGAGACCAGAGACACACTGAGACACTCCTGCAGCAGACACCTGCAGGCAGGAGACGGCCCAGCTACAAATGGGGGCATGAAGTTACCAATCCTCCTGTGGCAGGGAGTTCCACAGGTATATGTGCTGCTTTTGGCCTGTTCTCACTGCACAGCCTGGCCGTTTCAAGCAGCAACCCCTTAGCTCTTACATGATGGAACAGAGTGAAAGGAGGGTCTGTAGAAAACAGAGCCATTCCCTGTCGCCTCCTAAGGCATGCCGTTTGTGCAAGGCAAATGGAAATCCAGCCCAAACACAACAGACCCAGGGCCAGTTTGGAATGGTGCTGCTGATAAATTATTCATGGGCAAGAAACAGCGTGTCCCAGGGGAGCTGGTGCGGGGAGCTGCGAATGTGGATGAGTTTGCAGCGCTTTAATTATGTAAATTGACAAATGTCTCTTCGCTGAGGAATTTTGCTAGCCCTGCAAAAGAGCAAACCCGACAAAATGGTGAGGCTGCTCCTGGAGCTGCCTGTCGGCCTGACGGGTGCACACCTAACAGGGGCCTCCCAGCTGCCCCTCCATGGAGCTAAAGGGCAGCTGTCAGAATCATAGGGCTGGAAGGGACCTCAGGAGGTCATCTAGTCCAACCCCTGCTCAAAGCAGGACCAATCCCCAGACAGATTTTTTGCCCCAGATCCCTCAATGGCCCCCTCACAGATTGAGCTCACAACCCTGTGTTTAGTAGGCCAATGCTCAAACCACTGAGCTATCCCACTGGCAAAGGTCTTCATGCAGCTGAGGAAGCCAGTCTCCTGCAGCCTGGGGAAGCCAAAAGCACTGTGAGCATCACAGCAGCGAAGCGAAGACTGGTGGGGAGCAGCAAGGGGCCGAATCCACATCTCTGACTCCTTCAGCCGTGAGAGACTGAGGAGGAAAAGTAGCCACGTGTCTGTCTGTCCATTTCTGCCACACCCAGCAGCAGGGTGTGAAGGGTCAGGAGCATGTCCTCCTGCAGGTCCTGAGCATCGGCAGAGACCCCAGTCCTGCATCCCGCCCAGCTAGCGGACAGTCCCAATGGAAAGACACCAAGGGATGGGGCCCATCCCAATCCACGGCTGAAAGCGGCTCGTGGAGGACACGTCCCTCGTGACCGGTGGCTCTGACGGGCTGGAGTGTTTCAGCCCATCACAATGAGGCCCTTGTGTGTTGCTGTCCATGCAGAATTGACTGTGCTCCCTGCTCTGTGGGGTCTCCAGGGTTTCTGCATGGAGACGAGGGCAATGCTGCCTTGGCCCTGGGGAAGGGGACATGTCCCCTTCCTGTGACACACCCAGCTATCCCTACTGGTCACTATGGCCGTTCCACACCATGCACTCAATGGAGCATTTCCCGCTGCGGGGCCAGTGCGGCCATGGGCAGTGTCAAGCCCTGGTGCTCCATGGGAGGGCGCTGTGAGATGTCCCGGGGCGAGAGCAGAGCAAGGTAGGCTCCGGGGGCAAGGGCTCAAAGAGCGAGTGCATGTGCGAGGAGGCGCACTGGCCACTAGTCAGCCACAGTGCGCCCCCTACAGCCAAGTAACGTGAAATCCCCAGGGCTACTGCTGAATCCTGGGACAGTGCTGGCCTGCAGCTGGGAGGCTGGTGAGATGCTCAAGTCCTAGGAGTTGGGTGGGGCCCCGTAAAAGAAATGCTGTAATGCACCGATACACTTTCCCCTGGTGGCTGCCCCCCTGCATGTTGATTATGATCGTTAATGATTATTATGATTACAGTAATGTCTAAAGTCCAACCTGGATCAGGGCCCAGTTGTGCCAGGCGCTGCACAGACCCTGACTGACATCATTTCACACGCTCATAGGGTGAGACGGATCCTGCCCCTAAAAGCTCCCATCTAGAGAAGAGACAGATGCAGGGTGATGGGGCCGAACTCCCGGGCTGAGAGTAGCAAACAGCAAGTTAGTGCCGTGATTTGAACCCCACCTTCCTCCCCTTGTCACTCCTGCCCAGTGCCTTTGGGGGAGCAGTCCCCATCAGCGGGAGGTGGATTATGGAATGCAGTGAAGGGAAGGACTCCCTCCTTCCTGGCGGGGCTCTGGCAGACGAAGGGATGCTCTCTTGGCCTGTCCGCAGGGGCAGCCGAGGGCCCTGGGCAGGAGTCCCGGGGAAGAGGTGTTAAGCTGTGTGCTGCTCCGAGGGTGGCGTCACAAGCAGCAGCTGGCACCCCGCAAGGCGCCCACGGAGAGCAGATCCATCCCCAAGCGCTGGGGATGCCCGTCATTTCCTCTGGGTTTCCATCCCGGTACCATGTTTGTCACCAGGCCCAGGAGCGGGGTAGTGCCCGGGGCATGCAGAGATTCTCCTCAGTGAGCGGGAGTGGTCTAGCAGCCCGTCCTCGCTCTCCGGTCATGATGGGAGGAGCAGCAGTTACCCAAGGCCACAGAACTTAGCCTGGCGCTCCACGGCCCCGGCTGTGTGCCCCACGGCTCTGGGGCTGCAGGGAGCTGGTGATTCCCAGTCTAAGCTGCACTCACAGCTAGCCAGGCCCTCTGCCGAGGTGAGCAACGGAGCACTTCCCATCAGCAGAGCTCAGGGCATGTTACGCGCATCACCCGCAGTTGTTCTGCACGGCCCCTCCCAGCAGGACCCCCCCGCCAACACGTTAACCCCTTTGTGTCATCTGAGACAAGAACAGGAAGGGGAGTCCCAGTGTCCTGTCTGAATCCCAGCTCAGGTGCAGGGAAACGCCGGTGCCTCCCCCTCAGGGTATGTCTACACTGGAATGTAACTCTCCTTGCGTCTACACAGCAACTGCACTAACCCAGGGCTCGGACCCAGGGTCCCAGGACCCTGTCGGGCTGGAGGGTCTCTGCTCGAGTCGAGCTGGGACCCAGACTCTGAGCCCTATTACTCTGCGGTGTGGACGCAGCCCTGCTTGACTTGGGTCTCAGGAGTTCTGACTCTAGGTAGATTGTTCTGTCAAGACTACAGAACCACCCGAAGAGATCAATCCTAGCTCAGCCAGGCGTGCAGAGCTGGATGTACGAATCCTTGCGTCGGGTCTCCGGCCAGTGCTATGCAGGTCAGACTGGACTTCCTGGTCTTAAAATCCATGCATCTACCACTGCCTGGCTGAAGCTGGTGCATCATGTTGCTGTGTAGCTGCTGAGTCCCACCCCAGAGCTAGCAGCATTCCAGGTGAGTCCTGTATACGTCAGGCCAGACACTCACCCGCGCGTTGCCCTAGAAGTCAATGAGAAGTGCAAGTGCACCGCTCCTGAAGGATTTGGCCCATGGCCCTGATCCTGTGTGGTGCGCAGGGAGCTTGGAGCGCTGAGCCCCTTGCAAGACAGGCAGGGCCGGTGCAAGGAAGTTTCGTGCCCTAGGCGAAACTTTCACCTTGCACCCCCCCCCCGCCCTGAAGCACCCCCTCTGCCCTGAGGCGCCCCCCCCCCCCCCCCGTGGCAGCTCCCCCCCCCGGGGAGCCATGCAGCAGCTCCCCACCCCAGCTCGCCTCTGCTCCGCCTCCTCCCCGAGCACGCCACCCCCGCTCTAATTCTCCTCCCCTCCCAGGCTTGCGGCACCAAACAGCTGATTGGCGCTGCAAGCCTGGGAGGTGGGAGAAGTGGAGCGGCGACCGCGCACTCGGGGAGGGGGCGTAGGAACGCTGTAAAAAAAAAATTGGGGGCACTGCTTTTTGGAGCCCCCAAATCTTGGCGCCCTAGGCAACCGCCTAGTTTGCCTAAATGGTAGCCCCGGCCTTGAGGACAGGGCCTTCTTCGGGGATTGGGCCTGCTCTGAGCAGGGGTTGGACTAGATACCTCCTGAGGTCCCTTCCAACCCTGAGATTCTATGATTCTATGATTCTTCGCAAAGTGCACTTCTGTCCTGGCGAGTCACATTCTTTTGGGTCCAGCAGTGGTTCTAGGAGCCTAATGCTGTGTCCCTTGCTCTCTGGTGCTCATCGGCTCCGGGGTTAACATTGCTCTGTGAGGACATCTCATCCCGGTAACATCTCGGCGAGGAGAGCAAGCTGTGACTGCCACCTTGAGCAGAGATCAGAGGTCACTGCCAGCTCTCCCCATTCTGCCCGGCCCAAATAAGTGAAGGCTCCATTATTCTGTGTCTCAGCACTGGAGACAGAAAGCAGCAGGCCTTTAAAAAAGACTTTCCTCATCAATCATTTACTGGATTTATGCAGCTTCACTTAGGAGCCTGATTTCTGTTTCCTCTCAATTTACTGCATTTGAATTGTTTGCAAATAGGCACGTGAATCACCGACTGGAGCAGACACAAGTTATTTTCAAGCAGGCCGAAGCAGTCATTTTGAGATGCAAAGGCTGTTTTTGCTACATTGCTTTTAGATCATATCTTCCTTCTCCTGGGCTACAAATTTTAGAGGTGCCAGAGTCACTTCCAGGATTCAGAGGCAGATACGGGGGGCTCAGCTCTGCACTGAGTTACACTGCAGACCACAATTTGACGCCTTTTTGGGGGGATGGGGAGAGAGACATTCCCAAATCCAGCCCAATGATCCCAGAACACATGGGACCATCTGTCTTTCGCTTTAGGTCTGATTTGCCATTCTGACCCATTCCAGGTCCTGAATCTTTAAGCAACATCCAAATGTCACGCTGCTGTAAAATCACCGTTGAATCTACTGCAGGCAAACCATGAAACTCGGCTATTTCATATGTGAAATCTTTCCTTGCGGGGCCACCGTGTTTCAGCTGCGTGGGTGGGTGGCTGGTTTAAACTTGGGATGATATTTTATTTAAACACAAAAGCCCGAGATTCCAGCTCATTTCATAGAAATCCTCTGGTGGGGAAATATGCACATATTTTCAACACAAATCTGTGCCCGAGTCCATTAATTCTCTGCTGAAACGCTTTACCTGTTGGAGCAGACGCTAATTCGGCAAGGTAAAAAGAGCCTTTTAATTTCATTTTTGGGATCATGGACGGAAACAAACTTCTTAACAAAAGGAAAGTAAACAGTGCTGCTGCCGTCCCTTATTAGTATGAATATGCCCCCATCATCTTATGTTGTTCTCCCAGGAATCTGCGTCTGTGCGTGAAACCGGGCTGCTGGGAAGCCCCTGTTGTCATAGGCTGGTACTTGGTGCCAAGCGGGCAGCTCGTAGGGTGGGTATGTAGGATGCAGAATGCATTGTCCAGCATTCATTATGTAATGTGAGAGAGAAATGCCCTCTTCCCAGGGGGCAGGCTATTCCCCTGGCTAGGGATTGCTCACCCCCAAGCCCACTGGAATCCAGGGGAGTGGGGCAAGCCCCGTGCCCCACAGCATCCAGCCCTACAACTGCCAGAATGGAAAGAACTAGTTCTTCTGCCAAGCAGCCCTCAGTGCAAACCCCCGTGTGCACCTCCGGGGCAGGGCTCTCGGCAGTGGAGACACTTAGCTAAGCGGGAGTCAATGGGAGCAGGGTCTAGGCCAGCCAGGGTGCTGATGCCTATGGCCCTCTTCCCCTTGGGGGAGTTGGCGGCATGCCCGTGGGCAGACACACACACACACGCACAGCCCGTGCCCACTCACACAGCCCCTCACATCCACGCACACGCATAGTTAGTGTGTGAGAGCGAGCAGCAGACTGGCCCTCCCCGTGGGGCTCCCACAGGGCCCCCATCCGCACAGAGCAACGCCCGCAAGCAGCTCTGAGTCACTCGGCCAGAGGGAGGCTCCTCACAGCTGCCCCGGTGACTCTTGGACGGGGCCCTGCATGGAGGCTCTGCCCCCGTCCCTGGTAAACCCAACACTGCCTCTGATGGCCAGGGCCATTCCCAGGGGCTCCCCGCCTGTGCCCGGCGTGTGACGTGGGCATCCGGAGGAGAGGGGGTAGAGGCTGGACTCCGAAGCTGCACGCACACAGCAGGGACCATGGGTGCCCTGTTCCTGCCCTGCTCCAAGCGCCGGCCCAGAATGCTGATGAGCCCCCGGCCCAGCGCCTGGCTGTAAATCCTCCCTGCTGACCTTTCGCCAAGCGCAGCTCAGTGATTTGCTGCTTTCCCCGCTCCTGCCTCCACTGTCAAGCAGGGCCCCTCACCCACCCAAGCATCTAAATCTGCTACGCGGGCAGGCTCCAGGCTCTTCCGAGCAGGTCTCTGCAATGCCCTGGCATCGCTAGGCAATGGCACATACCGCTGCTTCCAGCGCTGGCCCCTCCCACCTGCTCACACACCCGCCAAGCTCGGCCTGTGCAGCCCCGGGGGGAAACCTCTGTCCGCCTCTGCCAAGGGACAAGTTTGGGCTTCTCCCAAGGGCTGTGGGCACTGGGCAGAGCCTGCTCTGAGCGAGCCGCATGTGCTCAGTCCTTGGCTCCCTCAACTTGGGACTGGAGGGGAATTAGCTGAGCTGGGGGTTGCCCCAGCTTGGAACAGCAGGGGCAGGATTGAGGGGCTTTGAAGAGCTGTGAGGGGGGAGCTCAAGACTGGAAGAGCAGGGGGGGTTGGGGGTCAGGAGGGAGGGAGAGAGATCAGCAGAGATCAGGGCTAGAAGAGCAGGAGGGGGCTGTGGGTCAGGTTTGAGGGGCACCGGCAGAGCTGTGGGGGGGGAGCCCATGGCTGGAATAGTGGGGGACATGGGCTGCGTCAGGACTGAGGGAGACGGAGCGCATCCTGAGGGACCATCCCATCTGGTGACATGGGAAACCATGTCCTGGGACTGGCCTGGGTTTTTCACGGATTCCTAGATCCCAAGGCCAGCAGGGGGTCCACTGATAGGGATTAGTCCTGCTTAAAAAAAAAATAGAAAAAAAAACAGAAAAAAAAGGGGGGGAAGGGGGAGGGATAGCTCAGTGGTTTGAGCATTGGCCTGCTAAACCCAGGGTTGTGAGTTCAATCTTTGAGGGGGCCATTTAGGGAACGGGGGTAAAAATCTGTCCTGAGATTGGTTCTGCTTTGAGCAGAGGGTTGGACTAGATGACCTCCTGAGGTCCTTTCCAACCCTGAGATTCTATGATATCCGGCCCAAGGGGGTGTTTGGCCTCCCCTTGATCATCTTGCCTCTACAACCATTGCAAGGACCATCCGCCCAAGAGAACATGCAGGTCTCCACCAGACGTTTCCATACCATGGAGAAGAGGCTTTCTCAACTTGTCTTCAGCTGGAGCGAGGGGCACCAGGCCCCTCGCAATCCCATTTCGTTTCCTGTCACAGCACGCCCAACCATCTGAGCATCTGCACACCTTCATGGTCATGGTGCAGAGTGCACAGATTTCCTTTCCTGTGCCTAGCCACTTCTCTGTTCCGTGTGTCAGAATGGAACCAATGATAATTTTATACACTCTCCTTTTAACTTGATTGGCGTCTTTTTTATCACAAAGAACTGGGGTCAGCTACTGCCATTTGCACCACGCAGCTTTGGTCTGATGCCAGGCATCAAACAGGAGGGCACCATGGTCAGCAACAGCTGACGCAGTGAAGGAATGACCAGCTCCCTTAAGGCATGTCATAGAATCATAGAACTGGAAGGGACCTCAAGAGGTCATCTCCTGGCAGGACTAAGTATTATCTAGACCATCCCTGGCAGGTGTTTGTCTGACCTGCTCTTAAAAATCTCCAATGATGGAGATTCCACAACCTCCCTTGGGAATTTATTCCAGTGCTTAACCATCCTGACAGGAAGTTTTCCTAATGTCCAACCTAAATCTCCCTTGCTGCAATTTAAGCCCATTGCTTCTTGTCCTATCTTCAGAGGTTAAGAACAACAATTCTTCCTCCTCCTCCTTGTAACAACTTTTTATGTACTTGAAAACTGTTATCATGTCCCCTCTCAGTCTTCTCTTTTCCAGACTAAACAAACCCAATTTTTTCAATCTTCCCTCATAGGTCATCCAAAAAACCCAACAACAACGAGGAGTCCTTGTGGCACCTTAGAGACTAACAAATTTATTTGGGCATAAGCTTTCGTAGGCTAGAACCCACTTCATCAGTCATGTTTTCTAGACCTTTAATAATTTTTGTTGCTCTTCTCTGGACTTTCTCCAATTTGTCCACATCTTTCCTGAAATGTGGCACCCAGAACTGGACACAATACTCCAGTTGAAGCCTAATCAGCGTGGAGTAGAGCAGAAGAATTACTTCTCGTGTCTTGCTGACAACACTTCTGCTAATACATTCCAGAAGGATGTTCGCTTTTTTTGCAACAGAGTTACACTGTTCACTCATATTTAGCTTGTGGTCCACTATGACCTTCAGATTCCTTTCCGCAGTACTCCTTCCTAGGCAGTCATTTCCCATTTTCTATGTGTGCAACTACTTGTTAATTCCTAAGTGGAGTACTTTGCATTTGTCCTTTTTGAATTTCACCCTATTTACTTGAGACCATTTCTCCAGTTTGTCCAGATCATTTTGAATTTTAATCCTATCTTCCAAAGCACTTGCAACCCCTCCCAGCTTGGTATCATCTGCAAACTTTATAAGTGTGCTCTCTATGCCATTATCTAAATCATTGATGAAGATATTGAACAGAACCAGACCCAGAACCAATCCCTGTGGGACCCCATTCGTTATGCCCTTCCAGCTTGACTGTGAACCACTGATAACTACTCTCTGGTACCGGTATTCCAACCAATTTTTGCATCCACCTTATAGTAGCTCCATCTAGGTTGCATTTCCCTAGTTTGTTTATGAGAAGGTCACGCGAGACAGTATCAAAAGCTTTACTAAAGTCAAGATATACCACGTCTACTGCTTCTCTCCCTCCCTGCCCCCCCCCCCCCCAAATCCACAAGACTTGTTACCGTGTCAAAGAAAGCTATCAGGTTGGTTTGACATGATTTGTTCTTGACAAATCCATGCTGACTGTTACTTAGCACCTTATTATCTTCTAGATGTTTGCAAGCTGATTGCTTAATTATTTGCTGCATTTTCTTTCCGGGTACAGAAGTTAAGCTGACTGATCTGTGATTCCCCGGGTTGTCCTTATTTCCCTTTTTAAAGATTGGCACTAGATTTGCCCTTTTCCCCAGATGTCCCCAGGTGACAGAATGGTGAACATCCTGCAGATGCTGGAGAGCTGTGAATATCCAATAAGCAGTCATGGACCCCGGCGGCATCTCCTATCAAGGCGTGGTGGCATGGCTGGTGCTGCTGCTACTTCCAAAAATGCCACATCGGCCCTAGGATGAGGACATGGAGTTGAATAAAGACCACCTTCAAATACGTTCTGTAGGTGGCGTTCAGTAGGCTCGGCTGGCAGCTGAGCTAGGAGAAGGGAAACTCCGGGTGTCAGGCTTGGACAGCCGACCTCTAAAACTCGTCCAATAGATGAGCTCGTGTGAACTGATGTCAAGTTATATTGTCCAGTGAGGTGAATTATAAATGCCGGGGGCGGGGGCTGTTTTGCTTTTTTGAACGGTCACTCCTGTGATGTCATTTTGTAATTTGACAACACTGCAAAATTCCCCACATACGGCAAAGTAAGGCCCGGATTCTGCAGATCTTTAAGGCCCACGTGAACAGCCACAGGGTTCAGCATCAGAGACTCCCATTGTATTTTGATTCAACATTTTCTCTTGCGGTGGCATAAAATCTTTGTCACGTCAAACCAAAATCAATTCCGCGTTAACAATGAAAAGTGAACCAGGCTTTCCACACATTAGCAAAGTTGTTGTGAATTTCTCTAACACGCAACCCAAAGCTTTCAACAATTGCAGCCTAAAGCTAGGCACATCCACCTAGATGTAGGCTCCTCAATTTGGGATTGTCAAAAAGCATCTAAATGACTTAGGGCAGGTCTTCACTACAGGGGGAGTCGATTCAAGATACGCAAATTCAGCTACGCGAATAGCGTAGCTGAATTCGACATATCGCAGCCGACTTACCCCGCTGTAGGGACAGCGGCAAAATCGACCTCTGCGGCTTCCCGTCGACGGCGCTTACTCCCACCTCCGCTGGTGGAGTAAGAGCGTCGATTCGGGGATCGATTGTTCCCGACGGGACGCGATAAATCGATCCCCGAGAGGTCGATTTCTACCCGCCGATTCAGGCGGGTAGTGTAGACCTAGCCTTAGAAGCTGGGAGAGAGATAGCTCCCTTTTATGGACACCCAGCCAGCCAGTTAGCTGTAAAGTCCCTCTTGGTGGCTGTTCTCTGCTTGCTTTACCTGTAAAGGGTTAAAAAGTCCCCCAGGTAAAGGAAAGGGAGTGGGCACCTGACCAAAAGAGCCAATGGGAAGGCTAGAACTTTTTAAAATGGGGAAAAAAGACTTCCCCTTTGTCTCTGTTGTTGTTCTCTGGGAAAGAGGGGAACAGGGAACAGTTATGCTGTGAGAAGCTTTAAGCCAGGTGTGATCATAGATCATCAGATCATACCTAGAATGACTTATTTGGAACCCCCAGATGTGTAAGTAGATCAGGAATGTTTAGAAAGATGCAATTTGGTTTATTTCTGTTTATTTCTTATAGCTAGTGGCCTCCTCTGTGCTAACCCCAGATGCTTTTGTTTACTTGTAACCTTTAAGCTGAACCCTCAAGAAAGCTATTTTTAGTGCTTAATTTTTGTAATTGCTCTTTTAAAATCTAGCAAAAGCCTAAGTTTAATAAAATTTACCTTTTTTAAGATCAGGATTGGATTTTTGGTGCCCTAAAAGGTTTGTGCACATGTTGTTTAATTAGCAGGTGGCAACAGCTAATTTCCTTTGTTTTCTTTCTCAGCTCTTCCCCGGAGGGGCAGTGAAAGGGCCTGAGGGTACCCCACAGGGAGGAATTCCAAAGTGCGCCTTCCTGAGTCCCAAGGGTTTTTTTGACTTGGGTGGTCACAGCATCTACCCTGCCAAGGTCAGAGAGAAGCTGTAGCCTTGGGAGTTTAATACCAGCCTGGAGTGGTCAGTATTAATGTTTAAAATCCTTGCGGGCCCCCACCTTCTGCACTCGAAGTACCAGAGTGAGGAATCAGCCTTGACAGAGGCACAAGTCCCAGTGACTTCACACTACAAATTCTGATGGAGGAGCACACTCTGGTCAAAGCATTTCCGCTTCTGTGATGCGAGCGAGGCAGTTCGATATCTCAGAGGGTGGGGTTGGTTGCAAAGATAGCTCTTTGCTTATCAATTTTGTGTCTGAGTTTGTGCTGTTCTCACAGTCGGGATGTTAACGAGGTCTTTTTCAGCACAGATGAGCATTTGAAGTATGGAATGCCTTAGAAAAAGCTCTCTGTAAAATCTGATGTTCTACTAACAGTTAGGAACCAATTAAAAAACAAAGTACAAAACATCCACTTTAGCAATTGAAGACTGTGAAACAGGAAGGAAGTAAAGGACTGGCAATGTGGAAATGAAAAATCTGATTTAAATTAAAAAAAATCAATTTAAATACAAAGGTCGTGATTTAAATAAATGACTATTTTGTAAACTACGATTAGTGCCCACTCTGATTTTTACGCACGTCACAGCCTTTATTACTGACCGAGGCTTCATAACCCAACCTGGGAAGGCAACCAACTAGCAGCCTTCACTACGTCACAAAGAAGTTAAAGGGGAGTTTATAGGAGGTCACAGCAGCCAGCAATGGGACTAAAGCTCCTCTCTCCAATACAGCAGTGCTACACACAAATGCCTTTCAGACTGAATGTGCCAAATATATGTGCTTTGGTTAGTCCCTCTTTAACCGCTACACCATATTTCCTTTCTAGAGCCAGGGATCGAGCCCAGGATTTCTGCTCACCAACAGGATAGCGCTGTCTAGCAACTAGTTGTGTAACCCACTGTCCAACTCCGTGCTAAGCCCTCCTCCAACGGCTGCATCACACAAAGCAGAGCACGTGCCCCAGTAAATGAACTAGCAGAGGTCTGTGCCGGGGATCTGCAAGACCTGGGTTCTAGCCCGGCTGTGCACTTATGGGTGGAGGTGTTTATGGCTATGGGGGCAGAGCTCGTTCTGGTTTTGAGAAACAAGTTTACTTCATCCCCCCCAAGGAGAAAACGCCCTGTGGCACAGGCTTTAGAGCGAGACGTACCGATTCCCTGTGCATTGCAGCATGGCACACAGCGCAAGGCAGGGGTTCCGTTTCGGATGGCCATGGCACCGCATCGGGGCTAAAAATGACAGCGGGTACCTGGCATGGGGAGGAGATGGCAGGAAGTGATGGAGTCTGGTTAAGGGGACGAGGGAGTGGGGCAAAGCGGGCAGGGATTCTGCTTTGTCCAATTCATAGATTCCAAGGCCAGAGGAGGGCTTTGGGTGCTTGTCTGCAAGAGGCAACTTTCTCTCCAAACACGGACTCGGCCAGCACACACGCAAGCTGCATTACTGCCAGCAGGGACCTATGGCCCAGCACGGCGCGCACGGGCGTGTGTGTGTGTGTGTAGCACCCAGCACAACTGGGATACAAATACTATAATAGTAAAGCTCCCCCAGTGCATTGTGGGTGGATCTCAAGTGCTTGCCAGCCCTCCCCACAAATGAATGCCAATGCCTATAAATGTTGCAGTTTTGGTGGGGGGTTATAATAACCCATAGGAAACATTTGTGTAATGAACCATGGCCCTGAGACATGGGGCCGGAGCAGTTACCTCCAGCACAAACTCGGCCACTTCAGCTCCAGAAAAATCCCACTAGCCTTGGGCAAGTAGCAGCCTCCTATCCTTGCCATGGGCAGGGACTAGAGGAGCACGGCCATGTGCTCTAAGCCAGCATGGTACATTTGCCATGGGCAGGCACTAGAGGGATATGCCCACCCGCTCGAAGCCAGCGTGGTACATTGTGCTGCAGTGTTACCAGGATTCAGTGGTTTTCACTATGAGGCCTGATGTGAGGAAAGAACATAACCCCTGCGGAGCTGGGTGACCACTGTAACAAGCAGGGCCGGCTCTGGCTTTTTGGCTGCCCCAAGCAAAAAAAAAAACCCTGCGGCGCGGCTGGAGCGCAGGTGCAGGGGGACCAGCTGGGGGGGCGATGGAGCGGGCGGGAGAGAGAAAGAGAGAAGGGGGCGGCCAGGGCTACAACTGGGCGCTGCCACGCGGCCCCTCCCGCTGCGCCGCCTCCTGCCACCTGCCGTGAGGGCTCCGCTCCGGTCAGCGGGGAGGGAAGGAAGAGGACTGCCCTGCAGGGTGCTCTGGTTCTCCGTGCCACCGCCCCCTACAGGGCGGCCGGAGCGGAACAAAACAAACAACAAAAGCGGCCGTGCCGCCCTAGGATTGGGCAGAATGCCGCCTCCAACAATCTGCTGCCCCAAGCACCAGCTTGCTCAGCTGGTGCCTGGAGCCGGCCCTGGTAACAAGCCCAAGCTCTGGCCTCCTGGCCTTGCACTTCTTCCTGTCCCTTCCTGTCCATTGTGCAATGGCTGGGCACAGGGCCCTGTGCCGATGGAAACACGGCTGCTCCCAGCTCTCTGCGCAGTCAGGAGCTCGGTTTGTACAGCGAGGTCTCACTCAGCGCCCGGGCTCTCCCCAGGAGAACACGCTGGGCGAGGCCAGCCCAACAGCCACAGGCACTTTACCGCCGGCCTCATGCTCAGAAACTGCAGCCGAACGGGAAAGGTCAAGCGCTAAAAGCCCTGGCGCTGCTCCTTCCAGAAACACTCGAGAACCAGAGAAGCACTCGTGCTTCTATTTAAAGAGGGGCCTTTCCCACTGGGAGAACCGTGGCTGAGGAGAACTGTTGGGCCAGCGACTGCCAGGGAACACTCTGCTATTAGCCAGCCCCACCCCACCTCTGAGGAAACACTGGGGAGGGAGCGGGGAGGGAGCGCCACATGGAAAAAGCATTAAAACAATACGCCAAGGGAGGCAGGATGCTCATTGGTTTGTGCCAGCCCGTGTCCCAGGTTCTGTTCCTTGCTCTGACACAGGCTCCCTGCATGACCCTGGGCAAGTCACTTCTGGAATGTCTACACAGCACACGAAGCAAGAACTCCCTCTGCCCCCCCCCCCCGCCGCCCTGCAGTGCTGCAGCCTGGCCCCTGCAGGGCTCTGCGAGGAGCTCCCTCCTGTCCCCACGGGCACGTTGCGGGGTGGGGGGTGGTTGGGTCCAGGGGATTAAAGCCAGGACTAGGGAGAGCTGCCTGGCTCCTCGGCCGCAGAACCACCCGCTGGCTGCCGTTTGATTCTTCTCCCAGCAGGGGGAGCACCTGGGAAGTTTGCCCTGCATGGCAGGCACCCAGGGGCTGGCGCTGAAGCTGCCTGGTGCCCTGGTAAACCCGCAGCACTTCCAACAAGACACCCCACCTCCCTCTGCCGGCCTCTGAGCCCCCCAGACCCTTGCACACATCAGAGCCCCCCTTCTTTCACACACACACACACACACACACACACACACACACACACACACACCAGAGCCCCCCGTTCTTTCACACACACCCCTGAACCCCCCGGCCTCTTACACACACCCCTGAACCCCCCATTCTTTCACACACACCCCAGAGCCCCCACCTTCACACACACACACCAGAGCCCCCCGGCCTCTTACACACACCCCTGAACCCCCCATTCTTTCACACACACCCCAGAGCCCCCCGGCCTCTTACACACACTCCTGAACCCACCGTTCTTTCACACACACACACCCCAGAGCCCCCCGTTCTTTCACACTCACACCCCAGAGCCCCCACCTTCACACACACCCCAGAGCCCCCCGGCCTCTTACACAAACCCCTGAACCCCCCGTTCTTTCACACTCACACCCCAGAGCCAGGATCGCCACCAGCTTTTCCGCCACCCTAGGCGGCGGAAGGTCCCGCCCCGAAATGCCGCCCCCACACAGAGGCGGCGGAAGGTCCCGCCGCGGAAATACCACCACGGTTGCCGCCCCCCAATTCGCAGCGCCCTAGTGGGTTGTGCTGGCCCTGCCCAGAGCCCCCACCTTCACACACACCCCAGAGCCCCCCGGCCTCTTACGCAAACCCCTGAACCCCCGTTCTTTCACACTCACACCCAGAGCCCCCGTCCTATTACACTCACCCTCAGAGCCCCCTGTCCTTTCACACACACACACACACAGCCCCCCCGTCCTTTTACCCTTTCACACACACACACACACACGCACACAGCCCATGGACAGCACTCGCTTTTGTTGTCTCAGAGAGCCACTCAACAAGTTTGGTATTGGCTTGATTTACGTGACGTACAAGGGCAGCAGAGCGGGCTTCGGCTCGTGTTCACCAACCGTCTAGATGCAAATTAGCAGGATCGTCAAACGTACATTAGACACTTTAGACAGTCAAGCCACTGGCTGCCAATCAGCTGCACTCACCAAAACCCATCACGCCATTTATGACATCCTCGATTGCTTCCCGTCGGCTGAGTGACATGAAAGACAAATCAGCGTAATGGCAGCTTCGTTGTGCGCCTTTTCGATGCACTGTCCAAACCCCTGCACTGTTTGTAAAGGATGCTGGACTCCAACATTTTAGGCCTCCTTGGACACACATTTCACTGCAGAGCCTGGAAATACTTAAGTTAATCCTACTAAAGCCCAACATTAAATGTGCACAAAGAGAAGAGATTTGCATGTGATACGTCAAACATCCATTGTTTTTAAGAAGCTACAACGTGAACCAATACAGTTTGGAAACCGCTACCTTAGACCACACACTTCTGCTGTGCCTGCCTCTATAGGGGCTGCCTCTACTCCATACACCTTTATAGTGTACAGCTCTGTTCCATACTCGTCTGTAGGGTTTGCCTCTATGCTGTACCCTTCTCTTCCATACCTCTGTATCCCACTGGCCTGCTGCCCCTGGGGAGCGTTTTCCACTAGCACTGCATGCCAACTGTCCACTGGGACCCTCTGTCCTGAAGTAAATCTGCAGTGGGGTAACCCTGCATTGACCCCACTGTCACCAAGATCAGACTGGCCCATGCAAACCTCCCACAGCGTGGCCCACTCCCAGAGTCTTCCAGGCCTCACGAGGTTCTGATGAAGCTCCAGCCCCAGCTATCTGGGCCCCTTAAAAGCCACCAGTGCTGCCAATGGCCAGTGAGACCAAGAAGAGTCAGACCAAGAAAGCATCAGAAGCATCCGGGAGCCTCAGGGGAGCTGACGTCTCCTGGATGCGCTGCCACAGGGTAAGCACACGCTGTGCTGTGCTCCGGGGTGGTGAGCGAGCAGACGTTCCCAACGCGTGGTGGCTGGGTGAGTGCCACCAGCCCTCTGGAATTCACCTGCATCTGCCCAGAGAGCAAGCCCCCTTCGCCTCCTGGAATGGTCGCTGCACTCGGGGCATGGGAGCCTACATTTTCAGGGCCAGATTGTCAGCTCTGTTATAGCTGCTTTGTGCTGCTGGGATGTTGCCATCAACCCTAGGCAGGTTCTCTGGCCCCAGAGGAGTTTTGCTGCATAAAGGAAACCCCAGAGTTTACAGCTGGTACCATAGCTCCGTATCCTCCCCGACTCACACCTATCTTGTGGTATTGGGGGGCCAGGAGGGCAAGGAGCAGAGCAGCTGGAACAGTCCCTCAAGGGCCATGGGCAGCCACCTCAACCTAGAGCAGCCCCAAGGCTGCTCTAAATGGTGCCCAAGGAGCTGTAATGCTGGATGTTCCACACCCTGAGGTGCACTGAGGATATGGCCCCTGGGGTCTGTGCCGGGGCCCTGTCTGCTCTCCATGGAGCCTGTCAGTCCTGCACTATTCACCAAAATCAAGCCCCCTTGGCACACCAGCCAGCACAAGGCCCTGCCTTCTCCCAGGACTGCCCAGAGAGCAGCAGGGAGGGCAAGTAGCTCAGCTTCTGGCCAGAGTCCCTGTGGCTGGGCCTCCCCTCCTGGGTAATGGGGAGATCGCAGAGTCGGTGCCATCCTGGCGCCTGGCGACACCCCCCAGAACATCTCTTTCCCTTCGCAGGGGGTGGGGTGGGCTTTCCCATCATTCACATTCCCTATGTTGTATTGTTCAATAGGAACCAGGGGCACCCCCAGCCCTGCTCACCCCCAAATGCGCCAGGCCCCTCCCAGCACTGCCCCCTTCGCGGGGCTTGGCTAATGGCAGCTCCCTTTCTCCCATCTCTGCCGAGACCCCTCGCAGAGGAAACAATCCCCAAGGAACAAGACTGGAGTCCCTGGAAACTGCTTGGCCATGTGTCGGCCCTTCTCAGTGACGGCTGCAGGGTCATGGGGCCAGACCAGCAGCACGGCCTCCCCCTGCTCCCTATCCGGCCACTGGGAAGTTGATCCATTCTGTGGGCACCTGGAATGGGGCAGATGGCAGCACAGGGGGTGGATAGTGGGGGGTTAGGCTGAGATGCCAGGATATGGCGCTTTGGTGCATTAAGCTCTCCTCCCATAAGCCTGGAAAACGGGGCCCCTGATGCCTCCAGATCAGACCCATGTCATGGACACGGCGTCCCCCGATGCCCACAGGGTACCTGCCCAGCAGCCAGGTCCGGAGCTGTCCCTGCCCAGCAACGTGCACCGCTGCAGAAAAACCAGCACCGACCAAAAGTGAACTCGCCCGTGAGTCTATCCCCCACCCTGCCGTCCAGTGGTGCCAACTGGCCAGCCAGCGTATGGAACCCAGGCATAGACACTGGGCAGCCAGTCAGGAAAATGGGCACAAGGGAAAGAGCACTGAAGATGGTGCCAGGTGCAGACCTGCATGGTGCCCAGCGCCTGGATCTGACGGATTTCAGCCCGTGTCCCCCTGTCCCAACATGGGCACATTAGCCCCAGTGGTTCTGGGAACAAGCCATTTCTCCAGCGTCACTCCCGTTCCCACACCAGATCTGCTGAGAGGGGTCTAATCAGATCCCCCTGCCTCCCTCCTCCTTCTGCAGATGCTGGCATGATGTCAAGGGGCTCACACGGGCAGTGCCCGGCGTCTCTGTCCAGCTGCGGGGCTCAGGGAATGCTCCTGGTTTGGCACGCGTGGATCCCAGCTCCCATTAAGTCCCTTCTCTTCGCACGCCCCGGATCAGGTTGAAATGTCGGGCTCACGCGGCTCAGGCGCCAGATCCAGCCCTTGGGCCCTGCAGCGGGGGCTGCCGTCCAAAGGGTGATCCTAGATGGCTGCTCAAACTGCCCCCGTTCCATTTCGTCACCTCGCCCCCAAGTGCATATGCACGCGCCGGCCCCGGGGCGTCCAACAGGCCATCTCAGACATGAAGGCGGGGTCATTCTCGCTCCCCGGCACCCAGCCCTAGCCCTGCCCGTGCCAGGCCAGGCCACACCTCTCTGCTAGGGATACATCCCCCTCTCTCGGTGCCCCTGCAGCCCCAGCTCTGGGTAGGCCAGAGGGCACTGCCACCCCGCCCTGCTGCCATGAGTGGGCACAACAGGAAACACCAGGTATGGGGAGGAGGGGCCCCAGGCCAATCCACCTTTCCCCAGGTGGAGGAGAGAGATGGGGGGCTGGATCCCAGAGGGCAATGGGTGGGCAGCAGACCGTGAAGTGGATCTGATGAAGAGCGGAGAGTGAGGGAAAGCAGAGGAGCAGGGCCGGAGGCTGCAGGAGAACGAGCCAGAGAGCAGGGGAATAAAGTGAGGAGAGAGGCGGGGGGAAGCACACCCACTGCTGCTGGGGGTAGTGCCTGGGGCTGTGTTCATTGCTCCCCTCAGCACACCTCTCTGGGGTGCAGGGAGCGGACGGCTGGCTCTCTGAATCTGTATGCTACACAAGTACAATGCCCCGCTCCAGAATGGGGCTGCTGGGAGACTGGGGGATGTTACCTCAACTCACAGCTCTGCATGGCCAGCCCCCAGCCTCCTGCAGCCCTGACTTGTCCCTAGGGCCAACTGCCTCACTGCTCACCACACCGGGAATCCTGCGCGGGGCCCTGCCTTCCCGACCTGTCCTGCCCACCTTTTCTCCACACGCCCGGGACAGAGTGAGTGCAGCCATGACCAACATTTTCCATTCCTTCGCCGGGGCCTCCACCGTAACCTGGAGCCAGAATAGCTGGCTCTGGTGCCTGCATCTGGATCTGGGTTGCAAGCACTGTGCCCAAGGGTCTGTCAATGGCCTTTCTTTGTCCCCATCGCTACGGGGTCGTGGTGCCTCGCCATCTCTAGGGCGTTTGGGCATTTCTTCAAGGAACAAGCAAATCAGTGGCCAAGATTCACGTTCACATGGTCTGTTCCCAGATTGGAGGGATTGTGCAACTAACCGACGCAGCAGAAGCAGGCTATGCGACTGGATTCGCTGTTAGCCAGGATCCCATATCCCCTTCTCATTCGTACTCGTCCGCAAACTTCCATGCTCTGCCAATACCCCAGGAGAACGTCCACGCCTCGCTCGGCCTCGCACGTGGGCTGAGACCGCAGCCTTCCCGGCTCCCTCAGTTCACACTCTTGTGTGGCTATTACTTATTAACAACACACACACACACACACACTCACCCACAGACCCCCTGCCTGTGTTGTAACACTAACATTCATGCCTCAGTGTTGCCACCATCCTCCCTCCAGAAAGGCGTGGGCAGCATCAGCGCCGGCCAGGCCGTCAGAACCTTCTCCGTAGCAACGTCAGGGCCTTCTGCTTCCCCGCCCAGGCTCAGCCTTCCCCTCCCAGCCGCCTGCTAACTACAGAGCCAGCCGCCCGCTGCGCCGGATCCTGCTCCACGTCTGAAAGCCGGACATCAGCCAAAGCAGCCCAGGAAGCCGGCCTGCCTTCCCCAGGAGCCCGGCCCCCGCACAACGAGCGGCGTGGAGAGCTGCTGACCTCTGGTAGAAAGGCTCCTGGTCCGTTCCCAGTTCCCCACCCGAGCGCTGTGAAAATGCTGAGTTTTCACTCTGCCATCGTTTTTGCAGCGAAATGGAGAATTTCTGCGAAACCGGCAGAACGCAGCGGACACCGGGAACAAAGGGTGCGACGGTCAGCGGAACCGGGGCCCGATCTGCAGCGCTGAGAGCGAGCCGCACGCGTGCCTGTTCCACACGCACACGCTGCATGCACACACCCTGCACACGCCGTGTGCACACAGGGGACACAGAGACACGTAAGGAGGACCAGTATTTTACCTGTTTGCCGTGGGGCTCCCATTTGCAGGCAGGTACCTCAGGGCTACGGACACCACGCAAATCACTCGGCCCTCCTGCACGACTCCCTGAGCCACCAGTGCACCCCCTCTCCCGACCCAGACCCCTAGCACTCCATGCTCCCCCTGTTTGGGGTAGGCGGGGCTCCCATTGCTGCAAGGCCCACCCCGTGGGGGCTCCATAGCTTCCGACGCGGTGAGCTGCCTCTCCCCAGCTGTCCTTGCCAGCGGCGGGACCTGGCTGTGCCCTCGCATGGTCCCTGGGCACAGTCGTCCTCTCGGGGCTGTTGCCGGGTGACAATCAGAGCAGCACCCGACTGAGTAGATTCCTGTGTGGTGCTGTGGCAGAGCCGGGCCCACATGAGCCATTATCACGTCCTCCAGCGCATTGTAGCAGACGGGCAGCGTGAGCAGGGCTGAGGGGGAGGGATGGACTCTGCTGGCGAAACATCCAGATTCGGTCCCTTTTCTATAGCCAGGGAACCCCCCCACCCCCAATCCAATAACTCCCACAGCCTGACAGTGCCCAGCACACGGTCACCACACCCCCACCCCCCACGCTGCCCCCGGGGGGCCCAATCATGTGGCCCGGCTTCCACTGCAGAGCCAGTGTCACACTGAGTGTGTGACCAAGCGAGTCACACTGACACGTCCACCCCGGTACCCTCCCACCGAACCAGTCATAAATCCCAGAATCTCAGGGTTGGAAGGGACCTCAGGAGGTATCTAGTCCAACCCCCTGCTCAAAACAGAACCAATCCCCAACTAAATCATCCCAGCCAGGGCTTTGTCAAGCCAGGCCTTAAAAACCTCTAAGGAAGGAGATTCCACCACCTCCCTAGGTAACCCATTCCAGTGCTTCACCAGCCTCCTAGTGAAATAGTGTTTCCTAATATCCAACCTAGACCTCCCCCACTGCAACTTGAGACCATTACTCCTTGTTCTGTCATCTGCCACCACTGAGAACAGTCTAGATCCATCCTCTTTGGAACCCCCCTTTCAGGTAGTTGAAAGCAGCTATCAAATCCCCCTTCATTCTTCTCTTCTGCAGAATAAATAATCCCAGTTCCCTCAGCCTCTCCTCGTAAGTCATGTGCTCCAGCCCCCTAATCATTTTTGTTGCCCTCTGCTGGACTCTCTCCATTTTTTCCACATCCTTCTTGTAGTGTGGGGCCCAAAACTGGACAGTACTCCTGATGAGACCTCACCAATGTTGAATAGAGGGCAATGATCACGTCCCTCGATCTGCTGGCAATGCCCCTACTTATACAGCCCAAAATGCCGTTAGCCTTCTTGGCAACAAGGGCACACTGACTCATATCCATCTTCTCGTCCACTGTCACCACCTAGGTCCTTTTCTGCAGAACTGCTACCTAGCCATTCGGTCCCTAGTCTGTAGAAGTCCCCACCCTCACTACCATCCCACCGAGTCAGTCACCCTGACACTTCCACCCCTGCTACTATCCCACCGAGCCAGTCACACTCTCCCCCATCCTCAAACCATCTGACAGAGCCAGTCACATTGACACTCTCCCCCGTCTTGGTACCACCTGACAGGCCCAATCAGATTGACATTCTTCCCACCTCTGTAGCTGCCCCATGGAGCCACTGCACTGAGACCCCACCCCCAGTACCATCAACAGCCACTCCACTGATGCTATTTAGGGTTATTTCTTGCTCTCTAATTCTCAATGACATCTGCCCTGCCTTGGCCAGGGACAGATCACGTGACTAAGTAGGTCTCTTCCATTGCTTATTTCTAGGAAGCTGATTTCCAAGGAACCAGGCTTTTATCTAGGCCATGATACTAAGGCGGTGAGAAGCAGGGATGGTCTAGTTAATACTTAGTCCTACCATGAGTGCAGCGGACTGAACTAGAAGACCTCTCGAGGTCCCTTCCAGTCCTATGATTCTATCTCTGTGCTGTACTGAAAACACATTTAAAATTGTAGGCTGTCACTTTAAATTTTAGGGATTCTTCCCTGTCTTTTCTACAGGCTGGGGGGCTCTGTAAGGAAGTGTGTGATCTGGACCTGACAGGCCAGCAGCAGGCAGACGGCCTAGAGTAAGGAGGGGTGGCCTGGGCCTCTCTGTTTGAGGGAGCAGCCTGCTCTGTCTCTCTCTGGTTTGCCGTTCCTGTGTGTCATCTTACTGGACTGTAAGAAACAAAGGAGGGTTAGGTCACAACCTTCCAGCAAGAGCATGTTGTATTTTTATCTAACTCTCTGCATGCACCCTGTGAACATAACAACGTCTAGCAGCACAGCTCCTCCCACATCATGCTGGGGTGCTGCTCAGCCTGAGAGACCAATGCCAACCCCTGACTCAGCCCCACCGCTTCCTCCTGCCAAACCGGCTTTTCCTGCCAGGCCTCCAGGCCAAATATTGACCCACAGCCCAAGATCACAGCCCAGGGAGCTGATTTATCAAACGACGTAGTGGTCTAGAATCCATGGCAGCCATCAGGCCAAACCAGGGTCACCCTGTGCGCATGAATCCACCCAGGACTCCATGATCCCACCCGTGTCTTTTCTACAGCTGGCTGGAAGAGCAGGAGTTGGTGTTCTGCACATTTGGGAGGAGCACTAGGTTCTGATGTGCTCCGTGCTGACCAGCAGCGATCACTCCGTGTGTGCCATCGGTCAGCAGGCCCCAGGAAGGGCTGGAGACAGCACAAGATGTGCATGCCAAGAAATGGGATGCGAATGGGACATTTCTGACAAGGTTCCCTTCCCTGATGGCGGGTGTTTGCGCTGCAATACACAAACTCAGCATGACACCAGGGCCGAAAGTCACTGCAATAGTAAAACACATCCCTTCTTTCCCTCCACCGGCTTCTCCCTCAGCCACCCAAGAACAGGCCCGACCCACTTGCACTGGTGTACAGGGCTGAGTTTGGGGTCTGTGTATCTCTAGGGGGCTGGCCGACAGGACTCACTCGTGGGAGGAGAAGGGGTTGTAGTCCTGCCTTTGCCACTGGTGCACTCTAAGGCCTTGGGCAAGTCACACAATCTCTCTGTCCCTCAGCTGCAAATCAGTGCCTGCCTGCGTGCTGGTTTGTGAAGTGGCGGCTGGTGGAGCTGCGCTAAGTGCCATCATCCTCATCAAGTATCAATTCACCAAGGGCTCTGGGTGGCTGACGGGGGCAGTCACAGTGGCTGGAAATCTGCAGAGCTGTGGGCTGCCAGCCTCGCAGGGAGAGAGGCAAGGAACAAAGCCCGCCCCACCCCAATTCCATTTCGTGCTGCATTCCTGACTCCATAAACCCGGCTCCCCGCCCCAGCTCATCTCTCAGCAAAGCCATTCTCTGCACTGAACAGCTGATAAAGGAAAGAGAGCGAGTCACATCTCACAGCCGCCGTGTGCTTGGTTGGAGAGGCGGCTGCTCGGCTGGCACTGGGCCAGGCAGCTTCAGATGAAAAGAAATCCATTTTCCATTTCAGAAGACAGCGACTCCCATCTCTCCCTGGGTCCCAGCCCCACAGTTCTGCCAGGGCAGGGCTTCAACCAGTAATTGCTTATTATAAAATGCAATGGCCAGAAAGCGTCACAGCTGAAGTCCCCCTGGCCTGGTTGAGGGACAGCAATACGCCAGTTAGCAAGGAACCGCTGCTGCCCTCATGCCCACCCTGCCGTGCCTGACTCCAGGAAGGCATCTGCTGCCACTGCCCAGGATTTGCACATTACTGCACCTCGGGGAATCATTTGAGCCAATCCTCGCTCAGTGCTAAGATTCAGTGGCCCAGGTACAAAGGGGTTCTCGTTTGCAGTGGAGAAGGGGCTGAGAAAAGCCAGAAACTGATCGGAGAGCTGGAAAAAAGGAGAGCCACTTGGAGACTTTGACTGTTACACACACGCCAGCCATCGCTGGGGCGAGCTGCAAGTATTTTCCTCTTGTTTTTCAGTGTCTTTTGGCTACCAGCATGCCCAGAAATAACGGCAAGATTCCAAGTGCGGTCACCCCAAAGCCACGCGGACACAGCCTGCCCTTCCCTGCTCCATGGTGCAGGGATCCCAAATGCTGTTGGCCTTTTCGGTTTCCACACCGTACCACCAGCTCAGCGCTACTCTGCTGTTGTACAGTCTCACTGAGGTCCTTCCATCGTTACTCCTATTCAGTGCCGGCCCTGTCCTTGAATGTCTGTTTTGTATCAGTTGCTTGTAAGCGGACTCTCGCTCCATTGTGTTGTGCATGAATTTCTAGGCTCTCCTAGACATTTTGCATTATTTTTCCACTTTCCCTGTTGTTTGCAACACCTCCCAGTTTAGCACCATCTGTGAATTTCATTACCATGTTGTTTATTCCTTCCTCCAGCTCACTAATGAAGCTGTTAAATAAGAAATACCAGCCACTCTGTGTGCCCCCCACACCCTATCCCCAGACACAGCACGCCTCATTTCCAGGCACTGCCAGTGACCTACCCTCTGCTACAGGTCCTTCAGAGCATCCTCGCTCTCCAGGACAAGGCCTCACCCCAGGCAAGCAGAAGTAGTTTGGCGACACAGATTTCCTGGGACTCTGGAACCGATCTCCCACAGTGCCGGCAGTCTGTCATTCGAGCCATAAACGTAGAGCTCGTCTGGGATGGAACCGTTTGCCACTGGAAAACGCAGCTCTGTGGAAACCAAATTGGTTCACGAGAACGTGTCAATTTTGACACCATTTTTGATGGGGAGATTTGAGAGCAATTTGTTTTAACTCCTCACTTCCATAATGTCCGGATGGCTCGTTTCAGCCTGTCCGGTTTGTTTTGGCCTGTATTGTATTAAACTTACTATGTTAGACATATGTCTACTGTATTGGATATTGCCTAGATGATACTCCCACGCTCCCTGCCCAGCGCCCTCACGTACCTCTCAAGGGGCAGGATGGGAGGAGCGTGGGCACCTTTGAACCCTCCCCACCATACTAAAGTGGGGGGGGGGAATCAGGCACGAGTGGATCTCCCTTCTTGCAGCATGGGGTCAGCCCCCTCCATGACAGTCTCCTGAACTGTGCACGGCCTCTCCACTGGCCCGAGGAGCAGCAGGTGAGGAGGAGCCAGGCAAAGGGCTGGGCTGGCTGGGCAGGACCAGGGAGGGACGTGCAGCATCCTCACACAGTTTCACAGAGTTGAATGGCTGGAAGGGGCCATTAGATCATCCAGTCTGGTCATTGCGTTTCACCCAGATCCCCCTACACTGAGCCCGAGAACTTGGGTTAACCAGTCCCCGGGAGACTAAACTGTGATGTGAACGGGAGAGAGCAAGGTGCCACCGGACGGACAGGGAACTGTCTAGGTGAGACATGCCCAGATGGTCCCCACAGGCGATCCATGCCCCACGCTGCAGAGGAAGGTGAAACACTCCCAAGGTCCCTGCCAATCTGACCTGGGGGAAGAGTCCTTCCTCACCCCATAGCTGGCAATCAGTATGATCCTTAGCAGGCGAGCAAGACCCACCAGCCAGGCATCTAAAAAGGGGAGTCTCTGTATCACCTCCTGGCAGCTGTCCACCCCACCCGATGACCTGTCCCCAATGCCTGATGTTTCTGGGGAAGGCAAAACAAAATACAGACCGCGTGTGGCCAATTATGCTTCAGGGGAAAAATCCTTCCTGACCCCTGCAATGGACTGGTTGGCGACCTGAAGCATGAGATTTGAACTGATTATAGCCATTGTGTTAATGCAGAGCTGCAAGTATTATGGGCATGTTGAGGGTAATGCAGAGCTTCCCATGCTCTTCATGGCCCAGGAAGGGCCAGCAGGAAACTCAACCAGCCAGCCTGAGCCCACCCACAGGCCACAGAATTACCCTCTGAAACTGGATGAAAGCAATCTCTTAGAAAGATATTGAATCTCATTTTAAAGCCTCCAAGCGATGGAGTCCATCACCTCCCCAGTGAGCTGTTCCAGTGTTTAACCATCCTCACTGCTAGGAAATTGTGTCTTATTTCAAGCCTGAATTTGTTTAACTTTAACTCTCAGCTATTGGAACGTTTTGTGCCTTTGGCAGTGAGGCTGCAAGCCTCTCCCCCTGCCCCGTATCAGTTCTCTTCTCCATCCATCAGTACCTAGACAAATGATAGTGTCACCTCTTCTTTCCCCCCGCCTCAGCACGAGCCCAGCAGAGTTGACAATGCAGAGGGATAACATGGCCTGAGGCTACAGAGATAGTCCTGGTCTTGCCCTGATCCTGGGGGTCCTCTGGGTGTGGGTCTGGATCTCATGGCCTTTTCCATGGCAGGGCAAACCCGTGCCCCTTGATGCTACAAATAGGTAGGAAGCCTTGAAAGGATCCTCACAGAATTTGCAGATGACACAAAAACGGAGAGGCGGGGAGCGGTATATAGTGAAGAGGGCAGGTCGCTGTTACAGAGTGAGATGGATTACTTGGGAAACTGGATGCAAGCCAATGATCTGAGTTCTAATATGGCTAAATGTAAATGCATATACTGTAGCTAGGACCAAAGAGCGTAGGCCACTCTGACCGGCTGGGGGAGTCTACCCTGGGAAACGCTGACTCTCAGAAAGATTTGGGGGTGGATAATCAGCTGAACGTGAGCAGGCCAATGCGGGGGCTGAAAGAGTTGATATGATCCTGGGATGCATAAACAGGGGAATCTCAAGTCAGAATAGAGAGGTTATTTTACCTCTGTGTTTGACACTGGTGAGACCGCTGCTGGAATAACAAACAACTCCTCGTTGTTTTTGCTGCTGATACAGACTAACATGGCTATCACTCTGAAACCTGCTGGAATACTGCCTCCAGTCAGGGCCAGCTCCAGGCACCAGCGGAGGAAGCACGTGCCTGGGGCGGCACATGCTAAGGGGCGGCATCCCGTCCGTTCTTGGGGCGGCACCGTCCGGGCGGCTTTTTTTATTTTTTTTGCTTGGTGCGGCAAAAATGGTAGAGCCGGCCCTGCCTCCAGTTCTGATGCCCACAATCCAAGAAGCATGTTGATAAATTGGAGTTCAGAGAAGAGTCACGAGAATGATTAAAGGATTAGAAAACCTGCCTTCTAGTGACAGACACAAGGAGCTCAATCTACTTAGCTTAACAAAGAGAAGATTAAGGGGTGACTTGATCACAGTCTGTAAATACCTACACGGGGAACAAATATTTAATAATGGGCTCTTCGCTCTAGCAGAGCAAGGTTGAACATGATCCAATGGCTGGCAGTTGAAACTAGACAAATTCAGACGGGAAATAAGGAGGAAATTAACAACAGTGAGGGTAATTAACCACTGGAACAATTTACCCAGGATCATGGTGGATTCTCCATCACGGTTAATTTTTAAATCAAGATTGGATGTTCTTCTAAACGATCTGCTCTAGGAATTATTTTGGGGCAGTTCTCTGGCTTGTGCTGTACCAGAGGTCAGGGTAGATGATGACAATGGTCCCTGTTGATCTCTGAGATCTCCTTCCCAGGGTGACCTGGGCCAGGAGTGCTGCCTTCCTGATCCCATCCGGCAAGCTGCCGTAACATATCAGGAACAACCCTCTGTCTGGAGACGAAGGTGAATTCCTGCACCCTCCCTTCTCTCAAATTCATGGCTCCACACAGCACCCAGCCGGCTGCTGCATCTGATCTGCTAGTCAAAATAAAATACGGCCGCTTAATTATTAATCACTTCATATGCAAAATAGGGATCATAGCAAGGCAGGGGGAGAGGGGCTCGCATTGTTCCTCAAAAATAAATATTTAACATGATACAGAACAACATGAATTTTTAAAGACATTTTTTTGTAACTGCTCAAGCAATCGAAGGGCGAAAGAAGCAGAATATCTCCCAGCCATGGTGCCAGCTCCTCAGTGAGCTCTAGCAGATCCCTGGTGGGGACAAGGATGGGACCTTCAAAATCACAGCAGTCCGATTACCATCATCCCTTCTTCTCCCAGTGCAGTCTGGCCTGATTCTACTGGCTGGGATAGCTGGCCCCAAGGCAGTCCCCAGCTGAGAGTTTGCAGAAAGCATTGAGCCCGGACTCTATTCAGGAAAACATTGGCTGCAAGAGACATGTTGGAACAAAAGGCTTGTCTTCACTACCGCACGCCATCGATGGGCGAGTGCTGTCCTGTCGACGGAGGGAGAGCGTCTCCCGCCCGCACAGCGCAGGGCAGACAGGGCTTGACGGCGACGTAACGTGTCACTCAGGGGGTTGGTTTTTTCACCCCCCAAGCGACGTAAGTTACGTTGACTTAAGAGGTAGTGTAGACAAGCCCCGAAAAGAGGGGAGGGGTCTGCTCCTCTCGTGGCCACAAGCCAACGCCACAGGCCTCTCCTCTCTCACCAGACGTGCAGAGCTCCAGCCTGCCCTGCCTCATGTCTGCGGGGAGCATCAAGGAGCAGCCCAGAGTCGGCACCCGCCTGGGCACAGGGCCAGCGCTTTCATTTAGGTGACCTAGGCGGTTGTCTAGGACGCCAGGATTTGGGGGGGTGGCATTTTGCCACCCTTGGCGGCAATTCAGCAGCGGGGGGTCCTTCCGCGCTCCGGGTCTTCTGCGGCACTTCTGCGGAAGGTCCTTCACTCGCTCTGGGACCCGCCGCCAAAGTGCCCTGAAGACCGGGAGCGCGGAAGGACCCCCCCGCCGCAGAATTGCCGACGACGACCAGGAGCGCGGAAGGACCCCCCCGCCGCAGAATTGCCACCAACGACCGGAAGCGCAGAAGGACCTCCACCTACAGTGCCAAAAACCCTGGTGCCGCTCCTGCCTGGGCACAGCACCAATCAGCGTCCATTGACGCTGGAGCAGGGGGTGTAATGGCAGCCAAGGGGACGTACACACGCTGGCCCAGACCGCACCTTGGTGCTCAGCTTCGCTGTGTGGCAACGGCAGCACCAGCAGCGGGAGGGGCTGGCTGGCGTGTCTACGATCCCATCCGAGAGCTTAGGTACGTGCTTGGCGGCTAGCTCTTCCCGCTGCTCACGCGGCTGTGGCTACACGGCTCTCCATGGTGCCCTGGGTGCCTGGCTCTTTCTGCGGCGCAGCACCCTCAGTGCCTGGCTCTCTCTGCGGCACGATGTCCCCAGTGCCCGGCTCTCTCTGCTGCACGATGTCCCCAGTGCCCGGCTCCTTCTGCAGCACGATGTCCCCAGTGCCCGGCTCCTTCTGCAGCACGATGTCCTCAGTGCCCGGCTCCTTTTGTGGCATGATGTCCTCAGCGCCCGGCTCGCTCTGTGGCGCAGCACCCTCAGTGCCCGGCTCTCTCTGCGGCATGATGCCCTCAGCGCCCGGCTCCTTCTGCAGCACGACGCCCTCAGTGCCCGGCTCCTTCTGCGTCACGACGCCCTCGGCGCCCGGTTCTCTGCAGCTCAGCACCTCAGCGCCCGGCTCTCTGCAGCTCAGCATCTCGGCGCCCGGCTCCTCCCAGAGTGTCTCCTTCCCCATCTTTGCTTTATTGGCCCCTGACTGCTCGCTCCAGGAGTCTCAATCGGCGCCGTTCTGCCTATCAGGCTGCAGGGCACATGAGCTGCTCCAAACGTAAGCAACCCCCACAGAGATCACCAGGGCAGAAGGGACCATTGGACTATCCTGACTGACCTCCCTGTATCCCACAGGGCAGAGCAGCCCCCCAATAATTCCCTTTCAGCCAGAGCAAATTTTAAAAAATCCACCCTGGGTTTTAAAACGGCCAGTGCTGGAGACTCCCCCTAACCCACTACCATCAGCACCACAGAACGGAGTCAGAGGCACAGAGAGGGGAACAGAACCCTCGGCCCCCTGGCCCATCACTCTGCCCCATGCCAACTTGATGGGCATAGAGTGGGTTCAATCCCAGGCTGTCCCTGGCACCTCTGCCAGTGGGGGTTGCTGTAACTGGGCACTGGATTCAGAACATCCCCTGATCCCAGATACGCCACCTTGGAGCCATCAGATGGGAATAACAGGCGAGCCCCAGCCAGACACAGCTGGCATGTCTGCCATGAAAGAGCAGGGGGTGCTGAGCAGCTCCCAGACAGCCAGGGGATACCCCATTCAGCAGCATTTCCAGGGAGTGGCCCTCCCTTTGTGTCAGGCAGAAGATGGAGTTGATAGAATTATCAATGGTGTAGAAAAGGCAGAGGTGTTCAATACAATATTTCTATTCCATATTTCAGAAAAAGCCAGATCCTATGTAGTCCTGCCACCCAATGATGATGACACTCTTTCTGTTTCACCAGTATCTCAGGAGGATGTCAATCAGCTGCTACGAAAGCTGGACTTTTAAAATCAGCAGGTCCGGATAACTTGCATCCAAGAGTTTTAAAAGAGCTGGCTGAGAAGATTGCTGGGCCATTAATGCAGATTTGCAATAAGTCTTGGAGAACTGGGGAAGTTCCAGAAACTGGAAGAAAACTAATCGTGTGCCAGTTTTTAAAAGGGTAAACAGGATGACCTGGGTAATTATCTACTGTCAGTCTGACATTGATCCTGAGCAAGATAATGGAGTGTCCAATATGGGACTTGATTAATAATGAACTAAAGGAGAGTAATGTAATTAATGCCAATCAATATCGGTTTATGGAAAAATTCATCCTGCCAAACTAATCTGATATCTTTTGTCAAGTTTTGTTGATAAAGGTAATAGTATTGATGTAATATACTTAGACTCTGTTAGTTATTCGACTTGGTCCCACAAAACCCGAGAATGATATCAAATGAACATGGCACAGATTAAATGGATTAAAAGCTGGCTAACTGATCGGTCTCAAAATGTAACTGTAAACAGGGAATCGGTGCATTTCTAGTAGGGTCCGACCCTTCACCATTTACCATTTTATCAATGACCTGGAAGGAAATGAAAATCATCACTGATCAGCAAACTTGAGGCCATGGTAAATGATGAAGGGCACTGACACAGAGCGATCTAGATTGCTTAGTAAACTGGATGCAAGCAAGTAATATATGTTTTAATATAGCTAAATGTAAACGTGTACATCTGGGAACAAAGAATGTAGGCCACACTCACAGGATAGACTCATAGACTTTAAGGTCAGAAGGGACCATTATGATCATCTAGTCTGACCTCCTGCACAATGCAGGCCACAGAATCTCACCCACCCACTCCTGTAACAAACCCTTGACCTATGTCTGAGCCATTGAAGTCCTCAAATCATGGTTTAAAGATCTCAAGGTTCAGAGAATCCTCCAGCAAGTGACCTGTGCCCCATGCTGCAGAGGAAGGCGAAAAACCTCCAGGGCCTCTGCCAATCTGCCCTGGAGGAAAATTCCTTCCCGAGCCCAAATATGGCAATCAGCTAAACCCTGAGCATGTGGGCAAGACTCACCAGCCAGCACCCAGGAAAGAATTCTCTGTAATAACTCAGATTCCACCCCATCTAACATCCCATCACAGGCCATTGGGTATATTTACCTGTTAATAATCAAAGATCAATTAATTGCCAGAATTAGGCTACCCCATCATACCATCCCCTCCATAAACTTATCAAGCTTAGTCTTAAGCCAGATGTCATTTGACCCCACTGCTCCCCTTGGAAGGTTGTTCCAGAACTTCACTCCTCTGATGGTTAGAAACCTTCGTCTAATTTCAAGTCTAAACTTCCTAGTGTCCAGTTTATATCCATTTGTTCTTGTGTCCACTGAGCTTAAATAATTCCTCTCCCTCCCTGATATTTATCTCTCTGATATATTTATAAAGAGCAATCATATCTCCCCTCAGCCTTCTTTTGGTTAGGCTAAACAAGCCAAGCTCTTTGAGTCTCCTTTCATAAGACAGGTTTTCCATTCCTCGTAGTAGCCCTTCTCTGTACCTGTTCCAGTTTGAATTCATCCTTCTTAAACATGGGAGACCAGAACTGCACACGATATTCCAGATGAGGTCCCACCAGTGCCTTGTATAACGGTACTAACACCTCCTTATCTCTACTGGAAATACCTCACCTGATGCATCCCAAGACCGCATTAGCTTTTTTCACGGCCATATCACATTGGCAGCTCATAGTCATCCTATGACTAGGAAACACAGAGCTGGAAGCTCAAAGGCCAGTTCCCCCAGCCTGCTCCCCCCAGGGTCGGGAGAGATCAGGCCAGCCAGGCCTATGTAGAGCTGGGGAGAGGCTCTGTGAATCTGCCTCCATTTCTCTGATTTGTTTCAACAAAAACCCTAGAAACAAACAAACGGAAATATCCAACCAATCAAAATGTCTCCAGTCCACATTTCCCAGCTCCAGGCTCTCCCGTTCCCAACGCTGAACACCTCGGCACTTCCCAGGGTCCGTGAATGTTATTTCTAAACCATTTCAAACCGCCTGCAATCCAAAGGGAAGGGTTCATTGTGGGGCCAATTCAAAGCAATTCTTGGTCATTTTGCAGAGTTGCCAGCGGCCCTACAAATCCATGATGGGCCCAGCTCTGATCCCAAGGCTCGGCCTGGCCAGAGTTCCCGGGGGCCGAGAACAGCAGCAGTAACACAACCCACTGTGCTGACCGCACCCAAAGGGGCGGCAGATGCTTTGCAGCACAGCTAGGGTGACCCACAGCTGCTCGGACTGGGACTGGAAGGTCCCCAGGATGGAAGCCAAGGGAGCCTCTTCTCCTGAGGTTTTGGGGAGCTGAGGGGGTTTGGAGAGCTTGGGGCAGCTTGGAAGAACCCACCAGTGTTTTGTTCCTGGCCTAGACACTGAGGTCCTGTCTACACTAGAACCGCTGTGCCATGTAATGCTTCCGCGTAGACACTACATACGTGGTCTCCCATCAGCGTGATTAATCCACCTCTCTGAGAGGCGGTAGCTTGGTCGACAGAAGACTTCTTCTGCCAGCCTAGCGCGGCCTCCACCGGGGGTTCGTCTGGCTTCCCGCTGTCACGCAGGGGCGTGGATTTCTCACACCCCTGAGCTCTGTAGCTGGGGTCGACTTGCAGACCAGACGTGAGGCTGTGGAGACCCATCCCCCCGCCGCGCAGTGTGTGGAGTGAGCGCTTGTCCCTGCATCCCGTCCCTCCGCCACAGACCCAGCCTAGCCCTGCACGGCTGCTTTGGAAGCTAGAGCATTAAGGAGGCTCTGTCCCTGAAAGGATCCTGCGGCCGTGTCTGCGCCAACCCACTCCCAGGCTGTGAGGGGGGTTACACCAAAGCTATTAGTCTCCCTCTTGATCCACGGCTCCCATAAATCTGGGCACTATAAATGAGGGTAACTGTCTGCTTTACGGGCCGCACGAGTTCAGCCAAAGACAGCCCAAAGTCAGGCCAAGCTGGGAGCAGACAGATCTGCAGCTGCAGTGCAAGCGCTCCGCCTTCAGGCCCCTCCAGCAGCTGGCAGGCAATGAGAGGGGCTGGGCGTGATGTGCCATCGCCCGGGGGGGCAGAGAGCGGAACTGGCCACAGCCACTGGGAATGCAGGTGGCTCCTGGGGATGTCAGAGCAGCAGCCGCCTGGGGGCGGTCCTGGGGGGGCAGAAATGTGACGCCCATCAGCCTGAGCAGGGACCACATGGTTTGGGGAGAGAGACTTGGCATGGGGTGGAGGCAGGTGGTGAGGCACGTGGCACTGGGGTTGGGGAAGGGAATGGAGGGGCGCTCCTCTTTTATGGCTCATGCTGGGGCAGCCCCGCCTCTTCCCAGCCCCCGTTCGTCTCCTCCCGCAGTGGTGAGCTCACTCGGCCCTGGGCTCCTGGCTGTGCCTAACCCCCAGCCAGCTGGTCAGTGCACTCCCCCCAAGCTCTGCAACGCAGGACCAGCGGGCTCCCAGCTGGCCACCTTACGGGCACGTTCCTGTCTCACAGTGCAGGGAGCTGCCTGGGTCTGCAACCCACAGGCCGCTGGACAAACTGGGCATCTGGGGTGCTGCTTATTCTGCAGCTCCAGGCTCTGGCGCACATGCCCATGTGTTCCTCCGTTTCCCCCGGCTGCCCAGACCCGGAATTTTCCCAGCCCTTCTCCTCCAAGCAGCCACACTCCTTCCCTGGCCTCGGCTCCTCTTTGGTAGGGATGATTGACTGCCCAGTGGACCAACGACAAAGTGACATTTCCCTCTGCAGTGGCGCCGGTCTCTCGCACCGCAGCGCACGGGATCCTCTCCATCAGCCTCGGAAAGTTCAAAGGAGAAATAAAGCGGGTCGTAAAGAAGATGCATTGCTTTCCTGCACTTCCTTGGCAGCATTTCCCCTTCGGAGGGTGCGCGCTGGAGCGGACGAAGAGCACAGCCGAGACAGCAGCAGACTGAGTCCTGAGCCTTTCCATGGAGACGTGCCGCAGATGGAACAGAGCCACTCCAGATCTACCCCAGGGTGGCTCAGATCAGAATTTGGGCCTCTAGTTACACACTGACCCTTACGTGCAAGACAAGTAGGGTCACCAAGTGACCCCTCCCTCCACGCATAATTGCACAGGTGCATTGTGGGGCATCTGCTAGCCCTGGATGGAGGCGGGGTCCCCAGCCAGATGGCCCCTAGCGATTCCTACAGCGGGAGGTGGCAGAAATCAAAGCAAAGGCCAAGCCCTGCCCTCTGTGTAAATCTGGGGGAGCTCCACCGAGATTCCTGAGCTCCTCCAGGTTTGCACTGTGGCTTTGGCCCAGTGGGGCTGATTCTGAGCTGATGCTGATGTAAATCAGGAGTAACCCCAGTGCAATCAATGGGGAAGATCAGAATCAGGCCCGATGTCGGCACCTCACCCTCAAAGGCCCCTAAGAGTCCCACCGGTGACAGCGCAGTCCAGCTCGGGCTTCGTGCAGCCTCTCTCCTCCCTCCTCTGCACTGCTCCCTGGGGACCCTCTGAGGTGTGCCGCTCTGCCAAGCCCCCCTCCTCCCCTCTCCCGCCCCCCGAGCCACACGGACCATGCCACCGCCTCACCCAGCCAGGCGCTCACAGCACGCCGGGAAAGTCTCCCCTTTCCAGGCACAAGACAACCACCCGTGTCCCTAGGTGTGAGCAAGGACTTCCAGAGCCCTGGTGGCCAACGTGCAGAGCCCCCCACCCTGCCAGCCACATCCCAAAGCACCAGTCAGACACAGAGCCCATGGGGGCACCAGCACGGTCCCTACATCAGTCCAGTGGTGAGGAGCTCAAAGTCTCTCCGGGGAGTACGTGCTTGCACGGTGCATGGCTGGAGCAGGAGTTAGGGGATGAGGGCCAGCAGTGTGAGGGCCCAGCCATGGGCTGCGCGGCCGGACTGGGATCCTGAGGGTTTAACCCAGAAAGCCAGTGCTGTTTGAGCAGATCCCCTGGCACCTGAGGCATGACAGGTGCTGACATGCCCACGCGTGTTAAAGAATGGGGCTCTTTAGGGTCACGTGATCAGGTGCAGAGCGCCGTGGAGAACAATGGGCCAGACTCCACTGGAGTCAGGGCCACACCACCAGGGCCTGGACCTACCTGCCTCCACCCCACATGAGGGCTCAAGTCGAGCCCCTCCCCTGAGGCAATGGTTATTCCAGGGCCCCCATGGAGAGACTGAACCTCGGACCGGTCTCCTCGCCCATTCACAGCCAGTTAGTACCCGGGCAGCTGAGGTTCTAGGGCCAGAATTGGAGCGAGATCAGTGGGGCTGGCACCGTTGACCCCAGGTCTGGCGCTGCCCCCTAGTGCCCATCGTGGCAATAACCCAGACAGAGCAGAGAGGCAGCACAAAGGCCCAGCCAGGTGCAAGCGGGGTGCAAACCAACTGGACAAACGTCCCAACCAGAACACCCACCGGGACACGACCCACTCGTCTGTTTCTGCATGAGAAATCTAATCAAGTCACTGAGGTGAGCTCGGGCTGGGGACCATCCCTCTCCCCCAGTTGGGGCTGTCAGCCTCTTGTAAAACATGACATACGACTGACAATTCATCCTGGGTAGCAGAGAGAATTTATTCTGCTGTAAAACAGAAATGTGCTGCAAGAGGCAACGAACAGCGGTCCAGGGACCTGTGCACCACTGAAAACACACACACATCTCAGCAAACAATTGATTTTATTCCCCACCACCGCCATCCGTCTCTGCTCCATTCCGCTGTCATTTCTGGCTGGCAGGGAGAATATGAGTTTTAAAGGTCACCACTTAATGATGTTAAGGAGTCATCTTCTTTTTCAGACAAAGCACTGATCAATTTATAATATTTCTGACCGTTCCCCATTATCGGCGCTCGCTGCGGAGATTCAAGATTTTTTAAATGTTTCAAATATACTTAAAGCATTTTTTGAACTCAAGTTGATAACTCATGTCCGGGACCGAAGCTGGGTGAAACTGACACATCATGCGGCCAATTTGCAGGCAGGAAGCCAGAAGAATGAGAAAGAAAGTGCAGTTTGGATTGTTCTACAGCATCAAGTGCAATTATAGCCTTATATAACCTAATGCACGGCCGTTCCAATAAAACCACCTTTCCTCTCCAGCGCCAGTGGCACAGCAGGCTCCAGTCAGAGCCGGCTCAGGCTTGTCTTTCCTTCTCCAGGGCTCCCTGAATGGTTTGCGCTAGCACGTTAAAAGCCGGTGGTGCGGCAGCTCTGCAGGCAAACGGGGCCGCTGCTGCACACTTCGCAATTGCTCAAGAGGGTGAAATTCACCACAGTGCCAAGGGCCAACACCAGGCCCACACACTCCCTGCACTACCTCCCCGCACACACTCCCTGAGCTGGCCCCTGTACTAAACCCACATGCCCCCTGCATTGGCCACTGCACTTGCCCCCATGCGCCTCCTGCACTGGGCTGTGTACTGGCCCCACACTGGCCTCTGCACTGCTCCATGCTTCCCCTGCACTGGCCCCACTTACGGTTGCCATGTGCCCGACCAGAAAGTCCAGTCAACCAGAAAGTCCAGTCGAAAAGGGGACCTGACAGTGTCCAGTCAGATGTACTAACCGGACACCAAAAGTCCAGTTACCGTGGGCAGGTGTGGGGAGGTGACAAGTCATCAACCTGCGCCAACCTCTGCTCAGCTGGGTCCACCTCCTACCTGGATCTCAAGGGCAGGCAGCCATGCCATGCCATGCCAGCTCCGGAGCAGATCCAGGGGGGAATGGGGGGGTGGTGAAGAGGATCCGCTACAAGGAAGGATGAGGGAGGAGAGCAGCAAGTGACGGGGGGAGGGGGAGATGACCGAGTGGGGCCTGGAGGAAGAAGCAGGGCAGGGCTTGGTGGGAAAAGTCAGAGCAGGGGCGGGGCCTGGGCGGGGAGAGGTGGGGCAGGGGGGTCTGGTTGTCAGCAATTAGAAAGTTGGTTACCCTACCCGCGCTTCCCCTGCGCTGGCCCCACACCCAGGGAGCATTCTGCCCAAACAGCTCACGCCACAAGCACCCGTTTTAGGGGAGAGGAAGGGGGCTCCCCGGGGATGGAGTGCTGCAGGGCTCAGGGGCCAGGCACTTGGCTGAGAAGTGCACAGACACCATGATGACCCTTCAGTTTGGGATCCCAACAGGGTTAGGGTGGGGCTGGAACAATTTGTACAGGGGGAGGGAGGTGATCACATCCATTGAACCAAGCTGTAAACGCTGGATATGATGGAAATCACTTCAAGCCAGGGGGTGCGGCAGCCCCCCCCCCCAGCACCCTTAGTTCCAGCACTCATGGAGGCTAGTTTCTAGCTGAGTCATCCCCAGCCACGGGCCCTCAGTCTGCAGAACGGCTCCGACTGTGGGTCTGATGGGGGTGTGTGGAGTCAGTGAGGGGGTTTCCCGTTGTGGATCAGGCCACACTGCCCTGCAGGCCCAGAACCGGGAGCACCCATGACCACCAGCACACTTGCGGCTGACATCCTGCCTCTACCGAAGTCGATGGCAAAATGACCACTGTCTTCAGTGGGGCCTGGATTTCACTCCTGGGCCGAAATACTCAGTCCCCCCTCTCCGTGATGGGCAGCTTATGAACACTGGATCAGCCTGAGTAAAGTATCCTTAAGTGGATATCCGTGTTCTCCACGCCACGCGGAAAGGAGGACGCCTCGGGAGCTCCCCTCCAGAGCCTGTTACCAAGCAGCGATGGCCTTAGGGTGGAGCAGACGTCATCTCCTGGGCATGCAGCAGCCAGAGCACAACGCAGGCACAACCCAACACAAGTCCCGGGAGATCAATGCAAAGGGCTGAGGCGCTCCGGTCTCTTTCTCGGCTTTCCCCTTTCAACCCACCCCAAGTCAAAACTTTTAACCAAAGCGTTTTCCCCTCTCAGTAGCTTAACAGAAAAGATAAATAATTTGAATCCATAATCTTCAGAATGAACCCACTAGCTCCATTTGAAATTACACCAAAGAGTATTTAATTTGCTTTTTGATCTGCTGCCTGGAACGGGAGCCCTACCAGAGGAAGTGCGTTTATAATTTATTCAGCAGCCAGCGCATTCCGGAGTCTTTTAGAAGTCCTCACAAAGAATGCCAGGGCTGGGTTGTTGGGTTGTTTTTTTTTTTTTAAACAAAGTGATCAGGGTTAACTCAGAATTTCTAAAACATCTCAGAAGTGTTCAGACTATCCAACCTCTCCAGAGAGTGCTTTCAAAATCTTTTCAATTCTTGCTCATTTTGTTCTGAAAAGTAGAGCCCTCCAACACATCTCACAAACAAAAAATGCACCCACAAAAACCAGCAACCCCACCTGCAGTGCTCGCGTTAGGTATCCGACTCTGGAATTGTTTGATTCTTTCAAGAACGGCAAAGAGTAAATGACCCTACCAATACCCCAGCCCTTTATTTGTTTCTGAACAATTCAAAGTGAAAATAATCTATCTTTTCACTAATCAAGGATGGGAGCTTAAATCAGTCAAATAGCTTGCATTGTTCACACAAGGAAACCAAAACAGGTCAATATTTGTTTCTATTTCCCCTCTAGCTGGATTTTAAATGAGCTCCCAGAGTCAGTTTTATGATAGTCTCAGCTGAGCCAAGGAGAAGAGGAGGTTTTGAAACATGTGAGGGAGCCGAGAGAAGTATGGGAGGGGATCAGGACGCACCTGCCCTGTCTCCTGGAACCTGCCACTCACTAATCACTGGAGGGTAACCAGATCTCCCCCCACGGAGCTCCCTGCAGTAGGATGCCTGTGCTATATCCTCTGAGCTGGGCTCAGGGAAGAGACGGAGCCTTGTGGGAATCCTGTATCTCAGAACGACATCTGCAGTGTCTGCTCCAGTAATGTGTGATCACATGATCCTATTACCACTTTTAGGACCTGAGCAGTTTGCAAAACATTTTGGAAACTGTGGGTTATTGTCTTTTGAAGGGGAAACTGACGATGGAGTCAGGTATTTGGTGCAATCCTGTGTCCTGTTTCCCTGAACACAGCAGGAGTCAGACAAGACAGCATCTTTGCTCGCAGTTCCAAGCCACTTTCCAGTCAGCACTCAGCCCAAAAGCGCTCTTCCTAGCCTTTTCTCAGGACATTTCTACACAGGGCTTGTTCTGACTGTGTCTGCTGCTTCCGTGCTGCCTTCTCTTTCCACATGTCTGGTTTGCCTGCTTCTCTTTCACAGCCACACAAACCTTCCCAAAACAATAGCCAGCAAAACCCCGCCACCCACACGTGCCTGGCTTGTGTCTTTGTCTTGAGGGGTGACACGTCCCTGTGACAGGGATGGAGGCAACTATTGTTTGGGCAGCCGGGTTCCATAACAGAGCTTAACTGTTTCTTACAACCATCTTAAATGAAGGGCAAGGGCTATGCCCAACCCATAACAATATACACTGGGGGTAATAAAGACACCATAAAGGGTTAACTTCAATAGCTATTCCCAGTTGGTGTCTCCAGCCCGGGCTCCTAGGATGGAGCATTGCCCTATTCCAGCATCGGTGTAAAAAAGAAACATTGCAGGGAAGCAGCCCAGGGTATTCTGAGGGGCAAAGGGAAGAGCAATGGGAAATGCAGGCTGTAGGGCAGCACACATTAGCTGGGAGACCCACTGGACAGGATGACATATAACAGCCGTGCTACAGGGGCAGCCCTGCATGACCCCACGGGCCCAAAGTGGGCAGGGCCGGACCAGGCTTCTCCCTCAGCGCTTTGCAGGGATCTCAGGGGGTGTTAAGTATGGTCAGTTCTCTCCCCACCTCACAGCTGTTCCCCTTCCAAACTGACCAGTCTCTGCCAAGTCTTAACATTCAAAGCCGCCTTCCTCAGAGCTCCGACCCAGCTCGTGGCCAACATCCAGACAGCAGCAGGCAATGAGCGTCATCTCCAGCCAATCTAGGCGCATTGCCGCCCCCTCCCTTTAATGCCGATGGGGAACCCGTCCCAGAGTTGCTAGATAAGCACCCTGTTCATGTGCAGGGGTGAGACTGAGGGGAAAGGAGGCGGTACTCTTCCAAGCTCCGCCCCCGTGAGTCCCCAAACGAGGTGCCACTCGTAGCAGATTGTGCTATGCATGCAGATAATCCAAATGTCACGGTGTCACTGGGCTCAGCTCCGTCTCAATGGGGCTTGAATTGGGCCCCATTGGCTCTGGAGGCTCAGCTCCTCCTTGAGTGGGGACTCGGCTTTCACAGCCCTCTAGAGCTCATGAGGTTAATGCTCCAAATCAGGCTCGAGAGAGACGTCAAACCGCAGAGATCTGGGAGGCACCGGAGCGCGTTTGGATACAGTCGTTACCGCAGAACTCGATTCGTTTTGCAGGGCACTTTCTGCAGAGCTGTAGACAGCATAAAGGAGAACTTAAGGCAAACCCTGTGCTCTGTTTTGGTGTGAAGATTGCAAGGCAAACCAGCTCTCGCGGGGCTACTCGGCCAGCCAGCGGTTCCCCTCCATTCCTGCCCCAGCTGGGGGAAAACTGCCAGGGTCAGCTGCAACCCTGCATATCTTCCCAGTTTGCCCATTTGCTTTTCTGAATAGGACCCTTCTCGGTCTCCTGGTGACTCGCCTCTGCATTCCATCATCCACGTAAGGGCAGCCCGCGTCTCTATGTACAGAAACCGACCATCCAACTCCCAAACAAAACCCCTTTACAAATATCTCCAGAACCCTTTCCCACCCCACACACTGACTCAGCTCCCCAATAAAGTACGGGGGGCCTAGAGCGTGGGGAATTACGTTGGAAAACGTTCCTTGTTGAACTGTTAGTTTTATTGAAGCCGTATTGTCACTTGTCTGACCAACTTCATTCGGGTACAGCTCAACCCCTAAATGGGAAGCCAACTAAAATGCATTTCCCTGCTTACAGAGCATTCACTCACCACAGCTACCCCGGCATCAATGTAGGAGCATCTCTGCCTCTGCCCAGAATGCGGGGCAGTTAATCTGAACTAACGCAAAGCTGTGTGGACAAAATGTAAGTTCACTACAGTTAAATCTCTGCCTTTAAAGCAAACAAACCTCACTGATGTAATATCCCCATGTCCACACCCCATGTCCTGAAGGGGTGTTTTAAGCTGATTTCATTAAGCCCAGGCAACCCCAGTGTGTGCAGGGGGCTTCCTAGTGGCTCATAGTAATTTGGCTTAAGCTGATTCCTCACCGACTTCACCTAAAGCGAGATAAACCACTCCCATCAGAGAGAGAGAGTGTGTGTGTCTACACAAGGGGTTGCCCCGTTTAGCTAAACCGGTTTGTAAACGGCTGCAACTTTCTGGTGTAGGTGACTGCGGGGGCCAGGATGCAGCTGTCGCTGTGCCTGGGGATCCAGCGCAGGGATGGGGCAGGGGCTCCCAGTCCGTACCCTGCTCCAGAGGGAGCTGCACGAGGCCCTGAAAGAGGAGGTACTACTTTAATTATTACGAGTGTTGTAGTCACACCCAGGGATGCCAGTGTTGGCTCCAGCATGCTAGCTGCTGTTTCAGGCAAATGCAGAGACAGTCCCTGCCCCAAAGAGCTTCCAGTTAAAGGTCCAACTGAAGAGAGAGGAGGGGCAGCCCCTCTTTCCTCAAAAGAAAAACTAGATTCCCTCAGCTCCGCTCCAGATGTCCAAGATGCAAACATCCCTGTCCCAGACACCAACCCCGGAGCCCCGCCATCCCAGATCCAAGCATCACAGACCCTCAGTCCCACTCATGGGGAGAGAAACAGCCTCATCCCTGATTCCTGACCCCGGACATTAACCACCCACGCCCGGCCCCTGTTACCCGGGATCTAAACATGCCGATGGCTGACATCAGAGTCCTCCAGGCCCCAAATCTGGGAATGGAGGCCCAGGCAAAGAAGCCGGATTCTCTGCAGCAGAAGGCCGTTCGCACTGCAGCTCTGGCTTAGGGAGCGCTGACATACAGGAATGTCGTGCTCTGGAAGAGATGAGCTGGAGTCTCTTCCAACCCCCTGGGCCGAGTGCAGCGAGCAGCCGGCCTCTTGCTGCAGTCCATCTGGCCAGAAAGAACTGGAGCAAGAGACAAGGGCAGCAATGAGAGAAGCGTGTAAGGACACAAAGGGGGCTGCATGGATTGGCTCGTGCTGTGAGCAGGCCAGTGCCTGAGCGCTGGCTGCCGGAAGCTCGTTAGGGACAGGCTGGAGGAAAGGAGATGAGGGAGAAGGCTGGCTCGGTCCAGCAGGACTCTGCAATGGGATCCCAGCTGGGAGCTCGTTGGCAGGCAGGGGAATCTTCACAGCAAAGAGGAAGCAGCAGGCCACACTCGGGCTCAGGATCTGCACCCACCAGCGGCGAGGGGAAGCTGGCAGCATGGCCTGTGACACACAGGTGACAATGGAGCACAGAGGAGGGCTGGGGAGAGAGAGCCAAGTGCACAGAGCCAAACTGGGCTGCACTACCCCAGGGCAGAGCACTAGGGAGTGGGCTGAGGGTGCACGTGTGGCCGGGACGGCAAGGCAGGATGGGATCCAATAGGCCTTTGCCATCTCGGCTTTGACGACGCATGTCCACTCCTCCCCTCCACACCCAGGACCCGACCCCACCCCACATGCTACTCCCCAGGCAGTACCACCACCTGGCTGCACCTTCCTGCCCCCGGGAGGCCAGTAACGAGGCAGAAACCGCCTGCTGCTCTCTGGCCTGAGCAGACACCCCAGCCGCTCTGAGCTCTGCAAAACTCCCACACAGGCTGCAGCCCCAGACGCCTGCCAGAGTCAAGTTCAAGAATGAATTCGAAGTAAGAGGGAGAAGTTAGGAGGTGCAGGCCAAGGGAGAAGGGCGCTGAGATGTGACTCACCCTCATCTTTCAATGAGGGAGAGAAAAACGCAGGATCCGCCAGCGCTCAGGGGCTGCAGAGGAGAAGGCTCTCACACGGCAGCGGGCGGGATGGGAGCGGGACTCGGGGGAGAGCAGGTTTGTATAACGGAGCTCTGGCTGGGAGCTTCGCGTGGCAGAGAAAGTGTGCAGTTACCAGCCAATTGCCTGCGTCTGCAGCAGTGCTGATAGAAGAGGAAATTCAGGAAAGGAACATGACAGATTAATGGGCCAGAGCTGAAATACGAGATTAGATTTTTCAGAATATGCCTGAGTATTCCAGGTGCTCTTTAAATTTGTACAGTCTAGTTACTCTATTATGTAAAATTTAATTGCCTACAAAATCCACATAGCCTGCCTCGTGAATCCACTCTCAGCAACCAGAGAGGGACTTTGATTTGCAATCTTTATTCAGGCTGGTGCGACAGCGAAATATAAACTCTCCTTCGTGATGGAAGTTTGCTACATAAAGTCCCACGGACTGTGGTCTGGATCCCATCCCCGCGGGACAGCCGGGTGTGCAGCAGGGCCCCGAGCCCAGCACGCGGGGAAGGAGCTGCGATCCAAACAGAGCATGCTGCCTGCTTGGCTGGTCTGCCTCCCAGCCCTGACCCCATTGGCATTAAGCTCACCAGGGGAGAGGAGGCCAGCCAGAGCCAACCCCCGTGTCCCCAGGGAACGCCTTGCTGCTCGCAGTGCACTGGGTGCGTTACTGACAAAGGCTGGGAAGGAAAGAGAGACCTCAAAGGTCCCCACCCTCCCATATGGGCGAGAACTGCAGTCATTCAGATAGTGCCCCAGCCGTGGAGGAAGCTGTGCCCTGACCCAGAGCCCCTGGGGCCTGCCAACTGATCAGGGAGCCGGGCCCTGTGATCTCCCAGGCCCAGCGCTTTGTGACATTCCATGGAGACGACACCACGGAAGGTGCCGAGCCTGAGTGCAGGAGCCAGCGAGCCTGTTAACGCCAGTCAGCAGAGCAGCGCAGCACCACTGCAGAGGTGTGGACATGGCAGTAGTGCTCAGAGGCCTCGCCCCTCAGCCTGACAGGGCGGGGGAGAGCGACAAGCTGCACCCGGAGTGATCGGGGGGTGAGGAGCACGCGGGGCCGGGGCACATGGCCTGCTAGCCCCATTGACTCCATTTTCAGAGAATCCTAGAATCTCAGGGTTGGAAGGGACCTCAAGAGGTATCTAGTCCAACCCCCTGCTCAGAGCAGGACCAATCCCCAACTAAATCATCCCAGACAGGGCTTTGTCAAGCCTGACCTTAAAAACCTCTAAGGAAGGAGATTCCACCACCTCCCTAGGGAACCCATTCCAGTGCTTCACCACCCTCCTAGTGAAAAAGTTTTTCCTAATATCCAACCTAAACCTCCCCCACTGCAACTTGAGACCATTGCTCCTTGTTCTGTCATCTGCCACCACTGAGAACAGTCTAGATCCATCCTCTTTGGAATCCCCCATCAGGTAGTTGAAGGCTAGGGTGACCAGACAGCAAATGTGAAAAATTGAGATGGGGATGGGGGGTAATAGAAGCCTAGATAAGAAAAAGACCCAAAAATCGGGACCGTCCCTATAAAATCGGGACATCTGATCACTCTATTGAAGGCTGCTATCAAATCCCCCCTCACTCTTCTCTTCCGCAGACTAAACAAGCCCAGTTCCTTCAGCTTCTCCTCGTAAGTCATGTACCCCAGCCCCCTAATCATTTTCGTTGCCCTCTGCTGACTCTCCAATTTGTCGACATCCCTTCTGTAGTGGGGGTGGGGGGTGGGGGGGCAAAACTGGACGCAATACTCCAGATGTGGCCTCAGCAGTGTCGAATAGAGGGGAATAATCACGTCCCTCGATCTGCTGGCAATGCTCCTACTAATGCAGCCCAATATGTTGTTAGCCTTCTTGGCAACAAGAGCACACTATCAACTCATATCCAGTTTCTCATCCACTGTAATCCCCAGGTCCTTTTCTGCAGAACTGCTGCTTAGCCAGTCGGTCCCCAGCCTGTAGCAGTGCATGGGATTCTTCCTTCTTAAGTGCACTTGTCCTTGTTGAACCTCATCAGATTTCTTTTTGCCCAATCCTCTAATTTGTCTAGGTCACTCTGGACCCTTTCCCTACCCTCCAGCATATCTACCTCTCCCCCCAGCTTAGTGTCATCTGCGGACTTGCTGAGGGTGCAATCCACATCACGTCCTTTCTTATTGGTGGTGCCATCATGGCAGGATGGGCAGAGGGAATAGAAGGAAGGGCTGGGGGTGGCATACAGTCCCAGGTGCTAGGGTGACCAGATGTCCCGATTTTATAGGGACAGTCCCGATTTTGGGGTCTTTTTCTTATATAGGCTCCTATTACCCCCCACCCCCTGTCCCGATTTTTCACATTTGCTGTCTGGTCACCCGACTAGGCGCTAAGGCCAGAGGGTTGCTATGACCATCCAGTCTGACCTTCAGCATAGAACAGGCCAAAGAGCTGAGCCAGCCGTTCCCACCATGCACCCACAGCTGCCGTTTGAGCCAGGGGACTAGGATCAGGCCCAGGCCATGTGGCTATTACCCAGCATTCCAGGTTGGCCTCAGGAAATGGCTCAAACAGACACGGGAACAGTGGTCTGGGGCACAGGATACGGAGCTTAGAGTCGGCACAACATTGGCTCCCGACCCGCCCAGGATCGGGGGTGGGGGGTTCAGAATCACATACCGAGTCCTGTCTCAGATTCAGGCTGACCTGGTCCAGAAACTGCGGCACATCACAGGGCCTCAGCCTCGTGGCACAAACCGTGCCTCTGGCTCTGGAGCCCAGAAGAAGTCAGGGATCGAACAGAGCAAAGAGACCAAGGCGCCTCTCCCCAGGAGCCATGGGGCAGGGCTGTCCTGGCCTGAGGGCGAGCCGGCGGCTTGGGGAAACAGTGAGGAATTCAGTGTGCGCTGCTCCCACCCCATGAGAGACAGGGCAGGGGGCTGCTCCAGGCAGAGCCACGCAGCTAGGTACCCCAATGGCCCATGAGTGAACCAGCCAATGCGGAGCCAGCACAGAAAACAACATAAGGATCTTCTGCATCGTGGCCCACATCTTGACCCAAGCCAGGCTGTGATTGGGTCGAGTCCCTTCCTTGATTTCCCTTCTCACTAGCAGCCCCCTGCCTTGGCCCAGGGTCTCAGTACCGCCAGCAGCTTCGCAGCCCGTCCTGGGCGCCAGAGCCCTGCATTCTGGAGCCTACGCCTGGGGCAGCCTGACGCGCACGAGCCTGGGACTGCGAGCTGGGAAAGGTCCAGGAAGCAGCCGGAAGGGAGATGCAGGAGCATCCGGCCACCTGGGGCTTGATCCGAGTGATGCCGCAGAGTCCAGGCCCTGCCATCCCCCAGCAGGGCTGTTTGAGGGCCGCCGTGCCCCGTTCACGCTCATTGCGTGCCGCTCGCCCAGCGCAGGGGGATAATCAGCCCTGTGCTTCCCCTCCCTCGGAACTGCTCACCACCACCTCCAAGCTAGCAGGCAGCCCGGCGCTTGCAGGGAAGTGATAGCAGTGACTAATCCCCGACCAGCCGTGCAGCTTCCAGAAGCAAAGCCGCCGACAAAGGGACATTTAAGGTTGCTACCGAGCACTTAATATAGTTTATATTTACGGCTTAATGGCTTTTCAGCATCACTAACTTCCATTCCAACACAGAGACCTCTCCTGTATGGCCCTCAGCTGAAGTGCTAACTACATTTTCATGTTAATAAATATTTAAAAACAGTGGAACTTTAAACTCCCCTGGCAGGAAGCCGGGTGCATCTCAGCTGGAGTTTTCATTGGCGCTGGAGACAAACTGTACTGAAAAGCTTTCCTTGGGTGCCACATGGAAAGGACCGGGGGAGGTCAGGGGCTGCCCCGGAGTTGGGGAGCGGCCCTGGCCCCAGGCAGCGGTCAGGGGATCTTTCTTTGAAAGGCAACGTCGAGCATTTATCCCTGCCGGAGCCAGGGCCTGCCGCTGTCCCCTGTACTCAGTGGGTTACACTTGCCCACACAAAGGGGCAGGTCTCCCAGGGTTTGACCCCTAGGGCCCATGAGAAGGACCCAGCTCTGCGAGATGCAGCGGGAGCTGCTGAGATCCCTTGTTTCCCAGCGCAGCCAGTGGGAGAGAAGGGCATTCGGGAGCTCATAAGTGGGGCCCGGGTCCAAGGCCTCAGCTCTGCCTTCTCCACCTGGCCCCTCAGGGGAGCTTGGGCACTGCATCATGCACAGCTGGACAGGCGCAGGGAGGGCACAGCGGCAAGGCCGAGCCCAGAGAAACAGGCAGTGCCGGATGTGCCAACACATGCAGTGGGCACAAGCATGGCCCTCAGGGGCTGCTCTCACCCCGTGCAGCCAGAGCTGCCGTGAAGTCGAACGGCCTGACCCTGTGGCCCTCTCCGAGTTCATCGCCCACCCGACCCAGGCCAGGGAGATTCTGCCTGTGCCAGGCCTGCAGGAAGTTGGTAGGGATGCCAGGCAGAGCAAGGAAAAAGCGAGCTCTGGGGAGAACAGAGCCAGGATGAGCCCCATGGAGAACATGCTGCAGACACCCTGAACACCCCAGAGACTCTCCGTGAGGGCTCTGGGCCCAGCCAGTCCTGCCAACCCCCGACCCACAGAGCTCGGGGACAGAGATGGCTCCCCCCTCCCTCCCTGTTCAATGGTGCCACAGCTGGGCGGGGCCACAACTCAGGGGTTTGCTGTGGGACTCCCAAGGAGCCCAAGAATCCCCACAGCCCTGCCTGGCTCACCTGGCGCCCCGGGCAAGGGGCTGCTGTGCCCTTCATTAGACTCCAGGGAAAGGCCAAGACCAGGGGCTGGAGCTGTCCCTGGTGCTGAAGCTGCCTGGATGCCATCAGCAGGGAGGTGCTGGATTCCCAGGGGCACACTGTGGTGACAGGTCCTGGCACCTGTACCCAGTGCCCCATCACTGATCAGTGCACAGGCCCAACAGGTCTGAGAGACTGGCACAGCCTCCGAGACACGCTGCTCCCGGGACCCGGCAGTACCCTCGTGCCCCTCCCAGCGCCTGCCGGATACCAGCAGGCCCTGGCCAGCTGGGCTTTGGCTTCACCTCCCACCATCCTGTCCCCAGGCTGCAATAGCCTCTAGCTGGTGAGGGGGAAGAGGGGATGCCCCAAACAGCAGGTGCGTCATGCCTGATGGCTGAGGCAGGTACAGGGCAGGGGTCAAGCGTGTGTGGCGGTGGGTAGCCAAGAAGTCAGTCGCTGTCAGATGCAGCCCGGAACAATGATCAGAGTTCAAACAGGGGTCAGACGCCGACAGTCCCAATCCAAGGGGTCAGGTCGGTGGGTCAGAGAGGTGAGAGCAGACGGGCACCGAGGTCAGCAAGGCAAGTCCAAGTGACACAGGGTCAGGCGACGCAGCAGGGGGGCAAGGTAAGGTTTATGCCAGGGTGGCTAGGCAAGGTGGGCTAGGCAGCAACCAGCAGGAAATGGCCTGTTTCTCAGAGAGCTTCCTCTTCCTGTCAGGGTCTTTATATAGTCCACGTGTCCCATGCGAATTCTGTCTGTCCAGACAGTCAGGGCCTGGGCCGTGAGCACGGAGGCTGATGGTCAGGGTGCTGGCTCAGCATACGGCGTGGTGCGGAGACTAGGGATGCCATCCAGGGACCCAGCAGACCAGCACTCAATACCATCGTCCTGACCTTGAGGTTGCTGGCAGGCCGGGGGAAGATGGAAGGAGGGCATCATGAATACACAGGGATGGAGAAGTTCAGGGATGGAAGCAGAGGAATGTGGTGAGGGGAACCGGTATTGGGGAAGGGAGAGCTGGATGGGGGTCTAAACATCCTACTTCCCCAGTACACAGGCAGGACAGCGCTGTGTCTCCTCCCACTCCTTACTGATGTCCCCCCCTTGCAATGGGACAGCCTGGCCTCCTCTGATCCACCCCCTTGTGCCACCAGGCAACCACCCAGCCTCTTTTGCCAGTGCCCAGAGCAATGTAACAGCAGCCCAGCCTCAGTCAGATGTAAAGTTGGCACTGCAAACAAAAGCTTTGGCATCACATGGTGGTGGGGGATCCTTGCCGACAACGAAGACAGCAGGTCAAATGGACAAGGATACTGCCTTCGCGTGTGGGGGGTAGGACAGGGGGTTGTGTTTCCTCTGAGGAATTTTATTGCACAAAAGAGCCACACACACACACACACACACCTCTCTAAATCCAGCAAGCAAAGTCATGCCTGCAAGCAGCAGCCACACACCATGCAGGGACTCTGCTTGGCATTGTCTGGATGGTTTGCTAAGAGGGAGAAAGCACTCTACTCTCAGAAGGATTCAGCTCTGTAAACTGCATTGTGGCTTGGCTTGTATAGGAAATGTAAGAAAGCTCAGCTGAAGGAAAACCTTGACTCGTACAGTGCGAGATAAAAATCCTTCGCGTAGACAAATGAATCTACTCATCTGCCAGGCACTGTATTATCTTGCAAAACGGGGGGAAAAACGTGAATTGAACTTTGGGTGATTTTCATTTCCCTACAATGTGCAGCAAACTGTGATTCTATTCATTATGAGACAAGACTGACATTCATTAGAGTGTGCATTAACTCCCTCATTCTTCCGTTGCCCGCAAAATTAGTCCACCGAGGGTAGGAACTAGTCGTTTCTATATTGAATTCCTAGTAACTACACTGGGGGGTTTCTCCAGACAAGCAAGGCAATTATGAGAAGGCCCGTTCTGTCCTCAAATTGTAATATTTGAAATCTCACTCTGTCGCTTTGCTGTGCAGCTGGCACCGGCAATGGGAAATACTAGCTCAGGTGTTAGGCACCACCGCACAGCATGGGGGAAGCTCTTCTGGAAGGAATGCCTCCTCGTAGGAGGAAGGGAAATTCTGTTTCAGTTCTACCCATCCTCGGAATTCCCTCCAGCCCTGGGTCTGTATGCATCCTGATCAAATACGGGGAACACGTGTTAGTCCTGCCTGAGTGGTAGAAGAGGCCAGAGGGTTAATGTATTCACTTTTATACCCAAATTGCATTGCGATCGTGCTACAAGCCAGTAAATACTGGGAAATCCGCACAGGAGGACGCGAGGAATGTTGCAGTCTCCTGGTCCAGAGACGGCGAAGGGGCCTTTTGACTTGGCTGCTTGGTGCTTTGCTTGTGCATCATCTCACAAAGGCTGCCGGTACCAGGACCGCCGGGGGGGGGGGGGCAAGTGGGGCAATTTGCCCCAGGCCCCACAGGGGCCCCCATGAGAATATAGTATTCTATAGTATTGTAACTTTTTTTATGGAAGGGGCCCCCAAAATTGCTTTGCCCCAGGTCCCCTGAATCCCCTGGCCGGGTACTAAAACGACCTTGGAATTTCTAAACATTACAGATGGCAATTTCTTAACTAAAAAGTGTTGCAGCCAACCCTGTGGAATTCTGTATTAGGCCTTGTCCTAACAGGTAAAAAGGAACTGATCAGAGAATAAAAAGTGAATGGGAGCTTCGGTACAAGTGATCATGACTTAGAATGTGCAGCAGAATAATGTCCAGACCAATAATATATATTCTTGGGGCCAATTTCACAAAGCTGAAAAAAAAGGATGAACCAACTCAGCTGGGAGGAAAAATATAATCAGAAAAATGCTAACTGGGAATTATTTAAGAACACCTTACTAGATGTGCAAATAGCCACAATCCCACAACTGAGAAAGATGGCAATGCTAGGTTGTTGTTGCTGTTTTTAAAACTGCTTTAGAGGGGAAGTGAAGGCAGCTGTAAAAAACTAAAAGCAAACAATATATAACAAATGGAAGAAAAGGGAAGTTGATAGTAATGAATATAAATCAGAATTTAGGAATTATAGAAAACTGCCAAGGAACACAAGGCGAAATCTCTGGCTAGCAGAGTTACAGACAATACAAAGAATTGTTTTAAATATATTGGGAACAAAAAGAATCCTGATGATGGTACTGGTCCATTACTAGATGGAACTAGTGGAGTTATGGATAATAATGCAGAAAAGGCAGAGGTGTTCAATCAATATTTCTGTTCTGTATTTGGGGAAAACCAGATGATATAGTCTCATAATAAGGTGACAATAACACTCTTTCCATTCCATTAGTATCTCTGGAGGATATTAAAAGAAGCTACTAAAGACGGACCATTTTAAAATGAACAGGTTCAGATAACTTGCATCCAAGAGTTTTAAAAGAGGGGGGGTGAGGAACTCGCTGGATCATTAATGTTGATTTTCAGTATGACTCGGAGCACTGGGGATGTTCCAGAAGACCGGATGAAAACTAAGGTGCCAATTTTTAAAAAGAGTAAATGAGATGACCTGGGTAATTATGGGTCTGTCAGCCTGACATCGATCCAGGGCAAGATAACGGAGCAGATGATACAAGATTCGATAAATAATGAACTATAGGAGGATAATGTAATTAATGAAAATCAATGTGGGTTTATGGAAAATAGATCCTGTCAAACTAATGACGTCTTCTTTTGATGATATTACAAATTCAGTTGATAAAGGTAATAGTATTAACATAACATACTTGGACTTCTGTAACGTATTTGACTTGGTGCTGCATGACATTTTGATTAAAAAACTAGAATGATATAAAATTAAAATGCCACAAATAAATGGATTAAAAACTGGCTAACAGATAGGTCCCAAGATGGAACTGTAAACAGGGAATCACCATCGAGTGGGTCTGTTCCCACTGGAGTCCTGCAGGGATCGGCTCTTGGCCCTATGCTATTTAACATATTTATCAACGACCTGGAAGAAAGCAAAAAAAATCATCCCTAATAAAGTTTGCAGATGACACAAAAATTGGGGCAGTGGTAAACAGCGAAGAGGACAGGTCACTGGTACAGAGCAATCTAGATAGTGTAATACACTGGGTGCAAGCAAACAATATGTGTTTTAATCTGGATAAAGGTATACATCCAGGAGCAAAGAATGTAGGCTGTAGTTACAGGATGGGGGACTCAATCCTGGGAAGTGTGGACTCTGAAAACGATCTGGGGCCATTGTAGATAGTCAGCTGAACACGAGCTTTCCATGTAACTCTGACCAAAAGAGCTAATGTGATCCTGAGATGCATAAACAGGGAAATCTTGAGTCAGAGTAAAGAGGTTATTTTACCTCTGCGTTTCCACTGGTGAGACCATTGCTTGAATACAGTTCCAGCACCCACTATTCAAGAAGGATGTTGATATATCGGAGAGGGTTCAGAGAAGAGCTGGGAGAACGATTAAAGGACTAGAAAACCTGCCTTATTGTGATAGACGCAAGGAGCTCAGTCTATTTAGCTTAACAAAGAGAAGGCTCAGGGGTGACTTGATCAGAGTCTGTAAGTACCTTCCTGGGGAACAAATATTTAATAATAGCGTCTTCAGTCTAGCTGAGAAAGGTCTAACATGATCCAGTGGCTGGAAGTTGAAGCTAGACAAAATCAAACTGGAAATAAGACATACATTTTTAACTATGAGAATAATTAACCATTGGAACAATTTACCAAGGGTCATGGTGGTTTCTCTATCACTGACAATTTCTAAATCAAGTTGGCTGTTTTTCTAAAAGCTCTGTGGTAGGAATTATTGTGAGGCTGTTCTCTGGCCTGGGTTATACAGGAGGTCAGATTAGATGATCACAATGGTCCCTTCTAGCCTCAGAATCTATGCATCTCGGAGGGTTGGTGGTGGAGGAGTTTCTCCTTCTTAACAATTCTCTCTGTGATTCTTGCTGTCCTGACTGGTGTGGCAGGTCCAGCTGCAGCATAAGTTGCTCTTGTTCCTAAGCTGACCCAGTCCCAAGGATGTGGGGTGCGGGGGGGAACCTGATATCCACACTCAGACCCAACAGCAGCATCTACACAAACAGCTTCAACCACTCATCTGCATGAGAGTTTTCCCGGGTCTCCTTACTGGATCTGACTGTCATATGGGCCTGAGGTCAGCTAGGAGCCACTCAGTTGGCAAATTCAGATCCCATGCACAGATTAGCCTGCCCTCCAGAGACACCGGGAGAAGGCAGGGGAGACTCAACCAAGTGTAATCAATAAGTAACCACAATCGGTAGTGGAATTAGAAGAAGAAGAACATAAGAACGGCCATACTGGGTCAGACCAATGGTCCATCTAGCGCAGTATTCTGTCTTTCAACAGGGGCTGAAGCCAGATACTTCAGAGGGAATGAAAAGAACAGGGCAATTATCAAATGACCCATCCCTGACGCCCAGTCCCAGCTTCTGGCAATCAGAGGTTTAGGGGCACCCAGACCATGGGGTTGCACCCTGACCATCTTGGCTAATAGCCATTGATGGATCTGTCCTCCATGAACTGATCTAGTTCTTTTTTTAACCCAGTTATACTTTTGGCCTTCAAAACAACCCCTGGCAATGAGTTCCACAGGTTGACTGTGCAGAGTGTGGAGAAATACTGCCTTATGTTTGTTTTAAAGCTGCTGCCTGTTAATTTCATTGGGTGACCCCTGGTTCTTGTGTTATGTGAAGGGGTAAATAATATTTCCTTATTCACTTTCTCCACACCACTCAGGGTTTTATAGACCTAAATCATATCCCCCACCGTAGTCAGTCATCTCTCTTCTAAGATGAATAGTCCCAGTCTTTTTAATCTCTCCTTGGATGGAAGCTGTTCCAGATCCCTAATCATTTTTGTTGCCCTTTTCTGTATCTTTTCCAGTTCGAATATATCTTTTTGGAGATGGAGTGACCAGAACTGCACGCAGTATTCAAGGTGTGGGCCTACCATGGATTTATGAAGTGGCATTTTCAGTCTTCTCTCCCTTTCTTAATGGTTCCTAACATTCTGTCGGCTTTTTCGACGCCACTGCACACCGAGCAGATATTTTCAGAGAACTATCCACAATGACCCTTTCTTAAGTGGTAACAGCTAGTTTAGACCTCATTGTTCTGTATGTACAGTTGGGATGATGTATTCCACGGTGCATTACTTTGCAGTTATCAACGTTGAATTTCATCTGCCATTTTGTTGCCCAGTCCCCCATGTTTGTGAGATCCCTTTGTAACTCTTCCCAGTCAGCTTTCATAGAGAACACTGGTGCTACTCAGAAAGCAGCCCCAGCTCTTTCGGGATAGCACTGGGGCCTGCAAACTTTAAACAGGACCAAGCCCTCATCATGCAAACACTTAAAAGCTAGGCCGTTCGCAGAGCCAAACGAAGCAGCCTCATGAAGAGATGGGCGGGTGGGAAGGAGACAGACCTCGACAGCTTCCAAAACCGGACACGCTTTTGTAAAATAAAAACAAACAAAAAAACCCAAGGCTTGTGGGTTTGCAAGTAGGTAGAGATTGGTGGAGACACTGTCCTGGGGGCGTGGGCCCGGGGCTGAAGGTATTAACCCATTCCTGGCCATGCTCAGGGGAACCCATTGCTTGTCTGCAGCCGGGACAGGCCCAGGTGCGTGAGGGCTGAGGCATTGTGTCTCATGGGCGGGCTGGCGTACACTGCGATTCTGAGCAAATCTTCCGGCCCTGCATAGACCCAGCTCCTCCCCCACACAGAGGAGAGCCCCAATCTCCTTTCAGTGGGTGAGCAGGTTTCCCTCCTGCACTGAGGAGCTGCTGGGCAAGGGCTAATAGCTTGGGTGGGGTCAGTATCACTCTGCCATCCCTGGGTGGGCATGGTGCCCTCTGGCAGGACGGGGCGCTGCAGGGGCTCTGCAGGAGCCTGCAGAATGTCCTTCTCGGGATCATGCCAGGGTGCGTCCTTCTGCAGGGTAGGCTGGAGGGCCCATCCCCTGCCTGGCCCATTCTAGGGGAGCCAGGGGAGGGCAAGGCCTGTAGGGGCTCTGTGCCTTTGCCTCTGGCACCGCCTCTGTCCCAGCTATCGGACAGCACCGCTCCGCTGCAGCCGTGCTGCCAGGGCTCCGTGCTACTGGGTTTCCAGCCCCCCCATGGCCCCATTCCTGGCTTTGCCCAGCTGGGTGATAGGTCTGTTAATGCATCACTAACACACGGCCAGCACCCTGGGATGCTGCAAATAGGGGCAGGCTGCAGCCAGTGGCATCCTGTCCCGGAACCCCGAGAGCCCCTTGCACACCAATCAACCTCTGCTCCAAACCGCCGCGGAGCGGCACAGTCAGGAAGGCAATTCTGTTCCTGCCTTGCGCCACACCCGGGTCCCCAGCCCGTCCCCACCGGCCTGTTGCTTTCCGTGCAGACATGGGGGGGGGGTGGCAGAGCATCCCTCAGGTGAGAGGAGAGTGCAGTCCCCAGCAGCACATGCACTGGGAGCTGAGGGCTGCCAATGCTGAAGAGGTGCAGGGATAGAAAATGAGCTCTCACAGCCGACATGCCCTCAGTCAGCTGCTATGGGAACAAACACCACCCAGCAGGGGAGTGAGACGCACGAGACTGGAGAAGCCTGGCTAAGTCAGAGCAAGTCCTGGCAGGAACTCCCAGCACCGGGTCTGCAAAGGGCAGGGATGCGATGCACAGGGGACCCCCACAGCTGTGGCAGGGCAGCCTGTTGGGGAGACGTTCCGTTTCTTGGGGAGCAGAGAGAACGTTTTCACCGCTGGCGATCGCCATCCACAGGAGCCCAGCAGTCCCAAGGGAGAGTAGAGGGAACCCCGGCCCTCTTCACCCTGCGCACACACCTGGGCCAGAGAAAGCTGATCGCTGTGGTTTCCTTCCCTGGCAGTTTGCAGGCAGATCACCCCCGGCCCCTGGAATCACCCTCTGATCCGGGTGCACGGTTACGGAGCAAGAGCTGCGGAAGGGCCAGCCTGCTCTGCGGGGGCAGGGGGGGCTGCCACAGGACGGGAGGGGGTGTGCTGTGCTCAGAGCAACTGGAGAGGAGATCCTGGGAGACGCGCGTGCGGTGCATCCTGGCCCTCTGAGTAGGGGGTCCATGTCCTGCCAACTCCACTTCTCCCTGCCTGCCCTGCCAGGTGCTAATGGAGAACTTCACAGCCTCTTCCAAATAGGGAATTCAAACTGTAACTGGGCCTTGGCTGTGCCAAGCAGCCGTCCAGGTGCGCAGCAAGGGACGCAGCGTGCATGACAAGAAGCGATGGCCCCAGGAGAGGTGCTACGAGGAAGCAATCAGGCGAGAGGTAACTAACTGTGAGACAAGCCCCGTCATCAGCTAAACAAGAGGAAATCACAGATGACAGCACCAGGGCCATTGGGCTGAGCCTCAGTCCCAGATCTCGGCTTCAGGCTACACTGCACTGCCTCACGGCTTGGGTAAGAGAGGCGTGCATGGCAGGGGGGTGGGAGCCTTCTAAGGAGCTTCTGGGGCCTCTGAATCTATGGGCCCAACGTTAGAGGGCTCCTGCTAGGGTGGGGATGCTCCCAATTAGCACATGGCACAGTCGCCTTAGCGAGGGTTCGGGGCAGGGGGCAGCACTATCTAAATAAACAGGCTTAACAATCCAAACCCTGCCAGCGGCTGTGATGCAGAACAGCCCAGGCCCGTCCCAAAACAGACTGCGCTGGTGTCTCTCTTGTCACCTCCCTGGACGGTGCAACTGGAAACCAACCAGCCCCTCCCAAAACGTCCCATCCATTTCATCTTGTGTTTCGGTTTAGAAAGAATCAGGCGGCAGCGCGCCCAGAACAGCTGGGGCCAGGACTCCTAGCGCTGCCACTGATTCTCTCTGGGACCTTGTGCAGGTCGCGTGGGCTGACATTTTCAATTCCGTCCTAAATCTGGGGGACTCCAGTTTTAGGAACCCAGCTAGCGACCCCTCGGGCATCCAGAAATGGAGGCACCGGAAAGCGAGGCCCAATTGGAAAATGTTGGCCTTCGACAAACTGCACAACTATCTCTCTGCGGAATGATCTACTTTACTGGGGGCGGGTGCTGTCAGCTCATTCGTGATTTTAAATCACATGGTTGGCTCTCCTTCCAACCATCTGAGCTAGGCTCAGCCGGGGAGCCGGGGGGAGAGGGTCCCTGGGCACATCAGAGGGCTCTGGCATCGACACTGGCCATTTATACCACGCTGCGCGAGCAGCTGCTTCCCCAAGCCGACGTTCCCTTTAAGGTGGTGCCGCCCCTGTGGTGAGCCTGGGCCCAGCAGGGAGCAGAGCCGCCCTGCCCAGTTGCTTCAGCATCTCAGTGCCCAGCCGTGTCACGTTCCCCTTGGCTGCTCACGCTCTTGTAGATTTCAGTGTCTCCTGCTTATTAATTAAGGGGATTTTAATGCACCTTGTGATGGATTTGTAATGGCTCTTATCTGCATTTACAGGGAGTTGCAGGGGACAGAGCGGGGATTGAACAGTCTCTTAATTAGCAGCCAAGCAAATACAGCACGGTGAGATCTTCTCCAGAGATCGTCAGGGCCGGGTGCTGCCCTCCGCAGCCCCGCTGGAGACGGGGGTGGAATCGAAAATGGCTGGAAAGGGCACCTCCAAAGTAGTTGTTATCGCCTGAAAAAAACACTGTTTACTCTCTGCTGTTTCCAATGCTCCCGGAGGAGCTGGGAAATGAACCTATTTTCCTACTAAAGCGCATCACATGGGCATCCAGGTGTGCTATTTTTAGGGAGGCTCGTAAAGGCAAGCTGCACTCTGGCTTGTTATGGGAGGGTCTGTCATTAGCACTGTCCTGAACATACTGGTTTGTTATGGGATGAGCTCTCTTGAGCATTGAGTGGCCGGCTACTCTCTGGCCTGGCTAGCCAGGGGATCAGTCGAGAGGGTCATGCTGGTCCCTTTGGGCCTTAATACCTATGAATCTACTATTGCTGTTAACTCTTTCCAGGCCCGAAGCCCATTCAAGCCAGCGGAAAGGCTCCCACTGTCTCCAGCTGGTGGTGGGTCAAGCCCTGGAAGAAAGCCCTGTTGTAAAGGGAAAGGAAGAGGCTTCTTGCGTCAAGTCCAGGCACTGTGAGCTGCTTTCGCTGCTGTGAAATGTGCCACTACTGACCATGGCTCCTCTCCCCCCAGTTATCACTCCAGAGCCAGCCCCAGTCAGAGAAACATACTCCACACATCACCTCGCGTCGGTGACCGGCCTCTGCTGCCAGCGAGCCGAGGCTGCGCAGGGGCCGGGCCAGCAGGGGCCAGGCCGGACAGCGCCCATGTGCCAGGGACCGTGCCACCCCACATTGCATGGAGGCACCACGGATTGACACCACCACCTGGCACCACTGAGGTGCACGCTAGGCTGATGCCCCCTCCAAAGCCACTGTGCTCACTGGCTAACGGCCTCCAGTGTCCACCCCCTCCCCAGCACAGGCCAGCCCCACCCGGACACGTTGAGTCTCGTTTCCCGCAAACAAAGCCGCTAACGAATCCCAAAGCTAAACGTGCACGTTTCCGTGCGGCGTCTTGGCACTGCACAGCGGCTCGAGAGAGCGGCACCGCGTGCAGCACACGCTGTCCAGCAGCGCCCGTCGGACTCTCCACGGCACCCCCTAGGTTGGAGGGGAATAAAATATTGCCCCCGAGGTAGCGAAGGTTACTGAGCACACAGGGCAAATGCTAACCACTCATCCTCCCAGCGTCCCTGCCTGCCAGAGACCAGACCAGACTGGGAACCCTTCTAGTCCCACAGTGGCCAGGGCTGGATGCATGTGGGGAAGGGGCAAGAAACACCCTAAGGCAATGAGTTCCATAAGCTAGCTATGTGTCGCCTAAAGTCACCCCTTTTTATCAGCTTTACATGTGTTGCCTTTCGATTTCACTGAATGCCCCCGTGCTGTCTGGGGCGAGGGGCCGATCTACCCGCTCTGTGCCATTCACTATTGCGTCCTCCACTCTCCTGCCTCCTCTGGTTCGTCTGGACTGCAGCAAACCGTCCCAGGGTTTCTGACGTCTCTCCACAGTGAACTTGCTTCCTCTCTCGGATAATTTTAGCACAAAGATGGGTGACGGTGTCTATTTTGAGATCAGGTGACCAGAAGTACACAAAATACCCCCAAAGGACGGTGTACCATTAACGAACAAGAAGGCATTCTGGTTCCTTGGGGTTCTTTTCTGGATACACGAACATCTTGCCTGATGACGCGCTCTGAGCAGAGGTTTCTTGGGCGGGCACAGGTGTTACAGTCCATCTAAACCCAGCAATATGAATGAGGAGATGGAAATAATCCATCCAGCGCGCGCTGCTTTGCATCGATCAGCTCGGAAATTCCTCGGCCATTCTGTCGCCCATTCACCAACCTTGGTTAGTTCCCTCCGACAGGCCTCGAAGTCTCCGCTCTTCTCGATTAACCTAAAAGCTTGTGTCAGCTGTGTCCCAGGGTTTTGCCCCCTCAGAGTTCACACCCCTTTCTAGATCAGCCATCAATCCATGATCAACACCAATCCCAGGACAGATCCTTGAGGCCCCCCGATGTTAACTTTCGGCCATGTTGAATACAGAATTTTGTATTCCTACTTTCTGCTTTCTGTTTCTTGGAGGGAGAGGTAACATTTTGTCATGGATCAGAAATGACGATCACTTAGTTTCCTTAACAGCCCATCTTGTCCATCTTCTGATTTAATGTGCATCAGGCCTCACCAGAGAGCGTGCTGGGGGCTGCTTACCTCTCTGGTGAGACCTGATGCACATTAAATCGGAAGATGGACAAGTGAGTAACATGATCTCATTGACAGATGGAGGGCAGGGAAACAGAGGTTGCAGGCCTGGCTTTTCAGGGACACTCAGCACTCACCACTCTGTGGTAGCTGCAGGCTCTCAGAACCTCTGCCTGTCAGTGACAGAGCTGGGCCTGGAGCCCAGGCCATCCAGCCCCTGTGCTCTACCCACTAGACCACACTATCTGCTAGTGTCGAAACAGCAGCATGTGCCTCAAAACTCCTTTTCTCACCTGCAGGCATGGAGTGGAGGCCAGTACATGGCCCCCTGGCCCTTGGGGCTGCTTGCCACAGCCCTCGCTGGAGCCTGGGAACCACAGAGCTGCCCCTGGCCCATGTGCTCCCAGGTCTCTTCCGCGGAGAGGAAGAGGATCTGAATGCAGCATGCAGAGGGGCTGTAACAACTCCGCCCAGACCAGTAGCAACAGGAAGTTACTACGCCCAAGCGGCTGGATAGCTGTGCCACAAGCGGGTGGCGCTCTCCCTGGATTCCGGGCGGGACAAAGCACGCCACCTGAGCTGCCATTCGCTGGGCCCTTGCTGAAAGTTGCCAAAGAGAAGCCAATGGAGCCTGAACTCCCCCCCACACACACACACCAGCCCTAGATGTGCTCCCTCGTGCTCAGGGGGGAGGCGCACTGGGGATGCATTGTGGGGAACCTTGCACAGCTCCAGCCCGGCTGCTCCCAGAGATTTCTGCATCTGTGGCCTCAAGGCAGCACCTGTGACCAGCCCCGAGATCCAAATTCATCAGAATAACAAACAACGCTCCCCACAGAGATGCCCAGTGGCAAGCGACGAGAATGCAGCGGTGGAGCTGCCCAGACACCATCCCCGGGCGTTTACATCTGAAACACGCCATCTCCCAAGGACATGGCATTGGCCTAGGAGAGGAGAGAGCCACACACTCATGCAATGAGAACCGAGCCAATCTGCGCACACACAGCACGACACCTAGCTGGTCCTTATCCCAGCATTTGCTCCTGAATCGCTACAGAGCCTGCGCTTCTGCAGAGCTGGCTGGCCCCGTCTCCGAAGAGAGAGCAAACTTCCCATCTTTGTGGTGTGTGTGGTGCAAAGAGCTCTCTCCTCCTCCCGTTCACAAAGCAGACACAGACATCTCTTTCCACCAGCGGGGGCACTGCCTCTCTCCAGGCACACGTGGGTTACACACGCCCAGACGATTATGGCAAACAAATCCAAGATCATCTCGCAAATCTATGGGCCACGACCTAGCAAACACTCTGGGAGATGGCTGTCTCCCAGCAGCATGGCAGGAGCTCCCAGCGGACGGGCTTGAATCCCCGGATTAACTGTAAGACTAGCCAAGCACTAGGAAAGCCAAAAATAAATCCTAGGTGAAGAAAAGCATTTCACCCTGGAAAGACCTGTCCAAGCAAAGCCAGTCGCTGCTGGGCGGCTGCCAAGGGGCAGAGTTGGCTTCATTTATTCAGCAGCTAGTGCAGATCTCTCTCTCCGGCCATGCTGATCCCTGGGTGCCTCCTTCCAATCCGAAAGGCAGAGGCCAGCATTCAGAGACAACCCCACTCCTCCAGCAGGGACGCCAGGGCCCAGACGGGCACATTCCCACCACGCACAGGCAGTCAGCTGTGACCCACCCAGAGCCCATGTGGCTAGGTTTTGGGGAGCGGCTCCACTCCACACAGGACAGGAGCTGTGTCAGTGGCCAGCATCCCCTGGAGGATGGGGACCAAACTGGGGCTGGGGGCGCAGCTCAGATCATTTCTGCCTAATTTCCAGGCCTTGCGTTTCAGTCAGTCAAGAACATGGCAGCAGCGCCAAGCCCAATGCATCAAAAGTCATGAGTCAGGTCCGCAAAAATGGTGAGATTTTTTTAAACACCTCTACACAGACACAACAATATTGTTTATTTGCCTTCTGGGTTTTGAGCCCTCAGGAGCCACATTTTCCAGCTCTTCTCCACAGCTGGAAGGGCAGAAATATACTTTGTATTTTGAAATGCAAGTGGAGATCCTCCCAGAATCTCAGGACTCCAGGAGCTGGGGCTTTAGGTACAACACCACCCAAGGCCAGAATTGGCCCCAGTGCCACTGGATTTGCTGCCAGGGCCAGATGGGACGAGGGGCCCGGCAGAGCTGGGGAGGCAGAGGGACGGGGGGGTCGGTACAGAGGCGAGTCCGGGCTGTTCCCGGATCACCTGTCGTGACAGGGTTTAGTGTAGATCGTGTTTGAGATGTGAAATCAGGGAGCGACAAATTATCAACCTGCAGCAAATGGCATCCTCCACAGGGCTTCTAATTCACAGCTCCCACCACAGGGGTGGGAGAGGGAGGGGAAGCCAGGGCCCTGCAGCTGGGCGGAGCATGGGGAAGGAAGCTAGGGCGATACCCAAGACCTGGGCCCCTGCAGGTGGGTCGCTGAATGATCAAGGCAATGCCTGGGCAGAGCCCACGCTGGGAAGGGAGAGGGCAGCGCCAGTCACTGCTGGGAGACAGCCAAGCCCCTGCAGAACACACGGCCTGGTAGTTCACAGCATGGACGGGTACCACTCCACTCCCCTTCCTTGCCCAACGCGCCCTTCTCCTGCCCTCTCCCCTGGCAGGCTACCGGGGACGCCCGCCGGCCGAAGGGGTTTTCCAAGGAGGAGGTGCCGTGTTCCCCGAAGCGCCCGCCCACAGTGATGGATGGAGAGGGGCCGCTAATAGGCCATCTCCGCATCAACTTCCTCGTGCCGGAGCGGTTCCTGCGAGCGGTTTCCCACAATCCATCATTGCTTGTGTGGTTAGCGTGTGCACGCCGCATCGCGAGGGGCTGCAATTACCGTTATTAATTCCACCCTCCCATCAGGGGATGTTAGCTGCAAATTGAGAGAGGGGGAGGGGGAGAAGTTATCGCTCGCCCTAAGTCAGGCTCTGACAAGGAATCGACACGTGCCAGAAGCGGCCGGAGCCACGTGCTGCTGGGCTACACACCTGGGCAGGGGGAAGGGTGCACCGTCCAAGGAGGGCCCACCAAGAACGCGTCCGCATTTCCTGGGCCAGCGGCAGGGAACCTGCCCTCTCCCAGACAGTGACAATCAGTGAATAGATTGCGGAAACGCCTCTGGGACTTCAGAAAGCCGACCATTACCCTCCTCATTCGGGTTTGTGGCCCTCTGCAGCCTAGCGACTTTAAACCTGGTCTAGAGTCTAGGAGAAATTCTTTGGTTCTTTTATGGCAACACATACCCTGGAAGGCCTGGACGTGCCCAGGGATTTCAGACGCTAGTGCTCCAAGGTATCTAAAGCCCCACACATCCCAGTCAGAGGCACCTTGGGCCAGCAGCACATTCGAAGCAACATGGTGCTGACTCATAGCCACCGAGGCCCATTTTCCTGCCCATCCCTCCCTGCAGAGCACAGCAGTGAGGAAAGTCGCTGTGGGCTGTGGCCACATCTTTGTACTGGCTGTGCAGGTCAAAGCTGCTTTCTCATTTGTGTAGGTCCTACATGTTCATTGCTTCCTCGCTGAGCATAGGGGATCTAGTGCCGTGCAATGCTCTGCAGAGGGGACCCCCCTGACTGGACTCAGAGAGCGATACCCAGCCAGGTTGGCTGCTGCGTCCCTGTGGTGACCTGGACGCAGGCTTCACCCCTGCAGACTGGTTCAGCGTGTGCCTCCTTGCAGAGCTGAGGGCACATGCCCCAGACGAGCCAGTCACTTGGTCACTATTTGGGATTTGTCAAAGGCGTTTTGCAAAAGAATTCCAGCCTGGGGCTGGGCGGGCAGAGCTGAGGTGCCAGCGGTAGAGGGGGCGGGCTGGGGACTCTGTCCCTGGGAATGCTCCGTCTGTAGTAGGGCTACGTGTGACAGACAAGAGACATGATAAGTATAAATCACACACACGCTCTAGCGCAGAGGTGGGCAAACTACGGCCCGCAGGACCGTCCTGCCTGGCCCTTGAGCTCCCGGCCGGGGAGGCAACCCCCGGCCCCTCCCCTGCTGTCCCCCTCCCCTACACGGGCAGCGCTCTGGGCGGCGGGGGTTGCGCACTCCTGCCGAGCAGAGCGGCAGCGTGTCTAGCTCCGGCCAGGCGGCGCGGCTGCCAGACATGCTACTCTGAGTGACATGGTAAGGGGGCCGGGGGGTTGGATAAGGGGTGGGAGGTCCTGGGGGGGAAGTGGGAGCGGTTGGGTGGGGTGGAGGTTCTCTGGGGGCAGTCAGGGGATGGGGGACGGGGGTGGGGGGGTGTTGGATAAGCGTGGGAGTCCCGGGGGGCCTGTCAGGGGGCAGGGGTGTGGATAGGGGTCAGAGGACAGGGAACAGGGGGGGTTGGATAGGTGTGGGGTCCGGGGGGCTGTCAAGGGGCAGGGGTGTGGATCGGGGTCAGAGGACAGGGAACAGGGGTGGGGTGGATAGGTGTGGGGTCCCAGGCGGCCTGTCAAGGGGCAGGGGTGTGGATAGGAGTCAGAGCAGTCAGGGGACTGGGAGCAGGGGGGTTGGATGGGGGTGGGATCCCAGGGGTGGTTAGCGGCGGGGGATCCCAGGAGGGGGAAGTCAGGGATCAAGGAGCAGGGAGGGTTGGATGGGTCAGGGGGCGGGAAGTGGGAGGGGTCGGATAGGGGGCAGGGGCCAGGCTCTTTGGGGAGGCACAACCTTCCCTACCCGGCCCTCCATACAGTTTTGCAACCCCAATGTGGCCCTCAGGCCAAAAAGTTTGCCCAGCCCTGCGCTAGCGTGTGTCCTTCTGCTCCAAAGCCACCAGCCTCTGCCATGCAAGCTACAGGAGAACTCCCTTAGCATGCAGCAATAGCAGGCTTCTTATCTTCTCTGGGCCCCCATCCCCAGCAAGGGCCATTCCTCCTGCACTGGTGTCCACAGTCTCAGGAGCAAGGCCCTGGGCTTGCTCAGGGCCCAAGCCTGCACACGACACTACCGCCCACCCTGATTTTTGATAGGCCTGTTCTCCCTGCAGGGAGCGGCTCCTCTCCGTTACCCGCAGCTGCCTTCTCGCCCTGCTCTCAATGGCTGGGTGCCCAGGGCTCTGGAAGGCTCTGCCCAGTGGCAAAGCACAGACCCTCCACCTTCCGGGGCTCTGATCCCCCCTCCGCAGCGGGGTAGGGGGCATTCAGCGCAGCGACAGGCAAGCAGCAGCCCCGCTCCCCAGTTCCCAAGATTGGCACCAAGCGTACAAGAGAGGGAAGCCAAACTGACCCAGAGGACCCCTGGCTCCTCTGAATGGCGTGCAGGCTGCGGCCGCCCCTCCTCAGTGGGTCAGGAGAGAATGGGATCCAATGGACAGAAATGAAGGTCTCCCCAGGGTTGAATACAAACAGCTCCAATGTGAGGAGCGGCACCAGAGCGCAGCTGTTTGTGTGCAGCACAAATAGACTCCAGGAGTGGTAAATAAAAGCTTTCCAAGCATTTCCCACCTGACCAAACGGCTGCTATTGAATTGTTTGGCGACTGCAGACATAGCCATCCGGAGCGCCCAGGCGAACGCGGTCCCTCCGAAGGGAAAGGGACAGACAGCCCTCTAGTGTAAAGCCAAAGCTAGCAGCATGCGTATTGGCGTGGAAAACGCTAGTCACCAACCGGCGCTTGCAGGGAGAAGGAGACGCTTCCAGAGAGACACAACTTGTGCTCCACAGCCAAACTACAACCCCTAGACCCCTACGCAGCCTCGCAGCTGGGGGGTGCCCAGGGAAACATCCCAGGCAGAAAGTTCCCCACAGCTTTTCAATGACCACTAACATGTGCAGAGAGAGAGAGACTGTTAATCTCAACATTTCCTATTACAGTCTCCAGTGCTGCCTTTTGTCTGCAGAGGCACATAAACGGGGCTGCTGAATTCACACCTTGCTCTGCAGCCCGGCCGTGGCCCCTAGATGCACAGAAGGGTGAGGAGCTGAATTTAGGGTCTCCAGAGATTCCCACCCCCTTGAAATCAGGCTGAGCTCACACCTGATCCACACAAGCATTGCTGCATTATGCACGAGATGTGTTGTATGCAGGTCTCATCATCACTCCCAGCCCTGAGAAAGACACACAATTAAAATCAATATTTAAAATAATCAAATAAGCGCACACCACCGGGAACAGCCACACAATTCACTCCGACAGTAACACACGGGCTGCGGAGTCCAGGGCCGTGCGGCAGCGCCGAGAGCCCAAATCTGCCCACAGTCTTCAACATTTAATGAAAACACACCAGTTTTAAACACTTTCCCAAACCCAGCTCGCAAAATCCGTCACTTTGATGTGAACGCTTCCAGTCTCAGACTAATCAGTCACTTTTACTTTCTCTTTAGTAGCTAAAGACGCAAATGAACTCCCAGCAAACTGCACAGCTTCGGGAGAAGAATTCAGCAGCCAGATGGTTCTCAAAAAAACCTTTGTTCTTACCCAAAAAGGAGTGAACCAATTTCCCCCACAGAGCAGAATACAGGAGACAATTCCACGAGCCAGGAAAGTGATTTTCAAGTGCAAATTTAAAGGGCTGATTTCTTTCTGTAAGAACACTACACACACCTAGGGCACAATATAAGTAATAAATAGCAATAATAACTGATCAGTTACTACAAGGCCACATTCTTGCTGCGTTCTCAATCCAATTTCCCCACACACGCAGCGAAGCAAGGGAAACAGGAGGTTTAAATATTAAGCATAAACATTCATTTGCTTCCCGTTCAAGGAGCAGCATGTGAGTAAAAGGGAAAGTGTGATTGAAGTTAAAACATCCATCTAGGCTAGTCCCAGGAAAGGTAAAACTATTGAGCTTTCATCTAGGTGGCGGGGGGGGGGGGGGGGGGGGAGAGGGGGGAGAACAGATGGAGGAACGGTGGGGGGTGAAAATTCCAGGAAATGTTGTGAACTTGCACTGAAATATGTGAATTAAAGCAAACGGAGCAGAGTTTTGCGAGTGTTTGCGATCAGCTGGAATGTTAGCAAAGTTTGTGGCATTTCTCAGGTTTTTCCGCTCTGGGCTGTTTGCCAAGTAATTCTGCTTCAATTAACAGTGAAATGGAGGAATATGCTGGCTGGGACAGTGACCTGCCTGGGAGAAAACGTGCCTCGCATGCAGCCGGACCGCAAGAGATCCGTAACTCCCAAGGACCGGTGGGGCCCATAGCAGGCCTCACCCAGGTACTTCCACTGTGACCTCCCAACCAGACACCCACCAGGTCCTCCTTGGGGCCTGAGACAGAGCTCGCTGAAGCTGACGGAAAGACACCCTTTGGCTCCAGTGGGCTTTGGCTCAGGCACCCACCCCACCCAAATCCCATTTAACTTCCCTGCCACAAGGCCAGCACTGGTTTCTGTTTCGCCAACCCCACACTGTCAAAACTCAGGAGCCAGGCCCCCAAAACGCCATGAGACAGGCATAAAAATCAGAAATGTGGGGGCTATTTGTCTTCTGCTTCTTGAGCCTCTCGCTCACACTCGGGTCACGTTTCCCACTTTTCTCAGCAAACACAAAGGCTAGAAACTGATTTTTTGTTTTCCTAATGGAATCTGAGATTCCCACTTAAATCCCCTGACTCTAGGAGCTCGGGCTTTAAGAAATCCATCCCATATCACAAGAACTGGTAACACTTTTGCTTAGCCCAAGAGCTGAAATGTAAGGCCCTGGGACTCTGAGGAGGACAGACCGTAGGCAACAGAACACAGCTGATTCTGAAACAGAACCAATCCTGGGACTAGAATGTCACTGCCATAGAAGGGACCCTCACACATGCCCCGGCACAGCCATGCCCCGAGGCACAGTCACGCCTGCTTCTCCTTTGGAATAGCCAATACCAAGATATGAACAAGTAGTAGAGGCTACTTTGTCATCTCCACCCCCTTCGCCCCGTGACCTCCAAGCCCATCACAGAGCCTTTGGGGAGACAGGTCAGCACCATTATCCCCAACTAAGGCACAGACGGGTGAAAGACACAGTCACGACGAGTCAATGGCAGAGCTAAGAATAGGATGTCGGAGGCCCAGCTCTTGGTGCCCTTCTAACAATGGAGCAGATATGAACAGTCTGAGCATGTGCAGAATGCCCGTGTACGCCGTGTCTGGCTAACGTAGACGTAGATTGCCCATCATCACAGCAGACTGCACACACAACATGGCCGTTGTACACACTGGATTCCATTCACCCAGCGCTACTCCAGCTTTAGGCCAGGGTCAATGCACTGAAATCTATGGCCTTCCACTGGCCAGCACAGAACTGGAGATGAGCAGTCAGCCAGGGGTTCGAGGTATAGAATTTGTGCAGGGGACACAGGCAAACATAACAAGACCCAACTGCAGACATAGCTGGGGGGCGAGGGAGCCTGTATTAAGTCTCGACTTCTTTACACACACGTTCCGAGACTCGCCATTTCCTGCTTGACGCTGTTTATTTGTTCACGGCTCTCCTTGGCCGCTGGCCCCTCCCGAAGCTGGAACAGTGAATATGGGAGGCGGGAGGCTGGGCTTTGCAGAGTGCAGGCCTCTTTGCCCCACACTCACTGGTATCTGTTCTGGAGAAGTCCCAGAACCCCATACACTCAAACCCCACCAGCCAGCGGCGGCCCCAGAATGCAGCTCCAAACACCCACCCTCAAAGCCTTCCATGTAGACAGGCAGCAGGCTCTCAGGCCTGGTCTATACTAAAAAGTTACACTGCTCACGGGTGTGAAAAATCCACCCCCGAGTGAACCCCTGGTGCAGGCAGCGCTAGGTGGATGGAACGAGAATTCTTCTGTCCACATAGCTACTGCCTCTCAGGGAGGTGGAGACCAAAGACATCGGTGCAGATTGTGGCTACACTAAATGCTCCAACGCCGCTGCAGCGTCTCAAGTGCATTCAAGCCCTTAGTGCGTTCACAGACCCCTGTATGGTCGCGCGGCTTCGTATAGCGCCGCCTCGGAGAGGCACGGGATATTCCTGCTGCGGGGTGCGCCTCCCGGATAAATCAACTCCTCTAGAAACATCAAAGGAGGCGTTTGGCTCGTGGCTCTCAGAGCTATGTCTTAATGAAGGCGACGGCAGCAGAAAGCATTTCAAATCCAGGGGGAAGCAAGTACACACCTAATTAAACCGACTCCTTCCCCCCCCTTTGGTCTGCTGTGCAGTGTGGATAGCGCTCTTGTGCTGTACTCACAGCCTCTTGAAAAGGAGCCGCCGCACAGCACAATGAGGAGCTGGCACAGGAGCCAGGCACATTGTGTTCACGCTGGCTCAGAGTGGAGCTTGTACTACAAGCTCTAGTCTCTTCATTAGGGATGCCGGCTCCATCCACCCTCCCAAGCCTCCTCCAGTCCAGCCGGCAACAGCCCACACCTTCACCTAGGCTCCAAGCACCGGCTTCCATCTCAGCGCTTTCCGCAAGCGGCTCTCCGGGAGCAGCGCAGCACAGAACATCCAGCACCGAGGCAGACGGCAGGAGTGTGCCCGGGCTCTCGGGAGCACAGGTACACGCGGCAAGGGGCGACTGACAGGGGGATTGCCTGGGCTTTGCCACTCACAACTGGCGCTGCCACCACCTACGCCAGTACAGCAAAGAGCAGCAGCAACATGGCATGGGAATGCACACCCGACCAGAGCGTCCCGTGGGCCCACGCGCCCCAGAGCTCTAACTTCACACTCCGCAGCTCCGGCCTAAGGCTTTTGGGGGCTTCAGAGTAACTAGATGCTGCTGGAGGGGCAGTTTTTGCCTAGACGCCAAAGTCATCCCTGCTGTAAATCCCTGAAGTCAGTGCAGTTACCCCAGGATTGCCCAGGAACTCGGCCCTTATTTCAACTGGAGGAACACGTGCGGAGGACGAATGCCAGACAGCCGTTGTCCTGCGGATCCTGGCTGGTCCTGCCGAGCAGGGCGGGCGTCACGTTCTAAAAGGGGACGGGATCTCGGTTCCATTGCAAGCTGCCCTGTCCCTCCGTCCCAGCCCCACACACTTGGGCCTACAAGCTTCTCCTGCGTAGGCCCCCGCAAGGCTCCGAGTCAAGGCCGGCTCAGAGTAGCAGGGAGCGGCGGGGAGGTAATTAATGGAGGACGTGGCTAGTTTGAAGACGGGGCTGGCGTGTCGCAGCTTATTGGTAAGCAGCCCTGGAACACGGCGCTCACAAGCTAGAGAGCTCGCGAGGGTCACAGCGGCTCTTTGTCTCACCAGATCTAATTAAATCGTTTTCTAGCACAGCCTTTTCCAGCACTCCTAGTGAGGGAAACATCACCGAACCAAGCGGGGGCACACCACCCTCTGTGCTGATACAATCCAGCATGGCAGAGAGCAGCGCCACAGCACTGGGGCTCACACAACCCTAAGATCACAACTTCTGTATGTCTCGGTATCCCATCCCGGTCTGGCCCAAAGAATACAGGTTCCAGGAGGAAGCGAGGCTTGTGAAATGCCCCCCCTCCCCAATAAATTATGTAACAAAAACTGTCCTGAAAGCAATAAAGGGTCAAAAAAAGAGCTGATGAATGTTACCTCCTGGTCAGAGCAATCAAATGCTGCTCATCTCCTCCTCCAATCAATACTTATTCACCAGGCTTAGCTTCTTGGGGGAATAAAGGGTTTAAAACAGCTGTTTCCCATTGAGGAATCCCGGGGAAGAATGGGGATTTCATAGGCTGTAAATGGAACGGGGGTTAATAAAGGCTTGATGTGAGCTAAGGCGGCAGAGGGAAGGCTTTGCTGCCCCAGCTGTGTCTTTCCAGCTTACTAGCAGCGAGCTCTGGGAAAGTGGGGGCAGGTAGGAAGGGAGAGGCAGCCAGAGCCCCACAGTTCACTCGCTCCGGGCCTGATCCTGGGGAGCACGTCCTCCAAGGTACACCTGGCATTTCACAGTCATCTTCCCCACTCACATTTAGGGCCAACAGTGGAGGGATTCAGCACCTCCCGGGAGCAGGCCATGGCTGTCCTTTAAAGGTCCCTGTGCACCTGCCATGCTCTATGAACAGAGGTCCTGTAGCAGCTTTCCTGTATTTAATGTCCTGGCTTTTCACGCGATGCCGATGACTGTCGGGCGCTCGTGGGGGGCCACTGTGCAGAGAGCACGCCCTACGCAGCCCTGCATACTGCCCCCAGAGAGAAAACGTTCTGCTGCTGCCCCCACCTCTGTGTATCTGGGGCGCAGCACACCCTGGGCACGGCCAGCTCCCCACAATAGAATGGCAGGCAGAAAACCCACAGGTTACCACCAGATCGGTGCCAAGAGTCTGCACACAGCCAAATCCGCGGGGTGCTCAGGATACCGGCGCCCATTCAGATCTAAGGGCATTTGTGCACAAGGCCGTAATACATCATGGAATAGGTGACTCCTGAAACACCAATGCCCCGGCCCGGAGGGGCCTCAGATACCTGCTCCCAAGCACGCACACAAAACTAGATGCCGTTCAAACTCTCGGAAGATGCTGCTTGCCGTTTGGATTGGAGCTGGGATATCTCACTAGAGCATTGCAAATAAACCAGCCACCCTGTGCCCTCCAAGAAACAACGCTAGGTGATGCTGGGGTCACTCCCAGAAAGGAGGACAGTGGAGACTGCACACACGGACGGGTTATTAGAGAGAGCTGTGTCACACAGATCCCTTTGACTGGCAGCCCGGACAATGCTCGCTTGCTAACATGCGTTGATGTCTTTTGATTTCAAAATTGCAACCTGTGGGTTGTTTTCAGCCATGCCCCGGAGCCGGTGGGCGTCTCTGCACCCTGCAGGAGGGGAGCACGCTTTCCCAAATGTAGGTCCTTCAAGTTTTACCCCAAGGTGAACAAGCTGGCTACACTTAACGGCATGAGCCACTACCCAAGCACTGCCTGCTCCTGGCAGCCATCTCCCTGTTCAGCCATGCAAGGTGCCAGGTAGCCCACAATATCGCGGGGACTGGCTGAGCAAACCAAACCGAGCTATTCTCTGTGGAAGGAGAAGCTTTTATTCCTTTGGATGGCAACAGCCCACGGGGTTTTTCTGAAAGGCCAGCGGCACTGAATGCTTATTACACACACAGATCTTCCCCACAATGAGACCAATTCAATTCCTAACCTACACACCACGGTTTGTTCTCAGACATTTCCCCCTTCATCTAGTTTACTGCGTTGACGAATGGACATTGAAATGAGACAAAGTAGGCCAGAGGAACAATTAGTTAACGATGGATTTGTTACCCACTCCCTAACCCTCAATCATCTCGGGCTTTCTCCCAGCCTCGCACATTCACTGCAGGCTCCCTGCATCTCTAGCACGGCCAGGGAACCGCTTCCTCTCCTTCTGACCCCCTGCCCCAGCCCTGATCCGGCTTCCCGTGGCCTGACACTCTCCCGAGCCCCTTAAGGGGGAATTCGCAAACTTTGCCAAGTCAGGAGAACTTGCCTTGTAGATTTCCCTTTGTCCCCCTCCTCGCCTCCCATTCGCGGTCCTCCCCGGGACGCAGAGCCAGGGATGCTGGTGACTGGCCCTTCCCTGCCCTCCCTGTGCTGCACACCCTCGGCACCCGCTGCCCTTCCTTCCCCCCGGTGTTTTCATGTAACCCTCCTTTCTGGAGCGCTTGTTCCCAGCCCAAAGCGCCGAGGTTTGGGGGCGGTCAGAGAACCTGCTGCCTCTCTCCCAGCCCCAGCGCTCGGGAGCGGGCAGTGCTGACCCCGGCTGAACACAGAGCCCTCCGCCGGCACTGGGGGGTCTCGGGGGCTCGCTCCCCGGTTTTCCTTCTCGTCCCACCTGCCCACCGCCTCGGTGCGGTCTGAGCGCAGAGCAGATGTCCCGGATCCCCCTGGGAGGCAAAGGAGGCTGCTTCCCCCAGCAGCCTCCTTCCCACTCCCGCTGCCCCAGCTCGGCCGGGAAGCCCCGCAGAACCCGCTGGAGGCAGCTCGGGAGGGGTGCGGGGTGTGCAGCCTCCAGACGGAGAGCCCAGGTGGTGCTGGGCACAACAGCCAGCCCGGTGCCCTTCTGGTCCCTGACCTAGCGGGGGGGAGGGGAGCGGTGGATTCCGGATCCCGGCTGTTCACACCAGCGCTCGGACTCCGCAATGGCACAGAAGCGCTGAGCCAGGTGCCGGGGGAGGGGGCAGAGCCGGGAGCCCTCCCCCCCATCCCCTGTTTCTCCCTCCTTGGGGAATACAGTGTCCGCTCCTTAGCTCCAGCCTGCCCCCAACACCTCAGCGCACCGACTCCTGCTCCCGATCCCCCCCACCCCCAGGAACTTGGGTCGCAAGCCCGGCTCAGACTGCCGGGGCGGGGAGCCCCGATCGCCTCCCAGCGCGTCCCCCGGCTCAGTCCCATATCCCGGCAGTGGAGGCAGGTGGGTCCTGGCCGCTCCGCGCTCTCCACGGGACTAAAGTTGCCGGCTGGGAAGTTGCTGGAGCCCTGCCCCCAACCCCCCATGGCGCTCCGGCCGAGGGTCCCCGCGGTGGGGACGCACCTACCTTCAGCGATCGCCCTCTTCATCTTAGGGGTCGGGGCAGGCTCGGCTCGGCAGGCAAACGGGCGCCGGGGTACAGTCCTCGCCAGCCAGCGCGGGCAGGTCCGCGTGCGAACTTCAGCCCGAGCGCAGGGCGGGGGCTCGCCCGCTGCCGGAGCCCGCGCGCAGCGGGGGAACAAGCCGCCCCGGGGCCGGAGTCAGCATCCAGGCGCCGGCTCCCCGCCCCAAGGCGCACGGCTGGGGCGCAGCGGCCGCCGCGGCGCGCACGGGTCCTGGCGGGGAGAGGCGGCTGCGGCGCGGGGTCCCTGGGAGCCGAGCGGGGCGCGGGAGGGGAACGCGGGCTGCCGGGCGGGCTGCAGCGCGCTGAATGTTTTATGGGATCATGTGGTTTGACGTGGAGGAATCAGCCGAGCTCGGATTTCCTGGCTGGAGAGGGGGCTGGGGGACAGGGCGGGGCGGCTCCGGGAGCGGGGCGCAGCGCGGAGCGGAGGGGGCGCACGGGGCTGGCGGGGGGCGCCGCCCGCCGGTGGGGACCGGGATCCCGGGGCTGCTGCCTGCCCGCGGGACGGGGAGGGGGCAGAGGGGAGCGAAGCGGGGTCGTGCGGGGACCCCGGACCGCGCACTTGGGGAGGGGGGATAACGGGACACAGCGGCCGGCCCGGCCCGCCTGGAGGGCGGGTTTGCTGGGCAGGTGTCCGACCAGGGCCCCGGTCGTTGCCGGGCTCCATGGGACAGGGGTCTGAGGAGAGCGCCCGGGGTATGGGGGACGGGCGGCGGGGCCGGGGGCGGCCGGGCTGCTCTCCCCATCCCGCACTGCCCTAGCCGGGCCGGGATGCCACCGAGGGGCCCCGGAGCAGCGGCTTGCCGGCGATGAGACGGTGCCATTGACGACGCTGAGAGGAAGCCCGCTCCTTGCCCCGCTGGCAGGGGGCTCCTCCCCCCAGGCCCTGCGCTGGCCCCCGGAGGGCGATCGCCAGCCTCCCCATGAGGGTGGTTTGAGGGGAACCAGCGCCTGGCAGTGCAAAGGCAGGTGCGTCCATTCATTGGTCCCGGAGCCCCCTGCTGACACCGGATCAGACCCGGGGCCCTCCAGCCCAGGCTCTGGGCTCTGCCAGAGGCCAGCCCCGCAGGAAGGTGCAGGTGGCCCTGCAGTGGCAGTCATGAGACACCTGGATCTCAGAGCAAGCTTCTGCCTAGCCCCCTAAGTTAGAGGTCCTGCAAGATATATATCCTGCCCCACGCCCTCTGCTGTGTCCCCCTTCTGCCAACGGGGCCCACCAGGGCCAGCCGGCAGTGTTTCTAGAGGGCCTGTTCTACAACAAAAGAATTGCTGGCTCCAGTCCCCACACTGCCTGGCTCTGGGACATTACAAGGTAACCTCCTTGGTCACTCTAGCAGGTGGTCCCCGCCCCTGCAGCACTCAGAGACCTTTGGGAGCATGGAACCACAATGCTTTCACCTGGGGTGGGGAGGGGAACACAGGCAAAAGAAACAAGGAACCCCCCCCTATATATTTTTTCCTATAAGAAATGGAGCAACGCTAACCGATACGCCAGGGATTGGGTCAGTGTCCTCCTTCCAGGCAACAAATGGCCAGCGGATGGAGTTCCAGGCTCCCCCAAAACCCCTCCAGCGAGTCTAACCCGGTCTACACTTAAAAGTTAAGTCAACATAGGCACAACAGCAGGGGTGTGAAGAAACCACAGCCCTGAGCAGCGTAGCTCTGCTGACCAGCCCTCCAGTGGAGACACACCAGAAGAGTGTTTCCATCCACACAGTGACCCTCGTTTGGAGAGGCGATATTCCCACACGGACGGAAAAGCCCCTTCGGTTACATGGTTATGCCGGCATAGCTACAGCGATGTAGCTACACTGGTGTCATCTCCGTCATTTCAGTTTTCGGCTGTGTCTACACTTAAATTGCTCATTGGTGCTGTTGCAGCTAGTACAGGACTTCACTGTAACCCTTGTGTGAGAGATGGGGTTCTCCCGTTGCTGTAGCTAGGCCAACAGAAGAATTCTTCTGCCAACCTCGTGGGTTAGTCGGTGTTGTCAGACGCTGGTTGCATGTGTGTTTTCTCCACGAGCTGTCCCAGCTCTGCACAGTTAGCCGGTTGACCTCGAGCGAACCACCCAATAAGACCACAAATCTGTTTCAGTAGCAAAGGCACCCGGCTAGGTTTATAGTAGACAAAGCGCAGTATAAGCACCTGATACGTGCTACCAATACTTCACATGACAATAGATTCAGCTCAGTGAATGGTGGGACTTTTCATTCCCCCCTTGGCTGGCCAACCACACTCCCTCTGAGACCCCTCTTTATACACCCATACAAATGTAGTCAGGTACCACCCTTTACCTTGTACCTGTTGGTGTGATTAAAACATCTCTATTCATCACACTGTCCTCCTGACCTTATCTTTAAGAGAGGTCCTGTTATCTTTGGGGAGTGTGTTTGTACCATACGTGGAACGTGCTGACATGAGTGTCCTGTGCCTAGCACGTCTCAGGAATGTGGGTGTTTTTGCAATACCAGCCCTGGTCTTGCTGGGTTCTGTGATCAGGACTTCTGCTCACTGCCTGACTTTTACTAACTTTGCTTCATATTAGCAGGGCTTGACCACTACTTTAGTTCAGGCCTCATACCAGGCCTCTTGTACCAGGCCTCATGTCCCAGGCTCTCTCTTTCTACTATATTTAGCTTAACTCCTTCACTTGGGGGGTGGATTTTCCACACCCCTGAATGAGGTAGTTGGGTGAACCTAGCTTTTTAGCGTCAACCTGGCCTTAGTGGTAGCCCAGGGGCAGCTCTCCTTCAGTCCAAAGAGACAGGTCAATGATCTCAGCTCTGCTTCCCCGCCCTGGCCCTCCCAGGGTGCTTTGGAGTCAGCTCTGCCCTGCTGCTGTGGCTGGGCCAGTTACACCTCACTGTGGATTCAGTTCTGCTTCTGCTGGCCCAGGCCCCCAGTGTTTCCAGGTGGGGAAGCCAGAGCAGAACAGAGCGTGAGTCTCTTTTGGAGCCTGACCCCCCTGACACCCTCCTGTGGTGGGGCACACGTAGCTCCTTCTAGGTAGCCATGAGCTGGGCTGGGCTGTCCTCACAGAGCATCATGACCTCAGTTACGCCTCTCCTTACCTAACCCTAAATCTGCCACGCGCTCTGTGCTGACACCAGAAATGGAAATCCACCCAACGGAATGGCAGGAACGGGGGCTTCTGGGCTGATCCCCCCCAGCCTGCAGAGCACCGGTGGGGCAGTGCTTGTGCCATCCAGTCCGTGACTTCTAAAGAGTTTTGCTGATATCTGGCTCGAGTAAGGAGGGACATGAATTTGCCCTTCTTCTAATGCCACTAGCCACATTTATCATCTGCTACCCACCACATGGCTCAATGGAGAACCCCACATTGGAGATAGTAAAAACCTACAGCCCGCAGCCATTCGCCCCTGCCCCTGGCAAAGGCAGGACTGTTCCCACACTCTACTCCCCAGCGCTTCGTCCAGCCTTTGCCCCCCATGCCGGTACGCCTAGACTATTCCACAGGCGAATACGTCTCACTGCTAGGAGCTGACAGTCGCCCCCTGAGGGAGGCGACTGGAGCTTGACTGAAGGGCGTTGTTACCCGTCAGGATTGAGGAGCATAAGCAGAGTGGGGTGGGGGGCAGAGCTGACACAGGAAGTGATGCTGCCACCCGCTGATGAAGAGGACGGCTGGAGTAGGAGGGGATGCTGCAGATGAGGTGCATTGGCAGACCAATGGTGCAGGCATGCCCCGGAGAAGGACTGAGGACTGGCAGAACTGGAATGGCAGGGGGACTGCGGGTCAAGATCGAGGGGCATTGGCAGAGGCACTGCGGGGAGCCCAAGGCTGGAGTAGCAGAGAGGCTGTATTGCCGCATGTTGGCAGAGGGAAGCGAGTTCATCCCACACGGCCTCGTTTTAGCCCCTGTGCTCTCTCCTTCGTTGTCGTCAGCGTGAACATTTACCAAGCCTCTAACTACAGGAGTGTTGAGCGCGGTGAAACACCGATTGTCTTACTTCCCAGGATTGGGCTGAAGAATTCAAACGAGGGCCTGTCCCAGCTGCGGCGGGGATCCAGGACGTCGCAGTAGGCTGGCCGGGTTACGCTCAGCAGCAGAGGTTTGAAAAAGGCACCGAGGGCTCAGTGCCTGAGCTGAGCGTGGTGTACTGATGGTTATGCCACCTTTCTGACCCAGGCAATCCTGAGCCTGGCTGGGGCCGCTTTGGCCAGCAGGGACCGTTCCCTGCTAGCCAGACCATTGGCCCAGGCTCATGTCTGCTCTAGACCCACCCCCTCTTACCCTGATGTGCTCCCTTACGACCCAGTAGGCCAGCTACTGTGGCTTTCTGCCAGCCCAGGATTCCCTCACACTGGCCATCTCCCAGTAGCCGGCCATGCCACTGGAGTAGTGTACTGGATGATACGCTCGCTGCCCTGCCTAGCAATTAATTCTGCCCCCATCCCTTATCAGTCCAGCCCCCCGCCTCCCCTCTGCTCCTCCTGAGACTCTTCACACCCCCCCCCCACCCAGGTGAGCAGCTACAGCGGGGTCCCCCCTCCTGCCCCTTCCCAGGCAGGTGCTGCGTGGGAGAGGGGGAAAGGAACCATCCTGTCCCTATTGCTCATGGTGTCAAGTTGCTGCAGAGAGGGGCGGGGGAGAGAGCTCCACCTGCAGCAGCTCTGATTGGCTACTCTGCCCCAAGAGGCAGGCAAATGGATCAGCAGCCAATCCGAGGTCTCAGATTTACTAGATGCAGCAGCACCAGCACCCCGGGGCCGATCTCTTCAGCACACAGGATGCTGCCCTGGGCACTGCCCTCCCACACCAGCTAGGGCTGTGGGTGCTGGGGGTTAAGCAACAAACCCAATGAATATGCATGACCTCATTTGCATACCTCCCACTTGCAAGCCCTTGCAACGCCTCCCGGTCAAATCAATTTCCCCTCTTAAACCCACCTTCCCCCCAATCAGGCTCCCCTAGCCCCCCTCCCTCTGGTTCCCTCACCCAGCCCTCTGGTCTGGCCTTGTCCTGACAGCCCCCGACGCTGGCTCCCCACATCCCCCCTCCCTTTTGAGCTCCTCCTGTCGTCCCCCCCCACACACACATACATACATAGACCCTGCCTCCCACCCACCCCTTCCAAGTCGTTTGTGCAACGGAGGATGCAGGGCGAGCTCCTTAGCCCCGCCTCCTGCCTTGCACACCTGTGCACACTCCAGCCTTAGTGAATACCCCACCCCCATTCCTTCCTATCTTTTGCCAGCCTTGCACACCTGGATGCAGCCTGGCCCCTTCTTGCCTCATCCCAACTTGCACACCTGTGCACATTCCAGCCCCTACTCATGCCACCTGTGTTGCACACCTGGGCACGCTGCAGGGGCGCCCCCGTCCCACCCCTGCCTTGCACACCTATGAACAGACGGGCCCTTTTGGAGAGTTATGTCCTTGCGGGAGCCAGACTGGCCTCTGCTGTTGAGAGACTGGCCCACACCACACAGCTGTGACTGACTCGGACCCTTCCATCGTCATGGGGTTTAGCTCAGCCTGTTGTGGGGTCAGGCCAGATGTGAAGCTGGGCTGGCTCCGGCCTGTCTCTAGAATGTAGGCAGAGTAGTTGTGGCTCTGTTGGTGCCAGGATATCAGAGAGACAAGGTGCGGGAGGTAGAGGTCATCTTTTAGTAGATCACGTTCTGTCAGTCGGAGACACAAGCTTTCTAGCCACACAGAGCTCTTCTACAGGTCTGGGAAAGATACTCTCGGTGTCACAGGTGGAACAGATTGTTTAGCATAAGTAGTTAGCACATTTTGTAAGGGATCCTTCAAGGTGGAGTGACCTGTTAACGCCTCTGCAGTCATAGGGCAAAAAGGGGGGTTAGTGAGTTACATCTGCTGTGATAGATCAATGTCGAGAATGGTTATCGATCCACAAGGGTAGATCTTGGGAGGCAGCCCGGTGAACGGGCTACTGAAAACTGGGTCACATCCCTTGCTGGCCTTGTGGAGTGTTCCGAATGTTCTCTAAAACAGCTGGGAGACAGACAGCTCCTGGGTCTCTAATTCAAACGTGTTGGGAAATGAAAGCCAGCAGCTCAGGGGCACGATGAAAATATATTCAAACGATGGGAAATGTTGGGCATACACTGCAGGAAATCAAAGGAAGAGCTGGGTTTGAAAAGGGGACCAGGTGAGGAGCATGGAAGGGCTGCTTGTTCCTTTCAGTTCATCGAATTGGTCACTAAACCTTTCACCTCATGCCATGGGGGCTGGAGAACGGGCCACTGCCCACCTGTGCCCCGGGTCCACCCCGCAGGACAAAGCACAAACCTGGCCTCTCGCCTTGTATTTCTCCTGCATCTTGGTGTAGGTTCTGTGGCGATGCAGGTATTGGGGCCCTGGTAATGATGGGGGGGGGGAATATTACTGGTGGAGAAAGGTGCTGGATTGGGCTTTGACTGGTCCACAGCACAAGGCGAGCATGGGCAGAGACAAGGAGCGTTTGCCCACCCTCAGCGGGCTGCATGCCTCACCTCGGACTTGGGAGATCTCCTCTAGGGATGGAAGGAAAGATCAGCCCATTGATGGCTCACTCAGCCCTTGTTCTCTTTGCAAGAACAGCCCGATCAGTGTCAACTGGGGGGTGGGTGGTTGGGGTTGTGCCATTTTTTAAGAAACCCTCATGCAGCAGCAGTCGCTATGTTGGCGGGAGGCTCAGGTGGGGGTGTAACTTACATCGCTCAGGGGGTGGCTTATTCACACCCCTGAGCGACCCAAGCTTCCATGTCACTCCTGGAGACCTTACCTTCAGGAAAACGGCAGCAAAGCAAGTATGGCCTGAGGGAAGGGTGGGTTGAGGTTGATAAAGGTGATCAGCAAAGGAATTAACGCCAGGAGTGACAGTCGCAACATCTGACAAATGCAGGGTCTCTCCCTCAGCTGTGGGTGTTTGACTGTTAATTCAGAGAGGTAGATATGGAAATGGGGAGAGTGTGTCAGTAGTTGCAGGGGCAGAATCTCCAAGTTGATGCCTGCACCAGTAGGGGTGGGCTGAGACCTAACAGCTCACAGCACATAAGCCACCAAGTGGCCATCGGATGGTAACCGTTTTGGTGCCTGATGACCGGGCTGAATTTGAACTGGCAAGCTAGACAGGCCCTCACGCCTGTTCCCAAGCCCCCTGAGCTCGCTAGTGCTCCAGACCTGCTCGTTGCTAATTGCAGAGCTTCTCTTCTTCCGTCTGTGCTGCGGGGAGCTGGGAGGTGGCTGCCAGTTACCGTGTGACTAATCCCATGCAGCTCATCTGCCGTTGGGAACGAAGCCAACACTTTTGATCTCCACCTTGCTTTGCCTGGATAATTATATGGTCATCTCTTCCGAATTCTCCATCACCCTTAGATCCATTCTTTTCCTTTGGAACTTGGGCTTTATTTGCAAGGTTTCCACTGTTTACTTCCTTTTTTGAACCCTTTGTAGAAGAGGAGAGGCTCTGATGCACATCAGGGAACAGTGGAGCTGGCAGCATTTCAGACACAGGCTTTCTGTCCTTAGCAGCATTCTGCCCCACCATGCTGCCTGGGGAACCGCGCCAGGAGAGGCGTCCTGGTGCGAACCATGGTTGCAATGCTGGGGATGGGGGGGGGGGGCTGGTGCAGAGGGAGGGACACAGAGCTGTCCTCCCTCAGTCATGAGAACAGTGGACTATGTCTCCACTAGCTCGGTGGTGCCACTCTAGTCAGTGTCACACATGTTTGCTGCTGTGTCTTGGAGCCACACCAGATGCAAGAGACCAAATTCTTCCTCCAGGCTTCACCTTCAATGTGATAGGAAGGGTGCCTGCCCTACCTCCCATGGGCTTTATCCTCTCTCTGCACCTACTAATGCTCTGTGCCAAGGCTGGCTTGCGACCCTGGGACTCAGAAATACTCTGACAAAGATGATCGTTTTGGCCTTTGCACCCCATGGCATCCCACTGCGCATCCCCCAACTCCCCTCCTTCGGTGTGTTCTCCGGGAGCACAGCGAACCGCGCCAGACACTTCTGCAAACACTCGGCCCCAAGCCTGTTTGACAAGTGCTGCTGCCTCCTTCTTTGGTTAGGTGGAGAATCTCTCTCTCTTATTGTTATTATCATATGGCTGTAGCCCCTAGGAGCCCGAGTCACGGACCAGGACTGCATTGTGCTAGGGGCTGCACAAACACAGAACAAAGAGATAATCCCTGCCCCAGAGCGCTGCCTGTGGATAGGAATAGAGCACAAGAGGCGGCAAGGGAACCCAGACAGAGAGCCAGGGAGGAGTGACTATTTAAATGGGAAAATAAATGACTATGACAATTATTATTCATGTGTATTACACGAGCCCCAGTTGTGAATCAGGACCCTATTATGGTAGGTGCTGTACAAACACAGAGCAAAAAGACGGTCCCTGCAGATGCCCCATCGTCCCTTCCCCTCCTGCCTGCAAGCACCTTATCCACTCAGACATGGCCGCAGGCTGAAGGAAGTGGCTCTGTGGCAGCCCCCTGCTGGAATCCTGGCAGCACATCAGTGGCTTGCAAGTGGGTTGCCAGCTCTGGTGTACAAAAAACAGGGAACATCTGCCCCCCATCCTGGGCACCATCTCCCATACCACCCCCAGGCGACGGCACCAGCCCCACAGGTTCCAGCTCCCAGGGTATCCCAGGCACCAACCTCGTCAAGCAGGATGCAGCACCGGCCAGACCCACCCTGCTCATCTCCGGCGATCACCTCTGCCACCTGTACCTGCGTGGCAGTGACCGGGTGCTGCCAGCCCTGAGTGCCTTCGTCCCACTTGCTAATCTGTCCCTGTGCAGCCCCACAGCTCCCCACCCAAAAGCCACTTGGGCTGGGGGAGCCATTGGGCTGACTGACTGAAAAAACAGGACTTTTAACATCCCACAAAGACTTACAGATTTCAAAGAACAGCTACCTAAAAAAAGGAACCATCCTGGAAAAAAACAGGAGAGGTGGAACCCCTACTTGCAGGTGTTTGGTCATGGGCAGACTTTACCCCAGCGTGTCCTACTTGTACTTTCTCTCTACTTCTCCTACTGAGACAAGAAGCCAGAGCTCCTTCACATGGGGAGAGGCAGATCTGATCCCATGCCTTGAGGTGCAGCTGCCAGCATGGGAAATGCATTATGTTCTCCCTGCACAGACAGCAGCCGTTCACTATCGGTCACAATGGCACTAGTGAGCCCAAGGCTTCTGCACTTTCATTCAGCATTAACTTTAGAGTATGAGAATGACAGAGCAAGAAAGAACAAAAGTCAAGTGGCCATGCGAGAGCACAGCGTGTGCATCTCCTCTGAAAGACTGCACTGAACACAGAAGGGCTTTAGAGAGTAACAGGTATTTTACACCTAAAACCAAGGCCTGACACTGGCACAGCTAAATACACTGCACCGTGCACCGAGATATCAGAAAAAGGAGAACGGACAGCATGTTTAAGGAAGGGACCTTCCTTCATGCAAACCTCCTGGAGGCAGGGATGCAGGGATGCATGTGTCTCTGTTAAGTGTCCCCCTGGAGGGGGCGAGAGCCACGCATTCCTTTCCCTATACATCTTAAATTGGTGATCACAACATGGACCATATCCAGCAGGATGAAAAACATTCGGGCTGTCGATTAATCGCAGTCAACTCACGCGATTAACTCAAAAAATTAACTGTGATTAAAAAAATGAATTGCCATTAATCACCCTGTTCAACAATAGAATAGCAACTCAAATGTATTAAATATTATTGAATGTTTTTCAACATCGATTTCTATTACAACACAGAATACAAGGTGTACAGTGCTCACTTTATATTATGATTTTTGATTACAAATATTTGCACTGTAAAAATAAACAAAATAAATAGTATTTTTCAATTCACCTCATTCTATTATTGTTTAACAGTGCAATTAATTGTGTGATTAATCACAATTAATTTTTGTAATCGTTTGACAGCCTTAAAATACATACATTTATATTTGGAACCAAACCAAACCTGTGCATGCGCATGTGTGTGAACTGCTGTAAGAGCAGCACACGGATACAGAGAGAGGACACTACCAATGCAGGACATTCACCCACATGCCCAGCACCTGGCGCTGGTAACCAGGCGCTGAGCAAATGGGGTAGGTGCAAGAAGAGGGAATGGACATTAACGTGTGGCTCACAGTGCAGCAGAGGGGGTCATCTTCTCCCCCAAGTGAGGATCCCAGCAGAGTTCCTACAGAAGAGCTGCACTGCTGGGCCCCTGCCTCTCGAGAGACCCATGGATGGTCTCTGTCTTGATGGATGTCCCAGCTGCCCACAAAGGGCAAGGGCAGTCGACAAGCTGCCGAGAGTGCGTGCAGTAAACCGTGAGAGTGGCTTGCTGCTGCTGCTCTTACTTACCAACAGGAGGCGCCATGCTGGGGAACTGGCCATCTCTCCATCGTGTCACGTACCATGTGTGTACGCATGTGTGTGACGTTATCACACTGATTGCTCTCTGGCTGTGCTTGTTCCCTCTCCCAATCACGGAGGTCCCTGTGCAGTTCCCTGCCTATGCTGTTTGTTGCCCTCTGCCTTTTCTAGCATCATCACGTTGGTTTAGAAAACAGCATCGGCTTCCTGGATCGTCGCTGTATGGCATTTTGTTCCCATTTCCATGACATGCCCAGCCAGGGCTTTGTTCTCCCCCAGCCTTATGTGTCTGAGCTGTCACTGGGCAAAGCTTGTACCACCATCCCTCTGACTCCAGTCCACAATTTGTACCGACCCCTCCCTCCAACTGTGTCTGCTCCATTTGGGGGAATCACCCTCCACCTGCATTCATAGATTCAGAGTGGACGGCCAGAAGGGACCATTCGATCACCAAGTTTGGCAAGAGTGGGTCCAGGAGCAGCACATTTGAAGCAACTACTGAAGACCAGTGACAGAAGCGAATTTCTAATGCATAAGTCAGAGCATCTGCACCAAAGCCTGACTCGGAGAGTCCTGTTCATCCAGCCTGGGGCGAGTTGGAGAGGAGAGGAGAGCACGGCCTCGCCCCAGGACCGGCTTCCAAACCCTCTGCACTCCCAACAGTGTTAGCAAATGAACTAGAGGCCAGGAATTGGCTGCAAATAGTCCCCAAGAATGAATCAATGTGAGAAGCCTGCAATCTGCTCCCAGCCCATCTGTAAACAGGGGAGGCAAAATTCACCAAATAAATGATTCATTTCAGATGACTCACCCTGCTTGTGTCTTAACTGGGAATCCTTCAGTTCTTTCCCTTGTGCTCCTAGAGCGAGTCCCCAGGGGCGTCGAGTCTCTTGCTTGAACAGGGCAGGATCCCAATGAGACAATGGCCTGCGCTCACCACCTCCACCTGCTCATCTGCGGACTACAGGCCTCTGCCCGGTCAGGCGCTCTGCATGGCTGGGCAAGAGTGAAAGTGGTACCTGCAAGCCGGCTGTTCTAAGCCCGCTGTGCGTGAGGCCTGTGCAGTATTGGCCACCCGAATGCTCAACCAGGACTCTATGGAGGGACATACGGGAAGGACCCCCCCGAACTTCTGGACAGGCAGCAGACACAACACTGCAAGAATCTAGGGCACAGGATTTTGCTCAACAAGCTGGAGTGGTTCCCATTGCTAGATGCTAAAAGAACCTGCAGCCCTCATCTCCCGCCCGCCTGCCCTTCCCTCCCCTGCTTTCACTCTCTCCCTCTCCTGCGGGACAGTGAAAATCAAATATCCCAAGAGGGGAGAAGAGTGATCCTAGCAATTACCAGCTGAAAAGGCAACCTCCTCACCTTGGGAGAGGAACTACCTCTCTGAGCCCCCCGAGAGGAATGCGGGGTCTCCAGTGGGGAGCAGCCTGAGGGTTCCAGAGACTGACTCCATCGCTGTATGGTAGAAGGACAGAGTGGGTGGGTGGAACTCAGTCTGGATTCAGTGTCTCACAATCTCACTTGCAAAGCTAGTTCCAGTTGGCTTGGATATGAGACCCGTCATGCGGACGAGAAACTGGCTGAGGAGCAGAAACTGCTGAGTAATGGTAAACAGCGAAGCATGGAGCTGCCAGGGGGTGAGGAGCGGGGTGCTCTAGGGTTCCGTGTGATGACTGGCTGTAGATCATTTCATGGAGCAGGGGGGTCTGCACATGAATGTTCTCCCCAGAGGAGGTTAAACTGGGAGACATTGGGAATGTAGGGAGGATGGGAAACTAGCAGAGACCTAGAGAGCACGGGCCAAAAAATAGCAAAATGGGAGCAATATATAAGCCGAATCCCAGCTCTCCAGGGGCAGCGACAGCAGCAGTGCCCTGGCCTGAGAGCCCAGCAATTCAGACAGGAATTGGCAAGGACAACACCACAGCCCAGGAGGGCATTGCAGCTTGGGGCTGCAGGATGCACAGGTGTCATGTCACGGGAGAGAGCCCCCGTCTGTGCAGCGCTGGAGTGACTGGCCCTGGAAAGGGGCATTTAGTGCAGGGCCTCTGTCATAACTATAAAGGGAAGGGTAACAGCTGTCCTGTGTACAGTACTATAAAATCCCTCCTGGCCAGAGACTCCAAAATCCTTTTCCCTGTAAAGGGTTAAGAAGCTCAGGTAACCTGGCTGACATCTGACCCAAAGGACCAATAAGGGGACAAGATACTTTCAAATCTTGGGGGGGAGGCTTTTGTTTGTGCTCTTTGTTTGGGAGTCGTTCGCTCTTGGGACTGAGAGGGACCAGACATCAATCCAGGTTCTCCCCATCTTTCTAAACAAGTCTCTCCTATTTCAAACTTGTAAGTAAATAGCCAGGCAAGGCGTGTTAGTTTTCCTTTGTTTTCTCAACTTGTAAATGTACCTTTTACTAGAGTGTTTATCTCTGTTTGCTGTACAATGAACCTGAGACTAGAGGGGGGGTTCCTCTGAGCTCTTTAAGTTTGATTACCCTGTAAAGTTATTTTCCATACTGATTTTACAGAGATGATTTTTACCTTTTTCTTTAATTAAAAGCCTTCTTTTTAAGAACCTGATTGATTTTTCCTTGTTTTTAGACCCAAGGGGGTTGGATCTTGATCCACCAGGAGTTGGTGGGAGAGAGGAGGGGGGGATGGTTAATTTCTCCTTGTTTTAAGATCCCAGGGGGGTTGGAACTGTATTCACCAGGAGTTGGTGGGAGAAGGAGGGGGAATGGTTCATTTCTCCCTACTTTAAGATCCAAGGGGTTTGGATCTGTATTCACCAGGGAATTGGTTAAGAGTTTCTCAAGGCTTCCCAGGGAAGGGAATCCATTTGGGAATGGTGGCAGCGGACCAGATCTAAGCTGGTAGTTAAGCTTAGAAGTCTTCATGCAGGCCCCCACATTTGTACCCTAAAGTTCAAAGTGGGGAAGCAGCCTTGACATCCTCTCATTACCAGAGTGCCCCTCCGGCATGGAGGCAGAGCAGGACAAATGCCCAGGGGCTGAAGGGCCCCAGTTATGAGGCAAGATTAAAAGAACGAAAGAGTTGAGTAGGAAACACCTCGTAGTAGTGAGCCCTGCCACATGATCATCCAGAGAAGTAAGGCCATGCAGTGGGCTCATGCGAATGCACCTTGAGCCACCCTTAAGGAACGAAGGGCACAGAACATCCTCCCCGCTTTAACCAGCCATCGGTTCCTCTCAACCTCCAGGAAAATCTGTTAGACGTTTAGAAATGGATCCCACTGCAGGGACCAGACAGCCGGGACTCCCCCCACCCCAGGGAGGGCGAGGGAATAGGGCTGAGGAGTGACTGATTGCAGCGCCTCTGAATCCCGCTATTGTTGAGCAGGATTCAGCACCGAAGGGACAATGCTTCGTAGACATGGGGACAGAAGTCCAGGTGCAGCGTTACGCATCCCAGCTAGACGGCCTTGATGAGGACAATAGAGCTGGTTGGGAATTTTCCATCAATGTATTTTTTCAATGGAAAAGGCAGTTTCTGCACAATTTACATTTTCCTTGGGAAAATCCAAATGAAATACTCCGGTTCCCTTGGATTAGTTGAACAGCAATTTACATCCCCCTGAACTACTGCAGTACCTCATGGGAATTGTAGTTTGGGTGCCTTACACCCTGTTCTCCTCTAAGGGTCAGGCTCCCTGGTTGGACTACATGGAAAGTCCAATTTCGAAGCAGCTGTAGATATACCCTGACATAGGATGAGCTTGGTCGGAGTCCTAGCGCGGAGCCTTCAGCCAGGTCATAACAGGTCTCAGTTCTCTGATCTGTTCTGACAGTCATTGAGCCAAACTAACCTGGCTTCCCCAAAAGCCACCAAGAGCCTTGTAGATTTGCTGACTGGCTCAGTTCAATCAACGCAATAACAAATCACGCCTTTTACATCAAACAAGGCAACCCCGCTCCAGCTGCGATCATAGATCACCAGGCTTCCAAAATATCACTGGCAAATACATTGCTTTGGTCAGATGAAACAATCGGGGCTTGAGTCAGCTTCTGTGTCATTTACACCGGTGCAAAGCGAGTGCACAAATGGGTGTGAAATACTTTCAGGTCAGAACTGGAGTGTGTCGCACCCACTTTGCATTGGCCTGCACGACACACAAAATCCTTGGTTCTTAATGAGAAACTGGGAAAGGAGGATTTGCAGTTTGTCTCTAGAGGTGAGCAAAGAACTGATTTTTTTGGTTCTGGAGCGGAACTGAAAAAAGAAAAATACTTGGTTCCACCTGATCTGGAGCAAATTTTGTTCTGTTTTTTCCCCCTTGTCGGGTGTTTTTCACCATTTTTTAAAGTTAGCTAACTTTTTAAATGAAACACCATTGCCAAACAAAAAGTCAAAACGTTTCATTGTGTATTGGCTGAAACAAACCATGTCAACTTGTTCAGATTCCCCCCCCCTTTATTTTCAGCCAAAACTATTTGCCAAATTCAGCACAAATTAGTTTTTGATGCCCTGAAAATTGCATTTGTAGCAAATTTATGATTCACCCCCCCCCCGTCCTCCCCAGCTCTACATTTTGCTCCTCTAGCCTTTGTTATACTCACTAGGAAAGCCACCTTCAGCACCACAAATGAAGACAACTGGCACCAAAGACTGATAAGGAACCTCCATACGTATAATGAGAAGCAGTTTTAACTCCTACAGAGCTAGTTGGCTGGTGGGTAAAAATTCATGAGATCCTTAAGATTCATGAGATCCATTCTGGTAAGGGATGGGAAAGTCTGACTGTACATGGCTGGCTGAAACAGCTGCCAGAAATGCTTTAGGCATGGACAAAGCTAAGATCAAATTCACCAGGAACAAAGAGAAACTAAAGTAATGGGGACAGGAAACGAGCAGATTATTCATTAACACTGACTTGGAAAGGATTCCATTTAAAGCCATAAAACTCCTTAGCAGAAATTCCCAAGCCTCTAAGAGCGCTGGTAAGAGGTGCTGGAAAAACAAGAAACCAAGCCATCCGGTGAAGCAATTTTAGGTCAGGATCTCATCCCGTGTAGCCCTTCTGCCAGGTGTTGTCAGCAGCAAAACGAGCCAGGTTCAATTTTCTAAGGGTTCCTTCTACGTCCCTAACTTGAATCCCCACCCAGAAATGGATGCCCTTGATAGGCAATTCTTCCCTCCTTGCAAAGATATGTTTGTAGGAGATTATAATTTAGAGACATTCCCTCATAAGGGAGAGTATTATGAACATAGGAATTTGGAGATGTGCCCTGAAGGCTGGGTGGGAACACCGCATGGCTGTGTTCACCAGAGACACTCCCCAGTTTGTTTTCTTAACGTTTTATTCCTTTCTCATTCAGGGGTTTGTTATTTAATGAACCCCAACATTGTTACACCCCCTTGCAAGCACTGAATCCTGGGGCTTAACACAAAGAGAACTTTATTAGAGGAGGGAGGGAAAAGGGGGGACCCACAGAATGACCATGGGAAAGCCAGCAGTTAATAAGCTCCTATGAGGCAAGGTTCACACGCCCGCGGTGTCTTAGTTATAGTCCCTACCTTAGTCCTCCTGGCAGCTGTGAGTGGCTGATGTGTTCTAGCCAATTCCCCTTCCCCAGCTCCTCTATGCAGGTTAGCTGCCTTGGGTTGGTGGAATCCAAGGATTCTGGCAGGTCAATGTTGCCTGGGTTGCTCTGGGGACTCTAACGGCTACATAGGGTGGCCTTCCCCAGAATCCCATAGGTAGGCTGCTACTCTTCCTGTGGCTTCAGGCAAAACCACAGCTGCTCCACCGCCATCTGCTGCCTCGAAGCTGCTGAGTGCTTCGGAGAGGGATCCGTAGCATCTAAGGCTCAGGACAAACTCCTCTAGAGAAACAGTCTCAGCAGAAAACAGGGACTTTCCCGCTTCTCCTTCTCTCGTTCCTGGGTCCCTTTCCTAGTTGTGCCGGGCTGCGGTCTCAGTCAGGGTGACCCCAGCACATCTGGTGTCTAGCCCGTGTCCCTTCATCTTCCAACATGGTTAGTCACATTTTATTGCCCCCAAACTCAAAACTTAACCAAAATACCCCAACTGCCACACACCTCACCTGAAAATGAGACCCATTCAGTCAGTGCGCGGCTCACCCACAGGCGCTGGCAGAGAGCTCCTCTTCCAACTGAGCCCCTGCCCACCTGGAGTTCATGAGCCCATCTGGGTTTCTCTCTATTCACCAACAGGTGTCAGTAGTGAACTCCCATCTCCTCAGGCTTCAGCTCACAGGGCTTAAATTGGATTGTAAACTCCTTGGGGCAGGGAGCGTCTTTCTGTTGTGTTTTGGTATGATGCCTGGCACACTGAGTCCCTGGTTTGTGAGCAGGCCCCCAGCACCGTCCTGTACAAACAGTAAATGATAATAATCACACCCCATCCTGCCTTCCTGCTGGGAGAGGAGAGCCAGAGCCAGAGCCAAGGGAAGACAAAATGGCTGCCTGCTGGTGAGGCCTCACCTCAGTAGGACTCTTCCAGAAAGGTGGCTGGGCAAACCCAGGGATCCAGCCATTGACCCCATGGCCTCCAATATCCCCTTTCCAGTTAAAAGGATTGAATTCTTCCAACAGCAGATTAATTCCCTTCCCCTGAAAGTCCAGAACTCCTTAGGTAGGGGGTGGGGTGAGGCTGTGGGGAGTTTAACCCCAGTGAGGGACCCAGCCGCCATGTCCAAAAGGTTCACATGTAGGGCTTGGTCAAAAGTTTTCCACTGAAACTGTTTTCCAAGAAAATATTGGCATGTTGTTTAAATGATTTTGTGTGTGTGTGTGCCTGTGTGAACTGTCAGTTTCCAAGGAAAATTATGATTTTTCATCCTAAAACTGAATGCCAGAAAACTGAAATATTTAGATGTGGAAGTGCTGCTGTGGTGCCTCATGGGAATTGCAGATTGCGTGCCTTCTGTTCCCATTCTCGTTTGTTGGCTGAGCTCCCTGGTTGAACTACATCTCCCATGATGCATCGAGGCAAGGAATGCCCGTGATGCATTGCTACCCCTTGCAAAGAAAGTGCATCATGGGAGATGTAGTCTGTTGAGCAAGCGCGGCATACAGAGGAGAACAGAAGCATGAGGAATCCAAACTGCAGTCCCCAGGAGGCACAGTGGCAACATTTCAAAACCAAAGTATTTCAGATTTTGGTCAATATTTTTCAGTTTTGGGTGAAATTTCAGGGCTTGAATTTTCCCTGAAAAATCAAAATTTTCCATGGAAAAAAGTACATTTTTGATGAGCTGTCATCACCATGAATATCTCACACTCCCTGCCTTTCTTGGCAGCAGAGATGAAGCAGATCTTTATCCTTGGGGATGTACCCCAGCCAGGAGGGCATCTTCCCCTCCAAGTGAATAATTGTTGTAAGCCATTGTGGCCTGAGAATTGGCCACTGAGAGTTAAGCTGTGGAGGAATAAGTCATCGGCCCATACTGGCCCCATTCCTTAGGCTTCTCAAGGACACCAAGAGCCCAAGAAAATACCATTCCTGAACAGTGGGATTCTGAGGCCATAGACACCTCCGAAGGGTCGGATGTAAAGGTAACTCTTCAAACCCCTCCCTGAATATGGAAATTCCCAGAGGCCAGAGGGATCCATAGCTCCTAGGCAAGCACTAAAGGCTGGGGCTATGCTACAGTCTTGGGCCTCTGACATCTGTGATCAAATTGCCAGTCCTGGGAGGAAGTATACAGCCCTTGGAGGAAGTTCAAGGAAGCTTGTGCATAGAGGACAGATCTTGTGGTCTCCTTTGCCTATTTAAATTTATGGAGATATCCTATCTCCTAGAACTGGAAGGGACCTTGAAAGGTCATTGAGTTGAGTTGAGTCGAGCCCCCTGCCTTTACTAGCAGGACCAAGTACTGATTTTTGCCCCAGATCCTTAAGTGGCCCCCTCAACGATTGAACTCACAACCCTGGGTTTAGCAGGCCAATGCTCAAACCACTGAGCTATCCCTCCCCTGCTGGGGGCAGGGATTGCCTATCAGTGTTTATCTGGCAAACGTCCCCTCCCCCTGCTGCTGCGACCCCCCTAAACTCCCTGTCACCCTTCTGCCCCAGCATCTTGTAAAAGCAAAACTAACGATCCTGTTACTTTGCACTTCCATAGGCTCTTTCCTCCAGCGATCTCGTAGCATGTTCAGACATCCCCACAGCACCTGAGCTCCAGATGGGCCCATGGAAGCTCAGGGAGCCAGGCTACCCTTGCTAATGCCAGGCCTTGGTTTGTGTTGGTGGCTGCCTCCCTGCTGCTCAAATCAAAGCCCTTCCCTGCTGCTCTCCTCTCCAGCGATTAGGGAGCTCTCTCTGGGCTGCGAATGACTAAGCTCCTGCTACTGCCCCAGTAAATGAGGCGCCCCATCAAATAAATGGCTATTTAACCAAAGGGAATAAAATTGGAGTGGAGGGTTTTGTTCAGCTGTCTGGACCAAGACACATGGGACTGTGCAGAGACGGGGCTGTCCATTCTTTTGGAGAAAGCATATTTTGTATGACGACTGTTTGCAACTAGCCTCATGCAGCAGATGAATAATCACTTCCTGTTTATTCGACAGAGAAATTGTTCTGCCCCTCGTTTGGATGGGGGACAAATAGCCGGGTGGAGTGTGCAGGGTAAACAAGCGCTCTCAGGCATTAGGAGCAATAAACATACATAGAAATATTCCCCAGGGACAGCGCCCCAGACATTTAGCAAGTGTAGCATCAAGCAAGTAATTCCATGAAATGAACTTCAATTGCCCGAGATGCAAAGTGATCTCCATTCAGAGGCACCAGCTGGGAGACCCCCTGGATCCCAGCTATACCATGAGGCTTGAACTGAATTCTGAAGTTGAGGGGGCTGGGAAACTGAGCCAGAAGCAGGGGCTGCTCCACTCCGAGGTGTGACACCACAGCCCCCGCAGAAGAGAAGCTTTCTCGCAGTCAGAAAATAAAAGCCAGCTTCAGAAGATGAACAGATTTTGGTGGGGAGGTGAGGGAAACGAGGGCCAAGAATAGAAGGGAACAGTGGGCGGAATTCTGACTCCCTGCTGCATTCAAAGCAAAGTACAGGACAACTTTCAGGAAAGCAACGGGCCAGACCTGTGGGGAGATAGAACAGAAAACCCAGCACGGCAGGGCTGTTCGTGGCATGGCCGTTCTGCCCCAGAAGAGGAAAGGCGCATCAACAAAGAGAAAAGAGAGACATTGTTTGCCCAGCACAAAAGAAAGAGATATCGTTAGATTTATCCCAGGCAGACTACAGAGGCACAGAATGATGGATCCTTTATCAGGGACTTTAATGGAGAGACATGAAAGCAATGGACACGATACTGAGCTGGGGTCTGACATGGGCATTAAACACAATGAAACGTAGGGGAAAGTAATTTGAAACGTGGACAGATGATCCCGATCAAACCATAACGCTTTCCTTATGTATGCTGGATGTATAGACACACACACACACTTCTATACGCACATGCATATCCCAGTGCATGTAGAAATCATTAGCGCCATCTATTCAGTGAAAATGGGAACCGCAGTGGATCTGCAATGTAGCAGAGGTGACTAGGATGGGGAGGTAACTGTTCTGCTATTTGTCAAGGTGCAGTATTTGTAATCACTTGATTTCATGGTGCCGGGTGCCAGGTTTCAGATGCACCCACTCACTTTTATATTGGTCACTAGGACACACCTGGCAGCATTTAAATCCAGGAGGTGAGGGGACCTTGGCATGGGCACTGTGAAGGAAAAGTGAGGGGATTTTCCAGCAGTATGGATTGGGTTGTTTGCAGTTGCCGGAATCTGTATTTTAGCTCTCTGAGCATCCTTGCTGCATATACTCGGCATTTGGCGTGGGCACAAACAGGCCCAAAGGCGGGCAGGGCTGGTGCCATATATGCAGAAAAAGCAAAGGGGATTGCAGGCCACATTAGGAATGTGTCCACTGTCCTGGGCATTTGGGGAAACAGACTCTCGGCGAGAGGACAGGCCCAGGTGGCCCAGAGGGGGCTGTGGTGGCATTGACATTTTTCACAGAAATGCTGTAGTTTTCTATTCAACTATTTGGGTTTTTGTCGAAAAACCGAAAGCTGGTTTCAAGGTTTCAGTTTTTCTATGAAAACCTGAAAATGTGCATGGAGAAAAGCACAAGCCCTTCTCTGAGTTGCTCCGAGAAGAGCATTGGTGAAGTGTGAAGACCACGTGAGAGGAAGGTTTAAACACAACAAATCCTGCATCTTGGCCAAGGGTTAGATTAGATGACCTTTGTGGCCCCTTCTAACACTATGGTTCTATGACTGACAGGCCAGGAGACCAAACCCTTCACACAATGGGTGCCCAGGGGCAGTGGCTTCCCCCGGGTTGCCTCCGGCCACTGCATCTCAGCCCTATCCTGCAATGCTGTCTCTAGGGGGCAGAGAGGAACGGTCGCCATGGGATATTCAGTCTTCGGCCCTTCTGCTCAGACCGTGCTGCGGGGACCATTGCTGCCCACAGCCCAGCTGGTATTTGTGACCTGCTCAGTTACCCAGTCGGGGCTGGCCTGTCACTCACCCCTCAGGGCATCTCTGGCACCGAACAGCCCTCGGGGGTGATGATGTAGTGTGAGTCCTTCTGTAATTCCCTTCCCCACCCTCATCTCAGAGCCTCCATGCACCCTCCATTACAGCGAGAACGCCGGGGAGCTGTAGTGCTGAGTGTCGGCAGGTGAATGCGGGCCTGGGATTCAGCCAGGGGCATCATGGGAGTCTCACTACCAGATGCTCCTATGGGGTTGCCTGGAGTCAGCCTCTCCATCCCCCCGCCATGCCTTCTTTGCGGGGGGAAGGGGGCTGCTGCTCCTGGAGGAGCCCAGCAACAGAAGAGGCTGCGTAGCCCTTTTGCACCTCTCCACAAAGAACTTTCCACCTCTGGGGAATTCTGCCAGGGTCTACGCCAGCAGACTCTGCGTTAGGCCAAGGTTTGGATGTAGATCTGAGTATTAATTGCAAAGCCCAGAGATAGATGGGGCTTCTGGTTAATCACCCTTACCCTTAACAAAGGAACTAGGTCCTTCAATGGAATTGACAGGCAGCACATCGAAAACTGACCAAACAAAATACTTTGGTACATAGGGTTCCATTCACCTGTGGAACTCCTCGCCTGAAGGTCTCCCTGAGGCCAAATGCTTAGCAGGATGAGAATACCTGCATGGATATTAGTGAATATGACACAGAAGGTCTGGAGAGGATATAAATTGTGTGCTCAAGCCATGAGCCAGTCAGTGACTTGCATCTGAAGAAGTGAAGTTCTTACCCACGAAAGCTTATGCTCCCAATACTTCTGTTAGTCTTAAAGGTGCCACAGGACCCTCTGTTGCTTTTTACAGATTCAGACTAATACGGCTACCCCTCTGATACTTGATCAGTGACTGAGGGGAGTTAGGAAGAAGCTACTCTTCCTCTGGGCCTCTCTTGTCTCCTCCTCAATAGTTGCCATTAGCAAGGTCTCTTGCTCCTTCTCCATAAGCATCCAGTTCAGGATACTCTCAAAGACAGGCCACAGGGCTCATTGGCCCAGTCTGACCCGTGCTCTTCCTTGCCAGTTCCGTTGGGATAAGAACTCAGATGTGCCAAGTTTTCCTAGATCCTCAGTCGAGCTACCTGGATCTTTGGGGCTGCCGAGCTGGTTGGACAATCTAATGTGAAGAGGATTCTTCTGGATTCCCACTGTTGTACTTCCACTGGTCCGGGAATTATTACTATTGCTAATCCTGTACCTAGCGCGGTAAATGCACACTGCACATTGCCTGTTTGTGGTCAAACGGTCCCTTCCAGCCCTTCTGCTGCTGCTCCCAGCAGAACCTGGAAGTGCAGAGGTATTTGTGGCATCGGTAGCTCCTTTACCAGTTCAAGGCCTTGCTTGATCCTCAGTCAATAACGAGTCAGGCCTCAGCTACCAACCCTGACCCACCAAGTCTGTCATGCTGCCCTGGCACTGTGCAGCTCACCAACCTGGGGCAGAGTTCTTCATAATTGGAGTCAGTGTCCTCAATCAAGGGCATTTGGCAGTGGAACAAGGTTGCAGAATAATCAGATGCCCTGTCTTTAAAACAGAGACCGCTCCACTGGTCTGTTCAGCAGCCGAGTCTCTTGCGGTGAGAGGACAGAGTGAAAAAGATTGCCAAAAAGAGTGGCTTATAGGATGGACCAGAGAGAACTGTGGAACTTCCAAAAAGCAGAGCAAAAAAGGGGTAACTCATGGGAGGGCACAGAGAGAATTGTGGGAATTTGACCCCAAACACCCCAATTCCCTGAACAGAGAATGTGCCACAAATGTTTTCCACAAGGCTGTGCACCAGACTGTGAGGTGGGGAGATTCCCACCTCACAGCTTCACCCATCTTTGGCCAATACAACCAGATGCTGGGAGGACACGTTGCACCAGCCAAATGGGAATGCAGCCTGCCGAAATAGCTCTGTTGGGAGTGGTCTGTCAGCAGAATTTTTGCTGGTAAAACTTTCTGGTGTAGACAACCCTCAGATAGCTAGCTAGAAAGATAGATATAGGAATGGATGGGTGGACCGATAGGTAGAGGAATATTTATGGGGATGGATGGCCTGGTGGATGGATAGATACAGGGTGAAATGGCTTGACAGAGGTATATTTAGGGGGATAGATGGCTGGATATTTATGGAGATGGATGGATGGAGGATAGATAGATATATGACAATTTAAGACATGAGAAGGAAAGATCCCTTAGTCCTTGTCCACATGGGGGACTCCAGCCCCCAGGGCACTGTGAAATTGTCCAGGAACTCATTCTCTCATGCCCTGGTTTCTCCCTTTACTCCTGTGCAAGGCAGATAGCAGATGCTCCCAGAGCAGGGTGGTTGTTTCACCCCACATTGATCTCCCTGCGTTGGTGGAAGGGAATACCCAGGATTGGGCAGGGGAGAATCTGGTCTCTGATGCAGATGGGGTAAACCGCAGTAAGCAGTGATTTGCAACTTGCAACTCCCCCATGGGAGGATGGGCAAGGGGGTATAGGAGCTGGGTGAGGGGGAACGGGCAGAGAGGCAAGGCCGGGCAAGGGGGAATGGAAAGGGAGGCAGGGCCAGGCATGGGGGAATGAGACGGAGGCGGGGCCGGGCGAGGGGGAATGAGACGGAGGCGGGGCCGGGCGAGGGGGAATGAGACGGAGGCGGGGCCGGGCGAGGGGGAATGAGATGGAGGCGGGGCCAAGCGAGGGGGAATGAGACGGAGGCGGGGCCGGGCGAGGGGGAATGAGACGGAGGCGGGGCTGGGCAAGGGGGAACTGGAGGGGAGGCGGGGCCGGGTGAGAGGGAATGAGATGGAGGTGGGGCCGGGCAAGGGGGAACTGGATGGGAGATGGGGCTAAGAGAAGGGGAGATATCCCAACTCCCTCTTGCCTTCCCTGGTACCTGACATCTCTGCCCCTTTGCCTCAGCCTTTGGCACAGGGTGGTCTGGCAACACCCATTTTTCATGTTCTCTGTGTCTCTCTCTTCCTACTGTATTTTCCACTGCATGCATCTGATGAAGCGGGTTTTAGCCCACGAAAGCTTATGCCCAAACACATTTGTTAGTCTCTAAGGTGCCACAAGGATTCCTCGTTCTTTTTGCTGATATAGACTAACACGTCTGCCACTCTGAAACCCTTCACTCAAGTCTTCCCCTCCCCATGTCACCACGGCCATCCCACTTCTCCTCACTGACCTCTGCTCACTGCACTCTCTGTCCATCCCTAGACAGAGGCAGGAGATGCTCTCTGCAGTGTGCAAGGCTAGTTCCTAGCTCTTTGCTGGCACTCTCACACCCGTTGGATGCCAGCTGGCCCATAATACTCAAGCGCTGCTGGCTCTCGGTGCTGACCTCTGCCTGGAAAATGAAAGCACCATGAGCCAGTTCTTGAGCTCTGGGTAAGGGGAGGGATTGGTCAGTTGTGAGCGTGGCCCGGAGCGAATTGCTGGAGCTGGGGTGCAGGGCCGTGTCAGGGACATTCAGCCCTAGCAGACGGTGCAGCAGAGTTGGAGTCTCCAGCATCACTGATCAGAGGGAGACAGAGCCAAACCCATCCGCTACCAGATCCTCCCCCTCAAGCCACACTGGGAGCAGGGTCCTTCACTGAGGTTCAGAGAATCTAGGCTTTGCCCTGCTCCCAGCCCCTGGCACAACTGCCCCATGATGGACCCCTGGGAAGCCAGGATAAGCCACCGAAGCCCAAGGTTTGCACTGGTGCAGCTTTCTCTAAATCCATGGGGTGGAGTGTGGGGGGCAGAGAACCAAACTGCCATGCCCACTCAGGGAGTCCAGGAGATGGTTCAGCTGAGTAAGGCCAGCAGGAATCTGCACTGTGCACACACGGGTCTCATCTCTCTCCAGCAAGCCAGCCTGGGCCCTGCAGAGAGCGTCATGGTCGGCCAACGGGCTCAGGCAACAGTTGGCTCCTGCAAACATGGGCGGTGACATTTCAGATTTGAGGGGAAACACTGAATGTGAGTGATCTGCAGCCAAGTGCACCCTGCCGGAGTCTGGGCTTGAGCACAAGTTAAGGACCCAGGGAGCAGAGACCTGGCCCCTTACAGGAGGGACCCCTCCCCAACACACACTCACACACCTTTCACCATATGTGCTTCACCGGGGGGGGGAGGGGGGAGGGTGTCACCTCTTCACTTCTGCCACCTCTCCCATTCCCCCTCCCCCAGCTTCTCCTCCCCTCCCGTTAGCCCTGGCCTGGCCCTTCCTCCCCTCCTGGAGCCAGAGGAAGGCAGGTGGTGGTCCTGGCTGGCCAAAGGAACTGCAGCACCATGGACAGCTCAGTGGTGGCAGGCACTGGAGGAGCAAGGAAGAGCTCCTGGCTGGCTGCTAAGCCTGAACACAGAAAAGCCCTGAGGTAAGGGGGGAGCATTGCTGAAGTCTGGGGCTGGGGGGAAGTGACCCAGGGAACTGATAGCAGTTTGGTTAAAGGGACATCGTGGCATGTGGCTGCTATTCTTAGGGTCCCTGGGCTGGGACTCAGGGTAATGTGTGGACCTGGGTCCTCCCTCCTCCCAGGCCACTGGGGAAGTGGTCTACAACTGGACAGCAATAACCCCCCAGAAGGGGATCTGAACTACTTAGTAGCCCTGCTGGAGATCTGCGACTGGGTGAAACCATTGCCTCCCAGGAGGAAGGCCTGGGGGTATGGCTTGATACTAGCGCTGGGACTGTGTAATGACTCTGACACGGCTTAAAGACGGAGAGGCCTTGCGATGGTCTCTGTAGGACTGTCTACCCCAGAAGGGTCTGTTTGAGTTGCGTTCTGTACAGACTGTGCGACTCAGCTAGAAGGCTGAGTCACTAGAAACCAGCAGAGAAACTGCCAGAAGGGGTCCCTGTAACCTGAGAGAAGTGCAGACACACCCAACCAGCAGGGGGTGCTTGTAAGAGGTGGGCACCACGACGTTACACCCTTTCAGAGCAAGTCTCCTAGCCCAGTGCTGAGGACAGTGGCCAGACAGAGACCTGTCTACACTAGAGCTCCTAGCAATGCTGACAGCAGCCCCGGGGGCGGGGAGGGAGGCAGTATTAGCAGCAGGGAGAATGTACTGTACAATCTCCCTAACTCGGACAAGGCCTCTCCGACCAGGTGACCGCGTGTCCACACACAGGCCCAGCAGTGTCTGCCTGTTCTGTGAAAGATGCAGGAGACCAAAACTGTTCAGCCAGTTATTGAGAATGAAGAGAAAGGGGAAAATACGCTGAAAAACCACCAGAAATCAGTCTCCAGGAACAACTGATGCCTCCCCTGGCATCGTAGGAGCATGTGCTTCTATCGCTTCTCTCAGGCTAAACTGTTAGGACCTTTCTGTGCCCCCTGCTACAGATTAGCCACACATCTACCTGTGCTTCCCTACGTTATACTGACAGCCCTGCTTTTCCATAGCAGGTTTCAAAGCAAGATTCATAGATTCCAAGGTGAGAAGGGATCATTGTGGTCTTCTAGTCTGACCTGTATAACACAGGCCAGAGAACTTCCCCGAAGTAATTCCTAGAGCAGAGCTTTTAGAAAAAACATCGGATTTTGATTTTAAAACCCTCAGTGACAGAGAATCCACCATGACCCTTGGTAAGTAGCTCCAGTGGTTAATTAGGGGGAGGAATAGCTCAGTGGTTTGAGCATTAGCCTGCTAAACCCAAGCTTGTGAGCTCAATTCTTGAGGGGGCCGTTTAGGGATCGGGGGGCAAAATCAGTACTTGGTCCTGCTAGTGAAGGCAGGGGGTTAGACTCAATGACTTTTCAAGGTCCCATCCACTTCTAGGAGATAGGATATCTCCATTAAATAATTACCCTCACTGCTAAAAATGTATGCCTTATTTTTCAGTCTGAATTTGTCTAGCTTCAAATTCCAACCATTGGATCATGTTAGATCTGCCTCTGCTAGAGTGAAGAGCCCATTATTAAATATTTGTTCTCCGTGTAGGTACTTACAGACTGTGATCAAATCACCTGTTAACCTTCTCCTTGTTAAGCGAAATAGATTGAGCCCTTCTAGTCTGTCACTTTAAGGCAAGTTTTCTAATCCTTTAATCATTTTCCGGGCTCTTCTCTGAACCCTCTCCAACATAGCAACATCCTTCTTGAATTGTGGGCACCAGAACTGGTCACCGGATTCCAGCAGCAGTCACTGTAGGGCCAAATACAGAGGTAAAATAACCTCTCTACTCCTGCTTGAGATTTTCCCTGTTTGTGCATCCCAGGATCGCATTAGCTCTTTTGGCCACAGCATCACACGGGGAGCTCATGTTCAGTTGTTTATCCATCACGATCCCCAAGATCTTTCTCAGAGTCACCGCTTCCTGGAACAGAGTCGTCCATCATTCAATGTTCCTAAACATATCCATTTACATTGAGCTGTATTAAAATGCATATTGTTTGCTTGCACCCAGTTTGCTAAGCAATCTAGATCGCTCTGTGTCAGTGACCTGTCCTCTTCACTATCTTCCCCACCCCGTTTTTGTCTCATCTGCAAACATCGTCAGTGATGATTTTATGTTTTCTTCCATGTCATTGATAAAAATGTTAAATAGCGTAGGGCCAAGGACTGATCTTTGCAGGACCCCATTGGAAACGTACAAAGTTGACAGCTTCTGTTGCTGCCCTAAAGAGAGACCATCTGCGCTGGAGCTGTTGGGCACAGAGAGCAGCTACTCAGAGCCTGATTGGCTATGTGGATATTGGGGTTCTTGTTTTGCTGAGGAGGTCTGGGCGTGTTTGGAGAAGACTGAGAGGCTGCCCTTCTCCTCAGGCGCTGGAGAATCCAGGTCACGCACCGACATTTTGAGGTTGCACTAAAGAGACTGAGAAATCTGGGAGGGGAAATGTGTCTGTGTGTGTGCACCAAAGTAGAAAAGGGTATGTGCTTGGCTAAAACCTTGCTCTGAAATGTATGTAACAGCAACACAGGGAGCAAATCTGTATACAGAACACTTAAGCTTATGCTCTAATAAATGTGTTAGTCTCTAAGGTGCCACAAGTACTCCTGTTCTTTTTGCGGATACAGACTAACACGGCTGCTACTCTGAAACCATACAGAACACCGTTACATTTACTGCCTGATGGATTTACTTCAGAAGTTGTACGTTGATTGTTTGTTCACTAAGACAATTGCCTGGTACGCTGTGTCTGAGCCTGACTGACAGCTGTCATTAACGCCTCCATTCAGGGGTGTTATGGCTCTGAGCCATCAGAGAATGATGGAGCCAGCCTTCCAGCTCTCAGGTAGGGGCTCAGACACAGAGATTCAAGGGACGCCATCCATTTAAACACCACACTTCTGTCTAGGGCTCTTTTTGGTTTTGCTGCCATTTAGATCTCTGTGCATCCCAGGTTGTTTGGCAGGGATGTCTGTAGAGTCACTGTCCCCTGTGATTTAGGTGGGTCTTTTGCCTAGCAGCTGGGAAGGAGACGAACAGGTTTTAAAGCAAAGATTCCAAGGCCGGAAGGGACATTTTGATCACAATGGTTGTGAGAGCAGAATGGGGTTGTGACCTCATACACCCCAGCAGGGGCAGCACCGGAAACTGCTTGTGAATGCTTCCTAGATTTCAGGAACTCAGCGTCGTTCAAGGGAATTCACCTGGCAGGACAGGAAGGATTTTCAGACTGTAAATCAAAGGGGCCAAGTGTTTATCTGGGCACCTCAACAGTGCCGAGGTATCTTTGGCGCCAGTCTGCCAGCCCCATGCTAGAACGGCACAGCTGACGAGAAGCAGAATCTGGCTCCGGGCTCCCCTAGCGCTCAACGCATTCCGCTCCCTGCACGCTTTTTATAACAATGAGCCGAAAAGAACCGATGAAAATGGATTGTTTCCACCTTTTTCAGGGAAGCTGGCAGAAAGTCAAACCGCTCTGACCCCGCTCTCTGTGTGAAGTGCATCCCCTCAGCTCTTCCGTAAGCGCCTTTGCCAGGCCTGGAGCTTTCGCAGCTCTTATTTTCAGCATCAGAACTGGGAGAACGAACGTACAGCACGAGAACGCTTGGCTATCAGTCACCGGGAGATGCTAATCGCTCCTCCAAAGGTGTTTGCTGGAGGTGGGTGTGAGAAAAAGGAGCTAGGGACCGCCATTAGAATTGCAGATAGCAGCACTTGTTAGCAAACAGCCTAGCTCCTGCTTTATAATTTGCTAATAATAAAGCGCTAGTTCCCAGGGGAAAAAAACCTGCCAGATTTATGTCTTCTTCACAGGGGGCTCCAATAGATATATTGATACTTTGTGAATCTGCAGCGGCGAGAGATATTGAAAAGTGGCTGTTGACTTGGCTCGGTCAAGATCCTCTATTGATGTCTGGGAGGCATTTATTTCACTATGGATAAACCGCTTAGAATTGCTAACACTTTGTTGCCAATATGTCCCGTATTTAGGGTTATTACATCCCCATAAAATAGCTTTATGGAGCAATGAATATAGGCAGACATCAGTGTCAACAGCTGGAGCCGATGACATTTCATACACTTGACAGGGTCCAGAGAGCCCTGGCAGCCTCTCATCCCTTCGGAGCCACGGGAGACTGGCGGAGGTTGGGCTTGCCAGAGTTTAACTGTACGCGAGAGGAAATCTTTGCATCCCTTATACAGCAGGATATGCAAAGCCACTGGAAAGCCACCATAGCCAGCTCATTAAGGATTCCCCTAGTGTAAGGGAAACCCTCAGGTGGGGGGCTCCCCGGCACTGGTGACTAACATTCCCGGCACCTCAGCTCAGCACCTCAAAACCGAGCCATCAGCTGTCCAAGTACTGATGCTTTGGTGGGTCTTCCATGTACTGATGGCTCAGTCCAGGCTCCCTCTGCCCCAGCTCCCCACCACAATCCTGAGCTTCCTGCCCCAGATCTTCTCCCACATCCCCACTTACCCCTGGAGGGTGGGCAGGTTAGCAGGCCCTGGGGTGAGGGAGTCCGGACCCTCTGCACTGAGCTATCTGCACGTGGTGACCACCTCTGTGCGGGGGCGGAGGGAGCCCAGGGCAGCTGCTGCCAGGGGTTGCAGCCCCAGAGTGAACTGTGCTGCCCTGGGGAAGTGAGGAGACCCTGGACCGCCATTGTCCCAAGGTGCGCTCACAATGAGGGGCGTCTGGAGAGGAGGTGGGACCAACCGCACCCAGGGGCTGATTCAGAGCAGGATCCCCCAAAGCGGTGTTCATGGGGTGTCCATTGGGGCTGGCCTTGTCTCGGGGCTCCCCACCCTGCCGATGCCGTTCAGGCGGAGATGGCCAGGCGTCCCCCAGCAGCTGTTCTCAGGTCTGTGTACATTCCTCAGACATTTCCCTTCTGGGCCAGGCTTTCCTGGCTCCAGTGTGGTTTGTAACCTCCTGAACTCCCCCTTGGCCTCTTGGGAGTCTGTCAAGCCCAAAGGGGCGCTGCCCAAGGAGACGCTGTATTTTTTTGTGGGCTCGGCCGATGGCTTGTTTGTAAGATGCCAGGACTTGGACCCCTGTGAGGACAAGGGCCCTCGGCCTCCTGGGAGAAAGGTGGCGTGGATCTAATGAGGCCGTAAGCATTTACATGTGGCTTTTCCTCTGTGGGCAGAATATCAATGTCACAAAAGGCAGGTAAGCACCGAGTTCCCATTGGAAGTCAGTGGCTGCCTAAGGCCCATTGGAACCGTTGACAATCTGCCCCAAGCTCTCCAACAACAGACTAGGGGTTTACAAGCCAGTGGGAATGGTCCTGTTATTTTAACGGGAGTTAGTACAGCACAAAAGGTGCTGCAAAAATGGGGCCATATCCTGCTCTGATTTATAGCTGTGTAAATCCAGAGTAACTCCATTGTCTCCAGGACAGCAACCCTGCATTGACACCAGCGTAACGGCGTGCAGAATTGGCCCCAGTGTGTGTCCTTCCTGTGAGGCTGCAACAGACACTGCAGCTCGTGTTCTGTATGGTGTTATCTGCCAAATAATACGCAGTGTATAAAGAGAAACCTCAGTTAGAGACCTCACTGGAGCTTTCCGCTTCACCTCTACATCGCTTGGCTTTTGCGTGCTTCATTTCTCAGCCTTGACATTGCATTGGTATGAGATTTTTGTGTGCGGAATTTCCTTTTTAAAAAGAAAAGAAAGAAGGAAAAGAAAAGAAAATATTCAGCTGTGGGGCTCGATCTGCTGCTGTTCAATCTCGGCTCCCCCATCTCACATGCACACCCACTGGGGGCGCTGGTTCCAATAAACTCAAGAACCAAATCGGCGTGGAACCCAAAACCTGGGTGGACCAGGGAAGTTTGAAAAGGTTCCATTAACGTACGTCTTATGAACGTGCTCGCCTGTCACAGAACTCTGCTATGATGTCATAGCCACACAGCCCCCTAAGGGCATCATCTATCTATCTATCTATCTATCTATCTATCTATCTATCTAATCTACTTATTGGCAGGCTCATCAGGCCCTGAGACTGGCCTTCCACTTTACAAGCTGGCAGAGTGATTTTCACTCTGACTGTTAAATAAATAAGTATGGATTCATTTACCCAGGAACTCCGATGCCCAGACTGTATTGATCTGACAAGGATGATGCAGGGGAAGGATGGAGCCGCTTTCATTGAAGTTTTGGCCAGGAAAACAATGGGGCCTCTTTACTGAAGAGCTATTAAAAGATACATTTCCTGTTCATCAAACCGCAAAACAAGCAAATCCTCGTGGAAAGGGGAGGAGAGACCCAGGAAAGGAGATGGCTGTACAGGCCGCCTCGATCCACACGCCAGCCTGCCCGAAATCCTGCAGGTGAGGGTCCTGTGGGCAGTGCCCTACAATGCTCTGGATGGCGCTCAGTGGCAGTGGCGGTGCTCAGCTACTGCTGTTCCCGTCACTCCTTGGCCCTTGTGTCTGCTGGGAAATACCAAGTGTCGAGGTATCCCATTCACCGAGCTGTTACGACAGGCATCTGCCCCTGCCTTGTGCTGTGGTACCTGTGACCCAGTGGCCCATTGGTACCAGCCGGCAAAGGGTCCTGGGTCAGCAGCTCCGTCAGGCCTGACAAACTAACGGTGCCCAGCATCCTGCTCAGGGTTGCCAGGTGTCTGTTTTTCTACTGCAATGCCCGTAAAAAGTCCGGTCGGCGGCACAGCGGGGCTAAGGCAGGTTCCCTGCCTGCCGTGGCTCCGTGCGGCTCCTGGAAGCAGCAGCATGTCCCCGCTCCAGCTCCTATGCATAGGGGCAACCAGGGGGCTCTGCACATTGCTCCTGCCCCAAGCACCGGTTCTGCAGCTCCCATTGGCCAGGGTTCCTAGCCAATGGGAGCTGCAGAGGGGGCAGCATACAGAGTTGCCTGGCCGCGCCTCTGCATAGGAGCTGGAGGGGGGACATGCCGCTGCTTCCGGGAACTGCCTGAGGTAAGCGCCGCCCAGAGCCTGCACCCCTCACCCCCACCCATGCCCCAACCCCGTGCCCCAGCCCTCATCCCACTCCCACTCTTCGAACCCCTCAGCCCCAGTCCGGAGCACCCTCCTGCACCCCAAACTCCTCATCCCCAGCCCCATCCCAGAGGCCACACACCCAGCCAGAGCCCTCGACCCTGATTGAAAAGCAGCATCTAATCCCAAGGTCCTTAGTCTCTGTATCGTTTTCCATTTGTATTTTTCAAAGCAGCCATTTATGAACTAATGGAGCATCATCAGCAAATCCCAGAAAACTCAGCCAGATTGTCAGTCACCAAAGACAGAGCTGAGAGAGGCGTCTCAGACGACCCAGCCAAGCAGCTCGGGAGCTGGGAGCGACAGCACCTACCACAGGACGCTTTCTGTCAATTCACCTCTGGGTTATGGACCCAATATGCACCCAGCTCATCACTCTGCAGTGAAGTACAGCGCTAACCATCTAGGCTGCAAGGGATGAGACTGCTGTGATAGACGTGCCGCACGGCTGGGCCAATGGACAGAGCAGCTAGGCAGAGGAGATACAGACAATGTCACGGGGACAGGACACAGCAGGAGAGAAGATAACCAGCTTTGGAAAACCACTTGACTTTCCATATTTTGTCTCTCATGGGCGGGGGGGCGGAACATATGGAAAAAATGTGTCTTTAAAAATAACCTTCATCAAATCTAGAACCACAAGCCCTAAAGGCGTTAACCGTAACTGCATGAGATACAGTGAGAGGCTGGGTACGGGGGGTGAGATGTAATCCGTGCTCTGTGAGCCAGTGGTACGCTGTCTAGTTATGTGATACACTGAGATGTGGCATCGACACTCTGCGTCATCGATTTTACAGCAAAGGTCTAACTGATATGTCTATTGCGGTAGCACTTCGAGACCCCAGCTGCGCCGGGCTCGGTGCTGTACAAACAGTGGGTAAGAAGCAGTCCCTGGGGAAGCGCTTACACTCTGCATTGTTCCTAGACACAGGGCGGGAGGGGAAACAGACTCCGCAAGAGAGGGAGGGCCTGGCCCAGGGCCACCCAGCGGGAGGGTGGAAAAGCCGGGAGTCAGGGATGGGGAGCCAGGCCCCAGGAGTCGCAGTGCAGCACCGCGGGCCTTGGAGCATTTTGCCATGGAAGCTGTTCCAGGAAAGGCGACTGTGGTTTGTGGTGATGAATGAGTTGTGCTATTTGTAGGGCCCTACCAAATTCACAGCCATGAAAAACACATCACGGACCATGAAATCTGGTCTCACTCGGGAAATCTGGTCTTTGCAGGGCCGGCACTTCCATTTAAGCAACCTAGGCGGTCGCCTAGGGCACCAGGATTTGGGGGGGCGGCAATTCGGCGGTGGGGGGTCCTTCTGCGCTCTGGGTCTTCGGTGGCAATTCTGCGGCGGGTCCTTCACTCGCTCTGGGACCCACCGCCAAAGTGCCCTGAAGACCGGGAGCGCGGAAGGACCCCCCCACCACAGAATTGCCGACGACGACCGGGAGCATGGAAGCACCCCCGCCTAGGGCGCCAAAAACCCTGGCGCCGCTCCTGGGTCGTTGGTGTACTTTTACCCTACACTATACAGATTTCACCAGTTTCCCAAACTGGGGATCCTGACCCAAAAGGGGACCACAGGAAAGTCACGGTATTGCCACTCTTACTTCTGCACTGCCTTCAGAGCAGGTGGCTGGAGAGCAGTGGCTGCTGGCCAGATGCCCAGCCCTGAAAGCAGTGCCCTGCCAGCAGCAGCGCAGAAATAAGGGTGGCAATACCATACCTTGACATCTTTCCTTCTGTGCTGCTGCTGGTGGCGGCTCTGCCTTCAGAGCTGGGCTCCCGGCCAGCAGCCACCGCTCTCTGCTCTGCCTTCAGAGCTGGGCTCCTGGCCAGCAGCGCCCGCTCTCTGCTCTGCCTTCAGAGCTGGGCTCCTGGCCAGCAGCGCCCGCTCTCTGCCCGCCCAGCTAAGAAGGCAGTGTTGCCACCAGTTGCAGTGCAAAAGTAAGGATGGCAATACCATGACCCTGTACCCCAATAACCTTGCAACCCCCTTTGGGGCCTGGACCCCTACAGTTACAACACTGTGAAATTTCAGATTTAAATATCTGAAATCATGATATTTATTATTTTATAAACCCTATGACCATGACATTGACCAAAACGGACCATGAATTTGGTAGCGCTCTAGTTATTTGTTTTGATGGGAGGAGGGGGCGGGGGGGCGCTATGGTGGGGGAAGAGAGCCCAGCGCCAATGGGAAAGATCCAGAAATGATAAATATCCCTGCAGGTCCACGACACCTGGCCACAGAGATGAGGAAAGCTGTGAAAGGCTGATTGACAAAGGCTCATAGGAGAGAGCGTTTCGGAGGAGGCTGGGCCAGGCGGAATCCGGTCAAATGGCCCGGCCAGCTCTGCCCCCGTCCACCTTCATGGCTTCTCCCAGAAACGGTACCACTCCTGTGATACTAAGAGGCCCAGGTTCAGCAATGGCCCCTTCAAAGCCAACCAGGGCTTGTATTCGGCTGGGCAGCCTGGTGCCGAGGCCCAGATATCCCTGTCTAAGCCATTGTCACTTCTCCCTGGGATGTTCCTCTCCCCCCAAGGCAGGGGCACCTTTTTCCTACCAGTCCCCCAGCACTGCAGGACAGCCCGTGGCCACTGGTAACACTGGGGTAGCCCCTCAGCTACCAGAATGTCTCTGTTAACCCTGCGATGGCCACGGGGACTCGGAAGATGGCAGCTCTCGTCTGGCCAGCCAGGGCTCGCAGTTTCCAGCATGGCCCAGGCCCATCGGTTACGAGAACCTTAGCAAGACAACAGAGTCATCTCCGCTTCCAGCTACCCCAGCCTGGCACCAGCCATCTGCTCCCCGGCGCTGGCTAAGCATCCCTGCAGCTGTCGCCTGTCTAGCTATTTCTGCACAGGCAGCCTTGGGGATGGTCCTGGACTCGGGAACAGAGGCAGGGGGTGGCCTGCGAGGAGCGGGGTCACCAGGAGTTGGTGGACCGAGACAGCTGGGGCGGGTGTCCGCACTGGACAGAGCACATCCCTCGTGTAGCCAGTTGGAAGCAGGCCTGGTGGGGGTGACCAGAGCGAGGACACTGCAGATCAGCAGCCCGTGCAGTTGGGCAGCCACGCTCTGAGCTTGTCTAAGCGGAGCAGCTCATAAATACTCCCCAACCTTGCTCTCCACATTCCCCTCCCATACTCTCCCCTTCCCATCACCTGCATCTCCCCTGCCCCCCATGCTCTTCGCCCCACACCGGTCCACTCAGAACCCCTTCATCCCATGCCCATCTGCAACCTGCTTTCCTGCTCTTCCAGCTGATGTCCTCCACCCTTCTCCCAATCCCCGCCCCCACCTCCAAATGGGGCAAGAGTTCCCCTTGAGCGCCAAAGGCAATTTCCACCCAGGGCCGGCGCAACCCATTAGGCGACCTAGGCAGTCGCCTAGGGCGCTAACATTTGGGGGGCGGCGACCACGGTGGCCGGATCTTCGGCCGCCCCGGTCGTCGTTGGTATTTCAGTGGCGGGACCTTCCGCCGCCTCTGTCGGGGTCGGCATTTCGGGGCGGGACCTTCCGCCGCCTCTGTCAGGGCCGGCATTTCGGGGGCGGGACCTTCCGCCGCCTCTGTCGGGGTCGACATTTCAGGGGAGGGACCTTCCGCCGCCTCTGTCGGGGTCGGCATTTCGGGGCGGGACCTTCCGCCGCCTCTGTCGGGGTCGACATTTCAGGGGAGGGACCTTCCGCCGCCTCTGTCGGGGTCGGCATTTCGGGGCGGGACCTTCCGCCGCCTCTGTCGGGGTCGGCATTTCGGGGGCGGGACCTTCCACCACCTCTGTCGGGGTTGGCATTTCGGGGGCGGGACCTTCCACCACCTCTGTCGGGGGCAGCATTTCGGGGGCGGGACCTTCCACCACCTCTGTCGGGGTCGGCATTTCGGGGGCGGGACCTTCCGCCGCCTCTGTCGGGGTCGGCATTTCGGGGGCGGGACCTTCCACCGCCTCCGTCAGGGGTGGCATTTCAGGGGCGGGACTTTCCGCCACCTCTGTCGGGGTCGGCATTTCAGGGGCAGGACTTTCCGCCACCTAGGGCGGCAAAAAAGCTGGCGGCGCTCCTGTTTCTACCTGTACCACACAGAGCAGGCAGTGCCTGGCTGCTTAGCACGCAGCAGGTATATATCTGGACATGGCAGCCTCCCGCCTCCAGCAGAGCAGGGAGGTGGGTCCAACACAAGGCAATGCTGCATGTAGCATTAAGGATGTGCCATTTATCCTGCCGAGTTCCACAACGCCTATGCGCCCCGTCCACGCTCGCGGCATCACTCCCTGGGTGAGGAGCTGGGAGCACCTGGCTATTTACCACAGATGTTTACAAAATGCCATTTTGATATTAAGACCGGAGCCACTGAAGGGATCGATGGAGCTAATTCCTCTACAACAGCCGTTCAGCATTCCCTGGGAGGACAGTAAATCCAGCACACAGGGCTTGGCGATCCAGAGCAAAAGCAGAGCTGTTGCCCACGCTGCTCTGCAGCGACACGTGTCCAGGAGAGGCAGGGGCACTGGGCTCAGAGGAGGCGACGCTGAGAACAGCAGATGGGGACGCACCCAGGGCAGCAGCTGCAAATGAGGCAGAGGGGGCTCGCTGCAGCTGACAGCCAGGAAGTTTGTGCCTTTCTCTGTGGATCTGTGGTTCTCAGCACAGCCTGGTGACTGGGGTGGGTAGATAGAGGCCATTGGGCCCTTCTCACTCCATCTTCAGCATGTGTCAAGGCTCCTTCCCCACTCTGAACTTTAGGGTACAAATGTGGGGGCCTGCATGAAAACTTCTAAGCTTAACTACCAGCTTAGATCTGGTCCGCTGCCACCACTCCCAATGGGCTAACTCCCTTCCCTGGGTAGCCTTGAGAGACTCCACCAATTCCCTGGTGAATACAGATCCAAACCCCTTGGATCTTAAGACAAGGAGAAATTAACCATCCCCCCTCCTCTCTCCCACCAACTCCTGGTGGATCAAGATCCAACCCCCTTGGATCTAAAAACAAGGAAAAATCAATCAGATTCTTAAAAAGAAGGCTTTTAATTAAAGAAAAAGGTAAAAATCATCTCTGTAAAATCAGGATGGAAAATAACTTTACAGGGTAATCAAACTTAAAGAGCCCAGAGGACCCCCCTCTAGCCTTGGTTCAAAGATACAGCAAACAGAGGTAAACACCCTAGTAAAAGGTACATTTACAAGTTGAGAAAACAAAGATAAAACTAGTACTTGTGGCACCTTAGAGACTAACAAATATATTAGAGCATAAGCTTTCGTGGACTACAGCCCACTTCTTTGGATGCATATAGAATGGAACATATATTCTATATGCATCCGAAGAAGATGGCTGTAGTCCACGAAAGCTTATGCTCTAATAAATTTGTTAGTCTCTAAGGTGCCACAAGTACTCCTGTTCTTTTTGCGGATACAGACTAACACGGCTGCTACTCTGAAAGATAAAACTAACACACCTTGCCTGGCTGTTTACTTACAATATGAGAGACTTGTTCAGAAAGATTTGGAGAGCCTGGATTGATGTCTGGTCCCTCTCAGTCCCAAGAGCGAACTCGCCCCAAAAACAAAGAGCACAAACAAAAGCCTTCCCCCCACCAAGATTTGAAAGTATCTTGGGTCAGGTGTCAGCCAGGTTACCTGAGCTTCTTAACCCTTTACAGGTAAAAGGATTTTGGAGTCTCTGGCCAGGAGGGGTTTTATAGTATTGTACACAGGAGGGCTGTTACCCTTCCCTTTATAGTTATGACAGCATGTCTGCCACCTGTGCCCTGGAACGTGTGTTCTGAACCTGCTCCCACCTGGGGCTTCTCTCCCCCCACAGAGTCAGTCACCTGCCCTCTCCCAGGCCCAGTGCCCTCTTCAATGGCAGTGCCTGGGACCCCTTGCTTTGGGGCCGTACATCTTGCTGCATCACCCCCTCTCCAGCTCACTGAGGCAGTGTGGGTGAGGTTAACATTTGAGGTGGAAAAGTCCCAGCTGTCCCCAACCCAGCTACCAAAATCTCCCACTTCCCACTGCTGCAGCATGTTCATGCATTGCAAATCTGAGCGGCTGCAGCAGACTGAAAATGGCAAAGAGTGAGCTGAATTTCAGAACAGATAACACACACTTGTGTCCTTCATTTGCATGCTGAGTTCACTAAACACCTCTGCATCTGGATCTACTCAAAACCACCCCGGAGTGCAGGCAGCAGAAACTCAGCCTCGCCCGCTCTCGTGATTTGATCATGAGTCTCACCATATTTGTGTTTTTCGTAAAGCCCCAGCTCCTGGAGGCATGTGATTCCATGAGAATGTCAGCTTCCATTTTAAAATGGAAGTGTCTAGTCCTCCGGGGGGAGGGGACAAAGTCTTGAAAACGTGACCCCTGCACGCTCCAACACCAGGAGGCAAAACATAAGAAACAATATTTGGTCGTTTTAAAATTCTCATGAGTTTGGGGCATTAACGCGTGATTTTTGAACACTCGGGCTCGATGATGTTGCTTAGTGCGGAGTTTCAGTCCAGCTGGCAGCAGAGGGACAGAAGGCAGCCAACTCTGAGAAAACCTCCACATCAGCTCCCTCACCAGAGACACCACCAGAGGGCCCCAATGTCATGTAACGCCTCCTGCTCTTGTGGAGTTAATGACTCTGCTCTGCTTGTATAGTTCACCCAGCAGGCTGCTGGTCTCTGCTGTTGCTGTGTGCAGTGCTGGGTCTGGGTAGCGTGTCCTAGCATGCCAGCAATCCGCCTGCAGTGACCTCCATGTGCACGCTGCAGGCCCCAGCGCTTTTCTACACTAGCTCTGCTAATCTGCGGGTATCTTGGACGGTGGCAGGTGCCATCTGCCTGCTGCCACCTGAATCCTGAGCAGGTACCTCCGCTTGGCACAGCACTGCCAGGAGGAACCACAACATGCCATTTGTACTTGTTACAACTGCGCCTATGAGGGATGTTTTCCTGCATATTGCCAGGGAAAGGAGTAATGAATATATTGCCCCCGATACAATTTTTACTTCTAGTCGTTAACAGAGTCTGGAGTGAATTACACCAGTGAAAATATCCTTGAACAGTCGTATAATTGCAGGAAATAACCTTTTTGTTTGAGGCTAATTGAAATAATAATAATTGAAATGAATTATCCCATGCAGGTATCTGCTCCTGCACTTAGGGGCCTTCCTTGATGCAAGAGAAAACAGTTATTTAGTGCAGTGGCCTAGGCTAGAAGTGGAATCATGTAGCTAATAGGAGAGCAGTGCCCAGAAAGGAAGCTTTCACTTACTATCCAGCCTGATGACCCCAGCTGGCTCAGAACTGTTGAGTCCCGCTGCTTTGGAATTTGTTGGGAAACGCTGATTTGCTGAACCTGAAATCATAGAATCTCAGAAGATCATCTAGTCCAACCCCCTGCTCAAAGCAGGACCAATCCCCAACTAAATCCCCAGATGGCCCCCTCAAGGATTGAGCTCACCACCCTGGGTTTAAGCAGGCCAATACTCCAGCCACTGAACTATCCCTCCCTGTCTGTGTGAAAATACATAGAGGTCAACAAACTTGGGACAGACCCCAGGCAGGTTTCCATCTGACAGTTCCGCTGCTGCTACACAGCAGATGGGCAGCCATGAAACTGACAAGAATCATGTTGATTTCATCCAGCAGAGGCTTTGGGCTCAGGGTGGAACTTCATTATGGAAACAGGATTTAACCTTGTTTCCAAAAACAAAACAAATTACCCAGTGTTTTTGCTGTTGTTTTTTTAGCTCATGATTTTAAGCCAATGGCGTGATTTTTAGAGGGCAGATTCATGTTTTATGAATTCTTGGGACTGGTGATGGTGGTTAGCTGCTCCCAGAGGAGCAGAAAGGCACACAATGCTCCTGGCTAAGGAGTAGAGAGAAAGAGGCATTAACCAGTAAGGCTGGATATTCCCCTCAAATCTATGTGTTCTGCAGCCTTTGCACCATTACCTGCAGCTCATATGCATAACCCGAATGCTTATTAAGCCAGATAAACCAACTAGGCCCTAGAGAACTGGGCCAAAGAACGTCAAAGGGATGGCGCATGTCACCTGGAGACTAGAAAAAAACATTCTCTAGAGGATCAGTCCCACTTCCCTGAGACAATGAAATTGCCATCCAATAAGCCGGGGCTTGTGAGCGAAGGCTACAGAATCTTCACAGGAGCTGGGCCAAGACTGTGGAACTCACTGCCACAAGAATTAACCATGATCTCAGAACCAAGTTCAGAACCATAAGCAAACTCATCTGTTTAACTTAGCTTTCCCCCAACACATGCTTCACGCACACATATACACACAAAATACATATAATAATCTAATCAACCCTTTTCTCCTATAGACTGGTAAGGAGGAGAAAGAGAGAAAGTGTTATTGTTTTTAATTAAATGTAAATACTTGGAAGGTACTATGATACTACATGGATGGAGATTAGACAGATCAATTGATATATACCTCTACCTCGACATAACGCTGTCCTCGGGAGCCAAAAAATCTTACTGCATTATAGGTGAAACTGCGTTATATCGAACTTGCTTTGATCTACCGGAGTGCGCATCCCCGCACCCCTGGAGCACGGCTTTACCACGTTATATCCGAATTCGTGTTATATCGGGTCACGTTATATTGAGGTAGAGGTGTATTTGGTATTAAATGCTCTGTAGTTCTACTACCTTGGTCTTTATCATGTGAGATATTAGAATAAAAGAGGTTTTTTTTCTTAAAGGTTCATCATCTCTTGTGGTCATCCTCCCTGGGTTACTCTCTCTTTGTGACATCACAGATGTTTGCCATAGAAAAGAATGAACGTTTCAGACACTGGGCAACTAAAAAGAAGCAGGAGCAAGTGAGCTTGGAGAAAAAAATCCTGACCTCAAGAAAACAACTTCAGTACAAAGAAGTGACTGAAAGTCTCAGAACTACACAGAAATGGTTCTGATTCCATTCTTTATATTTTAAATGTCATTGTATTCTTTTCTAATTTTCCATGGGCATCAGCTGATCCTTTTCACCAGTGGTTCACAAATGAATTTGTTCCTCTTTCATCTTCTCTGGTTATTATATATTTCCCTACCTTCAGCTCCCCTGGTGATTTCTAGCTGACTCACCTTTCATGCAGCCAGTTGTGTTTCTCTGCTTCTTTCCTCCTTTTCTATTTCTAATTTCCTCTCTTTCCATCTTTCTCTCCCCTTAGCTCTTCCTTCCCCAAGCTGGTTGCACTCCTCTGAGCTTGCCAGTTCCTTGCTCTCTTGTTGAAAGGGCGACACCCTGAAAAGACAGCTTTCCATAAGCCCCAGCTGTGCTAGAGCAGAATCAGTGCTAGAGACACCAATCTGGGACTTGGGAGACCTGGGTTCTAGTCCCTCCTCCACTATAGGCTCCCTGTGAGATCTTGGGTAAGGTGATTAATGTTTCTGTGCTTCTGCTCCCACCTGTTCAATGGGGATAATAGCCTTGCCCTGCTGTACAGGAGGGCTGTGAAGCTAAATCCATTAACGATTGTGAGACTCTCACTTACTATAAGGTGGATAGAAAGCTGGCTAGATCGTCAGGCTCAACCGGTAGTGATCAGCAGCTCGATGTCTAGTTGGCAGCCGGTATCAAGCGGAGTGCCGCCAGGGTCGCTCCTGGGGCCGGTTTTGTTCAACATCTTTATTAATGATCTGGAGGATGGGATGGATTGCACCCTCAGCAAGTTCACAGATGACACTAAGCTGTGGGGAGCGGTAGATACGCTGGAGGGTAGGGATAGGGTCCAGAGTGACCTAGACAAATTGGAGGATTGGGCCAAAAGAAATCTGATGAGGTTTAACAAGGACAAGTCTAGAGTCCTGCACTTAGGAAAGAAGAATCCCATGCACCACTACAGGCTGGGGACTGACTGGCTAAGCAGCAGTTCTGCAGAAAAGGACCTGGGGTTACAGTGGATGAGAAGCTGGATATGAATTGACAGTGTGCCCTTGTTGCCAAGAAGGCCAACGGCATATTGGGCTGTATAAGTTTAGGGGCATTGCCAGCAGATCGAGGGAAGTGATTATTCCCCTCTATTCGACACTGGTGAGGCCACACCTGGAGTATTGCATCTAGTTTTGGTCCCCCCACTACAGAAGGGATGTGGACAAATTGGAGAGAGTCCAGCGGAGGGCAACAAAAATGATTAGGGGGCTGGGGCACATGCCTTACGAGGAGAGGCTGAGGGAACTGGGGTTATTTAGTCTGCAGAAGAGAAGAGTGAGGGGGGATTTGATAGCTGCTTTCAACTACCTGAAGGGGGGGTTCCAAAGAGGATGGAGCTTGGCTGTTCTCAGTGGTGGCAGATGACAGAACAAGGAGCAATGCTCTCATGTTGCAGTGCAGGAGATCTAGGTTGGATATTAGGAAACACTATTTCACTAAGAGGGGGGGTGAAGCAGTGGAATGGGTTACCTAGGAAGGTGATGGAATTTCCATCCTTAGAGGTTTTTAAGGTGAGGCTTGACAAAGCCCTGGCTGGGATGATTTAATTGGGGTTGGTCCTGCTTTGAGCAGGGGGTTGGACTAGATGACCTCCTGAGGTCCCTTCCAACCCTGATCTTCTATGATTCTATGAAGTAGTGGGGGGCAGCTAATTACTTGAGATAGAAAAGAATGAACTCTGCTCTCTACTGCTGGGTGAAGTCAGAGTAGCCATCAATGGCTACAGCAGGAGTGGTCCTCTCAGTGGCACATGGGAAATATATTGGTGTTTCCAGTATTCTCTGAAGCCTGGATATGAAATCTGTTCTCGGAGTAGGCATCCTGGAATTCTAACCCAGCAATATAAAAACCTGGAATGAAAGGGAGAACCTCTGCTTTCATATATTTGTGTGTTTGTGGATGAGATCAGAGAACTGTATCTGCGCCAGTGAAAGAAAAGAATAACCCTGCAGTTCTCATTGAATTGCCCCAAAAGCTGGATTCACCCAGTGCTAAAGAAAAACCTCCTCAGTGAGCTGAGTGGACGAAGGTGACGTCTTTTTTGGGAAGCATCGCACCTTAGTTACAATAATAACCCTTTTGGTTAGCATTCAGGTTAGTTTTGGTGTATGTAGTGTGACACAGGCATTGAATGCACTTTCATAGACTGGCTCAGAGCCTGCATGAATGAATGAATGTTGTTGTCATTTTATTCTTGAGAAGTATTTAGATACTGTGAAGCTAGTGGCTGGAAAAATGAGATAGATAGATAGATAGATAGATAGATAGATAGATAGATAGATAGATAGATAGATAGATAGAGGGGGTGTATGGGGATAGATAGATAGATAGATAGATAGACAGATAGATAGATGGGGGTGTGGGGGGATAGATAGATAGATAGATAGATAGATAGATAGATAGATAGATAGATAGATAGATAGATAGATGGGGTGTATGGGGATAGATAGATAGATAGATAGATAGATAGATAGATAGATAGATAGATAGATAGATAGAGGGGGTGTATGGGGATAGATAGATAGATAGATAGACAGATAGATAGATGGGGGTGTGGGGGGATAGATAGATAGATAGATAGATAGATAGATAGATAGATAGATAGATAGATAGATAGATAGATAGATAGAGGGGGTGTATGGGATAGATAGATAGATAGATAGATAGATAGATAGATAGATAGATAGATAGATAGATAGATAGAGGGGGTGTATGGGATAGATAGATAGATAGATAGATAGATAGATAGATAGATAGATAGATAGATAGATAGATAGATAGATAGATAGAAGCAAATAACATATGGATCCACAAAAAAGAAAAAAAGAGGATAGATGTTGACTTAAAGCTCTCTCCTTCGTTATTATTTGAGGATAACTTGAAATTTTACTAAATTCTGCCTATTTCAATAAAGCAAATGAGGGAAACGCATGTTGAACTATGGGTGCTAATACATTAGACAGAACCAAAAGAAATACTTGTAATACATGGGAACAAACACAAGAGGATGCAGAGAAAAGAGCCAGGGAGGGCAGATGGCAATTCGCAGGACTGTGGAGCTGTTCCATGGTGTGAATTTGCTTGACTAAAGATTCCAGTTGGATAGCCCACAATGCTCCCGCTGGCAAAAATGCAGCACTTTCCGTGAGCACCTTTGGAGCTGCTTAGGGTGAGCACGCAGTGGAGAGTGATTTTACAGGATGAGTTGGAGGAAGAGTATAGGCCAGGGGTAGGCAACCTATGGCATGTGTGCCGAAGGCGGCATGCAAGCTGATTTTCAGAGGTACCCACACTGCCCGGGTCTTGGCCACCAGTCTGGGGGGCTCTGCATTTTAATTTAATTTTAAATGAAGCTGCTTAAACAATTTAAAAACTTTATTTACTTTACAGACAACAATAGTTTAGTTATATATTATAGGCTTATAGAAAGAGAGCTTTACTGGCACGTGAAACCTTAAATTAGAGTGAATGAATGAAGACTCGGCACACCCCTTCTGAAAGGTTGCCGACCCCTGGGATAGGCTAAGCATGCAAAAGGAGGATGTTCCAGGTGAGCCCCCCACTGGGAGCAGCCTGGAGTGAGCACTCCTTGGCGAGCAGTTTAAGTGAGTTCTTGAGGAGTGGTTTAGGGTGAGCACAGACGAGGGAATAGTTTTCAGTGAGCACTCAGGGGAATGGCTTAAGGGCTCAGAGGCGGGCAGTTCTGGTGGGCACTTAGTGGGGGAAAGGAGGAGGGATCAAAAGACAGTGGTTTAGGGGGCAGCATGCCATGGGAAGTAGTTTATGGTGAATGTTCATTGTGGAGTGAATCTCTCTGAGCATATGGGAGCGGTCTTTAAAGTCAGAGTTCAGAAGCGAATAGTTTAGCGTGATCGTTCCAGGAGACGTCCCAACGTTAGCGTGAGCACCCTTGGGGAAGTTGAGGGTGAGGATTTAAGGGAGCAGCAGCACACAATGAGCAGTATTCGATGGGGCACTTGGGGTGCAGTGATATTCGATGGCCCTGTGGAGGGACCACATTCGAGGTGCACTCTGGGAGGAGCAGTATTTCATGGGCACAGCTGGGGAGAGCGGTTCAATGGGCAATCGGGGGGGATCAGGTATTTGATGGGCACACTGGGTGACATGGTGTTCAGTGGTACCCTAGGGGGCTGGTGAGAGTGGAGTTCATGATGCACTCAAAGAAAGCGGCTTTAAAGGCACAGTCTGGGGGAAATGTGTTGCAAAAGGCACTCGGGGGCAGCGGTATTTGAGGTGCGCAGTGGTGGAGAAGGCTGTCTGAGGCATACTCTGGAGGGGAGAGGAATTCTAAAACAACTTGGAGGGAAGCGGTATTTGACCAGCACTCTGGGGGCATGGTATTTGATGGGCATATGGGGGGAGCAGTATTAGAGGCCCATTCTGGGGGAAAGCGAGGAGGGGTATTCGAGGAGCACACTGCGGGGGAGGCAATATTCAAGATGCTTGCTGCAGGGAGCCGCATTCAAGGCACACACTGGCGAGGGCGGTTTTTGAGGCACACTCTGGGGGAAATGATTTTCAAGGTGAATTCTGGGGGGGGAGTGATTTTTGAGCACACGCCGCAGGGAGCGGTATTCGGGATGCACAGTGGTGGGGAAGGGTATTCAAGTCGCACACAGGGGGCGGTTTTCAAGGTGGACACTGGGGAGAACGGTTTTCGATGGTCACCCGGAGTGAAGTGGAGTTGAAGCACAATGAGGGCAGTGCTATTCGACAGGCAGGTGAGAGCGGTATTCGAGGCACACTCAAGGGGAAGTGGTTATCGAGGCACATTCTGGGGTAAGTGGTCTTTGGAACACTCTCAGAGATGCAGTCCTACAGGGGAGCGGTGTTCATGGGCATACTGGGGGGAAGAGTTATTGACACATAATGAGGGTTGGAAAGGGTATTAGGAACACACTTGGGGGTGGTATATAATGGGTGTTCTAGGGGCGAATTGGGATCAACAGGCACAAAGGGGGACGGTGGTATATGAAGGGCATGCTGGCAGGTGGCATATCTGCTGGACACACTGGGAGACGGCCGATTTTTCAGGTGCACACTAGGAGAAATGGTTTTTGAGGCACACTGTGGGTAGAAGAGATTGTGTAATGTCCTGGAGACCTTCCAGCATTTCATAAATGACATCTTTAGGGATATGCTGGACCAATTTATTGTCATTTACCTGGACAATGGCTTCATTTTCTCTGAAAGTCAGTCAGGCCCTCCACAATCGTCTTATGTGCATGGCTTTGGAGAGACTCCCCCAGAACCACTTGTATGTGAAGCTCGAGACGTGAGAGATCTGTAAAGACACATTGGAGTGCTTGGGATCTATCATCTCATCCAAGGGATTTATCATGGACCCTCACAATGTCCAACTGAGCCGTACCCAAGTAAGTGAGCAGGGTGCAGTGATTCCTGGGATTCACCAATTTCTACAGGCAATTTATTAAAGGATCATCTAGCTTGGCTGCACCCACAATGGTGCTCCTGCAAAAGGGGGCCTGGTTTGCCTGGTCCACAGAGGCTCAGTCAGCCTTTGATTGACTGAAGAGGACATTCACCGCAGGACCCACCCTGATTCACCCAGATCCCACAAAACCATTTATGATCAAGGCTGACACCTCAAATTTTGCCATTGATGCAGTATTGTCTCAACATATAGGTCCCCATTGGGGGGTGGGATAGCTCAGTGGTTTGAGCATTGGCCTGCTAAACCCAGGGTTGTGAGTTCAATGCTTGAGGGGGCCACCTAGGGATCTGGGGCAAAATCAGTACTTGGTCCTGCTAGTGAAGGCAGGGGGCTGGACTCAATGACCTTTCAAGGTCCCTTCCAGTTCTAGGAGATAGGATATCTCCATTAATTTTAACACCACCCCTGTGCCTTTTATTCTCAGAAGCTAACCCTGGCAGAAATAAATTATTATATTTGGGACAAAGAGCTACTGGCTATCAAGGCAACTTTCAAAGAGTGGTACCAGTTCCTAGAAGAGGACCAATTCCTTGTCTAAGTCCTGACAGACCACAAGAACCTGGAATACCTATGGACTACTAGATACCTTAACCAAGGCCAGATCCTCTGGTCCATCTTCTTCACTCTCTTTGATTTTGTGGTAACCTATCAGCCAGGGACAAGAAATGGGAAAGTGAATGCCCTATCCCTCAAAGATGAATATCTCAAACCTGATGAAGAGCCCCCTGCTGCCATGCTCAAGGGTGTCTAACATTGTCAAGGGAAATATCAACAGTTGTCTGATGTCCTCAATCCACTCCCTGCTCCCCAACAATCAGTTCACAACCCAGATTTGCCAGATCCTGTATGATTCAGGTACCCAACCTGACTCTGAGTTCCAATTTCAGAATGGCCTCCTCTATTGCAAGGGTTGTATTTATGTTCTGGTGGGACAATTTAGGCTTCAGGTATTGAAACTATGCCACGATTCACCACTTGAGGGCCACCTTACCCCTGTGCCACCAAGACTTACTCATAAACTCCCCAGTGCTGGCCACTGTGTATTTAGCCTCCTACCTACACCCAGTGCACCAGAAGCTCACAGAACACTTGCAGTCCACCAAAGAAACCTTTAAACACCATGCAGACCAAGACCCCTGGGCTGCCCCCAGTCTGGCCACAGGGGACAACGTGTGGCTCTCTGTCCAGAACCTTCAATCAAGCACCAATCTGCAAAACTAGTCTGCCAATTCCTGGGTTCCTTCAAGATTATAGAATTGGAAAACCCAATGGCCTTCAAGGTACAGCTGCCTGAATCCTTGAAGATCCACCTCTTCTTTCTTGTCTCACTTTTAAATCCCACCACTGAAAACTCATACCCAAACTGCTCCAATCTGCCACGGCCACCCATGACGATAGAGGAAGGCTCTAGTACCGGGGAGGAGGGAAATCTTCTTGTTTTCTATTGGACACTTGCCAACAGCTCACAGATATTCTCATTTTCTTTTATTTTTATTGTATTGATTTATTGCTATCCAATAGGTAGTCTTGGTGTATAACACATTTCTTTGATTATTTTTTTTTATAGGAGGCTTTTTCTGTTTTATTCATTTCAAGGATTGTATTTCTGTATTAAGCCAGACTGTTACTTGGAGTCTTTCCCTTTTAAGCAATTTATTTTAGTACTTGAGAGCTAGGCACATGCTAGGAGCTGATATCTCTCAATATAATTTTTCCTCCATGAGCTACACAATCTATATCACTTCTAGAGTGCAGCAAACATTTAGAAAGAAAAACAAACAAAATCCTTTCTTGTTCCTCTAAATTTAGTGGATGATCTGTACATTCTTTGATTGTCTCTAATAGATTTTGTTTCGCGTTCCTCAGGACTTTCAAAAGAACAAGAGACATCCTGTTGAAAAAACAAGATGGATTATTCATGTATAAAGAGATGTGTTTCTGATAAATACATTTCTAATTTGGACAGAGAGATAATTGGTCTTCTTCAGGATTGGGAAATTCTGACCCATATAGTCTTCATCTTTCCATAGGTCACTCTGCCAGCTGTTCTTAACCAGTTTAATGTAGTGGTCTACACTACAGAGTTAGGTCAACGTAAGGCAGCTTACATCGACCTAACTCTCTAAGGCCTGGTCTACACTGGGGGGCAGGGGGGTCGTCGATCTAAGTTACGCAACTTCAGCTATGTGAATAACGTAGCTGAAGTCGACGTACTTAGATCTACTTTCCACGGTGTCTTCCCTGTGGTAGGTCGACTGTTGACGCTCCCCCATCGACTCCGCCTATGTTTCTTGCTCCAGTGGTGTACTGGAGTCAACGGGAGAGCGCTCGGCAGTCGATTTATTGCATCTTCACTAGACATGATAAATCGACCCCCGTTGGATCGGTCGCTCCGGAGGTAAGTGTAGACATGCTCCAAGTGTCTACACTACAACTTTGCTCCCTCCAATGTAAGACCCCCACTGCACTGACCTAACGACTAAGTCCCCCACTACACTGACCTAATGACTCTACCTCCCCGATATAGGCTTAGGTCAATATAGGTAGGACGACGCAGTGTCCGTGTAGACACTGCGTTACTTACATCTCCTGCCAGCCCGCGTGTGGAGCTCCCAGCTGGGAGCTCCACTGCCCGGTGCTGAGAGCCCGACCTGTCAGCTCTGAGGTCTGCATGGAGTCAGCAGTCTGGGCTGTGAGCGCTGAGCAGCGGGGTCCCAGCACAGAGTCCTGCACAGGGCTGTCAACCCCTCACACTGCCCCACTCAAGTCAGTGCAAGTGCCCCTGGAGAGGACAGGCACCACTGCAGAAGAAGGGTGGTGTGACCATGAAAAACGTCAATCTAACATAGGTCGACTTAATTGTGTCGTGTAGACAAGGCCTTATGGTTTCCACACCTGTCTCTGGAAATTGATTAACCCCCAGGACACAATGGGGCACTCGCCATAGGAAAACAACGTGTTTCATTCCTTTGTCACTTTTTAAGGGGTGTGAGTGAGGGTGTTTCTTTCTAGCGAGATACAAGGAGAGAGGAAAGCTCCAGACATTTGTAAATTATGAGACTCTTGACTAACAATAGTCTGAAGATTTCATTTAGACATCTCAGTTTCCATTCCTGGCAAAATAGACGTGCCAGCATTGGGATTCCTTTGACAAGATGTCTCATACAATGGGAATTGTTTCCCTATTGTACTTAGTTTCCAGGTAAAGTTCAGAACCAGGCAAGCCCTATTCTGGTGTAAACAGTGGTGCAAAGTTGGCTGTCATTGACGGAGGCTTTTTTGTATTTTAGGAGCCAGAAGAAATTAAGAGCTGTTAAGAATATATTCAAGGCATATTAGACAGCTCCCAGTGGGGGCTCTTCAGGGAGCAGGGTCTGAAGACCACTCAGGTGGTGGTTTTCATCGAGCACTCAAGGGAGGAGCAATTTAAGGTTAGGACGTAAAGGGAACAGCTTTGGCGGGGACAGCTTAGTGTTAGCGCTAAGGGGTTGTTGAGGGGAGTCGATTGGGATGAAACCCACTGTGCAGTGTATAGTCAGCACTCAGGGAGGAGAAATGAATGGGGGACATTTGGGAGAGTGTTGTAGGGTGAGCAGTGAATTGGGTGTAGTTTGGGATGTACCCAATGGGGAGCAGGTTAGGATGCGCACTCAGAGAAGTGTTTAACATGGGACTCTGCGAGGTTTACTGTCCTCAGGGAGGGGAGAGCAGCTGGTTAGTGGGGAGCAGTTTCACATGAGAACCAGTTCAGGTGTATTTTAGATTGAGCTCTTGGTGGGGGGTTAGTGGTTTTTGCGGAGCCTGGGGGTGGGTGGGGGGATTTTCAGGGAGCACTCCAGGGGAATGGGAGTCGTTTCAGGGAGAACTGAGCAGGACATGGTTTAGGATGGGCACTCGAGTGAGTGAGCCCTAGGGGGAGACGTTTAGGGGGAGCACGTGGGGTGAGTGGTTGGAAAGGAGCACAGGGGGGAAGTGTTTGGTGGCGCTCTAGCAGGGCGAGATTTAGGGAGAGCACTTTCTTGGGAGTGGCTTATGGTGAGCAAAGGGAAGATGTTTAATACCACTCGGGGGCGCCAACTTTTCACTTTCCCCAGGGGTGCTCGACTCCCGCTCCGCCCCAGGCCCTGTCCCAACCCCAGCCCTGCCCCCAAAGCCCCACATCTTCCTGTCCCGTTTTGCCCCCTCCCCCAAGCGTGCCCCACCCTTGCTCCGCCCACTCCCCCCAGCACCTCCCGCACGCCGCTGAATAGCTGATTGTGGTGGGCGGGAGGTGCTGGGAGAGAGGGGGAAGTGCTGATCGGGGGCGGGGAGCTGGTGGGCGGGAGGTGCTGAGGGGGAGGGGAAGGAACTGATAGGGGGCCTGCCACTATTTTTTCCCGTCGGTGCTCCAGCCCCGGGGCACCCACAGAGTCAGCACCTATGATACCAATATCTAGGGGAAACGGTTCATTGGTAGACTCATACTGGAAAGATTCACTTGCTCATTAGTTTTGATCGTTTCTTTCTCAAAGAACTTTTCAGTAGCTACCGAGTGATAATACTGCGAGCGGCGTCAGCGTCCGTTCTCTTTTCCTTCATTCACAACAGGCAGCGGCGTTTGCCTGTTACTGACTTCGTGTAATGAAAGGCATGTAATAGTGACCTCTTACCGCACAAATGAGCCCCATTTAGCATTCTTACAGCTCCCTGGGTATTCATTACAAAACTGACTGACCCTGACACAAACTCATTCATTCCGTTACTGCCTGGCTTCTTGTTCGGGGATCGCTTGAGCAAGTTAACAGCTTTGGTCTTTCAGGGAATAAGTTTACACTTGAAGCATTGTGCGTTTATTAGAAGCGCTGTCCTTTGCAAGAGGGTTGTGACTTCCATCAGCGTGGTGGAGCCGGACTTGTAAAACGAAAGAGAATCTTCCAAAACAAATCAACCCTCACTTCTGCCTGGAGATGGGGTATTTTGAAGGACGGGCGGTGTGAGAAATCTGTTCTGAGTATGTATTAGAGTAACTATGTCTCCACTAGCACTTTTGTCCGTAAAACTTTCATCGGGCAGGGGTGTGAAAAAAACACGTCTTGCATGTGTCAAGGTTGCTGCCTTCGCCCGTCATTAGCGATAGTGAACTCTGCCCTCTGCTGGGGGATGTGGGACGAGCACACAGAAGCAGCAAGTATCAGGGGGTAGCTGTGTTAGTCTGTATCTACAAAACCAACAGGGAGTCTGGTGGCACCTTAAAGACTAACAGATTTATTTGGGCATAAGCTTTCGTGAGTAAAAACCTCACTTCTTCAGATGCACAGAAGCAGCAGCTTCTGAAGTCTAAGGCCAGGATGGTGTTTCTCTGGGTGCCATATGGTGGAATAGGCCATTGTTTGCAGAGTCCCCCCTGCAATCCGGCTGTGGGACTGAATTCTCTGCTGCTCTCTGTGGGGTGGGGGTGAGAAGGTGGGGAACCCTAACCTAACACTAAGAACCACCACCTAATGAAGATCCTTTGCTTTAATATGGTTTTACCTCTGCATGAGATCAGAGAAAACCAGCTGGGCCAGTGAGAAACCAGAGCCCAAACCTCCCTGCTCACATACACATGCTCTCATAGGCCCACCCGTGCCCCTGCAGCCCCCACTCTTTGTCCTCATTAATTTGGGTGTTATTTCAGCCCGTTTCTCTCCTTTGTTAGGCTCCTACTGTGTATAATAACAGTCTCCTGCAAAGTCCCTGCCAGTCCCTCAGCTTATTATCATCCGAGCATTTGATTCGCACACGCTCGACTCCATCCACTGAACTGCTAATGGAAATATTGACTGATATTGGACCCAGAACAGACCCTGGCAGGAACAGTCATTTCCACTCACCACTGAACAGCTGATGGAGGGGAGGGGAGCGGGGAAGTGTCTCTGAGTCCTGGCTAGGATGGCAGAGGCTGATATCCACATGGTGCCACTCGGTCTTGACATGGGGGAATCAAGGAGGTGAAGCAAGGGGAAGGGCTGGTGGGGAGGGAGATGGGGACCCAGTTGGAGGCTGCACAGAGGTAACAAGGGCAGGCTGGAAAGAGAAGGTGGTTGAGGGGTCAGAAGGGAGGTTTCTTCCCTCACCTTTACTTTCTCGTTTATTTATTTAATTAATTGAAAAAGCCCCCAGATAATTCAATGCAAAAGGACCATCCCTATGGGTGGCTGGTTTCTTGCCCCTTCCTCTGAACCACCTGGCACTGGCCGGTATCAGAAGCTAGCGGGGCTGTGGGTCACGCCCCGGAAACGGGGGATGCACTGGCCTTGTGGGCTTGAACCAATGTGGGGTTTAACCCCATCACTGGTGTGATTCTGACCCTGCAGTCGAAGGGCATCTGACGAGCCCCCTCTGGTGCTCACCTGTTCCTGCACTCACCTGGCGCAAACAGCTGCTCACCTGTTGTCAGCATTCCAATCCCGATACGTGCGCTGTCAGCAGCCCAACACCGGTGTGAGCTGGTGGAAATCTAGCCCTTGCATGGACAGAGGTGTTGGGCTAGTGCAGTGGTTCCCAAACTTTAACAACCTGTGAACCCCTTTCACTAAAATGTCAAGTCTCGCAAACCCCCTCCTAAAAATGAATATTTCCAGGTATTTTCTCCTTTACCTGAATATAAATTATAAAAGCAGTGATCTTGGAAATATAAAATTTGTTTTTATGACATGCTCATTACACACTATTTATTATTAATTATTATTTATCATTACAGTATTTTTATTACATTACGAAAACAGCAACTCTCTTCCAAGATCTCACTTTTGTAGCTTGTATCACTTTGAATAAGTCTGTTCTAAGACAAGGCTCCTATGTTTCATCAAGGAGTATCAGATGGGAAACAGCAGGAAGGTATTTAAGAAGCCAACTCAAAGAGTTCCTCCTACACAAGCATTCAGGTCTTGAGCAGTTCAGACAAACAACGCACGTTACAACAAAGCTTAAACTTGTTCTTCATAATAATTTTAAAAACAATACTAGCTGCCTATTTCATTTTAAAAACAGCAAAAAAAAAATATCCACCTCCCTTTCCATTTCTTATAAGGAGTCTTGAAGTTTAAATCTCCTCAGTGTGATAGATATGCTTGCTTTGATCTGCTTAGCTCTTGGAAGTCCAGGGGCTCCGGGCTGCTGGCCCCGGGCTGCCTGGGGTCCCTAGGGACAGCTCTGTCCGCCATTAGGGAATTTTTTCCCGAGAACCCCCGGTAACATCTTTCACAAACCCCAGTTTGGGAACCACTGGGCTAGTGGGAGTGTGCACAGAGGCATTAGACACAGACTAGTGTTTGCACCTGCCATGGGGAAGAGCAGGTGTGGATATGCCCACACAGATCTGGCCATGCTAAGTGGAGGCTGCCACTTGAAAATCCCCCCGCTGTGTGGTCTCCTTGCCATGAGCCATTGTCCCTGTTCCAGCGCAGTGGGAAGTGCTCTCCCCACATGGGCAGTGTTACTTCCAAGCCGAAAGCAACAGCAGAAGGACGTGAAAATAAAATGAAGTGGAAGTGTGAGAATGTAAACAGGCTGAAAGCGAGGAAATACCGGAGGGGATGGTTCCTGGAGTGTCAATCCCCCCGCACATGCACCACTGTTTTTAATGGATATACAATGGATCGTGTATAATGCCACACAGTGTGGGATGGGCTAGGGAGACTTAGCACTGCCCCGGAGACCTTACAGTTGCATTCCTGACTTTGTGTGTGTCAAATCTCTCCACCACCAAGCTGTATCAGCCCGGGGCGGGGTGCGAGTGTGGTTTCGAGCTCCTGCACACTCCCGGCAATGCCTGGCACAGATGGGCCCTGGGAGAGTGCCAGGCTTAAGCACAAGCTGGACATGCCAAAGTTGATGTTGATTGGCAGGGGAAAGCAATGAGGAACCATCCACGTCCCTGATTGCTACATCCGTTGAGGTCAGATGTGTGCTCTGTATCAAAGTGTTCCACAATCCCCAGAGCCATCTCTGCTCCTAGATTCCCCAATGACAAAAATGGCCAGAGACTTTTTTTATTTTCCATTTTCATCTGGTCAGAAGGAAGAGCTCCTGGCTGGCTGCTGGGCCTGAACACAGAATAGCCTGAGGTGAGAGTGAAGGATTGGTGAAGGCTGGGGCCATCGGGAAGTGGCCCAGGGAATGGAAAGCAGTTTAGTTAAAGGGACATGGCAGTGCCTGGCTGCTTTCTTAAGGTCCCTGGGCTGGGACCTGGAGTAGTGGGTGGGCCTGGGTCCCCTCCTAAGCTACTGGGGAAGTGGCCTACAATTGGACAGTGATAACCCCCCAGAAGGGGATTTGAACTGTTAAGAGGCTTAGCTGGGGCCAGAACAGCCCAGAGTGAGTGAAGAGTCTCCAAGAAGGAAGCTCTGGGGACATGGCCCCCTTACAGGGCCAGGAGCGTTTAAAGACTTTATTGGGTTAACGCCCCGGAAGGGTCTGTTTGCGTTGGGTTCCGCACAGACTGTGTGTGACTTGGCTGGAGTGCTGAGGCACTAGACACTGGCAGAAGGGGTCACCACAGACTGAAAGAGGAGCAGACACAGGCCCGAACACGGAGGCGCTCGTGAGAGGTAATCCTTAGTTACCCTTCGCCTCTGTGCCTCTCTTTGTGTAGCTTGTCCACATAGAGCGGGACAGGGATTGTCTCTAAAGTGGGTTTGTACAGCACCTAACACAGCGGGGCCCCGGTGACACTGCTGGAATGGATATAAAACACGAATCCAGGGCACATTCCCAAAGCACAAGACACCCCCCGTTCATCCAGACATCTCAAAAGCTGCCAGCTGCATTTCCCCTGCTGTCTAGTCTATTGGCTGGGCCCTGCCCTACAAAGCCATCACCCCCACCCCCAGGTATTAGCTCTCAGGAAATGGAGACGGGGTTAACCCAAGGCACATGTGGAGTACCTAGGCACTCTGATGAGCACAAACCCAGTGGCCACTGTGACGTTTTCGTTCACAAGTGTCGTGAATAAAAATTCTCACAATCTGGTCCCAAAGACGCCCTGTCCCAGCACCTTAGGGAACAAACCCCGGGTGTTTGCTTTGCAGGCGACAAGGGGCGGCTCCCGGACGCGAGAAGCGGTGGCAGCCCAGCGCCTCCATTTGGGCAGGCTGCGGCTCCCAGCTGCATTTCCAGCTGCCCCGCTGTATGGAGGACTTGGATTTGGCTTTTCTCGGGTATCTGCAACCGGGAATCCCAGTCCTAGATGTTACTTAAAGAGCCTGCAGGGCTGCGGGATGGGTCTCTGGGAGCAGAGGAGCTGCTGGCAGCCATGGGGGAAGGGAGATGTTACTTATGGAGCTGCAGACACCTGTAGAAACCCCCTGTTGCCTCAGCCTCTAGCCTGGCTTTCAGACAATGGCAGATTGTTTTAGTCCTCCCTTTGACAATGCTCTGTGACCTCTGCCTGAGTCTTGGCCTCATGCTAATGTGTCCACACTGGGCGAAGGAGGGAATCCTTCGCTGCCTCTTCTAAACAAACGCGTGCTGTCCTGCCGTTCTCTGCTCAGCTCAGCGGCTGCAGCTGGAATGGACTGAAGCTGTGAAGCAGCACAGAAATAATCAGGTCTCTTCTATTCTCGGCAGGGTCTTGTCCTGTGCTCGTCACAGGAGTGTTTGAGGGCCTCCCAGGAGTGCGTTAGACACTAGCTGGCCTGTGTTTCTCTGCTCAGGGGAGAAGCAGGTGCTGGAATTCTTGTCATACTAGCCACACACATGTTGCTCTGTTTGTTAGAGAGGAGAGGCCCGAGAAACATGCCGGGCACTTCAAGTGGGGAGGTTTGTGATGGCCTTCTAGGGGAGCCCATTCCCCTGTGCAAGTCGCGTCTCCTGTCAAACTCTCCCTGCCAGGACCAGGGGGAAGGGAACCCCCGAGCTCAGACAGCAGGAGGGCAGGGTGAGGATGCTACAGGCTGTCAAAGCTGATTCCCCACTCAGGCACGTTGAGTGCAGAAGGTGGGGGCCATTTAGTGGCCTCCCCTGTGAAATGACCCTGCTGACAGGTGCCAGCGCACTGGGAGGACTAGCTAGCAAAGGCCGGAGCGGTGGGGCTGGCCCTCCGTTCCCCTAGCCCTGGGCTGCCTCACTCTGACTCCGGGGGAAGCTGCTACACACAGTTGTGCGTGTTATCAAATTCCCGGCTAGTCTGGTCCCTTTTTTGGCAGTCAAAGCACTGATGGGGGAGCCCCACCCCTAGAGGGGCCCTGCTGGCCAGAGACGAGGCCCGTTAGCAAGGGGCAGTGGATGTGGCGAACTTGTCCAGCATTCTAGCCCCTAGCAGGGCTGCCACATCAGAAATAAATCCTGCTCCTGGCTTTGCCCAGAGTTAACAGCGTCCCATTAAAACTCCCTCTCTGGACAAACATTCCCTTTCCAAGCGCCCTGAATCTCCTCCTGTGGCTGGTTCGGACGTGCCTCAGTGCCTGCCAAGGCAGATCGCCTCCCCCCGGGTCCCTCACAGTAACGCTCTGTCTGACCAAGCAGCTCTCTGGGAAATGCAGGCTGAGATGTGAGTGGGGTGGGGGAACACCCCCTACAAATCCCTATGCCACTGGTATTTCCGAACGGTCATGGCTGAAATCACTGGGAGACCCGTGCCAGGCCGGCGCGTTCCTGATGCCGCTAGACTTCCATGTAAATGTAACATTTGCATGAATGGCCCTTTAATGACGCTTTAGCTGCCTTGCTCTCTTGCTTCCCGCTGCAGAAAGCCAAGTGAATGTTAATGGGCTGCTCTCAGCCGCACACCTGCTTTCTTTCATGCTGCTGAATGCCGGTGCAGACCGAGGAGGTGTCCATTAGAGTTTAGCCCTAGTTAAACGCTCCCATCAAGGTCACTGGGCTCTGACTGCACCTGTCATTAAAGGCAGCCCATTGTGACTCCTGATGGGGCACAAAGGGAGTGCATTGGGGACCGTGTCTTAGTCAGGCAAATACAGCATCGGAATCAAACAATGCAACCTGTCTCTTTCAGGGATTCCACTCGCACAGAGATTTGGCCTGACCTTTTCTTTTTGGGGCGATTTCTCTGTGCCGAGAGAAGTGCCGTTTGAGCAGAATACAAAAGCTTTAGAGAAACTATATCCGCTAAACCTTCCTAGGACGCTTTTGTAATCTGCGGTTCAGAAACAAAAGCCCTTGGACTCTGGCGCAGCTTAGATGTCTATCAAAGCCTGGGCGATGGAGCCAGCTGCATTCTCATTGGTGCCGAGGCCCCAGCTCATCTCAGAGTTGAGGGCTTTTGTGTCTTTCTGCTGCTAACACAGAAATATGGTGGATGCAGTGAAAATCTATTATTTATCTGGATACCAATAAACAGAGAGAGAAAGAGAGAGCGGATAATTACCTTCCACAATAGTTTGAATTTAGAGCTTGGAGAAGTCAGCCAACATAAAATTCCACCAAAAGAGACTTTTCTGTGACTTGTTTTTTAAACAATGTATGATTTAATAATTACCCTGTGGTAGTTTGTCTCTGGATGGTAGTGAGACAAATTGATTAGTAGGATTCTAAAAGGAGAATGATTTTTCCCATCAGTCATGTTAAACAATATTAGTATTACGGCAGGAGTAATGGTCTCAAGTTGCAGTGAGAGAGGTTTAGGTTGGATATTAGGAAAAAATTTCACTAGGAGGGTGGTGAAGCCCTGGAATGGGTTACCTACGGAGGTGGTGGAATCTCCTTCCTTAGAGGAAAAGGTCAGGCTAATTGAGTACTCAGCATTGAGTACATTAGCTTTTTTTTTTTTTTTTTAAGGTCAGGCTTGACAAAGCCCTGGCTGGGATGATTTAGTTGGGGATTGGTCCTGCTTTGAGCAGGGGGTGGGAGTAGATGACCTCCTGAGGTCCCTTCCAACCCTGAGATTCTATGATTCTACTAGTCAATATTTTCATTCCTGACTTGGATAATGGAGTAGGGAGTATGCTTATAAAAGCTGCAGATGACACTAAGCTGGGAGGGGTTGCAAGCACTTTAGGGGTCAGAAATGCAAAATGACCTTGACAAATTGGGGAATTGGTCAGAAATCAACAAGATGAAAGTCAATAAAGACAAGTGCAAAGTAGGAAGGAAAAATCAAAGGCACAACTACAAAACGGGGAATGACTGGTGGCTAGGTGGTAGTACTGCTGAAAAGGATCTGGGCTTGTAGTAGACCACAAACTGAATGAATCAATGTGACGCAACTGCAAAAAAGACTAATATGATTCTGGGGTGAGTTAACAGGAGTGTTGAATTTAAGACACAGGAGGTCACTGTCCTGCTTTACTAGGCACCGGTGGGGATTCAATGGGAGTACTGTCCCCTCTTCTAGGTACCACACTTTAGGAAGGATGTGGACAAACTGGAGAGAGTCCAGAGGAGAACAACAAACATGATAAAAGATTTAGAAAACCTGCCCTGTGAGGAAAGGGTGACAAAACTGGGCATGTTTACTTTTGAGAAAAGACTGAGAGGGGATCTGATAAGTCTTCCGTTATGTTCAGGGCTGTTAAAGAGGACAGGGATCAGTTGTTCTCCATGTCCGCTGAAGGTAGGACAAGAAATAATGGGCTTAATCTGCAGCAAGGGAGATGTAGGTTAGATATTAGGGAAACCTTTCTAACTCTAGGGGTAGCTAAGCTCTGAAATAGGCTTCCCAGGGAAATTGTGGTGTTCTCCATCATTGGAAGGTTTTAAAAACAAGTTGCACAAACACTGTTGGGGATGGTTTAGGTGCACTTGGTCCTGCCATTGCACAGGGGGCTGGACTAGATGACTTCTCAAGGTCCTTTCCAGCCCGACATTTCTAAAATTCTGTGATTCTAGATCTGCAGAATTCCTCTCACACATGGCCTTAGGGTATGAGGTTGTCTTGTAATACCCAAGGTCCTGGGTTTGAAGCCCTACAGGCAAATGTGAAAGCTCTGCTAGCTTCAGATTTGTGGTCAGCATGATTCCTTCTGGCCCTGGGAGCGGTGGGAATGGCTGTGTGATGGAGGTCCAGGTGTTGAAAGCCTATCTTAGCTTGCACGAGCAAGCATCCTGAATGAGGTTACTTGTGGGAGGAAGGATTGCAGGACTGGTCCTTTTCACAGCTCTGTGAATTCGCTAGGAGAGAAATAAGAGGTTATCGAACCTCGTGGTCCCCAGCTGGGGACAGGAAGAGAGTCCATAAGGAACAGTGTTACTGCTGTAGGTGTGTTTTGGGGGTATAACTTCTGGGGGTTAGGGTTAGGGGTATAGCCCCAGCACGGGCCCCAGCAGACACTAGACTACAGTCCCTTAGCAGTTCCTGGTCCGCTGTGTGGGTGAAGCGTCCCAGTGGTGAAGGGGCTGCTTGTCCACTAAGGAGGCAGTTGTTAAGAAAGCGGCTAAGAGAGGGTCATTGTGCTGTGCCCAGGGAGAGTTGCCAGCAGATTCAGACATGCTCCCTGTTTCTTTGCAGCTCTCGGAGTTTAAATCCTTTGACTCCTCTGGCGGCTTTGAGCTTCCTGAGCCAGGGCCTTGCGACGGGAGAAGCCGCTGCTGGAAGGAATGGGATAGTGGCTGTCAGGGAACAGGAATGCTTCAGGGGGTTGCATGAGTTGTTTCCATGCTGATCCTGGGGAAGGGGGTCATTTGGAGATTGCCCCTTCCCAGGGCCACCATCCACCCTCTAGGGGGAAGGGACAGGGCAGATGTGCAGGTGTGTTGGGGAGTTAGCACCATCCAGGGCTGAAGGCAGCAGCGGAGGTCCCCACAGTGTGGGGTTGGGTGCATGGTGAATTGCATGGCTGGGGCAGCAGGGGAGGGAAGGTTCTGGGCTGGTGTACTGCTCTGGGATCCTGGCCACTGGACTAGCCCTTGAGGGGGCTGCTACCTACCAGTGTCTGTTAGAGCAGACTGCACTCAGATTGTCCTGGGAGCTGATTTCCATGGGGAGGAAGGGTGAGGTAAGGTCACCTATGCCGACCCTGCGGTGCAATGGGCCCCTCTGCCCCACGAGCCCAGGAACTCCTCTAGTGGGTTGGAGAGAGTAGACACATGATTGTTGCCTCCCTCTGGTAGTCAGAGGTCTAGGGTCGCCCTGAGCCTGGGGTTGTGTCCCTGTCCATCTTGGCTAATAGCCATTGATGGACCCGTCCTCCATGATTTATCCAGTTCTTTTTGAACCCACTTATTCATTTGGCCTTCACAACATCCCCCGGCAATGAGTTCCACAGGTTAGTTGTGTGGAAAAAGTACTTCCCCTTGTTTGCTGCCTATGAATGTGATCGGGTGACTCCCGGTTCTTATATGGTGTGAAGGGGTAAATAGCACTTCTCCGTTCCCTTTCTCTGCACCATGCGTGATTTTCAGACCTCTGTCAGACCCCCCCTGCACACACACACTTATACACACACACTTAGAGTTGTCTTGTGTCCCAGCTGAACAGCCCTAATCTGTGCAATCTCTCCCCCTATGGAAGCCGTTCCCTACCACACCTCAGTGGCCTGGCTCTGCATCATCAGACAGGCCCTGAGCAGTGGAGCTGCTCACCAGCTGGGAGGGGGAAGAGGAGCAGCCACCCCAACTAACCCATCCTTTTCCCAGTGTCCAAACCAGCCCTAAGCCCTCCCCAGGAGGCCTCTCTTCTCGCTCGCCTTGTGGGTGGGAGTGGGGGCTGCTCCATGCGGAGTGTCTCTGCCTGGGGCAAAGCACCAGGGCCAGCCAGCCAGAGCGCAGGGCACCCACACAGCACAGGGGCCCAAGGGTGCTGCTTGGAGGGGTGTCGCACAAAGACCTCCCACCAGTCCCAGGTCTTTCAGGACTATCCCGCTTTGACCCCTCCCCCACCCCCCCCCCCAATCTGTGTCCTGGTTGTAGCAGAACATTTCCTGCATTCGGGGCTGCCCGGGTGGGGAGGGGGTGCACCAGGGCAGTTTGCCCAGGGCTCCTCCTTTGAGAGGCCCCCAAACCAACTGGCTGAAATTAGGCTTGTTCACGTGTGTGCCGCACAACCCTCCTCCACAAGCGGGCGCAGTTTAGCAGGACAGCCAAGGCTGCCGGTCAGCAGCGAGGGCCCTGGTGCAGCTGTGTGAGGGCTGGGGGCTCTAGTAGCTGTGAGGGCTGGAGGCAGGGCGGAGGGTGCTGCCCTGTCATGGTTGGGGCCTGCCATGAGCCTTTCCCATCGATGGCTCAAGCCACTGCTGGGGTGGGGCACAGTAACCCTGCACAGCAGGTTAGGACAGGAAGTGAAAACTGGCCTGGATTCTGGGGTTCCCTGCTGCCTCTCTATGCTGTGAAGTTGCTGGTCTCCTCACTGGGGAATGCCAGGGCCTATCCACTCTGACCTCCTATAGGTCAGAATCCCTCCCCAGGGATTCTTGAATCACTCCCCATCACAGATCCTCAGCCCTGCCTCCAGCCCCCAAGGCTACCAGAGCCCCCAGCCCTCACACACTCCTGATGTAAAGATATCCAGCAGTAAAGGGGTGATTCCTCCGTGGCAGCGGGCAAGCAGAACATCCTATACTAGCACTGCCCAGCTCTCAGGCCCGGGCACAGGGACTACCTGGGGCAGGGAGGGGGGTGGTAGGAATACATTGTGCTCCACCTATTCTGGTTTGCTGAGGTCCTTTCACTGCAATGTAGGTTAGAGGTTCTGTAAAGCGACCACTCAGTGTAACCAAAACTCTTTCTTACCCGGACTGCAGGCTGGGAACCTTTATTCAACTGCATAACGGGAGTGAAGGAAAGCAGGAAGGGAGGAGTGGAACATGGCTCCATCCCATAATACTCTGGGTAACCCACTTATAGTCAACTGGCCCTAAGGAGGTTAAGGAGGCCCTAAGGAGGCTAACTTACACATGGACCATTCTAGTCCTTGGGTGGCCCCAGACTCTGGAGCAAGAATGGTGTACATGGTCTTTGTGCTCCTCCTGCCCTGAGCTCAGCGTGGCTGGCATGGAAATTGGGTGCCAGTGGATCCAGCTGCAATTCCACAGGAAGCACGATGTAATGGCCTGAGTGGGGCTCTTCCCAGGACACCAGGGCTGGCTCCCATCTCTTGCAAAAGAAGCCCCTGGATCTGCTGTGAACATGCAGTGTTGCAATCACACTGCAGTAGCATGGTCCCACCTAGCACCAGGCTGGAGCATGGTCCCACTGCAGACGCGGGCAGCAGTACTGCCGGCTGAACTGCCAGCACCAAGGACAGGAAGTGTCTCCCTCCTTCCCCCTCAACCCAAACCGACCACATGAGCTCAAGGCCACCAGATGCCCTGTGCTCAGGTGTAGAGTCAGCCATGGGCGAAGAGCCAGGCACAGAGTGGGGAGGGATAGCTCAGTGGTTTGAACATTGGCCTCCTAAACCCAGGGTTGTGAGTTCAATCCTTGAGGGGGCCATTTAGGGATCTGGGGCAAAAATCTGTCTGGGGATTGGTCCTGCTTTTAGCAGGGGGTTGGACTAGATGACCCCCTGAGGTCCCTTCCAACCCTGTTCTATGATCCTGGATATTTCTGCTCTGACAATGGTGTGATGTCAGTGTCTTCTCTGCACCTCCAGTCCCTCTGCGATCCTTGTGCAGGGACCCCAGGGCAGGTGAATGGAGCTGCTGTCAGTGGGAATCACTCAGGGGGCAGAGAGACACCAGTGTCAGGGCAGCACAGAAATGACAAAGCCTGGAAGGAGCAGGGCTGCCCCTTTGAAAAGGGGCCTGAAGGGGAAGAGGTGGCTTAGTGCAGCGCTCCGGGATGGAGCTTGACATGGCCAGGTGGGCTGGATCCCTTCACGCTACAGCTCCTGCCTTCCTAGCCTTGGGGTTCTCTTTAAAAGATGTTGAGTTTTCGCAAAGGCTGCGAGATGGGGTGTTGGCTGAGCACCGCTCAAACCCCTCCCAGCCTGTACACTCCCTCTGGGCTGGGGTCAGGGCATTTCCCCGCATTATTAGCGAGTCCCAAGCGTAGAGATCAGCTGGCGAGTTGAACTTCAAGCATTTTACACTTTTAACGGGAATTGAAATCTTTCCCCATCGTGTTCTGCCTCACTCCGGGGCATGGACCAGAGGGGACTACATCTCTGATCTCTGCGCTGCTGGGATGAGTTATCTCCCTAGGCCCTGGGAAATGTCCGGCGAGTGGGTGCATTGAACGCAGTGCTGGAGTGCAGGGAATCTGGTCAGAGCTTCGCCAGGCCCCTTCCTGGTGCTGTGACAGGCAGGGAAACCACTGGGCAGTGTGCCACCCCGGTCCTGCTGCCTGAACAGAACAGCCGTGTGCTGAGTGCTCTCCGCTACCTACCTCGCGTGCGGTCAGTGAAACAGACGTGTGCTCTGGCCTGCAGCTGTTCCATCCATTCCACACCCTAACTGGACAGCCCTGTAAATCGGCGGTTCCTGGGGGGTCTCATGGGACCCAAGGGGTGAAGGGCAGGTGTGTGTGTGTCATCACAGTGAATAGGCCAGGTGTGTTGAGCAGATCCTGGGCCCCACAGAGGGGCTTTCCATGGCTGTTCACTACGGCCTGTCCTCCTCCTGACCCCCACTCCCAGGTCTCGGTGCCTGTGACTCTCAGGCCTTCCTGGCACCTGTGGCTGCCTGCAGGACATCGGCGCTGCCTGCTTGGCTTGGAATGAGGCAGCCCCTTATTTCTGTATGTGCACAATAATGTCCCAAGGGTAATTCACAGCCACCAAGCAGCATCCTGTAGGCTATTGACTAAGACAACATTGCAGAAGTGCCAGGGATGCGCCCATCTCTGCTCCTGTTTAGCCAGGGGCTTTGATTGCCACCTGGCACTGAGAGCCCATCAGATCATCGGCTGGCTTTGTGGAGTCCTTGGGAGGTCCCCATTCCCTCTCGAGTTTCAGTTCCTTGGGCGGGCCGGTCACCTCCCAAACTGTAAAGTGACAACTACAGGCCCAGAGCGGACTGGAGTGTCCACAGTGAACTGTGAATCCCTTGGTGTCGAATTGATTGTCCAAAACCACTAGCCTGGAGTAGATTTGGATGCTGGGCTGTTGGATCCTTCCAAGATGCATGAAACAGGCTGGACTCTTGCTAAGTACGTGACCTGTGTCCAGGGCACTAGCCTAGCCAAGAAAAGTCCAGACTGCTGAGTCTGGAGATCCCAACAGGGTACTCTGGTTACAATCTGTCTGCAAAGCAGCCAGGAGCCGAATTTCCTGCCAAGTACTGTCAGTGCAATATGCTAATGAGCTGGGGATGGGGGTCCGTACCGTGATTGGCCGCTCACCCGCCCCTTCCGCACAAGCTGGTGAAGCAGGAAGCAGGGGACACTTGGACCATCCATTTTTCCAATGAGCATCTCGCTGTTTTCCACCCTCCAGCCAAGTTCCTGCCTGTCTCTTTCTGCCATTCTGAGAAGTGACTTGGCTCTGTGTGGCTGAGCTGGGTCCTGTGCCCAGGGCTGGCAGCGGAACCCGTGCTGCAGCTGGCGGAGGGGAAGGAAACATTGGCTCAAGCCATCAAGGTCGTGAATAATCTCTCTGTTTTCCTGCCGAGGCTGCTGCTCTGAGATGGGGCTGTGGCGTGTGAAGCCCCAGAGTTCACAGGTTTGGCCAGGAGTATTTGCATTAATCACTGGGAGGGGGCATCATCCCACTGCAGGAGATCAAGAACCCCACTGACTTCAATGGGACCCACTTCCATCCTGCAGCAGGGGCTAGGCCCCCAGGAATTCCTGCATTGTCCCTATGCTCAGCAGCAACGGGGCCAGGAGTCATAGGCATGTATCAGCTTCCCTCCCCTGGGTCCATGCTGCCCTGGTCATGGTCCCTTAGGAAATCGCATCCAGGGACGCAGAAGGTGCCAGTCTGGTAGCAGGGACCTGGGGGACTGATGGTTGAAGCCACAGTTCACGGAACAAGTGTCTCCTAAACAAAGAGGGTGAGTTTGCTATAAAGCCAGAGGAGACCAGCAGGAGTGGAGGGGAGCAGGGGTTAAATCAGAGATGGCACGTCGTCCAACCTAGCTAGGAAAAAAAGCCTGAGCTGGCACTGGCAGCTGCTGGCCAAGCTATGTGCTGGGGTTGGGTTTACATACCAGGGGGATGCAATACACAGGTAAAAAGCAGGGACACTCACCCATCTTCAGTGATCCAGTCAATGCTGACTCCTCCTGCCCCAAATCAGTCCATCAATGCTGGGCTGTCCTCCCCACCAAGCTCTGCAGTAGCTCCCTCCACTTCTCCCTGCTCCACCTGGGGCAGACCCAGCTGCTCTGCTCCCTGCTCCGCCCCTTGCCCCCACTTCCCTCCAGGCAAGGGGCCAACAGCTCTCTCCCCGCTCAACCCACTCAATTGCTTTTTATTTCTAACTGCTGCCTTCACTTCGCCAGTGAACCAGGACGGGCCTTTAGCCAAAGTTGCCTTAAGTGTGGAATCGTTTCCCCTTTGAAAGAACTGCCATTGTTCCATCACATCTTTCTGTATAAATTCCCCCCGCCCCCCGACAAGGAATTTTGCTCATAATTTTCCTCATCGTTGGCAAACTGGCCCTTTTGGAGCACCACTACGGAGCCCTGGTGGGACGGTCCCCTGTTTGCCTGTAGTGAGTGTCACAAGATCCCGATCGCTGCTCCCTAGGCACCAGCCAACTTCCAGTCCTGGGAGCTGTTCATATCTAGCCACCAGCTGAGGACCAGGGAGTGAGACGCCTGCAGCGAGGGCGGAGTTGCAGCCTGTGTCTGGACTTTAACCTGGAGCTGGTCCTGCCTTTCACAGGGAACCGAAGCGCTGATCTCAGCTGGGGAGCAGGGCTGGAAGAAAAGCATCTGGCTTAGCAACAGGGAGACAGTAACAGGGTTTGGAGCTTCCCATGACTGTGCCGAAGCTTCAGCTACACCGCAGTCATCCAGGACAGCGCTGCTCCCATCGGATGGCCCTTTGCCATTCAGCCCCACCCCTAGTGGATGAGTGTCACCTTGGCAGTGTGTTTTGGAAGCAACCTTGCAAACCCTGAGCAGAAAACTGCCCCGGGCTAGTGCATGTGAAGGGGGCTGCAGGCCAGAAAGCTGGGCCGTTTCTGGTCTTGCCCATGTAGACAGGGCCAAGCCATGTGAATTGACATCCCTGCAGCAGCCAGGCACCAGTAGGAATTTGCTCCATCGCAGGCTGGCACCTCGCCCGTGCGGTAGCCATTCGGGAGCATTATCCTGGAGAACAAGGCCCGGCCCTTCTGCCACCTTGTACCTGGGAGAGTCCTGCAGCATTGCCTAACGTGGCCAGATCAGGCCTCACCTGATCACAGCCCCAGCCCTAAAGACGGAGCTGTCCCATTCTCCAGAGTGGCCATGCTGCAGACCGCCAACCCCAGTCCTGATCAAATGCAAGACAGATTTTGTGAGCGCTCCGTACCCAGCAGCTCCCATTGCTCTCCGCATGTGTGGGGCAGAGGGGGAATCACCATTGTTCTCCATGGGTGTGGCTGGGGGGGGGTTAGGATAGTCTATTGCTCTTGGGGGGGATTCTCCATTGTACTCAGTGGGGTGCTGTAATGATTGGAGTCTAGAAGGCCTGCCTTGTGTTGCAAAGTGGGTGAAAGTTGTAACTTTTTATGAATCACCTGCAATGCTGCCTGCTGATAGGAGAGGTACCAAAGGGAGAGGGGAAGACTGGAGTGAGCCAAACAAAGGGGTCTGCCGATATCACCCAAGGACTGAGTTAAGATCGAGACCGATAAACAAAATTAGAATGAAATTGGAAATGAATGGAACAAAATGGGTGTATTGGAAATGAGGGCTAATTGGTGGATAAAATAATGAGGGGGTGGGCTATTCCCTCATCAGACCCTGCTAGGGTCTTTAAAATAGAGACGGGGGGGTCCAACATGGTGGAGGCTGGGTGAGTTAGAAGAATGAGTTTTACCGTTATGGCTGCCACTCCCACCATCTCCGGGGCCCCGGGACCCAACATCACACCACTGGGCCTTCATCTTCCTAATCCTGAAAGGCATCTGCGCCAGCTAGGGCCAGCGCGAGGGAACTAGTGACATCACCCGTCCATCGGCTTTTACTGAATCCTGAACAATGCCTGGCTGTGAGCCATGGGTCCCTGCTCGCACCTTCTCTCAGCAGCTGCAGTGCCAGTTCTCTAGCTGGCGGCTAGTCCCCAGTGTAGCTTGGGCAGGCCAGTCCCGCTGCAATCCCGAGGAGAAGCACTTAGCCAAGGGATTCATGTGCAGTGTGTAATGCCCTGTGGCGGGGCATCAGCTACACCATAGAGCGGTGCCTGGGCATCTCGGTCTCTGGTCCCTCCGACACAGGTCCCTCCTTCGGGGGCGAGCAGGGAGGTTCTGCCAGCCATTGTCTGGAGACACCTTTCTATGTCCAGATAATGGACAGGAGCCTGGAGTGTGGGATCAGCACTCCAGCAGGAGGCCGTGGTGTGTGGCGATGTGTGTGTATATGACTGTGTCTGTAAGAGCAGTGCTTGGCTTTTCCCCGTGAACAGCCATTCAGATTTCCTGAACTATAACCGGTTACAGCTCTCCATTCCCCTTGCTCGCTGGCGTCCCCAGGAGAATGGTGGCCGCCAGCCAAAATCACGCTTGGACAGGAACAGTCTAGGGCTGCCAAAGCTGCAGCAGATGCAGACACTGCCAGAGAAGGTGTGTGGGGGGGGAGGGCTCCGTCCCTTAGACCCAGCACCTGGCCCCTGTGGCCCATGCCCCCTTCTGGGGTCACCACATGGACCAGAATACCCCCAACTCTCCACAGCCAACCTCAAACCCAGAATATGGTCCCATCCCCCTGGTGCACAAGCTACCCCAGCTTCCAGGGGAGAGAGAAAATGCGGGGCTGGGCTCCCCCTACTGACAATCACTCTCTGGACCCAGTGGCCTATTCTCACTCTGGGATAACAACTTTCTCCTCTTGCTGGCTCATGTCCCGTAGCCCAGGTAGCGCCAGCCTATACTCTGGGGTGGAAGCTACACAGTTCCAAGCTTGGCGGGGGGTTGTTACAATTGTACTTTGTAGAATTTATTTTTACCTGTTTCCTTTAAAAAAACAACAGCCCTAGGGAATTACATACACCCAAACAGACTGTAATTAGGGTTGCAAAGTCAAGCCGTCAAAAGCATGGGACTAAAAGAACTGGGCTTGCCTAGCCTAGCAAAAGGCAGGCTGAGAGGGGATCTGATGCTCTATAAATACATCATGGGAGGGAGAAGAGCTATTGAAGCTAAAGGACAATTTTGGCGCAGGAATGAATGGGGAGAAACTGGCTATGAATAAATGTAGGCTGGAAATTGGAAGGTTTCTATCCATCATCGGAGTGAAGTTCTGGATCAGCCTCCCAGTAGGAGTGGTGAAGGCAAACAATAGAATTAGATTTAAGAGAGCTCTGAGTGGGATTGTATAGCAGGGCTGTCTGTAACAGCAGGTGGCAGCAGTCTATGTTTGTAAGGACCCGGGAACTGGAACCCAGGTCTACAGAGCCTAGGGTGGCTGAGAGTCCCACAGTGCCACCAGGAGGCCATGCAGAGGTGTGACCAGGGAGCACTGTGCAGAGTAGGTGCCGCAGGAAGCGCTGCCCAAGACTTACGTGATCACAACCTAGTTTTCTACAGGACCTTGTGCACAGGATGGACGTGCAAGGAGGTGTACAATCCAGGTTGTGCAGGTGAGTGTAGATGTGGTGGATCTGCTCAGCAGTTGACTACACGTCCTATCGGCTCCTTTCGCTTAGTCAGGTAGGGGAGAGCTCCTGGCCCAGGCAGTGATGGGCTGTGTTTGGAAAACAGTGTTTACATGGTGAGCTAGGAGCTGCAGGGGAGCTGGAGGCAGAAAGATTTCCCCAGGAGCCATCTGCAGACATGTGTGGAACAGGCTGTGTCTGCTGGATATTGGTGCAGGTGCATGGGGGGGAGCAGCAGGGAACCTGTAAAGAAGGGGCCCAAGTAGAGACACTAACCAAGCCCGGGCTGAAAACCTGCAAGCTCCTGTTTGTTGGAATAGAGACTGGGCTGGAGAGGGCAGCCCAGCCCAGGCACTGGCCCTGCCAAGCCCTGACTCCTTAGGGCCCAAACAGGAACCGCTACTGCTCACTTTGAACTGGAACTGCACCTAGGGGATCTGCAACCTTCCCTGCCTTTCCCTGAACTGCCTGTCTGAGCGGTTACTGGGACCCACCTGGACTGGCGCCTACATGGCATAGCTGCTGAAGCACCTGCAGTGCTGGCCTCTGAGACGTGGTACTCCTGGCATTGTGCTGGCACCCTAGGGTGCACTCCAGTACTGTGGAGCCTCAGTATTTACTCACATTCCCTAACTTTTGAATACTTGACTTTGCAACCTAACAAGCCACCTTTTAAAGTTGTTGTTTTGTATGTAATATGCACGTGCCTGTACACACGCAAATGCACACACCACGGCGGGCACTGTGGGCACCCCAGCTAGCCCACAGATCCTATCCAGGGCAGAAGTGCGCATGCATACTAGCCAGTCCCTTGCAAAACTGACTCACTTCTTGTTCTTCACTAGGACAGCAGCCCAGACAATCTGCTGAGGTTGGATGCAATGTCTCTGTGGCACTGTTAAGTTCTAAGGTTGTCAGTTTGGGTTGGCGGTATTCCTGGAGGTTTTGTCTCATGACATAATCTTTAATTAAAGATTCATTTTTAATTCCTGGAGACTCCAGGACAATCCTGGAGGGTTGGCAACTCTACTGTTAACCCACCTGTCATGACTGGACAAAGGGGAGATGTACGGTCCCAGCCACACTCGAGGTACATTCTGCCAATGCACACAGTATATACACCCCAGATACTCATTGTACAGTGGGTGAGGCACCAGTTGCTCCAAGCTGTGCTTCCTTGCCCAGAACTGCTGCTAGGGGCCCTGGGAATGAGGTGCCCCCAGTTGCCAGCCTTGTGCTGGCTTCTGTCTGCTTTGGTAAACAGCTGGCTATGTGCAAAATAGGGGGCCCTGCAGCGGGAAGGGAGAGGAGTGAATGGTCTGCCTTCTGTGGGGGGGGGGGAGGAATAAAGCTGGATGGCGTGGGGGAGGGGCAGGGAAGGGAAGGAATTGATTGACTCGAACCCCATATTCACCAGAGATGCCAGTGGGAGCAGGATCAGGTCCATAATGGGGAGGGAGGCAGGCAAAAAGCTAACACCATGTTAAGAACCATTAGGAAAGGGATAGAGAATAAGACCGAAAATATCATAATGCTGTTGTATAAATCCATGCTACGCCCACACCCTGAATGGTACCTGCAGCTCCAGTCGCCCCATCTCAAAAAAGAGATGTTAGAAATGGAAAAGGTACAGAGAAGGGCAACAACAATGGCTAGGGGTACGGAACAGCTTCCATCTGAGGAGAGATTTAAAAGACTGGGACAGTTCAGCTTGGAAAAGAGACAACTAAGGGGAAATATGATTGAAGGCTATAAAATCATGACTGGTGTGGAGAAAGTGACTAGGAAGTGTTATTTACCCCTTCACATAACACAAGAACCAGGGGTCACCTCAAGGACTTTAACAGGCAGCAGGTTTAAAACAAGCATGAGGAAGTATTTCTTCACACCACGGACAGTCAACCTGTGGAACTCATTGCCAGGGGATGTTGTGGAGATCATAACGGGGTTCAAAAATAAATAGAGAAGTTCCTGGAGGGTAGGTCCATCAATGGCGAATAGCCAAGATGGTCAGCGAAGCAACCCCATGCTCTGGGTGTCCCTGAACCTCTGACTGGGACTGGACAACAGGGGAGGGATCGCTGGATAATTGCCCTGTTCTGTTCAATCCCTCTGAGGCATCTGGCACAGGCCACCGTCAGAAGACAGGACACTGGACTGGATGGACCATTGGTCTGACACAATATAGCTGTTATGATGTTAGAGAGCGCAATCTAGGGCAAGAAACTGGAGAAAGAGGGTGACAGGGTGCAGAACGACACACCCTGACAGTGAAGGGGAAGAGAGAACAGGACTGGGCTGAGGCGAGATGACAGGAAAGGGGAGAGGGGACAGCCACAGAGACACCACAGAGGTGGGGAAAAATGGCCAAGTGCTGGAATGGCACCATTACCCCGGCAGGGAACAGACTGCAGCTTGCACAGCCCCGGCATATCCTCGCACACGCACCTCACCCCTCACACTCTCCCCACCTTGCACCCCCCCACGCCTTACACAATCTTCACACCCACACACATCCCTCGCACCTCTTCCACAAACACTACCAACTTTCACACACCCCACAAACACACCCCTCTCTGTCTTGAGTTTGTGGTTACTGCCGTCCTTTAGTTCTGGGCAGTCTTCTAGCCTGGAGTCAAGCGAGAGGTTCCTCATCAAAGAACATGTCCCATCCCGGGCTGCTGTTTCTAAATCACCTGTTCACACTCCCTTTCTTGCTCACTTAACAATCCATGGGGCTTGGCTTCTCATTCCATGTGTCTAGCTGCATGCTGGGCCTCTCACTGATGTAACCCAGGTCCCCTTCATTCATGTTTAATGGACCACATGCCCGACTTCTGTCATCTTTCTAATTCCTTCGCTGTGATGGTTCCCTCTCGAGCGCCTCCTCCCACATCCCCGTGTCTGCCATGAGTCCGGGCCCCGCAGCATCGCATTGTGAGCTACTCCCAAGTCTCACCCTCATCTTCAATAGTTACCTGAAAGCACCTACAGATGTTGAGCCAGGCAAAGGGACTGGGGCAGGCCAAACTTCCCTGAGTCCTTTGAAAAGGGACGAAAGACCCGGGATGTCCCGTACAGGGAACTACACCACAAGAGCATTATTAACATTGCAAAGTCAAGCTCTCAGAAGTCAGGAAATGTAAGAACTAAGTTTGCCCTGCAACCTTAAGTCTGTCCTTTGTGCGTATGCATTCGGGTACAGCCCAGTCTGGGGACTGCTGGGGTAGAGGACACCCACAACTTGTACAATAGTGGCTAATGGTGTGTACATGCCAGGGCTTTAGATTGCTGGGCATTTCCAAACCTGCCCACCTCTCTCTCCAGAGCATGGTCTCGGGTGACACCTAGGAAAGGGTTTCCTTGCTTTATTGCCAGGGTTAATTGCTGAAGAATGAGACAAGCAGCAACGTCCAGGGTAGAGCAATTGTGGGGTGCGGTGGTACCAGGGCCGGCTCCAGGGTTTTTGCCGCCCCCCAAGCAGAAAAAAAAACACAAAGCTACGATCGTGATCAGCTCTACCGCTGCTGCTTCAGTCTTCAGAGGCAATTCGGCGGCTAGTCCTTCGCTCTGAGAGGGAGTGAGGGGCCCGCCGCTGACTTGCCGCCGAAGAGCCGGACGTGCCGCCCCTCTCCGTTGGCCACCCCAAGCACCTGCTTGCTGGGCTGGAGCCGGCCCTGGGTGGTACATTAGGGGTTGACTACCAAACCCTGTGGCTGCAGAACCACCAGAGGCCAGGGAGTATTCCTGAGTGGAAACCTCAAACCCTTCTCCATCCAGGGTCCTGATTCCTGGAAAGCATGGTCCCCACTGCAGTTCTTTGCCTCGTCCAACAACCTTGGGCTTAGGTTTCTACCTCCCCCCGGCTGGCCTCACCCTCTGATTGTGCAGGAGAGGAGGTTGATTCTTCCGGTGGAATGAAGCTGAGCTGTAAGTAGGATGAATTACGTTACTTCACATTGTTAGAGCCCCTCTAATCAAACTCTGCCCTTCCTTTTTGGAGGCAATCTCCTTTTGTTCAGACCTCTCCGCCCCTGATGAGAACACATTGCACTAATCAAGAAGCCAATCGGAGCCCAAGTGGCCATCACAGACCTTCTAATAACCAGAACCCTACACTCCGGCCTGCTAATTCCTCAGTGACTGATCATGGGCAATTCCATCTCCATGCCTTTCACTTCCCATCGCTTTCCCTATTCTGTCACCCTTCCAGTGACTGGTGAGCTTCCAAAGATGCTGGGCTGAACTGAACAGACCTATGTCACTAACAGAATCCAGCCAGAGTTTGTCATCCAAGCCAGCCCAATCTCTGATTGGACTTAAACACCCGTTCTCAGGTTCGGTGAAGCTCAGAAGATTTGGAACAGATGAGCTCCCAAATTGTTCCGATGCTGTTCCAAATACGTCCAGCCCATTGATGGCCTTCTGTCTCCTCCCCCATGTGTGACACCGATGCACCTGCTCCAGTGAAAACACATGGTGGGAATTTTGATGTTGCACTCCATATGTTTATGGAAGTATGCTTATGAGTGTGAATATAATGTAACTGGAATATGCTTTATGCAAAAGGTCTCTTGTAAGGTATCAAAGCTTATAATCTACTGAGTGTGTTCATCCTGTTTGTATGTGTGTATGTGGCGGGGCGAGTGCCCCACCCCCAGGCGAGAGGGGCTTAGAGTAGGCCAGAGCGCCTGCGCAGACCAGCAGCCAATAAGAAAGGGGCTTACTGGAGGCCAATCAGAACCAAGATTGGAGACAGCCAATCTGGGCTCAGCTTGGCCCTATATAAAGGCTGCCCAGGAAGGGAGCAGACAGTCTGTCCCAGACCTTTGACAGGGGAAGATCTGTCTCTAGAGCTGGGAGACTAGCACCATGGACAGCACAGTGCTGGCCAGGCTTGGGGAGCAGAAGGGAGCTCTAGCCTGTAGCCTGCCAGGCTTCAGGCCCTGAAGGGAAGGGCCTAGCGGGACAAGGAGCCATAGAGGAAGCAGCCCAGGGAAGTGGACCGATGAGGGGAGAGAAGGAGGACAGAGAGGTTGCCACCAGAGGGTCCCTGGGCCGGGACCCAGTGTAGAGGGCGGGCCTGGGTCCCATCCTTCCCCCCTTGCAGTACACCCAGCCATTGACCATAGGGAGTGGCTGTCATAGACTATGGCAGATCCCTGACACGAGGGATTAGACTGCAGGGGTGTGGAAAGACTGCTGATCACCCTCTCACCCCCACCCCCCCGGAAGGGGGTATGGATGGACAAAGGGGCCCTGCCGGAGGGCAGTGGTCTGGAAGAGGATGCCGCAAGCTGGAGAGTGACGCGGGCTCAGACGCCAACCAAGGATGAGACAATGGGCGGGACACCACCAGAAGAGGGTGCTCCACTGGACTGAGCTAATTCCCGGAGGTAACCAGCAGGAGGCGCCACAGTGGTGAGTCCCAACACTGTCACAATGTATCATTCTTGTGTCTGAAACTAGGAATATGTAGCATAACTCTGAAGTCCTATTGTAATTATGCAAAGTGTGGGCCATTAATGGTGGTTTAGTATCTTGATGGCTCCCATTAACTAGGACAATCAGTTGTAAATGGCTCTGTTTACTTGTAAACCTTCCTGTATACCTGTGTGCCAGCAAGTGGGTAATGAGATCTTACAGTGACATGTGATCATGTCACCTGAACTGGAATCCATCTTAAACCTGGTGCTTTTCCATTTAGAAGGAGGGGTGGGAACCCAGAGAGAGACAAAGGATTCCTGCCTAGTGCCAAAGATATAAAAGGGGGTGGAACAGAACAAAAGGGGCTGCTGGTCATGAGAAATCCCCTAGTTACCACCTGAGCTGTAACTAACCAGGATTGTACCAGGGGAAAGGATTGGGCCCAGATTAGGAAGATGTCTAGTCTGTGAAAGAAGCTTATTGAAACATCTCTGAGGGTGAGATTTACCTGTATTCAGTTTCTTAATGTATTAGGCTTAGACTTGCATGTTTTGTTTTATTTTACTTGGTAACTTACTTTGTTCTGTCTGTCATTACTTGGAACCACTTTGTTTACTTAATAAAATCACTTTTGTTTATTAATTGACCCAGAGTAAATGATTAATACCTGGGGGAGCAAACAGCTGTGAATATCTCTCTGTGTTCTAGGGGGTGGACAATTTATGAGTTTACCCTGAATAAGCTTTATACAGAGAAAACGGATTTATTTGGGGTTTGGATCCCTTTGGGAGTTGGGTGTCTGGGTGCTGGAGACAGAAGTACTTGCTAACCTGTTTTAAGTTAGGTCTGCAGCTTTGGGGGTGTGGTTCAGACCCTGGGTCTATGTTGCAGCCGGCTAGCATGTCTGGCTCAACAAGACAGGGTTCTGAAGTCCCAAACTGGCAGAGAAAACAGGCTCAGAGGTAATCTCAGCACATCAGGTGACAGTCCCAAGGGGGAGTATCAGAGGGGTAGCCGTGTTAGTCTGAATCTGTAAAAAGCAACAGAGGGTCCTGTGGCACCTTTGAGACTAACAGAAGTACTGGGAGCATAAGCTTTCGTGGGTCAGAACCTCACTTCTTCAGATGCAAGTCAGGGCTTGCATCTGAAGAAGTGAGGTTCTGACCCACGAAAGCTTATGCTCCCAGTACTTCTGTTAGTCTCAAAGGTGCCACAGGACCCTCTGTTGCTTTTTAGTCCCAAGGGGGTCTCTCTGATCGAACCCGTCACAGGAAGCTCTGGGTTAATTTAAAACCCTCCCAATGAATTAGTCTAATGTTCTTGTGGTGTCCGCTAGGGATGCGGGGTAGCCCGATTCATTGTACAAAGGTGGGGGGGGGGGAATCTTTCAATGGCAGGAACTCATGGTGTGTATGCACAGCCTTGGCATAGAAAGGTGTCTCATCAGTGTGTCACAAACACAAAGCAGCAGGTGGGATGATGGACATCATGCTTTTCTCCCAGCATGAAGTGCACATGACTGCCATCCTGCATGCATTCCACCTCTTGTATGCACTTATCATATCCTGGATGCTTAAGAAGCAGTCGCTTGCAAGTCAGGTGCTTGAAAATGCAAGCTTAAAGATGAACTCCGACATTGAGATGTGGAAGCAAATACTGGAGTAATATATTTCCAAGATACTATAACTCTCAGATAATCCATGCTCAAATTCTGAGGTCAAGGCAAGATGCAACTGTTAAGTAATCAGTTTGACCCGCTACTCTACTCAGCAAGATAAGGCAGCTTTCTAGAGCAGTGTTGGCCTACTGCAGAGTGCTGATTAGACACAGCTAGGAGATTAATTGCTGATTTCCAAAGGCCAGGGATCCCCGTGTGGCCAAGAAGCATCACTGGGCTGTGAATTCGGTTCAGGTTTGCAGAGACAAATTATTAGGAAGTTTGCTTCAGCTTGTTGCTTGGACAGTTGCTGGTCACAAAAGTGTTATGAATCAGGCTGAAGCTTTCATCCGGTAACACTAAGTCCTTAGGTGTAATTACAATGCTCTCTTCTCTCATCCGCCAATGATGGTGTTTCTAGTGGGGTCACACAGGGATCAGCGCTGGGCCTAGTGCCATTCGATATCTGTGTCAATGATCTGGATGGAAATATAAAATCATTGCGGGTAACATTTGCAGATGACACTAAGATTAGTGGGGTGGTAAAAAGCAATGAAGACAGATCACCAACAGGGAGCCATCTGCATCTCTTGGTGAGCCAGGTGCAATCAGATAACCTGCTTTTTCATACAGCCAACTGCAAGCTCATATGTCTAGGAACCAAGAGTGTAGGTCACCCTGACAGGATGAGAGACTGTATACTGGAAAGCAGCGACTCTGAAAACTCATTTAGGGATCACGGTGGAAAGCAGCCGAGCATGAGCTCCCAGTGCAATGCTGTGGCTAAAAGCCTTAACAAAGGAGGCAGCCATTTTAGATTTCTTTCCAACCAGCAGGGTGGAATTGGTTGTGAATCACAGAATCATAGAATATCAGGGTTGGAAAGGACCTCAGGAGGTCATCTAGTCCAACCCCCTGCTCAAAGCAGGACCAACCCCCAACTAAATCATCCCAGCCAGGGCTTTGTCAAGCCGGGCCTTAAAAACCGCTAAGGAAGGCGATTCCACCACCTCCCTAAGTAATCCATTCTAGTGCTTCACCACCCTCCTAGTGAAAAAGTTTTTCCTAATATCCAACCTAAACCTCCCCCACTGCAACTTGAGACCGTTACTCCTTGTTCTGTCATCTGGTACCACTGAGAACAGTCTAGATCCATCCTCCTTGGAACTCCCTTTCAGGTAGTTGAAAGCAGCTATCAAATCCCCCCTCACTCTTCTCTTCTGCAGACTAAACAATCCCAGTTCCCTCAGCCTCTCCTCATAAGTCATGTGTTCCAGCCCTCTAATCATTTTTGTTGCTCTCTGCTGGACTCTTTCCAACTTTTCCACATCCTTCTTATAGTGTGGGGCCCAAAACTGGACACAGTATTCCAAATAGAGGGGAATAATCACGTCCCTCGATCTGCTGGCAATGCCCCTACTTATACAGCCCAAAATGCTATTAGCCTTCTTGGCAACAAGGGCACACTGTCGACTCATATCCAGCTTCTCGTCCACTGTAACCCCTAGGTCCTCTTTCTGCAGAACTGCTGCCTAGCCATTCGGTCCCTAGTCTGTAGCAGTGCATGGGATTCTTCCGTCCTAAGTGCAGGACTCTGCACTTGTCCTTGTTGAACCTCATCAGGTTTCTTTTGGCCCAATCCTCTAATTTGTCTAGTCCCTCTGTATCCTATCCCTACCCTTCAGCATATCTACCACTCCTCCCAGTTTAGTGTCATCTGCGAACTTGCTGAGGGTGCAGTCCACGCCATCCTCAAGATCATTAATGAAGATATTGAACAAAACCGGCCCCAGGACCGACCCTTGGGACACTCCGCTTGATACCGCCTGCCAACTAGACATGGAGCCATTGATCACTACCCATTGAGCCCAACAATCTAGCCAGCTTTCTAGCCACCTTATAGTCCATTCATCCAGCCCATACTACTTTAACTTGCCAGCAAGAATACTGTGGGAGACTGTATCAAAAGCTTTGCTAAAGTCAAGGAATAACACATCCACTGCTCTCCCCTCCTCCACAGACCCAGTTATCTCCTCATAGAAGGCAATTAGGTTAGTGAGGCATGACTTGCCCTTGGTGAATCCATGCTGACTGTTCCTGATCACTTTCCTCTCCTCTAAGTGCTTCAGAATTGATTCCTTGAGGACCTGCTCCATGATTTTTTCCAGGGACTGAGGTGAGGCTGACTGGCCTGTAGTTCCCCGGATCCTCCTTCCCTTTTTTAAAGATGGGCACTACATTAGCCTTTTTCCAGTCATCTGGGACCTCCCCCGATCACCATGAGTTTTCAAAGATAATGGCCAATGGCTCTGCAATCACATCCACCAACTCCTTTAGCACCCTCGGATGCAGCGCATCCGGCCCCATGGACTTGTGCTCATCCAGCTTTTCTAAATAGTCCCAAACCACGGAGAGTGGAAGGCAACTTGGGTGAAAGTGATCATGAAATAAGTTTCATGATTCTGAGGAAAGGAAGGAGTGAGAGCAGCAGAATAAGGACAATGGATTTAAAAAAGCCGACTGGAATACGCTCAAATAATGGGTAGGTAGGGTGCCTGGGAAGAAAATCTAAGGGATAAAGGAGTTCAGGAGAACTGGCAGTTTTTCAAGGAGACAGCAAACTGTCCTGATGCAGAGGAATAGGAAGAATAGTAAGAGGCCAATATGGCTGCATCAGGAGGTCTTTAATGACCTTCAAATCAAACAGGAAACCTACAAAGAGTGGATGGAAACATTAGTTTGATGGATCTGCCAGTTTCCTGCAGTATCTTAGTAGCTTTGGAGTCTGTTATATAATCAATGCAAAATGTGTGTCTTCCTGTGCCATGGCCCATGGACCTCAAACCCAGGTCCACAGGAGCAGCCACCTTGAACCCTCCACTTGGCAGCCTGCTGACCCAGGAAGCCCAGCCCCAGTTTGAGGCTTCGCCCTGATGTCCTATCGGTGGAGTCCCAGCGCAGCTGACTGGCCCGCTGGCCCTACTTAAGCCAGCAACACAAACAGGAAGCTCTCCTACTAACTGGGATCCACCCTACTGTGTCCCTTGTGCTTCCCAATCCCACGTATTGACTTCCCAGTGTTCTGACGTGGCTTGGCTCCTGACCTCTGACTTGTGGTTCTGATTTCCAGCTTGTCTCCTGCTTCTGATCTGCTGGTATCCTGACCCAGCTGACTCTCAACTCCTGACTGTGGATTCTGGCTCTGACCACTAGGTCTGACTCCCCACAGCCTTGACCACTTGTTTGGACCACGGTGACCGTATGGCCTGGTGTGAGAAGGCTGCACCCAGCTGCATCATCACCCCCTCAACCGGAAGCATTTGCTTTTCCCGACTCAGGCCACCATCTCCAGGCAGATAAGCAAGCTCCGCAGGCCCAAGTCGTGCAGCTGATCAGGGGAAACCAGCAGCTGCAGGAAGAAGTGAGACGGCTCAGTGCTGAGAACACCGTGCTGCGAGCACTGCCCGCAGTGCCTTGCCCTGAACAGGGGCCTGTGATACCCTGGCCCAAAAGGTTTGATGGGGACAGTCGGCGGTTCCGGGGCTTCGTGAACCAATGCTGCCTTCTGTTCCCTATGTGCCCCAGAACCTATGCCTCTGACCGGTACAAGGTGGCCTTGGTAATCAGCTGGCTGACAGGAAATGCATTAGATGGCCTCTCTCCTGCTGGAAGGCCATGGCCTAGCGCTGTCAAACTGGGGTGCCTTTCTCCAGTCGATCTCAACCATATTTGATGACCCACACTGAGCTCCAATGGCTGAGGCCGCCCCGAGGAGGGGGCCCCTATGCGGTGCACTTCCGCCACCTCACAGCGAATACTCGGTGGAATGAAGCAGTACAGCTGTACCAGGTCCGGTGGGGCTTGCAGGAAGAGAATAAAGATGAACTCGCCCAGACAGAGATGCCTACAGGCCTAGATAACTTTGTGAACCCTACTCTCCACATAGAAGCGTGGCTGTGAGAATGAAGAGAAGAGAAAAGAGGTTCCTTTCAGTCCGTACGGGGACCTCCCCTTCTGTATGCCCACCTAACCCATGCAAGCCAATCTGACTCGCGCCTGAAGAAAAAGAACAGCACCACCTGTGCTTCTACTGCGGCGAACTTGGTCATGCCATCTCGACCTGCCCAGTATGAATGCAGAGGAGCTTGAGGAAACAAGGTGGTTCAAACACAATGTGGGGAATCGGCCTGCTCCTTGAGTGAAGAGAATTTCCCTGTATCCTAGTCTCCACTGAGATGCACCCTGAATCCCATCTGGGGACTTAGTTTTCAGGTGCCTATCCGCCTGTGCATCCTGGGAGACCCCCAGCAGATCCACCTCCAACAATCCCTCATTGATTTGGAAGCAGTGGACAATGTTATGGCTGCAGCTACAGCTCAGGCCCTACAGATTCCCCGGTGACACAAGGCCCCACCGGACACGATTGAAACTATTAATGGCTTCCCGTTGTCTTCAGGCACTGGTCACTAAACTGGCTCTCCAGGGAGCTTACGGTCTTGTTCGTTTTTGAGAGGGGGGACGAATGGAAGGCTGCCTTTCGAACCTGCTATGGCCACTATGAATATTTACTCATGCTCTTCAGATTGATTAATACCTCAGCAACAGTCCATCACTTCATTAATGATGTGCTACGAGACCTACTAGTCCAGAATGTAGTGGTATACTTAAACAATATAGATGATCTGGACCAGGTCCACACAGTCCTGGAGAGACTACGACAACATGGTCTCTATGCTAAACTCAAAAAGTGCATATTTGATCAGACCTCAACTGAGTTCTTGGGTCTCATCTTGTTCCCAGAAGGAATAAAAAATGGGACCCGTGCGAAGTCCAGGCTGTCTGTGACTGGGCAGTCCCCCACTATGTGTGCTACCTACAAACTTTTACCAGAGGTTCATCTCAAATTTTGCAAAACAAGTTGAGCCATTCACTGCTCTACTCCAGAAGAATTCTCAATTCCACTGATCGCCTGAGGCCCATGCATTCTAACTGCTAAAGCTTGTATTTACCACTGCTCCAGTATTGGCCCATCCAGATATGATACCAGTTTTCATTGTGTAGGCCGATGCCTCTAGCATGGCGATTTGGGGCAGTCCTCTCCCAAAGGCAGACCCAAGCAAGTGACGAAGCTCACCTCTGAGTGAGACTATGAAATCTTGGACCAAAAGCTCTTGGCAGTCAAGACTGATTCTGAAGAATGGTGATACTACTTGGAAGGGGCCCATCATCTGGTCAAGCATTTGGAGATCACAAGAATCTGGAGTACCTGTATAGGGCCAAGGCCTTAAACCAAAGACCGCTCCGGTGGACCCTATTCATCTCCTGGTTCAGCTTTATCTTGACCTACTGCTCTGGACCTAGCAATGGCAAGGTGATGCCTTGTCCCGAAGGTATAGCTCTGACTCAAGAGGGCCCAGTCTGGAACCAGTCCTATAACTTCCTCAGTGCAACCCACAGCCAGCATCTGATCATGCGCATCTACTCTGCCTGTCTCTGGAATTCAACCCAACAAGATGGCTATTATCAACCGAGAACAACAGGATACCTGGGAGAAGATCCCATTTGAAAGGGACCATATCTGTGTTCTTCACAGACCTGCGAGTGTTCATTTAGGTGGTGGGCCATACCTAGATTATCTTTACTCTCCACTCCATCCTCTGTGCTTATTGGTCCCACTTCTTCTTTCCTTGTTTTCTTTTTATTTATATGGCTAAAGATCTTTTTTACTAATGGTCTTAATTATCTTTGCAAGGTTCAACTCTGCTTGGCTTTTGGCAGTTGTCACTTTATCGCTACACTGTCTGACCTCCAAGAGGTCACTTTCCTTGCTGATCCATACCTTCTTTCATTCCTTGTAGGCTTTCTACTTTCTTTTAATAACCTGTTTGAGATGATTGTTCATCCAGTTTGGTCTGCAACTCTTCCCTATGTTTTCTCCCCCTTTGCTTGGGATGTAGGCTTCAGATAATTTCTGCAACTTTGAATTAAAGTAATTCCAAGATTCCTCCACATTCGTATCTTTAGTTCTTCAGTCAATTCTCTTACTCATTCCCCTTAATTTTTTTAAAGTTTGCCCTTTTGAAATCAAGGACCCTACTTGCTGACTTATTTTTGTTTATCCTTCCATTTAATTGAGACTGAATTTTAGCTCGTGGTTACTTGAATCAACGTTGTCCTCTACAACCAGTTTTTCTATGAGGTCCTCACTACTCAATACCAAATCTAAAATGGCATCACCTGTTACTTTGGTGCGATCAGCTCTATCAGGCGGCACTTCATATGAACACAGCACCTTTCAGATACCCACTCCAGAAAAATATACATCCTTCAACTTGCACATCCAGTCATCTTCTTTGTCTCTTGCATCCCTTGGGTCACTACCACAGCTGCCTCTGTAGCTGTCATAGCCTTCCCACCTAAGCTCCTGTCAAGAAGGAAAATACAAAAACACCACTGTGACACTGTGCCCCAAAGCAACACCCTGGCACCCCCATATTCACCACTGTCATATAATTAGAACATGTTTTGTACAAAGTCTGCCTTGTGAGGTATCCTTCTAGAAGTCTTGATCTGTTGAACATTAATATCCTATTGGATTGTATGTACTGTCATTATATGTGATGTTATGAAGTTTTGCTAAGTGTGTGTTACTGAAAGGTGTTGTAAACATCCACAACTAGCCTTTCAGGTACAATAGTGAAGAAGCTAGACAGTACTAATAGTCCATCAATGAAAACAATGGGCCATGGGAAGCTTATGTTCACCTGATGTACTGTCCTGGGGACGCTTCAGCCAGCCTATGGATAATGGCTGCCATGACTCATTGGAGCAGGCAAGGACTTGTGACTAGATCACATGATACTGAACTCCATTTTGGTACCTATATTTTTCCACAAACCGGGCTGGGAACTTGGCTTGGAACAAAGGGGTTCCCGCCCTATGGAAGAAGCTAGAAAAGGGGAACATGACACCACCAATTGGCCTCACTCCCCACACAAGAGCACACCTGGAAACCCCTGAGGGACAAAGACTGAACTGGGGGAAGTGCTGGTCCCAAGCAGTAAAGAAGGAAACCTGTCTGTGTGTGGAAGCTCGGTGGCCTGTTTTTACTATCTAACAAGGTGAGTCACTGCTTGATTCAAATCCTATCTAGTGTATAAATCTTAGATTGCATTTTTGTTTATTTGCTAGGTAATCTACTTTGATCTGTTTGCTATCACTTATAATCTATCTTTCTGGAGTTAATAAATCTGTTCTATATTTTACCTAAAACAGGATGGTTTGAGTGAAGTGCTTGTGGGGGAAATCTCAGCTCCTGAACAAGAGTTAGTGCTCATCCTTTGTAGAAGTGGTGGAGTGGGTCATAACTCATATACTGGTCAGGCTTTTGACCATGGCAGGGCGGTACAGCTCCGGGGTCCTAGGCTGGGGAGCTCAGAGTATTTTGGCTGGAACCTCACTCTATTGTCAGTTCTTGAGCGGCTTAGGAGAAGCATTCATGTAACTGCAGCCGGGTATGTCCCTGCCTGTGTGAATGCTGGTGGGGGTGCAGGACCAGGAGCGATCTGCAGCTTCTCACAGCAGCACAGTGTGAGAGGGACCCCAGGCTGGTGAGACAGAGGGCTCGGCGGTACCCCAGTTCCAGGTTGCCCCCCAGGGGGGAACCCATCACAACCACACCTCCCCTTACAAATTTTCCTGTTTTCATCTCGGCATTGTTAGGATATAGATATTTAGGCCTGTCTGCAAAGGCCTATACTTTAAGAATGTAGGTGTATTTTTATTACTTAGCTAGTTATAGAGGTATAAAAGAGAGAAGCAAAATCACTGTCTGCCGGTGTAAGGACCTTTTTTTACTGTGACAGTCTGAGGCCTGGTTATTAGGCTAAGTAAGGCCTTTGGCTAAGCAGCAGAGGTAGCCATAATCTGGGAAGCGACCGGTCACATCCTCCCATTTCAAACCAGTCACATTGAAATAAGGCCATCGGGGGCTGTTAGAAAGGTGATCCGGTCTATCACCTCCAGAGAAAGGGAAGAGCCTAAAAGATTTAAAAAGAACTTAGTTTGATAGCATCCTGTCTGGCAAGAACTTACTTATTAATAGCTGGGGTGTACAATTCTTATTTTTGTATTTTATTACTGTAGTCTTTACTTCCCTATTGTTTGTCTGTATAATCTGTCTGGTTTTGTAATTGTTTTTATCTGCTGGATAATTAATTTTGTTGGGTGTAAACCAATTAAGGTGGTGGGATATAATTTATTAAATAATCATGTTACAATATGTTAGGATTGGTTAGTTACATTTCAGTTAAATGATTGGTTAAGGTATAGCTAAGCAGAACTCAAGTTTTACTATATAGTCTGAAGTCAATCAGAAAGTAAAGGGGGGGAATGGGAACAGGGAATGGGAACAGGGACCCAAGCAAGGCTCTGTGGTGCCAGAGCTGGGAAGGGGGACATTAAGGAAGAAAACTAAAATCATGCTTGCTGAAAGTTCACCCCAATAAACATCCAATTGTTTGCACCTTCGGACTTCAGGTCTTGTTGCTCTCTGTTCATGCGAGAAGGACCAGGAAGTAAGCGGGTGGAGGAATAAGCCCTCTACCAGGCATGCTGGCTCCTGTGTCACTGGCTGGCTACCTTTATAGGTCTGCTGATTAGGGAACTCTGCCCACAGTAGGTAGCACAAGAAGGAATGGGCCTAATCCGCAGCAAGGGCAATTTAGGTTAGATATGAAGAAAATCTTCTAACTATATGAATAGTTTAGCTCTGGAATAGGCTTTAAAGAGAGGATGCGGAATTCCATCATTGAAGGGATTGAAGAACAGGTTGGACAAACACTTGTCGGGGTCTAGGTTTACTTGGTCCTGGCTGTCCCTCCCAGCCCTACATTTCTATGATTCTATGACATTTGCAGCAGGGGAAGTGAGTACCAAATTTTGGAGCCTGGATAATCTCCATCCAATAATATTTAAAGGAACTGGCATATGAAATTGCAAGTCCAATAGCAGGCAGGTGGTATGATCTCTGCATACAGCACTGGTGAGATTGATGCTGGATACTTTGTGCAGTTCTTTTAAAAGGATTTTGGATTCAGAGATGAGCCAGAAGAATGAATTAAGTTCTGAAAAAAAAAGAAATGTCTTGTAATAAGACTCTTGAGAAGCTCAATCATCTCTTGGATAAACTACATTGATTAACAGGTGACTTGATCGTGATCTATAAGAAACTAGCTGAGGAGAGATCTGATACTAGAGAGCTCCTTACTCTAGCAGACAAATATAGAACAAGATCTGGAAGCTCAAGCTAGACAAAGTCAGACTGGAAATGAGGCACACAGTTTTACCCGTGAAGGTAATTAACCATGGGAACAGATCACCAAAGGATATAGTGGAGTCTCAATCACGTTGAGTCTTTAAATCAAGACGGAATGTCTTTTTTTCTAAAAGATCTGGCTCATCAACATGCTGTGGGGCTAGAAGCAGAAATCACAGGGTGAAATTATCTGTTCTGCAGGAGGACAGATTAGATAATTATAACAGTCCCTCGTGAATCTATGAATCCAGGATAATGAGAGACACAGACATTCCTTCAAATGAGAACGGTGGATAGTTTGTCTTTGAGCTGTATCCTGGAGCTCTGCAGCAGAATTTGTGTCTTTCTCAGGGATTTCAGGGCCTGTTTAGTATTTAAAACATTAATTACCACTTCATTAAGATAGAGGCTTTTGGGTGTTCAAGGAAAAAGCCATCCTGAGTGACCCCCAAAAGGAGAGACGAGTCACTGTGAAGGGGAAGAGCCTCTGCTGATGAGAGGAAGGCCTGCAGGTTTAAAAAAGACTTGTGCAAAAGGGTCTGAACACTTGTGCACAGCCCTGAGTTGAAAAGTGGGGCTGAACATGCAGTTGTGTGTCAGCACACTTTTGCATGGGCACTGTGGGGAAAAAAACATGTTCAAGTTTTTAAAAACTATGGGGCAAACTCGGATTTGGTGTAGAGGAATGCATGGAGTAAGCCCCCGCCCCAACCCCTGCAACCCTCCCCCTTAATCTAGGTCTGAATGTGGCCAGATCATTTTTCAGGTGTCTAAACTGAATGGAATGAGTCCCACAATGTGATGGGCTAACGTGTTGGGCATTGATTCTCTGGTAATTATCAGGGTATGAATGTGCTCCATGCTCCTGGCAGCATTGTGACTATGACACATCATGTAAATATCAGAGCCTGTGGTGATGGGCACAGATTAAGACCCTCAACAGAACAGATTTATAAATAATATAGACTTGCTTAAGCTTGAGAGGAACTTTTAATAAAGCAAAATCAATTAATAAATAAGCCCGCGTGGGTCAGGTCATTCTCTCTCTCGGGTGAGGGGAGCAGCTTCTGTTCCATAGAGGGCAGGTGTGTCCACGGCACGGACTTACTTTGTGTTGTTCGCTGTGCTGGCAGCCCGAAAATTATAGCAAGGTTGGAAACCAACAGAAGACGATGGTTCATGCCCATCACATACTGGGTCATTGACCTGGAGTCAGACCGAACCTATGGACTTGTAAAGGCTTCCCTGAAGCCACCAGCATGTAGGTTAAAGAGTAAGGCCTGCCAGTGCACCCTGAACTGGAGAAGAACAGCTTGGTAGCATAGGAAGATCACTAACTGATATGGAGGAAGGATGGCCTAGTGGTTAGGACGCTAGCTGGGCTATGAGAGACCGGGGTTCTATCCCTGGGTCCGGGCAGTGTGGCCTTGGCCAAGTCACTCAGTTCTCCTCTGCCCAATGGGGACAATAGCCTTGCATGGGGCTGTGTGAGGGCTAACGCATTAACAGCTGTGCAGTGCTTCCATAACGTGGTGATGGGGGTTATAAAAGAGCTTTCAATAGGTGCAATCCCTTCCCAGCTCGAGGGCAGAGCATCTCCCGCCTGCTCAGCAGGTTCCACATCTTTGTAGATCACATCACGCTGCAGGCTCCAGCTGTGACCTCAGCAGCTTTCCTGGCCATGATGGCTGCACATCCGTCATGCCTTCCCTGTGCTGCTCCAGCCCCCTTCCCAGGGTTGCAGGGGGGCCTCTCGGAATACTGCCAGAGCAATGGAGCAGAACCAGGGAAAGGCATGTCTGGGAGCAGGCAAAGCCCCAGGCCAGCATCAGCATCTGCAATGGCAGGGCGAGAGATGTGTGGACAGAGCACCAGTGGGCTGAGAAATGCATTGTGCAAGGGCTGGCGTGTGCCTGCACCACTCCCATGTGCCAGTAGTGCCCCGAGCAGGGAAAGAGCCTCCCGGTTAGAACAAGCCGCCTCCTGCAGCAACCCCACCAAAGAGCTGGTTAATTACTCTGTGGCTCAGGGCATGTCCCCTATGGGACAGGAAGTCTCTCTTCTGTACAGGATCACAAGGCCATCAAGCTCTGCGGCAGCTTCCACAACAGACGCCAGCCGGGAGCTTGTGATTAAAGTCTGGACGTAACAATCTAATCACGCTGGAGAAACTCCAGCGGGACCTTGGAAATGAGCTCTCAGAGTAAGAACTGGCCTGAAACTTCATCTCCAGCGCAGGCGGATCCCAAATATCAGTGGAGATGAGGATATGGCCCAGCTGTCTGTTTCTCTTTCAAGTCAAGGTCATTCTGCGCTGCCTGCTTCCCCTGGGTGGGACCCTGCTGTGCCAAACCCTCATGGACGGGCAAAGAGCGGCCAGATCTCAGGAGAGGGGGTACCTGAACCCAGAGAGGTTCATGTCAGCTTGGCTCAGTTCTCACTGGACCCAAGTTGATCCAACATCTGATGGGACCACAGGGGAGGTTCATCTCCTCATGCCCTGACTGCCCCTCCCTTGCTCCTTGGCACCACTTACAGTGGTAGCATTTGACATCAACTTCAGCACCCATTTTGCACAGGTGCAAAATACCGCACAAGGTGCCACAGAGAGGAAAATTGGCACAGCCCCCTGCCCTGGTGCTGGGCTGCAAGGATCAGCCAGCGGCAACCCCATTAACCCAGAGCAGGATCTGGAGAGATCCTGAATGGATCGGCCTCATATTGGCACAGCCTAGTGTGGACGTGCTGGTGATGTGAACAAGTCAAGCCTTCAAGGCTTTCTCTGCAAAGGTCTGGCTCTGGGATGCATTTGCAAAGTCACTGCTGTGCAATGCAGGCCGATGCACCTCCCAGAGCAGGGCTGAATCCTACTTGCTGAAGAAGCTGAGGAACCCGAACAGGTCATTGTGTATGACTCGGTCATTCCGGGTGAAGAGCATCAGAGTCCTCGCCCCACTCCATGGCTAACCCAGGAATGTCTGCACCAAAGCCTCTGACACTTACGCTGAAGAAGTAATTCCGTTAGCTGGTAGAAGTAGTAGGCTCTTATTTCTTCAAGGTGCACCAGCTGCTGGAGGGGGACATGACACAATTACCCAGCATGCTCCATGTACTCCCTGACCCCAACACTAAGGGCAGCTCATCCCCAATGGCCCTAGGACATCATGTCTCTGCACAGGCCACTGCTGTGTAATGGCCCCCCTTGCCCCCTCCCCACTATGGGTTGGGAACAGAAACATTTCTTGTGACACTAGTTTTCTGCTTTATACTACTATGCCCATGTTCTCTGCATGTTCTGAGCAGCTCAAAGGAACGTGTGCTAGACCCTCAGCCCTCTTCCTGCCCTGTGAAATGATGGGGCAGAGTCAGCCAGCCCAACATCCTCATCTGGGTTCTGCCCTGTCCTCACAGAGCAACTCTGTCAGATTCTGCCCCTGGGCCATGCTGGCATGTGGGCACTGGGAGCTGCTCTCGCCAACAGGGCAGCCAGGAGTTCTCCTGACTCTGGGGGCCTGTCATGGGCCTGATACACCCGTCACCCTGTGGGGGGTGAGGGTGGGGGGTGTTACGGCCCCACAGATGCATCTGTAGGGCTGCCTCTGGGCTTGAGGCTGTATGGCCCTATGTCCTTAGTTCGATGATCCTTGTGATCTGGGCAGCACAGCCTGATGGCTAGAGTTAATAATACCATCCCTGTCTGCAGGCAGTCTGGCCTAGTGGCCAAAGTCAGTAGCATGGCCCATGCTGTCGGGGCAGTGCGGTCTAGTGGCCAGAATCAGCTCTTGCTCTCACGGCAGCGTGGCCCAATGGCCAGAGTCAATACTGCAGCCGTTACCGTCAGGGCAGTGTGGCCCAAGGGCCAGAGTCAATACTGCCACCCTGACCGTCAGGGCAGTGTGGCCTAATGGCCAGAGTCCATAATACAGCCGTTGCTCTCAGGGCAGTGTGGCCAAGCGGATAGAGTCCATAATACTGGTGAGCGGGACCACTGTCCCGGGGTGGGTGGTGGCCAGGATAGGGGGACCCAGGCCTGCCCTCTCCACCGGGTCCCAACCCAGGGCCCTGTCAGTGGCGGGGCTCCAACTGAAACACCCCAAGCCTTGCTCTGCTTCTGTGACCATTTCCCTGCAAAACCTCCCTGGGTTACTGCCTACCAGAGTCTCTGGGGTTGCCCATCTCTGGGCTTCTCCAGTCTCGCCACTCTCCGCGACGTCCCGAGCCGGTGTGGCCAGTGCGGTCCTCCCTCAGGAGCTAGCGACACACCTCCTTCCCCGTCGGCGGTCAGCCCAGACTGAGCTGCTCTGCTGGCTTTTATACCCTGCTTCCAGCTGGAGCATGCCCAGCAGAGCCAGGGGGCTGTGGCCTCCTCGGCTAAGAGAGAAGGGTTAACCCCTGCCTTACCAGGGCGGGGCTGATACACCCCGTCACAGGGCCACAAAGCCAGTATTGCTTGGTCTATGCTATCTCCTGTGTGTAGGGGAGGCTGGAGCCACTGTGCTCTGGTGAGACCTGGCGGGCAAAGCAACCCCTAGGACAGAGGTTCTCAAAAAGGTGGGGAGGGGAGGGCAGGGAATGTATTCTGGGAGGGTGTGAGAAGCTTTAGGAAAAAAGAACTTACAGTGCACATTTTACCCACAGCAATCTGTTCTCCTTAGTTCGGTGCTGCCTTCCGAGTTGGATGGCTGGAGAGGCTGGCAACCCAGCTCTGAAGGATGCACCACCACCAGCTGCAGCAGAGAAGGAAGGGTGGCAATACTGTTTACATACAAAAACAAACAATGGTCTTGTCTTCAGGTCCAAGGGGATCTCCGGGTAGATATCTCAAGCATCCAGGCCAGGCTGGAATTGCTTGGCTTCAAAAAACAGGCTCACCCTTGTAACAATAGTGTGATGGCAGTAAATAGTATCTCATTTAAAATGGACATTCCTATATACTTAAGTGGCTCTGTTCAAATCAATGCCTTAGTGTTTTTAATATTTAGTGAGAGTTGCATGTTGATTTTAGAGGCCGGGGGCATAAACACCTACAGACACAAGATGGGGTGGTGGTTAAATAAGTTTGAGAACCTCTGCCCTAGGAGACCACTCCAGCCATTGTAACTTAGAGCCCCCAGTAGGCTGCTATGAATTAAAGGGGGAGGGGCCCAGTCAGAGTGAGGATGAGTGGGAGCAGGAAATGCCTTTGCCCATTCCACCCCAGCTCCCCTGCTGGCCACAGGCTGTCTGGCCCCAGGGATCTGGTGCCATATTTCAAACAATGGCACCATGGCGGTCTAATTGCTGGCGTTTTAAAAGCAGCCATTTTGGAGTTACAAGAGCAAAACAAATGTTGAGAACATTCTTCCCAAGCTGTTGAATGTGCATTGCAGGAGCACACCATCCGTCCCAGGGAAGACCAGGAGCTTTTAAAACATGACCCAAGACCCTGCTAGGGGAGTCCCCAGAAGTGAGCAACACCAAGTCCGGGTGGTGTAAAACTAACAGAGAATCGTTCCACTGGCATTTGTTGTACAGAGTGTAAGTTAGAGACCCTGGCCACAATGGGAAGTAAAACCTAGGACAATAGAAAAACCAAAGCCAGACAATCACAAGTGTTACCCTGAGAGTCAGCCAGCAAACAATGTCTCGGAAATCGCAGGTCCAGGCCTTTGCGTACAACAGAGAGGTTCTGCTTTTTGTTATTAAATTGATACAGTTAAAAGAAAGAAAAGATTTTGGGCAAGATTCTTCTCCCCATTTCGCCAGGGTAAATCCAGAGGGGCCTAGCTGCTTTCAGCTGGGGGAGGAGCAGAATCATCAGCTAACTGCCAGGGGGAGGCTGGGGAGGGGGGGTGTAGACTCAAGCCTAGAAGGCCCAGGATCATGAGAGGGACAGACTGCAGTAGGCCAGGTGCTGGAGCACACGGGGAGAGGCCGTCCTGGTCCATGCCCATTGGGCTCCTCCTGGCAGCTCAGTTGGAGTGAAGGTGACTGGGGATTCTGCCCAGTCAGGGAGGTGGATGGGGAGCCCAATTAGGGCCTTTTGCTCACGGAGGACAGTGACTCTAGCAAAGCGGCTACACTGTTTTACCTGGGGCATAGGAGCCTTTTGTCTCTGGCAGCCCAAGAAAAGTCTCTTTCCTCAGTTACTGGGAACCCAGCAAGTGCTGGAGCCTACAGAGCCCAGTGTTTGCCCCAACCAGATGCTCACCTGGCCATGCCAAGGCAGCCAAAGGCTTTGGTCACCCACAAAGCAACCTGGTCTGTGCTGGGGGTCAGGTGCAGGAGCAGTGACGCAGGACACACTCCGCTTTTCCGGCAGTGATACTCTGCAGCAGCACACGAACGTGCATCTCCTGTCTGGCTCTGCGCCCCTCCCTGACAGACAGGCCTCCCTGAACGGCGTGCAATCCACAGAGATATGGCAATCTGTCCCCACAAGGAACAACAAATGTTTGTTTGATGGAGCCAAGGACGAAGTGTCAACTTCTCCAGCCCTGTAGGAAGCTGTTAAGGGAAGCTTGTATTCCACTGGGTTTAATTTTGTGTCTGAACGAAACACTCCACACAACACAATGCTGCATAACTGAGTAAAATGCCAAGGTTTAAAGCTGTGGGCACGACATCATGGCAGGCTGACATCACTGTGGAGGTAATCCCCTGGAGGGCCGGCTCCAGGGTTTTGGCCGCCCCAAGCAGCCAAACAAAAAACAAAAAAAAAAGCCACGATCGCAATTGCGATCTGCGGCGGCAATTCGGCGGGAGGTCCTTGGCTCCGAGCAGGAGTGAGGGACCGTCCGCCAAATTGCCGCCGAACCGCTGGACGTGCTGCCCCTCTCCGGAGTGGCCGCCCCAAGCACCTGCTTGGTAAACTGGTGCCTGGAGCCAGCCCTGATCCCATGGGGGCATGGCAGGCTGACATCGCTGAGGACGGAATCTCCTGGGGGCGTGGCAGGCTGACATCACTGAGGAGGGAATCCCCCGGGGGCGTGGCAGGCTGACATCGCTGAGGAGGGAATCCCCTGGGGGCGTGGCAGGCTGACATCGCTGAGGAGGGAATCCCCTGGGGGCGTGGCAGGCTGACATCACTGAGGAGCTAATCCCCTGGGGGCGTGGCAGGCTGACATCACTGAGGAGCTAATCCCCTGGGGGCGTGGCAGGCTGACATCACTGAGGAGGGAATCCCCCGGGGGCGTGGCAGGCTGACATCACTGAAGAGGTAAAGTGGACAATCACCCCTTTCCCCATGAGTTGTGTGAATCATTCACAGGGAATAATCCACTCAAGGGATTCCGGCCCTTTGTGTGTCTGTTCATGATCCCTGAGCGGACCAGGACTCTGCATTGCTCGAGGTTGTCTTGGGACATGAATGCACCTGCCCTCAGCTCCACAGTCGCTGTTTCAAGGATGTCCCAGATTGATGACCGATGCAGGGCTGTCCACTGACCCAGGAACAGTACAGAAACAAGCCTCCTGTAGGCCTGGCTGGTGAACCAAGGTGCCTGATATACCAGCTCTGAATACAGCGGGGAAAGGTGCCCTCTCTAGGGTCACCAGCCATGCCCTCTAACAGTGTCATGCAGAGTGGCCCAGTGCACCCACCATGGCCTCTAATGGTGCCTCCTTCTGATATGCCTGAGACCTCAGTTACATCGTGGGACGGCACATTGTCCCCATGTAGGGATACACACAGCAGGGGACTGAGGGGCTGGGACAACCCTTTGGATATGGCTGTTTCTTCTCCAGCTCTGGCTTGAGGACCCTGCTAAGATGAGCCTGCAAGGATGTGACATCTCTTCTGGCCAAAGGGCAGGAGCTGAGTGACCCGGCAGCATGCTGCCCTGTGTGTCTGCGTGGACTGTCCCGTAGGGAGATGTGTGGACCAGAAGAGACAGGATATCCACCCCGGCATGCAGGCAGGTCTCATCCCCCAGCGCTGATGTTTACTGGATGCTGGTGTAGCCAGGTTAACAGGCCCCCAGGCTGCCCTGCAGCTGGGTCAGTGTCACTTCTTACCCAGTCAGAGACGTGTCAGGGATCAGACACCTCGGCTGTTATTCGGGCTGTTTCCATGGGCCTGGAAACCCCCAGTGTGCTGAGACCCAGGATCCTGCCTTGAAGGAATCGGGGCCAGCTGGAAGCGGGTTGGACTGAGTGTGTGATTCAAAAAGAGCAGCCGGCACGTTAGAAACCCATCCCCTGGGGCCTGAGGGCACAGCCTGCAAGGCTCCCGGAGTGGCCTAAATGGACCCCAGCTGATGGGAAATGGGCACGTCCCATCACAACGTTCAGCAGGTGACACCTAGCCAGGCCATCAGCACCAACTGGACAAGCTCATTTGCCAGAAGCACCTGACACTGTTCAGCTTTGAAATGGGTCAACTCTTCCCTCAGTTGACCAAAGACATGGTTCTGGGGGAGAGCAAAGGGAGGGGCTGCACATTCCCCAGTGCACTCTGGGAGTGAGTACAGGAGTTTCCCTGAGGCACCCTGTAGAACGGCCACTTCCCCTCCAGGGGCATCTGTGCTGCTCCCATAGCAAGGGACTTCATTCTGGAGGCAGGAGTGTCTCCCAGCGGCGTTATAACCCAACTGTCAGTGACCGGGGTGACCGGCTTTTGGCACAGCTCCCCAGCTCCTGTGTGATCTCCAGAGTTGGTGCAGCAGGTCCCGTCAGCAGGGCAGGAGCCTGTGGGGATTTGCCTAGTTGTCTACTATTACAGGAAGAGGTTTCCTTCAATTGTTATCTTGCCCATTTGTGCAGCAGGACGAGGCCTGCCAGGGAGACGCACTGTCGTGCTGGGTTCTCTCCATGCACCAGCATGCTCTGCGGGTGGCCCCACTGTCTCGCTGTCAGGATTGTTGATCTTGGAGCCATCACTCACTAGAAATGGAATAATGACTGCAGCTGTCAGAAATCCCTCTGGAGAGCAGAGCAGGCAGGGTTGAGAGAGAGAGAGAGAGAGAATTGTGCATGGAGATAGATTAGATTAGATTAAATAATCATTATGTTTCATCAACAGTGCTGGGGCCTGTTTTAATTTCACAGTGTCCTGAAGATCTAATGGAGTTAGATGGCACATGGCCATCAGTGCCCACTAGGACTGGTCAGAAAAAAAACATTTTCTTCCATGGGAAATTTTGACTTTTCGGTGAAATATTGGAAACTAAACTATTTCAATGCTGACCTGTGCTGCCCAGCCTCATGGATGTTGTAGTGTGGCTGTTCTATTGCTCCCAGTCTCCCCTGCAGGCTGGGCTCACTGGCCAAACCACAATTCCCAGGATGTACCACTTTCTCTTCTCTCATCAGGAGGGGGAGGTGCATTACAGAAGTCTCTGGCCTTAATGCATTATGGGAGAGGTAGTCCTGACAGAGAGCCCAACAGACAGAGGAGACTAGGGACATAAAACAACTGAACTACTGTTCCCATGAGGCACCGCAGCACCATTCTGAATCAAAATCTTCCGTTTTTCAGGTGTTCAGGTTTGCAACCAAAACATCACCACGTTGCACAGAAAGCAGGTACGTTCCAGAACAAACATTGTTTTGCCGAAAACCCGATTTTCAATTAAAAAAAAAATCAGTTTTGCTGGTTAATTTCTGACTAGCCATAGGACCCACAGTGCAATTGTAGCCCAGCCCCGTGGCAGCTGCGACAGACATCGCAAATGCCAGCAATATCGGTGGGAGATCTCAATGCATTGTGTCTATGCAGCATGGTGGGCCAGGGACTGTATGTAATTCCCAGGGGAGGGTAATCACAGCTCCTCCAGACTAAGACCAGTGAGGGGATAAGTGGGCAAATGCACTCAGGTTGTAACAACCCCAGAGAGGTATCACCACCTGGAGAGGCTCCCATAGACTGGTTCAGACTGGATTCTCCAGAGACCAACAGACAAAGAAATGGCTGAGTTTGCACTGACTCATGGCCTGCTTTTTGACCCAGTAAATGGACAGGACCTTCTGGCCAAGGGAGGGGGGGGCGGGGGACTGACACCAGCCAGTGCCTGAGGCTGGAGTCTGCGTGTAGGTTCTTTTTATTGCTTTGAACACGTTTTCTCTGTAATGCTTTCACCTTAAGATTACATGTGCCTGCTTATAAAGAGCTGTGCGATACTTGTAACTGTGACAATTATGCTGCTTATGAGCCTTCAGAGAGAAAGCAAAGTGCAGACGCTGGCCAGTCTAGGCATGCTGCCTCCTGGCAATATCTCTGTGGAGTCAGGGAACCGTGCAGCCTGGACATACCTTGCTCAAGAGGAAGAGAGACACAAGTCTCTGCCCAAGAGGTGACAGGAGAGACAGGCTATGGTGTGTGTCTTTGGTGGACCATGGAGGGGGACTACAGATGCAGTTGCCCTGAATTGTGAAACCTGTTGTACCAGCATGTGGCACCAGAGGGTGGTCCCAGTGCTGGCAGCACCACCCTTCTATGACAGGGGCCTGGCTCATCCTACAGCAGGGGTCTGCATCCTTTGCCAGGATGGGCACAACCTCAGCCTTCCTAGAAAACTGATGTGTGGTGCCTCTGGGAAACAGCCCTAGATAATGGGTTACGTATTCCTAGGTTAAGCATCAATCTAAAGCATCCCCGGGTGCATTATGAGAAGTTGCTACAGCTGGATTCTTTTAAACTCTCCATCTCTTGGGGGGTAAAGACCTGAGCCATGGATTGTCCCACACGGGGTGCCTGCCTTGGGCTGCCATGACAAGAGGCTGTTGCTAAACAAAATGCTCATCAGAGACATCAGGAAAAGCCTCAGCGCTTGTCATTGTGAAAGGGGGCACGCTGTACAGGCCACAAATTGCACCTACACGGAGGGTTGGACTTGGGCTGTGCATTTATCGAGGATAAAGGAACCCAGAGACTCCTGTGTGGGGTGGCCAGACCTTGGGCCTGGCCTGCAGGAATCAAGCAGGCATCTTGCCAGAGCAGGGGGGCAGAGAGGGTATGAAGTGGGCAACGTCTTTGCTCTTCCCCTGCCACACAGGCAACTCACTGAGCCAGGACAGCGCTGTCCTAATCTGTTTCTGATATGGACTAGCTGCATGTAATGGCCCCCAGCCCCAGAACAGTATGGACCAGGAGTGTATAATTCCCCTCCACACACACACCGAATGGTATAGGCCAGCAACACATAACTACCCCCCATGAGTGGTCTGGGCCAGCAGCATATAAATCTCCCCTTCCCCACCCTGCAGGGTATGGGTGAGCTCTGGTGAATTCTGTCACGTTTGTGAGTCATCTGGGTACCAAGGCTGCATGGCTGGAGCCAGGGCAGGGCGGGTGTCAACAGGACCCAGTGCCTGTAAGCTGGGCTGCTCAGCTGCCAACCCATGCCCAGGGCACAGTGTGGCCCTGAACTGTCCAGTCTGTGTCACAAACTCTCTGTAATCCATAATGGGGCTTACACCCTTCTCTGAAGCAGGCCGCCCAGAGGATTCAGGGGGCCTGGGGCAAAGCAATTCCGGGGGCCCCTTCCATAAAAATATTGCAATACTATACAATACTATATTCTCGTGGGGGCCCCTGCGGGCCCTAGGGCAAATTGCCCCACTTGCTCCCCCCCTCCCTCCCCCACGGGCGGCCCTGGGAAAAATAAACTTTCCGCAACTCGGCACAAACCCAGTTTTGAGAAAACTTCTTTACAAGGTATCACTGATTCTCAGCATCAGCTAGTGCTAAAAGGCACAAAAGCTCATTAAAAGGGTTGGACAAATATTTTCCGTCAAAACTTTTTTTGGATCGAAAATTACGGGTTTTTAAAAAGCAGAACAAATCACGGACAGTGTCTGCTTTCCTTCAAAATTTGTTGTGTTTTTTTTAATTGAAAATCTGAAATTAGTCTGCCAAAACTTGAATATGGTTTGGGGTTTCAGAAGTGTGTGGCCAAATATTTGCTGCTGGTTGTGTTTGATTGTTTAAAGAAACAATAAAAAAAATTTTGCTTAAAAAAAATCCAAAACTTTTGAACCACCTCAGCTTGTGACCAAACGCCTGAGCCCATCCAGTCAGAGACTTTTCCAGGTTTCTGATACTCTGCTGGCTTCCTTGACTCATATCTGTCTCCATAACTTTGGGTTCATTTAGGTTAGAACATAAGAACATAAGAACGGCCGTACCGGGTCAGACCGAAGGTCCATCCAGCCCAGTATCCTGTCTGCCGACATCAGCCAATGCCAGGTGCCCCAGAGGGAGTGAACCTAACAGGTAATGATCAAGTGATCTCTCTCCTGCCATCCATCTTTATCCACCCTCTGACAAACAAAGGCTAGGGACACCATTCCTTACCCATCCTGGCTAATAGCCATTAATGGACTTAACCTCCATGAATTTATCTGTTTCCTAGAGACTGGCTCCATGGGGTCCCTCACAAACTGGAGACGGTTACTGTGGGTTTGTCTTTAGTATAGCTTATGTACATACTCCACGAACTGAGCATTTGAGCGAGTTCCAGAATCTGGGATGAACCTATGTTGTGAAAATGGAAATGCTCAAAATAGCACATGCATGTGAATGGACACAGGGTGCTAAAATTAAATTAACCCAGAGGGGTCTCAAACTGAGAATCAGGACCCCTCAGGGGGTCACGAGGTTATTACTGGGGGTCGCGAGCTGCCAGCCTCCACCTCAAACCCTGCTTTGCCTCCAGCATTTATAATAGTGTTAAATATATAAAAAAGTGTTTTTAATTTATAAGGGGGGGGGTTGCACTCAGAGGTTTGCTATGTGAAAGAGGTCACCAGTACAAAAGTTTGAGAACCACTGAATTAACCCCTCTGAAGCCTCAGGGAATGTAGGGTGGGGGGTCTCCCTTGGTAGGGTTGGGAAGGAGGTAGGTGGTGTAGGATATTGCTCTTCTCATGTGATCCCTCCCCCAGTGGCTAATTTGAAATGAAGCTACCCTGCCCTGACATGAATCTCCCTATGGCACTGAAATTCAATACAGACTAGCATTTGGCATTGGAGAAGTGAAAGGGACGGCAGCGCTAACGGAAAAGCGAACAGCTTGGCTCTTCTGCAAGCCTCAAACTGCTGAATGAGCTTTAGGGTAGAGAAGGCTGTGCCTCCCAAACAACCTGTCCCTGCCCCCTATCCGCCCCCCACCCACTTCCTGCCCCCCGACTGCCCGCCCCCCTCAGAATCCCTCACCCATCCTGCTCCTTGTCCCCTCACCGTCCCCCAGACACGCCCCCAACCACCATGCCGGGACCCCACCCCTGCTCCCTGTCCCCTGACTGCCCCGACCCCTATCCACCCCCCCGCCGAGTCCTGACAGACCCCCAGAACGCCCACAATCCAACCCCCCCATTCCCTGTCCCCAACCGCCGCCCCCCCAACCTCTGCCCCCTTCTTACCCCTTATTTAACACCCCGGCCCCGGCCCCTTACCCCCGACTCTCCCCTCACCCGGAGCCTCAGCGCGCCGCATCCAGGAGCATCCCTGGACAGCGCTGCAGCATGGCTCCGGCGGGGCCTGAGCTCCTCCCCGCTCAGAGCTGCGTGGTAAGGGGGTGGGGCTGCAAGCTCCGGGCCGAGCAGTGGGAGCTCAGGCCCCGCTGGAGCTCGCAGCCCCGCCACCTTACCACGCGGCTCTGAGTGGGGAGGAGCTCAGGCCCTGCCGGAGCCAGGGATGCTCCTGGATGCGCTGAGGCTCCGGGAGAGGGGCGGAGGCGGGGTCGGGCCGGGGCCGGGGAGGGAGCCTCAGCCATTCTCGTGGCGGCCCCTGCGGAGCCCGGGGCCTGGGGCAAATTGCCCCACTTGCCCCCCCCCGCCCCCCCCGGGTGGCCCTGCTCTGAAGCGTACAGCGTGGGCCACTGTCAGAGACAGGAGACAGGGTTGGATGGTCCAAACTGGTCTGGGCTGGATGGTCTGGGCTGGTCTGAGTTGGATGATTCATAGATTCCAAGGCCAGGCAGAAGGAATCATTCCGTCTGACCTCATGTATAGCGCAGGCAACAGAACTGCCCCAGTGTAATTAATTCCTTGAGCCGCCCTTTTAGAAAAACATCCAGCCTTGCTTTAAAAGTTGCCAGCGATAGAGAATCCATCCCAACGATCGGTAAGTTGTTCCAATGGTTAATTACTCTCAATGTTAAAAATGGATGTCTTAGTTCTAGTCTGAATTTGTCTAACTTCAACTTCCAGCTATTGGATCATGTTGGGCTCTTCAATCCAGCAGAGAAAGGTCGATGATTAACTGTTTGGTTCCCATGTGGGTACTTATAGATTGTGATCAACTCACCCCTTAACCTCTTCTTTGTTACGCTAATTAGATTGAGCGCCTTGAGTTTATCGCTATGAGGCATGTTTTCTAGTCCTTAAATCATTCTCACGGCTTCCTATGATAGAGTCCCCCATCCCGTAAGTACAGCCTATATTCTTTGTTCCCAGATGTATACATTTATATTTAGCCCTAATCAAATGCATATTGTTTGTATAAGCCCAGTTCACAGTTACCAGTTTTCTCCCCCCAAGTTTTGTATCAGGGATGATTTTATATTTTCTCCCAGGTCATTAGTAAACACGTTAAATAGCAGAGGGCCAAGAACTGAGCCCCCAGGGACCCCACTAGAAACACATCAATGATGATTCCCTGTTTACAGTTACAATTTAAGACCTACCAGCCAGATTTTAATCCATTTAGTGTGTGCCACATTCATTTTATATCTTTCTAGTTTTAATCAAAATGCCGTGCTGTGCCAAGTCAAATGCTGTACAGACATCTACGTCTATTCCATCGGCGCTATTACTTTTATAAACCAACTTGTAATTTCAGCAAAAAAAAAAAAAATGATCGTGTTAGTTTGCCTGGATATATATTCCATAAACCAGTATTGAGCGGCATTAATGATATCACTGGTTCTCAACTGGGGGTCCATGGCCCACTGGGGGGCTGCGAGTAGGTTTCAGGGGGTCTGCAAAAGACCAGGCTTCAGCCCTGTGCCCTAGTGAACAGACCTATGCCTGCTGTCTGCACAGGCTGGGCTGGGAGAAGCTGCTTGGGATTGAACCTGAGCCCTGCAGCCAAGGTCTGGAGCTCAAACCTGAGGGTGGAGCTTGAGGAGGGAGCGCCACCTCCACCCCATATGGGTCAGCCTCTACCCCCTCACCTCAGTGGGCCGCCCAGCCGGTGGGTCAGCATCAACGCCTTCTTGCTCAGCACTGGCTCCACCCCAGAGACTGTTGCATGTGCCTTTCTTGGGCGCCCACTCTTCAGTTTCTGCTGTGGGCCCCAGGGAGTCTAACACCGGCTCTGCAGGTTACGTAGCACTCACTCCGTTTACGTAAAGGAGCTGTTTCAGCGGGAGCACGACAAGTTACACATCCCAGGAAATATGATTGTAAATGCAAACAATAAATATCAGAGATGGATAAAGTTTTAATTTGACCATCAACTTCAAACCAACAAAACCCACAGAGTGATGATACCGAACTTCCTTCCACAAGTTCAGCCGCCGCAAGGGCTGAAAAGCACCGAGGAGGTGGTGTGGGTAAGAAACATAAAGCCGTAATTAACCTGGCAAAAATTAGGAAATATGAAGACGACTACTTGAATGTTGGTTTTATTTGTTTTATGAGTGGAGATATACCTCAACCACAGTGTGTAATTTGTGCACAAGTACTGGCCAATGAATGTTTAAAACCCTCCAAATCACAGAGATATTTAATTACAAAGCATGAAAACTATAAACACAAGCAATGTTCATTTTTGACCAAAAGGCCAAGGAACTACTTGGTACTAAAGCAGTGATGAAATCCACAACTACAGCAGATAAAAAACTTATATGGTCATCCTACATAGTGGTGCAGAAAACTGCTAAAGCAAAAAAATTGCATACAATTGTTGTGACCGATAATGCCATGTGCTACTGAAATTGCAAAGGAAATGTTTGGCGAGGAGAAGGCCAAGGTACTGGCAAAAATACCGATGTCAAATGACCCTGTCAAACAACCGATCACTTCTATGTCAAAAGACACAGTTTCGCAGTGTATCGATCGGCTGGGTGACAATGATTTCGCTATACAAGTAGATGAATCCATTTACTTGCCTATGTTCGGTATATGAGGAATAAGGAAATAAAGGAAGACTTGTTGTTTTGAAAAGAGCTCAAGATGACAACAAAGTCAGACGACGTTTTCAAACTGTTGGATGATTTATGATTTCAGCAGAAATCAGCCGGATTAATGGCATGGGGGTCTGCATGATGGAGCCGCAGCAGTGACCGGAAAGCATTCTGGGGTTGTGCAAAAAATAAAAGCCGTTGCACCTCGCACTATTTGGACACATTGTCTTTTACACTGAGAGCTGCTTGCTTCAAAAGATGTTGAAGTGCTGAAGGATGACGTGTGGCTGGCAAAACTGGGTTACCTCGCAGACATATTCAGTAAAATGAATAAGCTGAATAAAGCTATGCAAGGTGCGAGCACAAATTTTATTGCCCAGCATGAAAGACTGAGGCATTGAAAAGAAAATTACAACTCTGGAAAGTTCGTGTCTGTGGGGGCACTACTGATATGTTTGAGCTCTTACATTCAGGAATGAAACATTGACTTTGATGTAATTAAACCTCAGCTAGCAAGGCATCTGGCTGATTTGCTTAACAAATGGAATGCTTATTTTCCCAGAACAAGCTGCTACACACATGTGGTCTACAAGCCCCTTTAGTGAGAACATTAAAGTTAAACTTCCATCCACCGTCCCATCAAAACTGTTAGAAGAGCTCACTGACATTTCCTCAGACAGCTCCCTCAGAACCAGGTTCAATGGGATGCTGTGGGAGACATTTTGGTGAAAATGTTGATCCCTTTTAGTACCACCTACTTATGCGAATCTGGATTTTCAATCATGACATCAATGTGAACAAAATATCCAGCCAGGATGAACACTGACCATGACATGCGTGCGCGCTTGTCAAAGACACCCCCATGTCTGGATGGAATTGTTGATCAGCACCAACAACAAGTTTCACGCTGAATTAATAAAAAAAATACTCAGCTACTTTTATTTGTGTACCTATATTATCCTTTTCTTTCTTATATTATTTATACCTGTGTGTAGCTATATAACGAGCCATTGAATACAGCTTTTAATCTACTGGATATGCAGAAAAGCAGTTGTTATGGCACAGGTGGGCTATGGAGTTTTTATAGCATCTTGGGGGGCCTCAGAAAGAAAAGATTGGGAACCCCTGAATTATATTACCCTCCATTCATTCTTTATTAATCAAGTCCTGCTTCATTATCTTGCCCAGGACTGATGTCAGACTGACAGACCTATAATTACCCAGGTCATCCCATCTGCCCTTTTTAAATATTGGCACATCATTAGCTTTCTTCCACTGTTCTGGGACTTCCCCAGTGCGTCATGAAAATCAAAATTCATGGTCCAGCAAGTTCCACAGCCAACTCTTTTAAAACTCTTGGATGCAACTTAACAGGACCTGCTGATTTAAATATATCTAACTTGAAGAGCTGCTGTTTCAAGTTAGATATATGTAAATCAGTAGGTCCAGTTAACGTGCATCTAAGAGTTTTAGCTAGTTTTAGTTAGTTTTCAAGTTAGAAAAGTGTTATCATATAATATGACTACAGCATATGATTTTCTCCCCAAATATAGAATAGAAATATTTATTGGCCTGTTCCAATGTGGGCTGAACGGTCTGATGTGGTCTGAGATGGCTGGTCCAATCAGTTCTGGAGACTCAGCTGCTCCCGTGTTTGATATGATTCTCTCCTCTTTTCAGAAGAATTTAACGATGAGATGGCCGTTGTTGTTCCTACCTCGCCCTGCAGTACTGTGGGCTCTGCCACTGCAAAGGCAGCTGTCTAGCCAGTAGAGGGGACCCTAGACTGGGCTAATAGTGGCACTGACATCTGCACAGATGCCGCAGCTGTAAGAAATAAGGCAGCCTTGCAATGTAATACTGGGACTGGGTCAGCCCTGTCACCAACTGGCCTCACCTGCATTTGGGGTCCAAGCACTGGCGCTGATACAAAACTGGGAGAGGAGAAACGTTACCAAAGGAATTCAGAATGTCACCATCCTTTTGGCTTCACAAGGTTCCAAACGCCCCCATGTTTTGTTTGTCACAAAAGTTGCTGTGGTATTTTTAATAAAAAATGTTATGGAAAAATTATCACCATCGTTACTGAAAGGGTTAATCTACTGGAGGGCTTGGATATGCATTTCAATAAGAACCTATTGCAAACAACAGAATATGATTGTTGGTTAGTCCTGCTTTGAGCAGGGGGTTGGACTAGATGACCTCCTGAGGTCCCTTCCAACCCTGATCTTCTAGGATTCTATGATGGTAATTGCAGCAACTTCCATAGATGTTTCCTGCTCCAATAAATGGCCATTTTTTGATGAAATAATGTTTTGCCTGGTTCCACTAATCGTGAATCCACAAAGTGCGTTTCACTCACTGTCATGCTCATGGCTCAGCCTGGGGGAGCTGGTGAGCTGGATTTTGCAAAGGTGCACCAGACACCAGAGGTTCCATGGGGAACAGCTGGGGAAGATTTTCAGGCTTTGGGATATTCTGCCGGATGGTGAATCTCACTCTATTCATGGAGCTCCATGTCTGGCTCCCTTTAGAGTTAAGAACCTGGCTAGTCACTTGGCTAATTTCTAGGGCTCTGAAGAGGCCATTGGTTTGGTTTTGTCTGAGAGGAGATGGGGCTGGGTTGGTCTCCTGCTTGCGGTTATTCCCACCCCACCCCAACATCCTGTCCTCACCTTAACAGGTGCCAGGCCAGCTGCTGGCACCCATCTGCTGCTGCAGCCCAGTAACCAGCAGGAGCGAGGTGGCCTGGGTCTGCAGGAGAAAGTAGGTGTGACACTATGCCCCATATTCTGCATAGAAATATTGTTATGATATGATTATAGCATAAGTAAGATGCAAGATGGGCCATGGGAGGGATCATTGGAAAGGTTATGATTTACTGAATATGATTATACTATTTGTATGCAAGTGTCATTTTTGTATCTGAAGTTAGGAATAGTGTCTAGGCACAATATGTTTACACCTGGGGAACGCCCACTAGACAGAATGCAAGCAAGTCTAGCTTGCTGGTTGGAAAAGGCCATTAAGGAGAACAATAGGTCTTTGAATATGCGAGTATCCCACCTTCCTGAGAAGCTTTCCTGGGATGCTACAAACAACCTCTGACTCATGGCTGCTTTGACACTGCAGGGTCACATGATTATGTCACCTGGTACTGGACTCCATAATAAAACACCAGTATTTTTCTACTGTGGGGGACACACCACAGCGGGCCTCTGGGGTGGGGGTGGAGAGGAGGGAGCGGTGGGTGGGTGGGCGGAGCCTTGGGGGAGGGAGTAGAGCAGGGGCAGGAAGAGGCCGAGCGGGAGCGGGGCCTCGGGGCAGAAGTGGGGGCGGAGCTCCCACCGGGAAAAACAAAAGTCAGCGCCTGTGGGCAATGGGCCCTGTGTTGGGGCTCCTAGGTGCCCAGGATGAGTAGCCATTGGGGTCTCAGGGCTGTTAGTGAGAGGACGAGCGTGCTCCCATATGAGCTCCTAAGGGTTAATGCCAATTCAAATCCCTTGTGTCTGAGAAATAGGCCAAAGCAAGTTAGACAGAATCAATTCAGCTCAGCTCTAGCACATCCGAGGCTGTGAGAAGTGACAAATTCACAGCTCTATAAATTGTCTCATCACCATAAGCAAATATTGGCCAAATGTGCCGCTGAGCAGCGAGAAACCCACCTGGGGAAGGAGCAGCCGTTCTAAAAATGCCTTCACGTGCTGAGCAGGGTCGACGAGGAGCTGGAGCAGAGGAAACCCAGTGTCTGTGACAGCAGAAAGGAAATCAGGACATTTGCATTTCCCGCTAGACACCATCCAGCAGGCTGGCAAGGCCAAGGATGACCACACAGAGCTTCTAAACCATAGCACGAGGCCCCTGCTCTCACAGACAGCCGGGACCGTGGCCTGAGCACATAGCAAGGATAAGCCCCAGGGGTGAGGACGGCAGCTTCCTAAACCTGTTAGTTTGGAGATCCAGGATCTCCAGCTATGTGAATGATGCGTCATAGCTGCTGCCTTCTGAACACAGCCGCTGTGCTGTTGGGATGGAACGCCTGTCCCTGGGACGTGCTTTCAGCTACATGGACTACGAACTCTTCTCCCCCTTCCCTTTCCCCTGGTACCTGGGGCAAATGGGCATTTCTTGGTGTTTGGGTGAGTTTGGCTAGAACTGTTCTTTCAAGTCCAGAGATCACAAGGGAGGCTCTTCAGGCTCCACTTCCTAGTTTCTTCTCCATTCAGATCTGGACCGGATGCTCAGCTAGTGTAAATCAATCACTTTACAGTGGGGTCACCGATCCGCAGATCCCACGAGACCATTTGGTAGCTGGTTAAACCTCAGCCTACCCTACCTACTTCCCAGGGCCCTGCAGAGCAATATCAACCTCAGTTCCCGTATCACCGCCCTTCCTCCCTCCCCTTGGGAGACCCTCCCCCAGCCCAGTGAGTCTTGCTTTTCTGATGTTCACCTGCAATTTTCCCTTCCTTAATTTCCTCTCCTTCTTCTTAGCGTGGTGGAAGTGGGAGGAGGTGACTAAGTCCTTGACTCATTGCCCAGTGAAATCAATGGGAGCCTTCCCTTGACCTCGATGGGTATTGGATCAAGCCCCGCCTCGGGGTTTATGCTCTGCCAATATTTATAGACATTAATGGCTGTGGTGCGGTTGTTTTAAAAGAACATCTCAGGCTCAGATGATTGGTGGGAGCCCAAAGGTGCTGTTAGAAGTGTTTACTTCTGCCCACCCTGAGCCACATTTGTAGTTGTGTTTGTCTATGAAAAAGACATAAGCAGCGCACGACCCACTGGCTTTGTGGGGATGAATGGGGCAGCTGGAGCAAACATGCCCCTGATTGACTAGAAAATTCTGCTGATTCATGACCCCTGTGGTTCACAGCCTGGCAGCACAAGCACAGCAACCCTGTGATTAGCGGAAGTGCCGACAACTCACTGTAATCACAGGGTAATTAGGTGGGCATTTCTGTTTTCCAAACTAAACTGTTATTAGGCTCCATGAGATAGCTGCTCTCTCGTTAATTTCAGAATTACTTTAGAACTTCAGCTATAATTACCCAGCAGTCTGCAGGGCCGTGTAATTAGGAGGCATTCCTCCCCATTTCAAGATGTTCATTTTTCGAAATAATGCAGTTGTTAAATGGTGATACAGTCTGTGCCCTGTGAAGAGAGCGATGCCTGGGATCGTGTGGTGAGGCACACACAGCGCCGTACATGCACAGATGCTCAACCAGAGCTGAGTCACAGACTTCGGAACATAAGAACATCCATTCTGGGTCAGACCAAAGGTCCATCTAGCCCAGTATCCTGTCTTCCAACAATGGCCAATGCCAGGTGCCCCAAAGGGAATGAACAGAACAGGGAATCGAGTGATCCATCCCCTGTCGCCCATTCCCAGCTTCTGGCAAACAGAGCATCCCTGACCATCTTGGCTATCATCCATTGATGGACCGATCCTCCAGAAACGTATCTAATTCTGTTATAGTTTTGGCCTTCACAACATCCCCTGGTAATGTGTTCCACAGGTTGACTATGCGTTGTGTGAAGAAGTACTTCCTTTTGTTTGTTTTCAACCTGCTGCCCATTCATTTCATAAGGTGACCTCTGGTTTCTGTGTTATGTGAAGGGGTAAATAATGCTTCCTCATTCACTTTCTCCATACGAGTCACAATTTTATAGACCTCTACCATATCCCCTCTTAGTCGTCTCTTTTCCAAGCTGAAAAGTCCCAGTCTTTTTAATCTCGCCACATAGAGAAGCTGTTCTGTATCCCAATCGTTGTTTCCCCTCTTTACCTTTAGCTTCTGCACCTTACCTTTTCCAATTCTAATATATCTTTTTGGGGATGAGGCGACCAGAACTGCATTCGGTATTCAAGGTGAGGATATACCATGTATTTATATAGTGGCATTATGATATTTTCTGTTTTAGTATCTATCCCTTTCCTAACGGTTCCCAACATTCTGGTTTTTTGACTGCCATTGAACATTGAGCAAATGTTTTCAGAGAACTAACCACAATGACTCCAAGATCTCTTTCTTGTGTGGTGATAGCTATTTAGACCCCACTATTTATCTCTCTCCATTGTGAAAACTGACTATTTATCCCTACCCTTTGTTTTCTGTCTTTTAATCAGTTACTGGTCCATGAGGAAACCTTCCCTCTTATCCCATGACAGCTTATTTTGCTTAAGAGCTTCTGGTGAGGGACCTGGTCAAAGGCTTTCTGAAAGTCCAAGTACACCATATCCACTGGATCACCTTGTCCACGTTTGTTGAGCCTCTCAAAGAATTCTAATAGATTGCTAATGCATGATTTCCCTTTACAAAAGCCATGCTGACTCTACCACGACAAATCATGTTCATCTATGTGTCTGATCATACTGTTCTCTATTATAGTTTCAACCAATTTGCTTGGTACTGCAGTTAGGCTTACTGGCCTGTAATTGCCAGGATCACCTTTGGAGCCTTTTTTAAATATTGGCGTCACATTAGCTATTCTCCAGTCATCTGGTACAGAAGCTGATTTAAATGACAGGTTACATACCACATGTAGTAGTTCTGCAATTTCCTATCTGAGTCGTATTTGAATCCCTTTTGGCACCTGTCTCATTCAAGGATGGGGTCAGCAATTGACAGCAATGGGGTCTGACCTTTCCCCAGCCTCGCTGGTTGGTCATGGCTCTGGGTATCCAGGAGTTCTGGAACTAGGAGTCCTGGGGCAGCAGCAGCACTCCCTGGCTTGAAGTGGTTTCCATCATCTACAGGGTTTGCAGTTCGGTTCAGTGGCTCTCAGCACCTCCACTATACACATTGTTCCAGCCTCCCTGCCAGGATCCTGCTGGTAACGAGGGGGCCGTGCTCTGCCATGTTGGATTCTGGCTTGGCCTTGGTGAGCAGCACATTTGCTACCTTATAGTGCATGTGTAACGCCGACATATCCCGGTGTTCGCCGGGCAGGATCCAACCAGGGACCTCTGGAGCTTAGTGCATGAGCCAAAAGCCAATTGCCTGTTAGCTAAGGCTGTAGAGCAGATCTCTCTCTCTCTCTCTCTCTCTTTCTTCCCCCCCGCCCCCACCCGAGGGGACAGAACACATGAAATGAAAGCACTGATGTTTATAAAGTCCTCGGTGATTCCAAACGCAGCAGCCCCCGCACTCAGCAACACTGGGGTGCAGAGGAATCTGGGGGGCAGGGAGAGGCTGAGCGGGTAGGAAGGAGGCTGTGGGGTGCAGAGGACAGTGATGGGATAGGAGATGGCAGGACGGTTGGCAGCTCCCCCAGCCAGGGGGCAGTGGTGGGGTAGGCGAGCCCCCTTCGAGCAGCGAGGAGAAGGCCGTGTGGTCGTGTTACCAGCTCTCAGGAACGGGTTGTGATGTGTGGGAGGAGCTGGCCTGAAGTCTGGGGGGAGGAGATCCGGAAAACGGAAGGCAGCTCCCCACTGTGGGGCGAGGGGAGGGTACATGGAGTCTCCGCCCGCCCTGACGGCCTCACACACACACTGGCCGAGGATAGAGGGGCCTTAGCAAGTCAAAAGTCACTAAAACAGGAGCTGGTTTTTTACATAGCTTTTTGTTGTTGTTGTTGTTGGCCAATCTCATGATTTTTAGGGTCAGACCCATGATTCGTGCTGTCTGGGGGCTGGCAATGCTGAGTGCGTCTCTACAGCTATGTGTGCTGGTCTCTCTCTCTCCCTGGGTCCACGTGTGAGGGGATGGCTGGCTCTCCTCTCACCGCAGGGTCAGGTGCATTGGCCTGTCTCACACCCATGCAGGCCTCGGGAGCGGCCCAGCTCAGCGCCTGCCTGCATTTCCTGGCCTGGCCTTTCTCTACCCAGCGTCCCCACAAGGTGGTCTCTTCCCTGACCTCAGAAGCACGTCCAGCAGCACCGTCCCATTGGGCACGGAGCACAGGTAGTTCCCAGCAAGCCCCGTGCTTCTCTGCACCCGATTAATGAGAGGCTGGAGCGTTGCAGGGATTGGGAGAGACGCGAGGGCAGCGCTGGGTGCTGGGGCAGCTCGTTTGAAGCCGCGCACTCAGCGTGCGGCTGTGGGGGGAGCGGCTGTGCGCCCGCACAGCCAGCAGACAGGCTGCCAAGCTGCTCTCGCTGCTTAACGACGACTGCTCCGGCTGAGGTTGGCCGGAGGTGCCGTGCAAGGAAAGGTCACGGCAAATGCAACATCCGGGTGGGGGAGCAGGATTAATTCTCCTGGCTAATCGCACCATCCCAGCCACGGGGAAAGCTGCCCCAGCGAGGGCTCCTGGTGCCGCACCCAGAGAACTGGGGGAATGTGGCGCTGACACGAAGAGCCAGCATGAAGCTGAAGCTACGAGGCCAGAGGCAAAGGAGAAGGTGCACGGCCCAAAGCTAAGGGCTTCCTGCCTTGGGCACCGAGGGGCTGATCCTACAGCACTGCTCTCCGTGGGCCAGTGATTTCCACATGAACAGACCTGGGCCTATAGACTCTGGCATTTAAAGGCACAAGCCATTTAGGCTGCCGTGCGACCGTCCATCACAATCCTTTGTGGCAGCATCAGGTGGCCAGAGCAGCTCCCCATAAACAGGGCTGGGGGCTGCAACGATGTTCACGGGCCACCAAGCCAGGGAAGTGTCGTGTGCTCTAGTGCCGTCCTGCGAGGGTGACTGCTGGAGGCCCGTGGAAGAACAGGGCTATTTGGCCAGGAGGAGAGAGGCGTGGCCAAGCCCAGGCGTGCAAAACCACACGTCAGTCCCTGAAAAATCATCCGATTGGCTTAAATATCAGGGGAGTTTTAAAATGGTAGATGTTGGCTGGAGCCTGCAGGGGTCTGTGGCAGACTTGCCGCTGCACCGCACCCCCTAGTGGCTGTATATGGCATTGTGACAGCTTGCCTCAGTTTCCCCCATGCCTTCTTTGGCTTATTTCAGTGTGGGCGTGACCTGGCTCTCCAGCCAAGCCAGGTAACAGAGTCCCACCTTTTGCAGCTCAAAGCCCTTCACTTAGAGTCCAACAGAAACAGCAAAACAACTGAATCTTCAGCCCCACTGGGCTCAGCTGGTAACCTTCTTCTTTGCAAACTGTCCCAACGCTAGCCCCAACTCCTGGGTTGTCACACTCTCCCTCTACCCCAGGGAGTCAGGCAGGCGGCAGTCCCTGAATGTCCCCTGTCCCCAGCAAGGCTTCCAGCTCAGGGTTCAGCTCCGGGGCTTCTCTCAGCCAAAGAGAGAAAGTTCCCAGCTACCTCCCATCTGGGTCCCTGCCCTGGGCCCTCCTGCCGCAGCCCTTTGCTCCTTCCTTTCTGAAGACCCCCACTCGCTGGGTTTGATCACAAATTACCATAACCCCTTTCAGGTGCAGCCGGATAGGTTAGTTGCCCTGTCAGGTCACTTTAATCCTTCCATCACCCATGTGGGGGTCGGGGTGGGCACCCAATCACAGGGTCATGATTTCCAGTTCTTTTCTGGACACATGAGGGCTATGAACTTTTCTTCTGAAGTGCAAGCTAACTCCTACATAATCACCTGGCTCCAGGAGCTGGGGCTTTGGGAAAACACCAGATATCATGGGACTCATGATACAATCACGTAAGTTAGCAACACTTGCAAGAGGCACAAATCACTGGGAGACTGGCTTCTGAACTATGCTAGGTGCTCAGTGTTTGTTGCTCAGGTTCTCAGCCATCCCTGCTTGGACCTTCACAATACACTGGGTCTGTCTGGGGATGCAGATTTACCTCTCGGCTGGTCGGATTGCAGGAGAGGGGAATGTGGTTCCTGGAACTGACTGTTTAAAGGTCCCAGACATAGTCACCCATCTGGGTTTCATTGCACAGGTGACAGTTGGAGCTCCTCTCATACATGCTCCAGATAAGCCTTGATCCTCGGGGACGCATTGAGGGGTGGGGGGATTCTGGGGGCAGCTGCACACCAGGAAGGTCATGATGACATACAGCAATTGCCACATTTCTAGCCTGCCAAGAAACAGGCTTTTGGAAAAGTAACTTACAGCTGGAGGGGCGCATACTAGACTGGAAATAAGGCATACATTTGTAACAGAGAGTAATTAACCATTGGAACAACTTACTAAGGTTGGTGGTGGATTCTCTGTCACTGACAATTTTTAAATCAAGATCAGATGTTTTTCTGAAAGCTCTGCTCTAGGGATTATTTCGGGGACGGTCTATGGCCTGTGTTATACAGGAGCTCCGACTAGCTGATCACAACGGTCCCTTCTAGCCTTGGAATCTGTGAATGTATGAAATTGGGCATGGGGGGCTGCGCTGGACCCCAATGAGAGCAGCATTTTAAGCTGCTGCCGGAGGTCCGTGTTAGGGTGTTCTGGGCACTGGGTGGACCTGATCTGCCTCTCACACCAGTGCAAATCAGGCTCTCCTGGTTATCCGGGGGTCACCAAAATCAGTCAGGTTCTGCCCAGAACTGTCCCTGACATTTCAGAACTGATCGGATGCTGTGTTCAAGAGCGACCACGTGACAGATAACCAGAGCAGTGCCGCCAAGGGGAGGGACGGGCCTTGCTCCATTGGGCTGAATAGCCTCGCAAGGGCCATTTGGACAGCTACCGCGGCTGGTCCTGCATTCACGCCATGTAGCGTGACCCAGCCTGTGGGCTGTAGGAGCCGTAGCGTGAACCCATAAACAGCTTGCTTCACCCCCACCGCCGACAAAATGAAGCCAAGCACTCAATGCCCGGCAAAGGCTAGTGGGCTGAGTGCTGGACAGCTGCTGCTCCAGGGGGCAGAGGTGCGAATCGCTGCCCAGAGGCCTTCTCCCCCGGGAGGAGCTGTGCTGAGGCCCATCTGTTATTCTCAACTTCTGTTTGCAAACCGTCCTTCCTGGGGCTCTTTGCTTCAAAGGCGGAGTGGCGGGAGAGCCGAGTGCCGCTGCTCAGGGCTTTCAGTGACAGCCCGAGAGGAGGGGAGTTCTGTGTCATTTTGAAGCTTTTGTGATCAAATGAGAGGCAGATGTTGTAAATGAAACCGGCCTCAAAGCAGCAGATGGCGGCCCCTCTACAGGCACGGAGCCGGCGCGGGGAAGTACCTGGGCTCTGGTCTTTCCTTTCTTCTCCGGCTCCTTTGGCACAGTACGTTGAACGATCACCAACGACCGCGGAGCTTTCTCCGCAGACCTGGCGGAGATGCTGGCCTGGCTGCTGGTGACATGTATCGTATTCTCACTCGGGCGGGCACAGGCTTAGGAGAGACCCCAGGGCCGAGCTTAGCAGGGTGCTGAGCATGGAGGGACTAGTAGAAGGACAGAGGGTGCCATGCCTTTGAGCACCCCCTAGTGGCTGGCTTTGGTAGCAGAACCCACCATTGCTGTTTCCTAGGCCAGCACTTTTTAAAATTAATTGGTTAGTAAGCAGCCTCCTTCCAGGACACGTGCCCAACGTACTCTCAGGGCCATGGGTCTGAATATGGATACTCCCTCCCAGCACGGGCCCTGCTCTCTGGAGACGGCCAGGCTGTGCATGAGTGGGTGCGGTAGGTGATACATGAATCGCACTGCAGGCAGGTGGCCTCATCTGCCCCCATTTATCTTCACCGGCTGTCCCTCTGCCCCCTAGTGGCTCATCTGGATTGTGTCTGAGCAGAGACGGGAAGGGCTAATTGTCCGGTTATATCAGGTGGCCTTAGCTTCCTGCCTCTTCTTGGGAGGAGATATTTTCAAGCTGCACGAAGAGCTGGCTTGGAAGCTGATTCACAGTCATCTCCAGATCTGCTTGCTTGGCTGTGGGATGGTGTGAGGGTCTACGATGCCTTTCACATTATCAGCTTGGTCCAGCGCCCTGGAGCTTGGATGCTGGTTCTCTGAAAGCCGATCCCCGCTCGGGGAGGGACGTCCCACAGTTAGCCTCCCGCTGAACGAAGCAGAATCGGGCCCAGACTCGGGCTTTGGAAATCTTGGTGCCTTTACAACAATCTGGGGCTTCTGTGCACAACACAAACGACACTGGCTCAGTGAGTGCTCCACAATGCGTGATACAGTGTATCAGTTCAGGGCCCAGCTGTTCATCAAAGATTCAAGCTCTGTGGAAGCAACCCGTCCATTAGAGCCTGAAAAACTGTAGGAACTAAGGATCTGAGTCAGCAAAAAATCTCTCCGTCCAGCTCCCAGGCTAGCCCACAGATACCCCACAAATCAGTTCTTGCAGATGCCTTTTCAGCTGCTGCAGGCCTTAGAGAGAGCGCCTCGCAATAAAGAGCAAGCTCAAATCGTGCCATGGAGAGACCGGAACAGATGTGATTTGGGGGGCGGGGGAGTCTGCGGCTGAGGTTTGCGCACCAGAGCAGGAAAAAGTGGACGCAGCATTTCTAACATTATACTAGAGTGGAGAGGACGCTGGGAAAGTTTTTAACAGTCATCAGAATTCAAGAACCAATGTTATTTTGACCCTGCTCACAAGTCTTTCCTATTCACGTCACACTGACATTCGAGATCTCGACCTTGCTGCTGGGATCAAAATGAAAAGACAAATGTTACTTTTAAAGCTCATTTTTATATAATAATTTTCACTTTAAAATTGACACTGTGTGCAGAGCTGGTTGGTTACTCCAAGGTCAGAAGAGACCATTATGATCATCTAGTCTGATCTCCTGCACAACGCAGGCCACAGAATCTCACCCACCCACTCCTGTAACAAACCCCTAACCTATGCCTGAGTTATTGAAGTCCTCAAATCATGGTTTAAAGACCTCAATATAAACCAAATGGCATTGGTTCTGCTTCGTGATTGGGTGTCACCAGCCAACACGTGCAAATTGTGAGCTGCAAGTTTACAATGGAACGTACAATCAGCTATGTACGCCGTGTTGGTTACTGTAAGATAGTCACAAAAACTGCAGAATGGATTGAGAATAGCAGGGTTAGTTTTTTCAGATTCATGGATTCCAAGGCCTCAGTGGACCTTTCTGATTATCTAGTCTGACCTTCAGTATAACACAGGCCATAAAACTTCCCCCAAATAGTTCCTAGAGAAGATCTTTTAGCCAAACATCTAATCTTGATTTAATAATTGTCAGTGATGAAGAATCCACTATGACCCTTGGTAAGTTGCTCCAATGGCTGATTACTTTCACTGTTAAAAATGTACACCTTATTTCTAGTCTGAATTTGTGTAGCTTCAACTTCCAGCCATTGGATCACGTTAGAGCTTCCGCCGCTAGATTGAAGAGCCCATTTTTAAATATTTGTTCCTGTGTATGTGCTTAGAGACTACAATCAAGTCACCTATTAAGCTCTTGGTTAAGTAACTAAATTGAGCTCCTTGAGTCTATCACTATAAGGCATGTTTTCTAATTCTTTAATCATTCTTCTGGCTCATCTCTGAACCCTCTCCAATTAATCTATATCCTTCTTGAATTGTGGGTACCAGAACTGGACACAGTATTCCAGCAGCTGTTTTACCAGTGCCAAATACCGAGGTAAAATAGTCTCTCTACTCCTACTCAGGATTCCCCCACACCGGCATCCAAGGATTGCATTATCCCTTTTGGCCACAGCATTGTACTGGGAATTCATGTTCAGCTGATTATCCACCACCATCCCACATTTTGTTTCTAGAATCACTGCTTCCCAGGATAGAGTCCTCCAGCCTGTAAGTATGGCCTACATTCTTTGTTCCTAGATGTATAAACCATATTAAAACCCATATTGTTTGCTTGTGCCCAGTTTACCAAGCAATCAAAATCACTCTATCAGTGACCTGTCTTCTTAATTATTTACCATTCCCCCAACTTTTGTGTCATCTGAAACCTTGATCAAGGTTGATTTTAAACATTAATAAAAATGTTAACTAGCATGGGGCCAAAAACTGATCCCTGCAGGACTCCACTAGAATTATACAATGATATTTTGAGAGCTATCAGTTAGCCAGCTTTTAATCCATGTTCATTTTATATTTTTCTAGTTTTTTAATCCAAATGTCATGCGGAACCAAGTGAAATACTTGACAGAAGACTAAGTATATTATATCAGCACTATTACCTTTATTGAACAAATTTGTAATCACATAAAAAAATTCAAGTTAATTTGACAGGATCAATTTTCTATAATCCCACATTGATTGTCATTCATTATATTATCCTCCTTTGATCCTTTATTAATTGAGTCCTGTATCAGTTGTTCCATTATCTTTCCCGGGATCAGTTTCAGATGAACAGGCCTGTAATGATTGGGGGTCATCCTTTTAAAATATTGGCACAACATGAACTTTCTTCCAGTTTTCCAGGACTTCCCCAGTGTTCTGAAACTTATTGAAAATCAACATTAATGGTCCAGACAGCTCCTCAGCCAGCTCTTTTAATACTCTTGGATGCAAGTTCTCTGGATCTGCTGATTTAAAAATGTCTACGTTAGTAGCTGCCGTTTAACATCCTGCTCAGATACCAGAGGAATGGAAAGAGTGTTATTATATGATCAGACCACATCATGGTTTTTTCCCAAACACAGAATAGAAATAGTTATTGAACATTTCTGACTTTTGCCAAGGTTGAAAAATCAGCAGCTTCAGCAGTGGCAGTGCGCTCTCTCCCTGCACCCCAAAGTCTTTTTTTAAGCCTCCTCCCCCCCAACAAGGGGTGCTGGGTAGAATAACCCATCTTCTCATTACTTTGTCCACTGCTTAGGCCTAATTTCCAAAGCACCCATTTTGCTCCATTGATTTCTGTCCCCGTACTCATTTTGGTTACCAGACATCATTTGAACACAGTCCTTTGGGGGTATTAGTAGACCATTTCGGTTTAAATTAATTCAGACTTTCAGTCTTCTTCTGTAAAAAGCAACAGAGGGTCCTGTGGCACCTTTAAGACTAACAGAAGTATTGGGAGCATAAGCTTTCGTGGGTAAGAACCTCACTTCTTCAGATGCAAATCCCAGGACAGATAACTCCAAAAAGGGAACTTGAACAGGTGCAACCCAATCCATCAGCTAAACTCACAATTGGAGTAGGCCTGCTAGGTCCCAGTTATTAGAACAGTCCCCTTGTCCCCATGGCTTTTAGGTGCTGGACATGCCAAGCTCGGCCTTTCTGCAGCTCTGTCCTTCTCACTCGCTGGATTAAGTTGCGGGGATAACGAGGAGGCGGATGCGCGGCAGGTCTGACAAGCTGATTTCTTCCTCCCCAAATGAGGATTCATCCATAATAAACACTCCGGGCTCGCTTTACACAGCGTGGCAGGTAATTGACTTGTGACAACAGAGTTCAACTCAGATTAGCCTGACGTAGAAGGACAACTTCATCTGCGCTTCCAGGCAGAGAAAAACCGTTAATCCAAGGGAAGGAGAAGAAATCATTAACTAGCAGTCCCTGAAAGGCCGCAGACTCTTCTGACTTCATTTAGAGCAATCCTGTCTGACAGATGCAAGCCCACGGGGGCTGCCAGTGCACAGATCACTTCAGAGTCTGGGACGTCATGTCACCAGTGAACAGAGCGCTGGACTCGACAGTTTGGTGTCTAAGCTAGTCGCTCATTCTGTGGGGAGTATATGGAGCCCACCCCGGTGCCTGCTCTGGTCGTCAGGGCAGGATTGTCCCCTATGGACAGCCCCTCTCCCCTCAATCCCCCCATGCCTTGTCTAGTCTGCTTTGTGCAGATCTCAGGCTCTGGTTTTCCACCCCTGCTCTCTGCAGAATAGAGTCACCATTTCCTTTCCCAGCTTCGCCTTCGTGGAGAGTCTAACAAAGCAGTATGTGGCGGGAATGCTGGCAGACAAAGCAAATGGAAAAGGTCAGATTGTGATGCCCTCATTCATTGCCACTAGCTCCTTACTGCGTAAGTCCCCCATAAATCAATGGCACCGCCCATAGTGAGGTGAGGAGCAGTCAAAATGTTCCGTCAACCCTTTTTTTCCCCACTGGAAAGTTGGGAGTTTGGCTAAATGAGCATTGTTATGGAGGCACCTGCTTGCCTGGACAGTTTCTATTTTTCTGTTCGAAGTCAAAACCCCAAAATGAAAAGTCAAATTTTCCACGGAACCCCCTTATCCTTTGACAGCTGTCTGTGAGGTGTGCAGGACAGCGACGCACACTAATCATAGGGGAACATCAGAACATTCTAAGAGTGACGTTTGTCCTCCTTAGGGATAGAGGGACCAGATCATCTGGCTGACGTGTCTAATCAAAGCTAATAAAGACAGTTAGAACTGGGTGTTTCGGTTACCAACTGCTTACATCATATGGCTCAAAGCCATTAATTATTTGCAGAGATTATTGGATGAATATTTTTGAATGATAAATAAATGAGAGAAAATCCTTTTCCTCTCATGGACAAATGATGAACAGAAAAAGAAGTGAAATGAAATTGAATAAGTTGTTCATTAAAATCTGTCTGCTAAGCTCCAAATTCTAGGACACTTGGATTTGGAGTAACAGAATTAACGTCTACTGAGGTGAATTGGAATATATCGGCCCAGCTGTGTTCAGCATGTCTACCAAGCCAACTAGCTCCCATCCATCCATCCATCCATCCATCCATCCATGCCACATTCATCACCAGGGTATCTCAGTGTCTTAATTCAGCCATCTGGGCAGGAGAGCGGGACTGTTCTGGGTGATTCCAGAACTTCAGCTCCACAGTTCTCCTAGCAGGCTATTGAATCATAACTCAGCCAATGAAAGAGAAGTTAGACACGTTATACCATAGAGCCCTCTTCATTGGTTGAACTCACCTTGGGAACAGGACATGGTTAACTAGCAACTATTGAGTGATGAGGAAGCCAACACATACTCAACACCCCGCCCTCTGGTTACCTTCTCCAGCTTTAGCTCCCCCTCCCTCTGGTAATGGAATTGCCCTTTGCTTCTCCCTGTTGAGTTGCCTCAACTGTGTTCCTGTTTGTCTGACATGGAGGTGTCTAGAATTGCACAGCGTTCTGGCGCAGTCACATCTGCCTGCCTTGTGTTAAGAAAGTGCTATAGAGGCAGCATTGAACTGCACAGGCTGTGCTGTGAGCACATAGTTTTCGGATCATTCCCAGACAGGCTTATTGCCTGTCTAGGACGTTGTGTGGGGTGGGTACATACGTAAGAACAGCCATACTTGGTCAGACCAATGGTCCATCTAGCCCAGCATCCTGTCTTCTGACCATGGCCAATGCCAGATGCTTCAGAGGGAATGAATAGAACAGGGCTATTTCAAGTGATCCATCCTCTGTCATCCTGTCCCAGCGTCTCGCAGTCAGAGGACATGGGACACCCATAGCATGGAGTTGTGACCTTGACCATCTTGGCTAATAGCCATTGATGGACCTATCCTCCATGAACTGATCTAATTCTTTTTTTAATCTAGTTATAGTTTTGGCCTTCACCACATCACCTGGCAATGAGTTCCACATATTGACTATGCGTTGTGTGAAGAAGTACTTCCTTATGTTTATTTTAAACCTGTTGCCTATCAATTTCATTGGGTGACCCCTGGTACTTGTATGATGTAAAGGGGTAAAAAAACACTTCCTTATTCACTTTCTCCACACCAGTCATGATTTTATAGACCTCTATCATATGCCTCCTTAGTCGTCTCTTTTACAAGATGAGTAGTTCAGTGTTTTTAATCTCTCCTCATATGGAAGCTGTTCCATACCCCTAATCATTTTTGTTGCCCTTCTCTGTACCTTTTCCAATTCCAATATATCTTTTTTGAGATGGGGTGACCAGAACTGCACACAGTATTCCAGATATGGGAATATCATGACTTTATATAGTGGCATTATCATGTCTTCTGTCTGATTATCTACCCCTTCCTAATGGTTCCTAACATTCTGTTGGCTTTTTTGACTGCAACTGCACATTGAACAGATATTTTCAGAGAACTTCCACAATGACTCAAAGATCTCTTTCTTGAGTGGTAACAGCTAATTTAGACTCTATTCATTTTGTATGTATAGTTGGAATTATGCTTTCCAATGTGCCATTTATGAACATTGAAGTTCATCCGCCATTTTGTTGCCCACTTCACCCAGTTTTGAGAGTTCCCTTTGTAGCTCTTCACAGTCTGCTTTGGATTTAACTAACTTGAGTAGTTTTGTATCATTTGCAAATTTTGCCACCTCACTGTTTACCCTTTTCCAGAGCATTTCTGAATCTGTTGAACATCACTGGTTCTAGTACATATCCCTGTGGGACACCACTATTTACCTCTCTCCATTCCGAAACATGACCCTGTGGTACCTGTGGCCTGTGAGCTCATCAGAATGGAACAGCAGTCAGGTAAGGGACAGGAAAATGTTCAAACAATCATGTTATTCTAACTAGTACAATTTATGTGTTCGACAAACTACATTCTCATTGTACAGAATCCTGATTGGCTAAGTAAACTCTGACATCACAGCACCCCATCCAATCAGGTGCCATATCAAGTATTCTGGAAATCACACGGAAGTGCAAAAATACGCAAAGGTCTTCTTCCTCTAACAGCATATCTCAGAACAACCCTGTACAGGCAGCCAGAGTTGGGAGGAGGGGGTTGGGCCAGGGGGAATTCAGGAGTCAGGCCGAGAGAGCTCAGGGCTCGGTTGGGTGTATGGGCAAGGGGAGTCCATGCAGTACAGGCAGGGGGACAATTGTGAATATGATTTCATTTCTCCCGGTAGAAGGAGAAGTCATCCTCCAGCTACACGAATCCCATCAGGCCCTGCTACTGACTGCCGACCCCTGGTCCGTAGAGGTCCCATAGTGCCCAGTTTATGAGGCTGTGCTGCAAGGCTCTGACAGCACATGATTAGTACAGGAAATGATGCCTTCCCATGGAGGAAGGTCAGTTGGGGTCCTTACCCCTTGCTACATATGGGGAAAGTGGGGCACAGAAAAGGGCAGAGATTTGTCCCAGACCAGTTCTTCACCAATAAGATGATGTTTCCACTGTAGCCTATTAGATAATGAAGGGAGATGAGGGGATAAGCCCTGGGGGAAGGAAGTGAAGGCAGGCAAAGGCAGATACTAATAACAACCCTTAGTTCAGATTTCCAGAGGAACCGAACGTTTGAGACGCTGAGACCCTGCGAAAGTCTGGCCACATGTATCCTCCTGGGTGCTGAGTGCTTTGGCCAATCTGGCCCACGTTGAGCACTGCATCATCACAGCCCTGACCAGACACTCCCTTATCAACATGCATTGTGATGTAGAGGACACGACAGCCCTTCGGCTGTCCTCACTTTTCCCTCCCTGCCCTTGTGCTAGCCACCCATCAGCATGCATCCTGATGAATATTTCTCCTTGCTGACAATCCCCCTTTGATTCCAGCAGTGCTTTTGGCAGAGTGACGCCGGCAGGGCCCCAGCTACGCGAGCAGCCGCTTGCTCCATCGCTTTGCAAATGGATTTATTTCAGATACTTCCTCTGGAGTAACAACACGTGGCCTCATGCCCCAGTGGCTTCCGCACCGGAACAGCATTAGCTGGACATCCTCGCTCCCCGCATAGTTCGATTTAGCATCTGAACTGCTGGCGTCAGGTATGTGCCAAAACAAAAATATCTCTGGCATTATGTGGGATCAAAGAGCTTTACGCTAATGCTATATGCAGATGATGGGCTAATATATTTCTCTGATCCAGCTCAAGCGCTCCCTAATCTATTAGCATTAATAGCTGAGTTGGGGGATAGCGAGCAAGCTGTGCAGAAGTCTGACTTCACCTCTCCCTGGGAACCGTTGACCGGGTGTTTTGTGGTGATGGAATTGCAAACCATCCCCTCGGAGGGGACGCCTGAGCTTAGGATGCCTCAGTATTCACAACCCAGCAAAGACTGTAAGAAGCAAATCACACCCGGCCAGGCCTTTCATTAGGGATTGTTCAAAGCACTTATTTATTTATTTTGTTAACACCCTACAACTGCAATGACAAATGACACTCCGGAGAAGGGCAGTCTTTGTTTAAGATGAACTATGCCCTGCCTCTTCGGTTAAGGGGGGAAAGTCATTTCCGTTACAACCCCCCTTCTGTAACAAAAACCGGGGTGAGCAGAGTGGACCTTTCTGATACTTCCAAGCTAATCAAACAAGCAGAACCACCTCCTCCGCAGGCCTTCCTCATGCATGACGAAGAGGAAAAATGGCACCAACGCAATATTTTGAGTCTCCTTTGCAGGTCATCTTTAATTTATCTTGGGGCTGGATTGTCAGAAGTGCCCGGCAGCTCCCACTGGGATCCAGCGTGCACCCAACGTGCTAATCTGGCCCTAACGGTGCGTGCTGAGCATTACAATCTGAGCGATCGAGTGCAGCAAAAGTGCCCCCCGCCAGGGCAGCAGGAGCTGGGTCCTGACCAAGGCCACTGACATCTGGACCAGGGGATTAACTGGTGACAGCGGGTGTTTGAGCCTTCCCACCCTGCCTTGTCCAGATAGGTCAGAGAGGGGTGAGCTCTGTGCAGCCCAGACCCCTCTCGATGCCCAGCCAGACCTGTCAGAGCCCATTCCATCTAATGCCAGGGACGAGAGACGTTCGACATTTTTTCGATGAAAACTATTCCCCTTGAAAAACAGGGTTTCATTGAAAAATTGACAGGTTTCAGAGTAGCAGCCGTGTTAGTCTGTATCCGTAAAAAGAACAGGAGTACTTGTGGCACCTTAGAGACTAACAAATTTATTAGAGCATAAGTAATTGAATGTCATTTTGAATAATTTTTTAAATTTTTTTATTCAGAACTTTTGAAATGAAACAAAACTAAAACACCTGCTTAGCTTCATTTTGGACTGAAAATTTTGTTTTGTTTCAGTTTTTAACATTTCAATATTTTTTAAAATTTTACAGTTTTGTTTTTCCCTATATTTGTTCCTTTTTGTGGCTGGATGTGATGGAATGAATGATTCTGGGGTTCCTTCCTTCTTCCCACTCTGTAACTGTCCAACATCTCCAATTTTGGAAACGCGCTGGAACGGCAATAGGAAAAATGAAAAGCAGAAAACAGGAGACGTGAACAACCTCTCCTCTTTGGGACCCAAAAGGAGACTGGGAAAATGAGAGGGGAAAAGACAACCAGGAATGTTCAAGACGTTTTCTGGTTTTGAAAAGCAAATAAAACCAACACTTTCGTTTTGTTTCAAAATGTTCCTGAAAAAAGCTGCTGTGTGGGGCTCTTGGCAACTGTTGACGTTGGGGGGGGGGGGGGGGAGAGCCTGTCTTCCAACCTGGGCCAGGGTAAGTTCAGTTCTATTTCTCCCCTTCCCCCAGCAGTAGGCCCAAGTCCCTTTTCAACCCCTTGTGGGTGCTGAGCTCTTGGGAGCCTTGGAACGGGCCCCTGCGTTCTCTCACCCTGGACAGGGGAGCCCTGCGTTGAGAAGCAAGGCAGCAGCTCAGACAAGGCGAGTGGGAGCCCTGTGCAGAGGCCTGGAACTAGGTTGCCAGGCGTCTGGTTTTCGACTGGAACACCTGGTTGAAAAGGGACCCTGGTGACGCTGGGCAGCACTGTTGACTGGGCCGTTAAAAGTCCAGTTGGCCACTCACAGCGGGGCAGGCCGCATACCTGCCTGGCTCACACAGCTCTCAGAAAGCCGCTGTCATCTCCCTCTGGCTCCTAGGCGTAGGGGAGGCCTTGGGGACTCCGTGTGCTGCTCCTCCCCCCTCCCCAGTGTCAGCTCTGCAGCTTCCATTGGCTGGGAAACAAACAGCCAATGGGAGGTCTGGGGGTGGCGCCTTCAGGCAGGGGCAGCCCGCAGAGGTGCCTGGCTGTGCCTCTGCCTAGGAGACAGAAGGAAATGCTGGCAGCTTCCCCGGAGCTGCCTGAGGTAAGCGCCGCCTGGAGTGCACACCCCGAACCCCCACCTGCACCCCAACCCCCTGCCCTGAGCTCCCTCCCACACCCAAACTCCCTTCTGGGGCCCGCACCTCACACCCCCTCCCACACCCCAACCCTCTGCCCCAGCCCTGGGCCCCCTTCTGCACCCCAAATCCTTCATCCTCTGCCCCGCCCCTGAGCTCGCACCCCCAGTCAGAGCCCGCACCCCAACCCCCTGCCCCAGCCCTGAGCCCCCTCCTGCACTCTGAACTCCTTGGCCCCAGTCCGGAACCCCCTCCTGCACCCTAAACCCCTCATCCCTGCCCACACCCCAGAGCCCGCACTCCCAGCTGGAGCCCTCACCCCCAGTCACACCCCAACCCCCTGCCCCAGCCCGGTGAAAATGAGCAAGTGAGTAAGGGTGGGGAAGAGCGAGCGACGGAGGGAGGGGGGATGGAGTGAGCAGGAGCGGGGCCTCGGAGAAGGGGCGGAGCAAGGGTGTTGGATTTTCTGCAAATAGAAAGTTGGCAACACTACCCAAAACAAGCCCACATAGGGGTGAGGGGCCTCGGTCTCATGCTGCCCTCCACACAGCTCTGCGGGAGCTGCCCAGATGCGTCAGACTGGTGCCTGGTCTCCTTGGGGTGTCTGCCTTTGTTCTGAACCTCACAGACACGGCTCACGTATTTCCCAGCCTTGTCTGTCATGCCTCCCATTTTTCCTCCCTCTGCAAAACATCCTGGGGTTACACTTTCTTTCTAGGCCCAGTAAAAGGACTCTGGTGGACGACTGCTGCTCAGGGTGAGAGCTGGGGGAATAACTGAGTTTTCAATTCTCTGCCAGTTTTGAAAAGTTGAAAGATGCCATCTCCATTGTACAGATGGGGAAACTGAGGCACAGAGAAGCCATGACCTGCCCACGTTCACACAGACAAAGTGGGTGAGATGCTATCTTGTTTTGGACCAGTTGCAGTTGGTCCGAGAGACAAGCTTTCACGCCACACAGCGTCTACTGCATACAAGTTCACACAAGAAGTCTCTGGCAGAGGTAAGAAGTGAGCCCAGCTCCCTGGAGCCCCAGTCCAGACCAATGGACAAGTGATACGTGTCCGGCAGAAGTTTCAGATCTAAATTTGAACATGTGGTTTTGACATTTCAGGAAATTTCCTAGGCTTCTGCTGCTCAGCTGGGTTTGTTACAGCCATGCCGAGGGGCCAGTTTAGATCAGGGCTCTGGACACAGAGCAGTAGACAGTCCTGGCTCTTGAGAGCTACAATCTAATGGTGAGAAGCAGGCGTTCTCTGCAGAGCTGTGAGTCCTCCCAGGAGGCACGTGCTCTCTTAACAAGCCAGTGGCGAGACTGCCCCCAAGGACACCCAGGTCATGGCACTGATGCCTGGAGCACAGCCTGGGCATCACTGAGGGTAGATGCTGACCCAGGGAGCTTACTCATTTTTGTCTTCCAAATGTAGCTAACATATAATATATGGAGATATACCTATCTCCTAGAACTGGAAGGGACCCCAAAGATCATCAAGTCCAGCCCCCTGCCTTCACTAGCAGGCCCAAGTACTGATTTTGCCCCAGATTCCTAAGTGGCCCCTCAAGGATTGAACTCCTAGGGAGGTGGTGGAGTCTCCTTCCTTGGAGGTTTTTAAGGCCCGGCTTGACAAAGCCCTGGCTGGGATGATTTAGCTGGGAATTGGTCCTGCTTTGAGCAGGGGGTTGGACTAGATGACCTCTTGAGGTCCCTTCCAACTCTGATATTCTATGATTCTATGAACTCAGAACCCTGGGTTTAGCAGGCCAATGCTCAAACCACTGAGCTATCCTTCCCATCAAAGATACCTCAGCCCCCAGCTGAGACCTAATGACTGGTGGCAAAAATCCGAACCCACCTAACATGGGACAGAAAAGCTGCCTCAGGTCAGCAAAACCCAGAGTCGTCTCACTCATTCCTATCTGGGAGTCAGCTGACTGGGTTTATTCGCAGGGGTGGTGCCTTTCTAATTCCATTTCACTGCAGTTGTGGGGAAAGATTTCCCCATGTAACTTTATAATTGCAGCAGAACAAACACCTCTCTGGAGATTTGCAAAGAAGCCCAGCGCTGCTCTGCAGTGAGAGCTCTGCATTCAGAGGAGGAGGCTGCTTTGGTTTCTATTGCTTGTGACATGAGAATGATCAGGATTTCTACAAAAGACCTTGGTTCAGGCTTTAATTAGCAACTCAAACATGTGTTCTCCGCTCTTTAAACTGCGCTAGAAAGCCTCAAAAGCCTCATCGATGTCTCGCAGCAGAGCAGTCTTAACATGACATCAAGAGAGACAAGATAAGAGTCTAGAACTCAAGTTCATCCTTTAAAGAGATGAACAGGTTTGCTTTCCTTTCATTCCTTCTCTGTTCTGCAGTGCTAAGGAAATATCACCCACTCATGTAGCATCGCTGGTGTGTCCCACCGGGGCTGGGAATCAGGCAGAGCTGCAGTCAGGGCCTGCCAGCAATTTCATAGGAGCAGGGGTGAAAGTAATATTAAATTCTTACCGGTATGGGGGCCCGACTCTGGCCCCCCGGAAGGGGCGGGGCCTCAGGCAGAAGGGGCAGGGCTGGGGTCAGCCTCCCACAGCCAGCCCATCCCCACGCTGCCTGGCCCATGCCAGCCGGGGCTCTGGCAGTGATTTAAAAAGGCCCGAGGCTCCAGCCACTGCTGTGGTAGCGACAGCAGCGGGCAGGAGCCCCAGGCCCTTTTAAATCGCCGGCCCTGGGGCAGCTGCCCATCCCCCGTCAGCAGCCCTGCTGGTAAATGCTACAGTAGCACTTTAATGTCGGCTGAGTACGGGCCGGTACCGGCTTCTTAGCGGTACGCTGTACCGGCCTGTACAGGCCCACTTTCACCCCTGCAGAGGAGTCACTTCTGTTTTTTAGATGTGAGACCTGGCACGTCAACATCCTGGTCCCCTTGGGACAGCCCTGAAGACCAGTCACCTGAGGGTTGTCCTCATCTCCCTCTAGTAACTCATTGGCTCACATAGAGGATGACAACCTACTACTGATACCAGTAACTCATCAGTTACTCCATTAGCTCAAGTGCAGGGTCCACGCCTGCTGACGAACCATGCGGGGCTGTTATGGGACCCACATGATGGAATTTCTGGGTTTTTTTCAGTTTGCTTTTTTGAACACCTTGGAAATTACACACAAAGAACTATGTTAAAAGAATATTAGTAAGATTGTAAAGTCCAGCACCCTAAGTTAGGAAAGGCCAGAATGTCCGTGCAACCTTAATTCACAATCCCCTTAATTCACAATCCCCACCTTCCCCACCCCTCCGTCCATCTGCATTCTGATACAGTCTGTAACTACATGATCACATACTATTTGTTCCTAACGTTCGAGTGCTGAACTGAACTGTAGAGAGAACTTCCACTTGATGGGCTGTCTCCCTCAACTGTCTGCCTCATTTCTCTGTCTGGGAGGTGGGATGGTGGCTAAGAGTCTCTCTCTGTTTTGCCTCAGAAAAATCCTGCAAAACTGTCACCCTAAATGTCCATTGGGATTTGTTGGTGAGTTTGCTTTGATTGTGCTCAGGCCCCTGTTGCCTTTATTCTCTGGCTGAGCTTCACCCCCATGCAGAGGCGCAAGGGCAAGGCTGACCTCCTGCTCAGGTCCTCAGAAAAGGGCTGAAGTGGATATAAGCAATGCCAAAACCTTGCACCTGCCCCCCCACAGGGATGGATTTCACCTGTCGGTAATGTTCTAAGGAACAAGCGTTCTGGCAGGCAGTACCTTACAGGGGAATGGTGCACGATAGTGGGGAAGAGGACACTGGAAATTGATCATCACGAGAATCCCCAAAGCCTGTTTCTAAGAATTACACCCATCTGGGAACACAACAGACAGAGCAAGCTGGAGATGGGCAGAAGGACCCATGCTGCTGGTATTGAATACTCATGACAAACGGCTCTCAGGTGAGCTTCATACCAAGCAGGGTTTGGGGAAGGGATCTGCTTCGTGATTCTTGGCAGATCATTAGCAATTGGGATTCCAACCAGCTGAGCGTGTAGGACAGCCCGGCACCCTCACTACAGGAGCATTTCCCACTCTGCAGAGCCAGCACATGCTTTTTGCACCACTCAATCCCTCTGCAGCCCTCAAAGTGTGACCGGAGTGGTGCATGGGCCTGGCCCTCTGCAGAGGAGGAATGTGCCTGCCTTCTCCCGTGATGGCCCCCTCCTCCTTGGATTTCTGGCTTAACGGGAGCAAACCCTTTGCGCCCGGTCGCAGTGACAAAGAGATGAAATGCAGAACCCGTTCCCTTCAAGCTAATACTACCGTGCGTTTCCAGCACAGAACAAGGCAGCCTTTCACGTATCAGAGATGTCCAGCCATGTGCTCCCAGAGCGCAGCGCACCCGCTGCATTCTCCTGGGCTCTTCTGGCAAACACAGCCCCCGTTGAGAAGCGCAGCGGTGGTGTGTGTGCTCTCTAGCCAGCAGTGGAAGGGTTAAGGCGCCGCTACTGGCTTGCAGTCACACGGCTGAGATTTTCTTCTAAGAAGAAGAGCTGATCCAGACTGTCGTGCGGAGGGTCCTCGCCAAGCAGTCCCACCCAAAGGCGCCCGGATGCAAGAGAACCGCGGCGCATAGATCACCCTGCACTCCCATTGCTCAGCCCTGCGTGCCACCAGCTAGTCTCACCTCACCAGCACTCCGAGCAGCATGCATCAGTACGCTGCAGCTGTCCCGGGCCTGCCTGGTGGAGCACTAGCCATTCCCTGCAGACTGACTGGCCACTTCAAGGGCTGCGAATGAATCCCTGAGGGGCCAGGAGCAGGAACGTGTGGAGAATGGCCAGGCTGGTCCCAGCGTGAGACATGCCATAAACCGCACACCCGCCTGCCGTCCCGGTGCCATTTGGTCTGCAAAACAAAACGGGACAGGCACCGGTATTCACGCAGAGCCCCAGCTGCAGGATCTCTGCCCACTTGCCTCGCTGCATTGCCTGCTCTCTGGCCTAGGCACGAGCAGCAGCCATGCCTTTCCTTGGGGGTGGTGATGTCCCATCGAGCGTGAAATGCCCACGCCAGGCAGCACTGGCAGGGATCAGCTGAGATGCGTGGACAGCTTGGGAGACCTGCCCGCCCGGTTTGTGTCCCACTCACCATGGGAAAGCTCATTAGCTTCTTTTGCCCCCAAAACACTTTTGACCCAAAAGTCACTGGGATGATGGGGAGAATGCAGAACGTGTCCCAGGGATGGGACCCCTGAGGCGATGTAAGGACAGGGCTCCTCCATGGACAGAGCCCCTTTGGGGGCGGAGGACCCAGCTGCCTCCATGGCAACCCCCAAACCCATCAGAGCCCCCCCTGTGCAGTCCAGGCTGAGGGAGGCGGCTGGAGCACATGAACACCCTTCCTGCCATGACTGGCCCCAGGAGTCTCACCTGAAAAAGACAATATGGGCAGCCCCAGGGTGAAGAGGGATCCATGTGGTGCATGCGCAGCCCGTTCTGAGCGAGGCATTGCTGTAGCGAAACAACGCGACACACGAGCGCCAGGGGGTTTGCCAATCAGAGCAATGCATGGCACAGTCAAGTAGCAGGAAATTACTCCGGAATCTCTTTATACCGACAAATCTCCTCGTTTCTCAAGAAACAAAACATTACCAAGTCCTGGAAAGGCAGAGGGACTAACTGGTAAGAGCCTCGTGTCTCTGAGCAAGTCCCAGGCATTGTTTCCTTTGGGCTAGGTCGGAAAAATGGACTCGGGCATGTTTTTCGCAGCAGGATCATTAATTGTGTTTTAGGCCAATGGGCACGTCCACGTCTCTGGCCAGTCAGGATGGTATTTGCACATGGAACTTTCAGCGCTTCTGTCACTGGGGCATGTTTAAAAAGCCCTCCCTTAGCCTTCTCCCTGGTTAAAGTGAATGTGCCACTGTAGTGAGCCTGAGTGACCTCCCTCGGAGCAGGAGAGTGAGGGAGCATTACACACCCCTTGGAGGGCGGAGCCAAGATCGCCCCACCCCCCTCGCCAGAAGTACAAGGGCGTGGCCAGAAGTATAAAAGGCCGGCCCCGCAGCACAGTTCGGGGAGAGCCTGCGGAGGAGAAGGAGGCTCTGCCTGTTCTCCCGCGTCCCGGAGAGGAACCTGTGTCTGGCTGTTCCCGATGCTGTTCCTCCAGGGTAGATTGGCAGAGGCCCTGGAGGTTTTTCGCCTTCCTCCGCAGCATGGGTGGGGGGTCGCTAGCTGGAGGATTCTCTGCGACTTGAAGTCCTTAAATCACAGGATTTGGGGACTTCCACAGCTGAGTCAAGGGAAAGGGGTGGGTCAGCTTTTGTGGCCTGCATCATGCGGGAGGTCAGACTAGATGATCATACTGGTCCCTTCTGACCTTAAAGTCTATGAGTCTATGATGCCCAGATGCTGACGAGGACTGGCCTGGAGTACCTGCTGCCATATATCCTGAGGAGCCAGAAGAGGCCTGGAGGCCGCAAGTACCGAACCCTGGGCTGGCAGGAAGTGGCCTAGGGGCAGCCCCGAAGCAGCTGGCTGCAGAGCCAGAGGTGGCCCAGTTGGCGTGTTGCGGCTGGATCCCCGCTGAGGCAGGGGCAGCCAATTCTGCCCCTGCCAGGGCCCTGGGCTGGGACACGGTGGAGTAGGGTGGGCCCGCGTCCCCCTGCAATCCCACCCCAGGGTGGCTGACCCCCTACACTGCGAAAGGAGGCTCTAGCTCTGAAGAGGAGCTTTCCGTACCACTCACCCGTAGACTGTTTTGTTTGCTGGCTGCCTGAGCTCCGACAAGACAAGAAAGATAGATCTGGGATGGTGCGGGTCTGCTGCTCAGTGGAGAAAGTGAGCTGGTAACGGAAGAGGATAGTAAGACAGAACTGCTGAATGTCTACTTTGCTTCAGACTTCACACACAAAAATAACACGTGACTGGATTACTAGTGAAGTTATCATAGACAATAAAGGAGAAAGGATGCATATCAGGGTAACTAAAGAACACGTCAGAGAACTTTTGACTGATCTGAATGAATTCAAGTCAGCAGGGACTGATGCTATTCACCTCAGGGTACTGAAGGAATTAGCTGAAGAAATCTCAGCGCCACTGGCAATAATATTTACAAACTCATGGATAACAGGAGAGGTCCTGGAAGATTGGAGAATGGCTAACCTAGTGCCTATCTTTAAAAAGGAGGAGCCGAGAAACTATAGACCAGTCAGTTGGACTTCGATACGTGGGACGCTATTACAGTAATGGATAAAACATTCAATTTGCGAATACCGGGAAGATGAAGGGGGTGATCACTAGCAGCCACCTTGGATTTACCAAGAACAAATCATGCCAAACCAGCTTGATTTCTTTCTTTGACAGGGTAACTGGTTGGGTGGATGGGGGAATGTGGTAGAAATAATATACCTGGAATTCAACAAGGCTTTTGACACATTCCCACATGACATTCTGATAAGTAAGCTGGAGAAATGTAGGCTTGGTAGAACTACCATTATGTAGATCCATAATTGATTAAAAACTGCAACGAGTAACTATGGATGGAATGATATCAGATTGGAGGGAGGTCTCAAGTGGGGTTCTACAGGGTTCTATTCTGGTTCCATTGTAGTTTAACATCTTTATTAATGACCTGGATGTAGGACTAGAGAGCATACGGATCAGATTTGCAGATGACAGAAATCTAGGGATGGGCGGTTGCAAACCCTGTGGAGGATAGAGCTAAAATTCAGAGGGATCTTGATAAACTGAAGAACTGGGCTATAGACAACAACAAAATGAAATTCAACAAAGACAAATGTAAGATGCTACACCCAGGGAAGAAAAACCAAATGCCCAGATACAGAATGGGGGATAACTGGCTTGGCAGCAGCACTGCTGAGAAAAATTTGGGAGTTGTGGTGAATCATGACCTCAACATGAGTCAACAGTGTTGCAAAAAAAGAAGATGCAATTTTGGGTTGCATGAACTGAGGCACAGCATACAAGTCATGAGAGGCGATGGGTGCGTCTCGGCAGGGGTGATGACCTTTGCTGTCCCTTCTAACCTAGGGTTTTATGATTCTATGATTTAGCGGAATGATGATGATTTTGATTATTATTAAAGTGTAAGGGGCCAGGGCCTCACTGTGCTAAGCGCTGCACACACACACACACACACAGCCCTGCATGCCCGTGTACACACACACACACACACACAGGACCGGCTTTAGGCCGATTCCCCCGAATCGGGCCCCGCGCCTAAGAGGGCCCCGTGCCCAAAAGAAGAACGCCTAACTTAGGCACCTTTTTAATTTTTTTACTCACCCAGCGGTGGTCCGGGTCTTCGGGAGCGGGTCCTTCACTTGCTCCGGGTCGTCAGCAGCATTTCGGCAGCGGGTCCTTCAGTGCCGCGGAAGACCCAGAGCGAGTGAAGGACCCGCCGCCGAAGACCCGGACCACTGACGGATATTCGAATCGGGCCCCGCACTTATTAAAGCTGGCCCTGCACACAGAGCCCTGCATGCCCGTGTACACACACACACACACACACACACATACACACACACAGCACAGCATGCCTGTGTACACACACATACACACACAGAGCCCTGCATGCCAGTGTATACATATGCATGTGCACACACACAAATCAACATGCCTGTACACACACACAGAGCCCAGCATGTCCATGTATACACATACGTGGACGAGGCTTTCTTCTGGCAACTAGCAGAAGTTGCTAGATCGCAGGCCCTGGTTCTCATGGGAGACTTTAATCACACTGATATCTGCTGGGAGAGCAATACAGCGGTGCACAGACAATCCAGGAAGTTTTTGGAAAGTGTAGGGGACAATTTCCTGGTGCAAGTGCTGGAGGAACCAACTAGGGGCAGAGCTTTTCTTGACCTGCTGCTCACAAACAGGGAAGAATTGGTAGGGGAATCAAAAGTGGATGGGAACCTGGGAGGCAGTGACCATGAGATGGTCGAGTTCAGGATCCTGACACAAGGAAGAAAGGAGAGCAGCAGAATATGGACCCTGGACTTCAGAAAAGCAGACTTTGACTCCCTCAGGGAACAGATGGGCAGGATCCCCTGGGAGAATAACATGAAGGGCAAAGGGGTCCAGGAGAGCTGGCTGTATTTTAAAGAATCCTTATTGTGGTTGCAGGAACAAACCATCCCGATGTGTAGAAAGAATAGTAAATATGGCAGGCGACCAGCTTGGCTAAACAGTGAAATCCTTGCTGATCTTAAACGCAAAAAAGAAGCTTTCAAGAAGTGGAAGACTGGACAAATGACCAGGGAGGAGTATAAAAATATTGCTCAGGCATGCAGGAGTGAAATCAGGAAGGCCAAATCACACTTGGAGTTGCAGCTAGCAAGAAATGTTAAGAGTAACAAGAAGGGTTTCTTCAGGTATGTTAGCAACAAGAAGAAAGTCAAGGAAAGTGTGGGCCCCTTACTGAATGAGGGAGGCAACCTAGTGACCGAGGATGTGGAAAAAGCTAATGTACTCAATGATTTTTTTGCTTCTCTCTTCACGAACAAGGTCAGCTCCCAGACTGCTGCACTGGGCAGCACAATATGGGGAGAAGGTGACCAGCCCTCTTTGGAGAAAGAAGTGGTTCGGGACTATTTAGAAAAACTGGATGTGCACAAGTCCATGGGGCCGGATGCGCTGCATCCGAGGGTGCTAAAGGAGTTGGCAGATGAGATTGCAGAGCCATTGACCATTATTTTTGAAAACTCATGGCGATCGGGGGAGGTCCCGGATGACTGGAAAAAAGCTAATGTAGTGCCCATCTTTAAAAAAGGGAAGAAGGAGGATCCGGGGAACTACAGGCCAGTCAGCCTCACCTTAGTCCCTGGAAAAATCATGGAGCAGGTCCTCAAGGAATCAATTCTGAAACACTTAGAGGAGAGGAAAGTGATCAGGAACAGTCAGCATGGATTCACCAAGGGGAAGTTGTGCCTGACTAACCTAATTGCCTTCTATGAGGAGATAACTGGCTCTGTGAATGAGGGGAAAGCAGTGGATGTGTTATTTCTTGACTTTAGCAAAGCTTTTGATACGGTCTCCCACAGTATTCTTGCCAGCAAGTTAAAGAAGTATGGGCTGGATGAATGGACTGTAAGGTGGATAGAAAGCTGGCTAGATCGTCGGGCTCAATGGGTAGTGATCAATGGCTCCATGTCTAGTTGGCAGCCGGTTTCAAGCGGAGTGCCCCAAGGGTCGGTCTTGGGGCCGGTTTTGTTTAATATCTTTATTAATGATCTGGAAGATGGTGTGGACTGAACTCTTAGCAAGTTTGCAGATGACACTAAACTAGGAGGCATAGTAGATACACTAGAGGGTAGGGATCAGATACAGAGGGACCTAGACAAATTAGAGGATCGGGCCAAAAAAAACCTGATGAGGTTCAACAAGGACAAATGCAGAGTCCTGCACTTAGGATGGAAGAATCCCATGTACTGCTACAGACTAGGGACCGAATGGCTAGGTAGCAGTTCTGCAGAAAAAGGACCTAGGGGTCACAGTGGATGAGAACCTGGATATGAGTCAACAGTGTGCTCTTGTTGCCAAGAAGGCTAACGGCATTTTGGGCTGTATAAGTAGGGGCATTGCCAGTAGATTGAGGAACGTGATCATTCCCCTTTATTCGACATTGGTGAAGCCTTATCTGGAGTACTGTGTCCAGTTTTGGGCCCCACACTACAAGAAGGATGTGGAAAAATTGGAAAGAGTCCAACGGAGGGCAACAAAAATGATTAGGGGTCTGGAGCACATGACTTATGAGGAGAGGCTGAGGGAACTGGGATTGTTTAGTCTCCAGAAGAGAAGAATGAGGGGGGATTTGATAGCAGCCTTCAACTACCTGAAGGGGGGTTCCAAAGAGGATGGAGCTCGGCTGTTCTCAGTGGTGGCAGATGACAGAACAAGGAGCAATGGTCTCAAGTTGCAGTGGGGGAGGTCCAGGTTGGATATTAGGAAACACTATTTCACTAGGAGGGTGGTGAAGCACTGGAATGCGTTACCTAAGGAGGTGGTGGAGTCTTTTTTAAGGAGGTTTTTAAGGCCCGGCTTGACAAAGCCCTGGCTGGGATGATTTAGTTGGAGATTGGTGCTGCTTTGAGCAGGGGGTTGGACTAGATGACCTCCTGAGGTCCCTTCCAACCCTGATATTCTATGATTCTATGCTTACACACAGCCCAGAATTCCTGTACACACAAACATACACACACAGCTCAGCATGCCTGTCTACACACACACAGCACCCTGCATGCCAGTGCATACATATGCATGTGCACACACACAGACTCAATGAACAAGTCTGTACACACACACACATCACAAGCCCTCACACAGCCTCTGACACAAATCTAAAATGGATCCCTTAGTATGTGTGAGAGCCTCGGAGTGTGTGTGTGTGGGGGGGGGGGGGTGCGGGGTTGTCAGAAGCAGAGTAGCAGTGCAGCTGCAGGAAGGACACCATGTTTTCTGTCACTTAACAGGCCTCAGGGCTTTTGAGACTATTTTTAGTTTTAACACCTCCCAAGCATCTTAATCACAATGCAGCTCCGGCCCCCTCACTCCCTCTTACTTTCTTACTGCAGGTTCCCCGGAGGCTAGAGACCAAACTGCTGTCACACAAACTGTCAGTTGACCCTCCCCCCGCCGGCATATTCACCATCTCTCTTGCACACTCCTCACCCAGGAAGGGGGTGGATCTCCCCCTCCTGCTAGGGAGGGATGTAAGGCCCGAAACCGCTGCCACCTTCCGCCCACACCCTGCTTCTCCACATGCCCAGAACCGGGATGAAATTCAGTAGTACAAAGGTCAAGGTCATGCACTTGGAATCGAATCACAGGAATTTCTGCTACCAGCTGGAGACTCATCAGCTGGAAACAACACAGGAGGGGAGAGATCTGGGCATGAAGCGCAATCACAGGATGCCTCTGAGGCACCAATATGATGCAACAGTGAAAAAGGTAAATGCGATCCTCGGCTGTTGCAGGCCAGGCGTTTCCAATCGAGCTGCTGAAGTCTTAGTACCATTGCACAAGGCACTGGTAAGACCTCGTCTGGCATACTGTGTGCCACTCTGGTCCCCATGTTCGAGAAGGTGCTGAGAAGAGTTATTAAGCTGATCAGGGGAATGGAGGGCCCAGCTTATGAGAGGAGACTGGAAGAGCTGGATTGGTTTCATTTAGCAAAAGAAGGCTGAGGGGATTTAATTGCGCGCTATAAAAATAACAGAGTAAATACAGGGGAGGGTGAAGAGCTATTTAAACTAAAGGACAGTGTTGGCACAAGAACAAATGGGGATAAACTGGCCAGAAACAAATTCAGGCTGGAAATTAGATGGTTTCTCCCCGTCAGAGGGGTGATGTTCTGGAGCAGCCTCCCAACAGGAACAGTGGGGGGTAAACAACTTAATTAGTTTTAAGCGAGAGCTGGATAAATTTATGAGTGGGATTGTATGACGGGGTTGCTTGTAATGCTGGGGCACAGGGCTTAGCAGCTCTGGGGCTCACTTCCAGTATATGTCTTAAGTTCCCAAAGCTCATGCTTCAGGGTTTCAGCCGACAATCTGCAGAGGCCAGGAAGGGATTTTCCCCCCAGTGTATTCTGAGAGGTTTTTTATCTCCTTCCTCTGAAAAATCAGGGATGGCCATGGCTGGAGATGGGACCTAGGACGGGGAAGGCCAGAGCTCTGAGGTGGCACCAAACGTTCTTTCTCTCAGGTGCTTGGCTGGCTGGTTCTTGCTCACATACTCGGGGTTTAACTGATCACCATCTGTGCAATTGGGAAGGAATTTCCCCCTAGGTCAGATTGGCAGTGACCTTGGGTGGTTTTCACCTTCCTCTGCAGTGTGGAGTGCAGGTCACTTGCCAGGATCATCTAGGTCTCTCTCAGTTACTCATTTCTCTACCATTGCAGGGTCCTCAGGCACTGGTGTTCCTGTGCCCTGTCTCATTTTGCTCGTTGGGTTAGTGTGCAGGTGCTGGGTTGTACTGGTGGCCTGTGATACACAGGAGGTCAGACTGGATGATCGGGTGGTCCCTTCTGGCCTTAAACTCTATGCTTGAATTTCATCTCAGGACCGTAAAATGAGCTGCTTACCCTGCCATGCAAGCCTCCCACAACCAGCGTTCAGTTCTTCACTATGACTTATCTAGACTAAAATAAAAGGGGTATTTTCCAACCCTGGTAGCTTCAGTGTTTTAACTAAAATGTTTTAAAACCCTAGTATTTTCCCATGTATGAACAGGTTGAGATAAAGCCTAGGGTTCATCTAGACCAGAAAAGTGGTTGAGGATAACTTGGGGTTAGCTAACACATCTTACCTACCGCCTGTTGCAAGCGTGCCCAACAAAGGAGAAGTCTGTAAATAGGAAGCAAGTAGTTAACAGACCAGCTGCCAGTGTACAGCACCCAAGAATTCACAGTGTTGTACCCAGGTTGTCTAGGACCAGTAAAAGTTATTACTGCAAATGGCTTCCGTTGAGCAGCAATATTGCTCATAACACACCCAACCTAACCTCGCTGCTCCCGACTCTCAGGATATTATCTTGAGTCTTGCATTCTTTGGTATTTTTCTTACAGACCTAGCTCCTGCTGTTAACTATTTACAAAAAATCTCACTGTTCGATTCAAGACGCCAGTTTCTAGAAAACCATGAAAACCTGAGGCGCATTTCAACTAACAGCTCAGAAAGGAGAAGGCAAATTAAAACAAGTCAATCCTCGCTGCAATGTGAGAGATTCCTCCTGCAGTACAGTGGTTTATAAAGTAACTTGTTCAGGTTACTAGAATGCTTGGGAATTATTCACTCCACATACTCCATTATTTAATCAAATGATAAACAGACTAATTCCCATCAATGTATGATAGAATCACCAATGTCGAATAAAGGGGAACAATCACGTTCCTCGATCTGCTAGCAATGCCCCTACTTATACAGCCCAAAATGCCCTTAGCCTTCTTGACAACAAGAGCACACTGTTGACTCATATCCAGCTTCTGGAAAGTCTTCTCCTGAAGTCAGCCCTGTATCTCAACAAAACCAGGGAATAGAGAAGACAGTTTTGTAGTATCCTTTTTTGAAAATAAGTGAACCACCTGGACTGAAGTCTACAGCCCATCTAGATCCATTCTAAAAGTGAAACTCACTAATGGATCTACAACAAACAATGACTCTTGCATATAATAATTTGAAATCAACCTTTCCAAGTGGTGCCGCATATGACAGCATGTGTTTGCTAGTTGGTACTTTAATGAGAGACGTTGTACAAATGGAAAACAGAGAACTCATAAAAGTCTTATTTATACTCTGAGGCCAAAGTCTGGTTAATGTAAAAGTCACAGTAGGAGAAAGAGACTTCATCTAAAGATCTTCTCATCTCTTGTGCACTCTTTGGAGTTATGCCATCACTTGAATCTATTAACTGTGGTGTTTAGAAATGCCAGAAATCTAGGGATGTCTTACAAGTCAAACTATCAACATTTTTAATTGCCTTGTAAAGATTCTGACATTCAGCCATAAGCTCATTTCCATGAGAGGTCCATGACACCAGCTATCCTTCGCATCATTAAAACCTGATCCCAACTTCACTGTCTTCTGTGTTCTCATCTGTGCTTTTAATTTACAGGACTAGCATCTTATAGACAATAGCTGACTAATTCTTCTGCTTTCCCCAGAGGAGCCGTTCTTCACTTTCACATTTTGGGTGATGCTTTCCTCACCTGGCTTTCCATACAGATCTGAATAATTTCTTGGCCAGGTAGTGGCTGAGTGGAGGCCACAGGGGAAAGGCAGAAAATAATGGGAAAGGGGCAGATTCCTCATAAAACCTTTGGGAAGACATGTTGCGCTATAACCAATAGAAAATTCTGCCTTATCTCTTCCCCTTCATTATGCTTGGCTATTCATCATACATTTTATTAGCCTCCATGACAAATACAGGAACAAATCTTTCAGCCCTTACTCACAGGTTCTGAACTATGAGAGCATCCCATGGCTCAGTGACGACTGGAGTAGCTAAGGACAACTCTCAAGAGTAAGCCTTGCAGAGTCAGTGCCCCGTTATCACAAAATTACTAAATAGATCCTCAGCCGGCACACATGAGAGAAGATAGTATTCACTGAAGAATTCAGAATGAACTGTGATATGTAACTTATCACCAGAAGGTGAAAGTGGAAGACAGGGGTGAATCACTCCAACTGCTCTGTTCTGTACGCTCCCCTTGAAAGTCTGGTATGGGTCACTGTTGGAGACAGGCTACTGGGCAAGAGGGACCATGGTCTGATCCAGTCTGGCAGCTCTTATCTTCTTAGAATCTGGTCCACAATTCATAGTGCTTTATGTTCTGTGCAACTTCTTCCCAATTCTCACACCTCACTCACTAATCTTTTATCATCTTATTGCAAATTACATCTGTTTTCTGAGCACCCAAGGCAATCTCTGTGACACTCTTAACATTTCTCAGTTGCCAGATGCTGCTGACACAGCCAGAGGTTCTAGCTGTAGGAATGTGGCCTTTAAACCATGCTTTGCACAACAATTAATTACTTTACAACACAAAATCAATTGGAGCCTTTATTTTATTCCAAGCAGCAGTGATGGATAATGCTGGGCTCTATCTTCTTTACATTAACTACACTTTTACCTGATGTATACGTTGGCTAGGGACAATTCTGCATGTATTCCTTTCTAACCACTCTGGAGCTCTCCATACTTTCTTGGGAAAATGATGGTTTGGGACAGCTGATTGGGAAATACTATGAGAACCTCCCAACTCCCCAAAAGACACTGTGATAGATAGATAGACAGATAGATAGATAGAGTGAAATTGAAATAAAATAACTTGTTGCACAGAAATATATATATTCTTCACTTACCCTCCACACCCCAGGCAGAAAAAATCCAATCTATATTTAAAAATTGGCATTGATGAAGAATCCACTGTAACCCTTTGTTTATGTTTCCAATGGTTAATTATTCTCACTGTCGAAAATGTATGCCTTATTTCCAGTCTGGATTTATCTAGCTTCTACTTCCAGCCATTGGATTGTATTATACCTATCTCTGCTAGGCTGTAGAGACCATTATTAAATACTTGTTCCCCGTGTAGATACTCATAAACTGTAATCAAGTCACCCCTTGACTTTCTCTTTGTTAACATAAATAGACTGAGCTGTTTGAGTCTATCCCTATAAGGCATGATTCTAATCTTTCTCAGCGTTCTTCTCTGAACCCTTCTTTGTCTTAACACTGCTGAGGTCACTGTTAAGGTTGTACACTAGAATGCAAGTTTGTTGGAATTGGCTATGTGTTGCTTTTCAATGTGGGTTGAGATGGATGTGGAAGCCCTATAGAGTACTGGAGTTTGTTATACAGTATTGTGGGCAATACGAACGTGGCAAGGAACGCACAAGTCTTTCCCATAGCTTCTTATTTCATTCTTGTAGGTTTGGGGTAGGAACTTAGTCAGTGATTGCACTTGTGCCATGGCAGAGACATCATCAATTGCAAAAGGTTTGGTCTGGTGCACATATAATGCTTATGACTAAACAGTTATAAGATGTTCCTGGACAAACACTACCTATGTATAATATTCTAGAAATCCGCACATGAGGAACAACCATGTGGCCAAAGGACAGATCCCAGAATGCTTTAGATTATTGCAAAAGAAAAATGAAACAATTCAATGAAAAATGTCCAAAGGGGAGATATTTTAACTCTTACTATTCTCTCTGTATCAATCCAATTTTCATCCAACCGTGTCAGGGTTCCCTCCCCACTCTGAACTCTGGGGTACAGATGTGGGGACCCACATGAAAGACCCCCTAAGCTTATTTTTACCAGCTTAGGTTAAAAACTTCCCCAAAGCACAAATCCTTTCCTTGTCCTTGGACGGTATTGTTGCCACCACCAAGTGAGTTAGACAAAAATTCAGGAAAAGGGTCACTTGGAGTCCCTTGTTCCCCAAAATATTCCCCCAAGCCCTTTCATCCCCTTTCCTGGAGAGGCTTCAGAATAATGTGAGTACCGACCAGACCCTTTGTCCCTAGGACACTGAAAATCAAACAGGTTCTTAAAGGAAGAACTTTAAATAAAGAAAAAGTAAAAGAATCACACCTGCAAAATCAGGATGGAAGGTAACTTTACAGGGTAAATAAAAAGATTTAAACACACAGGATTCCCCTCTAGGCTCAGCTTCAAAGTTACAAAAAAACAGGAATAAAACTCCCTCTTAGCATAGGGAAAATTCACAAGCTAAAACAAAAGATAATCCAACACATTTTCTTTCCTTTATTTACAATTTCTGTAATCTTAGATATATTTTTTCAGGTATGTTTTCAGGAGATATTTTACCTGCTTGGTCTCTCTCTCTGTCCAGAGAGGGAACAAACAAAGAGAGCACAAAAACCTCTCCCCCTTCACCCGCCCGATTTGAAAATATCTTCTTTCCTTATTGGTCCTTTTGATCAGGTGCCAACCAGGTTATTTGAGCTTCTTAACCCCTTACAGGTAAAGAGATTCTGTACCTCTGGCCAGGAGGGATATTATGTTACTGCATACATAAAGGTTGTTACCCTTCTGTGATGGGTTGGATCACAGAAACCCCCTGGGAGCTGCCACCTGATGTGCCAAGACTACTTCTGCCCCTGCTTTCCCTGTCAGCTCGGGACCCCAGCACCCTGTCTTGCTAAGCCAGACACGCCTGTCTGCTCCAACACAGACCCAGGGTCTGAATTACTTGCCCCAAAGCTGCAGACTTAACTGAAAGCAACTTACAGAAGTGTTCCTGTCTTTAACACTCAGATGCCCAACTCCCAATGGGGTCTAAAACCCAAATAAATCTGTTTTACCCTGTATAAGGCTTATGCAGGGTAAACTTATAAAATGTTCGCCCTCTATAACACTGATAGAGAGCTATGCACAGCTGTTTGCCCCCCCAGGTATTAAGGCATACTCTGGGTTAATTAATAAGTAAAAAGTGATTTTATTAAATACAGAAAGTAGGATTTAAGTGGTTCCAAGTAGTAAGAGACAGATCGAAGTGAATTACCAAGCAAAATAAAATAAAACACACAAGTCTAAGTCTAGTACAGTAATAAAAACTGAATACAGATATAATCCTCACCCAGTAAGCTTCCGTTTACAGACTAATTTCCTTGTAGTCTGGGTCCAGCAATCACTCACACCCCCTGTAGTTATTGTCCTTTGTTCCTGTTTCTTTCAAGTATCTTTGGGGATGGAGAGACTCTCTCCTTAGCCAGCTGAAGACAAAATGGAGGAGTCTCCCACGGGCTTAAATAGACTCTCTTGTGGATGGAGACCCCCTCCTCTTTCCTATGCAAAGTCCAGCTCCAAGATGGAGTTTTGGAATCACCTGGGCAAGTCATATGTCCATGCATGACTCACAGTTTCTTACCAGGTAGCAGCCATGGGTCACATGCTACCTTGAACGTCCTCAAGTAGACTTCTTATGTGGATTGGAGCATTCCAACTGTGACAGACTCAGACCAGTGGGGTATAGGAGTCTGGTAGAGGGCAAATCTACTGGCCACTGGATGAGTAGTTTTCTGTTCCCTGAGTGACCAGAGCAGGGGCTGCTCTAGAGTAATCAGGAACCTGCTAGAACCAGTTAAGGCAGGCAGGCTAATTAGGACACCTGGAGCCAATTAAGAAGAAGCTGCTAGAATCAATTAAGGCAGGCTAATCAGGGCAGCTGGGTTTTAAAAAGGAGCTCACTTCAGTTTGTGGTGCGAGTGTGAGGAGCTGGGAGCAAGAGGTGCAAGGAGCTGAGAGTGAGAGGGTGTGCTGCTGGAGGACTGAGGAGCACAAGCGTTATCAGACACCAGGAGGAAGATCCTGTGGTGAGAATAAGGAAGGTGTTTGGAGGAGGCCATGGGGAAGTAGCCCAGGGAGTTGTAGCTGTCATGCAGCTGTTACAGGAGGCACTATAGACAGCTGCAGTCCACAGGGCCCTGGGCTGGAACCCGGAGTAGAAGGCGGGCCCGGGTTCCCCCCAAACCTCCCAATTGACCTGGACTGTGGGTCCCACCAAGACAGAGGAGGAACTTTGTCACACAACATTCATTGTCCTTTAAGTGTTTCTTGATTAGATACTTAATTTCAACATTCCTTTCTCCAGGAACTGACCAAATGCTCTACTAAGGTTATTTAGAAATCAAGCCAGTACACAGCCAATATTCATAACTTTGAATACAAAAATGATACATCCATACAGATAGGATTAATAGATTCAGTAGATCATAACCTTTACATAGATATGTTACGTGGCATATGTAGCACAGAACATATTCCAGTTATGTCATATATATTCATAAGCATATTTCCATAAAGCCTTATGGGGGGCTTTGTCACACCTTCCCTTTATATTTATGACAAACCACCATGAAAAACTCAAAGAGTATACATAGTTTACAGCATATATTTTGGTGTTTGCCATTTCAGTTTGATTTCTACGCAATAAAGATTGATATTCAAGAGACACTAAAATCTGTAACACAACTAAATTTGCCCGGTCTGTAATTGCTGAGATGCTATGAGCAACAGTCGGGCCCTAGCAAAAGCAGATGCTTTCCTGCAAGCCAGTGTCCGGTACACGAACTCGACACCAGTATTGCTGGCATTGCTAAAACACACAGAATATGTAATCATATTCCAACAGGCCAGCACAAGAACACTCCAACTTAGCACACGATAAAATGGTTTGACAAAAGTGATGAATGGTGATATTTTGTCTGAAACATCAGGAGTGAAAGTACAAAGCCAGGTGGTGAAAAGGAATGTTTTGTCTGAAACATCAGGAGGAAAGTAGAAAGGGGGGTAACAAACACGCCATGAAACGCGTACGGGGATACCTAAGTTGTTTATCTCAGTCTATAAACGTTGGGATACTTCGCCTTAACCCTTCCTCCAGCCTAGGGGGCAGTGGAAAGTCCCACCACTGACTGAGCTGGCCCATTGTCACAGGCATACATGTGTTAGTGTAACTGTAACCATTGTGTTGGCACCATTAGCACTGTGCTTCGTCTGCAATAAACCTGGTTGGGTGCCTTCGTTACTAAACCAAGTCTTGTAGTCCTACTGGGCAGTTTGATCAGAGCCTGTTGTATGGGCTATCTGGTCAGAGCCGGTGCGGCACGCAGAAAGAACCCACGCTCGCAGCCAAACATCTGACCACATAGGTGTTACTACCAGTCCCACCCATAATAGAACATGTATGCACACAGCATCCGTATCCTGCTACTCATTTGTATTGGATTTGTTAAGGTGTGCGTTGGGCATAAGAGGTTATCTGAGGTTAGTAGTGCGAAACTTGCAGACCAGGTGCCAAGGTCCCCACGTTTCAACTGGACACTGGCAGATGCACAGCTGGAATCTGGCTGTCTCACTTGTGGGTTAATATTGATAAAATAGGTATTAGAATTATTAGAAGAAGTTTGGTGTTTAGACTCTTGAATATTTATGAGTTGCTGCCTGCATTAATCTGACTTGTAAAATCTGTATCCCATATTGTAATATAACATTTGAGTGGTTGTATGGTGAACCTCAGTGGCTGTCTGAATTGCCAGACAGAAGAGGGACACTCGTTAGTATGAAGACCTGCTCTTCTACATAAATTATCACTCCCCTCCTGAAAGGGGAGAGTCATCAATAACTGACAGGCTCTGGTTGGCTCTTACAACCAGAAACTCCCTACACCTGGATGGAGAAACCGTCAACATAAGGTCTAATGACTCTTATTGTTGTTCTGCTCTCCACCCCCTGAAGATGAGTCATGAAAGTGGATGCCTCCCAGCAGCGACTTTGCAGCTCAGAGCACATGACACGAGGGGAATGAAAACCCCAGACCAAAGGAACGAAGGATCTCTGTACTGCTTGGAGTCTGGGGGGGCAAGGTGTTTCTAGACATAAGTAAGAGATTCCCCAGCTGCATAGTCTGGGTTAGCCCTAAAGGACAAATAGAGTTTGCTGATTATAGACGCTTATATTACCTTTTGAAACCTGAGGCCTGGTCTACACTACACCATTAGGTTGACATAAGACAACTTATGTCAACCTAACTCTAAGTTTCTACACTAAAATGCAACTCCCATCGATGCAACTTGCCTACTACACCGACTTAACTCCTCCTCCACAAGACACGGAGCACTTAGGTCAATGTAGTTGGGTTGACGCAGTGTCAGTCTAAACACGGTGTTGCCTACATCCACTGTTGCTGCCTTTCAGAAACCATCCCACAATGCCCCACACTGGCAGTTAAATTGGTGCAAGCGCTTCTGGGGAGGACACACTCTGCCAACACAAGGAGCATACTGTGGACGTGTCAAACTGATTAAAGGACTGAGGTGACTGTACATCAATGTAAATTAGGTTACCTTAATTTTGTAGTGTAGACATGCCCTCAGACTATAACTCATTTGTGTATCTATGTTTACCTGCTTTAATCTTGTAAATAACTTTCTAATTTCCTTTTCTAATTTAATAAATCTTCATATAGTTTACTGTAGGATTGGCTACAAGTGTTATCTTTGGTGTGAGACCTAAAGCACAATTGACCTGGGGTAAGTGCCTGGTCCTTTGGGATTAGGAGTAACCTGAATATTGCTGTGATTCTTGGTGTAAGGGGCAATCTGTCACAGAGATACGCTCACCTGGGTGGCAAGACAGACTGGAGTACCCAAGGGACTGGCTGTTAAGTGCCCAAAGAGTTTGCACGTGGCACAGTTGGTTGGTGAAATCTAAGCTTAGAACTCACAACCAAATTGGAGTTTGTAACAACCTGCCCTGAGGTTGGTACTCACGCTCTTGCAACACCATTGGGAGCTTCACAAGTAATGCTATTTATTAATTATAAAAAAAAAAGTACCCTTGCCAAAGAAGAGCCAGGGACCCTCACTCGGGGGCTGATGTTGACATCAAGTATCTTATAAGGATGGGGATGATTACATTTTAATTACTAAACCTCTAATGATCCACTTATCCCTCCACCTCTGTTACAAATCCACCCTAGAGAGAGGGAGAGTTAATTCCAAACACACCCTTCGCTGCACCTCCAGACAGCCCTCACTTGCCATCACTTCTATTTGGCAATCAAAACAATGACGACATCCTCGGAGTCTAGTTCTGAATTTCAACTTCTAAAATCACTGCACTTAAGAGCTGGTTTTGTTTTTATTTCCTGCTAGTGAAAACATTTTAGCCAGTATCAATCAGCTGCATGAAAAATAAAACCCGCTGTCCCCTTCCACGTCTAATTAGAATTAGGTAAAGACATTAGCTCTTATGTGTAGGTCAATACAAACGTTATCAATTTGGCTGAATACTCCATTTTGTCTTCTGAGGATTTCTTCTTGGCCCTGATACTCCTCTGCCCTATCCAGCTGTATGCTAGTGCAACTCCATTGAAATCAAGAGAGCGATAACAGCAGAAATCTGGAGTAACACTGTTGAATCCGGCCCCATTTCTCCATCCCCTTACCCCAATATGGCACTTTGCTCTTGATTTAAAGGAGGGACTGCAGCGGCTGGGGTAAAAGCTCGCTTTGTTTTGTCCGATGGGCTTTCGATCCTTCTTTTCTCCCGTAAGAGTGCTGAGGAGTTTCTCTGGGGGTGAGGCACTGTTCCAGCTTTTACCCCACTTCCTAACGACGTTAGCCAGGTTGCCGTGTTTGCGTATAATTACATCTGCGAACATAAAAGGCCTTGCTATGCCGAAAGGTGCTAATGGCCACCCCACTCGCAGTTTGGGGACACGGTGTAACAGTCCCAGGGGAAGTGCTGTCTAGTCCTGTCCTGAGGTTCTACGTGGAACCCAGCTAGAGTGATTGCAGCTCCAGTTAGAGGCTGGGAAGGGGAAGGGTGGTCGTTGGGGTTCACTCAGCCGGTGTCCTCTGCAGCTTCAGAGGAGAGCAGTCTCTGCACTGCACCCCATAAAGGAACTGCTCCTGCATCATCTCCCAGCAGAGTCCCCCAGCAGCGTGGAATCCTCAGTGCAGAGGAACAGGTAGCGTATAGGAGCCCTGGGCGGCCCCCCTGCCACTGGGGCTGCACGCATTGGCCTCTCTCCCCTGGCAGGGCAGTTCCACTCCCCAGGCCACCCTCTATGGGTCTCTTCATCTCAGCGTGAACACTCCCTTCCTCATGCAACTCCTACCATACCCTCTGCCAGCAATAAACAGCTGGCAAGATGCCTTGACAATAAATTCTCTATGTGGGATCCCAGGCCCTGGACTCCATATTGAGAGTCAATGTCAGCTGTAGCCCCTGCCCCTGAACTGCCCCTCCGTGTCAATGCTGGGGCAGCCTTTCCTCCCCCCAGAGGATTTTCTCATGCTGGGTGATGCGGTACCAAACCCCAAACTTGGGAAGGGCTGGCAAACTGTCCGTGGGGTCAGACGGGTGCCACAACCACACACGCGGGCATGGCCAATGCTGCAGTGGAAATGTCTCCCTAGCAAACAGCCACGAAAACACGGCGAAGATCTGAGCGTGAGGAGCTCCAACTGGCCGAACAGTGTTGCTGCTCAAAGCTTGCTGACCTAGGCTGCGAATAGCTCCTGTCCCTCTCTCTGACACAGCGTCGGCCCAGCCCCAGGCTCAGCCCTTTACAGCTCGGAGAAATTACTTTCAGAAATCAAGACCTGTCACGAGGCGGCTTCAGCTAATAGGAGTCCTGCTGGAAATGTGACATCAGGCAAACAGAGCCTTGTTCTCCAACAGCCATTACAAGCAAGCCCCTCCGTAAGTCAGTAAAAGAGGGTGTGCCCAGGGGAGAGACCATGGTGAATTCTGGTGACCCAGGTTGTGTCATACAGGTGACGGGGCCAGTCTGAATTACAGCTCCTATGAACTCGTGTCTGATGTCGCTTGGCAATAAAAACGTAACGGCTATCGATCTGTTTATACAGCGACTTTGGAGGAACACTTGTGTCACCGAGGTCAGGCCTTTGCAGACTTTGAGAGGCTGGCCACAACCAACCCCATGGAAGATTTCCTTGCCCGGCAGAGCTCAGGTGTTCTGGATGCTTGGTTTCTAAGGGCACTATGGTCAGGGACTCTGTGAGGTTAAGCATATCCCTTCATCCACTCTCTCAGGTGCTAGTCATGGGACCTCACCGAAATGGTTTAGAGTCATACATTTCAAAGCCAGAAGGGACCATTACGACCATCCTGAGCTCCTGCATAGCAGAGACCAGAGAACCTTCCCCAGGGAATCCTGCATCCAGCCCAGGGAGCTCCTGGCTGAGCGAAATGCTCTTAGCCTACACAAAATCTCATACCAATGAGACCAGGTTGATCAACCCTAGGAGCTGAGCACAGCTAGATAATGGTTCAGTGTAGACAGCTGTGTGTGTAATGCCTGCTGGGGGTGACCAGCAAGGTGGCTGACTGGGCTGCAGTCTGAGTGGAGATGGTGCATCATAAATGACCACAGTTCAGCTGAGGTCACAGAACATACACTAATGATGTCATGGCAACCGATAACAAAGTAAACACTTTCTCTACCTCTTTCCATAGCCTTCAGGACAGGAAACACAGATTTAAGTGTGTGAAATCCAGCCTGCATTAGCCATAAGGAATGAGACTTCCTTCTTCTCCCAGGGAGCAGCTGGGATGCAGGGTTCATAGATCCTACGGCCAGAAGAGACTGGTGATTATCTAGTCTGACCTCCTATATAGTACAGGTCAGACAAGTGTCCTAAAATAATTCCTAGAGCAGATCTGTTAGAAAAACATCCCATCTTGATTAAAAATTTCCAGCAATGGAGAATCTACCACAACCTTGGTAAGTTGTTTGTTTAATTCCCCTCACTGTTAAAACTTTGCAATTTATTGTCTAGCTTCAACTTCCAGCCATTGGATCTTGTTATATTATTGTCTGCTAGACTGAAGAGCCCTCTATTATCAAACTTCTGTTCCCTGTATAGGTCCTTTGGAATTGTGATCATGTCATCCCTTGACCTTCTCTTTGTTAAACTAAATAGACTGAGCTCCTGGAGTCTCTCACTATAGGCACATTTTCTAACCCTTTAATCCTCTCATGGCTCTTCTCAGAACCCTCTTCCATTTTTCAGTATCATTGTTGTGTTCTGGACAGTCATTCTTCCATCTGATTGAAGCTAGGGGAGCAAGTTACCCAAGGATCAGAGAATTCTTTGGCTGGTTGGAGGAAATCAAAGCTCCAGGTATCCCAGTGATTCTCAGGGAAATGTTTGGACTTTTCCTTGCTTGCCTGAGATCCAGAGACTGCTCCCTCTCCTGTCACTTGACATTACAGGATAAGGGTCGATAGGAGTCACTCTATATATGCTGTAGAGTCCCATAGTATGCTGGGTAAATCACAGTCACGCTCTTCTTTATAACGCTGCCACCAAGCGTCTGTATTAGCTATTCAGAGACTTCCTACTCTCCCCACGCGGCACTGGGCTAGAAGGTTAATTCCTGGAAGATGCCCCCTTGGTTCTTGTTAAAGACCCCTGCAAAATTGCAAGAGACTCCGGTGACTTTTACTGAAGTGCAATTGTTTGCAGTGTTGTTGGTCACAGGATATTAGAGAGACGGTCGGTGAGGTAATATCTTTCATTGAACCAGCTTCTATTGGCGAGAGAGACACGTGTTTGTGCTTACACAGCGCTGAAGAAGGGCTTGTCACTCTGAAGTAAGACAATAAGTGTGAGTGTGACCCTCATTATCTGTGGGTTCAGACGCCAGCTCTTTTGGGGGCCACAGGGCTACCATCCTAATTTCTCTGAGGGCCTCACACATCACAAAGGAGCACATCAATCCCTCCCTCTGTGTCGGCATTAAAAGCAGCAGCGTGGCCGTGACAGAAGCCCTAGGCATGATGGAACCAGAAATCAGAGGCCATTTGATGTGCATCCCTGGGGCTGGGCGATGGGCCAGTGTAGCGCTCTCACAGCTGGGAGGAGCTGAGCATGCGGGAGGTGAATGGTGGGCTGACGACTTCCTTGTGCTGAGTCAGGTTGGGTGTATCCTCTAGATCAGGGGTCGGCAACCTTTCAGAAGTGGTGTGCCGAGTCTTCGTTTATTCACTCTAATTTAAGGTTTTGCGTGCCAGTCATACATTTTAACGTTTTTAGGTCTCTTTCTATAAGTCTATAATATATAACTAAACTATTGTTGTATGTAAAGGAAATAAGGTTTTTAAAATGTTTAAGCAGCTTCATTTAAAATTAAATGCAGAGCCCCCCGGACCGGTGGCCAGGAGCCAGGCAGTGTGAGTGCCACTGAAAATCGGCACGCGTGCCATAGGTTGCCTACCCCTGCTCTAGAGGCTGGATTCAGGGATACCCAGGGAGGGGCCTCGGGGATGTGAGTGGGTGTGTATTGCACACTCCCCTTTTACAGGAGCTATCGGGGGCTCACCCTTCCCCCTCTAGAGCTGACACCCTTCTGAACAAGACAGGACTAAAAGCCGTTGTTCTCCTTCCAGAAAGCACACTCCTAGTCTGGCACCAGAAAGCTGCAATGCCTCTGGGAGACAGCAAAGCATCCTGGGAAAGGACAAACTGGGGTTTTCCCCCTGAACAGGTAGGTCATGCTGTGGAAAGAGGGGAGGCTAATTCTGGCATTTGGCTTGGATTTAGTACTCCCATTTGAACCTCCTCTCCTCTCCTGCAAACCACTAGGCCTATCTCTGACAGCTGCCTCTGGGCCACACACCCTGTTCTACGGCTGAAGTGAACCATACGGGCCCTTGTATCAGAGACGACTGGTGCCTGCCAATAGTGGGGGGGAGGTAAAGTGAGGGCAGCCAGCTTCAGCAGTGTTACTGAGCATGCTCAGTACAAGCCAAGCAGCAAATCGGGGGGGGAGGGGGGAAGCACATGACCCACATGCCCCCTTCCACGCATCACCTCTGCCTTGTGTGCCACTACCACCACTGCCTCCCCCTCTGCACAAATCACCAGCACCACGCGTCTCATCCCGTTACGGTGGAAACACATACAATATCCCAGCTTGACCAGCTGTGGGAGGAAGCAGCGTGATGTTGGGAGCCAGGCTTCCAATTAGGTGTGGTACCTTGGCGCTTGTCTAGATGTGACATGATAATGCAACTACTAAACATTCTAAGAGGCTTCAGAGATTCAGCGTGACACATGTAAAGCAACCCTGGAGCTCCGTTGACACTCTATCAGTTAAAAGTCTATATTTCCAATTATCTGTGGACAGTTTGCCTTCAAGGATAATTGGCTTCCCGCAGCTCTCTAGAACAGATGTCAGGGAGCCCATTGCCTTCCGCAGAGGAGAGGGAAACTGGAATGGTTTATAGCAGGCAGCATCGTGTTGATGTCACCGTTTGAGGGGCTGTCGGAATGCAGGAAGCAATTAGATACTGTCCTGGGCAGACCCAGCAAAGGCAATGTCGAGGGAGGAGGTGGTAGAGACCCAGCACCGGATGTCGAGGGGGGGTGGTAGAGAGCTAGTCATCCCCTCCCACTAGTGTGTTAATGGGGATAGAGGCCTGCATGAGAAGCAGGAGATTCAGAGCGATGTCTTACTTCTGCTGAGAGAACTGACAGGTGACACACAAGAGAAGGGTTTGATCACTGGGAGCTGAACCCTGCCCTTGTGTATATGGTGCAGAGTGGCATTGGGGCAGCTGCTGATGTGACACCATGACAGTATGACTCATCCCGACAGCTTTCTTGTTGCAATTCCCATGGTGTGGGAGTGGGAGGGGAGGTTGAATTTGAAAGTAGGTTCTGTCGAGTGGCTACATGTTGTTGTGGGGATGTGCACTTAATTCGCCTCCTATTCGTGCTCTTGGGACAAACGTTACGTCTTTGAACCAGCAGCACGAGAGAAATGTTCTGATGGGATCTTAAAACAATTCTCCAGCTCCAGCAAGGTCTACCTGATGTCTGATAGGCCAGCCAGGGATCTCTCATCTATAGTCTCACAGTTACAGCGGGTCAGCCAATGGGGGGGGGGGGGGGGGCGGAGAAGGGGTTCAGTGGAAAATTGAAATCTGAAAATTTTCATCTGAAAACCAAAACATTTCAGCTAAAAATTAAAGATTTTGATTTTGAAATGCTGCTGTGGTCCCTCATGGGAGTTGCAATTCATGTCTTTCATGCTGCCGTTCTCTGCTATGAAACAGGCTCCCTGGTTGGACTACATCTCCCATATCTCCCGTCTTGTTGGCTGCCAAGTGCATCATGGAAGTCCCATGACCTCAGTGCATTATGGGAGATGTAGTCTGACTGTGGAGCATAGCCCTAAGAAGAGAATAGGGGAATGAGTCACCCAAACTATGATTCCGATCAGGCCAGCATTGCAGCAGTATTTCCAAATGGAAATTTTCAGTTTTCTGCTTAAATTTGTTAGGTTTTGGCTGAAAAATCAATAGCTTTTCAGTTTTGGGGTGTTCTTTTATTTAATTTTGATGAAAAGTCAAAAGTTTCCACAAAAAGCAGATACTTGTTTCTGGAAAAAAGAAATCTGTTTAGCCAAAACCCCAATTTTCCATCAAAACCAGTTTTAATGGACAATTTTCATACAGTCCTAGGAACTGCTTGGGGGTGATTTCGAGACTATATCTGAAGGGGAAGTGTCATGTGGTCCTGGCAGTATTTATAGACCTGAAGTCTTCTCTGAGCAATCTCATGAGTGATCTGTTATTAATGGAGAAAGCACAAACATGCACAACACGGGCACCGATGAGAGACGGTCCCTGTCCTGAGGAGCTTTAGCCTGGAGCAGGAAAAGGAAAATCAAGAATGCACTGGGATGCACAGAGAGCAGTAGGAACTGGGGAGGTGCGTGGCATATCCGGATGCCTCATGGGAGAACCGATCTCTTATGGGAGGTAGGAAAGGCACCTGCTGCAGCACTCTGGGACCCAGCCGTCTGACTCTTATGGGACAATCAGGGACTACCCTGGGCTGGGACAGCAGCTGTGGGGTGGAAGGTGGGTTTGGTGATTGGCTTGGAGTTGGAGGAGCTGAGCTCAGATGAACTGGCTGGGACTTGTTAAAGAGGAACATCTCTCACTGCTGCTCCTACTTCAGCCCCTCAACTCATCCCCCCTCCCATGCAGCTCCCATCCTGCCTCCCCTTTCATGGTCATTCTCCAGGCCACCCCAGATTTTTCCTTTTCCTCCGCCACTACCCTGCTTCCCTGAGACTCCACCCAGAGCCCCTTCCCTTTGCCTTCAGCTGAGGATTTAGGGAGGGATTTGCTGACTTTCCATGGCTATTGTGAATAGAAAAGATCTTTTCAAAATACCCCAGCAGCCCTTTCTGCCTGAAGGCTCTCACAGAAATCCACCCCCACGGGGGTCAGGGTGTCTTTGCTTTCTGCAAACATTATTGCCGATGACATTTCACTGACCTGAATGGTCCCAAATAAGCAAATAAAAGGGATAGCCATTTAGGAGGATTAATTTTCAGATTATGCACAAATTCTGTTCTGTTACATCTGCCCAGCTCTATAGTCCAGGATGCTTTTCATCCCAGGCGGAGATTTCTGAGCCTGGCCTTCACTTCACATTAATCAGCCTCAATGAACAGTAATTACTTAGTGAATCACTCGCGAGTCCATTGTAGTCTCAGTATATGTAATTCCCCTGCTGCTGCTCGGTGGTCTGGGTTCATTGACATGGGTGCACGGTGTTATTACCCTATGGGTAGTGATCAATGGCTCGATGTCTAGTTGGCAGCCGGTAACAAGCAGAGTGCCGCAGGGGTCGCTCCTGGGGCCGGTTTTATTCAACATCTTTATTAATGATCTGGAGGATGGAATGGATTGCACCCTCAGCAAGTTTGCAGATGACACTAAGCTGGGGGGAGTGGCAGATACGCTGGAGGGTAGGGATAGGATACAGAGGGACACAGAGAAATTAGAGGATTGGGAAAAAAGAAATCTGATGAGGTTCAACAAGGACAAGTGCAGAGTCCTGCACTTAGGACGGAAGAATCCCATGCATCGCTACAGGCCAGGAACTGACTGGCTAAGCAGCAGTTCTGCAGAAAAGGACCTGGGGATTAGAGTGGATGAGAAGCTGGATATGAGTCAGCAGTGTGCCCTCGTTGCCAAGAAGGCCAATGGCATATTGGGCTGTATTAGTGGGAGCATTGCCAGCAGATTGAGGGAAGTGATTATTCCCCTCTATTCGGCACTGGCGAGGGCACATCTGGAGTATTGCGTCCAGTTTTGGGCCCCTCCTACAGAAGGGATGTGGACAAATTGGAAAGAGTCCAGTGGGAGGGCAACAACAATGATTAGGGGGCTGGGGCACATGACTTAAGAGGCTGAGGGAACTGGGATTGTTTAGTCTGCAGAAGAGAAGAGTGAGGGTGGATTTGATAGCAGCCTTCAACTACCTGAAGGGGGTTCCAAAGAGGATGGTGCTCGGCTCTTCTCAGTGGTAGCGGATGACAGAACAAGGAGCAATGGTCTCAAGTTGCAGTGGGGGAGGTCTAGGTTGGATATTAGGAAACACTATTTCACTAGGAGGGTGGTGAAGCACTGGAATGGGTTCCCTAGGGAGGTGGTGGAATCTCCATCCTTAGAGGTTTTTAAGGTTAGGCTTGACAAAGCCCTGGCTGGAATGCTTTCTTTGGGGTTGGTCCTGCTTTGACTTAATTAATCCACCTCAACTAGAGGCAGAAGCGATGTCGACAGGCGACCGTCTCCCATCGACATAAAGCCGTGTCTACACCACACTAAGTCAATGTAAGCTACGTCAACATAAGTTACGTTACTTATGTAACTTAAGTAGCATAACTTATGTCAACTTAGGGTGCTAGTTTACAGTAGGCCTCTGTGTTAGGCGGGGACGAGACCTGAGTTTTGCGTTATTTCTCTCCTGGGTGTGAGGTGCTCGCATTAAGCGCCGAGTTTCTGATTCCATCCTTTCACTTATCATTACTCCAGTAGAAGGGGAACACACGGCTGCCTTGTTATGTCAGCGTGGCATGTGATCAAGCAGGCTTTTCAGTATGCTGCAGTGTGCTCAGATAAATCCAGGGGATCCCTGAAGGATAGTCCCGAGAAAAATCTATAACTGCTCTTGAAATGCTGCACTATACAACACAGTTGCAGAACGAAAAACCCAGCACCAAAAAGCGGGATGAAAAGCTCTTTGAGGGAGGATTTTCTGTTTGGGGCCTGAGAGACTGAGCTGAACAGAATATGGGAAAACTTTCGTTTTGATTGAAAAGCAAAGACAGGACAGCTCAGCTAGCCTGAGGATGAAAAGTTTTCGACTGGCAGGATTTACTGTTACAACAGATAAACATGAGGAAATTACCAGATGAGCTGCTCCTTACTGAAGAAAATGGAAAGTCTGGGAACATGACGCCCTTCATTTCAATATGTGGCGCTTTATTTCACTGCGTCATTGCTGCTCCTCCACTCCCCAGCTGCTCTGTCATATGCTTTCTTGATGCTCCCCTGAGTCAACAGGTTAACAGCAAGTTTTGCGCCTCTAGGTTCTTTTCTGATGGGGTGTGTGCTCCTGGCAGGGCTGTGCACGCAGGCAGGGTTATCTTCAGAACGGTGAGGAGAATGATCATTCCCTTTTGCAGAGGACTTTGCAATTTGGGTTCATTCCAGTTTGGAACAATTTAGAAATTTTGAATTTCTCCATGAAACAAAGCCCAGGTCTACTGGGAGCCTGGTCCAGGCCAGGCCACCAGAGACCCTGGAAGTCCAGGTTGCCAAGGAGCCACGAGCTTGGAGGGCTTGGAAGCCAGGACTCCTAACTCCTCATCAGCCCAGCGGAGGAGCTAGCTGGAAACCAGGCAAGTTTTGAAACCTGCCTGGTTCCAAGGGACTTTTGGTGAAATCAAACTATCTCTGAAAAACATTTTGATTTCAACACATTGGTAAATGCCAACGAAAAGGTGTTCCATTGACATTTTCCCAACCGGCTCTCATTATCTCTCTCTCTTCCCCTCAGGGACTGAGTGGATCTGTTGCATTCCTTTAGGGCTGTTATTCCAAGTAGGCTGGTTGAAGTGGCTTCTCATCTGGCTCTGAAGGTGAAGAGTTTGGGGATGTCCTGTTCTCCCAGGAGTGAGCTCCAGATTCCCAGGCCAAGGGCTCAGATACTCCATCTCCTGCACACGCAACTCTCCCCATCAGGGAGGGTGGTTCCTCGGCCCAGAGGAAGGCTGCTGTCATGGGAAGCCATGATCTCAGAGGGGGAGCTTGGGCCAATGCCACGGGGGGCTTTGAAGATGAGAGCTGAAACCCTGCATGTGCCCCTGTATCCTCGAAATTCTGCTGGGAGCCAGAGTGGCCCCCAGCCAGCTCCATATTGGAAGGACACAAGGTGTGTGAAAGCATCTTGGCTTATTCCCTGAGCTCGGCAACTCAGCTAGGCCAGGGGATCCAGCCTAGGTCTCCAGCGGCCAGCACGGCACCGCTTAGCTGACAGATCCTTGCCATCCCTCTGGCATCCCCTCTGCATTGCCAAATTCATCTCCGCCTCCCCCAGGCCCCAGCCTCAGCTGTGCTCTGGGGTGGGTGTTTGGGAAGCATGGGGTAATCTGGAGTGGGGGAGGGGGATGGCATCTGAAAGTGGGCAGACGAGAAGGGCAGAATCTAGGCCAGGGGAAGAATCGTAACCGGCCGGGAGTGCGTGAGGTGTGATTTCCCCGCGAGGGTTGTTATAACGACAGAATGATGGTTCCGGGTGCAGGGGAGGAACCAGGGGCCATCATGTGCAGGTGGGAGATGCAGGTGACAGGAGACTGGGTGTGTGCATGGAGGCAGGATGAGGCAGTGTGAGCTAGTGGGTGTGGCATTGGAGGAGGAGCCCTGGGGTCTATTCCTGGCTCTGCCACTGACTATGGAAAAGTCCCCAGTCTCCCCTCTGCTTCTGCTGGGGCTCTTCACCCCATCTCCTAGGCTGCGGGAGGGGATTTTCGCCTCCCTCTGTCCCTGCCCTGGTGGGTGCTGGGGGGAGGGGAGGGGCAGAGATGCCCTCCTGCCCCCATTACTCATGGGGGGAGGGGTGGAGCCATCCTGAGCTTATGGGCTCCCTCCCCCTCCCACGAGAACAGCATGGGGCTGCTGAGGGAGGAGAGAGCTCTTCTGATAGCAGCTCTCACTGGCTACTCTTTCCCAGGAGGCGGGCAAGTGGGGCAGGCAGCCAATCAGAGGCTCAAATGTGCTAGAGGGCTGCAGCTTCTCACGTCATGCCGGACGAGCTCCAGCCCCAGCCAACCACGGCAGCCTCTTTGCTTGATGTGCAGGTGATGCTGTGGGCAAGAGTCAGGCCAGGGGTCACCAAGGCATTGCAAGGCTGGCAGGACAAGGCCTGATGTGACTGCGCTAAGGGACTGATTGCTGGCGGAGAGTGACAATGCAGTGGCTAAATATGTGCAGCTCACAAGGCCCCAATCCCATCCCATGCACGCGTCCCCTCCCACCTGGTAGGGGAGGCAGACTGCGCGGCTCTGGAGATCTAAGACCATGACCACAGGCTGACTAGGGAGAAGCACCGGTGCTGCTGCAACCCATCATAGAATCATAGGGTTGGAAGGGACCTCAGGAGGTATCTAGTCCAACCCCCTGCTCAAAGCAGGACCAATTCCCAACTAAATCATCCCAGCCAGGGCTTTGTCAAACCTGACCTTAAAAACCTCTAAGGAAGGAGATTCCACCACCTCCCTAGGTAACCCATTCCAGTGCTTCACCACCCTCCTAGTGAAATAGTGTTTCCTAATATCCAACCTAAACCTCCCCCATTGCAACTTGAGACCATTACTCCTTGTTCTGTCATCTGCCACCACTGAGAACAGTCTAGATCCATCCTCTTTGGAACCCCCCTTCAGGTAGTTGAAAGCAGCTTTCAAATTCCCCCTCATTCTTCTCTTCTGCAGACTAAACAATCCCAGTTCCCTCAGCCTCTCCTCATAAGTCATGTGCTCCAGCCCCTTAATCAGTTTTGTTGCCCTCCGCTGGACTCTTTCCAATTTTTCCACATCCTTCTTGTAGTGTGAGGCCCAAAACTGGACACAGTACTCCAGATGAGGCCTCACCAATGTCGAATAAAGGGGAATGATCACATCCCTCGATCTGCTGGCCATGCCCCTACTTATACAGTCCAAAATGCTGTTAGTCTTCTTGGCAACAAGGGCACACTGTCGACTCATATCCAGCTTCTCGTCCAGCGTAACCCCTAGGTCCTTTTCTGCAGAACTGCTGCCTAGTCACTCGGTCCCTAGTCTGTAGCAGTGCATGAGATTCTTCCATCCTAAGTGCAGGACTCTGCACTTGTCCTTGTTGAACCTCAGGTTTATTTTGGCCCAATCCTCCAATTTGTCTACGTCCCTCTGTATCCGATCCCTACCCTCCAGCGTATCTACCACTCCTCCCAGTTTAGTGTCCTCTGCAAACTTGCTGAGGGTGCAGTCCACACCATCCTCCAGATCATTAATGAAGATATTGAACAAAACCGGCCCCAGGAGCGACCCTTGGGACACTCCGCTTGATACCGGCTGCCAGCTAGACATGGAGTCATTGATCACTACCCATTGAGCCATGGACTGATGGCATCTCCTACACACTGGGCAGGGCAGTTTGGCTCCCTCACCCCATGCACAGTGAGTGGGGTTGTTGCCCAGCATCCATCCTCAGCTACCGCTGGCTGGTCTGTGCTGGGAAAGGCAGGGGATAGACAGGAGTCAGGGATGAATCGGTGAAGTGGTGAAGCTAGTTTGCTGGATGAGCAGCTGAAACCTTAATGGGCCCCCACGTGGGAGAGGAGATTGTACATTGGAGCTGCCTGCAGGGCAAGTCACGCCAGAGAGCGTGTGTGTGTGTGTGTGTGCGCACAGGTACGTGCACTTTGGGGATGGTAGGAGGTATATAGCAGTGTGGGGTGGTTAGATGGGGGGTATAGGGCCGGGGGGGGGGGGGGGGGGGCTGGGGGCATTTAGCTGTGTGGGGCGGTTGGGGGAGGGAGCATTTATCTGCCCGTGTTTGCTCATGCCTGGCGTGTGGATGGCTGCTGCCCGGTCAAGGTATTGGCAGTCAGGCAGAGTGTGCTGCAATCCTCGCAGCGCAGCGGGCCGTGCTGTTAATTAATGGCTTGCTGGGGGATGATAAATGCTCCGGCTTTATTGTAAAACAGAAGTAAATTTTTAATAAGGTCCAATTAGTCGGTGTTTCCAGTGACAGGCAGCTCTGCACCTTCCCAGCAGCCTCACACGGGGGAAGCAACTGAATTGGACCCTCCATTAGACCCTCAGACTAGGGCCTCTAAAAGATGGGATCCAACGTGAGTGTCCATATTCGTGACCTTGTCCCTTGCCTGCCCCACCAGATTGGAGATGGGCTAAAAACAGCACTGGGTGCATGTTATTGTTTGCAAACGGTATTCTGAGAAAGAGAAGGGTTGTGTATGTGCACACGTGTGATGTGTAGGACCATGTATGCATGCACCTGTGTGTATGCAGGGATGTGCTATCAATATTTGAGCAAAGGGCTCCACTTACAAACACTTCCCCTGTAGCCTGCAACAAACCCAGCATCCCGGGAATATGTGCTTGCAGTGGGATGGAGCTGGGCCGGCCCCCAGAGTCCCATCTAGCTGCAGTAGAGGCTGCCATCTTGTGCTCCACAGCCTACATTTTCATTTAAAACAAAATTAAGTCACCAGCCCTTTTGGTTGCACTGGAACCTTCAGTATGCAAGCCAAATGCAAACCAATGCAGTGATGTTTGCCTGAGTCTGCAGAGAGCCTGATACAGTTCTGAGAGGTGTGTGCCAATGGGGTGCGACCCAGGGACCACTTGGCGCCAGCTGGCAAATGACAGCAGGTGCATAGGGTTTTACAGGGATCCCCTGGATTGGATATATGTATAATAGTTCACTGAAGTGTGGCATGTAAGGTCTCTACTGAGAGCCAGTAGCCCTCTGGTTATCATAATAATTATGAATATGGATAATATTTAAGGAGTTATTTATCTCGGCTGGAAATTATGTTCTTAAGGTCTTGGAATTATGGCAAGTCATCAGGAGGTAACAGGCCTTGCAAATGTTCCTTTCACTCTGGAGGCAGTAGACACCTCTCTCTGTCCACACATGTGTGTATTGGGCATTGCATGCCTCACACAGTAGGCCTATTGCATAGTGAGCCACAGGCAAAAGAAGAGATTGTGAAATCTATCAGAGAGGAAAGTCACAGGGTAAAACAACCAGGGGAGGGGTGAGGGTGCTGTTTATGAATAAAGACAAAAGATTAACTGGGGGCCCAAGGAAACACACAGGATCCTTCACTTAGGAGGCAGACGGCATGTCTACATCATGAAAGGTCACGGCCAAATCTGGCTGTAAAGCAGAGCAAGGATTTTGGGTTACCTAAACTCTACCAGCCATGAGACTATCTAGTGCATTTAGTCTACGCTCTAGCATGGGGGTTATGATTTTATTTTATATGCAACCACTTGTTTCCAATACTTCTACTTGCTGCTACTTGAATTTCTGAGTTTTGTTCAATAGACGGATCCTTGATTTCACTGGAATCTAAGTGCTGTGTGTTAATGGAGTGCTGAGCTGAGGTGTCAGTGGTACGCTGGGACATGCTGCTTCTTTGCGAGTAGGGATTGGTGACTGAGCGGTTGGATTGTGCCTATCGTTAGCCTGTAGAGAAACAGCAGAGCCTGCAAGGCCTAGAGGGCAGGGCTTGTATTGACCATGGTAGGTGGGGTTGGGGATCTGACCCATGGCAGGCATAGAACAGGGTTCTTTATGCTAAAGGCATGGGATAGCGAGGTGCCTCACAGCCCTGGGTACCCCCGGAAAGTGGCCACCTCCGTCCTGTCACCACCCAGCAGCTTGGTACCTAAGCCCCAGCAGGATTCACATTCCCCTGCCTAGCTTGCTGTTGGAGCTGTGAAGCAAAGACACTTCTGCTTTGTAACTGCTCTCACCTTATGTACAGGTAATATTTAATGAACAATGTGTTCACATTGGCTGTATGGACGTGGAGGAGAAATCAATCACCAAGTAATGATGGGCCTTGGGGATGGCCCGTCCAAGCGGGAGGGAGCTGTCACTCCTACCTGATCAACCGGCCAGGTCATCCAAGGCTCAATCGACCAGCCTTGCTCCCTCCCAATTCTATCAATGGAAAACTGTCAGTGGTACCACCGAACAATCAAAACCTCTTAGAGATGCAAAAGGACCATTAAGAGAGACAGCACTTTGCCCTGCCTGTGAATAGAAACAAAGGCCTGTTTTCACTCTAACAGACTGTAGGAAAAGACACTCTGGATTTATTCACTGAGGCAAAACCCCTGGAGGAGGACGGTGTTTTCAAGAATATTTGGATCCTCATTATTAGGGAACCAGCTAACTCTACAACAGACTGGGGGAAGAAATCTACTTTATGAGCAGGGATCCTCATTGTCCATGTAAAAAACAAAATTATCCAATAAAAAAACAAAAATCCCGTATTTCTCCTTGAATAAAATGAAATGCTGAACTTTAGTTTTCCAAGCCACACTATATACAGGTATCAGTTGAACACAATATTTTATTGACAGATTCCCAATTTTTAAGCAAGTCTGAAGCCTACCAGTGACAGCGGCAGGGGATCCAGCTCTCAGCGCATTCCAAAATCAACCACACGCATGGGAGGTTGCGTGCGCTGAATAAGTGGTGCTGATACTTTCCGTAAAACTTACTTAATATGTTTTTATTTTTTCACAAAATGTAAAAACTAAAGATTCGCTGTAAAAATGCAAATTCCGCGCTTTTCCGTGGCAAATGGATTTCTAGGATCCCTGTTTATGAGATCGGCAAGGGAACTATTGACAAACGGAGACCCAGGTTTGTGTTTTCTGAGTGCGTTTTACATTGTAACCACTTGTTTCCACCACTCGCTCTTGATTCTGGTTAAATCTTTATTCATTCTGAAATAAGCCTACTTCTGTTGTATCATGAGTGCCCACAAGTGCGGTGGGGTTTACAGGAGCGGTGGTTGACGGTAAAACAGGCAGGCTGCACCTTTCGGTACTGAGGATCTGGAAATTCTGAGTTGCCAGTTTCCGGGATATCAGAGGGGAATGATTCAAGGGGATACAGAGATTAGGGGCATCTATCGTTAACCTGCAAGGCGAAGAGGAGAGAGCCCAATCAAGTAGGCAGGCTAAGAACACTCCTAAACCCATACACAATAGCTGGGGTGTGGGGAGTTGGCCCCTTACAACCTTTAGCTCAGTAGTTAGGGCCCTCACCCTGGCTGTGGGAGACCCAGCTTCAGTTCTTCCCTCTGCCTGATGCAGAGAAGAGATTTGAATTTAAGTCTTCCACCTCCCAGGCTGGAGGGGCAGTCTCGTGCGCTCTCTAGCCCCAAACACATTTAATTTTTTATATGCAGCCTCAAGAGAAGAGATTAAGAGAGCCCTGCATCAAAACATCCCATAACCCCATGGCCTGGCCACTCATCTGCATTGTGTGAGGCCCCATTCAGACCCCTTCTCCGTGTCCCGCAGATGGGGTGGAACCGAATCCCGGGTGTGTGAGGTGAAGCTGCGAAATCCTTGCTGCAATTCCTCTGTCTTAGGGGCTGTTCTCAGGTGCCCTGCACGACAGCACTGACAAACCATCAAAACACTGACACCGCTCTAGGCACTGTCACAATGTGACGGTCCCAGCCACGCAGCCCCATTGCTCTCACCCCACCTGCCTGTTGTCTCAACCAGTAGCTCATACTGTTGTCATCAGCTGAGATTCAAGCCCTTCGTATCTGTACTCGAAGAGCTATGGTCTATATACACAATGAATCCTCCCAGTGCCTAGGAGGCTGCTAGCGCCATCTATGTCGACTTTATGGCCGTGCTGCCCTTCATTCACAAATCCGTGATTAACCCCATACTATTATTGTCATTATATATATTCCCAGACCCAAAACTTCTCTAAGCGAGGTGAAGGTTGAGAGGACGTTCAGCAATGTAAGAGTGAAAACACGACAGCACTGGTGTAATCATCCCTAAAGCAAGCATTACCAACGCAGGAACTTCAGAGTTAAGTGTACACTGAAAAGAACCCTAAACACAGTAAGTTGAGAAATGTCAAATTAAGACACCCAAACAGCCTTAACTCTGCCCTCTTATGATTCCTTGCAATAACAATATGATTCTGACAAAGGCATATGAGAGATTGTGGTCCCAGATTAGATGAAAATTTAAAAAAAAAACAAATTAGATTGTTTCATACCATTTTTCCTTCATGCCATCCCTCCTGGCATGTCCAGTGTCTGGTGCCACTTTTATCCACTAGGACAGAGAGACGAGTCTGTAACCCAGGTGTCTTTCTCCTCCAGAAAAGCTGCAGTCAGGTGTGACTATTTGTGGCCATTCGATCACACTGTGTATTATGAACATCCCTCTGTAGATCAGGATTTAACAAGTCCCAGTGAGACCTTAAGTTACATTCCATAAACAATATCCCTGGTGTCTGGTTTGTAGTAGCATAGGCTGCACTCCTACAGGCCAATGGGAAATCCCTAATCGCGTGTTGTAAGCTATCTGTATTCAGGGCTGTAACACAGATGGCTTGCTTGAATGTCAGTGTAAACCTTTCAACTAGCCCATCTGTGGCAGGATGGGACGATGATCGGAGGTGACGTATTTGATACCATTTCATTTCACAAATAATTGCTACTCTTCGGCTGTGAATTGAGGTCCATTGTCACTTAAAATCTGTTCAGCAACTCCTGTCCTGGAAAACAAGTCTTCAACACATCCATCTGGGCTGTCCAATCCCTTTTGGACACTTGTTAAGTTCTTGGCCTCAACAACTTCTTGTGACAATGAGTTCCACAGTCTAATGACATGTTGTGTGGAAAAGTATTTATATTTTTCAATGTTGAATTTGCCATATTTTAATTTCACGGAATATCCCCTTACAAACCTCACAGTGGGCAATAAGGGGTTAAGGAGCTGCTCTGGGCTCAGCCAGCCACACCCCGCCACACCTGCAAGAGATGGACAGGCTGGGGGAGGAGATACAAGGGAGAAGAACAGCTCACTTGGGAGATACCTGAGCTGTTACACCTGAGCTAGTCTGCAGCCTGTATAATCACAGCAATTTACAACAACAGTTGTAAACAATTTACTTTAATTAGATCTTAATTGCTTAAATATGCCCTATAGGCAAGATTTCAAATAATGTTTCTATGTGGGAAGTTTGAAGTGTCTGTGTTGTCCTATTATGAAGTTCCTTTGGGACAAAGAAATGACTGGCACAGGTGCTGAATTTCCTAAAGAACCCAGTGTTGAATGTGAACTCGGACACTATGGAATTGTGACCAGCGCCTCCAGAATTCCCGCAATGTGTAAAGGCCCCAGCTGAGATCAGCGTACTTGGCACTGCACATGCACAGAGCAGGGAACAGGCTCTGTTTTGAAGTGCTTCCTGTCCAAATTGACAAGATGGACCAAGGGTGAGAGGGGAACCCGACCGGATGTGACTTGCTCCACTTCACACAGCGGGTCAGGGGCAGAAGCAGGATTAGGAGGCAGGTCTCCTGCCTCCCAGCCTAGTACCCCAGCAACTAGACCATACCCCATGGCTCCCTTTAGGAATCTAGCTATATTAATGAGGCCTCCATATTCAGTGCACCTGCAGCGTTCCTTATTTAAGATCTGGTTACTACAGCCATGTACACACGTGAATCCATCTGGCAAACGGTTAGTCACAGGGACACTATCAAATGGCTTCTTGAATTATGAGTATCTCAGGCGCTGTCCTTGGACTCAATTCCCTGTTCCTCCACAGACTCCTTGTGAAGCCATGGGCCAGTCACTTAGTCTTTTGGGGCCTCAGTTTCCCATCTGTAAACAGGATGTGACGCTTTTGGGGGCTACCTGAGGTGATCACTGCCACCTGCACTCAGCCTGTCTGTGCCCACCAGAGGAAACTCTCCCCAGCCACCCGCTGCTGGCAACACAACTGCTCCCTTTCCCTTTGCAGGCTAGCAAGGTACACCCTTCATTGTGTTAAACGTGAGCACCCAGGCCTCTTTTCTGTTCACCAGCAATGTACACTGATCCCCAGCCTCCGTGGAAACAGAGCACCTGATGCCACTGGATTCACCGCCGTACAACGCTCCACTTAGCACCAGGCACGTGGACTGGTTTCGAGTAAAACCAAAGTGAAGTTTATGTAACAGAGCATGAGTTACAGATTCAAATAAAAGGCAAAGAGAAGGGTTTGGAAACTCAAAACCATGAAATGCAAGTTCCAGCCTATCCTTATTCACAAGTTCCTGTCCTGTCTAATAAGATATTTCTTACCCACTGGTCAGTTCTTGCTGAGCTTGTCCAGTTCAGAGACCTGGGATCCACCGTTTATGAGACCGCTCCCCATTAACAGTCACTCCTCTATGAAGAGCAACAACTTGGGCCATTTCTTCCGCTCCTACAGTCACAAGCTCCTACACATGTATTAGAAATCTCCTGTGGTTGGTTTGTAAATTTCCAGCCTGCATCTAGTCCAGACAGTAAACGCAGGCTGTCTCCACGGATGCCCATTGTTCTCATGTTGATTGGGTCAGGTCTCAGACACCCTGTCCTCAGGGGACAGCAGTTTTGGAACACAATGCCCTCCCTGTTACAGAGCTCTACAATTATTTCCCATACAAACACCCTGTAATACCCATGACAATCAGCTAGCTCTTAGCTTTCCCTTTCCGCAGAGATCCCACACGACCCCCTCAGGCAGGGGTCTCAAACTCAACTTACCTTAGGGCCAGTGCCAGTCCTCAAATCCTCCCAATGGGCCAATGTCACTTGTGCCGCCCAAAACCCGCCCCCCAAAAAACTCCACCACCCACCTGCCTAAGGCTCTGGGAGGGCGTTTGTGTGGGAGAGGGGGTATGGGGGAGGGGATTGGAGTGCAGGCTCTGGGAGGGAGTTTGGGTGCAGAAGGGGTGAGAGGTTGGGCTCTGGGAGGGCGTTTGGGGGTGGGAGGAGGTGTATGGGAAGGGGGTGCAGGCTCTGGGAGGGAGTTTGGGGGAGGGAGGAGGTGTGTGGGAAGGGGGTGGGAGGAGGTGTGTGGGAAGGGGGTGCAGGCTCTGGGAGGAGTTTGGGGGTGGGAGGAGGTGGGTGGGAAGGGGGTGCAGGCTCTGGGAGGGGGTGGGGGTGTGGTGCTTACCTGGGGCTCCAAGGCAGGGCGGGGGGCCTGCGCGCGCTTCTGCCCCCAGGCACCACCCCCGCAGGGGTAGCGCATGGAGGCACAGCCCCGCCCCACCCCTGGGCCGGCAGCCACTGGAGCGAGGAGGCAGACGCCGCTCAGCTCCACTGCGCTGCCAGGGCCCCTAAGGGGGGAGCGTCCAGGAGTGGCAGGTGGAGCCAAGGGAGAGACCTAGCCCCAAAACTGCATTGGGGAGGCTTGCGGGCCGCAGATGGCCCGTGGGCTGAGAGTTTGAGACCTCTGCCCTAGAGTGAAACATTGAAAAGGTGGTTGGATGCAGGGCTACCTGCGCAAGTCTGGGCCTGTCTGCATTACAGGGATAATAGACTTGCCCTGCCCTGCCCCGCCCCACAGGTGGGTTGGGAGGGCAGATACTTGGTGAGACACCTGATAATCAGCTAACAGAGGGGACGGGAGTCTCACAACTACCTACGATTAATAGATTTGCCCCCCTAGAATGCACAACTTGCAATGGCTTTGGTGCTATTTGAATCTCAACCAACGTTATTGTTTAACATGGAACGTGTAGGCGAAAGACTCCGGGTCCAGTTACCAGTCCCCATCGCGCCCTTCAGTGGAGTATTTGTAGTGTTAATGGATGCACTGTACCAGCGCAGAGACCCAAACGCAGCTTGTCGTCAAGAAATTAATTGCTTGGCTGTTGGCTGTCTGTATGTTGTTATAGGAATGTTTTTATCCTTGGAGTTCCCTTAAGGCCTGTATAAGTATTCTGCTCATAAATACAATTATAGCACTGCTCTTGCTAGAAAGAGCCATATATTATGGGATACTGCAGTCTCATCACCATACCAGAGTCACTGTAAAATCCAATATATCAAAGGGAGAGAATGATCACCTGAGCTCTTGTCCGGGTGGGAAGTTCAGCACCTGAATACTGAAGATCTAGATGCGTCTTAAAGAGTTCCCCATGGTATCCTGCCAATGGAATCGCTTCTCCTAGGTTCCTCTGTACAAATGTGCCCCACACTGAAAAACGAGCAGCCAGGAGTTTTTCGGCCTCGCCAGGCGGAACCTCATCTCGAGGAGAAAGTTACGTCCGGGGCCGATTATGTGCAAAGTTGCTGATTTGATTTGCCACTGGAGAGTCGAGAGGTTGTGCCTTCCCCACGGCTAGGCCTCTGAGCAACTTCCCATCCCACTAACCTAACCAGAGCCCCTCCCCCAGCCTTCCACCAACAATAACCACATGCAACAAATCTTCTTCGGCTCCCTGCCAGACTCTCACCACACTTACCCGGGACTGGCCTTGGGGTCTGCTCTGAATGTCAGTGGACCCAAGGGGCCAATGAGTTCTGCAGTTCAGGGCCCAGCATGGAGAACACCCTGGCTGTTATTATAGGTGATTCTTCCGCGGACTGTGGGTGTAGGAGCGGGATAAGAGGCATCTCAGACAGGCAGGTCTCAGACCATGCAGGGTTTCATACATCAGAACTCCACCCAGGAACCAATAGGCAGCGAGCGCAGGTTCTGGAGGACCACAGGCAGCCCCGAACAAGCAGGCTGTTGAATTCAGTGTCCCTTCTTCGGGTGCAGCCCCGTGCAGAGTGCATTGCAGTGTCTAATCACGAGGTGACCAGGGCCCAGATCAGGGCTACAGCGTCCCATGTCTGAAAGAAACCAGGGCAATCTCCTGGCTGTAGGTGGACAGACGACTGACTGTCAACAGCTGCCACTAGATCTACGTGAACCAGCTGGGAATCTGAGCAGACCCCAAAACTGCAAACTTCCTCCCCAGTGGCAGAGAGGCACTGTCAGTCAAAGGGACAGAAATTGTCCCTGCCATATCTTCCTTAGCCCCTGCCAGCCAATCACCATCTCCAGAGTCTGATCTGGATTGTGTGTGAGCCGACTAGCTCTCAGTCATGCTGTCAGCCAAACACTTGATTGGCCACTCAGGCCCCAGTGGTGCAGACATATGAAGATGGATGTCATCAGCAGGCTGATGACACCACAATCAATCCCTTCTCGCCAACACTTCTAGTGCCCCCCCACCATCATCAAAACAAGGCTGGCAAGATGGACCCCCACAGAACCTTACCAAAAAGTGCTCCCCAAGAACTGGGACAGTTCCCCCTGGGAAATGCCCCTGGGAAATGCCCCACAACAGGGTAGAACCCTGATTACCTAACGCAACGTTTCCATGACCCTCTTCAATGGATGCAACGGAACAAGGAAAAGAACACAAGAGTAACCAGGTGGTTCTTCTTCAAGTGATTGCTCATGTGTATTCCACTATAGGTGTACGTGCTCGCCACGTGCACCGGTGCCGGAAGTTTTTCCCTTAGCAGTATCCGTAGTGGGGGAGCACCGCTGTGACCCTTGCAGTGGTGCTGATATATCGCGCTATAAAGGGGGCTGCGTGCTCCCCCCACCCTCAGTTCCTTCTTGCCGCCAGTGAAGGTAGTCGGAACTTGCTCCAGCCTTGGCTGCAGCGTTTATAGCCTTAGTGGTATCTAGTTCACTGAACTGTTTCTTTGCTGGACTTTACTTTCGTTAGTGCCTGGCTCAGGGCATGCCCCGTGGCCCAGGCTTCAAGTCGTGCGACTCTTGTCGCAACTCTATGCCCAGAAGCGATCCACACACTCAGTGTCTTCGCTGTCTGGGCGAGGCTCACATTAGTGAGCGTTGTAAGATTTGCCGCTCCTTCAAGCCTCAGGCTTGGTCTACACTAAACCCCCAAATCGAACTAAGGTACACAACTTCAGCTACGTGAATAACGTAGCTGAAGTCGATGTACCTTAGTTCGAACTTACCGCGGTCCAGACCCGGCAGGCAGGCTCCCCCGTCGACTCCGCGTACTCCTCGCGGTGAGCAGGATTACCGGAGTCGACGGGGAGCACTTCTGAGTTCGATTTATCGTGTCCAGACAAGACGCGATAAATCGAACCCAGAAGTTTGATTGCCTGCCGCCGAACCAGCACGTAAGTATAGACAAGCCCTCAGACAAAGCGGGAGCGTAAGATCTGACTCCGCGCTTTGCTAATGGAGCCGGCGCCGGCGTGTCGACCCGACTCCACGCCCAGCACCGCGTCTTCGGTGCGCAGCGAGGCACCGTCGTCGACTTGGCACCGCTCTCCCAGTAAGAAGCAAGGGAAGACTCAGCGGCGCCGAGAGAAGGAGAGGGGTGAGTGCATACCCAAGCTGGGCAGAGACCTCTGACTTGCGCTGAGTGGAGTAGTCCGGTCCCGTCCGCGTGAGCCTCGCCTGAAGTGTGCATGCCTTCGATGCCAGAGGCAGTTCAGGCCGCGCGTGACATCCTAGCCCTTCCAGTGCCGGGAGCGCCGCCTCAGTCAGGCCCCCGGTCCCGTGGAAAGCCGCCTTTGGGCGCCCATCAGCCCTCCCCAGAGGTATTGGAGGTCAAGGTTCCTTCCAGGGTCGAGGTGCCGAGCAGAGGCCCGCGTCGTACGTCAACTCCGTGTGCCGGCTCTTCTGTGAGCGAGTCCCACCCCTCCGGTCTCGAGCGCCGTAGAGGAGGTGACAAGAGGCGACGACATTCCTCCTCAAGTCAGTCCGAGAGGAACAGGTCCCGATGCCGTCGGCACCGAGGCGCCGTGGCCACAGGCGCCGCAGGAAATCCAGAGACAGCTCCTCGGACATCTACCTCTCGACTTCATCCAGGTCGAAGTCTCGGGGCAGGAGCCGTCACGACGGAGAACACTCCAGTCGTTCCTATGGCACCGTGCGCTCCTCCAGGACTTTGGCGTCGGTGCGCAGCCGTCTCTCCCTGGGACGCACCGCAGGAGCAACCAGCTCTGCCTGCGCCCCAGGCGTCCCAGTTCCACGCCGTGCCCTGGCAAGGACAATGGTGCCAGTGGGCACCGTGGCCTCAGGCACCCTCACAGCCGGGACCTTGCTCCGTGGTGGGAGCCTCTCAAGGCTGCCCTGCGTCACCTCCCAGGGACCGGGACGGGGCTGCGGGCACCGAACAACCGGCACCGACCCTGGGACACGACCCGGACGTCGAGCCTACAATGCCGTCGGTGGCTGAGGGCACCGCACCATCTACCTCTTTGGCGCCAGGCAATTCAGTTGTGGTACCGCCTCCCTCTTCTCAAGAGGACTTCAAGGCGCACCAAGAGCTGCTTAGGAGGGTGGCAGCAAATCTCAAGCTCCGGGCCGAGGAGATGGAGGAGCCCCCCAACACGTTGTTTATTGTCCTCGCCTCCTCGGTACCAGGGCGGGTGGCCCTCCCATTCCATCGGGGGTGGCCAACATCACCACCAGCCTCTGGCAGACCCCAGCTTCTCTTGGCCCCATTTCCAAGAAGGCCGAAAGGAAGTATTTTGTCCCCGCAAGGGGTCACGAGTACCTATACACCCACCCGGCTCCAAACTCTTTGATGGTAGAGTCGGTCCACCACCGTGAGCGGAACGGCCAGCCCGCACCCACACCAAAGGACAAGGATGTTCAGAGACTTGACACCTTTGGGAAAAAGGTTTATTCGTCTGCCAGTTTCCAGCTCAGAGTGGCCAACCACCAGGCACTGCTGAGCTGTTATGAGTTTAATCTCTGGGGATCCCTCCCCAAGTTCGAACCCCTTCTTCAAGACAAGGACAAGGAGGAGTTCCGGGCTCTGGTTGAAGAGGGTGCGTCGTCAGCCAAAACAGCTCTCCAGGCGGCTTCGGACGCAGTGGACACAGCCATTCTGTCAATGGCTTCGGCGGTCTCCATGCGAAGGGCGTCACGGCTCTCGCTTTCGGGGCTGTCCGTGGAGTCCCAGTCAATAATGCAGGACCTGCTGTTTGATGGCAAAGTGTTATTTTCGGACCAGACAGATACCCATCTGCATGGAATGAAGGACTTCCGCACCACCCTGCAGAAGCTGGGCCTCTATGTCCCACCTTCTAAGGACAAGCCCAGGCCTCAAACCTCTGCTCCTCCAGCTCGGGGCAGATACGAACCCCCGCCTAAGCGGCAGAGAGACCAAAGGCATCGGTCCCAACGCCAATCCCGTTCAGCCCCAAGGCCCGGGCCCTCGAAGGCCAAGAGGCCTGGGAAATGGCGTTTCTGACTCATTGAGGGGGGTCACCGTGCCTGTTGCCAGTGTACCTCCCCCCAGTTAATAAAGTTGTGTTTTATCAACCGTTTATCGGCTTTCCGACTGCAATGGTCCCGTATAACGGCGGACCAATGGGTCCTCAGCACCATCTCCCAAGGGTACAGGTTGGAGTTTGTTTCAACCCCCCCCAACCATCCCCCATCTCGGGAGCTGGCCGGGTACCCAGAGCATACCCTCCTCCTCCGCCAGGAGGTAGAGCACCTCCTCTCCCTGGGAGCTGTGGAGAGAGTACCTCGGGAATTCCAGGGCAAGGGATTTTACTCCAGGTATTTCCTCATCCCGAAGGCAAAGGGCGGGCTTCAGCCCATCCTCGACCTGCGGAATCTCAACCAGTTCCTGGTTCATTGCAAATTCTGCATGGTGTCCCTGGCCTCTATTATTCCATCCCCAGATCAGGGGGATTGGTTTGCGGTGCTGGACCTCCAGGATGCGTACTTCCACATCCACATTTTCAAGGGTCACAGGCATTTCCTCCGTTTCCTGGTTGGTCAGGACCACTTCCAGTTTATGGCACTAGGGTAGCTAGCGGGGTGCAGGGGAAGCAGCCGCTTCCCCCGTCTTTCCAAAAGTGGCCGGAGGAGCGAGGGGGGGCTCAGGCTGGCGGCCCGGCAACCGCGGCTGGGCCGGAGGTCGGAGCGAGGGGGGACGCAGGCTAGCGGCCCACAGTGCGGCCCAGCAGCCGTGGCCGGGCCGGAGGAGCGAGGGGGGACGCAGGCTGGCGGCCCACAGTGCGGCCCAGCAGCCGCGGCCTGGCCGGAGGAGCGAGGCGGGGCCCAGGCTCGCAACCCGGCAGCCGCGGCCGAGCCGGAGAGGAGTGAGGGGGTGCCCAGGCTGGTGGCCCACAGCGCGGCCGGCAGCCATGTGTGGGGGCGGCGGGCGTGGCCGGAGGAGCGGAGAGGGGGGGGCGCAGCATGGCGGCTAGAGGAGCGAGAGGGGGGGGCACAGGGGTGGCACGGCAGGGCCGGAGGAGCCATGGAGGGGGAGGGTCGGTGCGGCCGGAGGAGGAGCCAAGGGGACGTGGCCAGAGGAGGAGCCAAGGGGGGGGGCGCCTTTTTTATCTTTGCTCCCCCTCCTCGTAAAAGCTAGCTACACCACTGGTTTACGGTCCTCCCCTTTGGCCTCTCTACTGCCCCCAGAGTATTTGCGAAGTGTATGGTGGTGGTGGTGGCCCACCTCAGAAGTAAAGGACTGCAGATCTTCCCCTACCTGTTTGGTTTTAAGATTAAATTAGATAAGTTTATGGAGGGAATGGTTTAATGGTAAAACATATTAGCTGAGGAATACCGAGGAATAGCAGGTAAATAGTATAATGGCTAACAAGGGTCAGGCTGGAGAGTCTTGCCTACATGCTCGGGGTCTTACTGATCGCCATATTTGGGGTCGGGAAGGAATTTTCCTCCAGGGTAGATTGGCAGAGGCCCTGGAGGTTTTTCGCCTTCCTCCGCAGCATGGGGCAGGGATCGCTAGCAGGAGGGTTCTCTGCCAATTGAAGTCACCAAGACACAGGATTTGGGGACTTCATCAGCAGAGTCAAGGGAAGGGGTAGGGACGGTTTTGTGGCCTGCAGCATGCAGGGGGTCAGACCAGATGATCATAATGATCCCTTCTGACCTTAAAGTCTATGAGTCTATGAGTCTACCTCGACAACTGGCTGCTCAAGGGTCGGTCTTGGTCTCTAGTGCAGCAGCAGATGAATTTCCTGCTGGACACCTGCACGGCTCTAGGCCTACTGGTAAACGAGGAGAAATCCACGTTAATCCCAGTTCAGCGCATAAGTTTTATAGGGGCGCTGTTAGATTCCCGGGTGGCCACGGCCTCCCTCCCACGGGACAGGGTCGAGACACTCAGGGCTCTCATCGCCTCGGTCACGGCCTTCCCGGTAACCATGGCATGGGTGTGCCTTCAAATCCTAGGCCACATGGCAGCATGCACTTATGTGGTGCGACATGCCAGGCTCCGGATGAGGCCCCTTCAGCTTTGGCTGGCCTGGCAAGATTGTCACGGTGCCGCCAACGGTGGTGACAGACCTCCAATGGTGGTCCCTCCCGAGCAACATGCTCCGGGGTATCCCCTTCTGAGAGTCCCCTCCCTCACTAGATCTAGTGTCCGATGCCTTGGACCTGGGCTGGGGAGCCCACGTGGGGGACTTCAGGACCCAGGGTATGTGGTCACCAGGGGAACTAACCCTGCACATAAACATCAGGGAGCTCAGGGCCGTATGCCTGGCATGCGTGGCCTTTTGCCAGCACATACAGGGCAGGGTGGTCAAAGTCCTCACAGACAACATGACCGCCATGTATTATGTCAACAAGAAGGGGGGTACATGTTCCTGGGCTTTATGCCAGGAAGCCCAGCTCCTGTGGGAGTTCTGTATAGCCCACGACATACTCCTGAGGGCCTTTTACCTGCGCGGCAAGAGCAACACGCTTGCAGACCGCCTGAGCAGAGTGTTCTCCCAACATCACGAGTGGTCTCTGCACAAGGAAGTGGCCAGGTGGATCTTCCTACAGTGGGGCACTCCCCAGGTAGACCTGTTCACCACCGCCCAGAATCACCTGTGCCCACGATTCTGCTCCAGGGCGGTGGGGAGATATCGGACGCGTTCCTGATCCCTTGGTCGGGGCCCCTGTTTTACGCCTTCCCGCCCTTCCCTCTAATTGGCAGGGTCCTACAGAAGGTGAAGTCAGACGGGGCGAGGGTTATCTTCATAGCCCCGGATTGGGCCCATCAACATTGGTACGGGACCCTACTGCAACTCTTAGCAGCCCCCCTTCGCAGGCTGCCGCTCCGCCCGGACCTCCTCTCCCAGGAGGATGGTCGTCTCCTCCATCCCAACCTAGCCGCGCTTCACCTGACAGCGTGGCTGCTTCGTGGTTAAATGAGGAGGAAGGGAGGTGTTCTGAGGATGTGAGAAGGGTCCTGCTGGAAAGTAGGAAGCCCTCCACGCGTTGAACCTACCTGTCTAAGTGGTATAGGTTCTCTATGTGGGCGAGGGATAGAGGTCCCTCTCCCTCTTCTGCGTCTATCCAGCTTGTCCTCGATTACCTCCTGTCCCTTAGGATCCAAGGGCTGGCGCCCTCCTCGATCAGGGTGCACCTGGCGGCAATTTTGGCTTTCCATCCACCGGTGCAGGGCCTGTCTGTGTTTTCACATCACATGACGGCCCGGTTTCTGAAAGGGTTAGATTGGGCATTCCCTTACGCCAGGCCCCCGGTCCCACTCTGGGACCTGAACCTAGTGCTCTCCCACCTCACAGGGCCTCCCTTTGAGCCATTAGCCACGTGTTCGTGGTCCCACTTGTCATGGAAGGTGGCGTTCTTAGTGGTTATCACCTCAGCCTGTCGGGTTTCGGAGCTCAGGGCCCTGACCTCTGAGCCGCCGTATACGGTCTTCCATAAGGACAAGATGCAGCTCCGCCCTCACCCTGCCTTTTTGCCGAAGGTAGTCTCGGCTTTTCATATGGTTCAGGATATTTGCCTCCCGATCCTCTGCCCTAAGCCCCATTCCTCCAATGAGGAACTCTGCCTGCACATATTAGACGTGCGCAGAGCGCTGGCCTTCTACCTGGACAGAACCAGGCCATTTAGGAAGTCTCCCCAGGTGTTCATTGCGTCGGCCGAGCGCATGAGGGGACAACCGGTGTCCACCCAGCGGATTTCCCGCTGGATCACCTCGTGCATTCGCACCTGTTACGACCTGGCAGGGGGTTCCCCGCCTCCTATTGTGAAGGCTCATTCGATGAGAGCCCAGGCCTCATCAGTGGCCTATGTGGCTCATGTCCCTATTCAGGACATCTGTAGGGCTGCTACGTGGTCTGCTGGCCACACTCTTTCATCGCACTATGCGATCGTCTCCCAAACGAGGGATGACACCAGATTTGGTAGGGCGGTGCTCCGCCCGGGTCACACTTAAAACTTTACACTTAAACTCCTACCCGCCTCCATCAGGTACAGCTTGGAGTCACCTATAGTGGAATACACATGAGCAATCACTCAAAGAAGAAAGGACAGTGACCTGTTCCGTAACTGGCGTTCTTCGAGATGTGTTGCTCAGGTGTATTCCACGTCCCGCCCTCCTTCCCCTCTGTCGGAGTTGTCTGGCAAGAAGGAACTGAGGGTGGGGGGAGCACGCAGCCCCCTTTATATCGGTGCCACTCCAGGGGTCGCAGCGGTGCTCCCGCACTATGGATACTGCTAAGGGAAAAACTTCCGGCACCGGTGCACGTGGCGAGCACACACACCTATAGTGGAATACACCTGAGCAACACATCTCGAAGAACGCCAGTTACGGAACAGGTAACTGTCCTTTCTTATCCCTCCAACCTTTCCAGTTCCGCATACAGCACAGAGCAGGGAGTCGCATGGGCTTATCACGTGTACACTGTCTGGCGCTCCAAGTTGCCCAACCCCTTGGTGTTGAGCAGGGGGAGGGATATGTGATAGACCCAGGCCAGTTGGGAACAGCAGAGTAGTAGAAGGCAGATATAGTGGCCACTGGATAAGCAGTTTTCTGTTCCCTGACTGACCAGAGCAGGGGCTGTTCCAGGCTAATGAGAACACCTGACTCCAATTAACCTGCAAAGAGTCAGGTGAGGCTGTTAAGCACCTGACTCTAATTAAGGCCCCTCTGATGCTACAAAAGGGCTCACTCCAGTCAGGCCAAAGGGAGCCCGGGACCCAGAGGAGAGGAAGTGCGGCTGAAGGGCTGGGTAATGAAGACACCCTGAAACCACGGGAAAGGGAGCTCTAAGGTAAGGGTGAAGAAGGCGTTGAGAGAGAGAAGCAGGGGAGCTGTGGGGAAGGGGCCCAGGGAAATGTAGCGACTCTGGCAGTGAAAGGTCGGCTGCCAAGAGCCGCTGCCATTAGGGTCCCTGGGCCAGAACCCAGAGTAGAGGGCGGGCCCAGGTTCCCCCCAAGGAGAAACACCTCCTGGGAAGGGAAGACAGGCCCCTGTCAGGACAGGAGACTCAACTGTTCTTGAATAAGCCTGTAGGGACAACAGAGACTGTGGGAGTTCTCTCACCAACCCCCTTGCTGGCTTATGATGAAAAGGGCTCAGTAGACTATACCCTGGCCTAGAGAGAGAAGGGCTCCGTGGAGGGTTGCAGTGAGCCTCTGAGGTTAGCATAAACTGCCTGGAAGCGCGGGACCCATGGGGACAAGGTTGGAGCTCTGCCACAGTATTCAGAGATGATCAAAAAAAATTAATGGTGTGGGGGGGTGTATATTAGTTCACACAAGCTTTTTACTTTTCCAATTACAAACTTAAAATAAATTAATAAATAATAATAATACAGCCCCTTCCATCCAAAGATCTCAAAACACTATGCAAACAACAACGAACTGGGGGTAAGTCTATACTTGCGGCAGGACGGAGACTACAGACACTGCAAGCCAGCTAGCGTGGGCATAAACCGCAGTGCAGACAGTAGGCCTTGCTGAGGCAAGTAGTGTAGAATGTTCTGCATGCCTGAACCCGACACACTCTCTCCACACCCTAGCAGCGCCTTCCCCATCTACACGGCTGTTTTTAGAAGTGTAGCATCGTGCTGTCTGAGACTTTTCCCACTGCCTCCTTCCTCCCTTCTAGAGCCATTCACTGTGGCATGTAGCTGCACATACCCTACATGCTGCTGCAAGTGTAGACAAGGTTTTATTCTCACAACACCCCTGAGAGTTTGGTATGAAGATTTATCCTCAAATGAGATGCTCAGATACCACGACGATGAGAGGAAGGATGGCCCAGTGGTTAGGGTGCTAGCTGCGGACTTGGACATTTCAATTCTCTGCTTTGCCAAAAGCATTCCACAGACCTTGGCCAAGTCGCTGTTTCTCAGTTCCCCATGGGGATCACAGCATTTCCCTAAATCACAGGGGTGCTGTTAGGGTAAATATGTTAAAGATTGTGAGCTGCTCTTATATTACAGTAATTGGGGCCATATACATCCTTCTACATCCAACATTCCACACAAAGATGGACTACAAGCTATCAGGAACAGTATCCCCGATAATGTCACGGCTAACCTGGTGGCTGAACTTTGTGACTTTGTCCTCACCCATAACTATTTCACATTTGGGGACAATGTATACCTTCAAGTCAGTGGCACTGCTATGGGTACCCGCATGGCCCCACAGTATGCCAACATTTTTATGGCTGACTTAGAACAATGCTTCCTCAGCTCTTGTCCCCTAACACCCCTACTCTACTTGTGAGACACTGATGACAACTTTATCACCTGGACTCATGGAAAAGAAGCCCTTGAGGAATTCCACCAGGATTTCAACAATTTCCATCCCACCATCAACCTCAGCCTGGACCAGTCCACACCAGAGATCCACTTCCTGGACACTACAGTGCAAATAAGCGATCGTCACATATACTGGAAACCTACTGACTGCTATACTTACCTACATGCCTCCAGCTTTCATTCAGACCACACCACACGATCCATTGTCTACAGCCAAGCTCTAAGATACAACTGCATTTGCTCTAATCCCTCAAACACCTACAGGATCTCTATCAAGTGTTCTTAAAACTATAATGCCCACCTGCTGAAGTGAATACTCAGAAATACTCACCAGCAAGTACACATCACACAACAAAAACACTAAGCCAAGAACCTATCCTTGCAACAAATCCCATTGCCACAAGTACTCCTCGTTGTTTTTGATAACATGGCTACCATTCTGAAATAAAATAGTTAGGTAGGTGCAAATGATAGACAGATAATCTGAGGCACAGACTTTACCCAGAGAGACTGCAAACAGAATTTAGGTCTCCTGGGCCCTATGCAATGTTCTCCAGCCCATGCCAAGCTCAGATGGGGAGCTCCTGCCTGGCAACTCCTCAGGCTGCCGGCCTTGTACAAGGCCAAATAGGTACTGGAGTTGCAGGGGGCAGCCCAAGGGTAGGCAGAGGCAGCAGGTCCAACCCCCCCTTGCCTGTGATGAGTGACTTGTACATTGCAGTCTGCCCCAGTGAACGGGGGCTAGATGGTGACTGGCTGGTGGGAGCAGTGGGTGGGGAGACCCAGAAACCGTGGGGGTACTGCCAGGGGGCAGCCCCCAAAAGAAAGGGGCACCGGGGTCTGAGAGGGACAGGGGGCCAGCGAAAGGCGAGACACCAGCTGACACAGGGTGCTCCGGAGGATGGAAAGCTAATTCCCTGGACGACCATCAGGAGGCACCGCGGTGGTGAGTCTCGCACTGTTACAAATCCTTTTGCAGCTCTTTGCAGTCTGCCTGGGACTTAACTATCTTGAGTAGTTTTGTATCATCTGCAAATTTTGCCACCTCACTGTTTACCCCCTTTTCCATATCATTTATGAATATGTTAAATAGGACTGGTCCCAGCACAGATCCTGGGGGACACCACTATTTACCTCTCTCCATTCTGAAAACTGACCATTTATTCCTACCCTTTGTTTCCTAACTTTTAACCAGTTCTCAATCCATGAGAGAACCTTACCTCTTATTCCATGACTGCTTATTTTGCCTAAGAGCCTTTGGCGAGGGACCTTTTCAAAGGTTTTCTGAAAATCTAAACACACTATATCCACTGGATCTCCTTTGTCCACATGCTTGTTGAACCCCTCAAAGAATTCTAGTAGATTAGTGAGGTATGATTTCCCTTTACAAAAACCATGTTGACTATTTCCCAACAAATTATGTTCATCTATGTATCTGACAATTTTGTTCTTTACGATGGTTTCAACCAATTTGCCCAGTACTGAAATGAAGCTTACTGACCTGTAGTTGTCAGGGTCACCTCTGGAGCCCTTTTAAAAAATTGGCGTCACATTAGCTATCCTCCAGTCATTTGGTACAGAAGCTGATTTAATTGATAGGTTACAGATGATAGTTAGTAGTCCTGCAATTTCACATTTGAGTTCCTTCAGAACCCTTGGGTGAATACCATTAGGTCCTGGAGACTTATTACCGTTTAGTTTATCAATTTGTTCCAAAACCTCCTCTAATGACACCTGAATTTGGGACAGTTCCTCAGATCTGTCACCCAAAAAGAATGGCTCAAGTTTGGGAATCTCCCTCACATCCTCAACAGTGAAGACCGATGCAAAGAATTCATTTCATTTCTCCGCAATGACCTTATTGTCTTTGAGTGCTCCTTTAGCATCTCGATCATCCAATGGCCCCACTGGTTGTTTAGCAGGCTTTCTGCTTCTGATGTATTTAAAAAAAAATTGCTATTACTTTTGGAGTCTTTGCTAGCTGTTCTTCAAATTCTTTTTTGGTCTAATTATATTTTTACACTTCATTTGCCAGAGTTTATGCTCTTTTCTATTTTCCTCATTAGGATGTATCTTCCACTTTTTAAAGGCTGCCTTTTTGCCTCTCACTGCTTCTTTGTTGTTTAACAACGGTGGCTCTTTTTTGATTCTCTTACTATGTTTTTTTAATTTGGGGTATACATTTAAGTTGAGCCTCTGTTATGATGTCTTTAAAAAGTTTCCACGCAGCTTGCAGGGATTTTACTTTTGGTGCCGTACCTTTTCATTTCTGTTTCACTCACCTCCTCGTTTTTGTGTAGTCCCCCTTTCTGAAATTAAATGCTACAGTGTTGGGCCGCTGTGGAGTTTTCCCCGCCACCGGGATGTTAAATTTAATTATATTATGGTCACTATTACCAAGCAGTCCAGCTATATTCACCTCTTGGACCTGACCCTGTGCTCCACTTAGGAGTAAATCAACAATTGCCTCTCCTCTGGTGGGTTCCAGGACTAGCTGCTCCAAGAAGCAGTCATTTAAGGTGTCAAGAAACTTTATCTCAGCATCCCTTCCTGAGGTGATATGTACCCAGTCAATATGGGGATACTTGAAATCCCCCATTATTATTATTATTGAGTTTTTTTATTTTAATAGCCTCTCTAATCTCCCTGAGCATTTCAGAATCACTAATACCATCCTGGTCAGGTGGTCTGTAATATAGCCCTACTGCTATATTTTTCTTTTTCAAGCATGGAATTACTATCCATGGAGATTCTATAGGACAATTTAGTTTATTTAAGATTTTTACTACATTTGATTCTACGCTTTCTTTCACATATAGTGCCCCTCCCCCACCAGCATGACCTGTTCTGTCCTTCTGATATATTTTGTACCCTGGTATTACTGTGTCCCATTGATTATCCTCATTCCACCAGGTTTCTGTGATGCCTATTATATCAATGTTCTCATTTAATACTAGGCACTCTAGTTCACCCATCTTATTATTTAGACTTCTAGCATTGGTATATAAGCATTTTAAAAACTTGTCATTTTTTGGCTGTCCCCTATTGCATGGCGTAATTGAATGGGACTTTTATTCATTTGACTGTTTCTCATCAGATCCTCCCTGTATTTTATCATTTCCAACTTCTCCTCCTTATTAGGACATAGGGAATCTCCATTTATAGATCCTCCCCTAAGGGATGTCTGAACCACATGCTCCTTCGCACCTGTCGGCTTTTACCCCAGCCCTTAGTTTAAAAACTGTTCTACGACCTTTTTAATTTTAAGCACCAGCAATCTGGTTCCATTTTGGTTTAGGTGGAGCCCCTCCATCCTATATAGGCTCCGCCTCTCCCAAAAGCTTTGCCGGTTCCTAATAAATCTAAACCCCTCCACCCTACACCATCGTCTCATCCACACATTGAGACCCTGCCGTCCTGCCTGTCTGGCCCTGCGCGTGGAAGTGGAAGCATTTCAGAAAATGCTACCATGGAGGTCCTTGACTTCAATCTCTTACGTAGCAGCCTAAATCTGGCCTCTAGGACCTCTCTCCTATCCTTCCCCATGTCGTTGGTTTCTACATGTACCACAACCACCCGCTCCTCCCCAGCACTATACATAAGTCTATCTAGATGTCTCAAGAGATCGGCAACCTTCGCACCAGGCAGGCAAGTCACCATGCAGTTCTCCCGATCATCGCAAACCCAGCTATCTATGTTTCCAATGATCGAATCACCCATTACTAATACCTGTCTCTTCCTAATAACTGGAGTTCCCTCTCTCTGAGAAGTATCCTCAGTGCGAAAGGATAAACACAACATCATCCGGGAGGAGGGTCCCAACTATGGGATCGTTTCCCTCTGCTCCAGTTGGATGTTCTCCTTCCCTGAGGCGTTCATCCTCCTCAACAGAGGCTGTCAGAGCGGGGGTGGGACCATTCTATTGTGTCCCGGAAAGTCTCATCAGTGTACCTCTCTGTCTCCCTCAGCTCCTCCAACTCAGCCACCCTGGTCTCCAAAGTCCGTACACGGTCTCCGAGGGCCAGGAGCTCCTTGAACCGAATACATGCATACACCACCAGCCCATAGGGCAGATAATCCTACATGCTGCATTGGGTTCAATAAACTAGATAGCTCTCACTCTGTTGCTGGACTTCTGCCTGCATTCTCTTTTTACTCCCGAAGTTTGTTCCCTTGTTGGTGTTTTGTTTTTAATCAAGCAGTGTTGTGACCTTTAAGTGCAAAGAATGTTAGGTGTATCTAGCCCCTGCTCACACTCCCTCTAAAACTCCCTCGCCAAACTCCCTATTAGCCGCTCCTGTTCACTAGCTCCTTTATTAATTATCTGGATGATGGGATGGATTGCACCCTCAGCAAGTTCGTGGATGACACTAAGCTGGGGGGAGAGGTGGAAATGCTGGAGAATAGGGATAGGGTCCAGAGTGACCTAGACAAATTGGAGGATTGGGCCAAAAGAAATCTGAGGTTCAACAAGGACAAGTGCAGAGTCCTGCACTTTAGATGGAAGAATCCCATGCACCGCTATAGGCAGGGGACCGACTGGCTAAGCCGCAGTTCTGCAGAAAAGGACCTGGGGATTACAGTGGACGAGAAGCTGGATATGAGTCAGGACTGTGCCCTTTTTGCCAAGAAGGCCAACAGCATATATTAGTAGGAACATTGCCAGCAGATCTAGGGTAGTGATTATTCCCCTCTATTCAGCACTGATGAGGCCACATGGAGTATTGCGTCCAGTTTTGGGCCCCCCACTACAGAAGGGATGTGGGAAAATTGGAGAGAATCCAGCGGAGGGCAACAAAAATGATCAGGGGACTGGGGCACATGACTTGCAAGGAGAAGCTGAGGGAACTGGGGTTATTTAGTCTGCAGAAAAGAGTGATGGGGGATTTGATAGCAGCCTTCAACTACCTGAAGGGGGGTTCCAAAGAGGATGGAGCTCAGCTGTTCTAGGTGGTGGCAGCTGGGATGCTTTAGTTGGTGTTGGTTCTGCTTTGAGCAGGAGGTTGGACTAGATGACCTCCTGACGTCTCTTCCAATCCTAATCTTCTATGATTCTGGTCTGGGAACTAACAAGCAGTTGCTTGATTTCCCAAAAATAAAAGCCTGTTACCAAAGGGGGGTGGAAGGGAAGGGTTTGCCAAACTCTTGACGCTAGCATCACATCTTGTGCCTGTGGAAGATGCAAACTGTGCTGTATCCTCCCTGACTGTGCAGGGCATGAAGCCAGTAGCGGAGATACCTACTTTGTCTGCCATACCAACAACAGATTAAGCCGTAGCTTAACTAGAACCATCTTCCCCCTCTCAAGGAGGGCTGGCTCTGGTCCCAGGATCACAGATGGGAGTGTGGGGTGGAGTCCTGACTCGCCGGGGTGCTCCTGGAGAGGGACCAAGGGGAGGATGAGGTCTCACCCTATCCTGATCTTGGTGTCTGTGGAGGCTTGCATTGAGAGCACCAGGAGGAACCATTTTAGGTGGGTCTCGGAAGGTTTTTGAGTCCACGTAGAGAAGGAACAACATATGGAACATCCCTCAGGAATACGACCCTCTCTTCAACAATGGAGACACCTGAGGGGAAGGTTTTGAACTCCAGAGATTTGGCTTCTACCTTGTTGCTAGAGCCCTGTATGCGTGGGGGGAGAGGGGGAGGAAAGACACACAGAGCTGAGCCAATAAATCATCTGACCAAAAGTCGGGAGGGTTGTGCCAAGGGACAGAAGACTATCTACTAATTAATACTAATAACTCTCTAACACTAAACAGCACCGTGCACAGAGAAACAAGAGGACCCAGCCATGTTCCACTTCCCATGCGGGTGTCAGAAGGAACTGAAGGATGGTTGGGCCTGCTCTGCCGTTTATGCCCTTGAGTTTGGGGGTGTGGGGGGAGGGCATGAGGACAGCGATGACCCAGACATGGCCCCAGCAGATACTGCTGTCCAAATGAGTCCAATGCTGCATGCAGGAGGCGTAATCCATGTGGACAATCACTTGAAGACACATCCCTCTCCCACAGACAGCCTCAGCATCTCCTCCACTGGTTTCCCTGCTCTGTTGAATGTGCAACTGTAGCCCCCATTGTCCAAACCAAATAGACTCTAGGGTGACCAGACAGGGGGTCGGGGGTAATAGGTGCCTATGTAAGAAAAAGACCCCAAAATCGGGACTGTCCCTATAAAACATCTGGTCACCCTAACAGACTCTGCCAGTCTAGCAAGTGACTCCAACTCTCGCACCCAGTACATGCAAGGTGGCCATGCTGTCAGAATCAGTATGCACAACATTCTTTTCTCTGGCTACATTTCTGTAGGGTCACAAACTGGTCACACAACAGACACAAAGTGCCCGTTTTAGAAAATGTTCTCTGGTGGCGTTACTGCCGCCTTCCGACCGAACAGCAGTGTGGATGTAGTTCTCTGACCGGAGGGTTTTTCCATTAACTCAGTGTCTGAGCACGTATTGCGAGACACTGAGCAAGCGTCATTAACATTGACTTGCAGCAAAGAACAGCTCTGATCGCGTCTGCACTCATTCATGTTCCTCACTCCAAACTCAGTTCTTCATGCTGAGATCTCGTTCCCCCGGCCTAAGCGAAATGGAGCAGAGTCCACTAAGCTTCGAACAAACGTTTTGTGCTTACGAAAAAACCAAACAAAAAAAAAAACATTTGGATGGATTCTGTGAAAAACCTATGGCATTTCATGTGTCTGAAAAGAAATTCCTAGGAAATCAGGAGAAACAAGGAGCACCGGAAAAAACAGGGGACAAGGTCACTTTAAGACTGTATCAGAAAATCAGGATCTATTTCCTGGAAAAGGCAGAGTCCAGCCGGTAACCCACCAATAATCACCGAGCAATACACTTTCCCCTCATCTGCAACCAACACAGAATCTCAGGGGCTAATGTCAGAGGAGATTTGTTTAAATACAGTGTTTTCATTTCAGATGCTTTCTATTTATAGGTAAAGTCATGGCTGGCTCCCACATCATCTGCTGGCTCCCAATCAGCCCCAGACATCGGATGTTGTTCTAGCCTTTCGTGGTTGTTTCTCGCGGTTTGCAACTTCTTCAGAACCACTTAACTGATTTATAACCCGATAATCCAGCCCCTTCATTAGACCCAGTGTACAGTCATTTATCATTCTCTGCACTACAGCTGATTTTCAAGCCCATTAGTACATGACCTGAAAAGATTATAGCCATTCAGAATTAAACAATCCAATTGGACTAAGGCTGGAGTGCAACATCTGGAACCCAAGACATGGGCTTGCTGCTGTGTGCCCTTTGTACCAAACGCCAGGAATAATCAGAGGCCTCAGGCCGGGCCATTGCACAGCCAGGGTAACAAACGGCTGGAATCTGTTAGTGCAGAAGAGAATTGGGATGCGGGGCTACGTCTTTTCAAAGGCTTTGCCTCACTAAGGCCTGGTCTACACTATGGGGTTAGGTTGAATTGAGCCGCATTAGGTCGATTTTATAAGCAATGCTTCTACACAACCAACCCCGGTCCGTCGACCTAAAGGGCTCTTAAAATCGACTGCTGTACTCTCCCCAGCGAGGGGAGTAGCGCTAAAATCGACCTTGCTGGGTCAAATTTGGGGTAGTGCAGATGCAATTCGACGGTATTGGCCTCCGGGAGCTATCCCAGAGTGCTCCAATGTGACCGCTCTGGACAGCACTTTCAACTCCAATGCACTAGCCAGGTACACAGGAAAAGACCCGAGAAATTTTGAATTTCATGTCCTGTTTGGTCAGCGTGGCGAGCTCAGCAGCACAGGTGACCATGCAGTCCCCCCAGAATCGCAAACGAGCTCCAGCATGGAGCGAACGGGAGACACTGGATCTGATTGCTGTATGGGGAGAAGAATCTGGGCAGGCCGAACTCCGATCAAAAAGAAGAAATGCCAATACATATGCCAAAAATCGCACAGGGTATGGTGGACAGAGGCTACAACAGGGACACGCTGCAGTGCCGCGTGAAAGTTAAGGAGCTCAGACAAGCCTACCAAAAGACAAAGGAGACAAATGGTTGCTCTGGGTCAGAGCCTAATCCATGCCGCTTCTATGATCAGCTGCATGGCATTCTAGGGGGGACCCCACCACTACCCCACCACTGTCTGTGGACACCTGCAAGGGGGGAGTCTCACCAACAGGGAGGAGGATTTTGTGGATGAGAAAGAGGAGGAGGAGAATGCGCAGCAGGCAAGCAGTGAATCCATTCTTCCCGGCAGCCAGGACTTTTTCATCACCCTGGAGCCAATACCCTCCCAAGGCGGGATCCCCGACTCTGAAGCCGGAGAAGGCACCACTGGTGAGTGCACATTTGTAACTACACTACAGGGTTTAAAAGCAATTGTGTTTAACGTTTGATTTGCCCTGAACAATTGTGATGCATTCGCGGCCAGTACAGCTACTGGAAAAGTCTGTTAACATGTGTGGGGATGGAGCGGGAGTCCTTCAGGGACATCTCCATGAAGCTGTCCTGAAGGTACTCTGAAAGCCTTTGCAGAAGGTTTCTGGGGAGGGCTGCCTTATTTCATCCTCCACAGTAGGACACTTTACCACGCCAAGCCAGTAGCAAGTAGTCTGGAATCATTGCAGTGCAAAGCATGACAGCGAATGGTCCTGGGTTTTGGTCGCATTCAAGCAACATTCAGTCTATCTCTTTCTGTGTTAGCCTTAGGAGAGTGATATCATTCATGGTCACCTGGTTGAAATAGGGGAATTTTTGTAAGGGAACGGTAAAAGGACCCCGTTGATGCTGGGCTGTTTGCGCTTGGCTAAAAGGGATCATCCCAGAGAATAGCCACGTGGGGGGAAGGATGTGTGTATGTGCTGCACATCCACCTGAAAACCACAGCCCCTCCTTTTAAATGTGAAACCCAACTGGCATTGCTTGCTATGGGAAAGGAGGACGCTGCAGTTTGAAACCATTCCCACATGTTATGAAGGCAGAAGAAGCCAACCCAGCATATCCATTGGCTTACCATGGCTGCCTGGAAACCGAATTCCATTGCCCAGCCATGTGTGATGTGTCACCATACCGGCAGGCGCTCAATATAAAAGTCAAGATGTGACCTTGTACATAAAGCACATGTGCTGTCTGCTGTGAATTGCTTGATTCACTGTGAAAGAGTCTCCCTTTTGTTCTCAGAAATGTATCATCTTAAATTTTACTCTCCCTTTTTATCCCCTGCAGCTGCAAATGTTTCTATGCTTCCCCTATCATCTCCATCCCTGAGGTTATCGCAGATTAGAAGGCGGAAAAAATACACTCGCAATGACATGTTTTCTGAGCTCATGCAGTCCTCCCGCACTGATAGGGCACAGCTTAATGCATGGAGGCATTCAGTGGCAGAGGCCAGGAAAGCATTAAGTGACCATGATGAGCAGAGGCAGGAGGCGATGCTGAGGCTAATGGGGGAGCAAACAGACATGATGAGGGGTCTGGTGGAGCTGCAGGAAAGCCAACAAGAGCACAGACCCCCCTCTGCATCCACTGTATAACCGCCTGCCCTCCACCCCAAGTTCCATATCCTCCTCACCCAGATGCCCAAGAACACGGGGGAGGGGAGGCTCCAGGCACCCAGCCACTCCACTCCAGAGGATGGCCCAAGCAACAGAAGGCTGTCATTCAAACAGTTTTGATTTGTAGTGTGGCTACAATAAGCAATGTGGCCTTGTCCTTCCCTCCTCCCCCACCCCATCCCACCTGGGCTACCGTGTCAGTTATCTCACTTTTTTTTTTTAATTAATAAAGAAAGAATGCATGGTTTCCAAACAATAGTTACTTTATTTCCTTTGCCAGCTGTGATTGAAGGGGGGAGGGTGGTTGGCTTACAGGGAATTAACTGACTATGCAGTTCCAATGTGGGTTGTTGCCCCCTTACCCTGTGCAATTAGCCAATATTTGGAGCCTTGCTAGGTGGTTTCCGTTAGGAGGAGAAACTGATGCTGTGGGTTAACGCAGTGCTGTTTATTTACAAAGAACGTTCCAAGTCCTGTGGCCCAGAACCCAGGAGGAACAAACAGCAGCAGACAGTTTCCTTGCTCCCAATCTCCAGGCTGCCCTTCCAGTCACTCCTGTGCCCAATGAGTTCTATCCCGCTACTCATACTCAGAGCCATGCTACAACTGCTGTCTGGCGACTTTCTGGTCGCCTTCTGCATCTCACACACACAGACGCCCACTGCTGCAACCGATCAATCCCCTTGCCCCTGCGCTTTCCCATCCGTCCAAGGAAAACCCTTCAGCCCATGTGATTTAGGCTGTGTCCACACTAGAAATGCTACTGCAGCACTGTGGTGTAGAGCCTTGCTACAGTGACAGAAGGGTTTTTTTCTGTAAATCACTTTGAATTTTTCACACCCCTGAGCAACGTAGCTGGGCAGACCTACATTTTAGATATACACCGGGCCCTAGTTTTTGCTCAGGCTTTACCCATGCAGCCTGTTGCCTTGGGCGGTGGCTTATGGTTCTCAGCTAGCACTACAAAAGGGAGCATTTAATTGTTCCTTTCACTGAGCCTGAAAGAAGGGTACTTGTCACACCCATCAGTTTTATTCAGGTCTGTGATTGTCTACATATCAAAGACCCTCCTGAGGGCAACCATTGACACTTTCCAGCCATGAGCTGCTTGTACTGAATTCACACCCATAAGGCAGGTAATCCTAATGCTGCATTCAATGCAATAAACTGGATACACCCACTCTGCTGGCATTATTTTTACTCTTGCAGGGGTTTTGTTTGTTTGCCGGGGGGAGGAGGGGATGGCCTAAGTTTAGAGGATGAATCCAGCTGTATCTGTCTCTCATGCTCCCTCTCTGAATGCCCTCGCAAAATTCCTGTTTGCTGCTCTTGTTCGCTAGCTCCTCTGGTTGCTTAGAAGCGGACTTTTTAAACCTCTTTTCTCCCTGAGTCAGCCCTGCCCCCTTACCAAGGTATTCCAAAGGGGTTAGGGGTGATACAAGGACTTCGCGTCCCAGGCACATATGGGGTAGTCAGGCTTCTGAGCTCAGAAGTGAGATAGCGAAGTTGCTGGCAGAAGAGCCTAACGCAGCACCCCCGGAGGCACCTTGGCACCAAGTCCTGTGATTACCTTAATGACCACAGACTATCAGCAAGTCGTTAATACCAACCATAGTGGCTAAAGCCGGGCAAAACAAGCATCTAATTACAATCCCTGGCAGTCTGTGCGTGTCTGGAACGCCTGCTCGGGAGAGCACCCAGCTCAGACACAAAGGGGAGGCCACATGCCTGATGCACGCAGCGGCGCCGAGGGAGAGAACTGGTCAATTCAAAGCCTTGTGCATACTCCCCTGGAAGGGCCCCATCATCATCATCTGACTTATGTCATTTCTCCGTGCAGGTGGCTCTGGCGCAGAGAACCGGGCCCTGTCACCGGGTAGGAGGAATCCTATTGGAGCCTCCCGCAAGAGCTCGGTGGCAGGTCGAGAGGGAGAATGCCCAAGAGAAAGGAATAAGGCAGGCGGTGTGTAGATGGATGTCTCTTGAAGAGATGCTTTAGGCAGACACAAGTTATTGAGTACAATGCAAGGGTGAGTGGGTGGCTTCTCTGGCCTGTGTTATTCAGCAGATCAGACTAGATGAGTGAATGGTCCTGTCTGGTCTTAAAATCTCTGAATCTATTAGCCAGCCACTGCTTAGCAGAGTGTGTGTGTGTGTGCACGCGCACATACATAGCGTGTGGTGTTACTTTCTCTCCTTTCATAGACAAGGCCCAGACATCACTGCCTAGAAGTCAAAGCAAGTCCATTAAAACCAACCTGTCTTTACTCTCCAGCCTGTCTTGGTGTTAAAACATCCCTGAACCCACGGAGTGAAACTGACTGTCCTTCCTGCGGAGCTCCGGCAAAGCCACGTTCCCCGGCGCAGTGACCTGCTCACAGAGAAGGCAGCAGGGAGAGGGTGCCATTGGGAAGGTCTCCAAGGCTCAGATGGAGCCGGGGTGGGAGGGAGGAGGAGGGGAAGCGTGGTGCCTGGAAAGCCCACTGTGTAGGAAGAGCATTTAAGGCCCGAGTGAAGGGCTCCAGATGCTAGTTCTGGTTAGCACAGGATGGCCCCAAGCTCCGACAGCTCTGAAGATGGCAGATAGCGCAGAGTCTGGCTCAAAGTTTCCACAGGAAACAAACAAACAAAAAAACAATCCAAAAGCCACCTAGCAAATATCTCAGAAACGCAGTGCCAGTGCTAAACAACGGACCCAGCCACACCCGAACCACGGGGCGAGCCAGGAGACGCGGCACCCTGTGGCTTATGCACTAACCATCCCACACAGAGATCACTGCCCCATGGAACAGACTCCCGGAAAAGCAGCACGTCCCCAGGTTCAAAGCAATCAACAACAGAATAGACAACCCAGAAACCCCCGTGCCACCAGGTCGGCTGCAACTGTCTTTGGGAGGGCTCGGCCCAGCGCTTCTCAGGTTGGCCACCCAAAAATCTGGGGCCACTTTTGAAAATGTTGATCGCAAAAACTCAAACTTGTGCTGGAAATATGGATGTTAGGTCATCCTATCAGGAAACAGGAATCATGCCATGTGACTTCAGTGATCGATCTCATAGGCCAGATAGTGAATATTTGCTGTGATGAGCTGTGAAGCAACCCATGGGCTCCAATGTGCTGGCCTGGAATTCAGGACTGAAAATCAGCCTGTTCACAGACAATTCACAAACAAAAGAGCTACAGGTGCTGGATTTATTGCTGGCTACAACTAGCACTAGTTCATTCCTCCCACAGCAGCGACCCAGCCAGATAGATGTGCAAACGCCTTTCCCACAATACAGAGTTTTAGGTACTAACTCCAAGCTCCTTGAAATCGGAACCATAACACCCATCACTGCCAAATGTAGGCACCAGCTCTTTTAATTAGTACCTTCTCCTAGTTAATTACTTTTGGGAAATGCTCCAGGCTCTGAATGAAAAGAGTGTGTTCCTGGGAGAATGAGTCACCCCTCTCCTCCTAGCACTTGTAGTAATATTTCTTTGGGCTTCTGACAGCGCCTTCCCTCTGCACAGAACAAAGCACTTTATAAAGGTGGGGAGGTGAAGACGCTTTATGCCTACAGGAGAGTTTTCCCATCAATATAATAAAACCACCTTTGCAAGTGGCGATAGCTATGTCGGCAGGAGAAGCTCTGTCCACACCAGCGCTTAGGTTGGTGTAACTGACGTCGCTCAGGGCATGGCTTATTCACACCGCCAAGAGACATAAATTAGACTGAAATAAGTGGCATGTTAAAGACATGAATGCAGAACCCGAGTTCCCAATCCTTTGCTCTAACCACTAGGCCAGGGGCCGGCAACCTTTCAGAAGTGGTGTGCTGAGCCTTTATTTATTCACTCTAATTTAAGGTTTCGCGTGCCAGTCATACATTTTAACGTTTTTAGAAGGTCTCTTTCTATAAGTCTATAATATATAACTAAACTATTGTTGTATGTAAAGTAAATAAGGTTTTTAAAATGTTTAAGAAGCTTCATTTAAAATTAAATTAAAATGCAGAGCCCCCCAGACCAGTGGCCAGGACCTGAGCAGTGTGAGTGCCACTGAAAATCAGCTTGCATGCCGTCTTCGGTACACGTGCCATAGGTTGCCTACCCCTGCACTAGGCCATGCTGACAGCATGAACACTGGAAGCTGGGTCATGGGTGGGCAGGAACTGTTGTGATAACTGGGCCTACAAACTTACCCCCAATTGTAAGATCAACTGGTGGCAAGCAGATGAAAGTTCATGAATTGTCACAATGATCTGTTCTATAAAACTGTTTGAGAAAAGGTGTGAGAAGGAGACATAAAGAGAGACTTAATTTAAACCAAAAGGGTTTGCTGGCACTACTCCAGGACTGTGCTAAGATTGAATGATAATCATGACAAGAGCAGCAGGAAATCAGAAACCAAGGAACCAAAATGGGTGTGTTAGTGATCAGGCCCAGCTGGTGGACAAAATCATGAGAGGATGGACCATTTCGCTCATCACTCCCTTTTGGGCTCCTTAAAGAGAGATTTGCGGGGAGAACTGGGGGGGACCTTTTACCTATCACCTCCATGCTGTGCCTGCAGGAGGGTTTGTGTCCTTGTGTGGAGATTTGTTAGGGGCCAGACTGTGAAAGGCCCTCACACTGGAGCCTGGGGGGGCTGGGGTGGGAGCATGAAATGGACCTTCCCCCACCATTCTGGGCTACTCCTTTCCTATCCCCTCCTATTGGGGTGGGATAGCTCAGTGGTTTGAGTATTGGCCTGCTAAACCCAGGGTTGTGAGTTCAATCCTTGAAGGGGCCTGTAGTGAGGTGGTGTGGCTCCCCGCCACCCTGGAGGGGGAAGAGCCCGGCGGGAGTGGGCGGAGCTAGGGAGCTCTGAGCCTGCCCCTCAGAGGGTCAGGCGGCGACCCAGAAGTATAAAAGCTCGCCCTCACAGCTCAGTCAGGCCCCAGCTGCCAGCGAGACCAGACGTCTCCAGCATAGCTCGTGAGTGGGAAGACCCCAAGGCAGCCGCCAGGACTGGCCGGACCTGCCCTGTGCCCGCTATCCGGAGGAGCTGCCGGGCCTGCCCTGCGCCCGCTATCCCGAGGAGCTGCCGGACCAGCCAATCAATCCCTGCCCTGATGAACCCATGATCTTGGATCCCCCAGAGGCCGACACCAGGACCCAGGTAGGCCCCGAGGGGGGAGTGTGGAAGTAGCCCGGGGGCAGCCGACCCCAGTCGGGCTGCAGCACTGCCAGAGCCTATGTCAGTGTGTTGCGGCCAGGATCCCCACTGACTAAGCAGCGGGCCTTCTGCTGCTGCTAGGGCCCCGGACTGGGACGCAGTGGAGTGGGAGGGCCTGCGTCCCCCCTCCACCCAACCCGTGGATGGCCGTCTCCCCCTCTCCCAGGCCTTTTGAGGCTTGGGCCTACTATTGTTGCTCAGCTCTGACTAAGGGTCTGAGCTCCTGACACAGTCTTATTGCCCGCCCTGAGCAGGGCCCGGCTTACCGTGTTCTTCTAGCTACAGCAAGAGCTGCCGAGGGAGACCCACGGCCGGACAAGTTTCCCCAGCTCACCGGTGTGGCTCTCCACTGCCCCAGAGAGGGTCGAGCCCCGGCAAACTCTTGTACAGGGCCATTTAGGGATCTGGGGCAAAAATCTGTCTGGGGATTGGTCCTGCTTTGAGCAGGGGGTTGGACTAGATGACCTCTTGAGATCCCTTCCAACCCTGAGATTCTATGATTCTATTCCATGTGCTGTTCACCGGGGAGAGCAGGGACTCGGTGACGCAGGGAGGAGGTATCTGCGCAGTCCCACTGCAGGCTGGCCTGCTTGAGGTGAGAATATCCCTCTCTGAGCTTCGTCTTGGGTGGTGTGTCCAGCACTGCTCTGCTGCAGGCTAGTGGTTACTCACTAGCATGGGACTCGCTGGTGCTTCCTCAGAGGAATCGACATGGCCAGCACACACTGCCCTGCCTGTTTCTGTGACTCTCAGGGAGCAGCGTAACTACACTGAACACTTCCCGGGACTTCTCCTCACACTGCCTTAATCAACTGCTGGGGTAATTGCTCTGTGCATCAGCTGGACTCCCTGTGAGAAATTAGTCATTAATGAATGCAGCTGTCTGGGCAGCATGTACTATCGTATAGGCAGCGAGGTACCGAGACAGTTGTGATTGGACGGTTACGAGGAAGCTGAGGAGTAAGACAGAGGCTGAGTAACTTACGTGCTGGCCTGGGAGTGATTTAGAGCCACTGTGCAGGGTGTGAATGACCACACAAGGAGTAAGGTGTGAGTGGGCAGCAGGCCCCAGCTGCTTCCATAACTTGACATAAAACGCACGTGTGTTTCCTGGCGCAAATTATTTAATTTACCGCAACTTCTACCATTCTAGCTGAAATTTCTTCTGACGGTGTTGGTCTGAGTTAACATCCCAGAAGCACTTGTCCTCCATGATGGCTGTTGCCCTGGCAAATTTAAAACTTTTCTTCACCAGCCGTTTCATTGCTAGAGCTGTTCAGAAAGGATTCCAAGCACATCTGATCATGGGCAATGCCTTTAAAAAAAAAAAAAATGAAGAAAACATTTTCATCCCAAATTTCAAAAACACAAAACAGGCTAATGAAACTCACCTATGGCCAGAGCCCACACCTGGACAATGGGAGCCTGGAAGATGCACATTTCAGAAAGTCTGCGCAAAGGAGAGCAGGGGTTAGAATGGGTTCAGTTCTGCACCCTGGCTGCAGCAAATCTCACCGAGTACCCAGCTATAAAAACTTTGACGTTTGATAGCTCATTTATTTAGTTTTCCCAAAGTGCTCCCAAATTTGCTTTGTGGGTATTTGCACCGGGAGTTTGCAAGCACCCAACTGTTTGTGGAAAGCAAACAAGAAGGGACAGTAAACACAGGTTGAATCAAAATTCACTTTTGATCTCAGACAAATATTTGTGAACGGTATCTTCCAGTATTCCCTCTGCTCTGAGAGATGTTTCTCAGGGCCTGAGTGAGCTCATGAAAATCAGCTTCTTGATATGCAAACCGCACATGTGTGCACACTCTGCAGCTACCTTCCTCCTGCCACATCTCTGCTGAGAGTGCTGTCCTGGGAGGCTGCAATGTCGGCCGGGATGCTCTTTGCATCTCAAATGCATATTAACTGAATGTGCAAATAGCCATCTAATAAATACAGCAAGATCAGCGTTTGGCTGTGATGAGGAACGGCATAAGGAACACAAATCATCACCTTGGAACAGAAAGCCTAATCATATTATCATGTAACATGATTGCAAACAGAGGGGTGAGCCATGCTCCTGGCGGAGAGGCACAGTATGGGCCTTGCTACTTTATGGTTATACACAGATGAAAAGTGACGGTTATTTTCAGAACAATTTCTTAGAATACCTATGACCAAGCAGCCCTATGCATTACTGGGCGGAGTTCTCAGGAACATGAAAAGCGATCCCAACCCAGAGTTCAAACTCACTCCTCCAGCAGCGAGGGTGTGCGACTGCCCCAGGCAATTCTCTCTCAGGCTGGGAGCGTGAGTTTAGCCAATATGCAAAGCGAGACATTTTCAGCACCTGCATTGGACTGCACAGCTTCGCTACCCCTCGTGAGCCCAGCCCTGCACAACTCATGAGGTTGGCCCCAATATCATGAAGCACAAAGCACACTAGAGAACTGTTAGCGCACAGCAAGCTGGGATGTGAATCTACAGCGCACTAACAGACCGTGTAGACAAATCCATGCTGAGCGTAAGCTCTTTGGCACAAGGACTGTTTCTACCAATGTGTTTGTGCAGCACCCAGCACAACAATATATATAATAAAGGATCTTGATATACAATTCCATGGTAGCTCTGTTAGTGGATTAAGCTCAACCCACTATGGGTTGGCCAAAACCATAAAAAATAACGCAATACTTGCTTCACAATGTGCTTAACTCTCACTAAGTCAATGGGACTCAAGCATGTGCTTGTAGTGAAGCATAACGTTTTTGTTTCCTGAATCGGGGCTAATAACAGAGTCTGGATCAGTAGGAAATGTTTCCTCAGCTCCATTGCAGATTTCTAAAGGGGGGGGGGGGTGTGACGGGTTAGATCACAGAACCCCACTTGGGAGCTGCCACCTTATGTGCCAAGACTACTTCTACCCCTGCTTTCCCTGCCAGCTCAGGACTCCAGCACCCTGTCTTGCTGAGCCAGACACTCTCGTCTGCTCCAACACAGACCCAGGGTCTGACCACGTGCCCCTAAGCTGCAGACTTAACTGAAAGCAGCTGACAGAAGTGTTCCTGTCTTTAGCACTCAGATGCCCAACTCCCAGTGGGGTCTAAACCCAAATAAATCCGTTTTACCCTGTATAAAACTTATGCAGGGTAAACTCATAAATTGTTCGCCCTCTATAACACTGATAGAGAGATATGCATGGTTGTTTGCTCCCCCAGGTATTAATACATACTCTGAGTTAATTAATAAGTAAAAAGTGATTTGATTAAATACAGAAAGTAGGATTTAAATGGTTCCAAGTAGTAACAGACAGAACAAAGTAAGTCACCAAGCAAAATAAAATAAAATGCACAAATCTATGTCTAATCAAACTGAATACAGATAATCTCACCCTTAGAGATGCTTCAGTACGTTTTTTTCTTCAGACTGGACACCTTCCAGGCCTGGGCACAATTCTTTCCCCTGGTACAGCTCTTGTTTCAGCTCAGGTAGTAGCTAGGGGATTCTTCATGATGGCTCCTCCCCCCTTTGTTCTCTTCCACCCATTTATATATCTTTTGCATAAGGTGGGAATCCTTTGTTCCTCTGGGTTTCCACCCCCCCTCACTGGAAAAGCACCGGGTTAAAGATGGATTCCAGTTTATGTGACATGACCACATGTCACTGTAAGACCCCAAGCCTTCATTCCTCCCAGCCTGACTCACAGGAAGGCTTGCTTGCAAACAGAGCCATCCAATCAATTGTCCTGGTTGATGGGAGCCATTAAGATTCCAAACCACCATTAATGACCCACACGTCGCATAATGACAATAGGCCCTCAGAGTTATATTTTATATTTCTAGTTTCTGATACAAGAGTGATACATTTATACAAATGGGATGACCACACTCAGTAGACAATACGCTTTGTAATGATACCTTACAAGAGACCTTTTGCATGAAGCATATTCCAGTTACATTATATTCACCCATTAGCTTATTTTTATAAAACCATATAGACTGCAAGGTCACAGGGGGTTTTGCTGGCACCTTGCTTCCAGCCTCTCAGGATTTGAGATTTTGTACAATCCCAGCTGGTGTGCTACAGGGAGACGTCGGAGCAGTTCCTTTTGGATGAAGGTACCGTGAAATCACCCTCTGCTTCCATTAGCCTGCTCTGCAGGAATTCCAGAGAGGCATCTTACCCTAAATAAGCATCATCTTTGCAGAGTTCTTGGCTACCACAGCACTGGCTAAAGCAGAAAATCTAGCCACACATAAAGCAAGAGAAGTGGTTTTGAGCCTCTCAAAGGCACCGCCCCTTTGTAAGTGTGTGCCATTTCTGAAGAGGAACTAATTGCAATAGCATTAAGCCTTCAGCAGTGACTGGGGCTGTATTTCTCCAGGAAGCTTTGAATGTGCCAAACTCTGCTGAGCTCACTGCAGTTTATTCTGGATTCCCTCCCCTGCTCTGACCTCCCTGCTGTTTGGAAAGGAATGCAACCTCCAGGAGAAGACGGTCTGGGGTGCTGTAGGATGGGGGCTTGGCTTAGCACAGGGCTCTCGCGGGATCGGCCTCCTCAGAGTGCTCTGGAAACACACAACTAAGCAATTGTTTAGCAGAATGCGGAGATCTCTCCGGACTCATTAGCACTCACCCAAACTCTGAAGAAGATGGGAGGGGGGGACTGGCCTTTCTACTTGGCACAAAACATAACCCCAGCAGAATGATGGGCCTTCAGATGGGGTTTATTGCCAAGAGGAGAGAGACGGGAGACTCAAGAGTCAGCTGTGACACCCCCCCCCCCCCCCCGCATGCCTGGGGGGCAGAGAGGGGAGGGATATCTGAGGCTCCCAGACCTGCCTGCATAGAGAAGAGTAGCTCTATAACATGCTGGCCCTTCATAAGGGCAGCAGCTGGGTCTGTGTGGGCAGACAGCGGCCAGGGAAGGAGGCAGTGTGCTGCTGGGTCTTGCCCCCTGGTGCTGTGTGCACGGCCTCAGCCAATGGCGCTTCTCTGCGACGTTCTACAGAGGAGCAACGGAGCCCCCCATCTACAGCCACCCCAGGATGGACTGACTGCCAGCCCTGTGACTCTTGTCTCAGCTTTGATGCTGCCACCATTCAATGGCACTGGACAGCCCTTGGCTCTTGAGTTATGAGACAGGGAAAACAGAGGCCCCCGAGCTCTCTGCTGTAGATCAGTCGTTATGTGATTGTTTATCAAGCCCTTTCTTACTCAACTGCCTCTATTTTTCTCCCTTCCAAGCTAAACAATCCCAATCTTTTCAATGTCTTTTCCAGCCCCCTGCTCAATCTCGTATACTGACAGACACGCACACTCGGACAGCCTTTGGACAAGTTTAGTCACCCACTCTCCAGCACTGATCTGATCCAGGGTAGCTGGACCAAAGCCTCCTGGACTGAGCACAATGAAAACACAATGTGAAGTTCCCACAGGGGCTTGAGGGAAAGTATGCCTTTTGCTTCCTCCCCATGGCCGAGTGGCAACTCAGGAGAGCAGCCTCCCATCTGTCAGGAGCTATCTAGCAGCTGACTGGCCTTACCCTGTCACATGGCTCGAGGAGAATCACACGCTGACCATTCTGTCAAGCCTATCAAAAAGAAGATTGAGAGGTGACTTGGTTACAGTGCAGAAGTACCTTCCTGGGGAGAAAATACAGGGTTCTAAAAGTATCAGGGGGTAGCCGTGTTAGTCTGTATCTACAAAAACAACAAAGAGTCTGGTGGCACCTTAAAGACTAACAGATTTATTTGGGCATAAGCTTTCGTGAGTAAAAACCTCACTTCTTCGGATGCTAAGGGTTCTAAAAGGCTCTTTAGTCTAGCAGCAAAAGGTAGAGCAAGAACCTCTGGCTGAAGCCGGACAAATTCAAATTAGAAACAAGGCACCAATAAGCAGTGGGGGTGATTAATTACTAGAACAAGTGCCCAAGGAAAGTGGTGGAGTCTCCATCTCTTGCTGGCTTTAGATCAAGACCGGCTGCCTTTCTGGAAGATGCTTTAGCCAAACACAAGTTATTGGGCTTGTTTCGGGGTTAACTGAGTGAAACTGTCTGCTCTGTGATACAAAGGAGGTCAGATTAGATGATTCAATGGTCCCATCTGGCCTTTAACTCTATGTATCAATGAATGTATGAATTCCATATGTTTGCTGCCTCCCTAGGGGTATCTCTTCTCTGGGACTTAAGAAGTTCAATCTATTTAGCTAATTGAAGAGAAGGGTAAGACATGAGCTGTTCAGGTTCTATAGGTACCTGCACCAAGAGAAGATTGGTGATCTCGAGGGCTCCTTAGCCTAACAAACAAAACTGGTTGAAGCAATACAAATTCAAACTGGAGATATGGCAAAGTGGGTAATTCACCCTGGGAACAGATCACCAAGGGATCTTGTCGATTCTTCATCCTTGCAGCCTATGTTTTGATCGGTTGTCTCTTTCTAAAAGACCAGCCCTGACTCAACCGTAAGGTGTTGGGCTGGATGCAGGAGTCCCTGGGTGCATTCGCTGGCCTGTGTCCTGCAGGAGCATTCTGGCCTTAAACTCTAGGAATTTATATTCCACAGCATGGTCTCTGCAAAGCCTAGCACAGGTAGTTTGGCAAGCTGATCGCAGCAGAAGGGTATCGTTGTATAACGGTGCTTCTCTGAGTGAAGTCTTGGGCTCCCTGGCTAGCATTCCTGTGCCATGTGAGATTAGCTAGGCAGCAGAATATCTGCATCTTAAAGACATTATTTAAATTCAGTTCAGTCCAATCCACCCTAATGACGTTACCCACAACATATCTTAATTTGATGTTGGCAATAAAGTTCATTGTAGTGGTGGCATAGCATACTGATATACCAACATACAAATGAATGGTCCCCCTGTCAATTAATGCCCCGGGGCTGTTAAGGTGTCACTTTAGCCATATACTTAATAAATCGGTCCTTTTATGACTATAATACGGATAAGTATTCAACTAATTTCTATGTAGGTTGCATTCTATATGTTACTAGGGATTTCACCAAGGCCGTCACCAATGGCAACTGTGACAAAGGAATGATAAATTCAGGAAGTATTCGGGAAGCACTACAATGGAGAATCACTTTATAACAATACAGGAAACATTAATCACATTGGTGGTTAATGGGAGAATTTGATGTGATCGTTTTAAATACCCCCGAGAGTGAGAGAAAGCACTCACGGCTCAGCACAGAACCACTCCCAAAGTTTATTAGTATAAACCTGGAGTAAAACACTCCTGGAAACTTTCGCCAGGTTCCGGATTCTGGCTTCGCTGTCTCTTTAGCCCGTGATGCCGGTGCAAACGGCTGCTTCGCACAGTCTGCAATAGTGCAGCGACGCACGGGAAGATTCCTAGCTCCTGCAGTCGCGTGGAGCTGGATAAGGTGCCGGAGAGCTACATCTTCTGGTATGTTCGTGTCACTGAAAAAGGCTGCAGTGGGAGTGTTCGTTTTCCCCGGATGAAATCACAAGTCTTAGCCAGCACCTTGCTAATTAGAAACTACCTGTGCTGTTGAAATCCGCTGTATTTTAATTCCATCTGCTTCCTGTGTTGCGTTTGGCGAAGCGCCGGGTTTTATTTTAATTGGTTTCCCCGTGCCGTGGCATGATCGGCGTGACAGCACCTGGGAGTACCCTCCTGTCTGACTGCGGCAACAAGTAAAGGGGGAGACAATCCCCGAGGAGCCTCCGAGGTCAGATTCGGCGCAGTAATGAGAACTCCATTATTTCAGCGCCCAAGCTGCAGTGTTTCCCGGGATCTGTGTTTGGGGGTGGGGGTGATTTCATTGTCACATTTCCAGTTCATCAATGCATCCAGTGCCCTGTCACCGTCCCCACAGCACGCCCAGCGACACACGTGCGAGGCAGATCTAAACGTTCATCTGTCACCGTGCTGCAGCTCAGACTGCGGTGGCCTCAGCACAGCTCATTATTTTGGCTCATTACAGCCACTTGCACTGTGGCGGAGTCACCCAGCAGTCGCTACGCCGGCAGCAGCTTGTCACGCCGCTCAATTACGCAAATCCTCTCCAGGACGAAGAGAGACGCAAACGCCACTCAACAGTGTTTCTGTAGAAAGAGACAGGAGGGAGGGAACAGGCCAGAAGGTCCGTGAGCCCCCAGAGCTGGGCCGTAGCCTAGAGTGCCTAGCACTTTGCTTGGTCTAGTTTTAAATATCCGGAGTAATGCTGCTCCTGGCCTACCCCATGCACTACTAATGTCACTGATCGGAAGACTGTCCTGACACGGACACTTAAATGCCCTGGCTTAATCCCCCCTCCCCAAAATCCTTGCTGCTCCATCCTTGGTACTCGCTAGCTATGCCAGACAACCCCAGAAAGCCCCTCACAACCCCACACCTTTTCCCTTGCTCTCCTCTCCACCCCTTCTGCTCCTCACTGCTATTCCAGTGTTGGGCTCCCCACCGCTCACAGTTCCTCTGAGGCCCTTCCAACCCAGCCCACAATTCCTTCGGTGACTTCAGCACTTGACTCTGGCTCCCCCAGACACAGACAAAAACCTCCTGATGCCCCTCAGTCCTGACCCACTGTTCCCCTGCTGTCCCAGCCCCAGACTTCCCACAGACCTGTGCCATGCAGCAATCGCTTGGGTCTCGCTCTTCAAAGGTACTTACGCATCTAACTCCCATTCAGTTCGGGGCCCCAGTGCTCAAGGTGCCTCCTTGGCAAATTAGAATGGCTTTGTCAAGGATGAATTCAGCATCTCTCTGAGTTGTTTGTCCCAGATTCCAATCACGATCTGGCTCTTATGAGAGACTCTGTTAGCCCCCCAAAATTGCAAGATTGGCTCTTCAACCTTAGAGCAGTCAGAGACTCTTCTATGGCTTCACCTTCTTTTTGTACCCTCTGTTTAAAAGCATCTCTCTCCTCTGTCTCATTTTTCCGTGGAGTGCAGAGCTCCTCGCATCCCTGTGCCTGTGTTAACTGAAAACGATTAAACTCATCAAGTGCTTCAGTACCAGCTATTGTCAGGGATAAAGCAACCTTGTGACCGTCCTCCTGTCTGCTGGCCCCCAGTGCTTCAAGATACAGAGTGGAGGGCTCTTTAAATCTTCTCCAGTTGTTTTCCACATTTACAGACAATTTCAGCTCGGGTGGGGCTTTTAACGGCTCCGTTGGTCCACTCAGGGTATTTTCTTAGTTCCTCTTTACTCCTGGTACCAGGTATGATTCTGTGATCCCTCAGGTCTAGATCCTCAATAGTGTTTAGGCACCTAACCTTTGATTTCAATTGATTTCAATGGGGGTTAGACACCGAAATTCTTTTGAGGATCTGGGCCTCAGTAGTTACGGTGCTCGCAAGAGATCAGCTTTACTCTGTGTCTGTCTCCATCTGTCCAGGCACTACCACAACAGGAGCTGTGGAGCGCCCCGCCCATGAGGTACAATCCTTAAAGGCACAGACCCCAACACCAAACACCCCGTTCTACTGACACCCCTCAATACTGAACCACACATCTTCCTGTTACTCATGTCCTGAACTCTTCCAACACACAACTTTTCTGATGCCCCCCCAATCCCAACCTGCAGACCCCCAATATTCCTTTCTAGGGGTACACACATACCCCTCTTCTGATGCCCCTCAATCTTGACCCACAGCCCCCGTTATTCCAACCTGGGTTCCACCCCCACGGCCCAGCCAATGCCCCACAACCCTGAAACACACAGCTCCCAAGCTATTCCTTTCCTGGGCTCCTTCCCCACACATAGACCTCTACTGGTGCCCCTCAGTTCCAATACACTGCCTCCCACTATTTCTTTTTTGGGCCTTCCAACATTAGAAACTACCTATTACTACACCAGTTATGATCTCAGCCCTGTATGCCCCAAGGTGCACAGCTCCTCATGTGACTGGCAGGTGATGAAAAGCATCTCTGCCCATGGGGGGCTGCAGGATGGGTCCTTTGTATGGTGCTTTGGGGATGTGCACTAGCATCTTCTGAGTCTGTACAATTCATTTCACTTGTGTCCTGAGGAGCTGAGCACCTGCCCATCCATTCCCCCAGCGCACTGGGGAGCACCTTGCTGTGTATTCGAAGGGCAAATGTGACCAGGGCTGTTAGCTGGGGGCTCCTAGGTGGGAGCCAAAAACAAAGAAATTAACACCAAACTCTCCAGCCCAAGGGGACGGAGAGCCCTGCTAGAGCTGTCCTTCCCTGTGTGCTGTACCAGGTGCTCACATGGTGGGTCACAGAATAGGGCTCCAAGAAGCAGCCCATGCTAGATGTCTGTCAGGGCTGATTCCCCACTCTGGCACTTCAAGTGCAGAAGGTGGGGGCCCGCAAGGATTCAAAAAATTAATACTGGCCACTCCAGGCTGGCATTAAACTCCCCAGGTTACAGCTTCTCTGACCTTGGCTGGGTAGATGCTGCCACCACCCAAGTGCAAACCCAGGAAGGCGCACTTGGGAATTCCTCCCTGTGGGGTACCCTCAAGTCCTTTCACCCCCCTGTGGGGAAGAGCTGAGAAAGAAAACAAGCTGTTGCCCCCAGCTAACCAAACAACATGTGCACAAACCTCTTAGGGCACCAAAAATCCAATCCTGATCTTCAAAAAGATAAATTTTATTAAAAACTAAAAAGAAAATACATCTGGAACTTAGGCTTTTTGCTAGATTTAAAAAACCCACTTACAAAAATTAAACATCAAGAATAACCTTCTTGAGGTCCAGCTTAAAGGTTACAAGCAAAACAAAAGCATTTGGGATTAGCACAGGAGTCCACTAGCCATAAGAAAAATAGAAATAAACCTAATTGCGTCTTTCTAAACACTCCTGATCTACTTACACATCTGGGGGTTCCAAATAAGTAGTTCTAGGTATGATCTATGATCACACCTGGCTTAAAGCTTCTCACAGCATAACTGCCCCCTGTTCCCCTCTTTTCCAAAGACAAAGGGGAAGTTTTTTTCTCCATTTCCCCCATTTTAAAAAGTTCTAGCCTTCCCATTGGCTCTTTTGGTCAGGTGCCCAACTCCCTTCCTTTTACCTAGGAGACTTTAACCCTTTACAGGTAAAGCAAGCAGAGAACAGACACCAAGAGGGACTTTACAGATAACTGGCCCCCACACACACTTCATTTATCACAATGTCTCATGTACTGCAGCTGCTCCGGGTGTCTGTGTATGACGCGGCTACTCTCTGGTGGGACAACGGAGGCTTTGGGGGGGGAGGGAGAGATCCCAGAATAGGCCTTTTCAGCCACAGACTGTGGTGGGGTGAGGACCCTGTATCCACACCAAGACAGCATGGGTCTCAGGATGGGTCTTGTTCTCAGGGCAGTCCGTGAGCTGTGTTCTGTCCATGCCCGGACAATGGGAGATGAATCCAGGGTTGATTGTCTCTAATGTATTCCTCATGCGGTGCTGCATTTATGTTGCTCATTTCGCTGCTGAGCCTGCAGCATACCAATCAGCCCCAACCTTAATAGCAAGGTCAACCCGCTGCCCAGCCTTGCGAAGGGCTTCAATGGATTCATGACACAGCACATGGAGCATCCCCTGCCCTTTCCCCAGCCTGCTGATGTTCTCGCTCTCCCAGCAGGGCCTTTGTAGCAAAGGGCGCTGTTCAGGGGAGGATGGACACAGCAAACACGAGGGAAATCTGGGCAGGGCAGGGCTGCCCAGAACTCACGCTATGGAGCTGTCTACAGCAGCCATCGCCGGGGCCTAAATGCCTCTGTGGTCATGGAATCGGTGTTTCCAACTCACATGATTGTGTTACAAATCTCATTAAGCTATGGTTCTTAAATCTCCAGCTCCTGTAGTCCTGTGATTATGTGAGAATCTAAGTTTGCATTTCTTTTAAAAAACAAAACAAAACAAAAAAACCTTTGTGATTGCAGAGAAATGCTTGAAAACATGACCTGAATCAAACCTTAAGGCTCAAAGGCCCAAAGTTCCCCAGCTTTATTAATTAAAAAAAATCTCATGACTTGCAAGCCAATCTCAGGATTTTTGAACACTCGGGTCTGACAATCATAGAATCATAGAATATCAGGGTTGGAAGGGACCTCAAGAGGTCATCTAGTCCAATCCCCTGCTCAAAGCAGGACCAATTCCCAACTAAATCATCCCAGCCAGGGCTTTGTCAAGCCTGACCTTAAAAACCTCCAAGGAAGGAGACTCCACCACCTCCCTAGGTAACGCATTCCAATGTTTCACCACCCTCCTAGTGAAATTGTTTTTCCTAATATCCAACCTGGACCTCCCCCACTGCAACTTGAGACCATTGCTCCTTGTTCTGTCATCTGCCACCACTGAGAACAGCCGAGCTCCATCCTCTTTGGAACCCCCGTTCAGGTAGTTGAAGGCTGCTATCAAATCCCCTCTCATTCTTCTCTTCTGGAGACTAAACAATCCCAGTTCCCTCAGCCTCTCCTCATAAGTCATGTGCTCCAGACCCCTAATCATTTTTGTTGCCCTCCGTTGGACTCTTTCCAATTTTTCCACATCCTTCTTGTAGTGTGGGGCCCAAAACTGGACACAGTACTCCAGATAAGGCCTCACCAATGTCGAATAAAGGGGAACGATCACGTCCCTCGATCTGCTGGCAATGCCCCTACTTATACAGCCCAAAATGCCGTTAGCCTTCTTGGCAACAAGAGCACACTGTTGACTCATATCCAGCTTCTCATCCACTGTGACACCTCTAGGTCCTTTTCTTCAGAACTGCTACTTAACCATTCAGTCCCTAGTCTGTAGCAGTGCATGGGATTCTTCCATCCTAAGTGCAGGACTCTGCACTTGTCCTTGTTGAACCTCATCAGGTTTTTTTTTTGGCCCAATCCTCTAATTTGTCTAGGTCCCTCTGTATCCGATCCCTACCCTCTAGTGTATCTACCACACCTCTTAGTTTAGTGTCATCTGCAAACTTGCTGAGAGTGCAGTCCACACCATCCTCCAGATCATTAATAAAGATATTAAACAAAACCGGCCCCAGAACCGACCCTTGGGGCACTCCGCTTGAAACCGGCTGCCAACTAGACATGGAGCCATTGATCACTACCTGTTGAGCCCGATGATCTAGCCAGCTTTCTATCCACCTTACAGTCCATTCATCCAGCCCATACTTCTTTAACTTGGCGGCAAGAATACTGTGGGAGACCCTATCAAAAGCTTTGCTAACGTCAAGGAATAACACATCCACTGCTTTTCCCTCATCCACAGAGCCAGTTATCTCATCATAGAAGGCAATTAGGTTAGTCAGGCACGACTTCCCCTTCGTGAATCCATGCTGACTGTTCCTGATCACTTTCCTCTCCTCTAAATGTTTCATAATTGATTCCTTGAGGACCTGCTCCATGATTTTTCCAGGGACTGAGGTGAGGCTGACTGGCCTGTAGTTCCCCGGATCCTCCTTCTTCCCTTTTTTAAAGATGGGCACTACATTCGCCTTTTTCCAGTCATCCGGGACCTCCCCCGATCGCCATGAGTTTTCAAAAATAATGGCTAATGGCTCTGCAATCTCACCCGCCAACTCCTTTAGCACCCTCGGATGCAGCGCATCTGGCCCCATGGACTTGTGCACGTCCAGTTTTTCTAAATAGTCCTGAACCACTTCTTTCTCCACAGAGGGCTGGTCACCTCCTCCCCATACTCTGCTGCCCAGTGCAGCAATCTGGGAGCTGACCTTGTGCGTGAAGACAGAGGCAAAAAAATCATTGAGTACATTAGCTTTTTCCACATCCTCGGTCACTAGGTTGCCTCCCTCATTCAGTAAGGGGCCCACACTTTCCTTGATTTTCTTCTTGTTGCTAACATACCTGAAGAAACAATACTGCTGTGGAAAGCAAAATTAATTCAATCCAGGGACAGAAATACCATGTGACTTATCTCACTAGTAGGCAACACAGTATGGTGTCCAGATCTTCACAGGCAAGTCAAGTGAACTGGCTGAACAAACTCACTGGATAAATTGTTTGCTACTCATTATTTGCTGAGGTGGAGCAGTAAGACGACACAGGCTGAGAAAGTTCATCATCCTATTCTGAAACTTCTAGCCCAACTACAAGCCCTGGCAGGCATTGGGTGCCGATCTAGCCACAAGACCACAGTGTTCCGCTGTGGATCAACGAGAAGCCAAATTCCCAGCATCCAACCGCCAGCAACACAATCATTCCTCTGAATGAGAAACTCAATTCCCTTGCTAACGCGTATTTCTCAGAATGCGTCATCTCAAATAAAGAAGCCAACCCTCAGGTTTTAATGTGGTTTTGGGTTTAATTACCATATGCAATTCATATAATTACTTGCTTCCCTGAATAAACACAAAAGCAAAGTGTTTGTTCCAGCGACGGGGGGAAAGAGCAATTGCAAATGAGGGCACGGTCCCCAAACCAGAGCCCCGAGCCAGGCCTGCTGGAGACCGTGTCAGCAGGCCATCTAGCAAGGGACACCAACTCAACGCAACACTTGCAAAACTAATTAAGACTCTAAAGTGGAACTCCAGACCTGGCGTGTTTTATTCCAAACATAATGGGCACAACGCAGCTTCGGGGGAATCCCCCGAAGCCAGTAGTTCCACCACAGATGAATTTGACCCATTGTTTGTTTCTTCCAATTACAGCAACTTACAAAGACAGGCTGAGCTAGACTGTCTGTGCTCCATCCCAAGTCGGAACAGATCCTCCCAGGCGGGGAACAGGCTTTTGATGATGAACCAATCAAGCAGAAATTATAAGAAAAAGCAAACTCTGGCTCAGAGCAAGGCATGTTGGGGATCCCTCGTTGGCCAAACAAGAGGTAACATGCACCCTCAGATCCCTTTCCGCCCCCTCTGTGGAGCCATTTTCCTAAACACGCACATGGCTCTGTGCTTCCAGCACAGGGGATCCCACAGCCCCGAACAGTGTTGGCTGATGAGTGCTGGGCAAATCTGGTCCAATTCACCTGGAGGGATGGTGGAGCTTTACTCCCTCTCACTGGAGCCTCATGTTAGAAACTTCAGGGTCGATCTTTGCTTTCTGAGCCAGTTAATTCTCCCCTTTCCAAGGGGTGAAATCTATCAGCTTGGATGGGACATGACCTCTGTGCAGGTTAGTACAAACCTGGGGCGGGCAATCACTGCTCAGCTCTCTGGGGCTTGCTCTCCCTTTAGAAAGCAATAGCCCATGTGTGTTACATTGTCACGTCAGGCTCTGTTTCTGCTCTCACCCCGAGGTTCTGTTCTCCTGGCATGCACCTGATCAGCAAGAGCAGAGGAGCCCGGTGCCCTGAATGACTGGTAGTGACCCCACATGCCTTGAGGTCTGGATCATCACTGTGACCTTTGACATCACTCGTCTGCACTGCCCCTCTGCACGCACAGATGTGCGGTCACCTGCCTGTGAACATTCTGTAGGGGCAGGAAGGCCCACGGGTTAGGACCTGGTACCTTTACCTCCTATTGATCCTGGGATATCTTCTAGGTTTGGGGGCGGCCCACCCCTTCATGGAACAATGGAGGGGACCCTGCCCCCAGAGCACCCTCCTTTCTCACGTGAAGGGATGTTGGTAAACGAGAAATGCTTCCAGCTGTAGCAGGAATAGTGTGTTATTCCCTTGACACTTATTTCACACAGTCCCAGATTCCAGGGCCAGAAGGCTAGACTGACCCCCTACACCGCACCAGCCGTAAGATTTCCTTCAGCGACTCCCACATGAAGCCCACAGCTTCCGATGGAGCTAGCGCCGATCCTGCACTGAGAGACGCCCGGTCTTCACATAGCGCCTCCCAGCGATGGGGAATCCGATACCTCCCGCGATCAGACTGTGATTTCTATGAAAACACGTTGCAAACCGGCAGCCCAACAGGAGGTGTCAAGGCGAGGCGAGTGGGCTCTTCCCTGAATACACTGTCCTTCCTAGGGGTTAGTAGAACCCCGCAGGCCAAAGTCACCATGGGCTGAAGGCAGAGACGACCTGAGTCTGCCGATAGTGGGGAGCAGACTGAGGGCAGCGGCTTCCGCAGATGTTACTGAGCATGCTCAGTCCGTGTGGGCGTGCTCAGTGCCACCCAAGCAGCAAACCTGGAGTGGGCACATGACCCCACGTGCCCTCCACATGTCGCCTCTGGCTCAGCGGGCCCAACTCCTTTGACTGGCACTGGCGTTCTGCCCCCTTACACTGGGGCTCAGCTTGGGCCCCACTGCCGGCAAAATGGGCCGACGTTTCACTGCATTGCTTTCTCCCCCGTTCTGTGACACTGGTGTGTACCCAGCAGGACAGCCAGCACTACACTCAACCAGGATCTGCTTTGAGCAGACTCGGGCTGAATGAGGAGAACTAGAGTCAGGGAAAACAAGTGCACAGTCCTTTTTAATTACTGAAAGCTGGTAAAATAGTGGCATGCCACTAATTGGCAATTACAGAGAATGACTTCATTTTTGTTAGAAATGACTGAGGGGGGAGTGAGCAACTAATGCTCTAGTTCCAATGAGCCGTGAGGGCTCTGACATGCAGAATCCATCTCTCCGAAGTGCTTCGCAGGGCTGGGTCTACTGCTCCCCCTTGCGTCCTCTTCCCCTGGCAGGATGTTTCTCAGCAAAGCTAGTCTGAGCTGCAGGAATTGCCCCAGAGTCGATATTCAGGGTTGGGATGCTGAAAGGCGCCCCAGGGTTTACATGAGTTATAGAAAATAGATCCTGTCAAACTAACCTGATTTTTTTTAATAAGATTACAGTTTGGTCAATATAGATAAAGTGCTGATGTCATCTATTTAGACATCTGTAAGGCATTTGACTCGGTGCAGCATGGCATTTTGATTAAGAACTAGAACAATATACAATTATCATGGCACACATTAAATGGATTTAAAAATGGCAAATTGATAAGTAGCAAATTGAAAAAGTTCAGAAAAGGGCAACTAAAATGATTAGGGGTTTGGAACGGGTCCCCTGTGAGGAGAGATTAAAGAGGCTAGGAGTTTTCAGCTTGGAAAAGAGGAGACTAAGGGGGGATATGATAGAGGTATATAAAATCATGAGTGGTGTTGAGAAAATGAATAAGGAAAAGTTATTTACTTGTTCCCATAATATAAGAACTAGGGGCCACCAAATGAAATTAATGGGCAGCAGGTTTAAAACAAATAAATGGATGTTCTTCTTCACACAGCACACAGTCAACCTGTGGAACTCCTTGCCTAAGGAGGTTGTGAAGGCTAGGACTATAACAGGGTTTAAAAGAGAACTAGATACATTCATGGAGGTTAAGTTCATTAATGGCTATTAGCCAGGATGGGTAAGGAATGGTGTCCTTAGCCTCTGTTTGTCAGAGCGTGGAGATGGATGGCAGGACAGAGATCACTTGATCATTACCTGTTAGGTTCACTCCCTCTGGGGCACCTGACATTGGCCATTGTCAGTAGACAGGATACTGGGCTGGATGGACCTTTGGTCTGACCCAGTATGTCTGTTCTTATGTTCTTAGGTTTCAAAATGTAACTGCAAATGGGTATTGTCATCAAGTTCATATGTATCTACTGAGGTCCTGCAGGGGTAAGTTCTTGGCCTGACACTATTATTTTGATCAATAATGATGGTTCTTGGGGTAGCCAGGACTGTGAGTCATCTTGTTACTCCCTGCCTCTAGCGAGAGGTAGCCTTACTTGTGATGGCTGGGTGTTTATTTCTAACACCACCAGCCTGTCAGCCACTCAAGCCCTCTCATCTGGGCTATGGCAGACCTGTCTGCGCCTTGCAAGCTAACAATTGGTGCAACCCAGTCTCCATGTTCCTTTGATGCATTCTACTCTAATATCCAGACCTTGACACTGGATACTCTCAGAAATCCCAGATCCTCTGCCCCCAAAGGTGCAATGTGCTGCAATTTACCAGTTGAACTTGTCATAAACCAAAAGAAGAAAGGATAGAGATTCTACTAGAAACACGTGAGTGTGGTGGAAACAAAATCCAAAACAAAATCGTACAAAGCAAACCTGGGTGCACACTTATTAATAGTTTCCTTTCCTATCTAATCGAGTAGGTTCCCCCAAGAGGTCAGTCTGTTGCGAAGCTGTCTGGCTTCACAGGAACCAGGATCCAATTTTTCATGCTCCTCAAGATGTCCCTTTGGTAAAAGGATTCAGAGTGCCTTTCCCCACCCTGTGTTATACTGAAAAAATCTTTTGTCTTTATTCAGAGGTACAGTAATTCTGTCTTTTGTAACGTTCTTTTTTTACTTCCAAGTGGTCTCAATTGTTTGCAGCTGTCTCCGGAGGTTTTCCACTGCAAGTCTTGGGATAGAGCAAGGTTAAACAATTGACCCTTGCATTGCATCACCATTAACCAGGTCAGGGTAACATCTCCCTCCTGCCTGAGTAAGCCATCACTGGAACAAGTTATCCCCGGGTGACTAACTTTTACTCCAAGTCCATAAAGCATATTTTCAATTAAAATAGATTATTCGTTACATATTACCCAAACACACATCTCACAATGATTATGAATCTGGAGAAGTTACCAGCTCTCTGTAAATACCTTACCAGCTATTCTTTATGGATAAATAGCCTGCAAGACACGTGTTTGGTGTAGTGAGTTTGTCAGGTCTGAGGTGAGAGTTGTTTGCAAAGAACAAAGGACCTTTTGCCAAGGAGCCTCTGTCACAGATCTGCTCTAGGAATTATTTCGGGGCAGTTCTCCGGGCTGTGTTGTACAGGAGGTCAGACTAGTTGATCACAATGGTCCCTTCTGGCCTTGGAATCTATGAATTTATCCTCCCCCAGCCAGATGGGAATGGGCTCAGGGAATGGCAAAGTGCCAGGCTAGCATCCTCATCCCTCACTCCAAAATTACATCTGCAAGAGATCCTGTGGGACCCAGCAAGACTGCACGCAGCCAGACTGATAGGCTCTGTAAAAAGCTGGCCTTGCCAGCACTTGCTGCGGCCTTTCTCCAGTGCTCCCTGGTCCTGTGACAGAACTGGAGAAAGCTTTGCTGCGCTGCTGTAAACCCGCTCCAGCCTCACTCTCACTGATTGTTTGTCAAGCACCCAAGGGTGCTAAGAGGCACCTCCTGGAAACCAGTACAGGCAGGATCCCTGCCGAGCTGGGTGGACAAGCCAAGCTGTGCCTAGCAGGCCTGGCTGGTACCTCTTTCCCAATCTGCCTTGGGGAAGCATCCTTGGCCGTGAGCGCTGTTTGTACAGGAACTCACCTTTGCTATTAGAAAGATCCAGGTCCTTCCCTGCAAGGGTACGTCTACACTGCAATCAAACACCTGTGGCTGGCCTGTCTCAGCTGACTCGGGCTCACAGGCCGCAGGTTGTGGGGCTGGAATATTGTGGGCTGGAGCCTGAGCTCTGTAACCCTGAGAGTGGGGAGGGTCCGCGAGCCCGGCCTCCAGCCGAGCCCCAGTGTCTACACTGCACCTCATGAATCTAGTTAGCTAACATGGGCCGGCCCCGGGTGTTTAATTGCAGTGCAGACATACCCCAAAGACTAGAAGTGGGAGTTGTCCACAGCAATTACCGTGGAGAAGAAAGTTGGAGACCATTTCGAGGAACAGCAGCCTGGGTGAATTCCTTTCTCCTGGGAGCCTCCACAGACGGCTCAGACCACAGCCCAAGGGAGCCATCCCCTCAGAAAGCCATGCTATTACTGACCCACTTTCTACTATCTCTCTGTCTTGCTGTCTCTCCCTCTGCTCAACCCTTCTCGTGCAGAGCAACGTTAAGGCCCCTGGGTGCCACCAGACTGTGAGAAGGAGTTACAAGATGGACCTAATCACAGAGCAGCTAGAGGAGGAGTGAGTAGTGCACTGCCAATAGTGCAGGGGTTAGGGAATTCATGGGATAAGGGGGACCTATCTTCAAGTCCCTGTTCTACAAAATGCAGCACAGCCATTTGAACCTGGGTCTCCCACATCATGGGTGAAGGTTCTAGCTACTGGTCTATTGACTATGAGGAGATGGCGGGGGGACTCCTCCTCCAGTAGTTATGTGGATGGCATCTAAGTGTCCCTGTGGGGAAAAAATTAACCAAAACTATTGTGAATTCATGTCAAATTCACAAACAGCGTAGGTTGACCCGCAACTGCATTTTTTGGCAAATAAACTATTTGAAAAATAGCTGTACCCTGGGACACTACAAGAATTAGTCACTGACTGGCCTAGGACACTGACAATTATTTCTGTGTAGTCAGGGAGCAGTGGGGAGGCAAGAGAGACAACAGCAAAGCAAATGGGAAACCCATCTTTAACAAAACACAGCCATGCAATCCTGGCAATGACCACTAGCTGTTCAATCCCAGGCAAAGCAACATACCGCACGTTATACCCTGAACGAAAAACATCGGGAGGATAATACAACCATGAGGATCATAAAAAGTCATTCAGGCAAACTTGATTGCTTTGTTAGAATAGAATCGCCTAATTAGTGGATGAAGGAAACTCAGTAGCTGCAGTCGATCTGGATTTTATGAGCATTTGATATAGTGTCTTATGAAACTGTACGCCAAAAATTAATTCAAACTGATTTGACTGTGGCCATAGTCATATGGGCTGATCCAATGGGTTTAGTGTACTTTGCTTAAGAGTCTTTGGTGAGGGACCTTGTCAAAGCTTTTTCAGATAAGAGGGAAGGTCCTCTCATGGATCAGTGAGTGGTTAAAAGATAGGAAACAAAGGGTAGGAATAAATGATCCATTTTCAGAATGGAGAGAGGAAAATAGTGGTATCCCTCAGGGGTCTGTACTGGGACCAGTCCTATTTAACATATTCATAAACAATCTGGAAAAAGGGGTAAACAGTGAGGTGACAAAATTTGCAGATGATACAAAACTACTCAAGATAGTTAAGTCCAAAGCAGACTGTGAATAGTTACAAAGGGATCTCACAAAACTGGGTGACTGGGCAACAAAATGGCAGATGAAACTCACTGTTGATAAATGCAAAGTAATGCACATTGGAAAACATAATCCCAACCATACATATAAAATGATGGGGTCTAAATTAGCTGTTACCACTTAAGAAAGATCTTGGAGTCATTGTGGATAGTTCTCTGAAAACATCCACTCGATGTACAGCAGCAGTCAAAAAAGCTAATATAATGTTGGGAATCTTTAAGAAAAGAATTGATAATAAAACAGAAAATATCGTATTGCCTCTATTTCAGGCCATGATACGCCCACATCTTGAATACTGTGTGCACATCTGGTCACCCCATTTCAAAAAAGATGTATTGGAATTGGAAAAGGTTCAGAAAAGGGCAACAAAAATGATTAGGGGTATGGAACAGCTTCCATATGAGGAGAGATTAAGACTGGGACTTTTCAGCTTGGAAAAGAGACAAGTAAGGGGGGATATGATAGAGGTCTATAAAATCATGACTGGTGTGGAGAAAGTAAATAAGGAAGTGTTATTTACTCCTTCTCATAACACAAGATCTAGGGGTCACCAAATGAAATTAATAGGCAGCAGATTTAAAACAAACAAAAGGAAATATTTCTTCAAACAATGCACACACAACCTGTGGAACTCTTTGCCAGATGATGTCGTGAAGGACAAGACTATAACAGAGTTCAATAAAGAACTAGATAAATTTATGGAGGATACGTCCATCAATGGCTATTAGATAGGATGGTAAGAGATGGTATCCTTAGCCTGTTTGCCAGAAGCTGGGAATGGGTGACCGGGGATGGATCACTTGATGATTACCCATTCTGTTCATTCCCTCTGAAGTATCTGGCAGACAGATACTGGGCTAGATGGACCTTTGGTCTGACTCAGTATGGCCGTTCTTAGGGCAGCAAATGACCCACAGATTGCCAATATCATTGTTAATTTTATTATTGCGAATCATTTCTACAGCCCATGTACATGGCTCTGCTGAAACACAGGACCCAAATTTCCTCCCACTTAGCTAACCGGGGGTAGCTCTCATGAGGACAATGTGGCTCCACTGAAGAAGAAGGAGTGACCACTTAGATTTGATAGGCTTGGTGAGGTCACTATGCTTGTTATTCCTAGGGTGTTAGTGAAAATTATTCTGATTCCTGGAAGACTCATAGATTTTAGCCCCCATGGTTAATTGTTTGAAAACTCTCAGAGGAGTCTGTTCATTGTTGCTAACTCTTGCTGGGGGAGGCCTAGCAGGTGTCACGAGGATCCTTGTTCAGTCTGGTTTTATTTAATCCTTGTTAAGGAGCTGGGTTTAGCACCATGATAATGAAATTCACAGCTAATGCTAAATTAGAAGGTGTTGTGAACATTAACGAGGACAGGAACGGAATACAAAGGGACCTAGATAGGTTCAAAATATGGGCAAGAAATAAGAGAATGAGCTTCAGATCGGAGAACTGCAACCTAGCCCAGTGGGGGAGAAATAATGCAAACTACAGCTCCCCCATGATGTAGGATATGACAGAATCCAGATGTGGATGGGGGATGGGGAACAGCAGGCAGCAAGTTACAGTAGACAGGACGGGGAGGATGACCTAGCTTCCTGGTCAATCTGGAGAGACAAATCCAACATCTCTAGGAACGGTACTGTGCATTCTGTGGAACATTATACTGATTGTTGGCTAGGACTTTACATTAAGAAAATAACGGCTATACTGGGTCAGACCAATGGTCCATCTAGCCCAGTATCCTGTCTGACAGTGGTCAGTACCAGATGCTTCTGGCAGCTGGAGGTTTAGGGACACCCAGAGCATGGGGTTGTGTCCCTGATCATCTTGGCTAATAGCCATTCATGGACCTACCCTCCATAAATGTATCTAATTCTTTTTTGAACCCAGTTACACTTTTGGCCTTCACAGCATCCCCTGGCAGTGAGTTCCACAGAGCAACTGCGCATTGGATGAAGAATTACATTATCCTGCAACAGCTATCAGAGACAGGTTAGAGCAATGGTGACTTTCATCTCACTCTGAGCCAGGTGGGCTGCAGAGGAGAGAATATTTTAAACCCCTGCCCCAGGAAGCTCTTCCTCTTCTCTTCAGGGATCTGCAGGGTCTCATCCAGTAGGGCTGGAGCAGTGCAGAGGTTGATGAATCCAGACTGCCCTCACCTGGTAAAAGAAGCGGGGCAGACCCATAACTGGCTCTGGCTGCTTGGTGCTCCTTCAGCCAGTTTTGGTGACAAATTTAAAAATGCCCAGGAAAGCAGAAACTGAAAATATTTGCTGAAAACCCAATGTCCTATCAAAAAAAGTTTTCATGGAAGATTGTTCAACAATCCTGATTAAAAGGAATGCCATGGCTCATTGCCAACATATTCAGGCAGCTTGACATGCTGAATTCTTGAGTTCAGTAACAGCTGGAAGAAACCAAGTCAGGATGATGGGAGGTAACAAAGGGCAGAGTGGGCAGATGAGTGACGGGGATGTCTCAGAAGAAAGCATCAGGCTTTGCACAAATTGAAACATAGGAACATAGACATTGACAGACTGAATCAGACCTGAGATTGATCTAGGCCACTTGCCTGCCTTCAGCAGTGGCCCCAGCACCGATGCTGCAGTACACAGACATTGGATAATTTGCACCCCCATCCCAACATACACATTATGTCTCCTTTTAAACCCGTTTGTCAGAGATCAACTTAAAAGCTGATGTGTGAGATTTTATCTCCTTCCTGAAATTTGTTCACATTAACTATGATAACTATGATATTCTTGTGATCCATAGAAATGTCCAATCCCTTTTTGAATCTTGCTAAATTATTGGCTTCAATAATTTCCTGTTGCAGTGAGTTCCACTGGCTAATTATGCTTCTTCTAGAGGAGTATTTCTTTTGATCCATTTTGAATTTCTGACCTTTGAATGTCATTGCATGTTCCTTGTGTTATGAGATAGGGAGAACAGGCGCTCCCAATCTACCTGCTGTAGACAAGTCATTATTTTATAGACTTTTACCCAATCTCCTGTCACTCATCTCTTTTCTAAGATAAACATTCTCTCTTCATAAGAGAGCAGTGTCAACCCTTCATCACGGACAGCCTCTCACATGAACAGAGGTTAGGATTGTGTAGCTTTGGGGAAAAGTTGGTACTGTAATGTAAAAGACAAAAATCAAACCAGCCTCCTCTCCCGCCATGGTCAGAGATGGTCACAAAATGAGATGGGGCAGATGTTCTATTCCAGTGGTTCACATTCTACCTTTGTAAATAATGGATGTTTGAAGTACCACATGCAAATGTTTCCTTTTTGGGCACATCTATTTTAGGCCTTAATAGGCTTGACTTAAATACTTCCAGACTCCGTAGCAAAATACATGCCCAAGGAGGCCTAAATGTTGGAGTACAGCATCCTCTACAAACAGTTCAGGCATTTAGACAGTGCATCAAAGAGAAACAGCCACGAAGCCACCATTATTATGGTTTATCTCTGGTGTCACTCAAATTGCAAGATACAATTGAAGATGTCATAAATGATGTGATGTGTTTTGGTGAGTGCAGCTGAACTGCAGCCCGCGGCTTGACTATGTAACTTGTCGAATTTAAGTTTGACGTTCCTACTAATTTGCATCTGGATCGTTGGTGACCGTGAGCCGAAGCCCGCTCTGCCCGCCTTTTATGCAATGGAAACTGAGAAAATACCAAACACTGGAGAACATGAACAACGTGTCATTAATCAGCATTAAGCGTGTGTATCGGTGGTGGCTGGGTGGGTATTGATAAAGCCGGGAGAGAGAGAGAGAGAGAGGGAGGGTGTGTGTGTGTGTGCAAAAGCCGGAAGAGTGCACTTTCTTCTCCGACATTTCCTGGCCATGGCGTGCCATTTCTAACAAATTAACGAACCCCCGGTGGTACACGTGCCACAGGATGGGAACCCCTGATCTATTCATGGGAAGAAGGAGAAATAAAATGCTGCCTCGTGAAATGTACACAAGTCCCTGCTAACACATCTGACACCACATGCACTTGTTGTTGGTATCCTGTTTGATGCATCCCCTAGGCCAAATCCCCAGGCCCTGGCGGGGCCTCCCGCTGTTCGACTCATTCCTCACCCAGGCACTCTCCCAGAATAGTGCCTGCTTCCTAATCATCTCCCAGGCCCAGCACAGCCCTGCCTCAGAGCTGACAGTCAAAGGACCTTGTTTCCGTAGCAACAGGAGCCGTGTGAAAGTGCTGGGAATAGCTCTCCCCCGCAGTTCTCTCCCGTGGTATAGTCCCACACACAAGCCAGGCAGCAACTGACCCTGGGACAGACTCCAGCCAGGATGTGCTGAGGTCAGCAAAAGCCAAGCGCGTGCCTGAACTTTCCAGGCTGAAGCCATGCGTCAGCTCTCCCCCGCCCCCAGGTATTACACCCGATTATACTGGAGGTACATAGGAACAAACTAATTGCTGCCCTTCTGCTGGCTTCTAAAACAGGAGCAGCAGGGGTTAGTTCCAGAAATACACAGATGTAAATAAACAGAGCAATACAAGCTCCAAATTGCCAAGTGTAAATTGTTGTTAAGTGCCAGTTAAGTGAGGTCAATTGGAGCAGAGTTACAGTGTGCGAGTTACAAGAAATGAGCCAAAGAAATCAGAAAGCACCAGGAGGCTTTCGGAAACAGAGGCATTCCCAGCTCCTCTTCAGGGCGGGATTTGCTTAGGTTAGGAAATGAGCAAAACACGTACGTTCAGTCTGAGTGAGATATCACAGATTAAGGAAAGCAACAAAGAAAGACCAAATATAAAGTCTAAGAGATGGAGAGAGCGAGAGCGCAGTGTGAGACTCACAATAACATTCTGCACTACATCTGAAACGCAAAACAGCAGTTGCTCCTGCAACAGCTGGGGAACCTCCTCTGCCTTTTAAAGTGCAGCTCAGATAAAACATTGAGCCAACTCCCCTCTGCTGAGTGCTGCTTTTACTCTGTGAGATTCAGGAGAGTTAGTCCTCAGTCACACGTCTATTTACCCCACAGAGCCTGACCAGTTCAGAGCCCCTTGAGCTGGACTCTGTATTCCCTGGGGAGCCCGTGCAGAGATGAGCACTTAGTGATGTGTTCCTGGCTATCTCGATGACTCTGAAGTCAGGGCTGCTGCATTTTGTACCAGCTGGTGCTTTTGAAAGGTGTCTTCATTTCTAGATGCAGGGCCCAGTCCTGCCTCCCCCCGTTACTGGAGCGGCTCAAAATATTTTGTTCAAAATATTGTGTGTCAAACACGGGCTCTTTTTTTGTCAAAATGGAAATTTCCACAGCAAGTGTCCATTGTTCACCATTTTGTTGTTGGTTCGGTTTGGTTTTTGACAAAAAATGAAAATGTTCAGTTTTCGCCTTTTGATGAACACACACAACATTGTGAAGAAAAACGCTGAGAAAAACATTGACATTGCTGGGGGGAAAACCTCATGCTGAGTATGCCAGGTTTCCTGACCAGCCCCACCGGAACGCAGGGGGACCCCTTGCATCATGACTGAGGGGGAGAGCTGGGCCCAGAGTGACTGGAGGATCACCACGACTCAGACTATGCCTGGCAGGAGGGGCGCCATCCTATGGCCACTTGCAGAAGAGGCTGGGTGGCTTTGCCCTGGGCACTTATAGTAGCAAGGAGACCCCTTGTTCAGCCCCTGTCCCAAGCAGGGGCCAGTCTACGCTGCCCCTCCCATGCCAATGTCTAATCTCAATGTCAGAACGTGTCCCTAGGCAGCCGGTCTCCTGGCCATAGGGAAGCTTTGCCTGGCATCCAGTGGAATTTGTCTTTTGGTTGCTTTAAACCCACTGCTCCTGGCTTCACCCTGTGGCCTGGACAAACTCCTTGGCTGCTACCCCAGTGATGGACAGTTCCACGCAATGGCAAAAGCTGCTCACAACCCTACTCTGTAGCTCATGCAATGGGAGGGACCAGCTGGGCAGGGTGTGGGACCAGTGCCCCCGGAAGTGCTCGAAGCATGGTGGGGGCGGGACTCTGTGGGATTTAAAGCTGCCTTCTCCTGCAGTGATACAGCCACCTGCTCTTGCCCTGTAGGTAATCCCCACAGGTGAGTGCAACAGCATCTCTCTTTGCAGGAGATGAGCAGGCCTCGCCCCACCAGACAACACTATCCTGCCAGCATTTCTAGAGTCCCTGCTATCACTTCAGGCTGCGGCCTCTGACCAGCTGGGGAAGGGAGCTGGGGATGCTGGTGACCTGTCTCTTAATAAAGTCCCTGCTGGGAGCTGATTCCAGTTGGGCCACATGAGTTATGTAGGAGACAGTGACTAATAATAGAGTCGTGTTGGTATCCTGGATTCCAACAGGGACTTTATTCGTTACCATATCTCCCTGCCCCCTCCTCTCCGTGGCTGGGTCCCAGAGAGGGGGGACATTATTCTGGGCTAGCCCTAGTCTTAGTGCTCTGCCCATGATCTGGGGGACCTGAGGGTTGAATGAGGACATACTCTACCAGGATAAGCAATGGCTAATGAGGTAGTGTCTGTGAGACTATGGCTTTGTAGGAGAAAGTAACTGTACATAGATAGTTTGTATTTGTAATCAGTTAATTACTGAGATATTAGCATTGGGAAAATGGCGCATCTACTATGGAACTGACTGCAGGAAACTGCATCACTGCTGATATGCAGTGTCTGCACAGGGGCCTCTGAACACACCAGTGGCTGCAAACATTCTGGAGTTAGCTGAAAAATGGATTTTGAGAAACATTTCCAAATGGTTTCCATTTTGCAGGGCTCAAGATAGATCCATGTTTTGTAAACTTTTCCACAATATTTTAATTGTTTTTTTTTTTGCTGAAATTTGCATCAAAAATTTACTAAAATCACTTTTGAAACTCTTTCTTTACAGAAAAGGCTTGTCTACACTGCCACTCACAGCGCTGAAGCTTTCCTCACTCGGGGGGTGTGAAAAAACACACCCCTGAGTGATGGAAGTTTCAGCACTGTAAAGTGGCAGTGTAGACAGTGCTACCGCGCACGCCCAGAGCTGGTATCTATTCCCCCTCGCAGAGGTGGGTTTTTTACAGCGCTGGGAGAGCTCTGAATTAAAGCAGCAGCGCTTTACCGTCGGCTGTGTGGACATACCCAAAATGTGGTTTTCAGTTAAAAAAAAATGAAAGTTTTCAGTCCATTGAAAATTTCGTTAATGTTTGCTCTAAAAAGAGTAGTAAAAACAAACATGGAAGATTTAATGGAAAATGTGGCTAATGCTGACAATTTTTTGCCAATAGTTTCATTTTTGGGAAAAAAAAAAAGAAAAGGGCCATAGTATTAAAAAGAAAATTCTAAGAAAAATGCAACCAGCTGAAAAACATTCCTTCTGAAAAGGCATCATCGGGCATAAAACGCGGAGCCGCCGAAACACTCCATAATTCCGCGGTGAGCATTCAACATGCATTAGTGTGTCTGAGGTGCATTTTCAAGATTGCCTTATTCCAAGACGATACACAAGACAATAGCAAGAGCTAAATTAGGATAAATCACATCTAGAAGCACAGTGTTCACATGGATTAGTAATTCACCCACCGCATCAAAGGGCTTTTCTGGCAAGAATGTTATTTTACTGGACGCAGCTACTGTCAATGAGCGAGTCTATATATCCATACCAATCTAATTTACCTGGGAAGTGTTTACTTATTATGCTTAGACAGGTAGATAGATGGATCAGATAGCATGTTTTGAAGCTACATTTTGTTTACAGGTAAGACTATAACCTTCAGTATATTTAGCAGCTTTATTCACTATATGTACTGGACAAAAATGCGTAGAAATCAGGGATAATTCTCTTTGGAAACAAGTGGCTCTCAAAGTCACCAAGGCGTTTGCAAGACCTACGACTAGAGCTTTGTACCATTCAAGTCAAAGCTGCTGAGGAAGAATTCGAAGGGCTTGACTCAGGGTGGAAGTGACTCAGAATTCAGGAGGGAGACACTCTGTTACCCAGCACCGCTGACCTTTCGGTCCATTGAGGAAGATGCTCCTGCTGTTGATAATGGAAATCATCAAGGCTTACATTCTCAAAAGCACTTAGGCACCTAAGTCAGGGGTTTGGCCACCTGCATGCCAGTTTTAGGCTCTCCTGCCTTTCACAAAACTCCCGCTGAACCCCAGGGGCGACTAAACTCACTGGGCACCTACATTTTGGCAGTAAAAAGTTCCCTTGGTGCCTAAGTCTCAGCCTCAGGGCGTGTGCCCTGCTGCCTCTGTCTAGGCACCTGGCACCTAAGCCCCGGAGTGATTCACAAACCAGGGAAAAGAGACATTCGGCTGCCTAAGTCGTGTGCAGGCCTGATCCACTAGGCAGCCTCTGAGCACGCCTACTGCATTGGGCCCCTCAGACAAGTTCATGCAAAACAGCTGGAGGAGCCACTCCCTCTAAACTTCTAACTCAGTGGCCTGTCTCCTAGAGATGGGTGAGCCGTAACCCCCCCGCCCCCCCCCCCACACACACACTGGTTGGCACCACCAATTAGCTAGCTTAGGTGGCTGCCCACCTGGTATACTGGGTTTTGTGAATCACCATCTAAAGTTCCTGTCTCTCCCCGTTCATTGTATTTGGAGCCTAGGTGCTTGACTCCAGCTTTGCAAATCACAGCATGCTCCTGTGATTTTTCTAGGCATCTCAAAGTTAGACGTGGTGACTCTCAGCGTCACAAGTTTATGAGCCTAGGCAATGGACAATTGTGACTATGGAATGGGAGGGAGTGGAGCTGTGTGAATAACAGATTTTTTTTGGTTCACTGACAACTTCAAAAAGTTGAAAAACTGTTTCAGGTTAGAGAGAAAACAAAAAGTTTGAAAAAAATTCATTTAAGGTCAAACTAAACATTTGGACAAACTTTTCATTTAACCATTTGTAATGCTTTGGAATTGTTTACAATTAAAAAAAAATTGTTGACCTGAAAAGTTGTTTCAAACTAAAAAATAAAAATGTTGACGTCAAATGTTTTTGGGTTTTTTCAGATTTTTTTAAACCAAATAATTTGATGAAACTGATGCAAGTTCATGAAACATCTTTTCTGGAAAAAAGTTTCAGATGAAAAATTTCACCCAGCTCTAGGATGGAGGCTTTAGAAGGAAAGGTGAGGAGTGGATTTCAGCATGCTGCACTAGATCTGTCAATGGGACACCCAGGATGTCACAATGCAAAGAAAACCAGGAAGCCCTCAGACAAAGAAAGGCTCCATTCCCTCTGAAAAAGTAAGTGGAATAGCAGGATTGTAGCAGCGGAGAAGTTGTTGTGGGCATTGCTAACTCCAGTGAATATACGCTCATAGTTCCGGTTGTCCAGTCAATTATCTTGTCTTCCCCCTTATCACCGCCACATGTCTGGGCGAGTGGCCCTGATTCCATGCACCCGACTCCCATTGGCTTTGGGAGGAGCTCTGCATGCAGAACACTCCCTCAGCAGAGCTCACGCTGCACTGTAATCACCTTGGAACTTTACGATATGTTGCACCCGTCGTCCCATTGCGAATCCCAGAACTGAATCTACACCACTACGGTGCTGTGGTGGCATTACAATGAGCCGCGTTAATTTTATTGCACAAATGTGCTAACGATTTTTAAATATATGTGGAATGAAGACATATGGTGTGATATAAAATCCTCCGTCATATGAGTTACAGCAATTTCATGGGGAGAATGTTACATGTTTTAAAAACACTGCAACAGATTTTAATATAAAATCTCTGTTGCCTGGTATAATATCATTTCAGTGTAGCAGTTACTGGTTTTAATTTTAATATACATATATTTACGCCACAGATTGATGGCACATCTGAGAATTCCCTATTATGAATTCCTTTCTTATGGTGACAATATGCTACATATCTTAATAAAAGTGCCACAGTTGTACCTTGGATTGTACAATATGATTTCATTATTGACTTTTTTGTGATGAGATGCTAAATATTTGTGCTTATTTACCTCAGATCTATAAGGAAGGTGGAATGCAGTGTATCAACGTTCAGTGTAAAGATTATATTACGAGTCTCAATCTTTTAACCAGTGAGATGATCAATAACAGCAAACTTCAATCAAAAACACATCAGTTCATCTCTGCTTTTCAGCTTCTCTCCTTTTCGTCATTTCAGTTATTTGGTAAATAGCTGTCACATAGGCAAGCTGTGGTTGATTGCCCAGATGAGGATAGATAGATAGATAGATAGATAGATAGATAGATAGATAGATAGATAGATAGATAGATAGATAGATAGATAGATAGATACTACTGCTGTATACAAATTAGTTCTGTAATAAAAAGTGAAAGAATTGTCAGCACATGCTTATTGACCAAAAACCATGCACCTTGATTAAGAAGCAGATATGATTGTAGCGACATAGCAATCATTTAGAGCCATTTTGATTTCAATAGGTTTTGGATCAGACCTAGCAACAAAATGACCCACAAAAGAACCACAAAGCTTTTAAAAAACAAATGTTGAAAAACTTGGCCATTGGAAGTTTAGGTAATAAAAAAAGAAAAAGGGATGGAAAATCTTGGTGAAACTTACCCAGAAAAATCTTCCCTCTGCACCGCTACTGACTACTGTCCAACCAACTTGTATAGAAGTGTTTGCTAGACATTGCCGTCTCTCTCTAGCTCAGCCAGTCATCCTGTTTCTTTGGCTATGGGCGGTATAGCTCTAATCTGAGCTGGCTGGTACAGAAGGTCTAAGAGATGTGTAGGTTCAGGAGCTACTCAGACAGCGTGGTCTGTGTCAGTGTTCAGGGGCTGTTTGCTTTGAGAGGGGAACACAGAAAACCTGTTTTCACTTTTTCAAACCCTCTGTGCCTGTCAGCTAATGTCCCACTTGAACCAGAGTGGACAGAGCAGAGTTTAAGGTTCTCAATGGAAAAGTTTCATTGAGTTTCAAATCATGTTGAAAAACCTGGGGAAAGTGAGAGCTCCCCAATGAAGGAAACCCCATGCATTTCCTTTGGCCGTTTCTCACAGAACCCCCTTGAACATTGTGACCCGGTCTGGTTCTGCTGCTGGACTGGCTGAGCAAGGCTCAGGGTTCCCTGCTGAGCTGAGACAAGGCAGCTGGCGCAGGTGACAAGGCAGGAGGTAGAGGACATGTTTCCAAGGACACCTACTGCCCACGAGTGAGGTCTCAGCAGGCCCGAAGGCAGCAGGTTTATGCTCAGTTTCAACCCAGAGGCCTGTTGGGCCTGAGCCAGATGTGACAGCTGCCACTATGAGGTCAGTAGCTGGCCTCTCTCTCCTGTGGCCTGAATGAGGCTAAGGCGCACATGCACTGCTTGGGCTCGGACTCGGCCAGCCCTTGGGCCTCTCTCTCCTCTGTAAAGCACAACAATCACCTCAGGAAGGATTCCCCAGACTGGAGAAAGGCTGGCTGTGTTTCCATTGGCCTCTTTGATCCAGGGCCATTGCCACCTGTGGGTCGCAGTGCGCCAGTGCCCGAGGAGTCGCATCTCCGCTTGCCAGCTGGAGAGTCTGTTCCTCGCCGAGTGGACAGACTGTCTCTTTGCCTGTCCACGGCCACAGACACTACTGTAGGAGCCCACTGCAGGGGGAGGGTTTTTCTGAGCCTGGCTCCTGCAGGCCCTACAAGGCCTGTGGGCATCAAGCTCCCCTTTCTCCCTGCCTGGATTTCCAGCTGTGGGCATGAGGCCTGTCCCTAGCGATCAGTTATCCACATCACATGGCTACTGTCACATTTGGCATGAATTGGCCACCTCCCTGGTAGCGTGAGCAGGTGTAGCAGGAAAGGCGTCGTCCTTCTCTCTGGAGGGACATCCCATTCTTGGCCAGTAAAAGCTGCTAAGCAAGGAATTGCTCCTCAACCCCGACATTTCCCAGGTATTCAGTGGCAGTGCCCTCTACCCAGCTTCATTTGACCCAGCGGTCATGACCTTTCCTCTCTGATGCAGACCTCACCACAGACACCTCACCCTTCTGTGTCCTCCAGATTGGACTAGTCCAACGTGCCTTAAATGAAACATCCCTTGGGGACCACTGAGGTTATGCCTACACTACAAAATTAAGTTGACCTAAGTTCTGTTGGCATACAGCCGCCACATTAATTACATCGCGTGTCTCCAGGCTTTGCTCCTTGTATCGGTGGTGCCCATCCTCACCAGGAGCGCTTTCACCAATTGTACTGTCAGTATGGGAAGGCTCCTGAAAGCCAGTACCAGTCGACATAAGCAACACTGTGTCTATACTGACACGGTGTCGAACTAACAGCATCGACCTAGGCTCTACGTCGCTCCTGGAGGTGAAGTTATTAAATCAACGTAGCGGGGCAGTTACATCAGCAGGAGCAAAATGTAAACGTAATTGCTTCAATAGTTAGGTTGACGTAGGCTGCCTTGCGTTGACCCAACTCTATGGTGTGGACCAGGCCTCAGAAGTTCTGGCTTGACCTGATCATGGCTGCTCACTGGCTGTTAGGCTATTCCTCAGACTATTAGGGCTACTGCGTTATTACTAGTGTCACCTGCTTGCGGAGGCCACCAGCTCCTGGGGTGCCAGACAGAGTCTCTAGGGGATCCTACCCAATGGTCTACAGCACTGCTGGCTCCCAGGGCTCTCTGACACCATTTCCCAGCATGCTTGGCGCCAGGGTGGGAACAGAAGGGACTAGAAATGCCTGCTGAGGCCAATCAGGAGGATTTTGCATGGGTGATGCAGACGGGCAGTTCGCTGGGGACTGAAGAGCCAGGGCTGGGCAGCCCCTCAGGGCGAAGGGACAGCCTGACTCGGACGGAGTCTAGGTTTAGTGTTCATTTTGGATACAACCTGAGTGCTGGTTTTACCCTGCATCCTGCAGGGATATTACCAGAGACAGTGCCCCGCACCCGCCGGCCTGAGCTGAGTGAAGCTGAACACACGGACCCCCCTCAGTCCAGGCCCAGATGAGAGGAAGAAAGGTCAAAGGCTCCGGCCCTGGTCAGTGACTCCCTGCTGCCAGGAGAAGAGGATGTTGCACAGCGCTAAACCGCCTCTCCTTTAATTATTTTAACCCATTCTCCACAGTATTTGCCCAAGTAGTTCTGGTTAGTTTCTTGTCAGCGCAAATAAATAAAAGAATAAAGCAAATGAATAATCTGTAGCCTCTGTCTCCTCTTCAGCAAATTCAGCATCATTTCAGCTGTTAACTCGGCCATCTACAAGCATTGGGAGCTGACAGTGGTCTTAGTCCCTAGGACAGATGGCAGATAGCACTGGAGAAGTGGGGCCGATGGCTGGGCACTTATCAGCAAAACCAAAAAGTAAAAAGCCTGCCGGGCTAAGCTGAAAAGTATCAGGACCCAGATCCTGCTCTCCGACACTCAGGTATAAATCCAGCCGCTTCAGTGATGTCAATGGATTTACTCCCCATCTACACCAATGTAAGTAAGAGCAGGATTTGACCTCATAGGTTTACTAGGGTATCAAGAACGTCCTTGGAAAGTAGAAGGTAATGGCACAACTTTGCTGGTTAAGATAGAATTTGAAAATCAGAAGGAGAAGGCAACGCTATAAAGACCAGGCAAGTGTCTAGGCGGATAGCACAAAGCGTTTGCCCATACTGGGAGCAAGAGTGCTGCAAGGGATTGTAGTCCCCGGGCTGACGGAGGCGAGGGTAGGGAGACAATCAAGGGGGTGGGAAAGGTTAATGTTTTGCATCCACTTTTACTGTAGATGCGACTGGGTGACTGCTGATCCCTGAGCTGGTTCTCTGGGAAGTCGGTAGCTAGAACTGGTCAGGAATTTTTTGAAAAAACATCTTTTCATCTGAAAATTCTGACAGGCCAAAACCAGAACTGTTCACTGGGAAGTGAACAAATCTCCCGATAGGAAAACCAATTGAAAAAAATAACTTTTAAATGATCAGAACCTCCCATTTTCTAAACAAAACATTTCAGTTGGGAATGACTTTTCATTTCAAAATTTTAGTTAATTTACAGTCAAATTAAAAAGATTGGAATCAAAATGAAATGGTTTGAAATTATGACTACGAAACAGTCCGATGGTCCCAGCCTGAATCTTTCCGGATAATCAGTTTGCAAGTTTTTGAGATTTTAAATTTTTGTCCTGATTCAGGATGGGAACATTTGTTTGAAATCATGAACATTCTTGCACGCCGGAAAACCATTTCCCGCCCAGCTGTAGTCTGTATTGCCTTGTGGGGGCTGCCAGCTCTAAGGAGGAAGGTATGGAGCAGTCAGAGAGAGCCAAGCACAGTCAGTGACCCGAGCTGGCTAGTCTGGAACTGAAATAATGGAGATCTTGGCAGGGGTGTGTCATACACCCTAGAAAGAGCAGCTGCTTCTGAAGACTGAAAAGTTGCTAACAGGGACAGATTGAGACTTAGCTGGAAGCCGTGTTTGGAGCAGAGCTGCTAAAAAATAACCCATTTCTTTCCCACAAAGATTTTCAAATGAGTAATTTCCATTGCACATTTTTCAGTTGTTGACTGGAAAATTCTAAATGAAAACAAAGCGTTTATATGCTTTTGATTCCATTCCCACCTTTGCTGCGACTAGACTGGAGAATTTCATTGTACCCCAAACGCTCACTCAGCTATTTTTGAGTGAGGGGCTTATGGAGAATGTTTTCTCTGACGGGCTTTCTGATCAACCTGTCCTGCTCTCTGGCACCTGCCTCGTCCCCACTTTGAGTTCTCTGGTTCAATGTGTCCCAGGAGTGAGCAAGTTGGGTATCGCTCCCTGTAAGATGAGGACTGCCCAGCCCTCTCACGATAACGTGCCTAATAGGCAGGCAGCCCTCCCTTTTTGATTCACCCCAAGACTGCTTGCTGCCCCTGGTTCTGCACAGGGGAAATAGCACTGCCTATCCTGCAAGCTCATCAGCAGAGCTTTGCCATGTGCTGATCACTGTTTGACTATAGGGACCATTAGGTCACCCCGTCTGACCCCCTGTACATCCCAGGCCATTAAATTTCACCCAGTTGCCCCCATGGTGACCCCAATAACTTGGGTTACACTAAAGCATTTCAGTCCACAAGAGACTACACTGTTGTGTGCCACAGGCAGAGACCAGGAGAGATCCAAGTGTCACCAGTGCTCAAGGCTGCTACAATGACAGGGAAAACATGCCCAGACAGTCCTAGCAAGGTGTTCCACATCCCAGGCTGCAGAGGAAGTCAACAAAACCTCCAAGGTCCCTGCCAATCTGAGCTGGGGCAGAAATTTCTTCCTGACCCCAAATCTGGAAATCAGTTGGACCCTGAGCATGTGAGCAAGACTCAATAGCCAGGCATCTACGAAAGAGTGTTCTCTGTACCATCTCTGAGCACTGGCCCACCCCATTTGATGTCCTGTCTCCAGCTGTGGCCAATCCCTGATGCATCAGAGGAAAGTGGAAAATAATCCCCAGAATACATCTGGCCAGTTGTGCATCCTGACCCCTGCAGGCAACCGGCTAAAGCCCTGAAACATGAGATCTGATTATAGTCTTTGTCTTAATGCAGAGCTGCAAGGGTTATGAACATGTTGAGGGCACTGCAGAACTTCCTGCGCTCCCCATGGTCCATGAAGGAATGGAATACACAGGGGTATTCATGGTCTTCAAGGCCAGAAGGGCCCATCCAGCCCATTTCTCCCCTGCCTCCCCCCTCAGGCCATAGATTTCCTCCCAGAACCTGGATTAAAGTGCATCCTTTAGAAAGATACCTACTCTCTAAGCAATGGTGAGTCCACCACCTCTGCAGTGGGCTGTTCCAATGTTTAACCAGCCTCACTGCTAGGAAATTGCATCTTATTTCAAGGATGATTTTGTCTAGTTTCAACTCCCCACCATTGGATCTTTTTGTGCTTTTGTCTGTAGGATTGAAAAGCTCTCCCACTATCAGATCTTTTATTCCCTGTGTAAATGCCTAGACACAATGACTGAATTACCTCTCAACCTTCTATTCACTAAGCTGAATAAGTTGCTTTCCAGCCCCTGCAGTTTTTGTGGCCCCTCCTTTGAACACGCTCCAGTATTTCCACGTCTTTCTTGAAGTGTGAACCCCAGAACTGGGTACACTATTCTAGGAGTGATCTTGCTAAGGCTGCCTACAGAGGCACAGTCACTTCTCAACTTCTACTTGATAGTCACCTAGGATCGCATTCAGAAATCTGAACAAACTTTTTTATTTCAAGGTTGTGTGGGCGGAGTAGTTGTGGCACATTTAGCAAAACAGCTCAAGAGACATTACCGCTCAGGCCCCCTCTGTGAACCTGCTAACACAAACAGGAGTAAAGATTATAGGGAAACAGCTTAAAAACATTCATTCAGGGAGAATTTCTGCTCCACATAATAAAATAATCAGTCAGCCTATATCCTGTAATTCAGGTTCAACCGAATGGCCCAGTTTTAGGCCTTATCCTTAAGACCTACAGTCAATCATAGGGCTAAAGCACAGCATTCTGGGAGAAATAAGCCTGATGGCAAACCGTTCCCTTAGCTTTGCAAAGCGAATCTTCCACTAGAGGCCCTACAGCAGGAGGGGGCATGAGTAGATGGGCTTGCTCAAGATTGTCTCATGGAATATTGCTGAGCTTGTATGGAAGTCTCAGGATTTGTTTTGTAGGAATTTTATCTCCGTTTGACTTAATCTTCTTTCAAGAGATGAGACTTTGTCTCCCTGGCTAGGAACCCTTTGTCGTGGAGAGTGTTGAACACGCTAACTGGGATAGATTGGCAAGTGGTCTAGCTCTTTTAGTTATCACATTTAACATTGGAGACCATCAAGTTAATAGCAGGGTACCCCTATTTTAAGGCCTGTGGTTTTACTTTTCCAGGTAGAAGTTATTAGCCCTGGATGTTAGTTTGTCCCCCATTGACTTATTTAGGAAGCTAAGTTTGTTCTTTGGGGAGAGTTTAATACCGGATGAGTCCTGGGGACAAGGACTCTTACTCTCTTCTCTAACTCCCAGAAAGGATCTTTTCCTTTCATCTTTGGATAAGCTGAGAAATACCCAGGTGTCACAGGATCCATTCACCCCTAGGACCACCTTCTCCTGGCTGCTGTGGGGTTTCTCTCTCTCCAGCACCTTCCTCTGATAGTCTCTCCACCCATTATCCTCTCACCCTGCAGCCCCTCTTGCACCAGGAGCTGCTGTTTCCTCTTTGTGACTTGGCCCAGGTCATTATAGTTCCTCCCTTTCCATGGTATCAATGGAGTTCAGGGCAAACTGTCCCCAGCTGTACACACCACTTCCCCAGTGGCTGGTAAGGGAACCCAGGCCTGCCCTCTACTGAGGTGCCCAGCTCAGGGACCCTCTGATCAGCAACCAAGGTCTGCACTATCCTATGCCTTGCTGCTTGTCCTCTAAGCCTTGCCTACCTGTCTGTCTCCCTCTCTCTGGGTTTACAAGCCCAAACTCCCTCCTTTCACAGAGTAATTGTGGGCTGCTTCCTACTATAGTCCCAAACATACCTCCCACCACCTATGTAGTAAGTACAGACTGCTTCCCTATAGCCCCCCACTGCACTCAGTCCTGGGCTTTATACAGCTCCTTGCTGTTCCTGTCCAGCTGAGCCTGGTCCTAATTCATCCCTGTTGCCTGGCTCCTCCTCCAGGTGCAGCCTGGGCAGTTAATTGCCTGCCCTGCCCACCCCCTCTTAACCCCTCAGGTCTTGTTGGGAGTGGACATCCCAGCACACCAGGGTTGTGAAGTTTCTGTAATTGTCAATAGATTCTCATTGGAAGTGTTGAATGCCAGAGGCTGCAATTCTGGGGAGAGCCAGTTTACTGTCAATTCACCTCTGGGGTCACTGATAGGTTATATCACAATCTGTTTCTATTTGTAAAGTGGCTTTTAAACCAGATAGTGATCACCAACCTCTTCTGGTGAATTGTGGCTTGTCTGCCACCTTTTTATAGAGGCGAAGTAGGTTCAGGCATTCCTGAATTTGCAGCTGTAAGTTTGAGGTGAATGAAAATAGAATCCCTTAGTGAAGCTCAAAATCAAAGAGAAACTTGCATCCAATGACCTGTTTGTTTTGAAGAGCCAGGTATTGGAACTTAAGGCTGCATTGCAGGTCTGTATAATAGTCCCTGACATTAACAAAACTCCTAGATGAGCTGGCTGCTAAGAAGGGAGCCTTTTGCCCTGTACAAAATAAAAGAATCTGATACAGCATGGAATACTTCACTCATAAGAAACAGCTTCAGAGTAGGGCAAGTTCTGTTAGAAATAATCGTTCATCAGATTCCACTCAAACGTGAGATCTTTTGGGAAGAGAGGCTAGACAATTGTCAAATAAGAAAAAGACTGATCATCAAAGGGCCCTTTTGGAAGGAATCTGAACTTGCTGCCCTAGAGAGAAATTCATTTTTATTTTGGAAGTTGGTGGCAAAGGGCCATCAGCGTAAATATTGAAGCTTGTATCCCTAAACGTGCTCTTTAAATTATTTCCCAACTACTAACGCTCTGGCCTAGTCTGTCCCAATAGTCTTTTCCTGTGGTAGGCTTCCAGAACGGTCAACAGCTTCCAAGGAGGAAGTATAAACGTTACAATAATAAAGCTCTGAGTGAAGATTTTATCCCAGCCCCAGTCTACAAGGACAATATTAATTGGTGGGCTGCTGTTTTAGCAAAATTATTTACTTAGGTAAACAACACCAAGGTTTTATCTGCAGGATGGTCTCTGGGTATTATTTTCCCTCTTCATAAAAAGGATGATAGAAATGACTCTGGGAATTATCAACCAAAGAGATATGGTCTTTATAATCCATACCAAAGACTTCTGTGGAGTTTAGAGGACTGGGCTCAGAACTGAAACCTTTTGGTAGAGGAACAAGCCAGCTTTAGGAATGGTCCCTCAATCATGGATAATTGCTTTATGCTCTCAATTCTGATTTATAAATATGGTTCCTCCAACGGTAGAAATTGTTTGTGGGCTTTATTGATTCGAAATCTGCTTTTAGTTCTGTTGACAGAGATCGTCTTTTGAAAAAAAACGTAAGAGAGCTGGGATAGATCTTAGGTGACTTTTTCTTCTGAGAGTAGAACTGAAAACTTTTTCTGGGGAATAGTAAATTTGCCCCCAAACTGGATTTTTCAGAGCATTACAATGATTTGTGAATTTAAGTCAAAGATGGCAAATTGTTTCAGCCAAAAAAATAAACAAAAAACCCCTGAGGGAAAATAATCCCTCAAATGTTGAAAACTTTTGTTTTTCACATTTTCCACAGGAACCCTTTCAACATTTAATTTAGCAAATGTCATTTTGAAATGACATGGGAAACATTGTGTTTGACCCACATGAAGTGTTTCCAATTTCCTGTTTCAGTCAGGAAAAAAAAATAGTTTCAGTTTGAAATGAACTGATTTTTTTAAAATTATTTTTCAGTTCAGCCACCAAACAGAAAACCCAGTTATTCACTCAGCTCTCTTTGAGAGCCCTGCTTGGCCAGACAGTGGCCAGGGTCAAGAGAGAATGGAAGGCTGGGCTAACTGACCCCTAAGTCACTGGGCACTGCAACGCTGAGTTTTGCAACACGTAACTTTAAGGTGGCTAGAAAAATCACAGAAATGCTGTGATCCCAAGTTAGACACCTTGCCTCCCTATCCATTGAATAGCGAGGGGGGAGAGGGGATCGGAGATTCTAAGTATAGGATGTGTGGTAAACCCCACCCCTCTCTGAGAGAGAGGTCCCTAAGTCAGGGATGGAAGGGTCTGCCCATCTCTGCTCTTTATTCACTAGCCATGGGAAAACATGTGTGTCTCGGCCTTACTCTTGTATGGGGCCCAATCTGGTAGGTGCTCAGAGGATGACTAGATCCACACAAGATACCTGGGATGGAGAGGCAGAGAAGCAGCACCATCGCCCTTATAACCTTCAGCCCAGTGGTTAGAGCATTCAGCATGTGGAAGCCTCCTGGTTCGCTTTCCCCCTCTGTCTCATGAGGAGAAGAGATTTGAGCCAGGATCTGGTTACTACGGCTGTGACAATGTGGAAACTCCCATTGAGCTGAAGATATTTGCAAACAAGCGACTATGGTGGAGGTTAACAAAACAGACATGTCTTCTTGGATCCCTCTTTGAGCCCATAGACTCAAGTATTTGGAAATTGTGAATAATAATAAGCAGAGGAGGGCCTGTACAGCTCTCTGTTTTCAAACAATGCAGTTGGCTCATTGGGAATGGAGGGTCACTAGCACTGACACACAACGTTTTTGCCCACGTAGGTCCAGCCAGATTGAAGATTTGCCACATTACCTACTTCTGTTGCCATTTGAAACTAAATAGCTAGAACCTTATTGCCTCCTTGGCTCGAAAACTGGAATATCAGTTAAGCCGTGATAACGTTTTGGGTTTATGGGCAGTTCCCTGTTTGCTTGCCAGCAGCAAAAGTAAAAAGAATTGTGTGAAACTAATGCTTTTTAAGGCCTAAATGGATCTGTTTATTCCTAAATTTTGTAATTTTATTTTTGTATATTGTTTTATGGGCTGTTTCAAAAGTATAAATTGAATCTAAGTGGAGGGGAGAATCTGCGCTTTTTTATTTTATAGATTTTAAAACATGTATGTATTTTGCTGAGTGTTCTGGCTAATCGCTAAGATGCTCTATTACGACATTGGGTTGACTGAGAAAGTGGAGAAGACCCTTCCTCTCCCTTGCACTCCCCAGGTGAACCTTCACCTCCTTGGTCAAGTGGGGAAAAAGTTTAAAAGTGAGGAAAAGTGACTTTTTTTCCAGTTTCACATGTTTTTTCCCTCCTTCCTCGGTGGGAAAAAAAGAGAGAATATAAGAAAAAGGTAAGAAAGGGAGAAATAAAGCCCCAAATCCAAAAAGTAGAAGCTGACATTTTTTCAGATTTTGAACATGAAACAAACATTTTCTATTTAGATGTAAATGAAAAAAAAAAGTTTAGTTTTGTATATATACATAGATCTAAACATCCAGCAATTCCATCCAAACCAGATTTTCCCATGAACATTTTTGGTATTGACAAAAGTCCATTTCTCAGTGGGAGAATTCTTCACCCAGAAAGTGTCAGCCAGCTGCATCCCGGGGACAGACCAGTTACCCCTTGCTCCAGGGGAGGTATGTAACTACAGGCCTTCATTGGGTGCAACTGACTTCGCCCTTGCACCTACTCTGCACCTGGCAAACGTGTTGGGGGTGAAGCCAAGATCCTTTTCCCCACCCCCTTATCACCTATCTGCTCTGGGCCCAGTGTCAGGCACACCACTGTTGCCCATCCCCTATAACCAGCCCCCTGGTGTGTGGTCCAGCACAGGGGTGTGTGGTGCATACTCCCTCTTACTCCGACAGAGCAGGAGAAAAGGGCTGAGAATTGCATGTTGGTGAGAAGCAGAGAGATGGACTGAGAATTTAAGGATAAAATAGGGCAGCCCTTGGGGTCCCACTCACCCCTCACACATGGGGCAGAGGGCAGGGCGGCCCCTCGCTGTCCACCATCATAAGGAGACTGTAGTAAAGGGGACCTTGCAGAAGTGACCTGATTTGATTTCCAAAAAAGGCTGGTGAGACCCTGATAAGAGGATCTGGGAAAATCAATGGGAACAAAGCCCTGTCATGGATGGAATGAGACTCACAAGGTCATTGGGAACAGCTGTTCCTATGGGTGGACAGATGCTAAGAGTGGGTGGAGAGGCTAGGGGTTAGTGCTGAGACCAGAGCTGCTCAATGCACTAGTGACAATCTGAAGAGGGACCTTATTTTGATTAACAGATAATAGCAGCTGTCCTGGGTGTCTCCAGATGAATTGACCTCTCAGGTGGCATCTGACAGGGTCCATACCGGGGGGCAGCAATCAGAAAGGCAGCACCCCTCTGCAGGCAGGAGCGAGCAAGGGACTGACCGGCACCGCAGACTTGCAGCCAACATTACATAGAGGGATGCTGACAATGCAAAGGGATCTGAAGCATGGGCAGGAAGACCTGGACCACACTTCAAAACTGGGTATCCCGTCCTAACCTCTAGCGTAGACACAGCTATGTCGATGGAAGAACGCTTCCATTGATGCCGTAGCAACTGTTGTCTGGGGAGGTGATGTTCCAGCACTGATGGACCAACCCCTTCCGCCGGTGTAGGCTGTGTCTATCCTACAGGGTTTTGCTGCCATATGCTGTCTCCACAGTGTCAACTTTCCCGAAATGACAAGATGACCCTGGAGATAGGAAAATACAAGGTGATATGTCTGGGGGAACTAATCCGGAATGCAGCTAGCCAACGGGAAGGGGAAATGGGATGCCACTGCACTGGCCGTCCTGGGGAGTAGCAAATTGGAGGCTCACGGTTCAATATAACAGCAAAAAAGTCTGCACAGTTTTGTGCCAAATATCTGGAAGCATCAAGTCAAAGGGGGAGACTGAGTTCACCCCTGGGCTCCTGGGGACCAGGGAGATTGGCCATGAACTGCAGGGAAAGGGCAAAGGAGCAAAACTGACCCAAAGGCTGGCGGGTGCTGGTTTAAAAGCACATTGAGCAGGGATGCCAAGAGCGAGCAGTGCATCCTCAGCCAGCTCCGAGTGGGGAGCCAGAGGCCAGGGAGATGGGCAATAATACTGATAACTTGCACAGTGTAACATGACCTGAGCCTGTGCACCCAGCTGCAAACACAGGCAGGCCCAGGTGAGTCACGGTGACCCATCAGAGCCAGGAGGGGCTGCTGAGTGGAGCAAGGACAGGGTTGTTTTGACGGCCGTGTGGAGTCTAGCTGGGAGCTCACGTGGGCAGCACAGACAGGCTGTTTATGAGATCAGTGAAAGAGGAGCCCTCTCCAGGGAGCAGCCCAGAGCCCCTGTTCGCAAACAAACATCCTGAAGACAGGCCAGCAGGCCTCTCGCTCCTCTGCCCCTGCTGGGCCTGCCACGCATGGCTGGGGAGCCGCATCTGACGGCTCTCCTCGCCAGCCCTTGGCAGCTTGATCCAGACCCACCGTGCAGCCACCCCACCCCCACCCGCTCCCCGGCTGGCCTTCGAGCCGAGATGCTCGGGCACCTTTGGGGAGAGGACAGCTGATGTGCTTCTCAGTGAACGTTTAGCCCGTCGGTGAGAATGTCCCCAGCTGTGGCTCTGGCCGTGTCTTCCAGAGAACTGATTGCGGCTCCACGTGCCCTGGGCTGTGGTGAGGTCACTGAGCTGGCGGCGAGACCCGTCTGGGACCCAGCCAGCAGGCTGGTCGGCCCTGTTCTCTGCGCCCCCGGCACGCACTGGGACAGGCTGCTGGATCCTGGCCATGGATGCCGACAAGGCACGTGGAGAGGTGTGATACTCAGAGCCGGCAGGACCTAGGGTGGCCAGAAGTCCCGATTTTATAGGGACAGTCCCGATTTTGGACCCTTTTTCTTATATAGGTTCCTATTACCCCCCCACCCCATCCCGATTTTTCACAGTTGCTGTCTGGTCCCCCTAGCAGGGCCCAGGGAAGGGGAGGAACCCCCTGGCAGGAGCCTCCCGAAGAGCATCTACATCTCTCCCTCCAGACTTGCCATGTCAGCTCAGCTGCCTGTCAGAGTCGCCCCCAAAGGCCTGTGAGGCCTTTCAGGCCCTCCCCAGCTCATCACGATCACCCGTCCCCCCACGTTCCCTGCATGCGCCCCGTCCTGCTCACATGCCCCTTGAACGCTGTGGAGTGAAGCTGCCATCACTTTGTTCCTGCCCGGCTGGCTGCTCCAAAGGTGAGCAGCCGCCCTGGGGCAGGAGGTGCCCTCTTGACATGGACCCTGGACCTGGCTGTCTGTCTTCATTCCAGCTCACGTTCACTGGCGTGAGAGGCAAACCCCACTGTACAGAGCAGCCCACAAGGGAGGAGATCAGTGCACCCCGAGGTGCACATACCTGGGCCAGGTACCCTCCTTGCCCACAGGTGCATGCCCCGTGCCCCCGTCTTGGACTTGCAGCAGACAGCGCCACTAGCAGTCAGCATCTCCGTGCATGGTGCCTCCTCGCACAGGGAAGCCCTGTCCACCCCTAAGTGAGGAATGTTGCCTTATTTAGCCGCTCTAGGATCTGCAGCCTGTCACTAGGGTCAGTATTTAGCTGGGAATTGGTCCTGCTTTGAGCAGGGGGTTGGACTAGATGACCTCTTGAGGTCCCTTCCAACTCTGATATTCTATGATTCTATGATTCTATTGAGGTACCTGCTCCCACTCCCGGCACTGCACTCTGGGGGCTCATGTTCCCGAGCAAGAGGAACATACTCCTTTCCTATCTGTAAAGTAATTCCCTGGGTCATTTCCCCCCCTCCCAGTGGTCAACTCATAGGTGCCAACTCCACGAGTGCTCCGGGGTTCAAGCACCCACTGAAAAAAAAATACGGGGTGCTCAGCACCCACAGGGCCAGATTAATCTTTTGAGGGCTCTGGCGCCCAGACAGTGGCCCTGTCCCCAGCTCTGCCCACGCTCTGCCCCAAGGCCCTGGCCCCACTCGGCCTCTTCCCCCTGAGGCTACGCCCGCCGCTCGCATGGGGGAGGGGGCGGAGGAGCACTCTCCGGCAAAAACAAAAGTCAACTCCACAGTGTTGCCAATTGAGTCATTTCCCAAGTAGATCTAGCTGTTTAAAACATGTTCTAGTTGGACAAAAATTCCTCTTCGTCGTTGGTTGGAAATGTGAATTGAAATTGAAACATTCATACGCTAGCGTAACATTAATTTAAAAGCATATATATGATTAAAAACCCTCAGACCTGAAAACGCACAATAGGTTTGTATGAACAAAGCCGAGCTGCCTCTCACAGTTGTTGGTTTTGCTGACAATGTCGGCGCATTCATTTTGGCGATGTGGGCGGGCCTAATCATTTCAAATGATGATTTGTAACCAACAGTGCATCATCATAAATTCACTTGCTGGTGTTTGGTGGTGGTTTCTGATGTTTCAAATGTGCGGCCGAGAGTTAGCACTGAATCGCCTGGCCGACGAAAACATCCGAAACTTACTTACAGCAACTGGGGCAGCCAAAGGAAGCTTAACTCCTCTCCTTTACTGAAATGTCATGAAAGTTTCTGCATATAGAGAAGGAATTAATATAATTTTGCGTTCTTGGCACAACCTCGGTCTTCACCCCCCTGTACATTTGAACACCCCCCAATTTCAATTCCCGGGGAAAACACTGCCCTGGGCGATGCATATAGGAGCCTCTGATCCCGTCTGTCTGTTTGTAAAGCAGTGTGGTAGGTGGAGCTTGGCACTAGCCGGCTGGCTGGTGTTTGTTATGGTGATGGTGTTGCTTGCACCTCTGTTCCCTTTCTGGTCTCTCTGAATGAGTCATAGCTCATCCAGTCTGACAGCATCTACATCACTTCCAGAGAATCTCATCCATTTACCCTTCTACTGAGCCCAGGGACTTGTGTTTGGCTAAAGCATCTTCCAGAAAGTCAGCCGGGCTGGATCTGAAGACATCAAGAGATGGAGAATCCACCACGCCCCTTGGGTGTTTGTTCCAACGGTTAATCACTGATAAAAATGGGGACCTGATTTCTAATTGGAATTTGCCTGGCTTCAGTTTCCAGCCTTCAGGACTTGTTCTGCCTGTCAGCCCTTCAGTACCCCATATTTTCCCCTCATGAAGGTGCCTATACACTGTAATCAAGTCATTTCTCAGTCTTCTTTCTGATCAGCTAAACAGGTTGTTACCAAGAACTTTGGGCTGAAAGAGCCCTGGGTAACAGTGCTCTTTATGTCTCTCCCGCTACCTCGTTTTCTCCAGCCCACAAGTCGTTTGTGCAGCTTTTTTCTGCATCCCTTTAAAAACGTAGTGACCAGAATTGGACACAGAATTTCAGTATTGGTCTCACCACTGTCACATCCAGGGGTGAAACCACCTCCCTGCTGCCGCTCCTATTGTGTCGCTTGCCTGTTCCAGCCCCTAACTCCTTTTCAGAGCCCCTGCTTTCCAGGATACAGCCCCCGTTCTGCAGCATGGTCTGCATTCCCTGTGGCGTGCACTCCCCTGGGTGGCAGGCCTCGGGGCCCTTACCTGTCTGGAGAGCAATTGTGCAATTCTCCCACTCCTTGTCTGGGATCTGGGTACCGCAATCCACCCAAGCCGAGCGCTTGTTACCGTGCAGGTGCAACTGGACACTGGTGTTTCTTCCCTTTGGGAGCGTGTGTCCAACAGTGATCTCACAACAAGTAGATGTACTCAGCAAAGGGAACAAAGCACTAGAGAAAAGGATGATACAGCCAGCGCACCAGTCTGAACTCCTCCGATCCAACACTCCTCGGCAAGCTAAGTTAGGCAGATTTACCAGAGCAGAACCCACCCATCTTACAATCTCTTCGCGTGCCCCCCAGCTCATGGGACCCAACCTCCCTTCCCGAGAGTGCGTCCCAGTCTGCCTGCCCGCTGCCCACGCCGGGAAACTCCTCTTTCCCAAAGCCTCACCTTCCCTGGGTAAGCCTGAAGCCCAGTTGCCACATATCCCAGGGGCCTCTGTTACAGGGCCATTATGAAGTCACTCTTGTTTTCCCCGGTTGACCAGCCAGCCTGTCTAAGTCGATGCCCAGTGATGGGTGTTCCGCTCTTTAGACCCACTCAGCTTTAAACTCTGACAATCACTGTGGCGGAGGGTTCTGACACTGTCTGCTCCCCTAACATTACAACAGCTCCCTTAGGAATGCTACCAGAGCCCATACTCTGGGGCACGCATCCACAGACACCAGCGCCCCCACGTCTGTCACCGTGGTTAATATGTGGCCAGATATGACTCTAACCGCGCAGAGCCGGGAGTCTGGGAGCAGTGTCTGCACCATCGCCCCCAGTGCTCCGGCCCCCAGGCAGCGGGTCCAGATGACTCCGAGCCCCAATGCTTCTTACAGGAAATCTGCTCCAGTGACGGGCAGGAGGGGCGGCCAATGGAAACTGCCTCTTTCCAAGGGCTAGATTTACACAGTTACACACGCACACACGCGACTACACACATACCACACACTCCCATTCCCACCACACGCACCCCCTGCCCCCTCCCCTGCACATACTGACATACCCATGCACACACTGCCCAACACACACACGTACACAACTCAATCCCACCTCGGCACACTCTGCCACAGTCTTGCTTGTTCCGATCCAAATGCACAGGATGGGGCTTAGTCTCCACTGCATGCCCAACGTTTGCACTGCCAGGGAAGTCTTTTCGTGGCAGAAGGAAAGAGCAGAGGATGGGGAAGCACATGGCTAATTAGAAAGCCCAGCCCTAGAGCTGCAGGTGGGGCAGGTTTACCGCACAACCAACATGAACAGACCCAGAGGGTAGTGCAGGTTTTCTCTCGAGATATAGTAGCACCGCTTCCAGCAGCCCCCTTGTTCACTGAAGTCTGCCCACTGTGATGCTGGCAGACCAGGTGCCAGCTCATGCCAGAGCCCCAGGCCAATTCACTTGTGTGTTAGTGTAGGTCAAAGTGATTGTTACACGTGTAAGAGTGTATTTGGTGTTTAAACTTCATGACGACAACGGGGGATGTTACCTGCATTGTTTTCACTTAGCTGTATCCCATTATAATGTAATAGCAAAGATTTGTAATTATGACCCTGTAACTAAATAACCCATCAAATGAGAAAGAAGCCTCGTGAAATGCAAATGAAGAACTTTAACAGAAAAGTGCTAATTCCAAAGCAAGGGTCATTATGTGGGATGATTGGAGGTCAAAGATTCAAAATGCATTTCTCACTCTCCACTATCAAAGGAAAAGTCCATGTGACCCTGTCAGCTTGTTTTCTGGGAGAAGAAGCTATAAGTATGGATTCAGAGAAAGGTTCTTCATCTCTGGACTGTTTGGACTCAGACAGTTGCAAAGTGGAGATCCCCAAAGACAATGTGGGTATCCTGAAAAGACTTTTGGGAAAATTGGCAATTCATTCCATAACTGCCACCATTTGGAATTACAAACTGTGACTCACCTGTGCATATGTTTTACCTGCTTTAACCTCTCAATAACGCTCGTTTCCTTTTCCAGCTAATAAACCTTTAGTTAGTTTACTATAGAATTGGCTACCAGCGTTGTCTGTGGTGTAAGATCTAGAGTACCAATTGATCTGGGGTAAGTGGCTGATCTCTTGGGACTGGGAGCAACCTGATGTGGTGTGATTTTTGGTTTAAGTGACCTTTTATCACAAAGTCCAGTTGGTCTGGGTGGCAAGCTAGACTGGAGAGTCTAAGTCTGTGGCTGCATGGTAAGACTGCTAGAGTGATCAAGGAGTTCACATTTGTTACTGACTTTATGAAATCCAATTATAGAACATCCACCAGCTTGGGATGTCTGCCCTGTTTTCTGACCGTCTGCCCTGAGGTCGGCACTCACAGTCGTGAGTCACTCCAGACTATGTGACACCCACAACCTCCCATATCAATCAGTGGAGGGATAGAAAGTTTTAAAGATTAAGTCCCGGGTCTTTCAACTGGCACTAGATGTAACCTAGAGCCAGCCGGGAGTGCAGAGCATAGATTCATATAGTCAGACCAGAAGGGTCATCCAGGCTGAGCTCCTCCATAGCATACAGCAGAGAATCTCACCCAGGGATTCTGATGCCGAGACCGGTCATTTGGCTTGAGTTAGAGCCTGTCTTTTTGAATGAGACACCCAATCCTAATTTTAAAACCCCCAGTGAGGGAGAACTGACAACACCCCTCTGCAATCTGCTCCAGTGGCCAGTTACCCTCAATGTTAAACATTTGTGTCTCCTTTCCAGCTCACGTTTCTCTGACTTCCGCTTCCAGCCAGTGGCTCTTGTTCTGCCTTCGTCTGGTTTCTCATATCAGAAATCTTCTCTGTGACGGGTTGGATCACAGAAACCCCCTGGGGGCTGCCAACTGATGTGCCAAGTCTACTTCTGCCCCTGCTTTCCCTTCCAGCTTGGGACTCCAGCAACCTGTCTTGTTGAGCCAGACACGCCAGTCTGCTCCAACACAGACCTAGGGTCTGAACCACGTGCCCCAAAGCTGCAGACTTAACTGAAAGCAACTTAAGAAGTGTTCCTGTCTTTAACACTCAGATGCCCAACTCCCAATGGGGTCCAAACCCCAAATAAATCCGTTTTACCCTGTATAAAGCTTATGGAAAGCCTCCACTCAAATGCGATTGTAAGATCTGTAAATTGTATCATTAAGTTCTGCAACCTTTTTGCAGACTTTGTAACTTCAGCGATTGTTAGCATAGCCTTTTAAGTTTTGTAACCTTTGCAAGCTCTGTAACCTTTTCAAGTTACCACTTGTATGAACTTCCAAGCTGTGTAATATCCCATCGCACAATCAGAGAGAGTGCTGACAAGGGAGTGTGTGGGGAAGATAAGGGAGTGTGAACAAGGGAGTGTATGTGGGACTGGGCAGAGAGGAACTGCAAGGAGAAAGGAGCCCGCAGCCAGGAGCCAGGTGTGTCTAATATAATCTGCCCTGAGACGGCAATCACGGAGTGCTGTAAAGAAAAGAAGAACCTGGTATGCATGAAAGGAACTGATCTGGGAATGCTTCTTGGTGACGGACACAGAAAGGAAACTCAGTGTACGTGACAAGAGCCATCCAGTTCCAAAATAAGAGGAAGAAGGCATGCACACAAGCCCCTGCTTCTTGACCTGCTCAGCAGCCTGGATTCTTGACCGCAGGCAGACACACCAGATCTACCACGCTTCGGCTTCTCCGCCTCCAGGTTGTCTCCGGTAACTCTCCACCTGTGTAAGTGTGTGGGTGCATGAGGGTATGAATGTGTGTGTGTATGAATAAGCTTCATCTCTTTTCTATCTGACCTAACAGCGGCATTGTAATAAAACTAATGCAAGTGTGACCCTGGGTTGGTTTTTAGGGGAACAGAGGTAACAAAGCTTATGCAGGGTAAACTCATAAATTATTCGCCCTCTATAACACTGATAGAGAGATATGCACAACTGTTTCCTCCCCCCCCCCCTGCCCCGGTAGTAATACATACTCTGGGTTAATTAATAGGTAAAAAGTGATTTTATTAAATACAGAAAGTAGGATTTAAGTGTTTCCAAGTAGTAACAGACAGAACAAAGTGAATTACCAAGTAAAATAAAATAAAACACACCAGTCTAAGCCTAATACAGTAATAAAACTGAATACAGATAAAATCTCACCCTCAGAGATGTTTCAATAAGTTTCTTTCACAGACTGGACGCCTTTCTAGTCTGGGCATAATCCTTTCCCCGGTACAGCCCTTGTTCCAGCTCAGGTGGTAGCTAGGGGATTTCTCATGATGGCTCCCCCTTTGTTCTGTCCACCCACTTATATCAGTTTTGCATAAGGCGGGAATCCTTTGTCCCTCTCTGGGTTCCCACCCCCTCCTTCTCAATGGAAAAGAACCAGGTTAAAGATGGATTCCAGTTCAGGTGACATGATCACATGTTACTGTAAGACTTCATTACCCACTTGCCAGCACACACATATACAGGGAGACTTACAAGTAAAACAGAGCCATCTACAGTTAATTGTCCTGGTTGATGGGAGTCATCAAGATTCCAAACCATCATTAATGGCCCACACTTTGCATAATTACAATAGGCCCTCAGAGTTATATTTCATATTTCTAGTTTCTGATACAAGAGAGATACATTTATACAAATGGGATGACCACACTCAGTAGATTATAAGCTTTGTAATGCATGAAGCATATTCCAGTTACATTATATTCACACTCATTAGCATATTTTTATAAAATCATATAGAGTGCAACGTCACATTCTCCAGGTGTGGGTGTTTACCGACCATACCAAGATGTGTCTCAACATTCTCTCCAATAGATTGATCCCCTTTAGTTCCTCGTGATAAGGCAGGTTTTCCAGACCTCTCATGGTTCTCGGAGCTGGCTGTAGTGTGGACCCCAAACACGGTGTCCAGTAATACGAATAGTCTCTTTAAAACCATACACAGAGGTAATATCACATCCCTACTCTGGTTCAATATTCCCGTTTATCCATCCAAGCATAATATCCGCTCCTTTAGCCAGCACCTCACAATAGTTTCCACCAGGACCCCCAAATCCTTTCCAAAAGAAAAGCAACCACGGGTTTGTGGGATTTAAAAAAAAAGCACAAAAATTATGGGGTAGGGATGGCATTATGGGGTGGAGAAAGTTGCATGCTGGGAACTTAACCGCTAGCTCCCAAAGATCCTCAGGCAGCTTATGTGTACCCCATAACCCATTGCAACAAGATCCCCAAAGGCACCGTTCACCCTAGGACACGTTCCCGGGGTGCATGGCACTTTGCAATGATACACGCACTTCTGGCTGCAAGCAGCCAAGCCTGCACACACCCGAGCACTACACCAAACGTTGGCAGCTACACGATGGAACTTGTCTCGACCAAAGTTTGTAGTGTAGACATGGCCTGAGTGTCCCCGATTCCTGAGGAGCCCAGCAGCTCCCTGAGTCTGCCCAGACAAAGCCCGAGGATACCAGGACATCCTCCTACCCTCATCCGGACCCAGGGTCACAGCCAGATGGGAGGGGTGCACCAACTAAGGGGGACGGAGAGCTGCCGGGGGTGGTGGTGCAGCCCAACCAAGACAGAGGGAGAGGGGAGTTGTGGGGGGGGCCCTTGCCCAACCAAAGGGAGGGGGAAGAGGGAGGGGCACTGTCCAGCCAAGGCGGGGGAGGGGAGCTGTCCCTCCATGCTCCCCTCGACTTTACCCCTTGCCCCAGGGAATCCCAGACACGGCAGGGTTTGAGCAGGGCCCTTGGCAGGACCTAGGCCTGTCGTGTGGGGCGGCGAGTTGGGTGCTGCTCATGTGGGTCTCAATGTCTGACTTTAGTGAAAGAGCCGCGTTCGGGAGAGCCAGGGAAGGGGAAAGGTTAATCAGAACCTTCCCTGACTGACGCGGCGCCGGCTCGCTCTGCTCCCTTGTTAGAGGAAGCTGCTGTAACACGCATCTGTCTGGCCTTGAGAAAGGAATTCAATGAGCTCGCCTAATTATAACTGCCACAGCAGGGCTTGTACGATTATGAAAGGCCCTTGAAAGCCGGGTTTGGGTTTTTAGAAGATTTTCACCCCTGCTCTCACCGAGCATAATAGCCTTGTCATCTGATCTCGCCGCACAGAGAAGAGTGACGCACCCTGGGGCTGGTTCGTAGGAGAGTGGAGGTGCTGAGAGCCAATGCTGTCTGGGGATTAGACGGTTCCAGGCTGGACGCTGAACAGGTGACTCTTGCTTCTGTGTATGCGCATTGCTGACCTGTCTTGTTAACGCGTATGAGCCAGACCCTCCAAAATCATGAGATGGGCTTAAAAAACACAAGGTTTAAAAATATACATTATTTTGATTTGCCTCCTGGTTTCCAAGTCTTAGGTCACATTTTCAAGCTTCTCCCCACAACTGTGAGGCTAGGCACTTGCTTTTTTTAAAATGAAAGCTGGGGTTTTCCCCTAATCACCGGCCTTTGGGAGTGGGACTTTCAGAAAACCACCAAATATCACGAGACTTGCGATCTACTCCAGAAAGTGGCGACACTGGCTCTGTGTCCGTGCTCTCAGTCAGAGCAAGTGGTGTGACGAGCTCAGCATGGCGCTGTTATGACACCACCATCTTACCCCACCCCCTCGCCTGAGTAATGGCACGACACCTCTCCGCCCCCTCAAGGAACTGCCCTACATCCTCGTAACCCCTCTAAGGAATCACACATCAGCCACCTCGCCCCACCCTGGAGACCTGCAGCCTTTCATCCACCCCAGTTGGCTTCCCGGGAGATGAATATTTAAAACTCAACCTTTCTGCATTTTTACAAGAAATATAAAATGTTAAGCATGTGTCTGAGGGGCTGTTTGATGTTTCCTTTCTTCTGCATGCCAGGACCTTCCTGGTCTCAAGCACGTTAATTGATGCAGGAGAGTCCATTGAAACATCTCGCTGGCACGGACTCCCACGGAAACCGGCCCTCAGCTGGCATAGCCAAGGGCAGACAAGGGCCTTTATTCAATTAACAATGGCTTATTTTGAGTCACTGGATAATTCATTTCTTGCTGATCTCTACTGAGGGACTGATTGATTAGTCTCTTTGCTTACAGGAAGGAAGATCTGTGCTTTTGTACATTATTAGATTGGCAGTGCTGGAGAACGCCTATGGGCTGGGCACAGAGTCACGTGCCGGCTTTGGGGCACCACACTCACTTTCCCCAGCTGCAAAGTCTCCCATAGGGAGGCAAATGCTGCTGCTGGTCTCTACGTAGCCTGCCACCTACGTAGACAATATTATTAAGGAGTAAAGTATATTAATACTGGCAATAGAATAACAACAATGGCAAATTAGAGATGTGGGAATTGTCGTGTTGGAACAAGCCAATTGTCCAGCATCCTGACTCATAGTGGATGTTTCATAAGAAGGTTTAACCCCCCTACATGCATCTTACTGTGCATATTTCTACCACGAGGGCAGTTTTTATCTTGCCCCAGTTGATCATGGATGAGTCTATGTCCTGAAGCTTGAAGCTTGTTAACTTGGGTTTTCTCCGCACTCTTTCTCAGCTAGTATAACTTTAGGCACAATTCCGATTCGTATACACGTCTAATGAAAGGCAAACACTGAAAGGGAGCCAGCAGTCTGCAACAGTGATTTCAGAACAGAGATCCGCCATTCACATGTACAACTTCCCTTGCTGATCCATCTCATTGCCCATACCTTGTAGGCTTTCTGCTTTCTCTTAATAACCTTTGGAGATGCTCGTTCATCCAGTCTGGTCTGAAGCTCTTCCCTATGATTTTTCCCCCTGGCTTGGGATGCTGGTTTCTGACAGTATCTGCAACTTTGATTTAAAGTCATTCCAAGCCTCCTCCACATTAAGATCTTTGAGTTGATGGGTCTCCACTCAGTTGCGAGCGGACAAAGGCCTATATCACAAAATCAGCATCACCGCACTGGCCCTCTCATTTTCGGTCTCAGCAGAGAGATGAAAACCTGGGCAGTCCCTGGAGACCAAATTATCCTGTCACCCATGCAAGGACTGAGGATCGTTGGCATGGTGGTGCCATGTTCTGGGAGTAAGTATAGGGCATCACTCTCCAGAGCCCTAAATTCATGAGTGTGCCCTTCCTTATAGGATTTCCAGCCCACTGTATAAACCTCAGTAAATTCTGCTAAGCATCTCCATGATGGAGGGTTGATATGATGTGAGCTCCCAGCCATTCCCTCTCTCTATAATGCCCTGGCCTTGTGTAACGCCGGCAGACCCCGGTCGTCGGCAGGCGGGATCGAACCGGGGACCTCTGGAGCTTAGTGCATGAGCCTCTATAGCATGAGCTAAAAGCCAACTGGCACACCAGAAGGTGCGTGAGTTACACTTGCTCTCTGAAAGCCACGGATTATAGGTTCCTCCCATGATCACTGACCCATTACAGAACATGGCATTGAATGTTCTTCATTCCAAGTGCTAACGGGAGCCCTTTATTTTTGGTGCACAGACATAAATCACTCTTCTGCCTGGGACGCTCTCGTTTAGAGATGATTTTTCAGCTGATTAGGCTGATAGCAGCTGTTCATAAGCTGAGGGAGCTGTCGGCAGCATGAAAGGTGGGTGGGGGCTATTTATCTTTCGCATAATTGTCCCTACACAAGCCACATATAGTAACGTGGAAAAGGAAAGCTGGCCCTTTAAAGACTCCCCAACCCTTTCATCTCGCCTGTCTGGTGGTGGGGCCGACTGTTCCCACGTCCTCGGATCAGAGCCTCCGCCTGATTCCGGCAGGGTTGGTATTTCCAGAGAACCTCGCCCACAAGAGACCTGTTCGCCCAGCAAATGGCCCGGGCGCTCCCATGTGCCCCCACTGCAGTCAGTTTAGATGAGCGAACCAGTCACGCCATCCGGCCATATTCTACTTTAACTGTTTTAATCATTTAACCATTGAAAAATGCATTACCTCTGAAGTTTAATTAGAGCTGCCTAGATGGATTGGCTGCTTGGCAGGCAACAGGAGGGTGCGAGCAGCGCCAGCGGGGCTGTGGGCTAATGAAATGTTTAATGCTGAAGACTGAACCAAGCTATCTTGGGTGCAGCAGATGCAGGGTTTGGTTTATAAATAAATCCAAATGTTATTATCTCATTTTCTCTTCACACATTCCTGGAACCTCCTCCTCTTGCAGCCAGGCTCAAACTTCTCTGCTGCTTCTTGTGTTTGGGGCTCCCTGGTTGAGTTTGATTTCCTCCCCCGCTCCACACCGAGAGGCCAGGGCTCCGTTTAGTTGAGTTGGGGATTTTGTTGCTTTTCAGTTTGACCCTAATCTTCAAACCCAGCCACTGGAAAAGAGCTGGTCTCCTGCTATTTGCCAAGGAGATACTGTCAGTCTCCAGGCTGGCGAAGGGAATCCGCTTCAGTGCCTCTCCGGCACTGCTCGCCTCAGCTCCGTCAGGCTTATCTGCACTCACGTCAGAACCGTCCTGGTCAGAGCACCAAAGTGTGGCCATTTGAGACCCCCATCTCTTTGGATCTGCTGAGGCAGCAGGAAGAAGAGCAATGCAAAAGGCCTTGGAAAACAAAGAGCCGCTACGCAGGGGCCCACCCGCAACCAGAAAATGGGAGCTGTCAAACTAGTGCACGAGTCGGAGGCATTCACCCCAAAGACTGACTGGCGTTTTCTGAGGGATCTGTGTGACACACACACCAGAACTCACACACAGAGCCAGCCAGGCGCCCGTATGGCAGCTGAGTGATATCTCTGTCCTGACAGAGCCAGGGAGACCCCGGTTGGGAATCAAAGCCTTCGGAGGGTGTGCTGGTGTGTGGGATTGTATTTGCCGGCATGTGGGGGTGCCTGGTGCGTAGCTAGGAGCAGAGGCAGCTTGCAAAAGCATAGGCCCACCTGTCTGGGTATGGGTGCCCATGCATTGGATGGCTGCGGATTTATCTGCGATGCTTGGAAGTGGCTGGTGCTAGGAAAGGGAATCGTGTCCCATCTCGTGGTGCGAGCTCTCCCACGGACGCGCACCAGCACTCGGAACGTAACACAGCGCACGTGGCTCTGAAACGCAGGGAAGAAACACCCCATTAGCTGAGTGTGCAGCACAAAAGCTGAACTATCTGACCTGCCGCATTGTGCCCTGTGTTTTCAGGAATCCTTCCAGAGAGTCATGCAGGTAGATGTCTGCTTGGCCTTGAGGGGAACAAAGGAACGACAAGAGGCAGGCGGCGAGCTCAGCCATTGTGAATTCAAGGCTACGCCGCTATTTGTAGGGGAACGTGCTTGAATTGCCACTCCTGAGGATTCGCGGGGGAGGTGCAGGCGCCGTGGGAGGCGGCACGCGGAGCTTGGTGCTTGAGCGCCCAGGCTGGCAGAGACGGGGGCGCTCCAGAGGCACTCGCCTGGAAATCACTGCCAGGGGAGGAGGGAGACAAGACGGAGCAGGGCAGAGGCAGAGGGCGTGGGAGCGGCAGAGCAGAGGCTGGGATGAGGGAAGGGGGAGGGGAGGCAGGCAGGGCAGGGGCAGAGGCCTGGTGTGGGGACAGCTGGGAGGGGTAGCGCCAGGAGTTAGATGGGGGCAGGGGGAACTCAGCAGGGGGCAGGCAATGCCAAAGGTGGGGTTGACAAAATGAGATTAGGTAAGGGCTGAAGGCGGCTCCCATCGCTCTGCAGACACTTGGCCCTTGCTTTGGGTGGGAGTGGGGCGGGCCTGGGCCCTCAGCTGTATCACTGGCTTTCGCTGTGAATGTGGCCAGGAGCACTGGGAGCTCTAGAAGCGCCTCTCTCATCATCTCCAAGTGCGGTCTGCACTGAGAACAGCACACGGGGGGGCAGCCCGACCAGTCTGCAGCACCAGATGGGAAATCGCAAATTCTCACCTGCTGCGCTTGCCTCTCTTCTTTTTCACTTCACTGAGAAATTTCCCACTGCTTAGGTAAAAATAGTGCCGCTGTCTAACGCTGCGGGGAATCGGCGTGGAGAGGCCGGCGCGGCCTGCTGGGATGCTAATGCAGAAGCAAAATCTCATTCCGGGGCTCCTTTCTTCCTGGCCCCGTGAGTGTCGCCAAGGAAGCCGACAGCCTGGTCATTGTGCATCCGGGCTCCGCTTTAACCCTTGTGCAAAGAGGACACCCTCTGCGAGCGAGTGGGGGACGGAGCACGCCCACTGGGGCAGTGTGGGCTTTAACTCCCAGAGCCCTAGGCACTTGTGTTCCCATGGGAGGCTGTGACTCTGGTGGGAGGATGGCTGGGAGGAGACACTTCCTGAGACAGCACTTGTTGCCTTAGCTCTGAAGAGAGGCATGGCTGGAGCCCTGCACTGCCCAGGAGCCCCTCCACTTCATCCACTCAGCCCCTACCCCAACGGGCAATTCATTCTCCTCCTCAGAGACATCGTTCCCTAATTCCCATACCAGGCACATTCCATTCTCTCCCTCCTGTGCGAAGTGCCAGGGAACGGCAGGCAAAGGCCGCAGAGCCATCTTAGGTCTTGGGAGCGGTAGATGCGGTAAGTGGTGCTAAGTGCCCTTCCCTTACTTTCAGTCTCCACAGGGAGAGCAATACGCCCCAGCCATTGAGAACTCGCTTAGGCAACAGTCTGGGCAGGTAGAATTCCTCGCAGGACTTGGGCTTTCCGCTTCAGCCCTGGATATTTGTTGGTGTGGGTGCTGTTCAGAATCGCCACAGCAGACCCCCCCCCTCCCCGGAAAGGGGTGCAAAATCCCTCTGCTCCGGCACATGCTGAGCACCTCCCATGACGCCCTGAGAGGATCTGGCCCTTGGGTATGGCGGCAGGCACAGAGCTGTGTAAAGCGGCCAATTGCCTGTGGAGTGGAACAGAACAGATGCAATTGACAAAGGAGCCCGCACCTCTGTGCAACTGGTGCTAGTGCACGAACCAATATGGAAACCAGAAACAACTCCTGCTTCCCATTCCAAGGGCTCCCAGAAATCTCTCAAGGGGCTTCAGTGCACGTTCTCCCTAGGAGCTGTGAAGTACACGCACGCGTGGATCCGCATGCTGCCAGTCGGGGAGTAATTACCACCTTTCATTTGGCACCTTGGGTCTACATCAGCCAGGCAGGAGCAGGGAGGCTGGGTTTGGTGCCGGAGAAGCAGGAGGTTCCTACTGATGTGTGTGGGAAACGCAGATGTTTTGACCCTTCCACTGAGGACTAGTTCAATTGCTTAATCTTCAAAAACCATCTTCTTGTAGAATTGACCAGTAGGCTTGTAGTCAGTGCCAATCCTGCAGATCCCAACAAGATCCTAAGTTAGAACCAAACCACTCGGGTTTGGAATCAACAGAGCGTCAAACGACGCTTGTGACCTTTATTGTTTCCCTGATGTACACAGTTCTGGCTTGTGTTTGATGGGGGGCTCCTTGGAGGAACAGAGAATTGGAGGTTTCCCAGTCCTCAGCCAGTGCTTAATTTGTAATGAAAGAAGTGCCGGGGCTCAAGTCACTTTTTTACATTCATAACTGATGCAGCAAGCGCAGAGGTGCCGGGGCTGGGAACTACCCAGCCTAGAGGTGCCGGGGCTCAGACCTGGCACAAATGAAGCACTGGGGTCAGCATTGTTTGACGCTTTCCCAAAGAGCTTCTCACCCCAATGTGTGTCATGAGTCACGTTCTTAGACAGAGGCTGTGCTGAGATGGAGCCTGGCTAAGGCTGTGTCGCTGGCTCATGCTCTGCCCCAGATCCTCAGTAGGATGTGGGGCGAGGGATCACAGGCCTCGAACCTCGGGGTCCCTGGGCTGTGCTCAGACCACAACCATCTCCCAGCTGCTCACCTGAGTCAGCAAGAAAGGGTCTAGGGAAGGGTTAGCTTGCAGAAGGCCCCACCCCCAAAGCTCCTGATTGGGGGAAATATCCAGCCCCACGATTGGCTGCGGAGTGGTATATAAACCAGGAAGTAACAACAGGAAGTTGTCTGAGCAGCTAGAAGAATTCCTGGCTGGCTGCCTCCCCACCTGCTGCTGGTTCCTGTCCACCCATCCCAGACCCCCACCTACTCTCAGTCCTTGCTCCTCTGCCTTACCCCTGACATTGTCTCCGGCTCTGACCTTTGCCTTTGGTGTTGACTCTTGGCTGACCAGTAGATGTGATTGCCCAGGCCCTGATCATTTCAGATGGCTCCTCTGGGGTGCAAGGGGTTGTGCTGGGGAGGAAGGGGGCAGAGTCAGAAAGCATTGTGCTTCAGTTATGCTCACCTGCTGCAGTGATCCACAGGGAGCCTTTGCAGTGCAGTATAAGTGACAGGAACCTCAGGGCAGCTCGAAATATGGGCTGGGGCCTGGGAGGCCCTCATCAGGGCCAAGAATGCAGGAAGGTGTGTTTAGAGCCACCTTGCTCCGCTCCCCTTTGTTGGTGAATGAAGCTGTAGAGAATCAATACGACACACTTTAATGGATTAACGACAGGTAAGTTGTTATAGAATCACAGAAGGTAACTGATATAGAATCATAGAAGATCAGGGTTGGAAGGGACCTCAGGAGGTCATCTAGTCCAACCCCCTGCTCAAAGCAGGACCAACCCCAACTAAATCATCCCAGCCAGGGCTTTGTTAACCTCTAAGGATTCCACCACCTCCGTAAGTAACTCATTCCTGTGCTTCACCACCCTCCTAGTGAATATGGAGTGATCTGGATTGCTTGGTAAACTGGGCACAAGCAAACAGAGATTGAATACAGCCAGATGTAAATGTATGCGTCTAGGAACAAAGAATGTAGGTCTTATTTATAGGGTGGGGGACTCTACCCTGGAAGCACTGATTCAGAATCAAACATGGGTGTAACTATTGCTGGAACACTGTGTCCAGTTCTGGTGTGTACTGCTCAAGAAACAGGTTGATCAATTGGAGAGGGTTCAGAGAAGAGCCACGGGAATGATTAAGGGATTGGAAAATATTCCTTAAAGTGAGAGACACGAGGAGCTCAAACTGTTTAGCTTAGCCCAGAGAAGGTGAAGGGCTGACTTGATCACAGTCTGTATGTACTTATATGGGGAACAAAAACCCGATAATTGGCTATTCGGTCTAGCAGAGGAAGGTGTAACACGATCCAATGGCTGGGAGTTGAAGCTGGGCAAATTCAAATGGGAAATAAGATGCAAATTGTTCACAACGAGGGTAACTAAGCATTGGAACAACTTACCCCGGGCCGTGGTGGATTCTCCATCGCTGACCGTTTTTAACTCAAGATGGGATGTTTTTCTAACAGCGCGGCTATTGGCTCTGAAGCAGGACTTGATCCAGGGAAGTCCTGTGGCCTGTGCTGTGCAGGAAGTGAGGCCGAGGTGATCACAATGGTCTCCGCTTGCATTACAATCTGTGAACTGGGCCCATCGTACCCAGAGGCCAGCGACAGCCTCTGTCTGAGATGCATGTGCATGTGTAGTCGATCCCAGATCATGGCCCTGCCCCTCAGAATCCCCAGGAGGTATAACATCATCTCCCCCATAAATCCGATGGGCTACGCTGCCCTCCTCGCACATCTTCCATCCGGTGCCCTTTACAAATGCTAGCGGTGAAGCCCCACAATCCCGCTGTGTAGATGGGAAACTGAGGCACAGTGCGCACAGGTGGGGGCCCAAAGCCACACAGGTAGCACGTGGCAGAGATAGTCTAGCACTCAGAATAGCCAGGCCTGTGCTGTAAGCACAGTCTCCAGTGGCTATGCAGTACCTGGCTCTGTTATCCTACATGAGCAAGAGTAACTCTGCTGGCAGCAGTTCACCAAAAAAGCAGAGCTGGAGGAGAGCTCCCCTGGCAGGCATTTTCTCAGCTTCACTCCAAGCTCACAGCACATTGCCCTCTTCTGTCGCCATGGTCACAAAATCCCCTTTACATGGACTGGTCCAAATCCCCCCTCTCCATCAGGGGAAGGATTATGGGAGAGTCACAGCAGGACAAACCGTGCCCCAGGCCCTATTGTCTGGAGGGAGCCACTGCCTTTGCCGGCATTGTCCTCTAGAGCAGAATCCCCCGGCTTTCTCCGCCTCTTGCCATCAGGAAGTGGTGAGAAATGTGGTGGGTACAGCCACTCAGCAGCTCTACCCCACCATATGGCCAGAGGGCTGCTCCTCCACATGCACACACACACGCAGAGCTAACTTTGGAGTCTGCGAGGCAGCCCGTGACCTTTCTGTGAAGACGTTCCACCAGGCCCCAGTGGGCAGGGGGTGATGAGTCACAGCTGGGGAGCAGGATTGGAAAAAGAACGTGTGATGAACGCAGACTCTCTCTGGCTTCCTTTATTATTTTTGAGCCTCAGAAATAAGAAAACTAGTGACTCCTGCACTGGGGAAGGCGCCCGATAGACAGGCCTTGAGAACAAAGCCCCATCCAAAGAACAGGCATGACAGGGGCTTCCCACATCATCCCGCCAACGTCCCATCGCCTGGGCTAGCAGGAAGCACCTCGAGGAGTGAAATTTAGTCTCAACGGCCCACGAAATCTGCGTCTCTACGGTTCGCATTCATGATGCTGTCAGCCTTGGTTACCTGCGTGCTGTAGCTATTCAGCCAGCCCCATTTCCCTCCTCCGAGCTCACTTTCTGTCTCCGGGCCACTCTTATCCCTCTGGCCTTCTGCTCATGATAAATCCATGGCCTACTGCTCTTACCCCTTTGTGGCCATCCTGCCTCCATACCTTTAATGTGAACTATGTCTGGGACGAGGCTTTTCACCTATGCCCCTCTCCTAAGTCCATTAATGACTCCCCCATGTTCACCTTCTCTTCTTGCCTTTCCCAGAGGATGATGCTAAGAATAAGAATTCAGTGGCAAAAAAACTATGTTAACACAGAATTAAGGTTGCTTGGTGGGAAGTTGTCCCCTTGCAGCACTCTGAATTGAGTAAAAAACTTCTGAAAACTAGGAAATGCAGTTAAAGTTACCTGGGTAACCTTAACACTGCCCTCTTTTTTTTAGCACTGTCCCCAGTAGTCATTCACATTCTCCGGTCCCATGATTTTATACACAGTGGAGCAGCTTCAACTGGAGAGACTGAGAGAGAGACCCACACTTATGTGTTTGAGACAATGCCTCTCTCCCTCTGTGTGTGCGTGAGAAAGAGAGAGAGACATACACAATGCATCTGTCCCCGTGTGTGGGAAGTGTTAGAGGGCTTTCCCGCCACCCTCCCACTTCCCTGGTTTTTGTCATGCAGACAGCAAGCAACAAAAGACCAGACGTCCGAAGCGCAGACAAGGTGATGTTTATTGGGGTTAGTTCCAAACAAGGATATGTAGAGCGCTATACACCAGCAGAGTCTGTTTCCAATGTTCCGTTCCAGCTCTGACACCGCAGAGTGTTTACCCCCTGTCCCCTTCCCAGCTCTGACACCACAGAGTGTTTACCCCCTGTCCCCTTCCCAGCTCTGACACCGCAGAGCCTTGTCCGTGTCCCCGTTCCCTATTCCCCATTCTTATTTCCCATTCCCCCTGTTCCCACTTCCTCCTTCTTAGCAGGCCCAAATATACCTGCAATGCACACCCACAGTCCCACCCCTAACATCTTAAAGGGTCATGTTCCAGTTTGGGTCTGGGGTCTTCATCCTACCTCTTTTGTACCCCATGGGAGGGGTAAGGAGTGAAGTTGTGCTGCTTGGTCTTTTAGGGTTTTATACCCCCACCCCAGCCCCTTTGCTCCTCCCGATTGGTTGCTTGACATTGCTTTGAGATAGGGGTTGAGGCAAACTTAAAGTGTGCTCTCCAGTAACAGTTTGACTGGCCTTATCTGTTCCCATTGTACTAACAAATCCAGCTGACTAGGCCGAAACAACGTCACAGTGTCTTTGTCCCTTGTTTACACGTTTTAGTAGAAGTATCAAAAAGTCGAACCCAAAATTCTATCCCAGGCTAACAAACAGACCTAGATACTAACAGGAAGGTGTGACACACACTGCCTCCCTGTGTGTGTGAGAGAGACACACCGAGACGCACACACACAATGCATCTCTCCCTTTGGGATGGGGTGACACTCTCTCCCCCCTGGTGTGGGTGTGGGTGGGACACACACTGCCTCCCTGTGTGTGTGAGAGAGACACACAGAGACACACACACACAATGCATCTCTCCCTTTGGGATGGGGTGACACTCTCTCCCCCCTGGTGTGGGTGTGGGTGGGACACACACTGCTTCCCTGAATGTGTGAGAGAGACACACAGAGACGCACACACACAATGCATCTCTCCCTTTGGGATGGGGTGACACTCTCTCCCCCCTGGTGTGGGTGTGGGTGGGACACACACTGCCTCCCTGTGTGTGTGAGAGAGACACACAGAGACGCACACACACCAATGCATCTCTCCCTTTGGGATGGGGTGACACTCTCTCTCCCCTGGTGTGGGTGTGGGTGGGACACACACTGCCTCCCTGTGTGTGAGAGAGAGACACACAGAGACACACACACACAATGCATCTCTCCCTTTGGGATGGGGTGACACTCTCTCTCCCCTGGTGTGGGTGTGGGTGGGACACACACTGCCTCCCTGTGTGCTGCAAGAAGAGTTTAGGGCATCTAAGACTTCTACACTCCAGTTGCTACCTGTGACTGCCAGGGGGCTGGAGGGAGATGTTCTCAGCTGTAGGCCTTTGACACAGGAAATTGTTGTTCCCATTGGTCCACCTGTGCCAAGGCTGGCACCAGCTCAGCAAGCAGGTGCTTGGGGCGGGCAAGGGGAAGGGCAGCACATCGGGCTCTTCGGCGGCAAGAACCTGCCACCGAAGTTCCGCCGAACAAGAAAGCGGCGTGGTGGAGCTACCGCTGACGTGCCGCCGATCACGGCTTTTTTTTTTTTTTTTTCCCGCTGCTTGGGGCGGCAAAAGCCCTGGAGCCGGCCCTGACCTGAGCCAGACTCCACTGATCTCTAGGTCATAATGGAGGACCCTTCTACCCCTCAGATCTTTGCCCGAGGGGGGCGGTTGCAGGACAGGAGTCATTTCCCCCCCACACACACACAAACATTCCCAGTGAGTCGATGCTGCCGGTGCTGAAGTTGATGCTAGCTAGGCTATTGCTGCAGCCGTGTCTCCCCCCCCCCCCCCCATGGTGAATTTTAAGAATTGGTTCAGTGGGATAAGCGTGCTCGTGCACATGTACCCTTCCTGCCCTTCCACACACACAAATATTGACTTAAGCAAAAGGAGCCTCTGGGAGAGCAGGAAAGAAATGGGAGACTAGCTTAGATGCGCTGCAAACCTCTTATCAACATGCAGATAGACTGGCTTGCAACACAGGGACTGACAGTAAAATCTTTACAGTTTTGCCTTTGCCAGTCAGTGAAACCTTTCCGAAGAGAGCACTCAAGGGACCAACAAAAATCATTGCTCCTCTTCAAGATGGAACAGAACGGTACTCAGCGTTTGGAGATACTTTGGGATGGTCTCTAAAGGCAGAAGGACAGTCTCTCACACGGGTTTATTCTCAATGCCATCTATTCATGCTCTGTTTGTCACACTGCCTAGAGGGGCTCACGACCATGAGGGCCAACCTTGGGGTATGCTGTCAAAAAGCAGGGCAGACACCCCGACTGGTAGGAGAAAGGAATAAGAGAGGTATTGACTGGTTAAAGCAAGCAAAGATATACACACAAATGAGTTCCAATCTAAATCCTCCTGTGAGTGACAGAGTTGTAGCGATCTGTCAATTCAAAATGTCTTTCAGGGCAAACCCACGGAAAACCCGGGGGATCTCTCACTTCAGTTTAGAGTCTCTGGCTCTGGGAGAGTCCAAACAGCCAACGGACGATCCTGTGTCCTTGTGAGGCATTTTTATATTTTCTTTTCCTCTAAAAATCAAACTGACAGTAATGATTTCCGCACGGGTCCCTTCTTCATGGGGTGAGTGGGAGAGAATGCACTTAACAAAGTCTTTGACCCTTGATCTCACATAATGGCTCATTTGTGTTTAATGAACAGGATTCAACATCTTCTTGTTAGAGACCATCATTTGCAGTATACCAGGCATTTTTCCTGTTTGGTGAGTTGCAGAGTTGCGGGGGGATTTGCTCTCACTTTATAACATGGGGTATCACACAGGCAGCAGCCTACAAGGATTTTATAAAACACTAAACACATTCTCATCCACTTAACATCGAATATTGATTTTGGTAATGCTAACACGCACGTAAGCCAGACTGGTTCTCAGCTATGGATTTGTAAGTGTTCAGTGAGGCCTGGGGCCTTGGCATGAGGTGGCATCTGGTCTGCCAGTGTCACACTGTTATTTCAGGGAATGTCTAGGGATGGCCACAATCATGTTAATGGCTTGTCAGCTCTTCCCTCGTATTCACCCTCTCCGTCCTGCCAGTGATGCCAGCCACCTCTGAGTTTGCGTCTCCCACAGCCATGTCCAGACTTTCTTCCACACCGTCCCTTCTACAAGGGCTGCCCTCCCTGAACTTGTCCAGACATCTATTACCCAACCGCTTCAAATCCATAATCAAGACCTTGCAGAGGAGAAGCCTGCAAGAAACCAGCCACCCAGCGGTGCCTGGCTCAGAAACAAATTAACAAACTCACACTCAGGACCAACACTCTCCTCTAAGAGTCCAGGCCCTCGTGCCGTGCCCCTTGTCCACCAGGGGAGGCGTGCGATCTTATCCCACGTGGCCCCTGCTCTCTCCCACTGCCTCCTAGGCTTGGTCACACGCTTTGTGAAATTAGACAGAGCGCTCCTTGGGGCAGGCGCTGTGTCTGCCTGCGTGCTAGGGCCCTGCCCGGCACAATGGGACCCCCAGTCCTGATCAGAGCCTCAGGCACTGCTCCACTGACTGATGAGAACGATGAGAACAACAGGGATTTACAAGCCATTTGTATTGATTCTAACTGTGAGGCCTGTAAGGTAAATCACCATTGTCTCCACTTAGCATTGTACCGCCAGTCAATAAGCGAGTGCTAGCCAGGACTTCCCCGGTGTTTCATTAAACCAAACGTCTTGATGCTGAACAGGAGATAGCCCCGAACCCTAATCTGCAATGGGGGATGAAAGCAGAAAGGGGGCAGCAGATCCCAGCAGGGAGGAGAAATAACCTGTCTCACCTGCAGCACTTTGCAGCCTCAGCACAAGCAGTCTGGGCAATATGCCTGGTCTTTAATGCAGAGGTGAAATGCAAAGCTAATGGGACCCAAAGGGGGTCACTCTGGGCTCTGGGCAGTGCCGGTGCTGTCACCAGTAAAAGGAAGAGGGGTTGGGGCTGTCATGATGAAGCGTAGAGCACCACAGAGGTGCAATGTGATATGTCAGAGGAACCAGATTCGGCTCTCGGGGGCGTAAATCAGGAGTAAGTCCCTCCAGTCAATAGGGTGACACCAATGGAAGGGAGCTCAGAATCAGGCTGAGGGTCACTGCCCCACTCTAAGCTCTCTGTAGGGTCAATGGGAGTTGGAGGGGCTCCAGCAATGCCAAGAGAGGCAGGGGAGGAGTAGAGACAACAGGAAATAAGGGGGAAGGGGCTGCTGGTTGAGGGCTCTTCCCCCACCAGACCCAGATCGCAGAGCTGGTCTGTTTCAGGCGAGACAGGGTCTGAGTGTGTGTGGCTCTGGTGGGCAGGCACAGGGTGGAAAAGGACACACAGACGTGAGGAGGGTGTGGAAGAAGGGTGGGAGGCTGTTCTGGGGTCACAGGATGCCTAGAGCAGGGCCCAAGTTGTGAGTAGGGCAGTCGGACAATGGAAGCCAAGCTTGTGGCCGGAGAGTAGGCTAGAGAGGCTGGGCAGAGCTTGCCTGCTCTGACATCACAGTTCCCTGTAGATCTGTGCCTGCATTACCCCTCCTAAGACACTGTTACTATGGGGACATACATATACATGGCTTCCCCTAAGCACACGAGGAGACCCGATCCCAGCTCCTGGGAGCTCTCTGCCTAGCAGAGGGGTGTCTGAAGGAGGACAGAGGAGAGGCTCCAGACAAGGGAGGTGCATGGAAGGAGAATAGGAAAAGCAGATGATGGAGGGGGCAGCAGGGGAGGGGCCTGGCAGGAAATGAGAGCAGAGCGGCAGCAGCGGTAGGCCATGAGGAGAAGACGCTTGTGTGACCAGTACCACAATCATGGGCACAGCCAGAAGTGCTGCCTGGCCTGGCCAGCACTGGTTACAGCCTTCAGCCCCTGGCATTCTGGTCTTGGTCCAAGTACCAGGCCACCGTTCGCAGCCACTTAGCAGTTCTTCCTTCGATTCTTCAGTTATAAGGCCAGAAGGGACCATTGTGAGCATCTAGTCTGATCTCCTGGATAGCACAGGCCAGAGACCTGCCCTGAATTAACTCCTCTCTGAACTAGAGCAGATCTTTTAGGGGGAAAAAAATCATTCAGTCTTGATTTAGAAATGGTCAATGACGGAGAATTACCACCCCCAGGGCAACTTGTTCCAATGGTTAATGTCTCTCTTCATTAAAAATGTATGTCTTATTTCCAGTAGGAATTTCTCTAGCTTCAACTTCCAACACTGGATGATGTCACACCTTTCTCTGCTAGCCCATTATCAAATATTTGTTCCCCATGTAGATACTAAGGGTGTGGCTACACTTGCAGCGGTACAGCGCTGTGAGTTAAACCCACCTTCGTACAGCTGAGTAGGGAAAGCGCTGCAGTCTGTGCACACTGACAGCGGACAGCGCACTGGCGTGGCCACATTTGCAGCATTTGCAGCTGCGTTGGGAGCGGTGCATTCTGGGCAGCTGTCCCAGCATTCAAGTGGCTGCATCGTGCTTTTCAAAAGGGGGGTGGGGTGGGGTGGAGTGTGGGGGGAGAGAGAATGGGTTTTTGGAGTGTGTCAGCGCGCTATCCTGTAAGTTCAGACTCCCCTCTCCTCCTGCTTCTCACTCACTCACTCACTCACTCAAAGCAAACAGCAAAATCTTTGCTTTTTCTCTCTGAAAGGGAACTTTGAAATGGCACTTCCGCATTCCTGCAGCCAATCACAACAATGAGACGAGTGGCCACTTGATAAGGGGATTATCACCGCGCAGAAAATTAACTCCTCGTTCACACTGACACCCGGGAGTTGTAGCCAAGGTGCAGCAAACGTTATTCCTCTTGGGGAGGTGGAGTACCAGCAGCGCTGTAGCCACGGAGATACAGCGCTGTACGTGCCTTGCCAGTGTGGACGGGGAGTGAGGTAAAGCGCTCTGGGAGGCTTTATTGCGCTGTAACTCACAAGTGTAGCCAAGGCCTTATAGGCTGTAATCAAGTCACCCCTTTATCTTCTCTTTGCTAAGCTAAATATTAGTCCTTGAGTCTGTCGCCGCGAGGCAGGTTTTCTAATCCTTTGATCATTCTCAGGCTCTTCTCTGACCCCTCTCCAATTTATCAACATCCTTCTTGAACTGTGGGCACCAGAACTGGACAGAGCATTCCAGCAGTGGTCGCCCCAGTGCCAAATTCTTCTTCTCCTTTAACGCTAAGCTGAACGGTCAGCTGTAACGATCCTTCACCATTTGGTCTGTTCCTGAGTGGCCCCAAGATGCCAAATACAGAAGTAAAATAACCTCCTTACTCCTTCATATTCCCCTGTTTGTAGAAGGATCACTTGATCCCCTTTGGATACAGCATCGCACTGGGAGTTCAAGCTCAGTTGATTATCCACAATGGCCCCCAATTTTTTTCTAAGTCATTTCCTAAGGCATTAGGTTCTGGCTGGCTCTTCCCAGCAGCTTCTTTACCAAAGGCCACATGGCTGGTGGGAGGGAGTCTTTGCATCGTCCTCCTGTCTCGGGGGAGGGCAGTTTCCCCTGTACAGTTTGGGATCTGGGGGTGCTGGGGGAGGGCTGGCTCTCTCTGGACTCCATTTTGCTCCCTCCCTTCCAGCGTAGCAATCCCTGCTTAAGCTGCGTCTGCAGCCGCTGGGCGAGCTTCTACTCAACATTTCTGCCTTGCAGCTCATCAAAACCAGGGGCAGAGTCTCACAGCCACGGTTTGATTCTTTTTTTTTTTCACCATTTAAAAAAAAAATCAAAACTTTCAGAAGATTTTCACCACTTCTAGGAAACGGAAAAATTAGTGAAACATGTTGAAAATGTTGCCAATTTTTTATTGAATTTCAAATTTTTTAATTTCAGCAACATTTTTACATTTTAAAAATTCATCCAGTTCTACACCTAAGCGTCAGGTTTACCCTCTTAGCCCCAGCACTGCACTGTGTGCTCAAGTTCAGCTGGTTTCTGCTCTGACCCTAAGTCATTTTCAGAGTCCCTGCGTTCCAGGACACAGCCCCACATCCTCTCAGTGCGACCTACATGTTTGGTTCCAGACTGGTGACCTTGGAGCTAGCTGCATTAAAACACATGTTGTTTGATCACATCCCGCACACCAAGGGAACCAGATTGCTCTCTATCACTGATCTGCCCTCATCATTGTTTACCACCCGCCATCTTTGTGTATCAGCTGCAGACTTTACCAGCAATGATGTTATAGTTTATTCCAGATCATTGAGAAATATATTGCCTAACACTGGACCCAGAACAGTTACATGTGGGAACACCCTAGAAACACCCCCATTAGGTGCTGATCCCCCACTAACACTTACATCCTGAGATCTATCAGTTAGTCAGTTTGTAACCCCAGTTAATCTCTGTGATATCAATTTTGCAGTTGCCAATATATAGGCAAATTAACTGTGGCATTGGAGCTTCCAGCAAACCCACGGCTGCCATCAGTGCATCTAACATTTCATTTCAGACATGACCTTCCTGCGGCAGCACGTGAACAGCCGCCCCATTCAGTGCCCAGAGACAGGGCCGCCTGGGGGGGGGGGGGGGCAATTTGCCCCAGGCCCCTCAAGGGCCCCCACGAGAATATAGTATTCTATAATATTGCAACTTTTTTTATGGAAGGGGCCCCGAAATTGCTTTGCCCCAGGCCCCCTGAATCCTCTGGGTGGCCCTGCCCAGAGAGATCAGGCCCTTTCCAGTCTCTCACGTTCCTCCCCACTAAAGGGATTTTGTCCCTCTGTGTCTGAAGAGAGGCACAGACAACCCACTCACTGAATAAGAATAATGATGCGTTTGGCTCCGGCTAGGTGTAACCCACACACCTTCTGGGTGTAGCGTTCTAGCACACCGACAGACCCTGGGCGTTGGTGTACAGGATCGAACCAGGGACTTCTGGAGCTTAGTGTATGAGGCTCTACAGCATGAGCTAAAAGCCAACCGGCTCTGAGAGCAGGCTGGAGAGCAGATACAATCTCTTTCTCTCTCTACGTGCTCTCAGTGCCATTGGATGGGCAGAACACCGCACCCAGAAGGTGTGGGGGTTACACAGGCACTGCTGCTAAGTTGATATACAGTTTTATGGGCTCCTGAAAATGGATGCTAGGTCTCTATGAGAAACCAGTCTCCTTTATGAAATCCATCCCCTCCGCTCTGCCGAGGCACGCTGAATACAGAGCCCAGATCAACTCTTTATTAAAACATGATAGTTGGCAAAACAAGTGGGGGGGAGGGTTAATTACATTAAAGGCCTCTGTAAAGAGAAGGCAATTAGTGTATTGATTGCAAGAAGTGCCAAGTTAATTGGGCATGTGACACATTGACATTTTTCACAATCAATAAACCTGCAACACCTTCAAAGAAATCTTCCTTGAGCAGCACACAACCACATCAGGGTCAAACATGCAATACATTTCTTGAGCTGATTATAGCTGATGGCTTCTTTCATGTTTTCTCAATACCGAGAGCTGTCTGATAGGGCGGCTTTTCCCCCGTGTGGCTTTAATAAAAGTCTTTGATGGAGCCAGTGTAGGCGCTCTCCCTTTTCTTTTATGAAAAGAAATCTTGTCAGTTTCACTCAGCTTCGCCTTCCCTTCTCGGAGAGCAGGACAGAAAAGGGTGGGCGAAAGCTGGCTAAAGTCAATTAGCCCAAGGTGGCTGCTGGTTAATGACTAACTGGGACCAGTGCTCGGAGAATGGGGCAGGGGCTGAGAGACGCAGGCTCCACGTGAGGGTTGCGTGAGCCAGAAAGGAGCCTTGTTGTGATGGAAGAGGAGTGCAATCAAAAGAGCCCTTTGCTTTTCGTCTTTTGTTTTATCTGCTGCTTTAAAGCCGAGCTGAAAAGCTGGAACAAAATAAAATCTGTTTATCGTGGGATGGTTTGAGATGAGGAGCCATCCCCTTCAATCTACCCAAGCTGCTGCAGCCAGACAATGAGCTGGGAAAGGAACCTGAGTCTGGAGCCCAGCTCTCTGATGGGTTGACTGGCTTGCAGCAGAGCCCCAGAGGCAAGGTCCATTCCTATGGGGTGGCTGTCAACCCCCTACGCGCACAGGGCGGGGTTGCTGCAGACAGGCAGGTGCTGGGGCGACTCTGCAAAGGTCTAAAGTGAGGCTGCGGTGCAGAAACAAGCGGTGGCAGCCAGTGGGGCAAGGGTGAGGTCACTGCAAGTCTGGGCAACACCCGTAGCTCTGTGCAGGACACCTACTGCTCATTCTGGCCTGTCTGGGCTGTCTCCTGTTCATCGTGGGTTCAGCTTCTGTGGGAGTTGCTGGACAGCAGCTGGGTTTGGGGTGGGGGCTGTGAGGTCTCAGGCTGTTTCAGGAGAAGCACACAGCTCTGGGAGGACCCACCCGCCCACCTGTTAGGAACAGAGAAGAAGAGGCAGGGGAGGGAATATCTTGTATTGGACTAACCGCGGTTGGTGAGAGAGACGAGCTTTCGAGCTTGCTGACCCGAAGAAGAGCTCTGTGTGAACATGAAGGCTTGGCTCTCTCACCAATAAATGGAATTACCTGCCCCCAGTTTGTCTCTCTACTATCCAGCGCGGTCCTGGTTGATGACTAGGGTCCTAGGCGCTGTGGTAATACAAATTATAAAGAAGAAGAAGAGCTGGTTTAAGTTGGTAGAACCAAAAGAAAGGCCCTTGGCTTTGTCTGTGTTGTTAGGGGCCAATCGTTTGCCCGTCCCTCATGACGGTCACATGCCGTCAAGGTCCTGTCCTGGCTGTTTTCTGGTGCTCTGATAACGCACTGAGACCAAGGGAAATGACTGGGCCCCACTGCGGAACGGAGAGAGTGTTTCCCAGCATACTTGGAGCCTGGGAAGACGGAAGAGCTCCCTGAATGTCAATTGGGAAGGGAGAAAAATAAGACAGCCAGACATGAAGATTAACCCCCCTTTCCTGGCTGTTGAACTGTCTCTGGCAGATGGGAGACTGCCTGTCAGTCACTGGCAGTGCACAGGGATGGGATGGGGGGGTGTAGGGCTGCCAGGAGGGGGACAGGAGGTGCCCTGAACCACACACCAGCCGACAGCACAGCACACTCACTAAATTAGGATGCCGGGCATGCCCAGGCGCTGCCTGTGTGGTGCTGCTGGCAGGGAGCAGAGCGGGCTGCTGTGAGCTCACATGCCTGCCTGCCCCAGACAGCCCAATGCAGGCACCGGCCAGGGACACCAGCCAGACAGGCTTGGAGGGGGTGGGCACCCCGTGTTTGGAGTCTCCCCTTGGGTGTGAACTTCATATGTGATGGCAAAGCAATTCCCAAAGGCAATGGGGCTGCAAAGCTTCCCCATCCCACCCCCCAGAGCCAGCTGGGGATGGGGCTAGGCTGTTCCAGCCCCTCCTGGGCCCCTCCTGGGCCATGCTCTGCTCTCCCCTACTCATAGGTGGACTGGCCAAGCTGGGGAGAACAAGAGCGATTCACCCAGGACCCCTGCTATGCGGGGGTGGGGGAGGGCAGAGCTGTGGCTCTGACTCCACTCCGCAGTGCAGCTACCAGCCCCCCATGACTGCAGGCAGGCTGCAGGGTTACGGGAGGATGCTAGAAAGGGGCTAAGAGGAGCTTCAAACGGGTGAGACTGGGGTTGAGTGACTCATTCCAAACAGCAAGTAATCCCCGTCATTGTGTGTCCTTTTCTGCGAGGGAAACAGTTGGGGGGCAGGTGGGAACAGGGACAGGAAGTGCCAGACTGGGCCACAGCTGGGGTCCAACCAACCCAGTCTCTGGTCTCCACCAGTGGCAGTGCCACATGCTGCCGAGGAAGGCGTAAGAACTCTGCAGTAGCAGATGGGGGATAATTTGCCCCCGTCCCCGGTAGCTTTCATCTTGCTCTCTAATATCAGAGATTGGCTTAAGCCAGGGCGTTAATATACCTTCCAAAAATGGTGTCATTAATTATGACAGCTTTGGATATTCTTGTTAGAAATGTCCAGTCCCTTTTTTAAGCTTGTTAAATTCTGGGCCGCAATGAGTTGCGGTGGCAGTGTGGTCCACAGGCTAATTGTGCTTTGTGTGGAAAAAATATTTCCTTTCTTAGTTTTTAATTGCCCACCTTTCAATGTCACTGAACATCCCCTTGTTCTTGTGTCTGGGGTGGGCTGGCTGCAGGTGGTGGCAGGAGGGACGGCCGGTCTCCTCTTGTTGCAGGCAGGAGGGGCAGGAGAAGTGGATTGTCCCCGCCTGAGGCCTGTCTGCAGGCTGGGGTTAGAGAGAGGCCAGGTGCCGGGCCTGGCAGTGCTTTGCTGGCCGACTGCAGGGAGATGTCCACTCCACAGCTGGGCTCCGCACAGGGAGGGAAGGCCAGGCTATTCACAGCCTTCCTCTGTTTTCCCAGCAGCCCGGGCTCTCCCAGGGTCAGAGACTGCTTGCAGGCTGCCTCCTGCCCTCTGACTGACTGCTGGGGACTGCTGTTGTCTCCTGCTGATTGAGGGAGAAGGGTTGCCAGGGTGATTGGGGTGGTCACGTCCCCCTTCCTTTCCCTCTTGCTGCCCCCTTGATTCAGGGTGAGGGGCCAAACCCTTGGTGGCTCATAGGCATCCCGTGATCAACCCACACCCCCAGGTCTTTCTCCTCCTGTTGCGCCCAGCAGGTGAGCCCTCCGATGGAGGGTATAATTACCAGCCCTCATCAGTGCCAGGCAGGCTCAGGAAGATGTTTTTTCAGGCCTTTTGAGCTGTCCTTTTGGGTCTGAAACCATTGGCGTCCACAGCCCTTATCGATGTGCATTCCCTGCACTTTGCTCCATGATGGCCACCCCTGGGCTGACACACCAGAGACTGAGCTGGGGACCTGCAGAGCTCAAAGTCTGAGTCTCTGTAGCTGGGGCCTGTAACATACTCCTATCCTGTATGCATCAGACCAGATGGGGACAAGTAGCACATGCCGAGCCAAGGGTTACAGTTACATTTACAGCGAGCCACGGCTGGATGTTGACTGTACTCCAGTTGCACTGTGGTCATAATATACATGGGAAATCACTTCTCTTTGCTCGCATTAGTTACAGCTTGTGTAATAAATGCACTCAGCATAGAACACTGCTGTTTGAAGGCTACCAATGTTATGGATCTGTTGATGTCAATACAAGGGAAAATAAGCATTCCATTTGTTAAGAAGACCAGCCAGATGAACTGCTAGATGAGGTTTATTACATCAACATCAACGTTTTGCTTGTGAATGGAAGAATGTAAGAGCTCAAACATATCAGTAGTGCCCCCACAGACACGAACTTTCCAGAGTTGTAGTTTTCTTTTGAAAGCCTCAATTCTTTCACACTGGGCAGTAAAATTAGTACTCCCACCTTGCATATCTTTATTCAGCTTATTCATTTCACTGAATATGTCTGCGAGGTAACCCAGTTTTGCCAGCCACACGTCATCCTTCAGCAATTTGAACATGTTCAGGTTTCTTAAGGGCTAAGAAAGTACATAATTCTTCCCTGAGATTAAATATACGGGTAAGCATTCTGCCTCGAGATATCCATCTCTCCTCTGTACGCATGAGCAAGGAATAGTGCTCTGCACCCACTTCCTCCCAAAGTCCAGCAAAGCACCTGGAGTTTGTTGCTCTGGATTTAATAAAATTAACGAGTGTTACTGTTGTGTTCAGAACACCGTGAAAACCTGCTTCAAAATCTTTTGCAGCAAGTGCCTCTCAGTGTGCAAGCAGCGTGAGGTGGAACGGCTTTTATTTTTTGCACAACACCAGAATGCTTTCTGGTCATTTCTGCGACTCCATCAGTGCAGACCCTGATGCAATTAATTCAGCTGATATCTGCTGAAATCATAAATCATCTAACAGTTTGAAAATGTCATCAGACTTTGTTGTCATCTTGAGCTCTTGGCAAGACAGAAAGGTTTTCTTTATTTCCTTATTCCAAACATGAGCAAGGACATTTGGGGGACATTGAAGACATTTTTGAAATTTCTGTGGATTCATCTAGTTGTATAGCAAAATCCTTGTCACCCAGCCGATCGATAGACTGTGAAACTGTGTCTTCTGACATAGAAGTGATCTGTCATTTGACATGGTCATTTGACATCGGTATTTTTGCCAGTACCTTGGCCTTCTCTTCTCCAAATATTTCCTTTGCAATTTCAGTAGCGCACGGCATTATCAAAGTCTCAGCAACCTATGCAATTTTTTTGCTTTAGTGGTTTTCTGCACCACTATGCAGAATGACCTTACAAGCTTTTTATCCGCTGTAGTTGTGGATTTCATCACTGCTTTAGTACCAAGCAGTTCCTTATCCTTTTCTTCAAAAAATGAACATTGTTTGTCCTTACAGATTTCATGCTTTGTAATTAAATATCTCTGTGATTTGGAGGGTTTTAAACATTCATTGGACAGTATTTGTGTACAAATTACACACTGTGGTTGAGGTATATCTCCACTCATAAAACAAATAAAACCAACATTCAAGTAGTCGTCTTCATATTTCTTAATTTTTGCCAGGTTCATAACGGCTTTATGTTTCTTACCCACACCACCTCCTCGGTGCTCTTCAGCCCTTGCGGCGGCTGAACTTGTGGAAGGAAGTTCGGCATCATCGCTCTGTGGGTTTTGTTGGTTTGAAGTTGATGGTCAAATTAAAACTTTATCCATCTCTGAAATGTATTGTTTGCGTTTACAAGGATTTTCCCTGGGCTGTGTAGCTTGTTGTGCTCTTGCTGAAATAGCTCCTTGACACCTTACGTAAACGGAGCACGTGCTATTTGACCTGAGAATGTGAATGTGTTCGTTTCTGCACATGCTTAGACATACTGGAGCCCATAGGTTTCGGCATATCACGTAGGAAAATTAACACACTGTCTGGTAAGGAAAAAAAAGCAACGTGTCCAAATAGGACAAGGTGAAATGGCTTTTGTTTTTTGTATGCTCCCTGGTTTATTTTGGCAGACCCCCTGAAACCTGCTTCCAGCCCCCCATGCGGTTGTGGACCACTGACTGAAATTTGCAGCCTTAGACTGTGATCCACAAAAGCCAGCATGCTAGGTGGCGAGCTATCAGAGCTAGCCAATTGGAGATGCTGCCCAGGGCTAAGCCCCACCCCTTCACAGACATAGGTGCCTAAATCCAGGCTGCAGGGAGGGACCTAGTTCTGCTTGCAATCCACAGCCAGGAGCCCTCTTTGGACTTAAGCACTGAAGAATTTTTTTGCAAGAAGCTGGGGATGTGAGGGAAGGACGTTCCTTATAACTTTTAGCCTAGTAGTTAGGATACTCACCTGGTCAAAGCCCTTCTCCCCATCAGCTGGAGGCAGGACTTTAACCAGGGGTCTTCCATAAGCCCAGGTGACTGCCCTGAGCACTGCACTATAAGTCATAAAGAAGATCCCCACCTTTGCCTTCCCTCCTGCCCCCATTTTGTTTGAACATACCTGAGAGCCCTGATCCAGTAAGCACCCTCTGAACACACCTACTGGATTGGGCCCTGCACATGACTTAGGAGACCAGATGCTTGTCTTCCCCTAGGCTGTGAATTGCTTTAGGGCTTAAGAAGGAGACAGGGGTCCGGGCACCCACTGGTGAGCTTGAAGAGGGGGGGGTGACGGGTTGGATCACAGAACCCCCCTTGGGAACTGCCAACCGATGTGCCAAGACTACTTCTGTCCCTGCCCACTCCCAGTCACAACAAGCCCTGCACAACACGGGCTTCCTCTTGGCACCAGGCTTGGTGCCTTCATCTGTGTGCAAAACACACAAGCATTGGCTCCTCGTTAGGGCCGTGGATCAGGAGTTGTGGGCTTCTGAGGGAGTTCCTCGGTGTCTCTTCCCCCCACTTCTGTTCTGTGGGATAAACATACTGACCTGCCTTCCTGGGGGCGGGGGCTCTGCTCCCTGAGGCCCCAGATTCTGCGGCAGTTCCTGGAGAGTCAGGACAGACAGACAACATGCGTGTGGGCATCAAGCTATGGGGGGATGATCTACGTTTCCACTCTGGAAAGAGTTAGGGCCAAACAGTGGCCTCGTGTGAGCATCCAGGCCTGATGCAGTTACCGCGGCTTACACAGGGTCTCAAATAGACCTTTTAATCTCCCCCTCCAGGACCACTGGCCGAAATAACGCCAGCCCTGTGAGAGAGGGCATCACGGATCCACAGGATCTGTGCTATGCTTCAGCTTTTGAACAGTTCTTTGGAGGAACCTCTTTAGCGTGCCAGATCCTCAAGGGTGCTGACTGCTCCTGAAGGCAAGGCCGATGGGGAAACCATGGGCTCGGGGAGGCTAGCTCCCAGCCTGGCCCACCCCTTCTGCCTGAGGCCCCGCGACTCCTTCCCCCCACCAGAGCCCACTGCCCATCACAGCTGCCAGCCCGGCTCCCCCAACCCTGGGCGGGTGACACACGTCCCCAGCGCCCCCAGCCCCAGAGCATCTCACATGTCAATTGAAACTTTGAACAGTTCAAAAAGGCTCTCCTGCTTTTAGTCCCCAGTATCCACTCCGTCCATCTGGCAATTCACCTCTATCACTCTGGGGCCAAGTAAGGGGGTCAGAGAGCAGAGCCAGTCTGCAGGATCCACCTGGGTTCACACTGAGGCTTTCTCAAAGGCAGAGAGGTAGGCATCCATATTCCCCTGCACTCTCCTTAAACTGGGGCAACATTTGGCACCTTGGGTTCATGTGCAACTGGCTTCCTGTGGTCTCTCCCCACGTACCTCTCTGTGTGTCCTCTTGCTCCTCTGATTCTCCATATAGAGGTTCTTGCTACTGCTCCTTTTCCTAGTTCTTCTGCTAACCCACCTGGTGCTTCTGCTGCCCTCCTCCTGCTTTCGCCGCTTCTGCAAATGTTAACTCTTAGCCCAGCCCCCTGCCACCTTTTGGTCCATTGTCCAACTCCTGCTGACCCATGCTAACTTCACATGTTCCGCCCGCTGGAGATTCCCAGGGATAAGTGTCAATCATTCAGTTGCTAGGGCTCCTCTCCTCTTTGAGGACCCTCCATTGATATGGGTTGGTTTCAGCCATTCCGTTACCAACCCATTCATTCCACCCCAGACAGGAACGTGACACAGCACCTCATGCTTCCTGCTTTGCCCCAAGAGCAGCATTTTAGTCCTTTGGCCCCATTGCAAAGTACAGAGGGAAACTGAGGCATGCATCGGAATCATAAAAAATATTACAGGAAATTCCCATTTCATCACAGATGGACAGGCAGACAGTGGCCTGGTCACAGCTGACCTGCTCACAGTGTTGAGTGGCCATGGGTGCCTGGGAGATATTTAAGGACTAGAGGGTGCTGCTTCCATCTAGGCAAGTGAATGAGTGCTGTTTGTGAGAGGGGGGGCTGTGGTCTGGCTCATGGAGACCGCAGGCTGGAAGGAGATAAATCAACAGAAAGGAGTTTGCACGACAAAGCTGTTTGAAGCAGCAATGCACGAACTGGTCATAGTGGTGTTTTTCCTTTTATTGCCCGTTGTAGCTGTCGAGACAGTTCAAACCTTCACAAGTTATTTGCCTCTGCCACACAATAGGTATTAAAATGCCCATTACATCCTTCCTAGAGAAGCAATCTTCTGCACCCTGAGACAGTGGGGAGGCAATCACAGCTCTATTGCGCTTAGAAGAGGATATTAACCAGAGGCGAAATGCTGTATGACCAAAATTTCATGCAGCTAAAATTGACTAATAGCTTCAAACTTTTTTTAAGGCATATTATTGCTCATTGTGTAGTTATTACGTGGGGGGACATTTCTGCTTCTATAGCGTTCGTCGTCGAGTTGTATTTATCCTGCAAATAGCGACGACACGGCTCATAAACTGCAGATACAAACAACACACCAAACGTCCCCATAAACAATCAATCACAATGTGTCGCACCGGGCAAAGTTCTTGCAGGAACTAGCAGAATGAAGCACATGCCTTAGGAGCAAGGAATTCCTCCTAGGAAATACAGTATTTGGAGAGAATAAATATCCCTGTGTCCCTGCTAGATCTTGGGGTTGTAGCAACACCTCCAGGAAATTTGCACAGAACACTGCCTTGGGCGGTCGTGGAAGCGTCTTCACTGGAGGCTTTCAAAAGGAGGCTGTCTTGGATGATTTAGACCCAACAAATCCCGCGACTTGGCTGGGGGTTAGACTAGATGACCCTTGAGATTCTAAGAGCTTTTCTGCTTATGGCAGCTAATTACATCCCGTCCCCGCAAAGGAGGGCAAAGCATTTACAATTGCCAGGCGTGTCAGGAAGCAGCTGTCTTGACACAGAACAGGGAGTTCAGCGTGCAGCGGCGTGAGCGAAGCAGGGGTCACCCAGGGCTGGAATCAAGTACAGTCTGATATTTATTGGGTAGAAAATACTGGGCTTGGCCATGGCCTGCTCTGTGTGTGGCAGGGGAAGGGATACAGGAAGACGCCTACCCCATCTCAGACACTGGAAGGGCAGAAGGGACCATTGGCCTCATCTAGTCTGACCTGTATAACAGAGGCCGGAGACCTTCTCCCCCCGCCCCCAAAAAATTCCTAGAGCATAGAACAGCCCAAAGTCCCTGGCGCCAGACGAGGGCTGCTAGCTCCCAGAGGGAGTGGGGGCAGGGGAAGGCAGGCTGCCCCTGGTACGGAATGGCACAGTAGCCCTGTGCTGATGCAGCTGCCCTCTGCCCCCAGTTTGGGGCTGGACTTTACTGCACAGTGGAGCCCACCCTGTATAGTCATAAACCACTGCAAAATCAACAACATAATGTCAGCTAAGGAACAGCGCGTCCCTTCCAGTCCGGAGGGGCCCCCTCTGCTCTGCTGCATTAGACAGGAGACAAAAGGAGAGGGGAAGGAAAAGGACACACTGGGGGGGGGGGAATGGGACGGGGGAGAGACAAAGTCTTTTATGATTCTATCCCAGGTGGTGGTTGGGATTTAACTGAAGCCAGTGGCTGTGGTGATGTCATGTGGGTCCCGCTCTCTGGCCACTCTGGTCAGGACATCTCTCAGGGTCGGGATGAAGAAGATCCAGGAACCTGGGAGATTGTAGGAGTGGCAGCCCTGATGGTGAAGCTCGCCCCAGTTGCCAATTTTTCTCCCCAAAGTCTCTTTCTTTAGGGACCCCCGAAAAGGGAGTGACTGGTGGAGTAGCCCATCCCCTCATTATTTTGTGCACCAATTAGATTTGATATCTGACACACCAATTTTGGTGCAATTTATTTCTGGTCCCCCATTTTCTTGTTTCCCAAGCATGATCTTAACACAGTCCTTTTTTGTTTGGACTAATTCAGTCTCTCTCACTTTTGCACCTTTTCCTTTCAACACTTGTTATAGGCTATTGTGATACTTTATAAACTTTTACCTCCTTTTCCACAGTTAGGCTCACAACTGTGGTACATTTGTAGGCCCAATTACTAGGACAGGTGTCCATTAGTCACAAGAGGAATGGACTAAAGGCAGATCCTTTGATGCAGACCCACCCTTAGAGTGAATAACTCCCTGTTCCCACAGCTACTTCTCATACCCTTCTGCGTGTCCATGATAGTCTCTGGTAGATTGCTGTTTGCAGGCCACCTTATCAGTTCTCTAGGGCCTCCGTCTCTAGATCCCCAAACATGAAGTGCAATTCCTTGCTGTTCCCCTGAAATATTCAGCCTGCAAACACTGCATCCATGATTGACCTTCCCAGCGTAAACTCAAATTGGATATCACTTACTCAATGCTCCAATTCCTCACAAAGTCTTTTCTTCATAATTCTTTCCAGGAATTTCATCATGTGACTCATTAACTCGGTCCCAGTCCTTCCTATGTGTCTCTCGCTCTGTGACTCTTCCCTTTTATAACCTTCCAGTCCCTCTGTCAGGTGACTCCTGGATCAGTCTTCTCAGGTGATCCCAACCTTCTATGGGTGACTTCATTGCCAGGTGACCTCTGCCCTCACAAAACAGTCTTCCTGGCTGGAAGCCAGGCTATTGTTAAGGATGTTTGGAGAACGTCCCTGAGTTAACAGCCCTCTATTGTCAGGGCTTTGCCACTGGCCTTGGGAATGTCAGTTGAACATGGAGGTAACAGGACAACAGAGAAGGGGAAGAGCACCGTATCCCAAATGGAGTCTGTAGTCTGACAAAGAGCCCCAATGTCCGGTTGTACATACCAATTCCCCAGATCATTGCAACGGGGGTGACCAATCTCACAGCTTGAATGCTGACTGTTGTATGCTCACCTTGGTTTTCATCCTGTGGTTCACCCCCAGGTAGATCAAGTTCATGGAAATTAGGATCTTCCCATGGACAAGGCATAACCACAAAGTAGGCTCAGTCCGATGACTGATCTGCCCAGTTCTTTCCCAGCTCTGTAACTTGTTCCTAAAGAGGGGCCTCATTGGAGTCTGGTCTAGAGGCCTTTTAAATCAAACAAAATAGCTCCACAGACTTCTGCTTCTTGGGGAGTCCCCCAGCCGGGCAGTTACATGGGACAAACGGTGATACCTCATTTGCACTGCAATCCAGAGCCCAGCCTCCCACTCCCACCAGCCTCTCTCCCTCACCGTCTGCTCAACACACACACGCCAAGACTTCAGGAGTGTGATTGCTCTAGCTAACCTAATTCACAGTCACACACTAGCCCAATGCAGCCGAATCTGAGAACTCAGACTCACCACCCAGGCTAAGAAATAATGAAGTGGGGGGCTCCTGCCTTGTACTGCAATTAACCTGTGCACTAAACTCTTCCCTCCGCTTGTTAGGATAAAGATGTGCATGGCTGACTGACTTCCTAGGGAACAAGTAGGAACGAATAGGAATGCTAACACATGTAGAAACCGACACCCAGTTACTGAACTGTTGCTTTCTGCAACTCAATAGAACTTTCTCTAGAATAAGTGGCCCCTTCTTCACAGGCAAAGTTGAGGCAAAGGGATAGCTCAGTGGTTTGAGCATTAGCCTACTAAACCCAGGGTTGAGTTTAATCCTTGAGGGGGCCATTTAGGGATTTGGGGCAAATATCTGTCTGCGGATTGGTCCTGCTTTGAGCAGCGGGTTGAACTAGATGACCTCCTGAGGTCCCTTCCAACCCTGAGATTCTATGAAAACCTAGCAACAAAGGCACCAGTGTCTGAGATTTCTCCTTTCTGAATATCCTGGCGTGAGTGCATAGCAGGCAGGCTCTGCAGTTAATCTTTACCAACTGACTGTTGCCACTTCCCCCCTACATTCCATATTCCCCCCGATAAAGCACATTTTTGTCATGGGAGGGGGGCGGGGAATACAGTGCAATTACGCATTTTTATAGCATACCTTTCACGGCTTATCGCAAAACTCTGCACGGGGGGAAAAAAAACAGAATTACATAAATTTTAAAGACATTTAATTCACACACAGTTACAGTCATGCAGCAAAAGCAACGGCAAACAGGTGCATGCTTAAGGGGTGATTTAAACCAGGGATGTGAGCCACACATGGGAGCCGCTGGAGGTAAAGCAGCCAGCCAGAGAGGAGATGCCAGGACACACCGAGTTCCATAGCCTCTGTCTCAGCAATCGCCATGGAGCAAAGTAGGTGCCTAGGAAAGAAGACAATGAGGAGGGGGAAAGTGTCTGTGAATATGAGCTGCCTGCGGTGGATTGAAGCACAGAGAGTGGCTGGCTGTCCTGCTGCAGGCTCTGCTGCTCCAGGTGGTCTGAGCTACGCCAAGGGAGGGCCTGACATTCCCACCCGTCAATTATTTGAACAGAGATTTCTGCTGGGATGCTGTGGCCCTTGGCTCTCTCTGAAGCATAGCGGGTCTGGTCAGCTCCATCCCTGCCTGGTGAAGCGCAGACAGGCAGTCTGGACTAGCATCTGGGGAAAGCCGCTCTCCTAGGTCACTCTGAGATGATAGACCAGAACTATTGCCCAGGTTCAGGAGGGAGAAAGGCCTTAGGCCCAGCCGAGACTCAGAGACCTTCTGGAAGGGAGTAAGGTCAAGTCTTGACCAGCAACCCAGGAAGCAGAATTCCCTTCTTGGAGGGGGAAGAAATGGGCGTGTCAGCCCCCGGTGGCGGGAAGGAGTGAGCGTATCGGCCTCAGGAGTGGGTGTGCCAGCAAAAGGTGACATCACCAGCCAGGGTGCTCCCCCTCTCCGATAACTGCGTGGTCCCGGGGATGCCCACGCAGCTACATCTCACCATGGAGCCCGGCATTGGAAGGGAGGGCTAATCCAAACACACTTCTTATTGCCCACGCCAAGCCCAGGGGAAGCTGCTGCCGTGATGGTCAACTTGCCTCTGAAGTCGGGATTCCTCCAGCCCCACTGTGTTAGCAACAAGAACCCCGACCCACAAAGCCAGGGGCTTGTTGGACGTATTCTGGAAAACCTCTGAACCTCTTTCCTGTTCCTGGAATAATATGGCTGCTGCCTGGCACGGCCCCAGCATTTGCTGGCAGGAAGGGGCATGCACCGAGCGGCTGCCCACACAGAATTATTCTCTGCTCATTCACTTTGACCCCGGAGCTGTTTTGATACAACCTGGCTGCTCAGCTCCCTCGGCCCACCAGAGACTGTCAGAGTGACAGGAGTGATATGAGCAGGGAAGTTCACACATTTTATGAATTAGCCTCATTATTCTTGGGCTTTTTCTCCAGCCTGAACTCTCTCCCGACAGAGTCTCTGACGTGCATCTGATTCTTTTAAACAGAAGAAAAAGTTCTGGGCTTCAGCTAAAGAGAGCAGCTCAGAGTCCACGCCTCAGCCCTAACTGGGCTACTCTCTGCAGAGAGGGTGAGAACTGGACAAGCTGTGGGTGGGGAGTGAGGCTGGGAGCCATCTAGGAGAAATGGCTGGAGACCATGCAAAGGATACGGGGCTCTGAAATATTCTGCTCATTATTGACATCACAGAGCCATCTGCACTTGCAACCATCATCCTCAGCCCTGAGTAATAACCCCTAGACTGCTCAGCATGTCGTCCATGGAGCCCAGTGCTGGTACCGGGTCACTATCCCCTCTTCACAGCATGGGAGACAGGGCCAGAGTGGGGAAGGGATTTGTCTGCTGTCTCCCTGAGTCAGGGCAGAGCCAGGACTAGAACCCAGATGTCCTGCTCCTCACCCACCCCCACACCAAAATGTTCCCTCTCCCACAGCTGCCCACTCTTTCCAGACCAGCATTCCTTCCCCCACACCTTTTTCATGGCAGCACCCCCTGCCCTCTCCCACACTGCACTGTGCAACAGAATCTCAATGCACGCGCTCCAGCTGCAGTAGGGGCATCAAACCAGCGCAGTAATCGGCTCTGGCTGCATCGTTTTACACAGCTGCCCGGCTGTCACAGCAGCAAGCCATGCTGCATCGCTGCACATTTCTACAACCTGCATCCCAATTTCCAGCCAACTCAGTGAAACCTGAATCACTGAACTTTGCAGCAAGCTTCCTTCCGTCATAAGGCTGATTCCTACACTCACTGGAACATGCCGCACTGCATTACTGTAAAGTGAAGTTCTTTGCACTGCATCTCGACCGCTCCCCTCGGCTAGCGCGGTGTGCTACACTGCCTCTCGACCGCTCCCCTCGGCTAGCGCGGTGTGCTACACTGCATCTCGACCGCTCCCCTCGGCTAGCGCGGTGTGCTGCACTGCATCTCGACCGCTCCCCTCGGCTAGCGCGGTGTGCTGCACTGCATCTCGACCGCTCCCCTCGGCTAGCGCGGTGTGCTACACTGCATCTCGACTGCTCCCCTCGGCTAGCGCGGTGTGCTACACTGCATCTCGACTGCTCGCCTCGGCTAGCGCGGTGTGCTACACTGCATCTCGACTGCTCGCCTCGGCTAGCGCGGTGTGCTACACTGCATCTCGACTGCTCCCCTCGGCTAGCGCGGTGTGCTACACTGCATCTCGACTGCTCCCCTCGGCTAGCGCGGTGTGCTGCACTGCATCTCGACTGCTCCCCTCGGCTAGCGCGGTGTGCTGCACTGCATCTCGACCGCTCCCCTCGGCTAGTGCGGTGTGCTGCACTGCATCTCGACCGCTCCCCTCGGCTAGCGCGGTGCGCTACGCTGCCTCTCGACCGCTCCCCTCGGCTAGCGCGGTGCGCTACACTGCATTTCGACTGCTCCCCTCGGCTAGCGCGGTGTGCTACACTGCATCTCGACTGCTCCCCTCGGCTAGCGCGGTGCGCTACACTGCTCTCGACCGCTCCCCTCGGCTAGCGCGGTGCGCTACACTGCATCTCGACCGCTCCCCTCGGCTAGCGCGGTGCGCTGCCCTGCATCTCGACTGCTCCCCTCGGCTAGCGCGGTGCGCTACACTGCATTTCGACTGCTCCCCTCGGCTAGCGCGGTGTGCTACACTGCATCTCGACTGCTCCCCTCGGCTAGCGCGGTGCGCTACACTGCTCTCGACTGCTCCCCTCGGCTAGCGCGGTGCGCTACACTGCATCTCGACCGCTCCCCTCGGCTAGCGCGGTGCGCTGCCCTGCATCTCGACTGCTCCCCTCGGCTAGCGCGGTGCGCTACACTGCATCTCGACCGCTCCCCTCGGCTAGCGCGGTGTGCTACACTGCTCTCGACCGCTCCCCTCGGCTAGGGCGGTGTGCTGCACTGCATCTCGACCGCTCCCCTCGGCTAGCGCGGTGTGCTACACTGCATCTCGACCGCTCCCCTCGGCTAGCGCGGTGTGCTACACTGCATCTCGACTGCTCCCCTCGGCTAGCGCGGTGCGCTACACTGCATCTCGACTGCTCGCCTCGGCTAGCGCGGTGTGCTACACTGCATCTCGACAGCTCCCCTCGGCTAGCGCGGTGTGTTACACTGCATCTCGACCGCTCCCCTCGGCTAGCGCGGTGCGCTACACTGCATCTCGACCGCTCCCCTCGGCTAGCGCGGTGTGCTACACTGCATCTCGACTGCTCCCCTCGGCTAGCGCGGTGTGCTACACTGCATCTCGACTGCTCGCCTCGGCTAGCGCGGTGCGCTACACTGCATCTCGACTGCTCCCCTCGGCTAGCGCGGTGTGCTACACTGCATCTCGACTGCTCCCCTCGGCTAGCGCGGTGTGCTACACTGCATCTCGACTGCTCCCCTCGGCTAGCGCGGTGTGCTACACTGCATCTCGACCGCTCCCCTCGGCTAGCGCGTTGCGCTACACTGCATCTCGACCGCTCCCCTCGGCTAGCGCGGTGTGCTACACTGCATCTCGACCGCTCCCCTCGGCTAGCGCGGTGCGCTACACTGCATCTCGACCGCTCCCCTCGGCTAGCGCGGTGTGCTACACTGCATCTCGACTGCTCCCCTCGGCTAGCGCGGTGCGCTACACTGCATCTCGACTGCTCCCCTCGGCTAGCGCGGTGCGCTACACTGCATTTCGACTGCTCCCCTCGGCTAGCGCGGTGTGCTACACTGCCTCTCGACTGCTCCCCTCGGCTAGCGCGGTGCGCTACACTGCATCTCGACTGCTCCCCTCGGCTAGGGCGGTGTGCTACACTGCATCTCGACTGCTCCCCTCGGCTAGCGCGGTGCGCTGCACTGCATCTCGACTGCTCGCCTCGGCTAGTGCGGTGCGCTACACTGCATCTCGACTGCTCCCCTCGGCTAGCGCGGCGTGCTACACTGCATCTCGACTGCTCCCCTCGGCTAGCGCGGTGCGCTGCACTGCATCTCGACTGCTCCCCTCGGCTAGCGCGGTGCGCTACCCTGCATCTCGACTGCTCCCCTCGGCTAGCGCGGTGCGCTACACTGCATCTCGACTGCTCCCCTCGGCTAGTGCAGTGTGCTGCAGTGTACCAATTCACTGGACATGCTAACAAAGCACTTCTCTCCGCATGACAGAGCATGCTACCCGCTTCTGGGGGATTCCTCTTTACAATCTGCAAGACATGCCATGTTCCTCCTGCCTCTTCCGTTGTTCCTTTGCTCTGTTACTCCGTCCATTCCTCTCCACATGACTCTCCATCCCTCAGTGTCGTTTAGTTGCATCTTTATGCTGCTTCTTCCTTGCCCTGACTTCCTGTCTCTCTCTCCTATTTTCTGCCTTCAAATAGGATGTGAAGATCTGCAAAGGCAGCTTGTCCATATTTCTGTCACCAGACACCCCTTCAACCTTTAAACCATGCAATTACTCAGCACCCCACTGTGAACAGTTTGCCATGATGAATATTGACCATTTCTTCCAGCTCTTTATTTTCTGCCTTTGGCCAGTGTCTGCATAAGAACATAAGAACGGCCATCCTGGGTCAGACCAAGGGTTCATCTAGCCCAGTATCCTGTCTTCCAACAGAGGCCAATATCTGAGTTGTCAGAGGGAATGAAGAGAGCAATTATCGAGTGATACATCCCCCCTGTCGCCCAATCCCAGCTTCTGGCAGTTGGAGATTTAGGGACACCCAGAGCATGGGGTTGTGTCCCTGACCATCTTGGCTAATAGTTATTGATGGACTTATCTTCCATGAACTTGTCTAATTCTTTTTTGAACCCAGTTATACTTCTGGCCTTTTACAACATCCCTTGGCAACAAGTTTGTGGATTGAGCACTGTGTGGAGAAGAACTTCATTTTGTTTGTTTTAAACCTGCTGTCTATTAATTTCCTTGGGTGACCCCTGATCTTTGTGTGATGTGAAGGGGTAAATACCACTTCTTTATTCACTTTCTCCAAACCATTGCTGATTTTATAGACCTCTATCATATTCCCCCGAGTCGTCTCTTTTCCAAGCTGAATAGTCCTACTCTATTCAATCTCTCCTCTTATGGAAACTGTTCCATATCTTTACTAATGTTTGCCCTTCTCTGTACCTTTTCCAGATCTAATATATCTTCTTTGAGATGGGGTGACCAGAACTGCACACAGTATTCAAGGTGTGGGTGTACCATGGATTTATATGTAGCATTATATTTTCTGCCTTAGTATCTACCCCCTTCCTAATGACAGGTTTCAGAGTAGCAGCCGTGTTAGTCTGTATCCACAAAAAGAACAGGCGTACTTCTGGCACCTCAGAGACTCATAGACTCATAGACTCATAGACTTTAAGGTCAGAAGGGACCATTATGATCATCTGGTCTGACCCCCTGCATGCTGCAGGCCATAAAACCGTCCCTACCCCTTCCCTGGACTCTGCTGTTGAAGTCTCCAATCCTGTTTTTAGTGACTTCAATTGGCAGAGACCCTCCTGCTAGAGATCCCTGCCCCATGCTGCGGAGGAAGGCGAAAAACCTCCAGAGGCTCAGCCCATCTGCCCTGGAGGAAAATTCCTTCCCGACCCCAAATGTGGCGATCAGTAAGACCCCGAGCATATAGGCAAGAGTCTTCAGCCCGACCCCGTTAGCCATTATACTATTTACCCACCATTGCTTGGCTTTCCTTGACTACTATGTTTTACCATTAAACCATTCCCTCCATAAACTTATCTAACTTTATCTTAAAAGACTAACACATTTATTTGAGCATAAGTTTTCATGGGCTACAGCCCACTTCATCAGATGCATAGAATGGAACATATAGTAAGAAGATTATATATACACACACACACACACACACACACATACAGAGAACATGAAAAGGTGGAAGTTGCCACACCAACTCTAAGAGGCTAATTAATTAAGATGAGCTATTATCAGCAGGAGAAAAACTTTTGTAGTGATAATCAAGATGGCCCATTTCAGACAGTTGACAAGAGGTGTGAGGATACTTAACATGGGGAAATAGATTCAATTTGTGTAATGACTCAGCCACTCCCAGTCTCTAATCAAGTCCAAATTAATGATATCTAGTTTGCATATTAATTCAAGTTCAGCAGTTTCTTGTTAGAGTCTGTTTTTGAAGCTTTTCTGTTGCAAAATTGCCACCTTTAAGTCTGTTACTTGTCTTCACTACCCACCCAGATAGGCGGGTAGAAATCGATCTCTCGGGGATCGATTTATCGTGTCTCATCAGGACGCGATAATCGATCCCCAAATCGACGCGCGTACTCCACCAGCCCAGGTAGGTGTAAGCGTCGTCGACAGGGGAGCCGCGGTGGTCGATTTGCCGCTGTCCTCACAGTGGGGTACGTCAGATCAGATACGTCGAATTCAGCTACACTATTCCCATAGCTGAATTTGCATATCTGAAAACGATTTCCCCCCCCCCCCATAGTGTAGACGTAGCCTGAGTGACCAGAGAGGTTCAAGTGTTCTCCTATTGGTTTTTGAATGTTATAATTCCTGATGTCAGATTTCTGTAGACTGTCCGGTTTGGCCAACGTACATGGCAGAGGGGCATTTCTGGCACATGATGGCATATATCACATTGGTAGATGTGCAGGTGAACGAGCCCCTGATGGTGTGGCTGATGTGATTAGGTCCTATGATGGTGTCACTTGAACAGATATGTGGACAGAGTTGGCATTGGGCTTTGTTGCAAGGATACGTTCCTGGGTTAGTGTTTGTTTTTGTTGTGTGGTTGCTGGACTGTTCCTGCACATTGAGCAGACGTTTTCAGAGAGCTATCCGCAATGACTCCAAGATCTGTTTCTTGAGTGGTAGCAGCTAATTTAGACCCCATAATTTTGTATGTATAGTTAGGATTATGATTTCCCATGTGCATTACTTTGCATTTATCAACACTGAATTTCATCTGTCATTTTGTTGCCCAGTCACCCAGTTTTGTAAGATCCCTTTGTAACTCTTCACAGTCTGATTTGGACTTAACTATCATCTGCAAACTTTGCCACCTCACTGTTTACCCCTTTCTTCAGATCATTTATGAAGAGGTTGAATAGCACTGGTCCAAGTACAGATCGATGGGGAATGTTGCTATTGACCTCTCTGTATTCTGAAAACTGAACTTATTCCTACCCTCTGTTTCCTGTGGCGGGTTTTTTTTTTTTTTTTACCAGTTACTGATCCATGAGAGGACCTTCCCTCTTATCCTATCATTGCTTACTTTGCTTAAGAGCCTTAGGCTTTCTGAAAGTCCAAGTATGTTTTATTCACTGGATCACCCTTGTCTTGTTGACCTCCTCAAAGAATTCTAATAGAGTGGTGAGGCATGATTTCCCTTTATAAAACCTGTGCTGATTTCTTCGTCAACAAATCCTATTCATCTGTGCGTCTGATCTGTGATGGCACTTTGCCTCTCCCACCAGGACGCTCTGTTGCCCAACACCCCTCTGTCTCACTCTGGGGACACTTCCCAGTTTCTGAGAGCCCTTTTTAGATCTTGCCTGCAGGTCAGTCTCCCCAAAGGCCCCATTTCACCAGGTCCTGGCTGGCCTGTGACTTGGCCCTGGCTGAAATAGTTGGACTGAGTCAAGGTCAGGCTGCCTTAAAGCAGCAGTATCTACACTTTCCAGATAGCTGCCTCTTACCAATCAACCTGCATCACATCTGAACTGCTGATGCGTTAAAGTCCATCTGTCACCCCTTCCCGCAGGCTCATCTCCAGGTAGAAGGAACACTTGGCCCTGCCTCCCAACTCTGCATGGACATGCTCAGTGTCCTCGTGGTGCTTCAGGGTGAGAAGTCCTAGGCCGAAGGGGGAGAGGTGACCCACCAGACCATCTTGCTGCAAAGTCTGGCATCTGCAGGAAGGAGCATTCCACTTCTCTTTAAAGAAGTAACTCCACAGAAACCAGACAGAGATAAAGATCCAAATACAGAAGAGGCGAGTGATTCACCACTCTGGTGTATGCAGAACAGCAATTGTTAGCAGACAGCAGTGAGCGAGGATACAGCATAAACTCGGGCACCAGCAGCATGAACATGGGGGTGATTTACCAGGAGCTCCTATGCAAGGTGGAATGTCTCGGCAAGAGGCAGAGGAGATAGGGGAGGGGTCTTCTCCAGCACAGCGCCAGGGCAGCTGTCCTCCGCTGTTAGTGGCCATGTGTTGGGTGGTTACCGGAAAGTAAAAGGAACATTTTCAAAAGTCGCCTCTAAGGGAGCCTCCGTTTTTGGTTCCCAAACTGGGACACCTCAGACTTGATATCAGAGCTACCAAATACTTGCATCTCCCACCGACCTCACTAGCAGGACTATTAGCGATGAATTACAAGGCATCCATTTCTTTAGTAAAGTGTTACGGTGAATGCAGATTAAGGTGAACAAGTGGAAATTCATTAAGCCCTGTGCAATGCTCTGTTCAGGTGGCTGCATTGCTTCCAGCCTCACTCCTCACATTCTCTTTCCCTCAATAATAGTCCCCCATTGGTCATGAGCAGGGATCCTAGTTTTCCATGATAAAAAAACAATCTCCATGAACCCATGGTAGAACAGGTAGTACTGTACATGGTACTTTACACAGCTGAACCATGTGCTCCACCTGGTTACAAATGGTTGGGTGGAGTGTTGGGGAATCAGCACTTTGTTTATTCAAGTATCTCAAGAGCCGTGCATGATGAGTTGGATCTTTCACTAAATGTGACTTCATCAAAGTGACCACTTGCTTAAAGGTATTTTGCCAAGTTCTTCCTGTCAAAGCAACACTATGTGCATAGCAACTAATATGTGCACAGGCTGAGCACTGTTTGCAAAGCACATTGTTCCAAGCTTTGACCATGTCGCTTGCACTGTCTGAATATTAGCATTTGTAACAATCAAGTGGGATGCTGAATTCCACTGTACAAGAAATCAAGGCTTGTGAAACAGTGGCATGATTAACTTTTCTGAGGTGCACTGTCTTTACAAGCTGTAGTGTAGTAATGTCAGCATTCTTAGGAGGAGCTACCTTGAGCACCTGAAATAAAATGTTGCCAAATGATCTATTTTGGAAGTCAGTGTTTTTGTCGGCAATCACAGCAATGGAGTTTCCTTTCAGGTCGTTGAGAAGACGCAGTTTTTTCCTCCTCAAAAAGAGTTGGTAAGTAATGGGAATACAACCGATCTGAGTTGGGAATGGCACCACCTCCCTTAACATGCTTGCTCAACAAAATCTCTGACAATAGGTAAATCCATTTTATGCAGAGGAAGATCTGTTTCTACACACACTTGAACAGAATCTGAAGTGACAGTTTCACGCTGTTCTTTGGCAGCTGTAAAACGCTGGAATGATCCAGTCGCATTGCATTGTTTCTTTACTGTCACTGATGGCCCTGCTGTCTCAGCCGCTTGGTTTTGTTTCTTTTCATGCAGTTTGTTTAGCACTTTCCATGTATTCTACAATTATCTGCCTTCAAACGTAACCTACAGCCTTGCTGCATGCGGTACAGAGCACCACATTACAATGAACATGACATTTTTCACTCCCAAACTCCATGTCATGGTCCTGAGGGGTGATTTTTAATGTTTTTGGCATTTTTTAATAACTTTAATTACTCATGTCTTGACGCTGAAGTGAAATTTGAGATGCATTTAAACATGATCCCCCAATATGCCATTGAGTAACCTCTCTACGCCGGAAGCAGTTTATTGGAGTCTGTTTAGCTATGTAAATTTAAAGCACATTCAAAAATCAACCACAAGAGGGGGAGATTGTGCACATTGAATAAGTGACACTGGTACGTTCAGTAAAATTTAGTTAATATATGGGTTTTTTTCCCCACAAAATGGGAAAAACTAAAGATTATCTATAAAAACACACACTGCATGTTTCCATGCCGAATGGATTTCTAGGATCCCTGGGCATTATACATCTTCCCTATTTTACAAACATTGTAATATAAACAAAGAAGTGACACCCCAACCCCCACACTGTGTCCCTACAGCCAGAGCTTGCTAGCACATAGCCAAATGGGAGTCTCACAAACTCAGCTGGTTACAGTCTTTGAGATCGTTTGGTCTCCTCAGCAGGCAACGGCACCAGGAATGACCTATCTCTATCTCCTTGTCACCTGTCTCCGAGTCTAGCAAACTATCTCCTCCCTCCCTGTGGGATTGGCCTCTGGATGGTTCTGCCTTTTTGTTCTGAGAGGACCACTGCATCTCTGTAGACTCTTCCGTCTGCTAGCTCAAAAGTGTCTCCTGTTCCTTTGCATCACTTGTCCCTCTTGTGTAGTCACCTACTATGACCTGGATGCCCCTATACCCCTCACTATTACTTCAGTCCACTCCTTCCGGTGGATACTTATAGAAGTGCCTGTCTTCAGGGCCGGTAGGTCCTTGGCTGGCCTGTTGTACTCTAATGCCTGCTTTCTCTGATTGTAGCCATCTCCTCTTGAGGGTGTTTCCATCAATCTGGCCACAACAGGTCTCCCCTCCATGGTAACAGGGCTTTGGTCTTTTGTCCAGTCAGTGCCTGTGTTGGACTGTTTTGGCATCCCTGTTATGGGTTATTCCTGTGTGCCAAAAATGCTTCTCAACCACAAGAAACAGCCTTGTGTAACAGTCTCCTAGCTGTTTTCATAGCAGAGTCTACCTTACTATTACTCTGCGGGCATGCTGAGGAGGTGGTGTGGTGGTCAAACTCCCATTGGCAGGCAAGTTCCTTGAATTCTTCCATGGCAAATTGGGATCTGTTGTTGGTGAATACAGTGTCCACAGTGGCATATCTTGCAAAGTGGGCCTTCAGTTGGCCAGTGACTGACTTTCTTCTTGTTTCAGGCAGGGCATCAATCTCTCAAATTGGAGTAATTGTTCACTGTAATCAAGTACTGCTTTTCACTGAAGGTAAATAAGTCCTCTCCCACCTTTCCCCAGGTGGGCAGTTCATGCTGGCAGTTATCACATGACTGGCAGGTGTCACACCTTTCTATCAAGGAGCAGAGTGGTGTATTCATTCCAGCAAACACACTTTTGAGCACTTCTAAGACAGCTGCCAATAGCCAGGTGTGATGCATGTGCTTTTTGCATGACATCCCGACATAATGAGGTGCAGACAACAGCTCTGTCCTCAATATGATTCCATCATGAGCACTCGGCTCATCTTTCTTTTGAAAACATGGGGGTGCTCCTACTGGAACTTGGCTCTTGTCTTCTGGCCACCCTGATAGGATCGCTGTCTTGGCTGCCTGCAGTTGGATGTCCTTTTCTGTCGCCTCATTGATTTCCAACAGCTTCGCTGTTGAAACTGGAGCCAGAGCAGCATGTTAATAGATTCAGTGTCCTGACCCCGTTTCCCCAGCTCTCCAATGGTGGGTGTTTAGGCCCTGCTCAGGGTGTCGTCTAACAGCAGTCATCATTTTGGACAATATTTAATCTCTAGCTGGTAACTCTGGAGGTGCATCGACATGTGCTGCAAACTCTTTGGAACACTATGAGGAGGCTTTCGCCATGACTGTCTCTACGGGTTTGTGGTCTGGTTGCACAATTACGGGGTGGCCATAGGTGTACAGATGGAATCGCTCCACTCCAAATATCACAGCCAGAAGCTCTGTTTCTCTTTGGCCGTACCCCTGTTCAGTCTCTGCCAGGGCTCTCCCAGCATAAGCGACTGCCTGCTCCTGTCCAAGAGCTGCACACTGGAGTATCAGCAGCTCTTCTGGCTGGGAACCCTTCAGGATGGGGCATCTGTTATCATTTGTTTCAGTGCATCAAATGCTTCCTGTTGGGGACCTGTCCAGTCTAACACAACACCCTGCCTTGATGTATGGGCTCCACTACTGCAGCCGGGCGTGGACAGAACTTTGGGCAAAAAAATGTATAGTTCTTACGAAGCACTGTAATCCTCCCCTGGCCATTGGACCCGGCATGTCTCTGCCTGCTTTGATCGTGTGGGATCTGATTTCAGTCCTTCTGCTGTGAGGAGACCCAGTTCTAGGGCTCGTGCATCTGGCTGCTTTGCTGCAGAGACCTCACAGCTCAGCTGCTGCCCACCAAGTTTTATTTGCAAGGAGTGAAACTGAGTGCAGATTAAACTGAACAAGAGGAGATGTATAAATCCATGTTCATGGCTCTGTCCATGTGACTGCCTTGCTTCCAGGCCAGCTCCCCCCAACATACAATCCTTCCAGGGAACAGGGGCTCTCTGACTCCAGTTCCACTGATCATGATACAGCACCCATCCCCTCTGTATCAGGGCACCACAGCCAGCTGCTATCTGGTTCTTTGGGTATGTCTACATGAAGACTTACGGCACTGCAAGCTGGAGTGTAAATTGACACGCTCTAACGTGCTGCACACTGCTGTACTGTTGGTGCACAGCAGCAGGGTTCACCTGGACAGTCAGTGCTGGAGCGTTGTAGATCTATCCCCCAGCTGGCGGCACAGTGGTTGTGGGGCATGCCCTATATCTGCTTCTCAGCAGCCCTGCTTTGCTGCAGTGTTGCAATACACAAGAAAACTCGTTTTCCCACCCTCTCCCCGGTGGGTACCTTAAAACTAATAATTAATTAGCACCGAATAATTAATAGTGTTCACAGGATCAGAGGGAGCTGAGGTGGAAGATCTGGGTTTGATCCCATCCTCACGGGAGCAGGGTTGGGCCCTGTAGTGTAGTCTCTAGTGCTGTGTCTGATGCCGGTGTGAAGACCAGAAGCACAGGCTTGCGCTGCCCAGGGGACGTAGTGGATTTTCCCAAGGTCCAATGGCTGCATTTCCCAGGCTGAAGCTCATGCCATTATTTCGTGCCCGTCTTTCTAACACTTCTCAGCCCCGTGCTTTGATTCTCCGGCTTCCTGGTGTTCGCAGCGCCTGCCAGCTTAATGTCATCAGCTTATTCAATTAATGGTCTGGTTTGTACAGCGCTTCTGGATCATTAATTAAGCTGTTCAATAAAGCTGAGCTGGACTCTGATCCCCTCGCTGTTTCCACGCAATGGGATATGCTGTCATTTATCAGAACCAGCGAGAGGCCGTTTGTGGGGCAGCGGGAGGCGGGGAAGGAGACCATGAATGGTCAAATACAGGGGACCCTCCACAAGACCCCGGGACTGACTGCGAGGGCTGCAGGAATGAGACTGACCATCATGGCCACAGGATTCTGCATTCATCGGTGTTGTGATATGCCCGGAGAGCTGCTGGGTAAAGCTCTGCTCTAGGAATTATTTGGGGGGCAGGTCTCTGGCCTGTGTCCTGCAGGAGGCCAGCCTAGATGATCACAATGGTCCCTTCTGGCCTTGGAATCTCTGAACACAAATCATTCCTCTGTGCACCCAATTCTACCCCAGCGAGAAGATGAGTGAGAGAGAACCACCCGTGACAAAATGCACCGCTGGAAGGTGCTCAGGTGCTGCAGTGACGAGGGTGGGGTAAGAACCTCTATGCAACTCCATGACTAAAACGACATTAAAAGAACATTAAGGTTGCAAAATGAGTGCTCGAAAGTGAGGAAAGTGCCACGTTTAAGGTTGCTCATGCACCATAGGCATCGATGGTATTACGGAGATGGTAAGCTCCTTGGGGGTAAAGCTGGTCTTTTTGTTCTGTGTTGGGACAGCACCAAGCACAATAGGGCCCTGCTGTGTGTCTGGTGCCCTCGGCATTGCAACAACAAACAGCAAAACCACACTGATACTTAGCCACGTGAAGCCGAGCTCTCCACTCAACCTGCTGGCCCCTCACCCACCACTGCTGTATCTTGAGTGACCAAAAGGGCTGGTCGGGGGCCTGGAGTGAAGCAAGGGGCCCAGCTGGGTGTCCAGCTTGGCCTATGTAAGAAACAAGGCGTGCAGCTTGCTGGAAGTACTCATGTTACCCACAGACACTGACAGGATTATTACTGCGTTATTATGACAATGTTACTGGCCAGTATTATTGTTAAACACTGCCCAGATTCGGAGGCTCCCATCTGTTTCCCATTTTGGTGCCTCAGGGTTTCATACAGGGAAACAGTCCATCACATTTCTCTGTGCTCAGAATAACAGAGCCCATTTCGGGCTTTCAAGGGCTGCTCTCTGCTGGCCATATCTGGGGCAGTGCCTGGGTGCGTCAAAGGCCTAAAGGAGTCTGGGGGACCGTGCTGACTCGCAGAGCTGGGGCCGGGTGATCAGTGCCCTGTGGCTGACAGAGGAAGGGCTCCAGCAGGCCTGGTTCTTTCAGCTCTGCAGCAGGTCTCGTACACTCACAGCAGCAGCAAAGCGTTGTGTTTAGAGACACTCCTTGAATGTCCCAGGGCGTGAGGAGAGGAGCAGACAGGGCTGACCCAGGAACAGCAGAACCAAAGGGTCTGATTTTGTGTGCTCAGAGCTGGGCAGACTGTGGGCAGTGGGCACTCGGGGAGGATCCTTTCATCCCAGCTTTCTCTGCCTTGTTAACCCAGCGTCGCTCCTCTTACGCCTCGGCTTTCATGGCTCTTAGAGGCACTTGAGCTATTCGGAGCTGGGGGAGCTGGGAGAAGTGCGACCTGCATGGGTGTCGCTGACCCAGGTGGGCCCAGTGATGCAGGCTCCAGATGGATGGACTCAAGCCAGGCCAGGCGGGTAGCATCGGAGCCGGATGGCTGGAATCACAATGGGTGTGCCCTGCAGCACTGAACTGAAGCAGCCGGGCTCTGCAAAGTAGGATCTGCAGAGTGGGGCTAGAAATTCACAGCAGCGACCCTGGAGCGGCTGGTCCTGGAGAGCTGCACTCTGCAGAAGTGCTGTGGCCACATGTCAGATGTGCTTGAGAACCCTGCCACTGAGCCACAGCGTCCCTCTGGGCTGGCTCCAAGGAAGGGGGCTGGTGACTCTCACGGCCGGGGTGTCTCTGCTGAGGCTGGGTTTGCTGTTTCCATGGTCACACCCGGAGCTGGTAGACTAGTGATTGTTCTCCTAGAAAAGGGCTGGATCAGCTAGATCAGGATTGGATCCATTTCCGCAATGATGATCCTGGCTCCGAAGTTTCTCAAGGATTGAGCACAACCTTTGCCAACATCACCGTAGCCTGCCACGACGGCCACTTTCCCAGCAATCATGACATCCGTGGCATGTTTAATGCCATCGATAAGGGGCGCTCGGCAACCATAAAGGTTATCGAGTTTACTCTTGGTGACCGAATCATTGACGTTGATGGCTGGCACTTTCAGGCTCCCCTTGGCTTTCCATCTTAGAGGTTGTGAACCCCGGTAGTCGTCTCCTCCGAGATGCCTTTAATTCCTTTCAGGAGCTGTGGGTGTTTGGTATGAACCAGGTTGGTGAGGTCCCCACCATCATCTAAAATCATGTTCAATGGCTGCCCATCCGTGAAATAGAGGGTCTGCTCGATGCACTGCAAGTATTCCTCGGCGGTCTCCCCGTTCCAGGCAAACACAGGAATACCTTTAGCAATGGCGGCAGGAGCAGCATGGTCCTGAGTGGAGAAAATGTTGCAGCTTGACCATGTACCATGGGCATGGTGAGGACAACTAACTGTGTTCACTAACTGCACCCAACATGCCAGGCCTAGCTCCATACACACAGCAGCTGTGGCTGGGCTCTGGCAGCTTCGAAAACAGGGGACAGTGTGAGCCCCACTCGAGGGCTCACGAGTTGTGTAAAGATATATCACCCTATTCCTGTACACTACATACTTGGCCCTCCAGCCAGGTCACTATGGTCCTCCCCTTGCAGGGCAAACTGTCCCCAGCTGAAAAGTGCCATCTGTCTAGAAAAGTGCTATCTGTCTTACTGTCAGATCCACAGTCACTGAATACACAACATATGGGGGGGAGGGATAGCTCAATGGTTTGAGCATTGGCCTCCTAAATCCAGGGTGGTGAGTTCAATCCTTGAGGGAGCCACTTAGGAATCTGGGGCAAAATCAGTACTTGGTCCTGCTAGTGAAGGCAGGGGACTGGACTCAACTCAACTCAATGACCTTTCAGGGTCCCTTCCAGTTCTATGAGATAGGTATATCTCTCTCTCTATATATTATATTATAACGTGCTACACATTCAGTCCAGGAGGTAACATCTCAAAGGCATTCCAGCAGCATCTGGGCTAGCTTCTGTTCTTCCTGTCATAGCGTCGAGGTCACTTGTAGCAGCAGGGCCAGGAGACACGCTGGCACTACCACCAGGCATTGTCAGCAGCTGTAGAGTGGTTTGGCATTTTCAATAGGTATGGCTGGTCTAAAACATTCTGCTGCACTCGTGCTGAAGAACCAGCTTCTGTGTCTGGTGCTTTATGCAGCCGTCTTGTCAATGGAAAGGCCGCAGTACGTAACTGGGTCTTGGAAAAATTCACATTTCTCCTTGTTTGCTCTAGACCACACTCAGTACCAGCTTTCATGACCAGCATATTGTTCAAGTAACGCTGAGAGCCAGGAATGCACTGTATAACTTGGTCTATCCCTCGCTGTCGAAACACCATCCCGTTCTATTGGAATGAGCCCATATGAGTCTGTCTACACTGGCAGTGGGGGTGTAATTCCCAGCTCCGACAGACATACACATGCTAACTATAACAGACTGCGACGGCACAAGTGGTACGCACCTAGGATCTCAGATGGCCTGAGACACTGTCCGTGCCGCCAGGGCCAGATGGCTATTTTTAGTCCCCTAACTCAATTAGGGCTGCCCCAGCTGGGAATCACACCTCCTAGCTGCAGGGTACGCATACAATATGTGCATTAACCGCGAGGTACTGTTTTCAATCTCATTTGCAGATAGGCTCAGGTCAGGTCAATCTGGGAGTAAAGCATCCCACAGGGAATAAGGCAAATATATCCTCAATCCCAGGTAAAGGAAACCGATCTGCCTGCAGTACTGGGTGGTATCAGTGGTAACCTTGAAATCAGCACAAATACAGATCGTTCCAGTCTTTTTCCTTCCTTCTGCTGACGGGGTCCTCTGTTCATTCCGGTTAACCTTGATAGAATTCCAGAGTCTAGGAAGTGCCGACATTTTGCCCCTGCCTTTGGACCCAAAGCAAAAGGCAGTAGACGAGCTTTACCACATGCAAGCACAGTTCTTGCTTTCATGTAGTTCGAGGCTCCGATACCAGACTGAAAGGTGTCCGCTGCCTCGTTCAAAAGTTCAGCGGATTTTTGTTTGGGGCCAGAGTTCAACATTTGTTTTTTTTTAAAAACCTGCAGGCATTGTATGCTTTGCTAGTCCAGGTGAATCTCTCCAAGCCCCTCTCTACCAAATAATGCAGAACTCCCTCGCCTCACAACACAGAGGTTTAGCAGATGCTGTTTATACCTGAATAATTTCCAGGGGAGTGAGGATTTCCTCTGTATATGTTTGACCGGCACTGAGGTTTGCTACAACTTCATCTCTTCAACTCTCTGATCATCCTGCTATGAAATTACAGACACAGAAGAACTCTGTATCAAGCTCTGTTTTCAGTCCTACTTCTTCCACTTGTAAAGAAATGCAAATAACACTGCATGTATTGTCTTCTAAACTAAACCGTTGTAGAGACACTGGAATGTTCTGACTGGACTCCACGTTGGCATCTGAAATCTACTGGTAGTCCCCTGTGAGGTGTTGGTGGTACCTTTGCGCTGACCTGCCCATTTTCTCTGTGTGCCTGTGGTGGGGAGTGCACCCCCCCACAAGACCTGAAGGGGTTAAGGTGGCCAGGTCGGCCAATTAACTGCCCAGGCTGCACCTGGAGAAGAAGCCAGGGAGCAGGGATTAATTAGACCAGGCTCAGCTGGACAGGAAATGAGGGGGGGGTGTATATAGCTCAGGAGCTGAGAGCACCTGGGGGCTGCAGGGAAGTGGTCTGCACTCACTGAAGGGAGGTGTGTTTGCGACTACAGAGTAATCTACACTTATTCCGGGTGGGGGAGAGAGGAGTTTCGTCTGGCAAACCCAGGGGGAACCAGAAAGGTAGGAAAGGCTCAGGGGAAAAGTAGCAAGGCATAGGATAGTGCAGACCTTGTCTGCTGATCAGAGGGTCCCTGAGCTGGGCACCTCAGTAGAGAGCAGGCCTGGGTTCCCTTACCAGCCACTGGGGAAGCGGCACAGATCAGGCATTGGAGAGCGGACAGCTGGGGACAGTTTGCCCTGCAAGGGGAGGACCATAGTGACCTGGCCGGAGGGCCAAATCACGAAGAGGAAGCAGCAGCTCTCGGAGCGAGAGGGGCCACAGGACGAGAGACTGCCAGAGATGGGCGCAGCATCTGGAAGGAGCTAATCCCCAAAGTGGCCAGGAAGAGGCACCCCTACCATTGAGTGGACCCTGTGACAGTGCCTCAATTTGTTGTGGTTTCTGCAAGATTTGTCCTTGAACCAGCAATCACTTGCATTATGAGACGGTTTTGCCCAACGAAAGCCCACAGTCATCGAATGTCCTCCAGTCTGTGCTTTCTGTTGGACTCCCCAGTTTATTACTTGCCCAGATCACATGTTGGTGTTGCAGCTCCCTGGCAGCGGTAAGGGCTGTGTCCATTGATACATTGATACAGCAATTTCTAGTGCACACTTTGGGGTCAAATCAGCCTGAGTCAACAACCGTTTCTGGGTTGCTTTGTTTTGCATCCCCCTCCCGTTAGCCGGTCGCTTAATGCATCATTTAAACTCTCTCCAAACTCGCAGTGCTCGGTTCATCTAATTCATCCAGCCACAGATCCAGGAACTGTCTTTTTGTTTTCTGGAGTCTGTCTATAAAAGCGGAGCGGCTCTGCAATCCCCAGCAGCTTTGGAGATCAGGGGTTGGCTGGAATTTCCACCAACTCAGCACATATTGTGTCTGTGGGTTTAACAGGAGCCGTTACGCTGCATAGACAGTTACAGGCATTAGCTCCCATTACACTCAGTAAAGCCATCACCTTTCTCTCATCAGACGTCCCATTGTTATTCCAGGCTGTTCCAATCCCTCCGTACAGGGTGGGCCAGTTCTCTACCGAGCTACCAAACAGGTCCATGTTCCCCAAGCAGTCAGACATATTTAACCCCCTTTTATTTCTTTTTCTCTGAATAAGCAGTTAGTTTGCAGTCCGAGTGGCTGTTCTTTCAGTTTCACTAGGCATCTGCCGTCACTCTCTGGTTCACTGTTCTTCTGGACTAGAGTCCTTCCCTTGTCACCATTTGTGGTGGCTTTTGCTCTTTCCACAACGTACGCATGAAAGAGCCGCACAGGCCCACCGGGGTCCAGATAACCATGTTCACTGAGCATGTACAACAAGCCAGGCCTAGCTACATACTCACAGCTACTCTGGCAGGATTCTAGCCGCTTCTGCAACATAGGACACAGTGAGCACCACTGAAGGACTCACACACTATTTAAAGGGATACTACTTATTCCAATATACTGGACACCTATTCCACCATGGCAGAACCATCTCAGACATTCAGCAGCCTTGACAGTCCCTACTAGACCAGCTGCTCTCTTCAGAGCTAGTGTGTTCCTGAGCTGTCTGAAATAAAGGGAGAGGAAAAGTAAAGCATTATGGGGCATGTGTGACCCAGAGAAGAACTCCTGAGGTCTGAATGAACTGGAGGTGAGAGGGAGTAATTGAGCCACCAGAGGTCAGGGCACAAAGAGCAAGCCCTTGAGAGGTTGGTAAAAGCTTCTGACAGAACAAGAAGCAGTGGTCTCAAGTTGCAGTGGGGGAGGTTTAGGTTGGATATTAGGAAACACTATTTCACTAGGAGGGTGGTGAAGCACTGGAATGGGTTACCTAGGGAGGTGGTGGAATCTCCTTCCTTGGAGGTTTTTAGGGCCCGGCTTGACAAAGCCCTGGCTGGGATGATTTAGTTGGGGATTGGCCCTGCTTTGAGCAGGGGGTTGGACTAGATGACCTCCTGAGGTCCTTTCCAACCCAGATATTCTATGATTCTATCATACAAGCAGCCAGCCCTTCAGGTTTCTACTGAACTTTCTGTAGTGTTGCCATCTCGAGCTGAGGTATGAACCTGCCCTATTGGCTGGAGATTTCTTCCAGCAAAGCTGTTTCAGATGGGTTGGGACAACAGAGAAACTGACCCACCAGAAAGGCCCAGTCTGGCTCATTCTGCTATGAAAGGTCACCTCATGGGAACTCAGTGAGAGCACAGGAACCATGCAGGGCTGTCCGGACTTCGGCTGAGCCATTCATCCTGGATGAGTAATTTCCAGCCCTGACTGAAGTTGCTGTGGATGAAGAGTTTCCCCCAATAGCTTCATGTGTGCAGGGACCAGAGGCCCTGACTGATTCTGACATCTGAGGTCAGGTGGCCCCCAGTCTTCATGGGTATGCTGGCCGGCCACACCTTGTATCAGCTGAATTTAAGGCGGCCTGCTGGTGTGGCTGCTGTCTCCCATGCATTCTCTGAAAGTTGGTCATCAACAGGAAGAGCATCTGGGATTATCAGGCATCGCCTTGAGGTGGCCCATCCAAAGTGCTCTGCTCTGCTAAGTGACAGATCCAAAAACGGAAGTGGGAAAGCCTCATCCAGTAGGGATGCATGTTCCTCGTGGGGTCTTCCAGGGTCCTGTGCTCAGCCCAGGGCCATTCAATATCTTTTATCAATGGTCTGGAGGGAAATACAATGTTCTGAACACTTGATATACGGGGTTCATTTGAACAACATGTGCTTAAAAGCAGGATCATATATCTAGGAACCAAAACTGTAGGTCACTTTACTAGATTGGGCCTGTACCCTAGAAAGCAGTGACTCTGAAAGGGACCTAGGGGTCCTGGTAGGAACCAGCAGGACCTGAGATCCCAATGCAATGCTGCGGCTAAGGAGGCTGGTGCAATTCTTGGATGTATAAACAAGGGAATACCAAGTAGGAGTAGAGAGGCAGCATTACCTCTGTATATGGCATTAATGAGACCATTACTGGATATTGGCTCCAGTTCTGGTGTCCACGCTTCAAAAAGGATATTGGAAAAACTGGAAGAGGTTCAGAAAAGAGCACCAAGGATGATTTGAGGACTGGAAGACCTGCTTTACAGTGAGAGACTAAAGAAGCTCAGTCTATTCAACTTGTCCAAGAGAAGATTTGACCGTGAGCTACAAGTACCTACATAGGGAAGAGATTACTGATAGTGGATGGCTCTTTAATCTAACCAAAAATGGCATAACAAGATTCAATGGTTGGAAGTTGAAGCTCGAGAAATTCAGAAAAAATTAGCAAAAAAAACAGGAGTACTTGTGGCACCTTAGAGACTAACAAATTTATTAGAGCATAAGCTTTCGTGGACTACAGCCCACTTCTTCGGATGCATATAGAATGGAACATATATTGAGGAGATATATATACACACATACAGAGAGCATGAACAGGTGGGAGTTGTCTTACCAACTCTGAGAGGCCAATTAAGTAAGAGAAAAAAACTTTTGAAGTGATAATCAAGCTAGCCCAGTACAGACAGGTTGATAAGAAGTGTGAGAATACTTACAAGGGGAGATAGATTCAATGTTTGTAATGGCTCAGCCATTCCCAGTCCTTATTCAATCCTTTGTTGATTGTGTCTAGTTTGCATATCAATTCCAGCTCAGCAGTCTCTCGTTGGAGTCTGTTTTTAAAGTTTTTCTGTTGTAATATAGCCACCCGCAGGTCTGTCACTGAATGACCAGACAGGTTAAAGTGTTCTCCCACTGGTTTTTGAGTATTATGATTCCTGATGTCAGATTTGTGTCCATTAATTCTTTTGCGGAGAGACTAACACGGCCGCTACTCTGAAACCAGAAAAAATTAGGTGCACATTTTTAATAACCCGGATAATTAATAATTGGACCAACTCACCTAGGGATCTAGGGATGTGATGCATTCTCCAGCACTTGGAGTCTTTAAATCAGGACTGGTTAAGCATTATGTTTCCCAAATTTCAAAAGTTGTTTTATATGGAATTAACTTCAATAGAAATTATGTCTGGCCAATTAGGAAACAAAAAAAAATGTAATGTTGCCGATATTTACATGATTTGTAAACCAATTAATACTTCCTCAATAAACAGATTTTTTTAAAAAAAAAAATCAGGATTGGAGCTCTTTCTAAACACCAGGCTTCAACCAGGCAGGCATTATGGGCTTGATGCAGGAATCCCTCTGGAGGAGTCAGACAGGATGATCAGAATGGTTGCTTCTGGCCTTCAAATCTATGAATAAACTCCCTGTCTGCACTGTTGCTGGCAGAGTTTCTCCGGTGCACGTTTGTCAGTCTGTTTTCAGTGCTCCTCGATTCATTGTAACCCTGGAGTTAAGTGCCCTCAGAATCTCCCCCTTCCCTCTCTACTGCCAGACAGAGTGAAATCCATCCTCTGCCAAGAGCAAACGTGAGACCTAAAGTCCCATGAGGCCCAAGTGCCAGTTTAGTCACTGCAGTCCCCTGAGAGCCTTTGCACAGAGATTCAGACACTGATGGCTTGGTGACCTGTGGGGTGGCTAACGTGTGTTACTAGGAGACAAGTGTCTCTAGCGGAAATGGTTTGGAAATGGAAACATTTCCTGCCCCTCCTGACCTGAGCGAGGAGTCAAACCCCAGGCAAGCTGCATTTTAAAATGTAAAACACAGTAACCTGGGAAGCTCAGGCAGCTGTTTTGCCAGACTGTGTTGTCTTTGCACTGACAGGGAGAATACGTCAAGCCAGTTGTCTGGGAGTCTGAAAAGGCGACCGGGAAAAGCCTTTTCTGAACAGAGAAAGTGTGTCTAAGATGTGCCTTGGAGCCGCGTGGAGTGCAAGAGCAGGAACTATGCCGATGCTGCCAACCCTGCACAGAGTCTAAGGCTGGAATGGACCATTGTGGTCATCTAGGCTGGTGATCAACGCAGGCCAGAGAACTGCCCCAACAGAATTCCTAGAGCGGAGCTTTTAGAGAAACGGCCAACCCTGATTTAAACATCGTCAGTGATGGAGAATCCATCACGTCCCTCGGTAAATTGTTCCAGTGGTTACAATCTCACTGTCAACATTTCACACCCTAGTTCCAGTCTGAGATTGTCTAGCTTCAACTTCCAGCCATTGCATCATGATAGACCTTTCTCTGCTGGACTGAAGAGCCTATAATTAGATCTTTGTTCCCCACGTAGATACTGATAGACTGTGAGCAAGTCATGTTTTAACTGTCTCTTTATTAAGCTAAGTAGATTGAGCTCTTTGAGTCGATCGCTAGAAGGCAGGTTTTTTAACCTTTAATCATTCTCGTGGTTCTTCTCTAAACCCTGACCAATCTATCAACATCCTTCTTGAACTGTGGGCACTAGAACTGGACACTATTCCAGCACTGGTTGCACCAGTGCCAAATACAGAGATAAAATAACCTCTCTGCGCCTACTCGAGATTTCACTGTTTATGCACCCCAGGATCGCATTAGCTTTTTTTGGCCACAGCATCACACTGGGAGCTCATGTTCAGCGGATTATCCACTGTGGCCCCCAGATCTCTTTTAGAGTAGCAGCCGTGTTAGTCTGTATCCACAAAAAGAAGAACAGGAGTACTTGTGGCACCTTAGAGACTAACAAATTTATTAGAGCATAAGCTTTCGTGGACTACAGTCCACTTCTTCGGATGCATATAGAATGGAACATATTAATTGGCCTCTCAGAGTTGGTAAGACAACTCCCACCTGTGTATGCTCTCTGTATGTGTGTATATATATCTCCTCAATATATGTTCCATTCTATATGCATCCGAAGAAGTGGGCTGTAGTCCACGAAAGCTTATGCTCTAATAAATTTGTTAGTCTCTAAGGTGCCACAAGTACTCCTGTTCTTCTTTTTGCAGATCTCTTTTAGTTGTCACTGCTTCCCAGGATAGAGTTCCCACATCCTGTATGTGTGGCCTACATTCTTTGTTCCTATATGTATACATATACATTTAGCTGTATTAAAACACATATTGTTTGCTTGCACCCAGTTTACCAAGCAATCCAGATCACTCTGAACCAGTGATCTGTCCTGTGGATTATTTACCACTCCCTCAGTTTTTCTGTCATCTGTAAATCAGTGATGATATTGTTTTCTTCCAGGTCATTAAAAATGTTAACTAGCGTAGGGCCAAGGACCGATCCCTGCGGGACCCTACTGGAAACACATCCACTCAGTGATGATTCTCTGCTTACAATTACATTTTGAGACCTATCAGTTAGCCAATTTTAATCCATTTAATGTGTGCTGCATTCGTTTTATATAGTTCTAGTTTTTTAATCAAAATGTCATGCAGTACCCAGTCAAATGTCGTACAGAAGTCTAAGTATGTTTCATCAATACAATTACTTTTATCAACCAAATTTGTAATCTCATCAAAAAAAGATATTAAGTTAGTTTGACAGGATCTATTTTCCATAAACCCATGTTGATTTACATTCATTACATTACCCTCCTTACATTCTTCATTAACTGAGTCTTGTATTAGCCACTCATTAGCTTGCCCTGGATCAATGTCAGGCTGACAGACCCATAATTACACAGGTCATCCTATTTATCCTTTTAAAAAATTGGCACAACATTAGCTGTCTTCTGGAACTTCCTCAGTGCTCCAAGACTTATTGAAAATCAACATTGATGATCCCGCGAGCTCCTTAGCCAGCTCTTTTAAAACTCTTGGATGCAAGTTATCTCACTCTGCTGCTTTAAAAATGTCTTACCTTAGTAGCTTTTGTCTAACATCCTCCAGAGGTACTAGGGGAATGGAAAGAGTGATGAGACAAATACAGATCAGAAATATTGATTGAACACTTCTCCGCCTTTTCTGCATTATTATTGATAATTCTACCATTTCCATGTAGTAATGGACCAATAGCCTTGTCAGGATTCTTTTGTTCCTAGTATATTTTAAAAACTCCTCCTTATTGTCCTTAACTTTGCCTGTCATACCATTTCTGATTTATATTCATTACTATCAACTTTCCCTTTCTTCCATTTGTAATTTTAGATCTATATCTATGTCCATATAATAGTTGCCTTCTCTTTCCCTCTAAACCAGGTCACTTTTTTTTAACCAGCATGGCCTTCTTCCTCATTTGTGGGATTGTGACTTTTTGGGCATCTGGTAAGGTGTTCTTTCATGATTCTCAATTATCATTCACTTTTGTCTGAGTACATTCTTCTTCCCAAAGCATAGGCTTTGTGAAATTAAGCCTATTAAAGCACCAAGTATATATATTACTGGTCCGGACTTTATTCTGCTGGCACCTATAAATGCGGTCAAGTCATGAATACTTGTACCTGAGGTACCATTAATTTTTAGTTCTGTGGTCAGTTCTTCTTCAACTGTTGGGAATTCTATATTAGACATTGTCCTCTGCATTGTCTGCAACACTTTTTGTGTTAGGAAATCATGATAATGTTTAGAAATTCAAACCATGTTTTAGTACTGGCAGCCTGAGACTTCCAACATATGTCGCTCTTGAAGAACCCATGATCATGCAGTTTCCCCCCCCTACAAATTGTAGATAGGTGGGTAAGGAAGCAGTCATCCTGTTCCCTAGAATATTTTGGTGGTCTGTAGCAGCCGCCAACTATACCCCATCTTCTACTTTCTATGTTAAGACATTGATCTGTAAGCATTCAAGATCATTTTTCTTCTGAGTTATCAGTGACGCAAACATTTTTGACGTAGAATGCCACCTCCCTCTGCTTTTGCCCACTCAATCCTTCCTAAATCGGTTATAACCATGGATTTCAACTCTCCAGTTGTGCGAATCATCCCGCCAGGTTTCAATCATACCAACTAGATCAAATTTATGTTCATAAATGAGCCGTTCTAGTTCCTCTCGTTTGTCACCCAGTGGTGTATAGGCAATTTGAGAATTTCTTCTCCATGTCCTTTGGTTACTAGATTAATTTTGTTCTCAGCATGACGATTTTGTGCTAGCAGATGCTCATATCTTCCCTCTTTTTACCTTCCCCTTCTGCTATTAGTTTCCCCTCTCCTGACTACTCTAGCCAGCCTGTTATTGAGGAGAATGGTCCTTCTGGGGAACTTCCAAGCAGCCAGAGCCCTTCCCTCTGCTGGGGCGGGCATGGGACCATATGGATTGCGGGGCTGGAAAGCCTAAGGTCACGCATGCCCACTGCCACAGATGCCATCTGCTCGATGTTGGGTTTTCAGCCATCTCCCCAGACTGCCACTCCAGATCAGTGGACAGTGCTCTTAACCTTGAAAGCTCCCATTAGGGCTCTGGGACATACCAAATAGTAAGCAGTGCTAACCCCATGCTGACACTGCCCTGCAGTCCTTGAGCTGTGCATGTTCATAGATATAATAAGATTCCAGGAATATCACCCTGAAGCCTGGAATGTCTGTTGAGTCAGTGTGAGGAGATGGAAGCAGCTACAGGCAGTGTCAAGAGCTCTTTTGCTTCAGAATATCACCAGGTTCAGTCTTCAGTGGAATTCATGGTCTGTTACCATTCAGTTTTTAAGTTCTCAGGCATTTTGTCTTCACGAATTACACCCGTGTGATGTACAGCTGCAGTAAGGCATGTATCTATGCCATGCCAAGAGTCCTAGGCCATTGTGAGGTAACTCAGCCAGTCACCACACTTACTTGACAATTAATTTACATGCAACAATTTCATTGGTTGTTTGAGGGAGACTGCACAGAAGGTGGGTCACCTGCCACGCCCATGTGATGGTATGGGCTTTCAGATGCTAGCACAGAATGAGATCCCAGGGGGCTGGAGAGGCAGGGGACACAGACTCTGGGGTGGCAGAGTTCTCTCCTCTTTGGTTTGTTTTTGACGGTGTGGATGCTTTCTTCACTGAAGCGTATTCTGTGTGTGTGTGGTAGGAGGACACTGAACATTTTCACAGGGGGATACTTGACATTTAGCTAGTGACCAGTACCCCTTATTGCACAGAATGAGAAGCTCTGGAGAATGGGGAAAGAAGTGAATGTGAGTAGGTTCAACTAAGGGGGGGGAGAGATAGCTCAGTGGTTTGAGCATTGGCCTGCTAAACCCAGGGTTGTGAGTTCAATCCTTGCGAGGGCCATCGAGGGATCTGGGGCAAAAATCTGTCTGGGGATTGGTCCTGCTTTCAGCAGGGGGTTGGACTAGATGACCTCCTGATGTCCCTTCCAACCTGAGATTCTATGAACTCATTGCCAGAGGGAAACACCTGGGAAAGGTGAGGAGTGAACCACACTCTGCAGCGGGATATCTGTGCAGAAGGCAGGATTTCCTACTGACTTGGGTTGATTTCAGGTCTGCGGTGAGAACAGCTGCATTGTGTGCTGGGATGTGCAGGCAATGAGTGGGTTGGTAGGCGTTGGCATGCAATGCAGCTGTGAGTTGTACCATTGGGGAGGGGTGTAGGGATGCAGCACCATGACCATCACCTGCCCGTCACTTCTGGAGCAGGCAGCGGGCCTTCCCTAGATCCCATCACCACCCCTCCCTCCAAAAGGCTGCAGCCATTGGACTCTGCCAGGCTTTGTGTATTAAATCTGCATTGCCCTTGTCTGACCTTTATTCCCCAAATCCAGTGTCAAACATGTTAAGTGCAAGTACCACCCTCCTTGTATTAGAATGAGTTTGGAGTCAGGGTGGGGTTGCAGCCAGCACCTGGTACCCCTGAGAGCATAGGCATCAGAGCCTGGTGAATCAACTCTCTGCACGCACACAGCCAGCCACGTGCCAGGGACAGCAGGCGGAAGGACGTGAGACCCTGGCCCCTGGAAATGTCTAGAGAGAGAGAGCCTTGGGGCCTGGCTCTGAGGGGGGAGGAGACAGGTGAAGTGAGTGCTGAAAAGGGAGCCCCGAATAACAGGGGGCATTGATGGGCCTAACGCCTGAGCCGGAAGGAAGGGAGGAAGGGAGGTGAGTGATGGAGGAGGATGTACGTGGATTCTACCTCTGGCTGGCTGGACCAAGGCCCAGTGCAGCCACATATGAGGCACAAGGAGCATACAGATCAGAGGTGACCTCCATGTTCAGACTGGTTTCATTAGCAATAGCCCTGTGCCCCTCTCTGGAGTCTGCCCTCTGAGCGCCCAGAGCACCTGGCAAATCAACAAAACCCACCTGAGGCAGGTCAGTAGCATCATCCCCATTTACAAATGTGACCCCCTGTGGAGTTTGCTGGCTTCTGCAGCTACAGCGACAAGAGCTCCGGAGCCTCCAGCCACCGTGTCCCAGCCTGCTCAGGGTCAAGGGCAAGGACAGAGTAGGCTGGAAACTCCTACAGACACCAATGGCTGTTTCAGCTGGAGTGATTTACACCGACCAAGGAGGAGCCAGGGCTACTGATTTGTCGCTTTGGGCTGTTTGAATTGGGAGCTGGGAGAGGACCAGCGCAGCCCGGGGAGTCTGATCAGCTCCCACTCCCCACACAAAGGGAGACGCCGAACTATTGTGGAAGTTACTATGTGACCAGGGAGCACCAGCCCTGTGGAGGCCAGTGATCAGTGAGGCAGGGAACCAACGTGGCGCCGGTACCTAGAGGTAACGGAGACCTTCCGAGGGCTCCAGACCAGGGAGCCAGAGAGGACCCTGTCCCATAAGAGAACCCCTTTCTTTTGTTTCAGCTGGCTGATGTTCACAGTGATGCAGCACTTGTCGTAGGACTTCTCCTCAGCATCCCATCACCCAGGAAGGGGCTGGAGGTTATGTATAGTGGTGAATGCAGGAAGGAGGAGAATGTGTTATATTGTCAAAATGTGAGTATTTTAGTTATTTTTAGCTCTTTCCTGCTCTGGAGCCTCTGTTTCCTGTCCCCGTAAAGTCCCCTGGTTTACACTGTTCACTTCGAGTGTGGCAGTTCGTTTGTTGGGGCTTGCATTACTGTGTGGTGTATGTGGTGTGCTGGGTTATATTCCTTGTCAGCAGAGTACTAGAATTAGTCATTTTCCAAAAGGACTGCACCCCTTGTGCCCCAGCCCCAGAGAGGAGTCCCCTTGGTGGAGGCACCAGGTGCTGAAATAAAGAACCCAGGATCCAACCTATGCAAAGGTGCGGAGTTGGGGGGGAGAAGACACTCAGTTAGCAAGCACCAGGGAGGAGGCATGTGCCACAACTCAGGGAAGGTGCTACACAGAATGGGCAACTGAAGCACAGAAAGGGGCAGGACTTGTCCAAGGAGGCACAGGGAGTCTGGCGGAGTCAGGAACAGAACCCATCTTTCTTTATGCCCTGCCCCACCTCCCTGGAGAGTGAAGCTAAGGAGACTATGTCTGAGGGGTGTGTTCTCTCTAATTCCCGCTGCTGATTGAGCCGTTCCTTACCACTGGGCACTAGTGTGTTAGTGTCCCTGTAGCTCCTATGGGATGCTAATACTGTGCCTTGAGGACAATAACCCTGGCTGAGTGCCTTTGTCCCCGAATCATTCCTGCAGTCTCTCTTTATAAATCACATTGAGGTCTGCTGAATTAGTAGGGTCTGCTATCTGCTGGTGCTAATAACACTGGAGCTCCAAGAACAGAAGCACGCAGCAGCCGTAACAACTTGGCAGACTGGACAACATTCTTCAGCAACATACTTAACAACATCAGGTACCCAGGAGCATGGGGGTTAGTGGTGTCCTGAGACTGCAAAGAACTGCAACAATAGGACCTAATCATATCAGCCATGTCATCAGGGGCTCGTTCACCTGCACATCTACCAATGTGATATATGCCATCATGTGCCAGCAATGCCTCTCTGCCATGTACATTGGCCAAACCCGACAATCCCTACGTAAAAGAATAAATGGACACAAATCTGACATCAGGAATCATAACATTCAAAAACCAGTAGCAGAACACTTTAACCTGTCTGGTCACTCAATAACAGACCTGAGGGTGGCAATTTTACAACAGAAAAGCTTCAAAAACAGACTCCAACGAGAAACTGCTGAACTTGAATTGATATGCAAACTAGATACAATCAATTTAGACTTGAACAGTGACTGGGAATGGCTGAGCCATTACAAACATTGAATCTATCTCCCCATGCAGGTATTCTCACACTTCTTATCAAACTGTCTGTACTGGGCTATCTTGATTATCACTTCAAAAGTTTTTTCTCTTACTTAATTGGCCTCTCAGAGTTGATAAGACAACTCCCACTTTTTCATGCTCTCTGTATGTGTATATACATCTCCTCAATATATGTTCCATTCTATGCATCCGAGGAAGTGGGTTATAGCCCACGAAAGCTTATGCTCAAATCAATTTGTTAGTCTCTGAGGTGCCACAAGTACTCCTGTTCTTTTTGCGGATACAGACTAACCGGTTGCTACTCTGAAACCTGACAATAGGCTGGCTCCCCCACTGACCTGCATCCACTGCATTGTGGGGATTAAGCCTGAACCAGCACCTATTCTCTGCTAGATGGTGGGGTGACCTTCCCACCAGGTTTTAGGCTGAAAACATTCATTTTCTGGTGACAATCCCAAGTTTTTGAGGAACACACAGACACTGCCACAAATATTGTTATTCCATCCACAACCCAATTTTCTGTTGAAAATCTGCTTCTATGGGACTTTTGTGAGCAGCTCCAGCATAAACTGATGGCAACAACCCAGTAGTGATTCTCCTTCCAGAGCAAGCTAGTGCCACCCTTCAGGAAACTTGTGGGAAAGGGTGACCCAGGGACCTGGTGGTGCCAACAGGCAGAGGGCACAGGAGGCACATAGGGGTTCTTGGGGATCTCCTGCGTCAGATATTTGCATATTAAGTTAACCGAAGGGTGGTATGTAGAGTTCTTATCGAGCACCATTAGCTCACTGGTTGTCATAGCCATTTCAAAATGTAAGTATGGCTGACATGTAAGGAGTTTATACTGGAAATTATGTTCTCAAAGCCTTGGAGTTCAGAGAGGTAACCAAGAGCTAAGTTCCCTGTAAGCTGCATGGCCACACAGCCATGCATAGACTTCTTAACGCCGCTCAGGCCGGGGGATGGGCTAGCCTGTAGAGAGAGTGAGGCCTGCATAGGCTGAGGCCATGGCCGGTGGAGTCAGGGAGCTGACCCAGGTCAGGCACAGCCAAGGCCTGCTCATGCAAGGGCAGGTGATCAGAGCGAGGTGCCTCCCAACCCTGGGTACCAAGGGAAGTGTCGGCAGCACTTATCGCTGGTGTAGCACCGCACTCCTCGGGTGAGCGGGATCCACAGATGGTGCTCTCCTGACAAGGGCTCTTGCTGGTGTTTCTCCAGTCCATGCTACCCTGCTGGTTTCCTGTGGGCGGGTTTTGTTTTGCCTCGTTTATAAACTTTGGCTGAGCCTGGCTGCAGAAAGAAAGCAATCTCTTCTCCCTCCCTCGCTGCCCAGCCTGGGACCTTGTCCAGTCCATGCCCAACACAGAGTGGAGCTGACACTTACAAGCAGTGTTCATGTTGCTAATGATGCAAACAATTTGAAAAGCCACTGAAATGCAACCCGGACTCCTGGAGGTGAATCGATCACAGTACAGAGGCCTTTGGGCTACTTTTATGTCCCTGTAGTGGGGCGGCTGCGCCACTCCTGCCCTGAAGGGGTTAAAAGCAGTCCTGGAGAGGGCTGTGGTGGTGTAAAAGGGATTAAGAACAGCTGGGAGAAGCTGAGTGACTAGCTGATCACAGCTGTGGCCAGCTCAATGAGAACCCAACTGGCCCTTATAATTGGGCTGAGGGCCGGAGGCTAAGAAGAATCTCTCTCTAGCTGTGGAGAGGGAAGGACCTGGCTGCCTGGGAGCTGAGATGTGTACCTGAGGTGGAGCAGTGCTGGGGAAGGGCAGAGGGAGCTGCACCCTAGTCAAACCCCAGGCTGCAGGCCTTGCTAAAAGGCAAAAAAGGTACTGGGGCTGCAGAGGGGCAGCCCAGAGATAGGCAAAGGCAGCAGGTACTAACCCCCTTGCTGCTGATGAGTGGTTTACAGACTGCAGTCTGCCCCAGTGAGCAGGGCTAGATAGTGACTGGCAGAAGCCACTGAGGCAAGGCGGGAATAGAGGGTTGGGGGTTCCCGTGGCTTGGAAGACCCAGATTGTGGGTTACTGCTGGGGGCAGAACCCCAGCGTAAAAGGGCACCGGGGTCCGGGAGGGACACGGGGGCCAGCGGCAGGTGAGATACCAGCCTGCAGAGGGCGCTCCAGGCTGGAAAGAGCTAATTCCCAAGACAGCCAGCAGGAAGAGCTGCGCCAGTGAGTCGTCGTCCCGCCACACTCCCCCTTACTGTTGTATCTGAGCACCTCACCATCTTTAATGTATTCTCCCCACCCCCTAGGAGGTAGGATAGCACTGTTATCCCCATTGTACAGATGGGAACTGAAGGCAGTGTCGGAGAAAACAGAGTTCTCACTCTCTGGTTGGGTGCAGCAAAGTCAGATACTTTATTCTCAAGCAATTGCATAGAAGGAAAGAGTGCACTAGGACACAGGGTTTCCCCCTCCTAGGCAGGTCTCTTTCCAGGTAAACAATTACAGCAAGCATTTATACCTTTTGTTACAAAGAATAATGAGCAACAGCTGCATTTTGTTTATACACAGGTCATCCTGATATCTTATTTTTCTCACCAATTTAAACTATAGTCTACATTCCATACTTATCTAACTCAAGGTCGCAACAACTTCTCACACAGTTCTTTCCCACTCACCTCACACAATCCTCGCTTCTACAAATCTCGCGTTATTAGGGTTACAGCTAGCCCGACTCTTGCTCACAGAGAGGACTGTTTGCATTGAAATCCCCTTCAAATCCCTATCAGTTCTTACTCTACTTCCACAGCAGATTTACAAAGGGTGTTAGGCACCTAAAGATTCAGCTAGGCACCCAGTGGGACGTACGACAGCACTTAGGTGAGTTAGCCTGTTTGAAGTTCGTGCTTGGGTGCTGTTGTAAGGCCACTTGTGGTCTCTCGGCAGCTTTCGGGGGGTGACTACCCCTGAAAACCTGGTGCTAAGTGACTTCCCAAAGTTCCCCAGGGCAGCCGTGGAAGTGCAGAGAACTGAACCCATGTTACCATGGTTCTAGATTCGTGCCTGACCCCCTGGCCCCGCCCCCATGCAGCAATGCTGGCTGTGTGACCATTATCCTGAATTCCCTGCCAGGAGCTGTGTGCGATTCTTGAGCTACAGGGTTCTAATCGCAGGCCTGTTGTGTAGGGCTTCTATAGTTACAGCCTTAACTCTAGCTTAACAAAGCTTTTTCTTTGGGAATAGACTCGTCAGTCCATCTGTCACCGTAACAACTCCCCGTCTCCTCGCTGTCAAGGAGTCGCAATAAGCTGAGTGCTGCAGATTTATGGGTTAGTAATACCACAGTGTAACATGGTGCAGACTGCACAATGCAATTTCCCGCAGAAAGCTCCCTGTGACTGTTCTAGCTAGCTGTGGTGCCCATCACCAGGGTATTAGGCAGAAGGGGGGGCAGTCCAACTCCCTGGAAAGCAGCAGCGTTGCATCCCCCCTCTCTCTCTCTGCACCTTGCACAGAGTCAGGGGGGATTGCCAAGTCCCTGCCATTCTGTGCACGCTGCTTATAGGGAGGTAACTGAAGGTACCGGGGAGGCCGGCTTGCACTGTACAGAGTGATGCTCTGCTGCTGGTGCTTACAATGGACTCTAGGGGGCAGGAGCAGCTCCACGTAACTAACACAAACAGCGGCCCCAGGCCCTCCCGGCTCACACCGTATAAATCCAAGATGACAGCCGTCATGTGGCAAAAGTGGGGAACACATGTAAAGTGTGATCAAGGCCATAGCCATGATGTGCGTGCATCGAAGTGGCATCTCCGCACCCCCATTCCTGCCCCAGCGTGCCTCTGAGCCAAATCTGCTGCGTTTATTGCCACAGGCAGGATTTGGCTGATTGAGAAGGAGCCCTGGCGAGCCCATAAGCAAAGGCTGCTCCTGTTAACTCAGCCGCACCAATGCCAGCTATGCTCTGCCCATGGAAGTATGGTGCGGTACGGTGGTGACATCATGATGCCAGTTATGATGCCAGAAGCAGAATGAACACAACTTTCTTTTGTTAGAGTCACAATTTAAGGCCAGAAGGGACCATCTGATCATCCAGTCCGACCTCCACCAACACCATCCAGCACCTGCACACTAAACCCCACAACCGAAATGTGACCAAAGTATTACAGCCCTCCAGCCCATTATGCGCCACAGGCGGGACCAAGGTGCGCCAGTGCCCGAGGCACCTGCAGTGGCAAGGAGATGGTTAAATGAGAGATACCAGGATAATCCTGACAAATGACCTGCACGCTACACTGCAGAGGAAGGCAACCGCCCGCCACAAAGGTCACTGCCAATCTTACCGGGGGGGGAATTCATACCCGATCCCACAGATGGTGAGCGTTAGACCCTGAGCATGTGAGCAAGGACCAGACAGCCAAGCACCTGAGAGAGAGCACGTTCAGCACCACCTCAGAGCACTGGCCCTCCCCACTCAGTGTCCCATCTCCAGCTGTGGCCATCCTTGATGCTTCAGAGGAAGGAGATAAAAATGCTCCCAGAATACATTGGGGGGGGGGATATACCTTCCTGACCCCTGGCAGTGGCCAGCTGAAACCCTGAAGCATGCGCTTTAGGAACATAAGACATAAACCAGAGCCCAGGCTGTGACTGAGGCCTTGGCAGTTAGAAAAAACACCTTTAGCCTGGCAAACGGAGTTGCCTTCTTCTGGAGGGCACTGAGAGACCCTAAATGTGGATCCCCAGGATGTCCCGTGTGCTCTATATTCAGGTCTTTGTTCCAGCACTGCACACATGCATCATGGGAGGATCTGGCTGACATATCTGTAGTCTGTAACATGCAGAGCAGATGGGAACCATTTCACTTAGCTGAACTGACTACATCTTGGTTCAGACAGCCTGATACTATTGGGATCATCCCAATATTAGGGGCTTTGTCCCGCATCCCAAATCAACGTACTGTTGGGATGTCATTTGTCCTGGTTTTTCCAGGTAACATTGAAGGGGAAGAAGGAGCCAAAGGCCAAGCCCTTCTGCTGGGACCCCAAGCAATTGCCCTGCTTGCTAGCCCCTAATGCCATTCCGTGGCAATACTCCATGTGGCTATCCAATCATGTCAGGTTTTGTGGTGCGTGTATCTGTGCACGCTTCATAGAATATTAGGGTTGGAAGGGACCTCAAGAGGTCATCTAGTCCCACCCCCTGCTCAAAGCAGGACCAATCCCCAGATAGATTCTTGCCCCAGATCCCTAAATGCCCCACTCAGGCCAATGCTCAAACCACTGAGCTATCCCTCCCCCCATGCTTCCACCTGGTTTTACTGATGAAGACTTTGTCGCAAAGTGTCATGATGGCTAGTGTTGCTGATGAACAGAGCTATAAAGGCCTGTGATCAAAGGAAGCATTGTATTATAGACTAACAGACGTATTGGAACATAAGCTTTCATGGGTGAATACCCACTTCGTCTGTGTATTAACCCACGAAAGCTTATGCTCCAATACGTCTGTTAGTCTATAAGGTGCCACAGGACTCTTTGTCGCTTTTTACAGATCCAGACTAACATGGCTACCCCTCTGATACTTGACATCTATACCAGTGGCTCTCAACCTTTCCAGACTACTGGACCCTTTTCGGGAGTCGGATTTGACTTGTGTACCCCAAGTTTCACCTCACTGAAAAGATACTTACACTACTTGCAGATGGTATAGTGCTAATAAAAGCTTGTTTTCATTTAAAGCTGGCAAATCTGGAACTCCAAGCTTTCTCTGAAAACATTCGACTGGCTAACCCACACGCACAGGGTGTTTTGCCGTCCAATGTCGTCGCAAACGTGCTGGCGTCGTACTGTTATTTGATAGAGTTTCTCCGCAAAGAAAACACAACGCTTGAGGTGGATCGCTCTTTGTAGATGGGAATCCAAAAGCAATATTTCTTGCAGAACTGATGGGGGTTTTTTTCCCAGTCATTTTCAATTTCTTATCATTTTTGCCATCGCCACTACCGCTGCTTCCAGCTCCGCATTTTAAACATCTAGCCAGTTTTTTGCATCACAACTGCATACACACCGTGACAACTTCAACCTCATTAATGTGCATGCATGCATCAGTAAATGACATTAAATGCATGTCTAATACAGTGCATTTACGCACGTTACAATACTGTATAATATTGTATATAAAGCAGTATAAACCACTCATTGTCTGTATAAAATTTTAGTTGGTACTGACTTTGCAAGTGCTTTTTCTGTAGCCTGTTGTAAAACTAGGCAAATATCTAAATGAGTTGATATGCCCCCTGGAAGACCGCTGCGTACCCCCTGGGGTAAACACACTCCTGATTGAGAACCACTGATATATACAGCTTCACGGTAATCTCTACCTCCTTATTGATTTGCTATTACCTAGTGTGCATGTATGTGTGTGCATGGTTGTGTATGTGTGTGCATATGTGTTTTGTGAGGGGATTATGTGTGGTGGATCTTTAGCTAAATAAACTGCAGCAGAGGGCACTGATGTGTTCTCCAAGTACTGCCTTTTAATGAGGTCTCTCTAGTGAGGATAGGACAGGCCCCAGTTGTTCACAGAAGCACAGAGAGATTTTGGAAGGGAGTCAGAACTCTTTGGTGCATGAGAGGCAGGGCTTAAGGAACCTCACCTGGTGTAACTGCATGGATATAGTTACACCAATGCAAACTCCTAGTGCAGATGCTGCACTGGTGCAAGGGGAGGTTTACACTGGAGATGCTTAAATAGTGCATAAGAATGGCAATACTGGGTCAGACCAACGGTCCCTCTAGCCCAGTAGCCTGTTTTCGGACGGTGGCCAGGCCAGATGCTTCAGAGGGAATGACCAGAACAGGGCAATTACCAAGTGATCCATCACCTGTCGGTCACTCCCAACTTCTGGCAGTCAGAGGTTTAGGGACACTTGAGCATGGGGTTGCATTCCTTACCATCTTGGCTAACACCCATTGATGGATCTATCCTCCATGTACTTATCTAATTCTTTTTTTAACCCAGTTATACTTTTGCCCTTCACAACATCCCCTGGCAATGAGTTCCATAGGTTGACTATGCATTGTGTGAAGTACTGCCTTATGTTAGCTTTAAACCTGCTGCCTATTAATTTCATTGGGTGAGCCCTGGTTCTTGTGTTATATGAAGCGGTAAAGGTAAATAGAACATGCTATTCCCTTTCTCCACACCACTCATGATTTTAGACCTCTAGCCTCCCTTAGTCATCTCTTTTCTAAGTTGAACAGTCCCAGTCTTTTTACTCTCTCCTCATATGGAAGCTATTGCATAATCCTAATAATTTTTGTTTCCCTTCTCTGTACCTTTTCCAGTTCTACTGTATCTTTTTTGAGATGGGGTGACCAGAACTGCACACAGTATTGAAAATAGAAGAACAGGAGTACTTGTGGCACCTTAGAGACTAACAAATTTATTAGAGCATAAGGTGCCACAAGTACTCCTGTTCTTCTTTTTGCGGATACAGACTAACACGGCTGCTACTCTGAGTATTGAAAATGTGGCCGTACCATGGATTTAAATAGTGGCTTTATCCTATTTCTTATCTTACTGTCGAACCCTTTCCTAATGGTTCCTAACATTCAGTTAGCTTTTTTGATTGCCCCTGCACATTGAGCAGATGTAATCAGAGAATTGTCCACAATGACTCCAAGATCTCTTTCCTGAGAGCTAACAGCTAATTTAGAACCCAAGGTAGATGAGGTAATATCTTTTATTGGACCAACTTCTGTTGGTAATAGAGACAAGCTTTCGAGCTTACACAGCCCTCTTCTTCAGGTCTAGAACTCATCATTTGCATATATACTTGGGATTGTTTTTTCCAGTGTGCATTACTTTGCACTCATCAACATTGAATTTCATCTGCCATTTTGTTGCCCAGTCACCCAGCTTTGCGAGATGCCTTTCTAACATTTCGCAGTCTGATTTGGACTTAACTATCTTTAATAATTTTGTATTATCTGCAAAATTTGCCACCTCAGTGTTTACCCCTCCTCCAGAACATTTATGTATATGTTGAACAGCATTGACACTGCTATTCACTTCTCTCCATTGTGAAAACTGACCATTTATTTCTACCCTTTGTTTCCTGTCTTTAACCAGTTACTGATCCATGAGAAGACCTTGCCTCTTGTATCATGACAACTTACTTTGCTTAAAGAGCCTTTGGTGAGGGACCCTGTCAAAGACTTTCAGAAAGTCCAAGTCCACGATATCCACCCGATCACCCTTGTCCACATGGTTACTGACAACCCTCAAAGAATTCTAACAGATTGATGAGCCATGATTTCCCTTTACAAATCCACGCTGACTCTTCCCAAACATGTACTGTTCATCCATGTGTCTGATCATTCTGTTCATTACTATAATTTCAACCAATTTGCCTGGTACTAAATTTAGGCTTGCTGGCCTGAAATTGCCAGGATCGCCTCTGGAGCTGTTTTTTTTTTAAAGTGGTTGTTACAGTGGGATCCGCGATCGGCCGAACCTGCGGACGCGGCAGGTAAACAAAGCGGCCCGGCCCGCCAGGGGCTTTCCCGGAACAAGCAGCGGACCGGCTTTGAGAACCACTGGGCTACATACCACAGTTAGTAGTTCTGCAATTTCATATTTAGGTACCTTTACAACTCTTAGGTGAATACCACCGGGTCCTGGTGATTTATTACTGTTTAATTTATCAATTTGTTCCAAACGCTCTTCTATTGACACCTCAATCTGGGACAGTTCCTCAGATTTTTCACCTAAAAAGAATGACTCCAGTATGGGAATCTCCCTCACATTTTCTGCAGTGAAGACCGATGCAAAAAATTCATTTAGCTTCTCCACAATAGCCTTGTCTTCCTTGACTGCCCCTTGAGCACCTTTGTCAACTAGTGGACCCACTGGTTGTTCAGCAGGCTTCGTGCTTCTCACGTAAATAACAACATGTTGCTGTTAGTTTGTGAGTCTTTTGCTAGTTGCTCTTCAAATTCTATTTTGGACTGCCTAATTATACTTTTACACTTCACCTGGTAGAGTTTATGTTCATTTCTACTTTCCACAGCAATATTCCAATTCTTAAAGGATGCTTTTTTGCCTCTAACCACCTCTTTTTCTCTACTGTTTAGACATGGTGGCATTTTATTGGGCCTCTTAATTATTTTAAAATTTATTTATTTGGGATATACATTTAGTTTCAGCCTCTATTGTGGTGTTTTTAATTAGTTTCAATGTAGCTTGAAGGCATTTCACCCTTGTGACTGTTCCTTTTAATTTCCATTTAACTGGCTGCCTCATTTTTGTGTAGTTCCCCTTTCTGAAGTTAAATGGTACTATGGGGGGTTCTTTGGTATTCCCTCCCTGACCCAAGGATGTTAAATTTAATTATATTACGGTCATTATTACCGGGCAGTTCAGCTATATTCACCTCTTGGACCAGATCCTGTGCTCTACTTTGGACTAAATCAAGAATTGCCTCTTCCCTTGTGGGTTCCAGGATAAGATGCTCCAAAAAGCAGTCATTAATGATGTCTAGAAATTTTATCTCCGCATCCTATCCTGAGGTGACATGTACCCAGTCAACTTGGGAATAGTTGAAATCCCCCATTATTATTGGGGTTTCTGTTTCTGTAGCCTTTCTAACCTTCTTGTTTTACAATCACCTCGTCAGGTGGTCTGTAGTATAGTCCTACTGCTATATTCTTATTATTAAAGCATGGAATTTCTATTCATAGAGATTCTATGGTACAGTTTGATTCATTTAAGATTTTTACTGTACCAGACTCTATGCTTTCTTTCACATATACACCTCTACCTTGATATAACGCTACCTGATAGAACACAAATTTGGATACAACACGGTAAAGCAGTGCTCTGGGTGGGCGGGGCTGTGCACTTCGGTGGATCAAAGCAAGTTCGCTATAACGCAGTTTCACCTATAACGCGGTAAGATTTTTTGGCTCCCGAGGACAGCGTTATATCGAGGTAGAGGTGTAGTTCCATTCCCACACCAGTGTGACCTCTGTAATTCCTGTATATTTTGTATCATGGTATTATTGTTTCCCGTTGATGAGCATTGTTCCACCAAGTTTCGTGATGCCTATTATATCAATATCCTCATTTAATACCAGGCACTCAAGTTCACCCATCTTAGTATTTAGACTACTAGCATTCATAGATAAATTACAAAATGTGTCAATATTGAGTTGTTTGCCTTCCTCTGATGTAATTGAATGGGACTCTTTTTTCATTTGACCGTTCCACTTCAGTTTTTACCAGTACTTTATCAACATCCATCCTCTCCTCTTTATTAGGATGTAGAGTATCCCCTTTAATACATCCTCCCCCAAGGGATGTCTGGGGCTGAACTGTGTGGTCCTCCGCACCTGTCTGGTTTCCCCCCAGATGCTGCACTACTGCAAGGTGAGGTTTACCCTGGCATAGATGAAATGAAGATGTTACCACAATGAGGTGATTTGCACTGGCTCAAGCCCCACTTCTCATCAGTGCAGCAGGGCCGCATTAGGTGCTTGCGCTGGTTAACCAAAGCAATGTAGTAAACGGGCACGAATTCCCTCCCTGCAGACAAGCCTGTATTGTGCTGTGATTCCGTGGTACCAGGAGGACCTCACTTGACATGCTCAGGGCAACTACGCACATGCTTAATTGTTTTGCTGGATCCGGGCCAGTGTGCTGTGGTTAGCACTGAGCCAGGTGGAGCCGGGAAAGGTTCTGTGTTAACTCCAGGCTAAGATTCCCATGCTCCTGTCACTGGGCTGGTCTCTCTGAGTAAAGCGCATGGCTTCTTGGTTTCCTTTGCAGGGTTTGTGGTTTGGAGGCTGGTTTGTTTATTGTATGTTGATGACACTATTGGTCCCTCGACTGCTCAGAAAACAATTTCCCCAGCCGGGATGTCTTTCTTATCAAGCTGTGGTTTGAGGTATATTGGACCAGCTGGCTAGAAGCTCCAGACACGAGCACTCTTTGAGTAAACGTCCCCTATTGCTGCTCCTGCCGTACTGAGCAAGCACTTTAACATTGCGTGCGGTGGGAGTGTATCTGCCCAGGACAGTGGCGTTGATTGCTTTTTCAGCTCCAAGAACGCCGCCCCAGGAAAGATGAGTGTCAGCGTTCGCATTTTGAAATGTCACACTTATTCGTAGATTCCAAGGCCAGAAGGGACTGTCGTGATCATCTAGTCTGACCTCCTGTGTCACACAGACAGAGAACGTCCCCAAATAATTCCTAGAGCACTTACAAAAGTGAAACGTAGTTCCCCTATGAGCAACCTCCTCCCGCAAACTACGGCATTCGGGCTGGTTGGGAATTTTTCATGAAAACTGTTTTTAAACAGAAATTGGGTTTGCAACTCAACGATTCTTTTTTTCAGAAAGTCTCTGCTCTCCGTGGAAACTTTCTGTTTGTCATCAAAGAAATCAAATGCCTAAAAACCAAAATATTTAGATTTGGATAGCCTGCCACAGTGCATCATGGGAATTATAGTTCAGTTACCTCATGTCCCCACTCTCCTCTAAGAGACAGGCTCCTCAGTCATACTACATCTTCTATGAGGCACCACAGAAGGGACTCCCATGATGCAGCTGCTTTCCCTCACTATGAGGCGAGGCTGTGGTGCATCATGGGAGATACAGTCCAACCAGGAAGACTGGCTTATAGAGGAGAATGATAACATGAGGCACCATGGCAGCATTTCAGAATTGAAATATTTCGGTTTTCAATTTTTCAGTGAGAACAAAATATTCCTGCAGAAAAAAAAAAAACATTTTACAACCAGACCTACACAGTACACTGTGTGACAGCAGAGAGTTCTGCAGCTCAGTGCACAGGTCAAACAGGGGATGTTCCAAGCCCCTTTCCTGATTTCACACACAATGTTCAGAGAATTTTGTACCTTCTCCTTTACCCCCAGGCTAGTATGCCCCCTCACCGCCTTCCTGCTGCAAACAATAGTGTATTTGATTAGAAGTGGCTGGGGCAAGCTCCTTCCATCAACGCAGCGTTCCTGCTGGGGATTGCATTTCAATTCTATTACCTTGGAGAATAGGGCATTCACGGCAAACAGAACCAAGCAAAATCCTCTCCACTATTTCATTAGCAAAGAGAGAAGCTGGATGCAGGTTAAGTTGAACAAACAGAAATTTGTTAAACCCTGTGCACTGCTCTGTCCATATGTCTGTTTCTTCAAGCCCAGTTTTCCACATACTCTGCTGTCCTGGGGTCCCATAAATAACAGTCCCTCCTGGGAACACAGGCCCACTGACTCCAGTTCCATTGATCATGATACATCTTCCCTAGTTTACAAACTTTTTAATATAAACATTACAAACAAAGAATTGACACCCAACCCCCACCCCGTGTCTCTTCCGCCAGATGTTCCTAGCGCATAGCTGAGTTGGAGGCTTGTCTTTACTGCAGAGTCGGCTGGTTACATAGTCACAGGTCTCTTCTCATTAGTAGCAGGGCTTTGATCCTTCCTCCCATCAGTGCCTGTGCTGGAGGGTTCTCTCTACGATGGGGCATTCCTGGGTGCCAAAAATGCTAACGAGAAACCGTCTTGTGTAACAGTGTCTTAGCTGTTTTCACAGGTGATTCCACCTTACCAGTACTCTGTGGGTACGTTGGGGATGAGGTCTGGTGGTCAAACTCCCATCTGCACGCAAATTCCTTGAAATGCTCCAATGGAAATTGGGGTCACCATTAAGGAAGGGATAGATAATAAGAGAAAATATCACAAATGCTACTCTAGAAATCCATCGTATGACCATACCTCAAATTCTGGTTGCCCCATCTCAAAAAAAGATAGATTCCATTTGGGAAAAGTATAGAGAAGAGCATCAAAAATGATTAGGGATATGGAACAGCTTCCATATGAGGGAGAATAAAAAGACCGGGACTGTTCAGCTTAGAAAAGAGATGACTGAGGGAGGATATGATAGAGGTCTATAAAATCATGTCTGGTGTGGAGAAAGTGAATAAGGAAGTGTTATTTACAAACAAACAGGGCTCACCCAATGAAAATTAATAAGCAACAGATTTAAAACAGATATGAGAAAGTACTTTTTCACAGAACGCACAGTCAATTTGTGGAACTCATAGTCAGGGTATTCTGTGGAGGGGAAAAGTATAATTGGGTAAAAAACAAATTAGATAAGTTTGTGGAGTATAGGTCCATCAATGGCTATAAGCCAAGAGGGTATCCCTAACTCTCTGACTGCCTGATGCTGGGACTGGACAACAGGGGATGGATCACTCAATAAATTGTCCTATTCTGTTCACTCCCTCTGAAGTATCTGACACTGGCCCCTCTCAAAAGATAGGATACTGGGCTAGATGGACCATTCTTATGGGTCTGTTGTCAGTGAATACGGTATCCACAGTTCCATCTCTCTCAAAGTGGGCCTTCAGTTTGCCTGATGCTGACTTGCTTCTCGTATCAGGCAGGGCATTGACCTCCCAAAATTTTGAATAGCAGTCCGCTGTAATCAAGTACTGCTTTTCCCTGAAGGTAAATAAGTCCTCTCCAACCTTTTCCATGGTCAAGTGGGCAGCTTATGTTGTAACGGAGTCTCTTTCTGTTGGCAGTTGTCACGTGACTGATGGGTGTCACACCCTTCTGTCAAGGAGCAGAGTGGTGTATTCATTCCCGGCCAGTAAACACATTCTTGAGGCCACCTAAGACAGCAATCCCTTTGGAGCACCACAAAGAGGCTTTTGCCTTGATTGTCTATACGGGTTTGTGGTCTGGTTGCACAATTACTGGGTGGCCCTAGGTGTACAGATGGAATCGCTCCACTCCAAATACCGCAGCCAGAAGCTCTGTTTCTACATGGGCATACCCGTGGTCAGTCTCTGCCAGCATAAGCGACTGCCTGCTCCTGTCCAAGAGCGACACCCAATCCGTTCTCCAACGCATCATACTGGAGTGTCAGTGGCTCTCCTAGCTGGTTGTACTTCAGGAAAGGGGCATTCATTATGATTTGTTTCAACGTGTCAAATGTTCACTGGTGCTGTTTTCTGATCAGACCCATGGCTTGTGTGGCTGCATTCCCCTTGTGTGATTGTATTTCCCAAAAGAGGTCAGTGTTTAGGGATGGTGTCCTTAGCCTCTGTTTGCTAGAGGCTGGGAGTGGATGGATCACTTGGTGATTGCCTGCTCTGTTCATTCCCTCTGGGGCACCTGGCACTGGCCACTGTTGGAAGACAGGATACTGGGCTAGATGGACCTTTGGTCTGACCCGGTATGGCCGTTCTTATGTTGCTTACCATCCACAACCACAAACTTCACTTGGTGCCACCTTTTATTTTTCAGGTCCCATTTCCTACAGGCTGCATTATGGTCTCATTGCATATTATGATTTGATTGTGCCTGCTCTTTGTTATGGGTGTGTTGGAGTGCCATTCACCCCCAGGAATCACACAGCAGGAGGCCCCACTACACAGCTGAAAGTGCACAGGGTGTTTCCCTATTACCATGGTTGCATGCATGGAGGTTGGTATTGTCCCATGTTGCTTTCCTGTCCTGACAGCCTGAACCCGATATGCTCTCGGGTTGGAGTCATGATGTCATCACCACTGTCTGAAGTGCTCTCACCCTCTTGTACAAGTCTGACTGAATCTCTCTAAGACCTTCCCCTGCTGTAGCGCATACTGCTAAAATGGTACAACTTGCCACATTCCCGGCAGTGCTGCCCTGGAGCAGAGCACTTCTTTACCCGCTGCTGCTGTCTCCCACAGGAAATGCATCTTGCTGTGGGTGTGAAACACTGGCCACCACATCCCCTTTGCTCTTGTCTTACTGCAGGTGCTTCAGGGGTTGTTGTGCCTCCTACATCTCTCATCCTTTCTCTTGAGGCTTCTGCTGCACACCTCATGTCTAAGCATCATTTAATGTGAGCTCGCCTTCCCAGAGCCGTCACTCCTGCAGGTGGTGATCCCATGTGCCGCAGACAGGACTGGCGCAACCCATTAGGTGACGTAGGCGGTCGCCTAGGGCGCTAACATTTGGGGGGCGGCGACCGCATCTTCGGCCACCCCGGTCGTTGTCAGTATTTCGGGGGCGGGACCTTCCATCGCCTCTGTCGGGGGCGGCATTTTGGGGGCGGGACTTTCCACCACCTAGGGCAGCAAAAAAACTGGCGGCGCTCCTGACCGCAGACTATCTTGTCCCAAATTAGGGAGTCTGTCAAGTTCCCAAAATTGCATAGAACAGGCAGTGTGTGTAAAGCTGTAATATCAGGATCTACCCCCCATCAGGTTTCTAGCATTGGTCTCTAGTGAAAAACGTGTGTTGCTCCACCGTTTTGTTCTGCTTGGGGGAGCAACAATTCCCCAGTGCTATCAGGACTGCTGTGAGGCTTGAGACATAGGCAACCAGGGAGGATAAGACCCAAATGGGTACTTGAACCACCTGTCTATATGTTGACAGTCCAGTGAGTATGCCAAGGCTCGTTGACCCTGTAGATTTCCGAAGGGGAGTTGGACATACTGCATCACGTAGGTGCCATGTGTCCTAGAAGTTTGAAGCAGTTCCGAACCGTGGTGACAGGGTGGGCCTTCTGATCTAGAGCAATCAGCCGCATCACCTGGAACCTCTGCTGTGGCAGGAAAGCCCTAGCTTTTGTAGAGTACAGATCTGCTCTTTGCACGGGAGATTGGATGGATTTCTCTCTATTGATTAGTAGCCCCAGCATGTTGAAAGTGGATCAAATAGTGGCTACTCTGGTGACTACCTGAAACCCAGACTGGCCTCTTATTAGTCAGCTGGCCAGGTAGAGAAATACGCGAACTCCTGACTTTCACAGGAATGCTGCTACTGCAGCCATGCATTTCGTGAAAACGCACAGGGTGGCTGATAGTCTGAAAGGCAGCACTGCGAATTGGTGGTGGGATCCGTTGGCCATGAACCTGAGAAATTTTCATTGGCTCTGATGAATTGCCACGTGAAAATAAGCAGCTTTTAAATCTACAGCAGCATGCCAGCCCCTGGGATTTAAGGAAGGCATAATAGACATTACAGCCACCATCTGGAATTTTGTTTTCTTTAGCTTCTTGTTTAACTGTCTTAGATCTAAAATAGCCCTGAGCCCCCTTTGCCTTTGGGATTAGGAACTAAGGGGAATAAAATCCCTTCCCTCTGAACAACATGGGAACTTCCTCTGTGGCCTCATAAGGAACAGAGACTGGACTTCCTGAAGCAGCACACTCTTGTGAGAGTAGTCCCTGAAGAGGGATGGGGAAGGCGATTGGAAGGGGGGTAGAAATAAACGGAAGGGTGTACCCCAGTTCCACCATGCTTAAGACCCACTGATCTGTGATGATATGGGTCCAAGCACTTAGGATGTGGGATAGGCGGTTAGCAAAACCAGGGGTCAGGAAAGATGGCGCCGTGGAGAGTGCTATACTGCTCATGACCAACAGGTCAAATGATTGCTTAGATAATCCAGGTGGCCTAGAAGAGCTAGCAGCTGCAGGGGAGGGCGGTGGAGGAGGACGCCTCTTGTAACCCCTGCCCCTCTTTTTGGGCAGGTCCTGGGAGTGTTGCAAGAAGGGCTGAAAGAACTGGGAACATTGTGGCTGGAACTGCTTTCTTTTTGCCGCCGGCGCATAGATCCCCAGAGACTTAAGGGTCGCCCTTGAATCCTTAAGGCTATGAAGCCTCTCATCAGTTTTACTGGAGAACAGTGAGGGGCCTTCAAACAGGAGGTCTTGAATTGTTTGTTCCACCTCCAGGAGGAGGCACGACATTGGCAGCCATGGTGAATAGGTGCATCATGATGGTGGAAGCCATAGCTCAAGCCCCAGAATCTGCCGCATCCAGGCTCACCTGCTACCTTCCTCTACCAAAGCAGAGAATTCCTGCTTTGCCTCATCGTTTGCTTCTCTTTGAACTTCAGGATATTATCCCACAGGCTGAAATCATATTGACCCAGCAGAGCTTGCTGGGTGGTGACCCTGAGTTGTAAACCCCCAGTGGAATAAAGTTTCCAGACAAACAGATCTAGGTTTTTTGTTTCTTTTCCCTTCAGCGCAGAGGCCTGGTGTCCTTGCTTCTCCTTTTCACTGGTGGCTGTGACCATCAGGGAGCCTGCAGGACGGTGGTTGTCAAAGTGTTCAAATCTCTGTGAAGGGCCATGATATCTCATCTCCACCCTTTTGGCGGTGGGAGGCAGCGAAGAAGGGGTCTGCTGTAAAGACATGACAGGCTCCAGGAGAGCTACTCTAGAGGGGTCTGTGAGGGTAAACTGTCCGCAAGCCTGTGTGACCTTTCTTGTATCTCTTCTGGCTGGACACCTAGAGTGGCAGCCACCCTCCTCAACAAGTCGTGATGAGCTCTGGAATCATCAGGAGGAGGAGAGGTAGATTCAGCCACTAGTGCCTCATCAAGTGATGAAGAAGAAGAGGCTAAAGGTTGCTGCGGAGGTTCCTCCTCCAATTCCTCTGTAGGGAAGGCCTGAGCACATGCCTCTGCCTGCACACTACTGATGCCAGTACTTGGGGAAGGAAGATGGTGACCTTCCTGCAGATGCTCCCGGACCTGGCTGACGTAGAGGTGCAGGAAAGGATCAGAGAGGTTCTGGCTTGTGGACAGAAGCCCCAGGGGTCCAGAAGGGCCATTGGTACAGGGGTGGGGCCCAGCTCTGTGTAGGCCAGTGGCTCTTACAATGCTCAGGCTGTGAGTGGCACCATGGTGGGCAGGCACCACATCGGGGCTGCTGGGCATGCTCAGGTCAGGACACAAAGGATCTGACTTCCAAGTTCAGTGAGGAGTTCTGTTTCCTCCAACCATGGGGGAGCTGAACCCAGGTTCTGGGGAGCTGGGCTCCAAGTCTGGAGAAGGGGGTACAGATGAAATTGGCCCATGGAGCTCATTTAGATTGTGAGAGCTGAAGATGGATGCTGCCCCTCAGCCTCCAGACCATCCTTCATCAAAATGGCCATTTTAGGCTTGGGCAGGAGACAGTTGAATGATATTAAAGGGGTTAGAAATTCCTAAGAGCCCTGACTCCAGGGCCTATGGTGCCCAGTGCTTATCAGTAAAGCTGAATGGGGATGTAATGAGCTGAGTGTACAACCTGCCAGACACGAACATGCTGCACGCACCAGCCATGCACTGACACTGAACCACACGCAGCTCTGCTCACGGAAGAGGAACCACTGCAAGTGGGAGGTCTGGAGGACAGGCAGGGACTCCTGGCAGGCCCAGGTAACCTGGCACACGCTGCACAGGATGGTAAATCTGTTACCAGGGTCTGGAGAGGAGGAGCTTCCCTGCACCCTGAGTGTCCTGCCTGCCTGGTGCACCAAAGAAGACGTGGGAATTCCCTCTCAGGGCATTTCCTCTGAATGTTGCCTACCTGGTGGATTGTCAGCTGAGTGCAAAAGCATCTGAATGGATCATGAACAGCTAGAAGCAGCTTCTGGATCTTCAAACCAAATTGAACCAGGGGGTTTGGCTCCAACAGGCCAGGAAGTCTTCTTGGAGCCCCGTCCCGGGGTCTCAGACCCCAGAGCTCAGCAGTGCAGCGTTTGGGGCTTTCCAGACAGCAGTGCCGAGAGAGGCATGTGGCAGTTCCCAGAGCGGGGTAACACGAGCACCTCGCAGAAGGTACTCCTAGGGCCATGAGAGCTGGAGCCTGGCGGATGGGATTCATCTGCCCCGGATTCACCCCATGTGAGGAGAGGAGAATCCAGCCACTCAGCTCCCTCCCTGTTGAAAACACTCCAGCAACTTCTCTCCCTCTCATAACACCTGCCCTCTCCTGACAACCGGGCTGTGATTCTGCTGCTGCTCTGGGCAGGGAGAGCCAGAGACGGCCATGTTCCAATCCCGGCTGGGTGAGTCCCCGCTCAATGACATGGTGACATTCCAGCCATCCAGCGCCACTGCTCAGGGAAACTCTGCGTCCCTGTGACAAATGGCGCTGGTGAGGAATCAATTTCCTCCCTGTGCCTGTGAGATGGCCAGGGGCTGCTTTTACCCGGAGGCCTTCTCTGTGCCTTGATGCTCAGATTAACTCATTAGGAGTTAATTAATCAGGCCCATTGATTGTCTGTCACGTTGCTGGATGGGTTAGCCTGAGCCCGGGGTCACAAGGTCACATCTCACTTATCCTTTCTGTCCTCTGCTCCCTCTTCTCCACTGTGTGGTGTCTGGTAAGGCCACCAGCCAGCTGGCTGGCTACTTTGGCCCAGCCTTGAGGGACTGAGAGAGGGACAAGCAGCAGAACCCAAATATAACCCTACCTCCAATGCACAGTGTTTGCAGACTGTACTAGAAATGCTACATTTCTTTAGCACCTGTCTTCCAGAAGGAGCCATCGATCAGTAGATAGACTGTCTTTTTAGAGCATAAGGTCTTTCAGGGCTGGAACTGTCCCTTCATGTGTGTTTGTACAGCCCCTCACACATTTTGGATGCTATTGTAACGTAAATAGCAACAGGGCCGGTGCAAGGAAGTTTCGCGCCCCAGGCGAAACTTCCACCTTGCGCCCACCCCCCAGCCCTGCAGCAGCTCCCCGCCCCCCCCCCTCCAACCTGAGGCACCCTCCCGTGGCGGCTCCCCCCCCCCGCCCTGAGGCGCCGTCCCCGCTGCAGCTTCCCCCCCCGGGGAGCCATGCGGCAGCTCCCCACCCCAGCTCACCTCTGCTCCGCCTCCTCCCCAAGCACGCCGCCCCCGCTTTAATTCTCCTCCCAGGCTTGCGGTGCCAAACAGCTGATTGGTGCTGCAAGCCTGGGAGACGGGAGAAGTGGAGCGGCGACCGCGCACTCGGGGAGGAACTCTGTAAAAAAAAAAATTGGGGGCACCGCTTTTTGGCGCCCCCAAATCTTGGCGCCCTAGGCAACCGTCTAGTTCACCTTAATGGTAGCATCGGCCCTGAATAGCAATAGTTTATGCTCACAACAGAATCACTTCGTCTTGCACTGCAGAACATTACAAACTCTGAGGTAAAGATAGATTTCTCTAGCAAAACTGCTAGGAAGATGAAGGTCGAATACGGTTTTCCTCACGGGAATCTGGATGATAATATTGTGGCTAACAGCCCTGATATTGCAAAATAGCAGGTGGGTTTTTTAATGACCATGTAGAAGAGCGGACTCACCCCTGCGGCGCCTCCTGCTGGTGACTTCCGGGAATTAGCTCATTCCAGCTCCGGAGCGCCCTCTGCAGGCCGGTGAGCCGCCTGTCCTCTGGCCCCTGTGTCCCTCCCTGGACCCTGGTGCCCTTTTACATGGGGTGCTGCCCCCTGGCAGTACCCCCACAGTTCTGGGTCTTCCCATCCCAGGGGAACCCCCACCCACTATCCCCACTTCGCCTCAGTCTTGGCTACTGCCCAGTCTCCATCTAGCCCCCGTTCACTGGGGCAGACTGCAGTATCAGCCACTCATCACAGGCAAAGGGGTTTGCACCTGCTGCCTCTGCCTACCCATGGGCTGCCCCCTGCAACCCCAGTACCTAATAGGCCTTACCAGGCCTGCAGCCTGGGGCTTTCCTAGGCTGGAGCTCCCCGGCTCCCTTGGCCTTTCCCCAGCCCTGCTCCACTCTAGGCACTTAGTTAAGCTCCCTGCAGCCAGGCCCTTCTCTCTCTGAACACAGAGAGAGACTCTTGAGTGCCTGGCTCCCAGCCTTTATATACAGGCCAGCTGGGGCCTGATTGGGGCGTGGCCTAGCTGCAGCCGCTTCCCCAATCAGCCCAGCTTTTAGAGCTGCAGCCCTCTGCAGGGCTGCTTTTAACCCCTGCCGCCCTCTTTCAGGGCTGGTTTCAAGCCCTCCAGGGCAGGAGCAGGTGTCCACCCCTCTACAGACCACAAGAGGTCAGCATCTCAGATTTCTATTTTATTTGAGAGACAGCACTTCTGGAAGCACAGCACCCCTACCTAGGAGCTCCAACAATTATTCAAAGTCCAGAAAGCCTGCTTCCCCTGGCTAAACAAACCCACCTACAGGCCATCAGCACAGTCAGGATCCCTGGCCCTAGCATGGCTGGTCATTGTGATGGGTGTGAATACCGGGGTGTCTTCCTACACACTATTGTAATAACCTCTGTACAAGGTATGCCTTGTAAGGGATCATTTGAAAACTTATAATTTGCTGGTCAGTATTGTCCCGATAAAATATGTGTGGCAACTTTGTATGTGAAGTTATAAGATTTCCCTGTTTGATGTTTTTAACGTGTGTCCCAAACTCCACAGCCCTGGCCAAGCAGAAGTCGGTAAATGGTCTGTCCTAAACAAAATGTGCTTGCTTTAATTTTCATTTAAACAGTAAATAGAGTCACCAAGCAGGAAGGGAAAACAAAGGAAGTTCAAACAGGTGAAAAAAGTAAACCAGCAGGGAAAATCCTTCCATATAGAGACTTGGTCTCCTGCTTCTAAGCTGGAAACGTTCTTCAAGAGGGGGTCTGAAACTATAAAAAGGAGGGACAAAGACTCGAAGGCACCCCTCTCATTCTCCTTGTTCACCTCTCTGGACCTGAGAAGACAAAAGGAAGCAGCCCTTGGACTCTGGGGGAGGGGTCCAGACCTGAGTTTGGTCAGTTAGCTGCTGGCTAACATGTGGTGAGAAAGTTGGCTTTGCCACTAAGATAGTTTCTTAAGTAGATACTAGTAAATGTTTTCTTTATTTTTCTTGTAACCATTTCTGACTTTTATGCCTCATGACTTGTACTTACTTAAAATCTCTCTCTTTGTAGTTAATAAACTTGTTTTTACTGTTTTATGTAATGCAATGGCTTTAAATTGAAGTGTCTGGATAACTATTTAAGGTAATGAACTGGTACATTATTCCCTTAAAAGAAAAATGGACTTAATATATTGCTACTGTCCAGGAGAGGGCTGAGCAGTCCAGGACATACATTTCTGGGGGAAGATCCAGGACTGGGAGGTGTTGGGGTCACCCTGCATTAAAACCAAGGCTGGTGAGAGCCACTATGTCGCTGGCAGGCTGCAGTTACACAGAGATACTCAGGGTGTGGCTTGCACACTGGAAGACTGTTTGTGAGCAGCCCAGGTGGGAGCGACTTCAGCAAGGCAGGATAAGGCACCCAAGACTGCCAGGCGGGGGTGACAGAGCCTCCCACTAGTCTGGATTGTGCCCTGGTATGTCACAGTCATTGAGTTAGGCAGCAGGGATGTTCTCCAGATCATGAACATGTCAGGTGGACGTTATCTCCTACCAACTCCCACACATCACTTAGCCAGGAAGGACAAAACTCCTCTCCTGCAGTTCCTTTCTGTGACAGCTGTCCTCTGTCCTGTCCTCACCAAAGAGAGCTTGCTTCTAGGCAACACTTAGAGACGATATAGGCCTCCTCTGCTGCAATTCATTTAGCCATTTGCTGAAGAAACAGAGGATTGATCCCCACGCAATGTGTATGCATGCGGGCACACACGCACACGCACACATACTCACACTCTCTCTCACACACACACGTTAGCCAATGGTCTGAATAAGCTCTCCCCTGCCATCTATTGACAAACTAGAGGAAAAGGTGTCATGAGTAGACCTTATTTGCATAGACACACCAGCTTTGTCAAGGTGATCAATCTTTGCTATTTGGGGGGTTAACATTGACTCTAGTTTTCAATACAGGGGTAATGTTGTTAACCTTATTGTGTGACTAAAGGGCAGCAGAACTGTACTTAACATGGCCAATTGAAGGGTTACCATAACTTAAAGATCACTTACTAAGTGTTGGGTCTGAGCCACAGCCAAGTGAAGGACAGAGGGGTGTGGGCACAGATGTTCTTACCTGGTATTGAGAACATTGTTTAAAGGATTTTCATAGATTCCAAGGCTAGAAGGGACCATTGTGATCATCTAGTCTGGCTATCTGTATAACATAGGCCAGAGAACTGCCTCACAGTAATTCCCAGAGCTTTTAGAAACTATCCAATCTTGATTTAAAAATTTCTAGTGCTGGAGAAACCATCATGATCATTGGTAAATTGTCCCAGGGGTTAATTACTCTCACTGTTAAAAATCTATCCCTTATTTCCAGTCAGAGTTTGTCTCCTTTCCACTTTCTGCCATTGGATCATGTTAGACCTTTCTCGGCTAGCCTGAAGAGACCACTGTTATATATTTCTTGCCCATGTAGATACTTACAGACTGTAATCAATCACCTCTTAGTCTTCTTTCCGGTAAACTAAATAGATTGAGTTCCTTGAGTCTATCATTCTAAGTTATGTTTACTAATCCTTTAATCATTCTTGTGGCTCTCCTCTGAAACCTCTCCAGTTTATCAACATCCTTATTGGATTGTGGGCACCAGACTGGACCCAGTATTCCAGCAGCGATCGCACCAGTTCCAAATACAGAGGTAAAATAACCTCTCTACTCCTGCTTAAGGGTCTTCTGGTTATGCATCCCAGGGTCGCATTAGCTGTTTTGGCCAGAGTGTCACACTGGAGCTCATGTTTAGCATGACCATCAATTTTTTTTGTCAAAGTCACTCCTCCCTCGGATGGATGCCATTTGACTCACTCACCAGTGTTTAAAGACCAAACTGAGTAGACGCAATTGAGAGTCCTTGTTTCTTCCCAGTGACCACTACAGTTGAAGCCACTGATAAGCTGTTCTAGGGCGCTGAACCTGAGACGTGGTATGGGGATAGTTGTGTGGTGAAAGACAATACAGAAGGGGCAGTGGCAGTGAGGTTCCCCACTACACTACCTAGTAAAATCCCTCAGAGCTGTCCTGTGCACCTCTCATAGGCAATACCTCCCCCTAAGAACTCAGTGTGCATGAAGGGGGAGGTATTGCCTATGAGAGGGGCACAGGACAGGAGTGGTGTTCATTTCCCCCAGATTTCTGGTTGGGAAGTCTAGCCAGATATTGAACCAGCCTTTGTTTCTGCTGACACTACCTGGCAGAAGGGTTACAAGTACATGCAGGTGTGCATGCATATCCACACACACTCAGTGTGCAAATGCACACGTGTACAGGTGCACATACATAGGCATGCACACACATGCAGCCCTGCACACATATACACACCCCCACAAGTGCATGTTCATCCACTGTAGGATTAGTGAATAATTAGAGAGCTGGAGGCTAATCTCGGTCTGTAGCGAGGAGCCTCTCTGGACGTTGTTATCGATTCTCCATCCACCTCATCTGCTGCTGTTGTTAAATCCTGCCAAGTCTTTCTCTAGAATGTATCCAAAACCCTGTCCTTCCATCTCCATCCCAAATGCTACCCCTCTGCTTGCTCCCTGCTCTTCTTACCCCTCCTTCACCCGGAGTCTCTCGATGGGCCCCTTCAGCCTACCCCACGTGGAACCAGTGAAATCCTTCTCTTTCAGCATAACCCAAGAGGGAAAAATCATCATTTTTAGCTACTGAATGAAAGTAAAATAATGCCTAGTGATAAATAATGATGAGCGATTACAGGGGATTGCCAGGCATGACTCCAGTTTGGTTGGTAATTAGTAATTCTGAATTATTGCTATAAGGTGCCATAATGAGCTACTGACAGTGATTAGTCAGAACTGCTTAATATTGTGGGAAATGTCTTAGTAATTTCATATGACTGATGGGGGGATTTGTAAGGCACAAAGGGCAGGGAAGGACCCACCCCCCTGAGGTTCCTGCTGACCTTTGTCCCCCGGCATTGCTCGTTGGAATCATGTGCAGTGGTCAATCCCTGCTGGGGATCATTACCTTACCCATTCATGACAGTGGCCTGCCTTTACCCAAGCAAAGGGGATTCGAATCAGGCAGGGTGTCCCACTTCTCGATTTCTTCAGACGTAAGCCACGTGTCTTCACACTCAAGGCCCTTCACGGCCCAGTCCCACCCTGCCTAGGGTCGCTCATTCACCACTGACATAATGCCTCCCTCCTGCGAGCAGCTCATCATGCCAACCCACTTACATTTTCATCTGTGCTTTCTCCCCTGCTGCCCCTGAGACTTGGGAGCAGCTCCCCGTAAACATCCCGAATGCTACTTCCTTCGCCTGCTTCACATCCCTCCTTAACACTCTGCTTTGCCATGATGCCAAATCAAACTTGACTATGGTTATGCTGCCGGTGTGCTAAGACCACTGCATGTCATGCTGACCAATACTGTCTCATTGTTCCCTTGTGCTCCCACCTCTGGTCTCATACTTCGAGAGTGAGCTCGTTGGAGCAGGGACCGTCCTTCTGTTCTGTGTCTGTACAGTGTAAAACAAAGGGGCCCTGGCCTATGCCGGGGGTGTCTAGGTACTCTGGTCATAATAATAGGTAATAATAAATAGTGTGTTTTCAGACAACCAAGGTCAAGGTCATGCATGTAGGTATAAGGCAGGCCAACCATCCCTATGAGTGGATGCTGGAGGTCTCTGAAAGGGATGTGGGAGTCCTAGGGAACAACAACTTAACAACAACCATCTCTTGGTGTCTTCATATCAAGGCTGGATGCCTTTCTGGAAGATGCTTTAGCCAGGCACAAGTTATAGGGCCCAACACAGGGGATACTGAGTGGAATTCTGTGGCTTGCAGTATACAAGAGGCCAGACTGGGAGATCTAATAGTCCCTTCTGGCCTATGAATCATCTGATCTTATCTCCTGCCTAGGGCAGACTGTAGAATTTCATCCCGTGATTCCTGCAACAAGCCCATAATTTCTGGATGACGCAGAACAAATCTTTTAGAAAGAGATTTTCAACCTTCGTTTGACGTCCTCAAGCAACATAAAATCTACCACAGCCCTAGGTAAATTGTTCTATTGGTTAATCATCCTTTTCCAGTTTGAATTTTCTAGCCTCATCTTCCAGCCATTTCAGTTAGCATTATGTCCTTTATTTTGTGGTGCGTACGTTATTTATCAGCTATGTGTCTTACCAAATGAATTTCCAGCTCTATATTGCTATTGAATGTCTTGCAATTACAATGCAAACTGCCAATTTAACAGTTAAATGTACAGTTTGGATTCACTTTGGTGAATATTAGAGCTAAAAATGTGCTTTTACAAATATTGCTGGTTGACATATGGAAAATAATATTCATTCGGAATTCAGTCCCTCTTTCTGTTTGTAAATCGAGCCTGATTTCTCCAAATTTATTTCTTATTCTTAAGTATTTGCTGCATAATCTAGACAATGGCCAAGCTTTACATGGTGGGCAACCTGCTCATTTAGCTACCTGCTGTCCATCTTGTGAGGCTGGTTAAATGACTCCTATATTATTGTTTCTTTTCTTCACTTGAGTGACTGAAACTCCTTAAGCAGGAGCTGCACAGACAACAGACAAACCAACCATGTGCCGTGTGGTCCTGTGGGGGGATAACCATCCATGTTAAACTGCCTGTAAATGTCAGACCATTTTCACCACCCCCTGGTGCTTGTCCACTCTCACCGTGACTAGCAGGAGCCCCTGAATAGTCATGAGTCACAATTGGATCTTGGGCTCAGGAATACATTCCCGAATCAGGTGATTCACGAGTCGGTGTTGGCTGTTTGCGGCGAGTGTATGTAAAAGAGTGATGAACAAAAATCCCCTGTCTAACTGCAACATGTATCCCTGGGCATTCCTTTCCATTATTTGTTCAGCTCTCTGCATTCAGCAAAACATACAGTTGCTTAAGGGGGCTAATGAGCAACCTTGTAATAACCAGAGTATAAAAGGCCTGCAGTGATTGCTCAAGCACCGTTATTGTTTATCTCTAAGAGGTCCCCTAAATACCTCTCTCAAAGCTGGATTGCCTCGCAGTGCGACCGTTTGTGTTGAAGCATAAAGAAGCAACCTGAATAAGAGTAAATTGCTTGTTTGGTGCTTGTTGATTGATTACTCACCCGTTCCTCTATTTTCAGGGGTTTTTATTTCCTCAAACCTAGATGTTTAAATAGAGCATCTCAGTGCCGCATAACACTAGCTCAAATGTAGAAGCTAGAGTAATGACCACTGGTCATTAGCCTGTGTAGAAATAAACATCGCTGTTGTGACAGATATTGCAGCCGCATGAAATAACTAAGGAGTATTGTAGCAGCTGTAGACATGTTACAGGTGTCTGTCTGGGTGAGGGGGTGTATTCTAGTTCCCAGGGGAGTAACAGGAGTTTCCAATAGGAACTAAAATCACAGGAATGGGGATGATAAATGCAAATCCTTAGCCAGTTATCAGTCCCAGGGGGAAACTGCATGGGCCAGTGTGACCCGGCTGGAGATGCCTGGCAGACAAAGAACTGAGATCTCTATAGACCAGCCTGGCATAGCAGGAGGGTTCATGGTCACTCAACCAAAGGACTGATTGACAGGAGACTGTCACCAGAGGGCCAGGCCCTGCAAGAGGACCTGAAGTACTTGGAAATCTGCAAGGCATTGCAAAGGGGGAGGGATAGCTCAGTGGTTTGAGCATTGGCCTGCTAAACCCCAGATTATGAGTTCAATCCTTGAGGGGGCCATTTAGGGATTGGGGGCAAAAATCTGTCTGGGGATTGGTCCTGCTTTGAGCAGGGGGTTGGACTAGATGACCTTCTCAGGTCCCTTCCAACCCTGAGATTCTATGAAGTGGAAAGGCAAGACATGCACCTAACCTGCTTATTCAGGTATAGCTTCTCTGTAATGCATTTGTTCTGAATAAATAATGCCTTGCCATATGCAGGCTGGCTGGTCACTGGTTAGCCCAGTCATTGCCCCTCACAGAACAGGATGGCAGGAGCTGAAATAAAGCTGGACTTGCTAAAATTGTCACCGCGAATCGTGGGAGGAACTGCAGCCCAAATCCCCACCGTAGACGGAGAGTTGTGGGATCCTGCCCCGAGAAAGATGATGGCCTGAGATTTAAGTGGGTTGCCCTCAAGGAGGCCACAAAGGGATCAGAAGTGCAATTGCCTCGGGAACTGTAGCATGTTACCCACAATTAGTAGTTCTGATGTGGGGAACAGTCATTTGTGGGTGAAAGGTCAGTCGATGATGTATATTTTTAAAATAGTAACAGGTGGCTGAAATGTGTCTGATCATTGTCTGAACTGGACCATCACAGCACATGAAGCCATGTGAGATGGAAGGTCACATGACAGCGCGTGTGTTTTACTGGCGCATCATCAGCATTGGGCAATAACCAGTGTTATAGCTGAAGATCCAATTGCTCCTTTAGTCAACAATCCGAGCACCAGAAAATCTAATTAACATTTTGCTTAGAGGGGAATAGCTTGTCGATGGATGGAACAGCTCCTGAACGCCAGCGGCCCTGTGAAACAATGAGGGGAATAGACTAAATGTCCATGCAATGCGCTTGAATCTCTGAGCACCTGCTATAGGAATAATTTTTGGCCAGTTTACTACATGTCTAATTAGCAACACATTAATCCAGACATAACGGGTGGCATCTCTCCAAACTATACACACCATAAACAGGCCCTGGATGGCTGCAAACAAGACACTCCTGTCTTAATTGTCTCGAGTGTGATTGCTTCACTACTCATTTTATTATTAAGCAAAGTGGCAACACATGTAGTTCAAATGAGCCACCATCCGGAAGCCCAGAATCAGCATTAGTGGTTGCAGTGAACATCTGTTCAGAGGACAGTTAACCTTCAGGAGAAGCCATTTTTACAGACAGTGTCAGCTCTGTGTGTGGGGAGGGGGACGGGGGGGTGCTTCCCTGCCCCAGCAAAGGAGCCGCCTCTTCTCCCGCCAGAAAGGAAGGCGACTTTCCACACATGTTCCAGCCCGTAAATGCTCCCTAGCCCATTTAAGACACTTTAGCCACTGGTCCATTGTCTGGCCCAGTAGGTTAATGTCTCTCCATTCCTGAGAAAGGCCATTTCCATTGCCCCATCTCTCAGACGGGCATCCTAAGGCGGGACACGTTGGCCAGCCTGGGCTCAGGATGTGCCAAGCCAATGAAGGGAGAAGCAAACACCTCTCCAGGCTCTAAACTGGTGGAACCTCAGCTGGGAACATTGGGTGTTGTCCACTGAGAGCAGCTAGGAAATGAGCCCAGTCTCCGGCTCTTCGTTGTTAATAATTGATTTGAGAAAGAAATAATCATCGATCTGTCTCTTTCTCTGGATCCCGTTGCCGGCGCATCTGAGGCCCAGATCCATGAAGGGGCTTAGGCATTGTAATGCTGAGCATCAACGGAAGCGAACTTTTAGGCACCTAGAAATTCACAGGTCCAACATTGTGCTCCACCAAGCGGAGCTAGGCGCCCTATACAATGCATGGGGAGAGATGGGCACTGTAGGCTGCGATCCACAGAAGCCCGGACGCTAGGCAGAGAGCCACCTAAGCTAGCCAGTGAGAGATGCTGACCAAAGGGCCCAAATCCAGGATGCAGGGAGGTCCCTCGCATTGTTTAGTGACCCAGGAATGGGAACTGGAATCAGGCAGCATAGGCACCCACGCCATTCTGGGTGAGAATGAGATAGGTGCTGGGTGGGCTCCATGTGGAGTGGCTGGGGGAGGAGCAGCTCCCTTCATAACCATTAGCCCAGCAGTCAGGGTGCTCACCTGGGCGGTGGGAGACCCCCCCCCACCCAGTTCAAGTGTCCCTCTGCCTGAGGGGGAGAAGGGATTGGACAAGGGGTCGGCTACCTCTCAGGTGAATGTCCTACCCACTAGCTATGGGATAGTCTGATGACGGGGTCTCTCCATTTCTCCTAGTCCAATTGTAAGAACATAAGAACGGCCATACTGGGTCAGACAAAAAATCCATCTAGCCCAGTGTCTTGTCTTCCAACAGTGGCCAACACCAGGTGCCCAAGAGGGAATGAACAGAACAGGTAATCATCAAGTGATCCATCCCCTGTCACCCATTACCAGCTTCTGGCAAACAGAGGCTAGGGACACCATCCTGGCTAATAGCCATTGCTGGACCTATCCTCCATGAACTTATCTAGTTCTTCTTTGAACCCTGTTATAGTCTTGGCCTTCACAACATCCTTTGGCAAGGAGTTCCACAGACTGACTTGACTGTGTGTTGTGTGAAAAAATACTTCCTTTTGTTTGTTTTAAACCTGCTGCCTATTCATTTCATTTGGTGGCCCCTAGTTCTTCTGTTATGAGAAGGAGTAAATAACACTTCCTTATTCATTTTCTCCACACCAATCATGATTGTATAGACCGCTATCATATCATAGTGCCACTTTAATTGACTACTTAAATATTAATTGGACCGGAGAAGGCAGGTGAATTGCTCTGTAGCCCAATGGTTACAGCGCCTAATTAAAAAAGTAGTTTTAGGTAAAAGCACTCTTGTTTGTACCAATCATTTATCAGGCGGAGGAGCTGTGTCCCCCTTGGCTTATTCCTGACACTGCCTGCAGAGAAATAGTGAAGTTACTACTGCGTTGGGTTCTGAAAACCCTCCCTGCCCCAGGTATGCCCCAGGCCAGAATTCTCTGGGGAAAAGCTACTGCCCCCCAGAGGTTGTGCTTGACAGAAGGGGAGCAGTGTAATCCCAGCCTGAGCTAACTGCCTGCCAGCCTTGGCCATGCCCCTGTCAAGCCAGCACCACCCACTCCTCAGGAAGTGCTAGTTCCCAATTCCCTCCCTCTCTCCTCCCCCCTCCTCTCCTCTCCATTACACCTCATCTGAGCTGAGATTGCACCATCTATTCCCCACCTGCTGGCAGTTTGCCCCACCACAACCATGGCTCTTGGTGGATTAGCCAGCCCAGAATGCTCCTTACACCAATAGGCTGCAGACTATTGTTTCCTGTTGAAATCTTTGTCTTGTTCCATCTTACAGCTACCTGTGTGGCTAGGAGCCAGAGGGAACCCCTCCCCGGTGCCTTGGTACATGGGAACCAGCTGCTCTTTTCTGCCCTTGGAGACAGGTCTTGCAGGCTTCGTGCACACCAATCACACCCATTTTCAGGAGAACCCAAATGCCCACCGAGTGGAAAGGAATGACCCTTTTGATGCTCGGGACATTGGGTCCCATGGCAATTCTGGGCTCGTCCTACTGGCCGTTGTGGTCATGAGGTTTGTAAATGGCCTCGTGTGACATTTGAATGCCGGTTCCTGACAAACCCCACTTAGCCAGGGTGGATTATTCCCACTATGCTGGTTCTGGTTGTTTTACTGGTACTTGGGCTATAATGTTACAATCCACTTTACTTGGGGATAATAGACCTATAACAGCCTCAGCACGTTTCCAAGGCTCTTCATCCTGAAATTCAATCATTTCTAAGTGGACTCTGTGGCCTGTGGATTATCGTGAACTGCCTGACTGAACAGCCGACCCTGGAACTAACCTCCCCATCAGAGAACACGAGATGAGCAGTGCGAATCACCCACCCAGCTCTCCAACAGTGAGTCCATCCTACCTGCAGACTCCTGTCACCTTGCAGTGCGGGGGTGGGGGAGACATCCCTGCTCCCTGGCACAAGTGATTTCAGCAGGGAGTGGAGGAACGGGCCTCGGGTGCTCACTCACACAGACCCTCTCGCTTTGCTCTTCCCTCAATGCACAAAGAAAGTGATTTCATGGGAGAGTGTCTGCTGGCTCTCTGTGCTGGGAGAAACCAACCAGTGTTCGGGAATCCAGGATGGGACTGGGAAAGGAAAGAGCACAGGGGAAGTGAAGAAGCTGAAGGCGAGGGAGACAGACGCACCCACAGGAGAAAGAGAAGGGAACAGCCCTCTTGTGAAAGCTTTTGCAGAGCTTCACGGCTGATGTTTCCCAGCGGGGTGGGGGAATGAGACTTTATAGAGGTGGTTAACAGGCCCTATGCACCAAAACCAACCCCGTCGCTGAAGGATTCAAGCTCCACATAAGGAGCCAAGCAGGAGGAAGAAATCTCTCTGCATTTGGCGCCAGTTTGGCCAAGCTCCCACTGCTGGTCATTCTGTTGCTCTTTGAGATTCTTGGTTTTGGATAAGGAGCCTTGAACGCAGAGAGAAGGTGCCGGGCCTGTCCATACCAAGGCACTCCCTCCTCCTGGTAGAGCTAAGGGGGCAGCTGGAGTGTCTGAGTCCATCAAGAGCAATGCTCTGCAATTGAAGAATTTACCACATGTGGGAAGAAAGGCCCAGTACACGTGGGAAGAAGCTTCTCCACTCCCCGGAGGAAATCAGCAGGAAAACTGTTCTCCCACCACCTTCCAGGCCAAAAGCCCTGCCTGAATTAGTGCTAATGTGTCCACTAGAAGCTGGACTGGGTTCCCCGAGACCAGGCACAGCAAAATAACTGGATGAAAATCAACAGAGGAAAAGACTGATAAACTACCCTGAAGGCTTTGTGACTAGGCCACAATGTTTGGCTCCAAATCACTTCAGGGAGGAAGAAATTGGGGAGAACATGGGTCAGGAAGGTGTTGGGAATGGTGAGGTACCTACCTGAGAAAGAGGATTGATAATGAGGGATCCTACGTAGCCGTTGTTACAGGGGGAAAAGAGAAAAGTCCAGACATGGAGGGTACTGAAAGTGTAACTAGTAAATGGTCCCACGTTTTACTGGGCTGAGGAAGTGACAATGTCACTGACAGTGTCACTCAAGAGCACCGATCTCAGGACTTGGGCGAGGAACCAGAAGCAGCCCAGGGACCCAATGGCCTTCCTGGGTGACATTTTCAGTTGTCTGTTTGCAGAAGACCAAAAGCTTTTAGTTTGGATGTTTTGGGCATTTGGATAAAAAGTCAAAATTTTCTACCAGGATCCCTCCCCCGCACACAAACATTCCCCCATTTTCCAACCAGCGCTGCCAAACTTCTCCTTGTTTCAGTGGAAAGGAAAAGCGCACAGAGCGGTGCGTGCAGGGGGACGGCATTGGTTTGTGCTCTGTCCTGCGTCTTTCATTGTACAGGGGTCTCTCTGCCTGCTACAGCGAGCTGCCCCTCGTGTGTTCACTTCGGATGCAGAATATTCCGGAGTAACTCTGTGCGCTCCCAATCTCTCGCTCCCTGATTCGCCCTTGAGACATCAGTGTTCTTTTTTGGTTTTAGGGCTGTCAATTAATCACAGTTAATGCCTGCAATTAACTGAAAACAAAATTAATGAGTTAATTTTTTTTAATGGCATTAATTGCTTAGCTCTGGGCAGGAGGGAGGCATTGGCTGCAGAGGGACCTGAATGTCCGGTCAGGCGCAGTAACCCAAGCTGCCTCCGGAGGGCAAAAGAGAAGAGGAAGTGGCTCCCATCCCAACTCTGGAGGAGAGGTAGGAATCCTGACCTCGCCGTGCCCCATTGCCCCGGCCGACCCCTCACTGTGGGGTCCAACCCCCCCCCCCCCCATGGCCCCTGGCTGACCCCTCACTGTGGGGTCCAACCCCCCCCCCATGCCCCATGGCCCCTGGCTGACCCCTCACTGTGGGGTCCAACCCCCCCCCCATGCCCCATGGCCCCTGGCTGACCCCTCACTGTGGGGTCCAACCCCCCCATGCCCCATTGCCCCGGCCAACCCCTCACTGTGGGGTCCAACCCCCCCATGCCCCATGGCCCCTGGCTGACCCCTCACTGCGGCGTCCAACTCCCACCCCCATGCCCCTGGCCGGCCCCTCACTGCGGGGGCCTGATCCTCTCCCTGCCCTCCCTGTGCCATGCCCCATTGCCCCATTGCCCCACTCTGGGGACTGACTCACACACCCCCTCTGCCCCCGCCATCTTCCCTGAACACTGAATGCAGATTTCTAAGCTGAAACTCTCTTCCTCTTCGGACAGGAGTCGAGCCCGACAACCTCAGAAACCCATCCCAACAGGAGCAGCATCAAGAATTCACCCTTCTCCTGCACAGTTTACACCTCTCCAGCTCCAGAATACTGCCTTTCCGAGATAAAAACTCTTACCCTTCCAGTAAGCCAAGACTCCTCTAAAGGAGGAACAAGAAGTAGGGCTGAGTGGACTTGTAGGCTCTAAGTTTTACATTGTTTTATTTTTGAATGCAGTTATGTAAAAAAAATTAATAATTTTCCATTGGTAAGTTCAACTTTCATGATAAAGAGATTGCACTACCATATTTGCATGAGGTGAACTGAAAAGACTATTTCCTTTATCTTTTTTTACAGTGCCACTATTTGTAATCAAAAATAATAATTTAAAGTGAGCACTATACCCTTGGTAGTCTGTGCTGTAATTGAAATCAAGATATTTGAAAATGTCAAAAAACTTCCCAAAATATTGAAATAAATGGTATTCGACTACTGTTGAACAGTGCGATTAAAACTGCGACGAATCGGGATTCATTTTTTCCATTGCTTGACAGCTCTAGTTTTCCTTACTCTGATATAAAAAAAACATATGTTGCTCTTTAACTGCTTTTTGGCTCTGAATCGCATAGGCCTCGGTGTGAAGCTTTGGCATTTGCAAATACAGGCACCCAGCCGTGTGAGATGCTGCCACATCCATATGCTTCCTGAATCTCCTCTGCCAGGATTTCAAGCCACGGGGCGCAATGTCCCTCTTTGACCGCCATCAAACCCGAATGCTCCTGGAACCTGGAGGTCAAAGACCACAACAAAGACTGAGTGGTATTTTTTTTTTACTACAGTCATGTGCACTGGTCCTAGGGCAAGGAGCATCAAGGGTGAAATCCCTTAGTGGAGAGGAAGATTAGCTGTGCCCCGAAATCTTGTCATGTGGGAAAGTTTAAAAAAAAAAAAAAACTTTGACAAGGTAAGGAAACTGCTAAGAGGCTAACAAATTTATTTGGGCATAAGCTTTCGTGGGCTAAAACCCACTAGGATGTTTAAAAGCAGCATTTTTCTTCCGCATAGTAAAGTTTCAAAGCTGTATTAAGTCAATGTTCAGTTGCAAATTTTTGAAAGACCCGACCCTAACGTTTTGTTCAGAGTTACAAGCATTTCAGAGTTACGAACAACCTCTGTTCCTGCGGCGTTCGGAACTCTGAGGTTCTACGGTATCTAGTAACCCTTTGGAAACTAGTTATAAATGGAACCTTAATTGGATGTTTCGTATAAACATCTGTCTGACTGTCTGAGAGCATGTGGGCACGCAATCTCTCCAGTATCTCCCTCTCTCTGCCCTCCAAGGAGGTATGTGCTCTGTCCAGGCCACTGTGTGTGGCATTAACTCTAGATTTAACTCTCTCTGATGTTCTTTTCCTTGTGACCTTTCCCCATTTTGCTCAGGTGAGATTCCACCCCCACCCCTCCAAAATGTCACTGAGTTCTGGTGGTTGGGTCCTTGAAATATGCTAATTGTTGCTGATTGATTTATTAGCTTGCTGTTAAGAATGTATCATTGTGCTAGAAAAGGCTATGCCAGCCAGACGTCCTTGATCTGAAAACCTGCAGGACTTAACTCTCCAGGCTCAATGATTTCTGAACTGAGGCATGGACCAGCCCACCATGGACAGGTCTATATTGGCAACTTGTCCAAAGGACAACCCTATTTCACATCTGGATTTGCATACCTTTGGCCTGCAAAAACATGATTGTTGGATACTCATAATTCAAGTGCAATTTGCATCTCACAGGAAGACCAAGAGGCACCAAACCAACATGCTGAGTTCTGTTGGCATGATTTGTTCTTGGTAAGGCCATGCTGATTGCTAGTGATCACCCCTTCATCATCCAGGTGTTTCAAAACTGAATGTTTTATACATTGCTCTAGTAGCTTCCTGGGTGTCGACCTGGTTTTACCAAGAACAAATCATGCCAAACCAGCTTGATTTCCCTCTTTGATGGGGTAATTGGTTTGGTGGATAGGGGAAATGTGGTGGACATAATATACCTGGACTTCAGCAAGGCTTTTGACACAGTCCCAGTTGACGTTATGCTAAGTAACCTGGAGAAATGTGGGCTTGGTGGAACTACCATGAAGTGGATACATAATTGGTTAAACCACCGCAAACAAAGAGTAACTATTAATGGAATGATGTCGTATTGTGGGGAGAGATCAAATGGAGTTGATCAGGGATCAGTTGTTTAACATCTTTATTAATGACCTGGATATAGGACTAGTGAGCATACGGATCAAATTTGCAGATGACACAAAGCTAGGGAAGTTGCCAACACTTTGGAGGATAGAGCTAAAATTCAGAAGGATCTTGACAAATTGGAGAACTGGGCTATAGGCAACAACAAAATAAAATTCAGCAAAGACAAATGTCATGTGCTACACTTAGGGAAGAAAAAACAAATGAACAGATACAGAATGGGGAATAACTGGCTTGACAGCAACACTGCTGAGAAGGATCTGGGAGTTGTGGTGGATCACAGCCTCGACATGAGTCAGCAATGTGATGCTGTTGCAAAAAAAGGTCTAAGCAAGGTTTGAATGAGCCATCCAGACAGCTAGTGATGAGCTGGAGCAGGGGGAAGGCTTCATTCTGTCTCCGTGTCTGCTCTTTGTCTTGTCTGGTTAAGGGGTCGGCAACCTTTCAGGAGTGGGGTGCTGAGTCTTCATTTATTCACTCTAATTTAAGGTTTCGTGTGCCAGTAATACATTTTAACGTTTTTAGAAGGTCTCTTTCTATAAGTCTGTAATATATCACTAAAGTATATAAGTAAAGTAAGGTAAATAAGGTTTTTAAAATGTTTAAGAAGCTTCATTTAAAATTAAATTAAAATGCAGAGCTCCCTGGACCGGTGGCCAGGAACCGGGCAGTGTGAGTGCCACTGAAACATAAGTTACATTGACTTAAGCGATAATGTAGGCAAACCCTTAAAGAGCAACAGGGGAGTAGAGCAGGGATTGAGGGAGCGTAGCAGGAGAAGGGGGCATTAGTACGTTAAGCATGAGTGGGGGTCAGTTGGGCATCTGCTCCTCTTTTCTCTCTTAAAAGAAAACCAGGGAAGTTAAATGCAATAACAGGAGCAAGGAGGCTAAAACCACATTACGGCTGAGCATGTAACCATCAAAAGCTAGGGTTTCCATAGTAACAGGAACTCGTCCACCCTGTGCACGGGTCATAGTTCTAATGACTAAGGTTATACTTAACAAGCCGCTTAATCTATAGCACCCAGCATTCTGTGCCTGAATTGAGACTGGGCCAAGAACCTTTGATGTATTTCCAAACTGCAAGGGGGAGGGCACACGTTCAGTCTCAGGGCTGCATGAATGCAGCTTTTTGCAGGGCATACAGCGTGAACTGCGCCTTTCCTGAAAGCGGTGACGTAGGCATGGCAAAGGGGGTGGTTTGGCCTGCTCCTGGCACACTACAGTCAAGGTCCAAGTTCTTTCATCCACCGGTGGCGTCCAGGGACTCAATCCCCCTGAGCTGTTATGGAGTTGGCTTTGCTTTTCAAGTGTGGCTTAATTTTGGTAACAGTTGGTGACTGAGCCCCTGGACAACATTTAGAGCCGACAGTCTGCTAGTTCTACACCCCTGGCCGCGTTCACCTTTTTAGCCACAGCACAGCACTGGGAGCTCAGAGTCATTTGATTTCCACTTGAACTCCTTGTCACAATCCCTGCTTTCCAGGGATCATCCTGGCAGGGTGACCTCCACCCTTTGTTCCTTGATGTCTGGCCTTGCTGCATTCAAATGCAAGTTGTTTGATTGTGCTCAGCATACCAAGCAATGCAGCTCTTTTGGGAACTATTCACTTCAACTGTTCACTCTTCATTATTCATGAGGGAACTGGCTGGAGCTGCTCTTTATTGGTTTTTGTTCCTTGATCTTGTTCCTGAGGCTTTGACAAAGGGAGAGAGGGAAATTACTGGGATTCCAAATTAGCCGCACAAACAAATCCGGCATCAACCTTTCAGCAAAGATTTTGCTAGATCTGGTCCAAAAATGGAGCAGGAAATTGTGAAAGGCTTAGTGGGTTTTTTTGTTTGTTTTGGTTTTTGCTTTTTCCCCACAAATTCAAAATATTGGTGATGACTTTTATAAAAAAATCCACATTTGGAAAAATTCCAACCAGGGGCACTGGAATGGGAGGGTCCTCCCCGGCCACGGCCCCATCCCTTTTTACCGGCCGTAAGGGCGAGCGACAGGGGAGGAGGGGGCGGAGAGGAGCGAGCAGGGTCTGAGGGGGAAGAGGCAGTGTGAAGGTGGGGGCTCTGGGAGAAGGGGCAGCGCAGGGTCAGGGGCTCGGGGGAAGAGGCGACGCGGAGGTGGGGGCTTGAAGGGAAAGGGCAGCATGGGGGCGGGGCTCAGCGGGAAGGGGCGGGGTGAGGGTGGGGTCTTGGTGAGAGGGGCAGCATGAAGGCAGGGCCTTGGAGGGAAGGGGAAGTGTGACGGCAGGATCTCGGGGGGAAGGGGCAGAGTGAGGGCGCGGGGGAAGGGGCGGCATGGGGGATGGAGCCATGGTTCGGGTGCTGGTGCCCTCCCCCCCACTTTAGATAGCTTCCGTTGCCCCTGATTCCAGCAGCCTCAATATTGGCATGAGTATGCAGAAGGCTTTCCCTTTTGGTGAAGAAAATCCCGAATGCCAGGAATCCCGTCCAGAGGAATAACTGGGTTTCCGTTAACGATAGCTTTTGGGGTGGTAGCATTCAGGCAGCTTCAGCAGATCGTTACCGACTTTCCGCTTGCTTCTGTTGTATAAATGGTTGGATCCGGCAACATGCCCTGAGCCGTACAAACTCCCAGGAAAGACGCCAGCTCTCTCCAGATGCTGACACTCAAATTGTCTTCATATTCACCCAGGCAAAGCCTTTCCGGAAAGTCTTTCCCAGAGATGCCACGTTTCCAAGTTTGGTGTCTGAGTTGTGGCAGAGCAGCCACCAACCTCTCTGGCTCCTCGTGTAGCCCAGCCCAACGCTACCCACAACACTAGAGCAGTGAATTTTGTGGTCCACCTTAACTGGAGGTGGACCACTGGAGTGTGCGACCACAGTGGGATTGGACACTTCTCGGGATAACATAAGCACCCACTTAGAATTGTTACCGCTAACGAACGGTGAGAGAGATCTCTGTAAAGCGGGGCAGCGATACTGACCTGCTTTGTGAAGGGCACCGAGATCCACTGGAGGCTGGCAAGTGCTAGGTAAGAGACAGGTATTATCATTAAACCTTCTGCTTCCTGGCTTAAGCCAACCTCTATGAAAGACCAGGAGGAGGCGTTCCCGGGGGCAGATTCTTCTACATCTACTGCAGAGTTTCTTGTACCCTCCTCCAAAGCATATGGTGCTGGCAGGCTACTGTACTAGATGGACCTGGGGTCTGAGCCAGTCTGGCAAGTCCTGTGCTCCTGTGTGACATGCTCTGAGTCGAGAACGAGCACAGTGCTTGTGGGAGAGCCGGTCACATTTCATCCTGGAGCAAATCCCTACACCTGAAGACACAGGTGATGCACTTGTCGGCTTAGCTAGCATCTCCTTGGCAGTGAGCTTGTCGACTCTTGAGTACCTGGAAAGGCAAAGGCAGATCCCGGCTCTGCAAGTTTGCAAAGGAGGGCCGGATATGAGTCCTTGCTGTCGTTCTGGAGCTCAGGTGCAACCCACGGGAACAGCCTTCCCTTTGTCTGATTAGTCAGCTAGATTGTGGCTTCTTTGTGGACGGGAAATTCCACTCTTTCACACCATCCCCTTCCATTGTGCGATGTACTGTCACTCAGCTTTGTCCAACACTGCCATCTGCTGATGGCATTTATTCATTACATCTACCATTCCAGATTCCCTGCTGGGGCCCTCCGCTGTTATAGACCTGGCAGATTCCAAATAATTGACCTCCAGGGATTGGGTGACAATGTCCCCGCGACACACAGAGAACTGCCCACAGACCCTCTAGGGGTAATGTGTGCAGCACTGCATCCTTGCAGAACCTCCTTCTGCCTGAAGGGAGGCAGCGGAGGGCTCGCGGCGTGACAGGATGCTCACTTTTAAAACTAGACCAGGGAAAAGCACAAGTAAAATGCAAATAGGGGGCCACCTGGTGTGTCAGGGCCAAGCCCTGGCTGGTCAGGGCTCTCTCCTGTTCTTGGCCAAGTGAAACCAGCATTCCTGTATGCCTGGCTGGGTGGATGAAGCTGAATCTGGGAGCCCACAGCACAATCCCCAGCTCATGCAGGCCTTTTGGATCAGGCACCTGCATTAAAACCACCCACCTGTCCTATGCACATTGTTTCCCTGGTGCAAGGCGCACGGAACCTCCATGAGCACAAGTGCTCAGGGCAGAAACACCAGAGGTACATGGACTCCCCATCAGCACTCGCTGCCTTGCCTGGCTGTTCCCTGGAGGTCTCCCAAATCCAGGCATGCCTAGCTTCTGACCTCTGCTAGGATAGTAAACATCAGTGTGCACCCTTGGTGTCAGTGGTTCCTTGTGCCAAACAGCGGTGAACAACTCCTCATCAGTGCTTAGCAGCAGCGTAGCTTTGGTACTGGACCATTACACATCCCAGCAGCCTCTGGGGCTCTCTGCACCCGCAGTCATTTCACAAACACTCAATGCAGTCCAGTCACCTGCTTTGCTGAATCAGGGCCCTAAGGCCTAATAAATGTTGGGACTGATATCACGTGATCTGGACAGAGGAAGAGAGAGGCCCAGAGACTAACAACTCAGCTTAGCCACTATTTTTGGATGGAGTTACTGGGGCTTCTGAATTCCTCTCTCTCTCGTCTCTGGGATTCGGCACACGTGCACAGTTGGGGTGTCTGCATTTTCATGCTGTCGTGAGAAGTGACACCTGCAGCGTGGATGGAATTCCCCTTGGCTAGTGGCATCGTAAGGGCTCTGCACCACTCAAGGCCTGCGTGACCCCTGAAGTGGGGCATGGGCCATGTGTTGTCTTCTGGTACAGGGGACTTGAACTCAGCAGGATCTGGGGGCTGACTCTGCCCAATATACTGGTATCCTAGGGACATGAAACACCCTGTGCTGGGTGTTGCCATCTCTGTGTGTTCTGCACAGCAGGAAGGAGGGCAGGGCCAAGGTGCTGGCGTGTGACTGGGAGCAGATGACGATCTTCCAGGGCAGCCCGGTAAAAAGCCACAGAGAAATAAACAGCCACATTACTACATGGCAACCAGTGCTCATCTCCAAAGCCATACAACCAAATATCACCTAGAAATATTTCCCTTCGTACAGCTAAACAGTGGGTATACAGTCCGCTTGTGGGCTGAGGTGAGAGGGGCAGCCCCTCCTGTGTCTGTGGAGTGGGGTAGAGCCCTGCCCGGGACTATTTCTTTAATCCTGCTCCCCTCCCACCCTGCAACTCCCACTCCCACGCCTGCATTGCGTCTTGCATTTTTATCCCGCATCCACCCACAAAAACCTTAGATCCCGCAGGAGAGACAGATTCCCCCCGCCACCAGAAAAACAAAACAAAAACAGTCGGTTAATATGTTATCTATAAATAAACAGAATTCCGACACAGTTTTACCACGAAAAGAATAAAACAGTCTTGCTTAAACCATGTAAAAATACTTTAACTCCTCTTATAGTAGACATCAAATCTCTGTCTATCCCTCACTTAAACGTAAGTATTAAAACCATTGTTTTAAAAAAAAAGAGAGAAAAGCTTGCTTTCCATTGCTGAAATTCTAGTGATGACAAACTGGTATAAATAGCGTTCGTGTTATATTGCAAATTACCGCAGTTGGGGGTTGGTTGGTTTGTTTTTGCCCACCAATCCCACCTGCAACGAAGTATGTACATTTCACCTGCTCTCGCAGCGGGTCCTGCGGGA